>NC_090922.1:1295772999-1297022999 GCF_040938575.1 Ambystoma mexicanum | reverse complement strand
ACAGGTACGACTGCAGCAAGCACAGAAACAACAGGCTATGGTACCACAATGGAATATGAAAACAGAAGCTCAGCAAGCACCTGCACCCAAATTGGGGAGTATGACTGTGGTAGGAGGAAATCCTTTCACAGGTACAGGGATGAATTTATATCCACAATTGACTAGCCCATAGAGGGACCTGATGTGTTCAGTACTATCAGTAACGCCAGACCCTCCCTCCAAGAGAAATGATAGGAGGCAAGACATTTTAATTTTTTGTAGACAATGGAGCAACTAGTTCTTGTGTCCGTGAGGGAAAATACACAATGTCAGGAACTGCCATGAATGTTTTGGGATTGGAGTTTAGTTCCTTTTACAGACGAATTACCAATCTCTATAGGAGAAAATGATATGTCAATATCATTATTATATTCTAGGCAGACACCAGTTAACATATTCGGACACGATTTGATGACAAAGCTTAATATGATATCTTTCACTGATGATGGGATAGTGTGTTCAACCCCAGGGATACATTACATGTAGGTGGGAGAGTTTATATTAGCTTTTACAGATGTGAGGCAGGCATGGTATGTTATCACAAATGGGGACACAGACACAAAAAGTACAAGTTTCAACAACTTTCTTAAGTTCGACTGGGGTTGGAGACTTCCTAGCTGGCCCTCATTCTATAGTTTCGACCATCAAAGTAAAACAAAATGGTCCAAGTCAGTCAGTCAAACAAAGCAAAAGTCTGTCTGTAGCCTATACTTGCCTTCACATCTCAAGAATTAAGTGTGGGTGAATGTATAAAAATAAAGAATGTATGAAAAGAATGTCAGAATGGCAATGAAAGGGTCTCAGTACGCCCTTCCCCAAGTTCAGTTCAGTAAATACATTCAAGCTTTCGGTTCAATGTCTTTATCCTTCAACGTGTAGCCTTGCGTTTAACACTGTAGCTTTCCACAATCGGGCTTATAACAAATCGGGCTCTCCCTTTCTTTGAACTCACCGGCTGTGATTGCATTTTCGCGTCCTTCTGTTATCAGCTCATTGAGGTCAGGGTCTTGCCCATCTGCCCCTAAGACAGTCCAGGGCAGCCTTGCAGAGAAAAACTAGCAGTTTGCTGGAGCATGCGGAAAGGGATTAGCCGCCCCCTCAGCTCCTTCTCTAAACTCTGCCTGCTTCATGGCGACAGAGCTCCATCGCCACACTTTCTCCTGCCTCAACTCGCAGCCTGTCAGCGTCTCTTTCTCCCTCGCCTTGTTCTCGGCAGCTCTCTCTCAGCATGCCTTCTGTCTCGCCATACAGCTTGCCTTCCTTCTTGGTCCCTGTCTCGCTCTCCCTGTCTTTCTGTGCTCCACCTTTTGTAGTTTGGAAAACGGTCCATGAGTTTCAGGTATGTGCGATTGTGACTGTGTGCCTGACCTTGCCTGGCCTGGCCTTATTAGTGGGACAAGGCCAGTACATGTTACTAGTGGTAATCTTCCTAGTCTCAGTCTTCATCTTCCTCATCTCAGTAGTTGGGCTGATAAGGAAAAGAGGGGAGATATGGGAGTTGTGGTATCCCATAAAGGTAGAGGGAATATGGGGTATATAACAGTCAGGAAATGGGGGATACCAGGTCTCACCTTCCGGTGTCTTCTCCCCACTCCCCGAGAACCCCCTACCCAGATGATCTTCCCTCGCTTGCCAACCCCCAGGGTCTGGATCCAAGAGCGATGGCCCCTTCCTGGCCCAGTGAATAAGGCATCCCCAGGGACTGAGTGATGAAACACCTTCAGGTTTTTCACACAGGCCAGAAGGCATTACAAGGAGTTTCTTTAGATCCAGAGGTCTTTCTGTATGGAGTGACTTTTATTATCATAGTTACACAGATTGATAGCAAAATATTGAGAATACCTGATGAATTATTAGGACTGCAGTCCCTATGGATGATGAAGAAGGGCAGATCATTCCCTTAGAATTAGAAGCAGCAGTGGTCAGAGATGAAGGGGTGATGCTCCATGGGGAAGATGAGGAGGGAAGAGGATGGAGAACAGTGATAGCTCTCAGTGAAGGATACAGACTGACAGATTTGACTGACGAAGAGCTGTTTAGAGATGACTACTCAGATGATGAATTAGTATTTATTGTAAATCTCACTTATTGGATTAACGTAAAGAATATAGAAATACCACAGAGAATGGCGTTGGTAAGAAAGAAACTGTCATTTTTTCAGGAAGATTTAGAGAAAGTGCCAAATATTCTATGGACCACAAACCCATATGATGTGGGTCTATTAAAAGGAATTGGGGCAGTTAAAATTAAGATGAAAAGAAGTATCTATCAGAGCACACCTAATTACTCAAAAACTAAATAACTATTTAGAGAGATTTTATTACAATTCTGGGTGCTGGGGAGGAATACACGCCCTGACACTGGAGCATGTGTTAAACATAAAACAAAAAGTGTCTAAACTTAAAGACACTCCCGTCCCCTGCACACCTTACAAGCTGAAATAAATCAGTCAAATTTCATAACATTTGCACTTTTATATATAGAAAGAATTGTCAATTTAGAACATAGGTAACAAAATATCTTCATAAAAGTACAGAAAAAAGCTATCAACTGACTTCCAATATGGCCAGCATGAAAAACAAATCAAACCAGACAAAGAAATAAGCTCCCAATTTTGAACTGCAGCTTCAAGCTCTACGCGTTTCGGGGACTATCCCTTCTTCAGGAGCAATTTTGTTTGATTTACTCACTCAGTACCTGTGTGCTTAGTTAGCATTAGCTGTGTATTTGGCAGGTTGCAGGGAGTTTTGTGCATTCTTTTAGTATTCAGTGCCGGCGGGTCACGTGACTTTATCATGTGACTACCAGGAAACAGTATAAAATGAGCCAGGAAGTGTGTTGTGGGTTGGGATCTGTTACGTGTAAATTGGAGAGGAGCCGTTGAATCTGAGGTGAAGAGGTGCGCTTCTGGAAGTAAGTTTAAGCTGTGTGGATGTGTTTATATTTATTTATGTTTGTATTGGAAAGGTGGTGTTAGTTTGTAAATGGTATATTTTGTGTTTGTTTTTTAGTTGCATTATACATATCTATAATCAGCAGGATGCTTTACATTGGATGCGGAGTACTGGAAGTCCTGAATTTGGATTGGATTGGCTATTGATTTGCCTTAGGTAAATAATATATGTTGGAAGAGTTGCACATTTTAAATTTTGGGTTTTCTTTGAGGATTTGGGCTTTTTAACTTTCTGTGTTAAGTTGATGTGTTGGCACAAAGATGAGGTGGTGGCACAAGGTTGTGGATTTTGGTGATCGTTGAGCTGCACAGATTAGTTGCCAATAAGTAATAGGTGTTTTTTGAACTAGTTGTTTAGTCATTAAGGTTTGGTGATTTAATTACGTGTAATTGGAGCTGATAGATATACTTTGGTATTCCAGAGTTCGGCAATCACATTTCACTTGTTGAGGACGGCAGGAGTATTCGCAGGGATCCTGGTTATGTGTACGTCGTGCACAGACAGATGCACAGACAGAGACTCTATTTTCTTTGACAACATTCCCACTGTGAGGTACATACGAATAAGTGTTTTAGGTTTTAATGCATTTTGAAATTTACATTTGGAGCCATACCAGTTGTACCACTGTGAATATACAACCACTTGTGTATGCTATGTAGAATTGTGGTTCGATTTATGTGTACATAATTATTTAATGTATTCTCTTTATTTAATGTGTTTAGTTTGTCCAAACTTTTAATGATATGTGAGATGTCCTCTAATTGTATATATATCTATACTTGCAGATATTTTTGCTCCTGAAGAAGGGGATAGTCCCCGAAACGCGTAGAGCTTGAAGCTGCAGTTCAAAATTGGGAGCTTATTTCTTTGTCTGGTTTGATTTGTTTTTCATGCTGGCCATATTGGAAGTCAGTTGATAGCTTTTTTCTGTACTTTTATGAAGATATTTTGTTACCTATGTTCTAAATTGACAACTCTTTCTATATATAAAAGTGCAAATGTTATGAAATTTGACTGATTTATTTCAGCTTGTAAGGTGTGCAGGGGACGGGAGTGTCTTTAAGTTTAGACACTTTTTGTTTAAAATTAAGATGAAACCAGCAGCCCTTTTGCCACGGGAAAAGCAATACCCCATGTCTAGATAGGCGGATGAAGGTATATTTAAGACCATTTCAGTTTTAATGAAGCAAGGCATATTAGTGCTGCCTGTGTCCCAACCCTGTGAAGAAATCAAAGGGGGGGCGGGGAGGGTACGATTCATGGAGATTTATACAGGTCCTTCACCCACTAAATAATATAGTCGAAGCTACGTTTCCTTTATTCCTGAATCCTGCAACAATATTGTGCAACATCCCATCTAAAGCCAAATATTTCACAGTTATAGATTTTAAAAAGTGCATTTGTCTCAATGCCCCTACACGAAGACTCACAAGATGGGAATTCATTTACGTATAGAAACTCTCGCCTGAAACACTATTGCCCCAGGGGTACTTTAAGTCACCTTCGATCTTTAACAGAGTCTTCCAGATGGATTTGGGTAACTTGAACGTGCGATAATCCAATACGTAGATGACATTTTGGTGTGCACTGCGACAGAAGAAAGGTGCAGAGAAGACTCAATTAAGCTCATGAAAATACTCTCAGAGAAAGGGTATAAAGTAAGGCTACAAATTAGACAAAGAATTGTTACAATATTGTCAGGAAGACGTCTTGTATATAGGACAGTTACCCTCTCATGAAGGGGGCAGAAAGGGTCACCTGAAACAGCAGAAGCCATCATGTAGACCTCAGCACCCAAAACAATGAGGGAAATTCAACAATTTCTAGACTTATGTAATTAGTGTAGAGCCTGGGTGTTTCATTATAGTACATACATTCGAGTACATTTAAAAGGATGTAAAGAATCCCAGGTAGACAAGAATACATTAACATGGACAGATGAGATGACTGTAGTATTTAAGGAATTAAAAAAGGCAATCAGTGCAGCGCTTGTGTTGGGGATTCTAGTTTATCATGAAGAATTTTACTTATTCTCCCATTCAAATGGAGAAGTTATGACAGAAGTTCTCACACAAAAGACATTAGGACAGGGGCACAAGCCTGTCTCAACCTATCGGCTGGCTACTGGCTCCCCTTATGGTGCCCATATCACGCCTGTGCTTCGCCAACTGCATTGGCTCCCGGTGAACCAACGAATTCAGTTTAAATCTCTGTGCATTGTTCACCGGGCAATTCATGGTCAGGGTGCCGAATTTCTGCAGCTTAAATTTACTCGATACCGTCCAGACCGGGACCTCCGCTCTGCTACTTCTAACCTGCTCACTGTCCCTAGGTTTAACCGGGCAAGGCTAGGCGGTAGAGCCTTCTCTGATAACGCAGCCATACTTTGGAACAGCCTCCCTGAATCTCTTAGGGCCACTGTTAACCATCTTGGATTCAGAACAGCGTTGAAAACTAACCTGTTCTAAGCCGGACCACTCCATCGGTCTTCTTCGACTGGGTAGCTTCCTTCCAGCGCCATGATGCCTCTGGGCGAACGCGCGCTTTACAAATGTTAATAACATAACAAGCCATTAGCTTATTAAAGGGGGATTTTAGAACCAGTTATGAAAGGGCACAACCCTTGCAAGCAATCTTTAGCAGCCGCTGCATCTACAATAGAAAAGGCTTCATGTATAACAATGGGGTGTCCAATAACCTTGTTTGCGTAGCATGCATTATTTGCAATTTTAGAGAAGCCCATAAGTACATTGACCAAAGCGCATCTGGATACGAGGAAATTATTTAAAACCCTGCAATTAAAATTATCAGATGTAAAACAGTGAACCCAGCAATGTTTATAGCAGAGCCAGTACGAGATAATAACTATGTACATGATTGTACAATGTATGTTGAAAATTATAACGAAAGTTAGATAAAATGCTCTTGGAAGGGGGAAAGTTGTCTATTGATGGGTCATCGAGAATAGATGAAAAAACTTTGGAAATGCAAACAGGATCAGCAGTAGTAAAACTAAATTGAGAGGGTGAATTTGAGGTAGTGACAAGTGCAAGATTGTCCTCAAATTGCTCAGCACAGGTGGCAGAATTAGTGGCACTCATTGAAGCGCTGCAGAGCTCCAAGGATGAGGAAGTGGTTGTGTACTCTGACTCTGCCTATGTGACGTCAACCATGCTCGCAGGTTTGTCATGCTGGAAAAGAAGGGGCTTCCTCCGTGCAGACTGCACTCCGGGGCAACATGCTGCCCTATTAAATAGGCTTACCGAAGCATTAATTCTTCCATTGACCCTAGCAGCCGTAAAATGCTGAGCGCATTCTAAAAGAGCAGATGTAATTTACCACGGAAATGAAGCCACAGACGTAGAGGCCAAAAGGGCAGCCTATTATCCGCCTATGTCTAGTTTGGAAATAGAAGATGTTAAACAAATGATAGTACGATGCATGTAAGTAAAGGAGGGTTTTACCATGCTGTCTATTGTCTAGTTAATTAAATACAAGGACGGGCTTCACAAGAAGAGCAGGATTTATTGAAAACCCGGGGGTTTTCTTTACCTCCCCCCACTGAGGCAATTTAGAGACAGGATAGCATTGGAAAGCCAGTTATGCCTCAAGCATTATTAAGAGAAGCACTGGAGCAGCTTCACTACCCAGCACACACGACTCAAGAGAATCTTAGCGTTACAATTGCAGAAGAATAGTTTTCCCTGATCTGTTCGAGTTTGTGGCACAGTTCATTCTAAATTGCAATATGTGTCAGAAATGTACTGCAGGACACAATTTGCGAACAGTGAAGGGAGCAATTCCTAGACCCAATGGCCCCTTTCAGCATCTGCATATAGATTGTGTGGATATGCTGCAGACATGCAACGGCTACAGATATATGTTGGTCATGGTATGCCCTTCTGGGTGGATCGAGGCAGGTCCATGCACGCACCCTGATGCCACCTGTGCTGCCAAGTTTATTGAGCTTGAGGTGTTCCCAAGATGGGGTGTGTGCAAGGTCCTGCGGTCTGACAATGGACCGCATTTTGGGAATGAGCTATTTGAACAAGTAGTTCTTTTGTTAGGTATTAGACATGTTTTCCTCTGGTTATCACCCACAGGCCAACTGTGTCAGGGAAATTTAAAAAAGACACTTAAAAAGAGAGAATAGTTGAAAATGACTCTGAAGAAGGGATGCCTACATTGCCTACCCCTAGCCTTGTATGCATTAAGAAATCAGCCCGGCTCTGTCAGGAGTTGGTGACCGGACGCTGTGAAAGAACTCCCCTTGATCCTCCAAATAGAGTAAGAACTGATGCCCATAGCGTAGCAAAGGCATTAGGTGACAAGATGACATGCATTACTTACCGTAATAGCATTTCTGATGATTGTATCTACTTAGATTCACATGCTGTGCATATGGTCCGACATCCAGTGGTAACCGCAGAGTATTGTATCTTGTCTTTCGGGGACCAAAAGAGGACGTCGGCATAGGCGTGTCTGGAACACTATCCCTATCGTGACGTGTGTAGGTCCCAAAATCCCTCACGTGCCGAGGTCCCTCCGATTGTATTTTTTCTGCCATGAGGGAGCCCAAGGCTAGAGTGAGTGAGTACATAAAGAGAGAAAGTAGTAAGACGTCTATGTTCCTTCCACCCCAAGCGGGGAGGTAGGGAGGGCGCATGCGAATCTAAGCAGCTACAATCATCAGAAATGCTATTACGGTAAGTAATGCATGTCTTCTGATGCTTGTTAATCTGCTTAGAATCACATGCTGTGCATAGATTAGCCAGCAGTACCCGGAGTTGGAGGTGGGTTGTGAGAAGGAACAGTAGAGAAAAGATGTCTTAGTACTGCTTGTCCCACCTGAGAATCAGACCTAGAATGAGGGTCTAGACAATAGTGTTTTGTAAAGGTGTGTACAGAACTTCAGGTTGCCGCTTTGCAAATGGACTATAGGGGAACATTTGCAATGAATGCTATGGATGCCCCAGTGGCTCGAGTAGAGTGCGCTCTAGGCTTGAAGGGCAGTTCTCTCTTCGCAAGAGTGGAACAGTGTGATGCATTTGACAATCCACCTTGAGATTGCTGATTTAGAGACAGGATCCCCTTCTCTACCAGCTGTCACTGAAACAAAGAATTGTTTAGTTTTTCTCAGTGGTTTAGTTCTTTCCATGTAGAATATGACTGCCCTGCGCATGTCTAGTGTGTGAAGGCTTCTTTCGGTCATTTTAGTAGGTTTCTGGAAGAACGTGGGTAGTTCGATTGACTGGTTCACATGGAAAAGTATAATATATTTCGGCGCAAACCTGGGATGGGACCTTATCTTTGTGGACTGTAACAAAGGGGTCTAAAACAGAAAGAGCCTGCAGTTCGCCAACTCTTCTGATAGAAGTGATAGCCACTAGGAAGGGTGTCTTATAAGTCAGATCTTTCAGACTTGCTTTATGCATAGGCTCAAAGGGAGCTCCCATGATCCTGGTCAAAACCACATTCAGATCCCACCCAGGGGCTGAATGAGAGATTGGAGGATAAATCCTCGTAACCCCTTCCATAAAGGCTTTAATTACTGGTATTTTCCACCACAATACTTTTTGCTGTGATGTGGTGTAGGCTGACAGCGCAGACAGATGAACCTTTAGGGAATTGAAGACTAACCCAGAGTCTAACAGGTGAGGGTGAGCAATCGATGGGATTGACGCCCTTGGAATTGCACCAGACGACAAACCGTTTACATTTGCTGGCATAGCAATAACGTGTATTGGGCTTTCTCACTTCCCTTAGTATGTCCATGCATCCCTGAGGGAGTTGCAGGTGTTCAAACTCTATGATCTCAGGAGCCAGGCTGCTAAATTCAGAGTTTGTGGGCATAGGTGGAGGGTCCCCCCTCTGTCCCGAGACAACATGTTGTACAGGCAGGGCAGTTTGACTGGTGGGGAGAGGGACATCTCCATCAGGTGAGCGAACCAGGGTTGGCGGGCCCACATGGGGCCATCAGTATCATGGTAACTGGTTCCTGGTGCATCTTGTGCACTATCTTGTTGAGAAGGGGAGTTGGGGGGGGGGGGGGGGGGAGTGTAGACAAATTTCCCCAACCAAGTTATCCAGAGACCGTTCCCCTTGGATCGGTTCTGGGGGTACCTGGAGGCGTAGTCTTGGCATTGGGCGTTCTCCTGAGTAGCGTACAGGTCGATCTCTGGGAAACCCCATTCTGCGAAGACGTTGTACACAATGTCTTCATGCAGCCGCCATTTGTATTCTTCTGCCAGAGGAAAATCTCTGCTGAGTACATCTGCCAGAAGATTGAGTTCCCCTGGAACATGTTGGGACAACAAAAACATCTTGTGTTTGAGAGCCCATATCCAAATGTTTTGGGACAGCTTGGATAGCCCTGAAGAGTGAGTGCCCCCCTGTTTGTTCAGGTAATACATTGCTGTAGTGCTGGCCGTTAGGATCAGCACTGTCTTCCCTTGCAGTTGCCCCTGAAAGGCTTCCAATGCTTTGAACACCGCTAGTAGCTCCAGTAAGTTTATATGATTGGACGCTACCTGAGGGGACCACACTCCGTGTGCTGTCTGCTGTAGCAGGTGAGCCCCCCATCCCGTGAGAGACGAGTCTGTCGTAACAGTGGCTTCCACTGCAGGGGTGGTGAAGGTCTTCCCCTTCAAGAGGTTTCCTCTTGACCACCACTGCAGAGAGAGAACGAGGGCGGGAGAGATAACTAACAGATCTTCCCATTGTCCGCTGGTCTGACACCACTGGCTATGAGCCACTCTTGCAGGACGCGTGCGCAGCCGCACGTGGGGAACCAAGTATATGCATGATGCCATCATCCCTAGCAAACGCATGGCTTTGCATACCGTCACCTCCCGACTGGCTACATATTGAGGAACCTGAGAGAGCATGTTCTGAACCCTCTCGCTGGAGGGGAAGACAAGACCGTCTTCCGTCCGAATTAGCGCTCCCAGAAATTGTTTCACTTGGCTGGGGACTAAACTGGATTTCTTTTCGTTGATTGAAAAACCCAGGCTGAAGAGGAGATCTACTGTTTTTTGGGTGTTCGAAAAACAACCGTCGAACGAGTCCCCCGTAATGAGCCAGTCGTCCAGGTAAGGTTAAACTGGGACTGATAGTCTGCGAAGGTGTGCTGCTGCCACTGCCAGGACTTTGGTAAACACCCTTGGCGCTGATGCGATGCCTAAGGGGAGTACTTTGAACTGGTAGTGTTTGTCCTGAATCATGAACCTTAGGTATATTCAGTGCGCTGGCAACATTGAAATATGAAAGTATGCATATTTCATATCCAATGTTGCCATGAAGTCCCCCTGTTTCAGCAATGGGATCACCTCCTGCAGTGTTACCATGCAAAACTTCTGGGGTTTTATAAACTTGTTCGCTGGGTGCAGATCCAGAACAGGACGCATGGTGAGATCCTTTTTGGGTACAAGGAAGTACACTGAATAAATACCCTTGTTTACCTGAAGAATTGGGACGGCTTCTATGGCGTCCTTTCCCAGCAGAGCTTCCACCTCTTAGATCAGGATCTCCAGATGGTCCGGTGAAAGGCGCCGTGAGCGCAGCGGTCTGAGCTGTGGAGGTCGGGCGAATTCCACGCAATAAATGTGGGCGACCGTCTTTAAGACCCACTGGTCAGAAG
This sequence comes from Ambystoma mexicanum, assembly GCF_040938575.1. NCBI lineage: Eukaryota > Metazoa > Chordata > Amphibia > Caudata > Ambystomatidae > Ambystoma > Ambystoma mexicanum. The sequence continues at coordinate 1,297,012,367 of NC_090922.1, read as the reverse complement.
TTATCCCCTCCCATGCCTTGAGGAAAGATGTTAATGCCCCCCCCCCCCGACACGGGGAGACATGGGAGGGGAACTGGACTTGGTGACCAGAGGCTGAGGCTCCTCTGGGATTGGGGCCTCTGCCTCTACCTTTGCCACGTTTCTGACCCCTTGGGGGGTAGTAGGTAGGGCTTCTGGATGCTCAATTCGTGTTGAAGTTGCCTGTGCCGTAGTTGTTCTTACCGGCACGGGCTTGTCTTCGAAAGGACAGCCGAGAATTACCACCCTTCTGGAAGGAGGGTTTCTGTGTAATCTGGTGCCAAGACCTTATAGTCTCGTGCTCCTTCTTGGCGGTCTCCAATGCTGGATCCAATGCTTTCCCGAAGAGGTTAGTCTCCTCAATGGGTTTATTAATGAGAGAGGCCTGAGTCTCAGGTCTGAAGCCCGACGTCCGCAGCCATACGTGTCTTTTTAGAAGAGTACCTTGTGCAAGAGACCTGCCTGCTGTTTCTGCAGTGTCCAGGGTGTTCTTCACCACATTCTGATTAACCAGTTTTCCCTACGAAACAATGGCGAGAAGCTTTGTTCTGGCTGGTTCAGGAACCTCCTGGAAGCCTTCTTGGAGCAAGTTTCATTGGGCATCAGCATAGCTTGCTAATAGCGTAGTATTATTAGCAACCCGAATGGTGTATGCAGCTGCTGCTGTGACACGTTTGCCCAGGGCATACATCCTTTTAGACTCCTTGTCCGGTGGTGAGTCTCTGGTGGCAAGGGGTACCCCTGCCCTCTTTTGAGTGGTAGTCACTACCAGTGAGTCTGGGATGGCGTGCCCTTTGATATACAGAGGGTCAGTAGGAGAAGGGCGAAATAATTTTTCAACTCTCGGGTTCACCGCCCGTGTATGACCAGGTGTGACCAACAATGGAGCTACCTGTCTCCAGACAGTGTTAAAGAGGGTGATGTATTGACTCGCTGGAGGTTTTTCTTTAATAATATCCTCCACGAAATCCTGCTCCGGTACCGCCTCTTGAGTGGCAATCTTGAAGAATTCTGCTGCTTTTTTCAACATGGAGTTGAAAGCCATTTGGTCTTCCACAGGGGAGGGGTGTGCCTGGATTCTCCTCCACGGAGGAGAATCCAGGCACAAAATATCAGCATCCTGATCTTGTTGTGTCCAAGGGTTTTCACCTTCCTGCTGGGTCTCCTCCCAGTTGTCTGTCGTGTCCTGTTGATCCTCCTCATAGTTTGAGAAAGGACGCTTCTTCTTCCTCCTTATAGATATCTCTATAAGTATCCACATGGATCAAGTCTTCTTGTTGGAAAACCTGAGACTGATCTACTTGAACTTGAGGGTTAGGGTCTACCCGTGCTTTTTTCGGGGGCGGATGATCTGAAGAGGCGATAATCCGCTCCAGCCGATCCATACAACCTTCGAACTTTTCTGTAGTCCATTTAGAGGACCCAAACGAGCCGGCGTGAGGAGAAGTGGCATTCTCCGCACTTTGGCGTCGACGGGAACCTCTAAGGGTGTCGGAGAGAGACTATTCACTATCTACGCAAGTCCCATCGGAATCGGGAATATAATCCGCCAAAAACTTTTCTGCGGATTGACTTAATCTTTGGCAGGACCGGGATAAGACCCACCGCCGCTGCAAATCTTCCGATGCTACTTTTCATAGTCGCCGAATCATCGAGAGACAAAGGCTCCGATTTGTCAGCAGCAGAAAGACCGTCCGTGCCACCAGGAGGTTTAGCGGACGGGTTTCCGAGTAGAAGCCTAGTCATAGTTTTTGGGCCTATTGAGACCTTGGAACTCGAAGCGTCGGGCTCCCGACTTTTGACGTGTGTAGGATTAGGAGTAGCGCCCTTGGTCTTTCTTGTTTGCCCAGTCGCCATGCGCTGTTACGAATGCGGGGAAGGCCTTGGATCAGAGCAATCTGAGGGAACCGGCGAAGACTTTGGCGGCCCCGTTGGCGCTTTCGCCTTTTTCGACGCAACTGTCGAAATTGGCGTAGGGGTTGTGTGCTTAGTGTTACGGTGCAATTGTACGCCCCTGTCGCCGGGTGTGGTCCCTGTAGCAAGACCAGAGTCGAGGCTGGAATGGTCGCGGACGGGCGTGGCTGATCTATAAGTGTCCGCCTCAAGGTCTATAACATCCGCGTTGGACGTTTGGTCACCCGAAGTACCGCCGTCACTTTCAGCTAGTGTGGCGGTGGGGGAAGAGAGGGCTCCACGCATGCAGTTCGCGGCCCACCGCTTTACAAGGCGCTCCTTAAGGGTCTTGGGCCGAAGGAGTTTGCACGCCGCACACCGCTTCTCGTCGTGCTCTAGGGGGAGACCGGCGTTACACCTCCTGTGCTCGTCCTTCCAAGGATATCTGACCCTACACTTAGGGCAGAATCTAAAAGGAGTCCTTTCCATAACAAAAGGGAAGGATGACCAGAACGAAAGGGAAAAGAGGGGAATAGAGGAAAGACATGCTAAAACAATATGGCCACCCCGACCCCACTCTCCCTACTGTATAGGTCGGCCAGAGGGCCCAACCACGTGGACAATCCGTCCGCCAGATCTTAGGTGCCAAAATCCACAGCCGTAGACGATTCCCCCGTAGTCTTCGTCGAAGTTGTAGTTATTGGCGAAATGACTTAACAGGGAACAAACCGACAATTCGGTAAAATAAACAATGTCTCTAGTAAGAGCTCTGCTATAGGGCGACCAGTTATCTGGGCGGAAAAAAACAATCTGAGTGACCTCGGCGCGTGAGGGATTTTGGGTACTACACACGTCACGATAGGGATAGTGTTACAAACACGCCTATGCCGACGTCCCCTTTCGGTCCCCGAAAGAAAAGATGCAATACTCCGCAGTTACCACTGGATGTCGGACCATATGCACAGCATGTGAGTCTAAGCAGATTAAGAAGCATGATTACCTAACAATGACTGCAAGTATTTCTTTCATGTCTCAACAGATCAAAAACAGTAGGAAGGGGTCAAAAAGAAGATAAAGACAATCAACCTTTTGAAACAGAGGAGTTTCAAAAGGTTGATTGAAACCTTTCAGTCCTATTCAGTATCCAGAAGACCAGGTGCTAGTACGCAAATTTGTCCGCACCTGGAGCACGCCCCTTTTCGAAGGACCACATGAGGTAGAGGAAGTTAGTCCCACTGCAGAAAAATTGAAAAGGAGAAGAGCCTGTCTGCACCTGCATGACATTAAACTGTATAAAGGCGAACTATCAACCCCTCCTGAACTGTCCACAGTGAAGCAAGAGAAGAAGTTCGGCTCATGCCGACCCGTTCAATGGCTAGAACCGAGAATAAGGAAAATTAAGTGCACACACGTGTCATGATGCCTACCCCCGGGGACCCAGACCACGTCCAGCAACCCCGGAAGCAGGCATCAAGTTATCCTAAGTAAGCCCAACAACCCCTGCTAGGGGCTATTTGGGTCCAGTCCTGGCGCCTATGGCGCCAGGCTCATATGGAAAGTCAGTCCTGGCGCCATAGGAGCCAGGCTCATAGATTAAAACTTATCTGATGCAGACCATGCTGCAAACTTACCTGATGCAGACCATGCTGCAAGAGCTCCAAGCCAAAAGAGGCTTGGAAGGGACTACTTTACTTAGGGACTATTTTTTACTCGGGCGGGGCTGGGGAGGAATACTTACCTGGGACTACTTTGGAGGCTATTTAAACCACGCCCGAAGAGCAGGATATGCTTCGTGTTATTCTGCATCCAGCAGCGTAATGCTCACCGTGCCTGCAAGTCTGCATCCAGCCTTCTGCCACGCCCGCCTCGAGTTTGGAGCTCCTAGAAAAAGGGAGAAAGAAGGAGAAAAGGTTAGAACAAGAGCAATAAGTTTAATCCTTACCTGAATTCCCGATCCATCGCGCCTTCGAGCTGGAAGAAAGAAGTTATTTTATGCGTGTCGCCTCGCCTGCTGCAGCGCCGCGCTGAAATCACCGGCCTTCGCAGCATCTTCACATTCCACCGCATCCTCCTGCATGTTCCCGCCGCACTCCGGCACCTAAGGAGAAGACAAGAACAGCAAGGTGATCCAAGGGAATACACAGAGGAATATTAGTTACCCCCCCATAGACTTACCTGATTTTACCGCCGGGGGTACTATTCCTCTTCACGGGTCGGCGCAGCTTCCACTGCATCTTCGCCGAACCTCGGCCCGTAAGTGGAAACAAAAGGACAGCAAGGTGAAACAAAGGGACTAACAAGGGGAACCCTCCTCACCACAATAGACTTACCTGATTTTACCGCCGGGGGTACTATTCCTCTTCACGGGTCGGCGCAGCTTCCACTCCATCTTCGCCGAACCTCGGCCCGTAAGTGGAAACAAAAGGACAGCAAGGTGAAACAAAGGGGCTAACAAGGGGAACCCTCCTCACCACAATAGACTTACCTGATTTTACCGCCGGAGGTATTATTCCCCAAGACTTCATACTTTCTCTCCGCGCCTTAATAAGGGAGAAAGCAACAGGTTACATATTGAAATTATTTTATCGAACTGTGTTGGAAAATACAAATCCTTACCAGAATACTACCGGTTGCCACGAGGAACTCTTGATTAGAGTCAAGCTGCAACCTGCAAGGAATCGGACAAGAGTGAAAGTCAGACATTTGAACTCTTACGAACTTTATACTTACGGCGTGTCGCCGGGAATCTCGGAGTCAATATTGTTCTGGAACTCACCAATTCCTTTGAGCAAGTGAAGCAACTGGTTATCAACGCGCCCCTGCTCTCAATGCAGGATGGAGAGCTCATCTTTTCAAACCATCAGGTGAGACTATAAGAGGGGCCATCAAATGTGATCTGTGGGGAGAACAGCGGGGGTGGGAGGATTTACGCTCAACTCCACGGGTGGTTAATTCCCTTTCTCCATTTGCAGAAGAATATTCCTACGGGCCAAGCAAACGAAGCTAGGTGGGCCAATCCAGTACGTCATCTCGGCCATACGCGTCACATTGGTGGAGACCGCAGCTGTCCAGTTCCCATCGACGCCTCTGTGGGAGCCAGGTGAGCGTAACAACAAGCACAACAGACTAAGGACCAACTTTTCTCAAAATTCGATAAGAAGAAAATAGACTTGCAGCTATTTTGGAACCTTTTTTTAGATAGGATAAAAGCCAATGAGACAACAATCTGGAGTTTGCAAAAAGAAGAGTATCATCCATCGTGTATTCTACCTATTATAGTGACAATACACACACTCTTAAATGCTGATTTCTCCTACATATTGCAGTCTTAGCCAGCACGGATCCGAAGAGGAGTAACCATTACAACATTTTTCGGAGATCCCAAGAATAATTGTATTGTTTGGAGAGTGATAACTGCAATTATATTATAGTTTGATATTAAGGTGATTCAAAAGGAGATGACAAATTTGCATATTAAAGTAAACAAAAGATGGCGGATTCAAACTTTCAGAGATTCACAGCCCAGAAAGTCGATTGATCGTAATATTTTATATTATGATTTGTGTTTTCTTCCTCATCAATATGGCATTTAGATATGGTGCACAAGGCAAAACAGAGATGAATGATGTTAATGAAACATTTCTTATTGTTCCAAATGGAGGTACAGACTGCTTTTTTCATAAGACTAGATACCTGTTTAGATATAAAAAGGGATGTTGAGGCAGACTAAGAAGATATAAACACTGAGAAACTGGAGGGTGTCTCACTCGCTAGTCCCTGGGGATCTCTCTCTCTCCCTCTCTCTCTCTCTCTCTCTCTCTCTCTGGTGGACAAGGCATGGCCATCGCCTTTGCATCAAGACCCTGGGGGTGGGCCAGTGCGGGAAATCACCTGGGTGAGGGGTGTTTGGGGAGTGGGGGTGAGGCAGCCAATGGTGAGACGTGGTATTACCCCATTTTTTGTTCATCTACCCCATTCTATTTTATAGAATTTTCTGAAGTCCCAACTCCCCCTCAACCCCCCCTTTTTCTCAAACAATGGGCTGAGGAAGAGGGTGACTGAGAGCTACCAGACTAACTCTCTCACACTGTATTGGGCATGTCACGTTAAACGGGGCAGGCAAAGTCAGGCACTTTACACTAAGTGCATACACCAGATACCAGTTCGCTCTCCTCACGCGAATAGAAGGCAACACCTAAAGACACGCTTTGAGCAAGGCGAAACACGAGCAGAGGCACAACTTCCGGGACAAGGGACGAGAGCAGCGGGCAGAAAACCCCCAGGGGCTTCCCTACTGGAGGTTGTGGCCTCCAATAGACCGCGAAAGACAACTGGAGAAGGCCAGAACCCATAAGCGAAGATTGCATTGTGTTCCAAGGACGACAGTGACCCTCTCGGATGAACGGCAGAGTTGGGGAGGCGAGGCCAAGCCTGTGGTACTAACCTTGACTCATGAATTGAAAATAGCAAAACAAGAAAGAAGCGCACACAGCCGGTTAGTTGGCAAACGATCTGAGAGACTGGTGTGTGTTAAAGCGAATGAAGTAGCAGCATTATATCACAAGTAAAGGCTGCATGAGTGTGGATGAGACAGAACAAAGGCAGACCTGTGAATGAACTTCAGAGTAAAAAGCAGCTGTGAGATCAGCAATACTAAGTAACAAAGTGGTCCGGCAAAAGGAAGCAGCCCATTCGAAAGTCTGTGAAAGGTACATTGTCTTAAGTTATGAAGCAAACAGACAGCGAAAGCAAATCAAGTATAAGTAACCGTGAACTTTGAGTCGAAGTGGTCCTGCGGTGGTCTGGTAATAGTACCACGCACATTCGAACGTCTTCGAAAAGGGGACCGAGCCTGATTGAGGGAGACTCGAAGTATAATAAACTTGGTGAAGGAAGCCTGTTGCAAGTTTGTATTGAACTGTGACGCGAAAGTTATGAGCCCAGCAGAGGGGGACCGTTGTGAACTGTGTGCTGTAAGGTCTGAGCCCGGCAGAGGGGGACCTTCGTGAACTGTGTGCTGCAAGGTCTGAGCCCGGCAGAGGGGGAACATTGTGAACTTTATGATGGAAATACAATTTTGGAAAGTCAAGAAAAAGACTTTAACGTGGAAGGCCAGGCGGGCCTCAATCCACGGTTTGGAACTGCTTAGACTGTTTGAAACCGAACCAGAGTGCGTTATCCTGCCTACAGGTACAGCCTTACTCTGTTAGGTGTAACGTGAGGAGGAGAGCTAGTTAAACTACCTTTATTCTTTTTAACAGTGATGTTTCCTTTTGCATACATTTCTCCTTTATACACTTTTTGTATAAGATAGGGCAGGCATTAGGTTTTGTTAGCATATGCCATTTTTATTTGACTGACATCACTAGGACTGTTTTGTTTATCGTTTGATGGTCAAGACTACTCCCATCTTCGTTATAGGGGAAATTAGGAGTTTCTCCGACACCAACATCTTCAATAAAGGTTTTACAAATTGTATACATTGTGTCAGTGTCATACTTGTGATACCATGCCTTCCCTACAATACATATCTTGATAATTCGATTAATAAAAAAATGACATCTATATTTCTGCCAGGACAGACTGCAGTGGATGCCAAGATTGGAGTTGATGCAGACGATCAATGCAACAATAAAAATGATTCAATCCAATCAGAGAAGAAGAGTCATCAGGCTGATGACCCTCCAGAACAGATCTGTTCTAGATCGGATTACAGCAATGCAAGGAGGCTTGGGCGCCAAGGTCGGGCCTTCTTACTGTGCGTTCATGCTGTCTCATGTCGGAGGAAATAGAACCCTGACGGGGGCAATAACTATGCTGACAACCTTGCATACAAAAATAGAGGATGACGCTGATGAGACTTTGGCAGATGATTGGTTCTCATCTTTATTATCATGGATTCCAACCTGGTTAGCAAATGTTTTTAAAATACTTGGGAGCAATACTAGTGTTGATATTGCTGGGATTTTGTCTTATAGGTGTTATATTGGGACAATGCCAGAAGACGGCCAAAAAAGCTGTTGGAATGAAGAAAATGATCGACCTAAATGCTGCAAATGGAGAAGTGCAGAATGAGGAAAGTGTCATGATGCCTACCCCCAGGCATCCGGACCAAGCCCATCAGCCCCGGGAGCAGGCATCTAGACATTTAGTAAAACCTCAGCAGCCTAGGGGCTACCTGGATTCAGTCCTGGCGCCAGGCTCATAGTAAAAATCAGTCCTGGCGCTTAAGGCGCCAGGCTCATAGTCATTACTTACCTCAGGCAGACCATGCTGCAAATGACTCCAATCCAACATGAAGCCTGAAAGGGACTATTTTTCTACAGGGACTATTTTTTACTCGGGTGTGGTTCTAGGGACTTCTTACCTGGGACTACTTTTGAGGCTATTTAAACCACGCCCGACCAGCAACACACGCTTCGCGTTATTCTGCATCCAGCATGGTAACGCTCACCGTGCCTGCAGCCTGCATCCAGTCTTCTGCCACGCCCGCCTCGAATCCAGAGCTCCTAAAACAAAGAGGAAAGAAAGGGACAAAGTTAGAAAACGAACTTATTTCTATTCCACGCCTGATTCTGGATCCATCTCGTCTCCGGACCTGTAAAGATCATCATTTCTACACGCGCCATACCTCCAGCTGCAGCGCCGCGCCATACTCACAAGTCTTCACAGCATCCTTCGGGTCTGCACTGCCTCCATCATTTCTTCGCCGAACTTCGTCACCTAGGAGAAAAAAGAAAACCACAAGGCGAGCCGAGGGAACCAACAAATATAATTCTTACCACCATAGACTTACCCAATTTACCACCGGAGGCATCCTTTTGTGACTCTCCATATTTTCACGTGCCGCATTTGTAAAGAGAGACAAAACAACACGTTTTCCACGTGCAACATTTATCGGACAGCGCCGGGTAATACAGACTCTTACCTGAGCGCCACCAGCTGCCACAAGAGCATCTTTTCACGAGCCAGCTGCAAGACAAGAAAGGAAGCGGGGGAACAAGAGTGAACATCGGACATATTGAACTCTATGAACTTAATACTTACTGGTCCTCACCAGTAACCTCAGTCAATACTCTCCGGAACTCTCCCGAGCCTTCAAACCAGTGAAGTAACTGGAATCGACACGCCCCTGCAAATCCACGCAGGATGGAGAGCTCATCTTTCAAGAATATAAGGAGAATATTTATACTGGTTAAGCATACAAGATTCGGAGGGCAGATCCAGTCAGTCATCGCTGCACTACGCATCACGTGGGTGGAGACCGCAGCTGTCCGGGTCCGACTGACGCCCCTGTGGGAGCCAGGTGAGCGTAACAAAGTACTGGTGAGAATATAAAGAAGCGTTCTCGCGCACCTCCAGGAACAGAGTTCGACTACCGCAAGGATCATAAGAAATATGTAGGATGCAGGATATTCTGTTCACCATCTGGAAAGTACTGTCACATGACCTGGAGTGTGGATGAACATAAAAAGAATGCAGGTGACCTGAGGGGGGTGACAAAGATATGGATCCTAAAGAAATGATCATATAAAGAGATGATAAAGGAGAATGAAAATATTATGAAGAGAAGAAGAAAACAATTGAAGAGAATTAGGTCGAAGATTCGACCAGAGGGGGTAATGTATAGGAGCAGATAGACGCTTTCTCACTAGTTCCCGCCCCCTCACTACCGTCAAACTGGAATAGTCGGAGAGTAGAAGTAAATGGGACCCACTATGTTGTTCATATATCACATCAAGTGTATGAGAGATGTTATGCACTCAGACAGCCATACAGAATGTACCCTCACATTGAGCCAGTGGATGGATGCCGCATGGAAGGATGTCAGCACACACCTATAGACATCATGGATCGTTAAGTGAAATCCTATGAGGGCAGAGTGATGTCATAAATAAGATATATATGAACCCATATTGAAACAATATGAAAATATCTAAGAGTAACAATGTAACTGAAGCACTAAGAGAAACATGCACCTAAAGTCAAAGTAATCCTGCTTACAAAGAAAATGAAGTTATTTACTGACTAATAACTGTAAATACACAGTAACGCAAGGTAGAAAGGAAACATGGCAGCTTGCTACAAAGATATATATAACGTGGCTAGGACGGCCATGATAGGAAGATGGACGCTGATTTGTGTCTGATTCGACCAAGCTACCTCAGAAACAGACTAAGGCTGTAGAATCAGGAAACACGGAAGAATAGTTCCGTGTGCAGAACCGATGAGTCAAGGTTGGCCCAGAATAAATGATGCTATTTTAAAGAACAAGCACAGAGCATGAAGGCTTTTGCATGGATACGCTCTGAATGTGGGGCATTGCTCATACATTAAAGAAGAAAACATCTGCAAGAGCCAACTATTAGTCAGTTAAAAGTGTACAAAGTTCAAATGAGAGAGCGAGCAAGTCTCTAGAGGACAAGAGACGCAAGTTCACCCAGCATAATTAAATCAAATGGCAGAAAATAGAAGGTCAAAATTGACAAATTCATGGTCTGCTAACGTGATTTTGAAGAAGAGAACAAGGGCTCATCATTAAGCCTCAGACGAAGATAGTGGTGTGCTTACACTCCCTTGAATGTTCCAGGCCAGTGAGCCGCCAACAGGGTGAACTACGAAAGGAAGACTTTGGTTTACGGCCTACCGATGAGAGGTGAAGGACTAATTGGGGAAAACGGGGAGTAGTCTGATGGGATTCAAACACCTAAGTTTCGTCTCAATGACGTGCTGCTAAAGAATCGAAAGTCCAAGGTTGGGATAGCATGCCAACCAATCAGTGCGTTTGAGGGACAACAAACATGTTCTAATGTTCCCTTAACCAATCCCTCCCCTTTGCATAATCAAGGTTAGTTGTGAGTGTTCATGCATCAGTCGGATGTTTGTCAGGTCTCCCTACTTTATAATTATAAAATGAGAATAAAGTAGTGTTTTGCCATATTCTTTGAGTCTGTCCGGTTATTTGGTTTGATATTGATTTGTAATTCCTTCTAGCACAAGAGAGGCTTCAAGGTGCTAGAGCACACAATGCTCAACAGAGGAAACGGAATGGAAATTGAGAGATCTCAGAGATATTATGAGAAGGGGTGAATGCAGACAGCTTAGTGGCTTATTGACTGCAAGGTCAAAATTCAAGAGCAGTGGGTGAGCTACAGGATGCAAGCAGCCAAGTGGTATGCAACAGAAAGGAAATGGAGGAAGAATTCAAAAAAATACAATGACAGGCTATATAAGGCCAAATTTCAAGAGGATGAAGACGGTACAGATGCTTATTTGTCCAAACTAAATCTCCCCAGAATAATCTGTGAGAAGGCCTATCTGCTGGAGAAGCCCAAAGATTAGACAGCTATATGGTTAGATTCTGCAAGATATTTAGGAATTTAGGAATTTCCCACCTCATACCATATCAAAAGTATTCAACGTATGTATTTGTATTTTATGTATTTAGGTATTTGTAAGACTCAAAACAAAGGAAAGTGTACAGAGCAGAATGAACTGTTTCTGGATGCAGGTGGAATAGTTGGTGGGCTTCTTGTATACGTACCACAGATACAGAGATGATTATGGTGGTCCAGGGCTAGGAAAAATAAATGTTTTTCATTTTTTTACTAAAGGTCATGAGGGACACTTGGGAGCACAGTGAGAGAGGAAAGGAAGGCTGTTCCAAGCGTAGGTACAAGCACAGAAAAGTGCCCGTCACCTCTGGTAGAATAGCGACTAATGGGGACATTGAATAGGAAGGTGTTAGAAGATCGAAGAGGACGTGCGGGTGGTAAAATTCAATGCCTTTGATAAGTTGGAGTCAATTCATGTATGCATTTGAACAGCAGGCATAGAATCTTAAAGATAATCCGAGATTAGACAGGAAGCCAATGAAGGCTACGTCTTGCGGTAGAGATTGACTAGTGTCTTCGGAGTTTACAGAGTAATCGAACCACAGCCTTGTGTGCATGCAAGTCATGATAAAAGGATACAATGACCACCGTATGACACGCGGGAGAGAGTTCAAGCATGACTAGGAACGAGAAATGGCCTTGGTCGGAATACTGGAAAATGTCATCACAGACTGCAACCAATGCAGTTTCAGTCCCGTGATGGGGGACGAAAGCCTGAATGAAGGTTATGAAGTATAAGTAAGTTGTTGAGTAACTATCTTTTCTAGGATTTTGGCCATCCAGGGTAGGTGGGGCAAATCCCACTATGGGACAATCGTTATCAGCAGTTTTGGAGTGACATGTCCTACCCAGAATGCAGCTCAGGGCAATGTTTTTGGTAATACCAAGGGAGGGGAAGGATTGGTCCAAATGTGAAGCTTACCATCCTATTTTTCTTTCGAACATAGATAATATGCAAATCCTAGAGAAGACCTTAGGAAATAGACTGGAGACCCTACTCCCGACTTTGGTACACACAGACCTGGTAGGATTCATCAAGGGGCAGACAACATCAGAAAGACTATTGATCTTATTCAACTGGTGCAAAAAAAAAGGGGCCAGAGGCATAAGGCCCAACTTTCGAGCGTGGGTAGGGGCCATTTATGACAGACCAATGGCTTTGGTAAGGGTAAATGGAAGAGAAACTTTTAGTTCCAACTGGTTAGGGGACGAGGCAGGGTTGCCTCCTTCCCCTACTTCCGTTTGCTCTAGCGATCTAATCCCTGGTGGTGCTAATTCACCAGAACCTAAAAGTTGAAGGTTTCCCAAGTGACAGTATTCAATTCAAACTATCGGATGATATTCTCCTTTACCTGACTAATCCAAGGACTCAAATGAGGTTGTCTTGAAAGAAGCTGGATGAATACAGCAGACTAGATGGACTGAAGGCGATCGCAACAAAATCGTATATTTCCTGGTTCCGGGAGAAAGGGTTGTGCTCAGTAACATAGATGCTTACGGTACGACGATGGAGAAATGACACAATACTTATACCAAAGACCCCAGAAGAACTCTATGCCTTAGATTTTATACCCCTACTGAAAACTCTATGGAACAATTTAAATGTCTCCTGGCTCAGCAGAATGGCTTCTGTTAAGATGAACGTGTTACCCAGGTTATTCTTCTTCACAATGTTACAGGTGAAAGGTCGGGACAATATATTTTTTTTTTTGACCTGCAATATGAAATCCCCAGATTTATATGGGGTCGCAAGAGAGACAGAACCAACAGAAGGACAAGGAGGTGGGTGGATTTAGCATTATTGTCCTGCACGCATACTATAACGTGGCACAATTAAAGGTCTTCTTAGAGCACTTAAGGGATTTCAAGACATATTGGACATATCCAGAAGATTGTCGTTGCGTACCCAAATAAAGTCAGTGATTTCCTCTAGTCCCTGAGGAAGGCAGTTCTCGGAGAGTAATCAACCACCCTGTTTAGGATTGTATGCAACATATGGATGGAGGATACCTTCAACAAACACCTTTCATCTTGACCCTGCCCAATAAGCTTGGGTTGGGGCAACCCGACAAATCTGGGTAAAATTAGAGTGCCATTGGAACACATTTGGTCAGATTCAGGGGAGGAAAGGTTTGGCCAATTCTTTGTCTAGGACACATTCCAGGGATAGAAAGACATACAACTGGACAATAAGCTGGGGGTGTTCCAATATTTACGAACCAAGGCAACAATCCTAGAGGTCGAGTGGGAGGATAAAGTTAGGAGGGAACTAACAAACAGAATATATGGGACAAGGCTGCAGCTAGGAAAGGGATGATAATGAGACTATATAAAACAATCTTACTTGGGGGTACGCAAGACAAGGGACAATTCCGAGCACACTGGGAAAAGGATTTGGGGTGGAAGTTCCCGGAGAAGCAAAAATATACAATCTCACGCTGCCTGGAAATGTATTGTCACACGTTAGGACACTAAACTTTAAGCTTCTTCACAGAGGGCATTGTGACCCCGTTAAGATATCCAAGATGTTCTTAGGAAGCTTACTGATGTGTCCTAGGAGGCGTGGCCACTGGGGAACATACTACCACATGTGGTGGGACCGCCCTGTGTTAGGGCAGTTTTTCTAAAGTCCACCCAGGGGCGTTGGAAAACTATACTTTGGGCAATACAGTAAACTCCAACTCTTAGTATAATCCTGTACTGTTTAACTTGGTAGTGTGGACAGAGCAGTCAGACTTATCTCAGGTGGGAGTGAGAGATGTATTTCGGTACAAAGAAATTGTAGCATAAAAATGGTCCAAAGAAACACTGATGTATTGTAAAAATAATGGTTTATTTTATATACACACAGGCAAACAGACTTCTTTAGAAAGGTAAGTACTATTATCATACATAAACACAATTATGAAAACCAAAACAATACTTATGGTGTGCAAACCAAAGTATAATCCTCATTTAGGATAGCAGAACGCAGTTCAAGGCGAGTAAACCCGAACGTAACACATTTAGAATGGCAAGATGCTATTCATTGGGAGCAAAACCACATTAGAATTTTAGAATGACCCAAGGCAATTCAAGGTAAGCAGACCCTATTGGTACTAACCTATAATGTTATTCAGTCTCAGGAATACTATAGTTATACCAACACTGTTACAAGTATGCACCTTGCAACATGTGTCACTTATTCTTCTTTCGGAATGGATCCAGTTACACTCAGATTGCTTTTCAGAAAATAGTTCAAATGTAAGTAAATGACTTATATAACTTATCAGAGGAGCAGTCAGAAACTAAGAACTCGGGAACACCCTACTTGTCATAAACTGTAACACTATGGGCCCGATTCATAGAATCCAGCGCAGAAGTTGCACAAGCGCCACACGCGGAGAAGGAGCGTGCGCCAGCAGTGACGCAAACCAGCAATTGCGTGGCACGCATCTCCTTTGCGTTGATGGCACCCATGTTGTCCGCCCAGATCTTCTTCCGTCCTTCATTGCCGACTTGCGATGGTCTGGGGAAGAATGCATCATAATGCCCAAGGACTTGCTCCATCAGGATTCCAACTTCCCTGGGTGAGAAGCTGACAGCCCACTGCCCCTCTGCCTCTCTGCCGGGGGTTGCCACTTGCCTCAGATGCTGCTGTGTCAGACATGGCAGGTGTGGGTGGGCAAGGTGGTCCTGGGGCTGGGAATGGAGCGGTGGTATGGCAGGAGCGGTGGTATGGCAGTCGGGAGTCTTCAGGATCAGCAGAGGTGGTCACGACGACAGGATCATTGGCAATGGCTGATGAGAAGGCACAATAATGCAGGGCACATGGGCAACAGGCACACAGAGTGGGCAGGCAGCAGCAGATGGCTCGTAGGAGGCAGCTTGGGGCAGCTGGAGGCAGGTAAATTGGCTGGTAGGCAGGAGCGTGGGTCTTCTGTGTTACTTGCGTGGCCAGCCAGAAACAGAGTGACTCAGCGCGTGCAGAAACAGCGCGTTAGCATGGAATCAGAGGAAAGGCCCTAAGCGCGTACGTTACATGACACGCGTTGGGCGTTAGCGTACAGTATCGGGATAAATCAGTGCGTAGCCCATCACACGCTTGTGCTAGTGATAACGGACGGACGTATGGACTTCTGCGATTCTACGCAATCTCTACTCTACAGCTAGAGTGCGAGAGATTCTAACGTTTCCACACGATCTCTACCATACAGCGATAGTGCAAGCTTTTTCTTTTGGTGGTGAATTTGCCTCTGCGCACATGTGCGTGCATTTTGATTTTTGTTTTTGAGGCTGATGGTGAGTCGCGTATGCATTTTGCAGACTTTGTGTTCCCCTGTGTCTCGCGTACCCTCATTTTCAAGGTCATACTACCCTACGTGACCTTCGCATACACCAGTTTTTGTGTTAATGAGGGCCACAGCGTACTGTATTAAGTTTTTACATTACACGTGGGTTGACAAGGGGTTGCGTGCATGTAACTTTTGTTTTTGGGGTACCTGCGCGTTACGTGGCCAGTTTATTTTTCCCCCGGGTTTACATTGAGCCTTGCAGGAGCACAATGGTACATTTAACATCAAGTACACTGCCCCCTCACTGAGATTGCCCAGGACAATTCATATCTGCGCCTCCCATTGCACAATTCCATCAGTGCCATGAGTGGGAGGGCAACAAGTGGGAAGGGTGGCCGCAGTGGACGTGGCCAGGGACATACAGGGAGAGCTGTGCCCACCAAACAACAGGGTCAGGGAGATGCTGCTGATGCTGACGTCCCAGCATCCAGGGTCCCAGAGCAGCAGTGTCATCTGCTGTCCCTACCAGCCTGGCTCAGGAAGCTGCAGGGGCAGCTGTAGCATCCGCCGGCCAGGCTCAGGGTCACACAGCCAGTCCTACTGTGGTCCAGCACAGGTACAGAGGGAACCAGATGCAGTAGTCCTTGTCTCAAATCAGAAGGGACGTGTTGGGGAAGTGGTAGCCACCAGCACACAGGTACGGATACCTGCAAGGCAACCTCCTGTCCAGACATCGGTGGGTGATGCCATGGCCCAGTCCACCAGTGCTCCAGCCGCTACTGACCCAAGTGGTCCCAGCCACTCGGCGTCTGCACCGTCTCGCAAGAAGGCAAAGCGAGCAGTAGTGGGACAGGCTCCAACCCAAGGCAATTCACAGGATACCCAAACGTAGAGGAAGAGGAGCTTCAGTGATGAAGAGCTCAAGATCCTCGTGGACTACGTTTGGGAACACGGATGTGACATGCTGGTGCAGGCAGAGAGCACACGTATGCATGCTCAGCGTATGGCCCAATGGCAACACGTCACTGATCTGATCAACGCCTTGGGCAATGAGTGGCTCACAGCTTCTGAGGCATTGAAGTGGTATAATGACCTGCGACGCTGAGCCAAAGAGAAGCTGGGTAGCGCCTACCCCTCTACTCTGTTGACTGAAGGTGGCCCAGTACAAGAGGACGATGAGCTCACTCAACATGAAGAACAAGTCAGTGACACAATTGATGTGGAGCAGATCAAAGGTGTGGGAGACCTGCCAAATTATGAGGACATGTCCGGCGAGTGGTGATGCGTGTGCGTCCATGACATGTGTGTGTTGCTTGGCTGGATTGTTGTGATTGACCGACAGTTCTGCCTTTATTTACATGACTGACATGGGTGGGCATGTCATGGTGGACTGACACGTGCTTGATGTCCTGTAGAATGCATGCATCAGATATGCTGCACACTGACACTCGTCCTCACCACACATTCGCATCCCTTCCATGTCACTCTCTGTGCAGCCTCTTGTGGCACTGTTCCTGTTCCAAGCTGTGATGGCGGGTAGCCGGTGTTGATCTTCCACTCCACACTCTCCTTCTGTACTTAATCTGTGACGTCTCTGAGAGGTCACCCTGCCAGATGCTCCTTTTCTGAGGTATTCTTCCTTAACTCTCATTACCCCTGCAGCTCACTGTCTACAGAGCACTAGTCTTACCTATGGTGGGCTACTGCAACAGACTCAATGGATTTTGGTAGTTGAACTCTCTTGCCTCTGCAACTCATCCAGACATGGACTGTGAGAAGTGTCCTTTTGGGTTGGGGCCATGAATTGTGTCTCCCTCGGACTGTGATGATGCCACTGTCTCCCAGTGGCTACGACTGTTCGTTCCTGAAACCTGTGCATTGTTGACAAGTCCTTAGGTGTCCTGGGTCCAATACTACTTCAACTCCATCTTAAAGATTTGCTTAACTGTCATAGTCTTCATTCAACCATTTCACAATCACTCTTGGTCAGTAGCTCCTCATTGCAATGAGTTGGTGGTTGATGTCTGTCTTTGGCTAGGACCTCCCTCTGGTACAGCCTCTCTGGCTGAATGGAACTGGAGGTGTACCTTCTCCAGGTATGAAGGCACATCTGATGCTACCTCATGTGTTGTACTTACTCTCCTCCTCTCCCCTGCTACTAGTGACCTGGCTACAATCTGATCTCCGACAAGGTCCTCTGAGCCTACGTTTTCACCCATGCACTACATGGGTTGTTGAGCCCTTCATCACACATCCATGGCTGCATTCACAGTTCCCTTCACTTCCATTTACACTGTGTACGTGCATGTTTTTTTGTGACATGGCAGGTTAATGTATTGCATGTGAACATTATTGTAGCTGTGTGAGTGGGCTGTACAATTAACATGGGTCTTCATTTCCTTTTCTGTCCAGGTGCAGGTGATGAGGCACTTGATACAGGAGGATGAGGTGGAGGTGGTACAGGGTACTAAACCGCTACCAACCACCAGTGGAGGACGTTGAGGACGTGGTGTGTTAGCCCATGAAGATCCACTGGTGCTACAGTCCATGCTGGCCCTGACTCAGTAGGACTCCACCTCTCATGATTCCTTTGGATCTGGTGGTGAACCAGATACGGCTTCCTCAACACTGTCGCAGGTGAGTGGATCAACTGTGGGTACTGGTGTGTCCCAAACATCTGCAGGGGGTGAAGACCCCTCACAGGGCCAGTCAGTGTTGGTACGTCAGTCTGTGGTGGTTAAGGATGCAGGGTCACACTCTACAGTATTGGCTCCTGGTCCTGGGACAGCTGATCAAGGGAGGGATGCAGTCCTTCTACCACAGACCGGCACATCACATCAAGGTCCAGGTTTCCCTTGGGCCTGCCAGGCGTGGGGTCTTCCAACGCAGTGGCCGTGTGTCAGCTGGCGATACTGTGTGGGAGCAGTCCATGTATGGTGTTGCACGGCAACAGGGGGCGTCCTATGAGTTGTTGGCTCAGGGCATGATAGCCTATTCCATGATGCCCCCAGAAAGACAGGTGGAGCTCCAGCTGCAGGCAAGGCGGTCCACATGCTGCACATGAAAGCCCGCAACAGGAGCCTATGGGCGGAACTCAGGGCTCTGTGGGCATCCCTGGATGCAGAGGGCCGTGCACACAGGAACGCCCTGAGGGAAGAGTATAGGTCACTCAGAACTACACTGGCTGCACTTGAGGCAGCCCGCAGTAGACAGTCTGAGCAGCAGATGCAACAGTTGACTCATACCATCACAGAGGAACTCTGCATCCTGTGAGGTGTTGCATGGGGACCTCTGAGCCATTATGTTGCAGCTGCGAGCAAATCAGTCCTGCGAGCCGGCTGCAGAAGTCGTTCATCAAGACACCTTTCACGCAGTGATTCCATACGGACCACATTGCCTTTTATCAAAAATCCAGGATCCCAAGCAGCCTGCCGATTGCTGCCCGATTTAGAGGTCAGCAGGAAGACCCATTAGATTTACTTTGGAAGAAATCTCGTCCTCAAGAAGATGGTCTGATTACCAGTGTATCATCAAAACTGGTCGACCATACCAGTTGTGGCTCCACCACAACATAACTAGATACTCCTGATACAGATAGGGGGTACAGTGAATACTAACCAAAACTCACAAAGTGTGAGTTCCCTCTATAGCAAGCCCTAGAGTTCTCGGACTTTGTGTTTTTAAGCAGACTTGATCCTCTTAATACAGTTTTTTTGTTCTTTTGTTCTTTTGCTTCCTTGTTTTGACAACCACCAGCATGCAAAGAAAAGGAGCCATCAGAGTAAACATACAGAATAATTCCTGATGACTCCAGTTACTCCATGCTCGTCGATGCAGCCCGGTTGTAGTCTACGAGATCTAGTCACACTCTGGTAGACACTTTCATTTCCAGTGGTTGCCTCGTTTTAGGCTGTTTTTTTCTAACAATGTATCCGATCTACAATTAATTGTAAATTATGTATAGAGTCAGGGACAGCTTCTTGACCCATCTCTCTTAGATAGGCGCTGCACCATCTGCTGTCTAGGGACAGGCACCCCCGGTAGGGCCAGGGTGTTTTTCTTTCCTGATGACCAGAACAGCTCATTATCTTGTGTTTTCCTTTGTGACTCCCCTAAAGTTGCCACAACCACTTGTTTTGACTCTTACCCGCAGATATACAATTTCTTTCTCCCAAGGAACCCTGTCTTTGTATATCAGTACTGTTTTTACGGTTAGGGAAGGCAGTAGTACTTCCAACTTTTTTTAACCCAATAAAACCCTTTTTTTTTCTTCTCCCTCCCTTAACACTACCACCTTCTAATGCTGCACCAAAGGGTGGTGACAACAGCGACAGCTCTCCCAATCCATCATAGCCGTGCGGCCCACGAAACCAGAGGATTTTTTATTTCTTCTCAACACAGTGTGTTGCTTTGGGTGGCATCTGAGGGCATCCACTGTAGGTTCCAGCTGTAGCCATAGAGGCTTGTCTCGTGTTGTTGTTTGTGCCTTGGGTCCAGACACACATGCCACTCCTGCTTCCCCTTTCCATGGGCTAGCAAGGAGGGCAGCATGTGACAGTAATTTACACAGACACATTGTTGACAGGCTGGACAGTCTCATGTCCGGCCTGTGTATACACCCCCAGTGGAATTCATGTGTGATTGTGGAACAGCAGTGGTTGCAGAACAAAAAGGGGTTGCCCTCTAAGTTCTCTCGCCCCCTTCAACGGTCAATATATCTTGTTGCACCCCCTTGGTGTTGGTTAAGAATATGGGTGTTCTTTTTGACCAGCCATTTTTCTTACTCTAATCAAGTAAATGCAGTTTGGTAATCTGCACACTCATCTACATAATATGTCGGCAGATGTAGCAATCTGTTTAATGGAAATGAAGGTAGAAGATTTGTGCAGGCAGTAGCTTTATTAAGAATTCAATATTGCATTTTCCTCCAAGTATTACTGAATATTACAAAAAAATCTTTGATGAAACTTGGCGCAATTTGATCCATTTGGATTTCTTTGTGGCTAAAGAAATCTGATGTCTCCCAAGGCCATTCTCACTCTGTGTTGCCTTCCAATCGATTATCAAATCCATACTTGAGCATTGATCCAGATCTGGAAAATTCTTAATGGGATTGTCCCCAGAATATTTGTCCAAATTGGTTGAGCATTAGGTTTCAAACATCTAGGACTTTTGATCAGTTGGCAATTTCCATAGATCCCGTGACCATAGGGTCTCAATTTAAATTAAAGAAGCATTTAATCTCATTACGAGCTCTGTAAAATTAATCCCGTGTTGAAACATTTTATTTTGCGGTATGTTGAGAAACAGTTTAGATTTCTATTATATTAACTTCATTCTATTGATGTATATATGTTATTTGTCATGCTTTGTTTATATAGAGCCATAAAACTGGTTATCTGCGTGTAATATGTTTGCACTTAATAAATGCCCTATGGAAAGTCAGGCTATTTATGTGAAAGAAGCAAGACACATTCATGTCATAATAAAGATATGCTTTGCCATGAGCATTTGGACTAGACAATAGCAATATTCCTGAAGACGGATGAAACCCTTGAATCAATTATTAATTTCGACAATAAAAGTAGATTAGAGAGAGTGCTTATCTTGTATAAACCAGAACCTTTCACCATCTTCCCCAAAACAATTCTAAACAAAATTCAAACATACGCAAATCATCTACGTCCAAGGCAGAGCCAGCTCAGCAGGTGACCCGGGCTGGGGTGGTGGTGGCGCACACAGGACATGGGAAGGCTTACCCTCTTTGCCTCCCAGTTTCTTCAATCTCTACAAACTGAATTGTCTCTAGGTGCTGGCTATGGATATTATGAACCAACCTACTGCTACTCAATTTATCCAAATCTGGAGAATGCGCGTGTGAATAAACTCAACGGAATGCAGACCTGTGGAACTAAGCCTACACCCACATCACTGCAGTGGACGCATCATTCCAATGAGTTCAATCATATCTGCATAGGAGACCATTCCACAATGGCCATGCTTTCCTCACCTCCAGCTTGTCAGCCCGAGCTCTGGTTTCTAGAAGGCTCTTCTCCTTGGGATCAATCTCTAGTCCTTCATCACACCAAGTTATTGCTTCAGTGAAATGCTTCATTTCCAAGTGACACAGGGCACCTAGAAGAAAGTAATATTTGTACATCAACGTCTGAGCACAAATCAGGTTTGTAAATAATGAAAAATTCCAAATCATTTTTCACAAAAAGCAAAACGTGCATCACAGCAACCTTTTAACTACACATACAAATTGGAATTGCAACAAATCTATGCAGAAACATCGGCAAGTTATAAAATGCCAACATACACAAATATCCTCCACAATAAAAGTGAGTTGTCAGAGTGTTCGTAACATTTGGGTTTGCCAAAGGTAAGACAGTTTCACATCATTTGGGAGGCTGTACGTTCCAAACAATCATAGGGCACATGCGAAAACAAGAACAGAACTTGGGAGTCATTATTCACCTTACTGGTGCCTTGAAGGTCTTGGTCATTGCTACAATCCTTCCTAGCCCAGCTGCTTGGGAGGTTTTTCATTTTTATGCCAAATCCCCTCTACCTGAAAGAAAACCGGCACTTTTTGCTGGACCTCTGAACCTTTTTCTTGTTCTCCTGAATGAAGGGAGGCTTTTTCCCCCTCATTCATTCTTTTTGCTCTGACCATGGGAACCCTGTTCATTATTGGGTTTTTTTTACTTTGTTTTATGGAGTCATGCTTTCTTCCATACATTTTAAAGGCACTCGTGTTTCACTTTTGCAGAAACAGCACCTTTTGTGCAGTGCTGCTGGGAGCCCTTTGGGCTCCTTTTTTATATTCCTTTATTTTCCTTAAGAACTACTGTTCCCAAGGTTAGCAGGATATGTTTTATCCTTCTTAGCTTTTCCTTTTGTAAGATTTTCCCAAACCACCCTAGTGCTGAGGGGATCCCTAGTATCCCCTTTCTAACGGCTCCTGTAACATTTCTGTTACAGTGACAAGCATACAGTTATAGCTAGTGTCAGTGGACTTGTTCTACCAACATTTGTGAACTTTTTGCTTGCAGGCTGTCATCACAGCTGCAGTTATGCACAGAATGGTCACCATTGACCCAAACGCGTGTGTACGTGTGTGTGCGTGCACGCGTGTGCGTGTTAGGCCTACTGCCTTCCTGGGTAGGGGAGGCCCTAGTTTCAGTTTTGTATTCGGCAGGAATCCTTTGTGAAGCCCACAGAGGCTCCGGTGTCTGCGAAGACAGGAAACTGGGGAGGATCCCGAAACACTGCTGTCCTTTGTCTTCTGGTCTGCCTGATAGAAACCAGTTGTGAGGAACCAGAAGGTGTCTCACCCACTAGTCCCTAGGGATCTGTCATGGATCCAGTTCCTGGGGGTGGACCAGTGTGGGAGCATCTCCTGGGTGAGGGGTCTTCGGGGAGTGGAGTGTGGCACCGGATGGTGAGATGTGGTATCCCCATCCCTGTAATACCTTTAGCCCATCCTACAAGGTAGGATACTTAGGAACTCAGGCCCCCCCCCATTTCACAACACAAACACTTTCTCACAGACAGCCCGCTATGAGAGAAAACGTATACCAATACAATGGTCAGGCAATTACTGCCCATCACGCACACCTGACTTCCATTACACTTCCCCACACAGATAAAAGGCAGAGCACGGGAGCACACTCCGAGTGAGGCAAAGCACACACGGAAACAGCAGTTCCAAGATGGCAGTTTAACATGAGGAGAACGATGACAAAGGAGGGACGTTCCCTTGACCATTTTGACAAGGAACCATTACTTTCACGAAGCCTCGAGTAAAGAAAGCGCAAGACCAGGAAACCAGGCTTGAGGAATCCTGCATTAAGTGTTAGAGGTACCCGGGGACCACCTCCGTCGATAATCAAGGCACTAGAGAATTGCCGGCTGCCGTGTTACTGTCCTTGGCTCCAGCAACAAAGCAGCATCAGTGAAATCAACACAGCCGGTAAGTTGGGGAGACCAATACATAACAGGTCTGTGTTGAAGCCATGGTTACGAGCGGCAACATTGTATGGCGAGCTCTGGAACAAACATTGTATGAAACACATGTGATAATCAACGTGAGTAAAGTTGAACTGCAGATGAGTAATTGAACTTTGAAACCAAGATATACGATACCTTTGACACAGTGGTTGCAACCGCGTGTGTGCTCAATCAAAAGTCTCTGTAAGGTGTTCAGCTGAGATTTGACAAAAGTGAAAGCCTGGCAAAGGATTGTGAATCGAAGTGGTCCAAGCAAAATCCCATGCCCAATCGTAAGTATTTGATGTTGGTGCAGTAAAGAAAGTTGATGGCAAAGTAGATAAAGTTGCTCCAAGCCCAGCAGAGGAAGATGCATTGAAAGCTTTATGTTAAAGCAAGTTTGTGTCACAATAAATACTTTGGTCCGAGCCCTGCAGAGGAAGACTAAATGAAGATTTTGTGTTGGAACGGATCTGAGGTGAACAGAAAATCACACGAGAAAAGTGTACGTATGAGAATCCTGAAAGGAAAGGAACTTTGTTTGTTGCATCAGGCCCTCTGAAAGAAAAGACTTTGAAAGGCAAAGAGACTTTGACACAGAAGGCCATGATGTTGGAGTCTTGAACTGCACCTTCGTGCTAGAGAAGCCAGAGACTGTGCTAAGCTCCAGTGTGCCGCCTTATCCCCTGCTGAAAACGTGGGGAAGGGAAGCCAACGGCTTGAATATCCTGGCTCATCATTTCTCTATCACTTTACTTTTGCATTAACATAGTTTCCCGCACTATTTGTATTTAGAGTTAAGGATTGGCAATAGGTTTATTAGTATAGGCCCTTTTATTTTGACAAGACACCACTAGGACTGCATTATTATTTGATGGTCGTAGCTTGCTCCCATCTTTAGATTTAGGATTAGATAGGAGTTCTTCAAACCCAATTGAAATTCAATAAATACCCTTGAACTGTGGTCACGTGTGTGTCTTACTGTTGATACTATGCCTTCCTTACACAGATCCCACTAGGGGGCTGGCTGTCCTGATTGTACAGCCACCAGCCGCTTTCTGTAAACTGCAGGGAGAGTTTGCAGAGGAGTGTGGGTTCATGATAAAAGGCGAGGACCCTGAGGCAAAAGACAAGTGGAACACTGGAACAGACATAAGACAACGACTAGAAACATCTACAGCATCTTCCACCAACTGAAGAGACTACTGCTGTCATTGCCCTGTTTTCTAATAAAAAGAGGAGTTCAGAAGAGGATGACTCCTTCCCTTTGGCTGGTGGGCTCAATCAATCATAAGACAACATGCAAGACGAGCCATCCTATGATGTGATGCGACCTTCCTGGGCACCAAACCACCAATACCTTGAGACGTATGACCCTATTGCAGTGATCCTCTTTCGGTGAACAAATCCTCCAAGAACTTTAGTAGACTCATGGTGGTCCTCCAGAGCTAAGATTTCCCCCCCCCACTACCCTCCTCAAAGTTCCCTCACCAGAGCGCAGGACCGAAGAATCAAAGCAGATTGACCGGTTGGTAAACGTTTATCCTCGGAGACTGTAAAAAGGCACCAAAACTGCAGGCCGACATTGGAGCACAGAGAATCCTTTCATTGGGAGTACTTTTTCCCCAACTGCTGCTGAGACATCCCTACCAGAGTCCCTCCTTTCGTCACCACTACCAAAAAACAGGAGACCGGGCCCACCGCTGCTGCACAGTGAAAGAATCCAGCTGTATCTTCTTCATAACTCCTCAGGTACTGTGGGACTCGTGGTAGTACATACCTTTAGTCATTGTACCACTCTTTGTTGCTTGAGTGCTGATTCCGGTGTTTGGGTGTTCGGCCAGGCCTAACACTTGTGCGCCCATAGGGAGACATTCGTAAAGTCCCTGAAACCTTTTTGGCCAACAAAAGTCCTTTACTTACTTGTAATTGAAGAATCCTCTGGAACTTTGCCTTTTCTCCATTTGTGCCTTATCTGCTTTACCTCCAATCTGATTTTGAAGAACTCATAACTAGATAGGGATGGACTGCTAAGGCATTATGGCCTCTGAAAAGTAATACAAGTCTTTTAAAAGTACTGACCTGCTATTATTGGTGTTGCCTAACCTTTTGATACCTACAACAGGACATTTTCTGAGTTGCTGTAGCAAGTGATTTTACTCACCTTTGAACTGTGTTCATGTCATGATGCCTACCCCCGGAGCACCAGGCCAGGCCCAGCACCACCGGGAGCAGGCATCATGCCCCCGGGTAAAAGCCCAGCGGCCCCTTATAGGGGCTCTTTGGACTCTGTCCTGGCACCGTTGGCGCCAGGCTCATGTTGGACATCAGTCCTGGCGCCATAGGCGCCAGGCTCATAAAGGAAGGTATTTTGTGCACTTACCTGATGCAGACCATGCTGCAAGATTCAGGCCTCCCTGAGACCTGAAAGGGACTATTTTTTCATTGGGACTATTTTGCCACTCGGGCGTGGCCAGGGAAGGATACTTACCTGGAACTACTTTGGGGGCTATTTAAGCCACGCCCAGACAGTAGCTCACGCTTCACGTTGTTCTGCATCCAAGAAGCTGAACGCTCACCGTGTCTGCTCCTGCATCTGGTCTCCAGCCACGCCCACCTGGATCCTGGAACACCTGTAAGGAAAGAAGAGAAGAGAAAGGTGAAAACCAAGAATTTTATCAAACTTCTTACCTGCATCCGGAACCTTCACGCCAGCGCTCCTGAGAAAAGACTCATTTAAAAGCACCGCGTTGCTCGCTGCAGCGCCGCGCTTCACTCACCTGTCCTCGGGAGTTCTTCTGGCTCCACCGCGACTGTCTGCTCTGGTCGCCACATCTCTGCGCCTAGGGGAGAGAAGAAGAGACATATGAGGAAAGCCTAATTTTCCGCCATAACACTTACCGGTCTTCTGTTGGTGGACCATTCCTCATTTCGGGTCGGCGCCGCTTCGTTGGCAGGTACCGCACCCCAGCCCCTATGGGGAAAGGACAAAAGACATTACTGGAGGAATATAAACACATTAAGAGGGGTCGCCCCCATCGCTAACTCACCTGAGTTTACCATCGGCAATTCAATCCCTCAACGCATCGCCTTCATTCTGCACCTGAAATAAAGGACAGATCACAGGTTAGGAAGCCAACAGAAAAGGAGGCTCAACACTTGAACTTTTGTAATCTTCATACTTACGGCGTTCTGCTCGGAAAAGTCAAGTGGATTTTGCCAGCGCCATTCTGAAAACCAGTGAAGTAACTGGACAAACACGCGCCCCTGCACCAGAAGCAGGATGGAGAGTTCATCCTTTCAAACCATAAGGTGAGCTTCAACCGGGGATTTCGGAGGAAGTTAGAGAAGAACGAAGGGGGGAAGGGGAGAGCAAGCACACTATTCTGCAGACTGTTAATCCCCTTTCTCATCTGCAGAAGGATATTCCTACGGGCCAGACAAGCAAGATTTGAGGGTCCTGTTCAGTCGGTGTTCCGAGTTCTGCGCATCACGCTCGAAGAGGCCACAGCAACCCATACTAGACCAGCGCCTCTGTGGGAGTCAGGTGAGCGTTACAGTTCAATTACGCGCATAATTCTTAACTTATGGGTTACTCACTCGACATGTTGCTTTGATTTTATATTGTGTTGCCAAATTTGAAATAGTACTTACTTACCTGAGATTTAACTTTAAGCTTGTGTATATAAAATAAATAACTATTTTACTATGACTACAAGTCTGTAAGAGTTTCTTTGGGCCCCATGCATTAACTTGGTACATTTTACTTACCTACAGCTCACATCTCCCTCCTAAAATAAGCCTGGCTGCTCTTTCATACTACCGAAACCTTGAGTAGTACAGACTTACATTAGAATTTGGGTCCTGTTTGCCATGGGAGAGTTCTACAAAGTCTTACTCCAGGCACACTTTAGGAAAACTCCCCTAATACTGGTGTTACAGCTGGTGGGATGGAGTAGTGTTGGATTGCATTGAGTCTTGGTTGCACCTGTGTCTGGAGAAGCCATCCAAAAGGCTTATTCTACCTAAAACAATAATTACCTAAACAGCTGTAACATGGATAACTTTAAATCAGAGGCTCTTATCACTCTGACAGTTAAGAAACAAATTGTTAAACTTTATTTTTGGTGAATTTCAAAACATAACAAGTTCCCACATTGTGCCATGTGTTTCCCTCCTCCCCCTCCCCCCAGTAGCAAAATGAGAGGATATACATCAGTCATGTCATTGCGCATGAACTTATTCATAGGGCACCTGCCAAGGAGATGGTAAATTTGGTGTGGCGTTGGCTGTTGAGGTAAATCGCGTGAGCAGTCTCAATCTGGTGCGGACATTATATAGTCAATGTAGGGTCACCATATGTCTGGAGGCCTTGCGTGAAGAGGCAGAGTACTGATAAAGTTTGCCTCGGTGTCTTGACAATATGCTATGTCTTGTAGCCATAGCTGAGAGCCAGGGGGTGGGGGTGCGACCTCTCCCCCACGTCATGGCAACTCTGTTGTGCTAGTACCAGCAGCAAGCCAGTCAGCTTCCTCACCGAACTCGGTAGGTCCTTTGTGTATCCTAGCATTGCTACCTTGGGAGGGAGGGGGTGTTCGATTTGTTCACTGACTATTGTGGAGTTCACTCCAGTACTTCTTTCCAGAAGCGACTTATTGCTGGACAGTCCAAAGCCAGTTGTATAAAGTTTGCGGAAGGCATACCACACCGTTCACATGCTGACAAGTTTGGACGTTGACTATGGAGTCTGGCCGGGGTATGGTACACCTGATGCAGGAAGTTAAACTGTATCAGCTTATAGAGTGAGTTTAAGGAAACTTTCTGGGTTTGTCCCGTCGTCTGGAATCGTGACCCCCAGCAATTTTTCCCATCTTGTTTTCAGGGTTGTCGACTGGGTGGTGGTGTCTGACAGGAGATTAGCTTGCATAGCCAGGTTTGGGAAGACCCCTTCCCAATACCTGAGAAGGCTTAAAAACTGTGGAAAAAGGTTTTAGTGTGTTGTGGGCAAGTTGGGTGTATAAGAGCCTGAAAAACGTAGAAGTGTGGATTAATGCCATTAAGTGAGTACTTTTGATGGCATAACGAATTTTGCCATGCTAGAAAGCATTTTTGATGCCGGTTACCCAGATCTGAGACAGCAGCTGGCTAAGAACTTGACCCCCAAGGGGATAGCATTAGCTGCTGACTTGTCGGTAGCCAACAGTGCTACTCAAGGATTCTGGGGCTCCTCACAAGGAGGAGGCGGGGAAGATCCATAAGAAAGATGGGAATGATACCTCCACTAATCCACCACCAAAAGAGGCACCCAAACATCATAAGGGTAAATTCCCCCATGAACCTTATAAGGCTAGTGAACCTTCTGGAGCAAGATCAAGGGGTGGTTAACAGAAATCCTCATTCCAAAGAACCTTTTGCATATTTATAGTTAGTGAGTTTGGTGACCATGTGACCGGGGATCCTAGATGCAAGGGTAAACCTTCAGGGAACCATTCCGTCTCCTTAGCCTTCACCCATAAGGAAGAAGCTACAATGACAGGTGTCAACCTTCACACTACAGCTGAAGAACCCAATGGTGTTCAAGCTAGAGTTTCTTTGATGTCCCCGGGTCTGTGGAAATAACGGAATATAGATGTCTATAACACCATCCCCGATAACCCTAAAGAATATTACAAGGTTAGTACTTGAAAATGGCCAGGACACCCCCGCCATCAGAGACACCGGGGCCAGCATTACTGTGGTGGCTGAAAGTTGTTTCAACCCCAAGAATGTAGCCAAGTCAAAGGGCCCACCAAGCTTGCAGGAGTCCCAGCCAAATGTGCCCCATGATGCCAGCCATCATTAAGTGCAATCATAGGACTGTGAGGATGTCAATGTTCAGTCTGAAGTGCCTGGCAGGGTCCTGCTAGGAAATGATCTGAAGACGCTGGGTATTGTCTCCAGCACATACAAACCCCCTAGTAGGATGAAAAGGAAGGGAGGCAACCTTAAGAGACCTTCCCAGAGACCAAGGAAAAATCCAGTGTCTCTTCAGCGAAGAAAAGATAATCACCCACACCTTCCGTGAAGAACGCTGAGACCAAGGAGAAAGCCAGAGTCTCAAAATGAAAGAAGGGCCTCAAGCCCAAACCTTCCTCAAAGAAGAGTTGCTGTCAAAGAAAAGATCCAGGCCACCCCAGCGACCCCAACTCAAGCTGAGGCACAGTTGGTAGAAAGAGAAACACCTGAAAACCCACCTACTGGTGAAACAGAGGTGGAGGAGATGCTCCCCTGCATAGAGGATCCCAGAGACCATCCTGAGCTGCAGACTTTACTTGCAGAAGGTGGACCCTGTAGGACAGACTTTAGCAGGGGATAGAGACAGCGTCCCTTTCAAGAGCCATAGAAGCATATACTCTGCTGGGAGGATGGTCCCTTCTCCAATGAGCCTATGTAGTTGGGAAATAAGAACAAACGTTCAAGAGAAAAAGACTGCGTGAAGTATATCTCAGCTTCATTTTGTAAAAATATTTTGTGGTTTAAACAAATAATTTATTTATTTATTTATTTTAAAAACACATTTCTACAATTATCCCAGGAGGTCGCACTGGCTGCTTTTGGAGTACAAAAGATGTTCTCATCGTAGTTCTACTAAAATGAGAGCAAAAGTAGAAGCTGCCACGCTTAGCAATTATCTGGCAAATGTGTAACCAAGAATGTGGCAACCTTAGTGTCCCTCTTAGGTGTTGGAGTCCCTTATGAGAGGGTGGGGATTGACATTGTTGCTCTCCTTGACCTCAGTCAACCAGTTTATACTGGTTGTAGTGGACCATGCCACTAGATACCCTGAGGCCATACCTACGAGAACTGGTACTGCTCAGTTGCTAAGGCCCTACTTGGTGGGTTTTCCTAAGGAGGACGTATCCGACAAGGGGTCAAACTCTATGTCCCACTGTTAGGTAAGATTTTTATATTTATGATAAATCTTCCTGACCAGTGTCAAACCCAGAACTTTTTGCTTGGTCATTATTTGACCTTGTCCCTGGGTGAGTGGGAATCTTTTTCCACTCTCACCTAGTCTTTTACTCTTTTTATGGGTGACCTTTATATGTCTCTCCATAGTGGGTGATTGGTGTTACAGTTTCCTATAACGTTGGACTGACTATAATGTACTATGGCTGCACACAGCATTTGAAACGCAATTGGTTTCATTTTAAATTCTCTTATTTCTTGGGTGAACAACTGTGCCCAAGAAGTAAAGTGGGACACACACTTTACATTGATTTAAGAGAGCCAGCACACCCCACCTTTTGTGAAGTGTTTGGGGGATACGATGTAACCCCTTTCTTACTAACTTGGTAACATTTCTGTTACAAGTACAAGTTTACTTGAATGGCTGGTAGCAGTGGATTTACCTTAGTGACTTATTACTCGCAGGCTGTTAAATCAGCCTCAGTAATGCAAAGGGCCACCAGTTTGCTAGAGTGGTAGCCTCTTTCTTTCATATCCTATACACAAAGGAGAAAGGTATGTAAATTAACACATAGATACTCTCATCTACAGTGATAGGGTGCTAAATGATCTTGTCACAAAGTCCTAAACAAATTGACACAGTGCACATCTAACATTATTCAAATTAGTTTAATTTGAATTAAAAAAATCCATACAAAACAGACCCCTTTTCATGGCCCACATGGTGGGTATTTAATATACATATTGATCACAAATACATCACAGAAACTATCTAACAAATTTCAGACACTAATGGCATAAACATACACGACTAGGCACTCTAAAAGGGTCTATAAAAACTATTTACCAACATGTTTCAGTTCTTTTTACTTCAAATGCATGAACGTTCTTCTGTGGCGTGTTCTCTCCGCAATAAATCACCTCATGTCTCATTAATAGAGCATGTGTTCGTATCCCAAAAGCTACCATATAGCCATCGTGTTCAGAGACATCTCCATGTCGTAGAAACTCTGGTTGCCAAGTAGAAAATGGCATTGTGAACAAAACTCCTTTACAATGCGCATCCAATCATGAATACGCAATGATTCCTCGTCCCCTGCAAATGGGCATCATTCTCATGAAGTTATTGGCAACTGTAGAAACCTCTGGTGTCTTTCGGTAAAAGTTGAAGTTTTGTCTTTGACGGGAATACTTTGTATTTCCTGCCAAGGGCCTCCAGAGTGTCTGAGAAGGCAGGAAGCGAGGGAGGAGTCCAATACTCAGCAGTCCTTGGCCTTTCACCTTGCCGAAAAGGAACCAAGTCCCAATGGGGGGCTGGCTGTCCTGGATGGACAGCCAGACCGCCCCTTTCTGTAAACTGCTGGGAGAGTTTGCAGAAGTTGTAATGGAGTACCTGATAAATACTCTGAACCTGGAAGCTTCAGACAAGTCTACCACTGTAGCTGAATCCAAAGAGGAAGATGAATAAAAGACCAGCAACTGGAGAGTCTGCTGTGTAATTGGAGACTGATGAGACTCCTACCCAGAGGCTAGTGATATCCACTAGTCTCCAGACCACCTGCGTTTTGAGCCATCGCATGACGTGCTGTGACCAGGCTGGGCCGCAAACCGCCAATACCCTGGGACCTCTAGCCTGAGTGCAGTACATAGTCTTCCTAAGTCCGATTCAGTCTGAAACTTTGGTTGACTCCTGCTGGATCTCCAGAGATACGAATCGAACCCCTGAAGTCCGCTCACCACATCGCAGGACCAAGAGAGTGAAGAGAATCCAGCCGACAATATTCGTTTTTCATCTGGCTTCTGTAAAAAGGTGCCAAATCCACAGAGCTGCGAGAATCCACATAGAGTCCTTTGCTGCAAGCCTCCTCTGACGACTGCTGCTTCAAGTTCCCATCCAGTGTCCAGTTCTTTCGTCTCCAGACCAAGAAACCAGGGACCGGGTCCTGTTACGATGCTTCCCGAAGGCATCCACTTTGAAGCTCTTCTTTTCTCCTAATGTACTATGCTGCATTGGGTAATACTTACCTTAAGTCAGGTGTGCATCATGTGTGGCTGAGTGGGAGATTCGTTTCGTTTGGAGTTTGCCCATGCCACTTGCCCACTCCTAATGCTGCAATGCGCACAGGGAGCCTTCTGTGAAGTCCATGCTGTAGCTAAGGCTTACTTGTTTAAGAACATATTCTCTGGAGCTTTGACTTTCCTGCAACTGAAACCTATCCTGACCTGCCTACAGGTAGCACCTAGACCATTAGGCTCCCTCTTCTTCCTCTTAGAAAACACATGCTATAGACTAGAGAAGGACTTTATAAGATAAGGATCCTGTCTCGAAAGTACAACCAGTGTAAAAGTACTTTTCTGCTAAAGAGGTTAGTATGGCAGAATTTACAAAGTGTCATTAAGTTTATGCTTACCTTCAAGTTGCATTCTGGCCCTCTCAAAAGTATGCAAGTTTCTTTACTACCTTTGAATGGTGTTTCCCCCCTTCTGAAAAGTAATAAGTGTTGGTACTGTTTTAGTATTCTTAACTGAATGAGTGTAAAAGCTCACCAATAGGGGTAACCTACCATGAAATATATTGTGTCTTTCTTAAAGTGTAACATTGGGTTTTGCTTTCCTTGGCCCGCTTTATACAGATTTAAAACAGTCTCTAGCTGTGAGTTGCTGATAGCCCCTCTTAAAAGTATATAGGTCTTACTCAACTGGATTAGCTATTGCCGGTGCTCTAGATAAGATTTGGAAATGGGGGTATTTGACTCCCTATTTCTTTTAAAGTTCTGAGTAAAATGATTTTAAGGGAGTGAAAAAATAAGTCAAATTCCCAACGAGAGTATTTTAGAAGCAAGTAAAAACATGTTTTAACTGAAAACCGAAATGTTTTTGAAATATTTATTTCATTGCACCTAGTTTTTCATGCATATTAAAAGATACATGTTTACTTCTTCCAATCAGGCAGTTAAAAACAGTAGTTTCTTCCTGTGGTACTACGTGCACTAGTGACCCAAACATATCCATGGAGCTGCGTGTCATGGTCATGAAGTCAGTGACACAGGCATGCAAGGGTCGCATGCACAGGAGACCTTGGTGGACACTGTCCTGGTGCCTTGGCGCCAGGCCCATGAACAAAAGTAAACAAGAAGATCCATTTAACACCAAAAAGCTTTTATTATGGACATAGCACTTCAGATGCATTAACCTTGAACATTCCATCCATTAAGCAGGATGCATTAACCTTGAACATTCCATCCATTATGCAGCCTCAAATGTATTCTTGGGTGTGGCTGCTAATGGATTGCCTTCGCACGTGCTCACTCTATAGAAGTGGCAGGGTGTGGCTGGTCAGCCGGCCCTAATGGGCGTGCCCACAATCTCAGCTATATAAGCTGCCCCGATCCTCAAGACAGACGCTTTGCGTTTTCTGCACGTGCAAGCAGCGTAACGCTCACCGTCGCCTCAGATCAGACTTACCTTTGAAGATCCTGCTTCCTGGACATCCTGCCAGCATACTCACCGACTGCGGGAAGCTGTTCTTACCTGTACATCTCTTTGGCGAACCAAGTGTTCATCTTTACACTTTCCGCAACGCAGAAATCTTCATCTTGGCACCGCAGCACGACACGCTCCATCGTCGACAGCAGAGCCTACAAGGAAAAACAGAAGACAAGGTTAGACATCGAAAAAACAGTCCGTTTAAGATTGCACTTCGCCATACTTTGCGCTTTTCCTTAAACCATCACTTACCTGCTTTCAAACATTGCGGTAGCATCCATCTTCCATCCTGCCGCTTCTCGCGTCTCACAGCTACATCGAGGCCACATTTCCATCTAAGGGAAGAAAAACAGAAGAGAGACATTATTGCGGGCATGAATAGGAGCAACATAAAGACATTAAACAGATCACAAGAGCTCAGCAAAGACTTACCAATCATAAGGAGAAGCATAGTCGCAGCTGGACTGGACTAATCCTTATCAGGGATCAGTGAAGGAACTAGATCCCATTCGACGCGCCCCTGCCAGAAGTAGGACGGAGAGCTTATCTTCCATAATTCACAGGTGAGCTTTATGGGCCGGCGTGTGCTCACAGAAACTGTACTTTGGGGTGAAGGGTTCGAGAGGTACAACAATCAGATTGGCGCACTCACACACTTATCTCCACGCAGGAGCAGTATCACCACCTATCACCACTCAAAGCTTTTCTACTGAGGGAGAGGCCTGAAGGGGGTGATTCAAGTTCAGGGAGGGTTGCAACCGTGCCCCAACGCCCCCGCAGAGACCAGGTGAGCGTAACACTGCGAGGGTGAAAGCACAGGTGCAAGATTCTACATGACTTTTTCCTATTTTTTTGTTGCGAGGATTTTGTACTCCGGAGTAATATTTTTTTTGGAGTATATGGCAATTTTCTGTGAGTAAAAGTGGCTGATACACCCCTTATCTAGAGGGCTGGCTATTGCTCTTCTAAACTTGTAACCCTGGGGTGTGCTTTGCTGAATTTCTTGGGTGGTATTCTAAAATAGTTTCATAAAGTTCTTACCTTAGAAACTGTATTATACACTTCTTATAAGTATACTGGCTATAACTAGTCATTAGATAAAATATTGCTATGTACCAACAGGTCATTACTTACATTGAAATGAACAAGTTACTCTCTTACCTGGTAACGTTCTTTCGATGGGATGGTCCGACGACGTATTCCATATCTATGACCGGTAATCGCCACAGCTGTGGTGCTTCGGAAAAGTTTCTGCGTCCTGCGTCGATGACGTAGATACGCTGTCCTCGAGGGCCTCCGTCGAGCCGACGTCACCGGATGTTATAAGTAGGACACACGACGCCTCAGTTGTAGTTTTTTCCCCAGAACGTGTGGCACCAATCTTCTGCCAGTATGACCACAGAAAGCCTTGCGGAAACGTAAGCTGCAATCGCATAAGAAATTCTGTAGCGGGGCAGGTAGGGAGGGTGCGATATGGAATATGTTGTCTGACCATCCCAACGAAAGAACGTTACCAGGTAAGAGTAACTTGTTCTTCGAGGGGATTGGGTCCTCCGACGAATTCCATATCTATGACAGACTCCCAAAGCAGTACCAACGTATCGAGGAGGGAAAAAATTTAGAATATAGAAATTTAGAATGCCCAATCAAACTGCAGAGTAAAGGACTGCCTTTCCAAAGGCCAGATCCTGCCCATGGATAGAATCTAGGGAGTAGTGTCTTACAAAAGTATGGACCGAAGCCCAAGTGGCTGCTTAACAGATGTTACGAATAGGAACACCCCTCTGCAGGGCATTAGAGGCAGCCATACCCCTAGTAGAATGGGCCCGTAAGCCTACCGGAGGGTCCTTACCCGCCAAGCGGTAACATTCAGAAATTGCCAAGATAATCCATCTAGACAAAGTCTGCTTAGTAGCAGCTTGTCCCAAACGCCTTCCAGCGTAACCAATAAAGAGCTGATCATCTACTCTGACCCGGGACATGCGTGAAATGTAGAAACTTAAAGCTCTCCTAGGATCCAACCTATCGAGCCTCTCCTCGTCCTTACCAGGATGCGGAGGATAAAATGCCGGAAGAATGACCTTCTGGCTTAAATGAAATTCCGATACAATTTTCGGAAGAAACGAAGGACGGACTCTAAGGACAACCCTGCCCTTATGAAACACTGAAGGGTGGCTTAACAGAAAGTGCCTGCAACTCACTCACTCTGCCAGCAGAAGTAACCGCAACTAAATATACAATTTTAAGGGTTAAACTCAAAGGACAGGAATGTAAAGGCTCAAATGGAGCACCCATTAGGAATTTTAGAACAAGGTTCAAATCCCATCCGGGCACCTGGAAAGGTGACGGTGGAAACACAGTAGTGAGCCCTTTCAGAAACTTAGAAATTAAAGGAATTTTGAAATAAGAACACTCTTCAGACGAGCGCTTAAATATGGACAGCGCCGCCAGGTACCCTTTAATGGTACCCACTTGCAGGAGCTTGTGGGATAAAGAAAGCAAAAAAGACAGAACCACAGCAATGTCACATGAAAAAGGATCCACATTCTTAACTCTGCACCAGTCGCAGAACTTTCTCCAACGGCAACGGTACAGGGACTTTGTTGCAGGCCGTCTGGCCAAAAGCAACACCTCCATCGTGTCTTCAGGGAGGTCCCAATCCTTATACCTCAATCTTTCAGAAGCCAAGCGTGAAGGTTGAGGGATCTGACCTCTGGAGGGAGAACCTGACCCACCCCCTTCCGTGAGAGCAGATCGTGTCGGTAGGGAAGACGACGTGGAGGACAGATGGACAAGTCGAGAAGGTCCGGGTACCACGTTCTCCGGGCCCATGCCGGAGCAATGAGGATCATCCGGGAACCGAACCTCTGTAACCTCCTCAGTACTTGCGGGATGACGGGGACTGGAGGAAATGTGTTCAGCAGTGGGAAGGACCACTCCACCACGAACGCGTCCCCCAAGGAAATTCCCGCGAGCAGAACCTTTCGCACTTCCGGTTGACACTGGAGGCGAAGAGATCCACTTGTGAGGTCTCCCAAAGTGCGAAGATCTCCAGGAGAATCTCCTGAGCCAGCTCCCACTCGTGAGAGATCGCGCTCTGCCTGCTCAGAGTGTCCGCCGTCTCGTTTTCGTCTCCAGCCAGATGAACTGCCGAGATCGAAATTTCCTGCTGGATGGCCCAGAACTAGAGCTGCATCGCCTCCCTGCACAGAGGAAGTGACCCTGCCCCCCCTTTTTGTTGAGGTAGTGCATGGCCACTGTGTTGTCCATCAGAATCAGGACATTCTTCCATTGCACAGTCGGCAGAAAAGCCTTCAGGGCAAGCCTGACAGCCCACAGCTCCAACAGATTGATATGGAGTCTGGACTCCCACGGAGACCAACAACCGCAGACTGTTAATTCGTGGCATGAGCTCCCCATCCCGTCAGGGATGCGTCCGTCACGATGATCATCACCCCCGGCCAGGGTAGCCAAAATGGAGCCCCTCTCATCAGTGCCTTCGACGGCCCACCACCGAAGGTCCTGGGGACCGAGGGCGGCACCTGAGCGGGGTCCGACATCATGCCAGAGGACTGCGACCACTGCATCTCAAGAGCCCATTGCAGAGCCGGGGTCGTTACTGGCCGGACGGCATTTTTTCGGCAAAGACTTGCTCACTGCCGGGAGACTCTCGGAGCAGTCCAAGCCGCTGCCACCCTTCTCTGCAAGGCCATATGGAATGGCAGTACCGGGTCAGTTGGTGGACCTTGGTCAAGGATATCCATCAGGTCATCCTGCAGAAAATCCACTGGTGGCGCAGACCACCCCAAGTATTCCGTTACCCTCGACATAAGGCGCCGGTACGAGGACTCTGTGTGGGTGCAAGTCCACCTCCGGAGAGGTGTCCAAACCATTGGCGTCATGCACCGACTGACGCAGGTCTTCAAGCTGGCTATGACCAGACAAAATCTCGTCAGGTACCTCAACAGGAACCAAACCTCCTTCCTCAGACCCTTCCTCCACCTCAGAAATATAATCCAGAGGCTGGAATGGGGGCACAGAAAAAGGGACAAAGACATTTTTATACTTGGCCAGAGCCTTTCTAGGGGGTTCCACCGTGCCACGGGAAACCTTCGACAAAGCAGCCTCGAAAGGCTTTGATGGAATCAGCGTCGACGTCGAGCGTGGCGCCGACGGCTTCGACACAGTCCTCGAGGGCGGAGCCCCGAGTGTGTCCTACGACAGCCTGGGCGCCGATGGCGTTGACGGCTTCCTCGGAGGCAGAGCCTCGAGAGAGTCCCTCGACGACATCAGCGCCGATGTCTTCTTCCTCGAAGACCTCACAGGCTCCGACGGTCTCGAGGGCGTCGAGGACCGGGACCTGGAGCGGGCATGTCTAGAGTGATCCGCCTTGTCCGATCAAGACCTCAAAAGGTGCTCGAGGATCGTGCCGACCACCCAAGCCCGAAGGCGTGCGGGTGGTGGTTCTAGCATGTTCACGGCCGGCGTCCTTCGACGGCGCGGACGGAACGGAGCCCTGCGACTGAGAAATCGCCATCATCTCCTGCCGAAATGAATCCCATTCCGCAGGAGTGTAATGCTTGTTGGGACAAGCATCTTGCCGACGGGCGGAGTCCTCGGACGAGTACGGGGAAGGCGACCGGTGACGGCGCTTCCGTGAGTGCCTCGAAGAGGCAGAGGAATGGCGGGACCTACTCCGGGACCGAGACACCCCGAACCGACGACGACGACGATGCGGAGAGTCGCCCCTCGAATCGTCAGTCGAAAGCCCAGCGGATCTCGACTACCGAGACTTGGCCACCTTACCAACAGAAAGCGTCTTCTTATGCTACGGCAAGGCCTTCGACGTAAGCGAATGGCAGTCTACACAATCATCCGTGTCGTGGCCCTCACCGAAGCACCAGAAGCAGGCGTTGTGCGAGTCTGTCAACGACATCTTGGACCCGCAGTCCCGACACTTCTTAAAACCCCGCTGCGGGGTGGAAGAAGCCAAAGACTACATGGAAATCTTCACAACTAATAGTTTCGATGAACCGAAAGAGCAGAATTCAAAAGAACCGAGGCACGCCGAGATCTCCCAAGTGAACACGTTCGCGGAAAAAACGGAACTGAGGCTACGGACATCGTGTGTCCTACTTATAACATCCGGTAACGTCGGCTCGACGGAGGCCTTTGAGGACAGCGTATTGACGTCTTCGACGCTGGACACAGACGATGAAAATTTTCCGAAGCAGCACAGCCGTGGCGATTACCCGTCATAGATATGGAATATGTCGGAGGACCCAATCCCCTCGAAACATTGTGTCTTTAAGGCATAATTGGGTTTTGCTTTCCCTGATTTGCTTAGTGCAAGGCTAGACTACTGCAACGCCCTATACTCAGGAGCCAACAAGTATGTCACTGACAAACTCCGAAGACTGCAGAACAACGCTCTAAGAGCAGCCCTGAACATTCCCCATAGAGAGCACATCTCTAAGTTTAGGAAAGAGGCCTGTTGGCTAAAAATAAAGGATAGAATCCTCCTCAAAACCATATCTCTCACTTCTAAATGTCTCAACACTCTAGCACCCCCTTACCTATCGGAAAAAATCAACAGGAAACTCACTGCCCGACCTTTGAGATCCTCCAATACCTTCCAGCTTGACATGCCTAGATTTAAACTCACCACAGCGGGAGGAACTAGCTTCCCAGTTAAAGCTGCTCAAACATGGAATACTCTCCCTATTGACCTCCGACGCCCACTACCATACACCAGATTCAGAACTAATGCTCTCAAATGGCTTCGCTCCAACGACCTCTAATCCCCTGACTAGCTTATCATAGTACCTGACAGTATTACGACGAATACCTTATCAAAATAACTGACAGCACTACGATGAATCATTCACAATCCTACTTATAGCTGCAACCATAGATCCTTACTAACCTACTTCATTGCTCCAGGTATAGCCAATATCTATTCCACCTCACTCACTCACTATATCTACATTATAACAAATGATTTTACCGTTTTATGTACTATCTTATGTATCTCACAGTGTATCTACATGTATGTACTAATTGTAACTGTCACTGTAACTAAGCTTCGAGAATTCCTGTATTGCTGCGCCCAGCTGTCCAAGAGCTTGGTGCGCATTATCAAATAAACAATGATATGATATAGCATTTATAATGCGCCTATACACAAGTGTTTCAAGGCGGGAAACAGAGGGAGGACAAAAACAACGATCTTACCAGGCCTAGTGACATTCAGATCGTGCAAGTGCATGGGAGCGGGGAGAGAGGAGGGAAAAGGAATCCGGAAACAAGTGCAGCAAACAGGTGGCAAGTGCGAGTGTTCGAAGTGCAGACAAGTGTCTAATAAGTGCAGGAGAGGGGAAGGTAGGGCTACAGATACAGACCACAAGTGCAGGAGTGCCAAGAGGTAGTGCGGGTTTGCATCTGGACAGTCGGAGACCTGGGCCCGAATTCGGAGGGTTGTCAGGTGACAAGTGTATGCATCAGACAGGAGATCAGCAGGGGAGAGGAAGAGGGAAGGCAGAAGCAAAGAGGACGGTCTTGAGGTGCTTCTGGAAACCGGAGGTGGTTCAGCTCAAGTTTCAGAGAGGCGGGGCGGCTGTTCCAGAGGGAGGCACCAGCCGAAGGAGAAGATCTCTCCCCAACTCGTTGCTTGGAGAAGCGACAGACCCTCAAGGAGTTGGAGGAGCGAAGAGCTCGAGTAAGAAGATATTTCAGTAGCGAGAGTTGGAGGTATTGCGGGCCAGGCCCCAGAAAGCCTTGTGGACAAAGCAGAGGGTCATGAACTTGATCCTTGCTGCCACTGGGAGCCAATGAAGAGTTTTCAGTGCTGGAGAGATACGATCCCTGGGCTTGAGGCCAAGGACAAACCTCGCAGTCCCGTTCTGGATTAGTTGTAGAGGACAGAGTAGAGGCAGGAAGATTTAGAAAGAGGCTATTTCAGTAGCCCAGCCTAGAGAGAACCAAAGAACTGGACAGAGTGAGCTTCTGGGGGAAGTGAGGAAAGGAAGAATACCTCAGAGGAGGTGCAGCTTGGTAGTTTGACTTCTTAGAGACTTCAGAGATGTGAGGAGAGGAGAGTCGGGAATCGAAGATGACCCCAAGGTTCTTAGACTCACAGGTAGGAGCAGGAAGAGGGCCCAGAGTGGGCATCCAGAGGGTGACAGGAAAGGAAGGTGCTGGTGAGCCGAAGGAGGATCTTCGTCTTACTGGCATTAAGGCAGAGATCATTGGTGGCACACCACTCCTGGATTGCGGACAGACAATCCAGCATGAGAGAGGGAGAAGAGGCGGC
Organism: Ambystoma mexicanum; assembly: GCF_040938575.1. Lineage (NCBI taxonomy): Eukaryota > Metazoa > Chordata > Amphibia > Caudata > Ambystomatidae > Ambystoma > Ambystoma mexicanum. Next base: position 1,296,971,046 of record NC_090922.1, on the reverse strand, counting down.
TGAGGGGAGACTCAAAGTGAGCGGAGTGTCATCCGCATAGCACTGAAAGTTGGAGCAGAGAGCAGCTATGCGGTGGGCGAGAGGTGCAAGGTATTGGTTGAACAGCCAAGGAGAAAGATTAGACTCCTGGGGAAGACCACAGGTAGAGAGAGAGAGATGGTTTTCATAATTGTTTTTATACGATGTTGATAGTACTTACCTTTCCCAAGATTTATCTTGGTCTACTTGTACAAAGCTACAGCCCTCTCTCCCTCCCAAGATAGGCCTGGCTGCTCTGTCCATGCTACCAACATTCTCAGGTGGTATAGCCTTATACGAAGAGTGTAGCTTATGTACAGTCTCACATGTATGGTTTTATGAAGCCCTTAGTTGGACTTCAGAAAAACTGTCGTAACACCCACTACATGCAAGCCATGTAGAACACCCTGTGAGGTCTCCTAAAAGTTTCCAACCTCCTACCATCCCCAAACAAAGGGTATGGTCGCAATATTTATCAGAACCATGAAGAGCATGGAAAGTGCTTTAGAGGAACCCCTTAGATTAAAGTGGGCCTTTCTACTGCTATGCCTTCTTTTTTCTTACAGAGAGGTGCCTCAAGCTGGAGTGGGCTTTAGCCCCTTTGAGCTCCTCTATGGTCATCCCGTCAGAGGACCTTTGGCCCTGATTAAGGAAGGGCTGGAGAGAGCTCCATCTTGAAAGACATTATGCATTACTTATGTGTAGTGTTTCTCATTTTAGGGTTTTTTTTACTTTCGGGGGTGTTTTTCCAGTGTTTTCAAACATTTTCAGAATCTGTGTTTATTCATGATTTCCCATTTGCCCTCTTCCAAAATAAATCTCAGATAACTGTATTTTGTAAACACAGAAGTAAATATTCTCTTGTTTCATTGTGTGCAAGATGTTCTAAACACTCATGTTAATACAGTAATATCTAGTATTTCTACAAGTCAAAATTATTGTAATAAATTATGCAACACTTTTATAGGGACTCTTTGCCCAGCCTTGTCTTTTATTTTCTTCCCATAAATACGTTGATTTATGAAAACAACCTTTCCACATTGGCACTGGACACGGGCAAGGCCAAAATATCCAACACACAAACTGATAAATCTGGCCATTGTTAGCGCTTTCCCACCCAATACTCATGAGATGCAGATTTTCAGGCACAGAACCCCCACACCCCCCACATCTCGCAGAGTGCTTATAAATCGAGTGAAGTCAGACCTGGTTAAGACATCTTTATTACACTTTCAGGCACTTCGAGTGCAAAGTTTGATGGTAAGGCTTGATTAAAGTGAGCTCAAATTGTTCTCATGAGGAGGTGTTTGGGCAGGGAGGGGGAGTAACTGGGTGGGTATGACCACAGGCATTAGCATGGCCATGGGCAGACAATGGGTGGGCAAATAGCCAAACATCTACAAGCTGTGTGTCCCTCCTCATATGTCACTTCTCCCTATCTGCACTGTAATGCAATAGTTTTGTCTCATCAGTGGCTCTGCCACCTACTAGCCAAAACTAAAAAGGAAGGCAATGAAAACTAAAAGGAAAGACTGAAGGAAGTCTACAATTCTGGGGAAGGGATCAAGTGTAGAAAAGGGGCAGGTGATGTCAGGTGGTTTGGAGAAGAGAGAAGGACTTGAATAACTAAAAGAGAAAAATAAATAGGGGGATTCTGGGAAGGAGGCCATGATACACGCTGGGGAAATTGCAGGAAATGGAAGAGAGGGAAGTTATGAAATGTGACTGGTCGGTAAAAGGTGCTTGGTTTGTTGAGGTGACTGGGAGGAAGAAACGTTGGCAGCGACCAGTAAATTGTGATGCAATAAAAAGCAAAATACTGTAGTAATCAATATCACATATTGTAAACGTTTTCCTAGGCAAATTATATGCAACTAGAACAGAATAATGATACGCAACTTTAAAAATGTTCACTATATAAAAAAAGTTAATCAGTAGGCGTGGTCCGCGCTAAATGAGTTGGTGAGCTATGTGTGCACGTTAAGCATTCCTATGCTTTTCTGGTGTAACCTGCTGCCACGGATTTTAAAGAGCCAGCTTTGCACTTTGTCCTTCTATGCTCGTTAAATGATTGGGTAAGTCAGTAATCGCTTAGTTAGATGCGGCGCTTGGGGGCGAGATATGTTCTGCATGAAGTGCTATGTATAAAGATTCTTAATTTAAAAATACAGTTTTAACTTGCATAGATGTGTGTTGCACTCGTATAAAGGTTTCTATTCTCAGCAGAGCATCATTCCAAATTCACAAGAGTAGGTACGGCAAAAGTCATTTGGGAAATGGCAGAGGCCGACGGTGTAGATATGGAGCAAGAAAGGGGAATGGGCCAGGGCAGAAACAAAGGTAAGGAGAAATTAGGTTCAAGCATATAGCGCTATGCACTCAATGTGAGGTCATTTATGAAATAGGTCATATGAGGGATAGGTGGCCAATGACTTCATGGAGCAAGATTCTCTGGCCTCCCCCACATTGATCCCACCTTCCTCCCCAATAACCTGAGGCACCGCCCCCTTAAAGAAATCAAAATATGTTGTAACAAAGCTCTTATGTCTTTGCGAGAGGGCGCCAACACTCGATTTAAAACACAAAACTAGTCACAAAGGAGATGTATAATGTTTGGGTCTTGAGAATACTGCGCCCTGGTCTAGGGGAGGGGCATGGCTGACGCGTGCAGCAAGTCCACGGGTATATATTGCAGACGAGATACCAACTGCTGTATTAACCCCCTACCCTGGAGGCACAGCCCCCTCCCCACTCCAACACCATTCACAATCGCCCACCAAACCCCCCCCCCCCACGAACCCTACGTCGCCCCTCCGAGAATCAGTGCCAAGCATACAGGGTTTACAGAAGAGGCGATTCTATAAAACAAGTAAACAACGTCTGTATCCCAATTAATGATGTAAGTTCATTTCCAATGAAACCTAATCTTGGGGCACACGGTGATACGCCCAAGATCACACAGCGTGAGCTACTAAGGAGTCCAGTTTTATAATTCATGTCTTCAGGTCCCATTGTACAGAATTTAGAATTTAGCCACTAACCACCAAAGGGTAAGTGCATGGTGAAAGTCTTACCTCTTCTATACCAAATATCGCCCAGGTCACTTCACGGATGTCTGGCAATGTGGTCTACTGGCTTAATTGTGAATGAGTAGCAAAGCCTCCGATCGAAAGATGCAAGCTTTCTAAGACACCCCTTTAGACGGCATACGATTATGCAGAAAGTATATCTGAGGAAGGCTCAATTGATTATGAATAACAACCAAATCAGAAAGATCTCAATACCCTATCCCTCTGCACTTGGAATACTAGATGTTCGGGCCACATGCTCCAACTAGAGCATGCTAAACTCCAAAAATATCAGTTAATTTGCGTACAAGAAACCTGGCTTTCCTTACCTCTGATATGCGAAGGCTATGATGTATACATTAACCCAGCAATAAAAAGATCTAAAGGAAGACCAGCTGCAGGCCTTCTCACTTTAATCAAAGCAAATGGCTCCTATGCGGTTGTGAAATCAACAAACCCGAAATCCTGGTCCCAGTTTACCACGATCCAATATGATACCCAGGCCAAATATGGGCATCATTCCACCAAACTACTGGTAATTGTTAACATCTATTGGAACTCTATTGCCACAGGAACCTCAATTTTCATCGACACGATTTTAACAGCCATTGATGAACTTACACTCAGACATCCCAAAGCCGAATTTGTTGTATGTGGCGATCTTAAAGTTCATCTGTATGCCAACAATGGGCGAGCCTTGGAAACCCAAGAAAGAACCTCTAAAGCGTGAATCTGGTCAAAGGAAATGCTAAAACGGGACTTACTTCTGATTAATGAGGCTAGACTTTACAACCTTCCCCCCAAAACAACATGGAAAGGCCATGTGTCTGACGTTATTTTACACTATATCGCTTCAGCGACCATAATATACTATCGATCACATGGATTGGGAAGGTGTGCCTCAACGAGAGAACTGAGCTACCAGAACTCATGCTTAATGGTGCTATGAATCGATTGAAAATATCAGGAGTTCAACTCCCTGCTCTTCCGGACCAATTTAAATCCTCTGTATGCCAACCAATGGAAACTATGAATTAGAAGGAGATTCTAAAACCAATCATATACATAACTAAGAATCACAAGAATCAGCAAATAATACATACCCAAGCTTATAATGCCGCACTTGCCCGCGAAAAAAACTACTGAAGATCTGCGTCAATGAACAAAAAAAAAACCTTCTACTAATACGACCAACTTGATCAAAAAGAGGAAACAACAATATTTCAATTGGATAAAGTAGACAAGAAATAATACCGCTCAAAACGATGCAGAAGCTATGCTCAAAGCCCTGAAGAACTCTAATACTAGAAACCTATGGTCTTTGCTAAACGATCAAACTTCTCATTCGACCACCCTCATTCAGAACGAACCAGAAACAACCTGGATCACCCATTTCACTGGCCTCTACCAAATGTTTGAGGAGGAAGTGGAATCAAATGGTCCAATGAACTCGTCATTGAAATGGGACTACGCTGACATATTACATCAGATTAAAAAACTGAATCCATCTCGAGCCCTGGGGTCTGATGGGCTAACGGCCAACTAAAACAGCATGCAGCCACCTGGGCTGAAATATGTCTGGAAATCTTCAAAGCAATAGAGAAACACAAGATGATCCCGGTATCGTGGAACAAGGCCATTATGATACCAATATACAAACGTGGAGATAGACATCTGGCAATGAACTATCGCCCAATAGCACTTTTAGACCCATTGGGCAAAGTGTACGCCTCTTGATTCTTCACGGCTTGGTAAAATGGTCAAATGATATGGGGCGACTAGACCCGAGACAGATGGGCTTTGTTAAGAATACTGGGACCAGTATCAATCTACTCATACTAAATCTCCTCAAACTTGAAGCTGCTAAAGCGCAAACAACGATCTATGCGGTTTTCTTTGACGTGGAGCTCGATTTCGACGCCATAAACAGAGGGAAACTCTGGCAAAAACTAAGAGCATGGAACTGTCCTGAGAATATCCTACATTCAATCATAGCTCTTTATTCAAACAAATCAATCGAAGTAAGATTAACTCAAAAGGGTCACTTAACATCTGCTATTAGAACAAATGGCTTGAAACAAGGATGCCCGCTAGCGGCGAAGCTTTTTAATCTCTACACTTCGGATCTACCCTAACATCAGGCAAAGCCATCAGGGAACCCACCTATTCCCAACCAATCCAAACGGCCCATATTTTATTTGCTGACGATCTGGTATGCCTTAATCAAACAAAAATTGGTCTCCAGAGATCCATCGACCAATTTATGATCTATACCAAAAAAAATTATCTAAAAATAAATATCAAAAAAACGAAAACTATGAGCCTTACGCAGAAGGGAAGGAATAATGCTCAGTCATTATTCCTGAATGGATCCAAACTGTAAACTGTAACGACATTCAAATATCTACGGATGAAGTTAAATCAATCTGAAATGGAAATCCCATGGCTGGAAAACAAAGGAGAAGGCTTGTTGCTTGGCGCACCAAGGAAAGATAATTCACAACAAATATGGGGCTTATTCACTTCAACCTGGTGTCACGTTTTACACGCAGAAAATAATGGCAATCCTAACCTACGGAGGAGAAAAGATGCTCAATGCCCCTAATGATATCTGGATTACGCTAGAAGGACTGGAGAAAAATTCTAGCTCTACTCGTTGCTTTTCCTGCTCCGAGAATTCGTTATGAACTAGGATTGCTTTCACTAGAAGCAACGAAAATTTGGAAGATACTGACACTATATGGAAAGCTCCACATGAAAGATCAGATCCCTCCAATAGATATACTCCGACCTTGTCGCCTAGCAACCAAAGCCACGGCCCTTGAACGCTGGAAAGCGCATTGTAACAGCTTGCTAAAAAAAGAGGAGATCCAATTAGAGATACTAATAAATCGACCACAAAAAGCAAAAATGAATCTTCAAAGAAATGACTGGCTGAGAACAATCAGAATAAACTCCAAGTACAAATTGTCATTGACCTATAACATTGATTCCAGATCTTACCACCAGCTCCCACCATACCTGCACCAATTTTCGGATCGCAAGATCAGACACACATTTCTGAGGTTACGGCTCAACCTTTTTCCAACACGCCAACGCCTAGGGATGATCAAACAAATACCGGAAGAATTGTCATTCTGTTGATTCTGTGAAGACCCCATGCAAATAGAAACAATATACCATCTCATAATGGAGTGTACAGTACTGCAGGATAAAAGAAACTCGTTCAGTGAAAGGTTGATGCGCCTCCAACCTCCTCACTAGATCCAGCAGAAAGATGGGCGTTAATCCTGAGTGGAAAGGACAAGAAAATTACAATCATGATCATACGATTCTGTGAATCACTTAACATAGAACTATAAAATAAGTACGACATGATGTTAGACTCTAAAAAGGAACCACTTAGTCATTTATATGAGCAATTGATTTATGCTCGGTATTAAGATTTGTTTTGGTTTTTTGGTATTTTTTCCTCCTTTTTTCTTTTATTTCCTGAAAGTTTTAAAGAAATATGTTCTTAGAGTGAAAATGTTTATCAAACTAAAAACGTTAATTAATAAATAAATAATGAATGAACCAAGAACTGCGGATGTGACTGTTAGCATCTCCAAGTAACTACATCATGAGGTCTGTTATCGCACTGTGCTTCCTCGTGATCTGCTAAAATCAGGGCACTTTTGAAACAAATAGATTACGGTGTGTATGAAAACACTGGCCAACAACACAGTTATTGACAGAAGCCTTTTAAAGTGCCTCAATGTTGCTCATCCCCAACCAGCACTACAACCGGAGTAAACGTGGAAGAGACTTGAGCTAAGTGACACGTGTGGGCACTCACAGGTGAGCAAGCAGTGGGTGAGGACACAGGGGGCATTGCTTGCCTTTTTAGATCAGTTGAGTGCTCTAGGTACTGACATGGCACTCAGAAGAATGGAGGCCAGAACTTAGGAAGTAGTGCGAAGAAAGCAGAGCGAGAGGAAGACGGAAGTGTCGGCACCCCTCTACACAGAAAGACACGCAACACAGCCAATTAGATCATAACCCCTGCTGGCCTCCTAATGACCTCTAATGGCCTAATCTGTGCACCACCCCGGCTGCAGGCTTTACTCGGCCAAGAGAACAATGGCTGATGGCACAGCTTGACACACTCACTGAAACCAGTGTTTTCTGGATTCCCCTGAGGAAGACAAGAACAGCCCCAGGTGTCTTTCATTCCGATGTTGCCGAAAATCGGAAACCCTAACTATGTGCGAGGCACCAGACAGAGGACACACATGACCATTGATGCTTATGAAAACCTGAAGGCTGGTCAAGGCCTGGTCAAGCATTGGCATGACCAGAAAGCTTACATGTGGAGTTTACTCCAGACCAGCTAGTTCTAGTTACAAACCCAGTAAAACAAAGTTTTACAGGACAAATGGACAGGATCCTTCAAAATTGTAGTCAAACTTGGAAAGATCAATTATCTGGTGAACTTCGCCAAGGAGGCTTGTAGGGTCTTTCACACCAACCGCCTGAAGGCTTATGTCCCCAGACCAGAAGTAGGAGCTTTGCTTCTAGCTTCTGATCAGGAAGAGGAGAGTGAGCATCTCCCTGATCTTCTAAAAGGACACCCTTCAGATGGGTCTGTAGAAGGTGTTAAATTCTCTTTTAACCTGACACTACAGCAACAGCAGAAGTGAAAAGCTCTGTTAAGTCTGCTTGCCCCTGGGTTCTCATTGACACTAGGCCTGACCCCTCGGGGTCAATATGCTATTGACACTAGTGACAGTGCCCCTGTCAAAAGCAGGTCCTACAAAACGTCAAACCATGTGAGGAATCAAAATGCTTGACCTTTGAGTTATTGAATACTCCACAAGTCCATGGGCTAGTCCAGATGTACTAGTGCCAAAAGCAGGGACCAAAGTATTAGAGGGCTTTGAACTCAGTGACCAAGACTGATGCCCATCCCTTACCAAGGACAGATGAACTGGTGGATACACTTAGACCAGCTAAATTCCACAGTACATTTGAATTGACATCTGGTTGTTGGCAAATAGCCGTGACAGATCATTCTAAGGAAACATGTTATTCTAACCTATAAGGCCTGTATCAATTTAAGGTCACGCCTTTTGGACTGAAAAATGCACCTACCACTTTTCGCAGAATTGTATATCATGTTCTGAATGGGCTTGAGAACTTCTGCATGCAATACTTGGATGAGTCAAAATAAATGTGCAGGCCTTCACTGTTTTCTCAGGGCGATATTGCTTAAAATCGCTTTCACTTAACTTTTGTGTCTGCCCAAAAGTATAATCAAATTTGAAAAGAAGTTGTGTATTTAATGACTGAAGAACCACCAAATCGGCAGATTAAATGAGTAAGATAATCCCAATTATTGTGTTCAAAAACTTGGTAGATATTGTATATTTTAAATGTTTTTCCTGCTCGTTTTCTTTTTTGTAAAGGTTTGTAATAAACCAAATACAATAAAAAAATTGATATTTAATTTCAATCTTTCATATGGGTGAAATAAACATTGGCGATTTCATAGAGGTGTCACATCATTAATCTATCAACCAAAACATATGAATAACCCATGCAGATATCTATTTGATATACATCAATGATGAACCTGAGAAGACCATCATAAATGGGAAAAATAACTTATTTTTGAAGATGTTATTTCAACCATATTAAAGATTGAGATTAAATACCAAGTTTTTGAACAAGAATAATGGTCATTCTCTTATTCAATACATTTGCCGATTTGGCACTTCTTCAGTCGTCAATTACACTACTTCTTTTTATACTTCAATGACAGTGTTCAGACCCACTTGGGAAGAACATCTTCGCCATCTGGAACAAGTGTTGCAGACTATCCAACAGACAAATCTGACCATGAAGGCATGCAAATGTCCAGGTTGGTAAGAGTAAGGTGGTCTACTTTAGGCCTGAAGAAGGGTGGGAAATAAAGCCATCACCCAGCAAAGTACAGGACTGGGGCAATCCAACTACTCAGACACAAGTTAGAGTCTTCTTAGGCCTCACCGGATACTAGAGAAATTTCAGAGAACTATGGGACCATAGCCTCTCCTTTGAGTACCATATGTTCCCCTGTACCTATGTACCTATGATCCCTCACACGTCCAGGTCCCTCTGATTATTTATTTCTGACAAGAGGGAGTGTAAGTTGCAAACGTGGAGTGTAGATAGAGACCATGAGGTGTGAAAGATCTACGTTTTTCCCAAGAACCTTCAACTCCAAGAGGGGAGGAAGGATGGGCGCATGTGAATCTAAGCAGATACAAGTATCAGAAATACAATTAAGGCAGGTAATGTATCCTTTCTGAGGCTTGTGGATCTGCTTATAACCACATGCTTTGCATAGAATAGCGAGCAGTAGTTGTACAAGGATGTGGCTGCAAAGAGATGTTTCAGCACTGCTTGACTCACCCTCGTAGAACCCTTGGAATGGGTGTCTAGACAGTAATGTTGGGTGACGGTGTGTACTGAACTCCAAGGGGCAGCCTTGAAAATGGCATCTAGGGAACATTTGCTATGAAGGCTAGAGTTGCCCGTGTGCCTCGAGTTGAGTGTGCTCTAGGCTTAAATGGCAAGATTCTCTTAGCAAGAGAAGAGCAGAGTTGGATGCAGTTGACAATCCATTTAGAAAAAGCCGATTTAGATATATGCCTCCTTCGGTTCCAGCAGCTACAGAGACAAAAATAGGATCAGTCCTTTTGATAGGTTTACTCTTCTGAAAACAGAACATGACAACTCTACGTACATCTAATGTATGAAGGCTTTTTGCTGCTGCGTTTGTAGGGATTTGGAAAAACAGAGGAATTACTATAGTTTGGTTTATGTGAAATTTAGATATAAATTTAGTGAACATCGAGGGTAAGGGTGTCTTTGTGTATGACTACAAAGAGGTCTTGTACTGCCAGCACCTCTAGTACGCTTCTGATAAAGGTAATGGCTATAAGAAAGTCTTGTATGTTAGGTGTTTAAGGATGGCCTTGTGCATTGGCCCAAAGGGCCCCCCCCCACGAGCCTTGCAAATAAGATATTGAGGTCCCAGCCAGGAGTAGGATTAGAAACCAGAGGGTATAGTTTCTCAACACCCTCCATGAAAACCTCAACTAAGGGCACCTTCCACCACATTTTACTTTGAGATGTGCTATAAGCAGAGCGAGCCGCTAGGTGTACTTTGAGCGAGTTAAATACTAATCCTGTGTCAAGTATATAAAGAAGGTAGTTGACCATTTTAGACCATGAACAGTCATAGTTGGATTGAGAGCCTGTGTCCTTCACCATAACACAAAATGTTTCAATTTGTTAAAGTAGCAGTGTCTTGTGTTAGGTTTACATGCTTCTTTGAGTTTTCCATGCAACGTTGGTCTAGGTTTAGGTGCCCAAATTCTATGACCTCAGGAGCCAAGCTGCTAAGTTCAGTGTCTGAGGGCATGGGTGAAGCATTGTCCCTTGATCCTGAGTGAACAGATTGTCTGGATGAGGCAGTTTCATGGGCGGACACAGGGACGTCATTTGAAGGTGGGAGAACCAGGTATGCCGTGCCCACATGGGAGCTATAAGGATTAGAGTTACTTGTTCCCGGTGTAGCTTGTGGACTATTTTGTTGAGAAGAGGTGTTAGGTGGGGTGGGGGAGCCTACGCAATTCTGCCTGAGCAATTCCTCAGAAGTGTATTGAAGCCTTTCTGGGGAAACCTGGATATGTAATCTAGACATTGTGCGTTCTCTGGGGTAATGAAGACGTCTATTACTGGAAACCCCGAGCTTGAGAAGACATGATATAGCACATCTGATTTTAGTCGCTATTCGTACTCTGAGGGTAGCATTGTACTTCTGCTTAGCACGTCTGCCAGAGAATTGAGTTCCCCAGGAACATGTTGTGCTACCAGAAACATACTGTAATGTAGTGCCCACAGCCAGATGTTATGGGCTAAAATGGTCAGCCCTGCAGAGTGGAAGTTGGAACTGAGTGCAGTGATGCGGTGGGCGAAAGGTGCCAAGTATTGTTTAAACATGGGAGAAAGGCTAGATCCCTGGGGAACACTGCAGGTGAAGATAGAGGAGAGGAAGGACCCAAGTTGGACCTGGGAGGGTCAGTCAGAGGAAAGAGGTCAGCCAGGCCAGAGCCTGATCAGTGATACCCAGGTTATCACAGAGCCAGGTTGAGTAGGGTGGCATGGTTGACCGTGTCAAAGGCAGAGGAGAGATCAAGAAGGATGAGGACGGAGGGCAGATTAGAATCAAGGTTAGAGAGCAGGTCCTCACGGATGTTCAGGAGAGCGGTTTCTGTGCTTCTGGCAGCACTGAAGCCAGACTGATGGTTATGGAGGCAACCAACAGATTCAGTGTGAAGATTAAGCAGGGAGATGGCCAGCTTTTCAATGAGTTTGCCCAGGAAAGGAGTGACAGAGATCAGGCGATAATTAGCCGGAAGGGAGGGGTCGGCTGAGGGTTTCTTGAGAAGAGGGTGCACAAGACAGTGCTTCAGGGCGGAGATGAAAGTTCTAGAGGCGAATGAGTGGTTGCAGAAGTCGTCCAAGGCTGGAGCGAGAGTGTCAATGTGGTACTTGAAAGTTTTAGAAGAGCAGGGAGGAACCGGTTTTGATGGTTTTCATAGGTCGGACTTGTCTAGAAACCTCATCAGGGCAAAAGTGAGGAAAAGCAGAGAAGGAAGGGGGGGTACTGAAGGAAGAGGGGAGACTGGAGGGAGAGGAAGAGAGGGTGGACAGGATGTCCTGAGTTTTAGAGATGAAGTGAGAAGCCAGGGCAGTACAGAGGGCCTGGGACGGAACAGGAGAGGTAGAGACTGCAGCAGGATTGGCTAGCTGCTTGCAGATTTTAAAGAGTTCGGCCGAGTTATTAGATGCTGCAGGGACACAGGCTTGTATGTGAGCTCTCTTCTTAGTGAGGACACAGTCAGTATTGTCTTTGGACCAGACTGCAGGCCAGTTTGAAGAATGTACAAGATGCCAACCATTTCCTCTCAGCCACCCTACACTTGAGTTTAAGGGCGACGAGATCTGAGTCGTACCAGGAATTGCACTTGGCTGTCTGCTTCACACGGATCCTCATGGCAGGGGCAAGTGCATTGCGAGTGTCAGAGATAGAGTGGGGCATGGAAAGGGCTGTGTCATGGTGTGAGTCAGCCAGAGGTGCAGGAGGGGAGGAGAAAGAGGCAGCGAAAGCCTCAATTGGCACACGCTTCATGGGTCGAATGACTGAGAAGGTGGGTGGCAGTGTGGGGGTAGGCTTGGCCTGTAGAAAGTGCGGAGCAAGGACTTCCTTATAGCATTTGTACAGGTCAGCAGCAAGGTCATCAGCACCTTGGGCCATCCTGGAGGGTAGAAAGATGGTAAGCACAAAAGTGATGGGTGGAAGGTTTTGAATGAATCTGAACCACTGGCATTGCTCTGGGCAACCTTCCACCCCACCATTTTTCATCCTGTCTGCTTGTTTATTCATTTATAGTGCACACTGGGCCCTTGGGAATCTGGGCGCAGATCAGGTTACAAGGTTACATATGACAGGACATCAGTATACAAGTGACAGGAAGTCAATATATAGGAATATACAATAGAGCAATGGTACAATAAGCAATAGGTATATGACATGCATTACTTACCGTAAAAGCATTTCTGATGATTGTATCTGCTTAGATTCACATGCTGTGCATAGTCCGACATCCAGTGGTCACTGCGGAGTATTGCATTTTGTTTTTCGTAGTTGAAAAGGGGACGTCAACATAGGCATGTCTGTAATACTATCCCTAATGACGTGCAGTGTATCCAAAATCCCTCACCCGTCGAGGTCCCCCTGTTTGTATTATTTCTGCCCTGATCGAGCCTTCTTAGACATGAGTGAGTACAGAAAAGAGAGAAAAGTAATAAGATGTCTATGTTCCTTCTATCCGAGCAGGGTGGAAGGGTGGGCACATGTGAATCTAAGCAGATACAATCATCAGAAATGCTTTTACGGTAAGTAATGCATGTCTTCTGATGCTTGTTAATCTGCTTAGAATCACATGCTGTGCATAGACTAGTGAGCAGCACCCGGAGTTGGACGTGGGTTGTGAGAAGGAACAGTAGAGAAAAGATGTCTTAATACTGCTTGTCCCACCTGGGAATCCGATCTAGAATGGGCATCTAGACAGTAGTGTTTTGTAAAGGTGTGTACAGAACTCCAGGTTGCCGCTTTGCAAATGGACTAAAGAGGGACATTTGCAATGAATGCTATGGAAGCCCCAGTGCCTCGAGTAGAATGTGCTCTTGGCTTGAAGGGTAGTTCTCTATTTGCAAGAGTGTAACAGAGTGATGCATTGGACAATCCATCTAGATATAGTGGATTTTGAAACTGCATCTCCTTCTCTTCCTGCCGCCACCAAGACGAAGAACTGATCAGTCTTTCTCAGTGGTCTAGTTCTTTCCATATAAAACATGACCTCTCTGCGCACATCAAGTGTATGCAGGCTTTTTTCTCCCAAGTTTGATGGGTTTTGAAAGAACGTTGGTAGTTCTATAGACTGGTTGACATGGAATTTAGAAATGAATTTCGGTGCAAACCTAGGATGCGTGCGTAGAACCACCTTATCTTTGTGAACTGTTACAAAGGGGTCTAGTATAGAGAGCGCTTGTAGTTCACCTACTCTCCTAATGGAGGTGATAGCTATTAAGAAAGCAGTTTTAAGAGTGAGGTTCTTAAGTGTTGCTTTGTGCATGGGTTCGAATGGGGAGCCCATAAGCCTGGTTAGTACCACATTTAGGTCCCATCGGGAGCTGGTTTAGATATAGGAGGGTGGATCCTTTTCACTCCTTCCATGAAGGCTTTGATAACTGGAACTTTCCACCATGACACTTTATGTTGAGACGTAGTGTATGCAGAAAGTGCAGCTAGGTGAACTTTAATAGAATTAAAGACTAACCCCGAGTCTAATAAGTGAGTTAGGTAAAGAAATATTTGTGTGGGAGAGCAGTCAACGGGGTTGCTGCTTTTAGACCTACACCAGATGACAAACCGTTTACATTTGCTTGAGTAGCAGTAACTAGTGTTCGGTTTCCTTGCCTCTTTAAGGATGTCCATGCATCTCTGAGGGAGTTGCAAAGGTCCGAATTCTATGACCTCAGGAGCCAGGCTGCTAAGTTCAGGGTCTGTGGGCATGGGTGCAGTGTTCTGGCCCTGTCCTGTGACAGCATGTTGTACGGGCAGGGTAGTTTCACCGGTGGAGACAGTGACATCTCCATTAGGTGAGCGAACCAAGGTTTCCGGGCCCACATTGGGGCCACTAGTATCATGGTAACTGGTTCCTGGTGCATCTTGTGCACTATCTTGTTGAGAAGAGGAGTCGGGGAGGTGGGGGGGGGGAGAGCGTAAACAAATTTCCTTGACCAAGTTATCCGGAGACCGTTCCTCTTGGAACAGTTCTGGGGGTACCTGGAGGCGTAATCTTGGCATTGGGTGTTCGCCAGAGTTGCAAACAGATCTATTTCTGGGAAACCCCATAGTGCGTAAACGTCGGAGACAATGTCTTCTCGTAATCGCCATTCATACTCTGCGGGCAGAGGGAAGTGTCTGCTGAGTTCGTCTGCCAGCAGATTGAGTTCCCCTGGTACATGCTGTGATAACAGAAACATGTGTTTGAGAGCCCACTTCCACATGTTCTGGGACAGCTTGGACAGTATTGGAGAGTGAGTGCCCCCTTGCTTGTTCAGGTAGTACATGGCTGTGGTGCTGTCTGTGAGGACCAGCACTGTCTTCCCTTGAAGGTGCGTCTGGAAAGCCTTCAGTGCCTTGAAGACTGCGAGTAGTTCCAGCAGATTTATGTGTTTGGACGCTACACTCTGAGTCCAAACTCCGTGTGCAGTCTGATGGGATAGGTGAGCACCCCATCCTATGAGGGATGCGTCTGTGCTTAGAGTGGCTTCCACTGCGGGGGTGGCGAATGGTACCCTATTACGAGGTTTTCCTTCGACCACCACCGCAGCGAGAGAACCAGGGCCTGCGAGACCACCACTAGATCGTCCCATTGTCCGCTGGCCTGACACCACTGGCTGTTGAGCCACTCTTGCATTGGACGCATGCGCAGTCGTGCGCGAGGTATCAAATATATACTTGACACCATCATTCCTAGCAATCGCATTGCTTTGCGTACTGTCACCTCTCGACCGGCTACATATTGAGGGATCTGAAACAGCATATTTTGGACCCTCTCGTTGGAGGGGACGACGAGGCCGTCCTTTGTTCGAATTAGAGCCCCTAGGAATTGCTTGACATGGCTCAGGTCTAGGCTGGACTTCTTCTCGTTGATGGAGAAGCCCAGTTGGAACAAAAGGTCTACAGTCTTTTGGGTATTTGAGAAGCATGTCTCGTAGGAATCCCCTGTTATGAGCCAATCGTCGAGGTAAGGGTATACTGGGATGGACAACCTGCGCAGGTGTGCCTGTGCCACTGCCAGTACTTTTGTGGATACCCTTGGTGCTTACGCTATGCCGAAGAGTAGCACTTTGAACTGGTAGTGTTTGCCCTCTATCATGAACCTGAGTTATTTCCTGTGCACTGGCAACATTGAAATATGAAAGTATGCATCTTTCATGTCCAGTGTTGCCATGTAATCTCCCTGTGAAAGCAGGGGAATTACCTCCTGTAAGGTCACCATACGAAATTTTTGAGGTTTGACAAATTTGTTCGCTGGGCGCAGATCTAGTACAGGGCGCATGGTTAAATCCTTTTTGGGTACAAGGAAGTACACTGAATAAATACCCTCCGTTACCTGTGATAGAGGCACAACCTCTATTGCTCCTTTTTCTAGTAGCAGTTCGACTTCTTGAAGGAGGATGGAGAGGTGCTCTGCAGTAACCGTGGGCTATGGTTGACAATACCCAGAGGTCTGTTGTTAAACCCTCCCATGCTGGTAGAAATGATGTTAACCGGCCCCCGACCGGTTACCCGAACCGGGACCCGAACCTTCAGGTCATTTGGTGTTTGTATCCAGGGAGCCCCTAGGAGTGGGGCCCCGACCTCCCTTGCCACGACGTTGTCCTCTTTGAGCATATTGTCCGCTGGTTCCTTGAGTGGAGGACCAGTTGCATGCTGAGGAGTATTGTTGTTGCTGTTGGCTTTGTCGTTGGCCATGAAAAAAAGCGTCTGTTGCCGTAACCTTGCTTATTAGGAGGCCTTGTGATCTGGTCTAGAGTCTTTAGGGTATCAAAATCCTTCTTAGCTGTCTCCAGTGCGCCGTCCACCGCCTTACCAAACAGGTTAAGAGTCCTCATTTGGTTTGTTGATGAGTGACACCTAGGTTTCTGGCTTAAAACCATAGTTCCTGAGCCAGACATGATGCTTTAGAAGTACCCCCTGAACTAAAGACCGGCCAGCCGTCTCCGCAGCATCTAGCGTGTTCTTAATGATGCTCTGGTTAACCAGAGTGCCTTCTGTTACAGTGGCTAACAAACGAGTTTGTAAGGGCTCAGAGACTTCGAGGTCTTGGCGTAACTTTCCCCATTGGGCATCAGCGTAGCTTACCAGTAAGGTATTGTTATGGGCAATTCTGTTGGAGAAAGCTGCCAAGGCTGTAATCCTCTTTCCCAGGGCGTAAAGCTTCTTTCCCTCCTTGTCTGGGGGTGCTTCACTAGTAGATAGCAGAACCCATTCCCTTTTCCTTGTGGTGGTTACTACCAAGGAATCCGGTATCGAGTGACCCTTAATGTATAATGGGTCCGAGGGTGAGGGACTAAAAGATTTCTCAATTCTAGGGTTGACCCCTCTAACCAATGCAGGTGTTGATAAAGATGGAATAAGTCGTCTCTTGACTGAGGCGAGAAGGCGAATGGCCTGACTAGTAGGTGGTTTCTCCTTAATGATTTTCTCCACAAAGTCTATTTCTGGAGTAATTTCCCCTGTATCAATTTCAAAATGTGCTGCTGCTTTACGTAGCAGCGCATTGAAAGTGGGTTGGTCATCTATAGGTGACGGGTTTCTAACTGGTGTGGTCTGAGGAAAGGACAGATCCAGAACGTCAGGGTCTGTTGACGCTCCTGGAGACTGCCAAGGCTGTGAGCCACCTCTGTCTGGGTCTTCTTCGAAGCCCCCTCCACCCATGTCTGGGTATTCCTCAAAACCTTCTTCAGGGTCTTGTTGATCCTCAATATTTAGGAACTCTTCATCCTCCTGAAAGTGAGAGTCTTCTTTAGTGAGGTCATATGTGTCATGATCACTGCTTCCAAGGAGCTAGGACCAGCCCAACGTCCTTGGAAGCAGGCCCCTAACCTTCATCCTAGGCACCAGCCGGTCCCCACTGGGACCTTTTGGACCTTGTCCTGGCGCCGGTGGCACCAGGCTCATCAAAGTCACTGGTCCCGGCACTGGAAGCGCCGGGCTCATAATTTGTATGAAGATGCTTGGGTGGACTTACCTGCAGCAGACCATGCTGCTTACTTACCAGCCACATAGGAATCCTCTGTGAGCCGTGACTACTTTCTTACCTGGGTGGGGCAAGCTCCACTCCCTGGATACAACACTGGAACTCTTCTGGAACAGGAACTTTTTTCTTACCTAGGCGAGGCCGTGGAGGAAGATGCCTCATCACTCCAAGGCTATTTAAACCACACCCGATTGATGAAACGTGCTTCGCGTTATTCTGCATCCGCAGCAGAACGCTCACCGTGTCTGTTCCAGTTTTCTTCTTTCCGATCCTGAACCTGCAAGAACAAACGCTTACCATTCCTGTATCCAGCCTTCAGTAGCACCTGCAAAGACAAGAAACAACAGGTTAGCACTGCAACCTTCACGCGCTGCGCTATCCTCACCCGATCCATCGGCAGCTACCATCTCTTCACGCTGCTCCTCCGCCTGTGAAGACAAAAGCATAGTTATTCCTGTGTGGAATTACTTACCGGCACTCCGCGAATTCCGGTTTTCTTCAACGCTGCAATCCTGCACCTGAAAGACAAAAGAAGAGACATTAGACAGGTATTTTACTTACGCGCCATCGCGTTTCCAGCGTCTCTTCAACAGCCGAACTCACAACTGCAAGGGAAAAGAGACAGTTAGAGAGCTTTTGAAAAGCAGGCAACCGGCATTTACTTACGCATTTCCAAGCGCGTCATTCCAAGACTCTGGCTCGAACTTCGGCTTTCTTCACACCATCTTCTACCTCAAGAGCCCTGCAAGACAAATAGAAAAAGCATTATACAGAGCCCTTTTCCACATTAACGTGCCCACGCACCTAAAGACTGTAAGGACTTAAAAGGTGTCCGGGAACTCACCGTTCGTGCAGTTAACGACAGTAGCAATCCACTGAGGTCAAGAGGCCTACGTTTCACCCAGTGAAGGAACTGGCAACGGCACCCTGCACCAGACGCAGATGGAGAGTCCAGCATTCACCTATCTAATGTGAGCACGTTGACCTTGGGGCTCCACAGAAAAGCGAGGAAAGGAAAGGGAGAGAGATACCCGACAACCCCAGATCATTAACCCATATTCTTTCACCTGCAGATATCTCACTCTTTGAGTTAGACACACAGTGCGAAGAGGCTCAGCCCCGGAAGCCTATCGAGTCCTGCACTTCACTTTTCGAGTAACAGACACCATCCTGCCAAGACCGGTGCCTCCGTGGGAATGAGGTGAGCGTTACAGAACGCGAAGCCCACCGCAAAACTCCTACCCAGGCGCAATGGAAACCTCGGATACTGATCAATTGGCCCAGTTGCTTGGGGAACTAAGAGCAGAAGTACATGCAGCTCGTCAGGAAACAAACGCTCTAAGAAGAGAGCTGATAATATCCAAGGAGCGAACAGAGGACCTCGCTAGGCATTTGCTACAAACGCAGGCAGGACAAACACCTTTGCCCGCTCCAGGAGGAAATTATCCTTCAGCATCTTCCTCAAATCCAGTGCAAATCAATCTACCCGGTAATGTGCCCTTGGCTACGCCCGAACGCTTTTCTGGTGACCCAAAGAGATTTGCAGTGTTCATTAACCAGTGCCGCCTACACTTCTTATGTAGACCAGCTGCCTTCCCAACAGATCAGGCCAAGGTGGCTTTTGTGCTTTCTTATCTCAGTGGCAGTGCCGCAGATTGGTCGATCCCTTTAGTCACTCAGGATGACCCGGTTCTTCATGATTTCCAGGCCTTCCAGTCCAGCATGGAGAAACTGTTCGCAAGACATGCACATGGGCTGGCCTTGGACAATTAACTCCTTTCGTTACGACAGGGTAATCAAGACCTCTTGACTTACATTGCCTCATTCAACAGACTTATAGTGGAAACTCAATGGCCTGAGGATAAAAGAATAACGCTTTTCTACAGAGGCCTGCGTGGAGAGCTCAAGGATGTGCTAGCTCAAGTTGTGAATCCTCCACAAGAATGCTCAGACTATATTGACTTAGTTGTTCAATTGGACCACAGATTACAGAACAGAATGGCCGATCGTTCCAAATTTGATACCAGAGTGTTTTCTAAACCGCAGACCTCTACTAGGGGAGCTGACACTGTGGAACCCATGCAAATAGGGGGCATGAAAGGACCTTTAACCCAAAAAGAGCGAGAAAGGAGAAGACAGCTGCAATTATGCCTCTATTGCGGAAACTCGGGGCACTTTCTTCGAGACTGTCCAGTGAAACCAGCTAAGAAGGCTGTAGGAGCCGCAGATACCTGTACCACAAATTCTGAGCAGGGAAACGACCTAGCCCGACAAGTGTAGAGGTCCTCTTGCCGAGCGTTAAAATCTGTTCCATGACCTCGCATTTCGTGGTGCCTATGGTCCTCATTAGCCCTGAACGTCCGGATCGTTTGCATGCATTTGAAGCTTACATCGACAGCGGAGCAATCGGTAATTATGTGGACCGTGAAATGGTATCAAGGATGAATCTACCTCTTGTCCCTAAGGCAGTAAAAGACGTCATTACTACAGTGGATGGCACGGAGATAGCCTCCGGACCAGTAACTCACGCCACCCAAGAAGTGACGTTAGTGAGCCAAGAGGGACACCGGGAGAAAATCGTGTTCGATGTCATCAAGGCACCTCAGTTCCAGATCATTCTGGGAATTCCTTGGTTAGAGAAGCACAATCCTCAGATCGATTGGCGAGCAAAGACGGTTCAGTTTCCAGAATGTATCTCCACTTGTTATCCTCGGCCTGATGTTCCACTGGCGGCAATCTCTTCTGAGGTTCCCAAACTACCTCCCGAATACCAGAAATTCCAATACGTCTTTCGGAAGGACCAAGCTAACACCCTGCCTCCTCACAGGTCTTACGACTGTCAAATAGATCTGATACCCGGAACAACTCCTCCTTGCAGTAGGATTTATGCCCTCACCGAGCCAGAGAATCTTCACCTCAGACAATATCTGGACCAATACCTAGCTAACAGATTTATCGTCCTTCAAAATCTCCAGCTTCCTCGGCTTTGTTCTTCGTTCTGAAAAAGGAAGGAGACCTTAGGACTTGTATAGATTACCGCGCCCTGAATCAAATCACTGTTAAAAACAGATACCCGTTACCTTTGATCCCTGAACTCCTGGACCAAGTCAAAGACGCATGTATATATACAAAGTTGGATCTCAGAGGAGCCTACCACTTGGTACGAATAAAAGAGGGCGATGAATGGAAGACGGCCTTCCGCACCAAGTATGGGCTGTTTGAATATCAAGTTATGCCCTTTGGACTATGCAACGCTCCTGCCGCCTTCCAGTATTTTATGAATGATGTCCATAGAGAACTCATAGATGTGTGTGTTGTTGTCTACATTGATGACATCCTCGTCTATTCATCATCTGAAGAGGAACATCAGAAACACGTTAAAGAGGTCCTCTAGAGATTACATCAACATAACCTTTTTGCTAAGCTTGAAAAATGCGTTTTCAAAGTAACTGAAGTTGAGTTCCTGGGATTCATATTGTCACCAAACGGAGTCCATATGGATTCAAAGAAAGTCGATGCAATCATCAAGTGGCCTTCACCAACCTCTATAAAAGGAGTCCAAAGCATGTTAGGCTTCGCTAACTTTTACCGCAGGTTCATTCCTGAATTCTCTCGAATAGTCCAGCCCATCACCGCTCTATTAAAGAAAAACAAACGTTTTGAGCGGTCTACCGAGGCGGAACAAGCTTTTCAGGACTTAAAAGCTAAATTCATCTCTGCACCAGTTCTAAAACACCCTCGCCCAGAACTCCCCTACATCGTAGAAACAGATGCTTCTAGTCTTGCTATGGGGGCAGTTTTATCACAAAGAGATCCGGTCACACACCAATTACATCCTGTAGCCTTTTGGTCCCGCAAATTCTCGGCTCCCGAGATCAACTATTCAATTACAGACAAGGAACTTTTAGCTATCAGATCAGCCTTTAAAGCCTGGCGGCATTATCTTTTGGGAGCCAGACACACAGTCACCGTAATGACAGATCACCGCAACTTACAATATCTGAAGACGGCCAAAGCTCAGTCTTCCAGGCAGCTCCGCTGGGCTCTGTTTTTGGCTGAGTTTGACTTTATAATTACTTATCGACCAGGCAGTATAAACGGAAAAGCAGATGCCCTCTCCCGGATGGGAATAGATGAACACTTGACCAATCCTGAACCAATACCCATAATCCCAGAACAAAGGATTTTGGGCTTGGTCAGCGCTCAATCCTTTGAAGACATCGAGACTACAGTCAAATCACTCCTAACTCCGGCAGAATTACAGGACTGGCAATTCATGGGGAAGGATTTCTCAGTGGACCAAGACCTACCATATTTCCGAGGACGATTGTACTTGCCCTGTGAGAAAATACAAAAACAGGTAATCTCCTGTTATCACGACTCATTAATAGTAGTTGTGGATCTATTCTCCAAGATGGCTCACTTCATTCCCCTGAAGGGCCTACCTTCAGCTTCAGTATTAGCCCGAGAATTCTTAGAAAACATCGTTCGGTTACACGGCTTTCCCTCGGTTTTGGTCTCCGATAGGGGAAGTCAATTCATCTCCCACTTTTGGCAAAGTTGCTGTCGCTTAGCCCAAATTGATGTAAGACTTTCAACCAGTCACCATCCCCAAACTGACGGACAAACCGAGAGGACAAATCAAACTCTGGAGCAATATTTACGTTGCATGCTCCAACAAACTGAAAACCCTTGGAAGGATATCCTTTGGATCGCTGAATACGCTTATAACAATTCGACCCATTCTGGAACCGGGAAGACTCCCTTCTTCCTATTATACGGAAACCATCCTAGGACCTCTAACCTGGATCCTCCCCAAGAATTCGAAACACCTGCTGTGGATCACTTGCACTCGGTGATCACTCATACTTTTAAAGAAGCCACTGCCCATCTGCAAAGAGCTAAAGCTCTATATAAGAAAGGAGCGGATCAACACCGTAAAGAGGCCCCTCACTACGCAGTGGGAGATCAGGTCTGGTTATCCACTAAGCACCTGCCTCTAAAAGGACCCCGCACCTTCATCCCGAGATACTTAGGACCCTTTCTCATCTCTGCCATAATTAATCCGGTGGCTATCAAATTGGAATTGCCTTCGCATATGAAAATGCATCCAGTATTCCATGTCTCCTTACTAAAACCAGTACAACCAGAAACCCGATTGACCGAACTCCCAGAACCTGTTCTAGTGGATGGCGAACTTGAGTTCGAAGTAATGAACATCCTAGACTCCAAAATCTCCAAATCTAAATTATATTACCTGGTTGATTGGAAAGGATACGGCCCCCAGGAAAGGTCTTGGGAACCCTCAGAACATGTCCACGCACCTCGTCTGGTCAAGAAATTCCATCTGAATCACCCCGACAAGCCAAAACCCCCGGAGAAGACACGCTTAGGAGGGGCCTTGAGGGGGGGGGGTGCTGTCATGATCGCTGCTTCCAAAGAGCTAGGACCAGCCCAACGTCCTTGGAAGCAGGCCCCTAACCTTCATCCTAGGCACCAGCCGGTCCCCACTGGGACCTTTTGGACCTTGTCCTGGCGCCGGTGGCACCAGGCTCATCAAAGTCACTGGTCCCGGCACTGGAAGCGCCGGGCTCATAATTTGTATGAAGATGCTTGGGTGGACTTACCTGCAGCAGACCATGCTGCTTACTTACCAGCCACATAGGAATCCTCTGTGAGCCAGGACTACTTTCTTATCTGGGTGGGGCAAGCTCCACTCCCTGGATACAACACTGGAACTCTTCTGGAACAGGAACTCTTTTCTTACCTAGGCGAGGCCGTGGAGGAAGACGCCTCATCACTCCAAGGCTATTTAAACCACACCCGATTGATGAAACGTGCTTCGCGTTATTCTGCATCCGCAGCAGAACGCTCACCGTGTCTGTTCCAGTTTTCTTCTTTCCGATCCTGAACCAGCAAGAACAAACGCTTACCATTCCTGTATCCAGCCTTCAGTAGCACCTGCAAAGACAAGAAACAACAGGTTAGCACGGCAACCTTCACGCGCAGCGCTTTCCTCACCTGATCCATCGGCAGCTACCATCTCTTCACGCTGCTCCTCCGCCTGTGAAGACAAAAGCATAGTTATTCCTGTGTGGAATTACATACCGGCACTCCGCGAATTCCGGTTTTCTTCAACGCTGCAATCCTGCACCTGAAAGACAAAAGAAGAGACATTAGACAGGTATTTTACTTACGCGCCATCGCGCCCACCACAATAGGGCGCCTGCAAATACTCCGGCGTTTCCAGCGTCTCTTCAACACCCGAACTCACAACTGCAAGGGAAAAGAGACAGAGAGCTTTTGAAAAGCAGGCAACCGGCATTTACTTACGCATTTCCAAGCGCGTCATTCCAAGACTCTGGCTCGAACTTCGGCTTTCTTCACACCATCTTCTACCTCAAGAGCCCTGCAAGACAAATAGAAAAAGCATTATACAGAGCCCTGTTCCACATTAACGTGCCCACGCACCTAAAGACTGTAAGGACTTAAAAGGTGTCCAGGAACTCACCGTTCGTGCAGTTAACGACGGTAGCAATCCTCCGAGGTCAAGAGGCCTACGTTTCACCCAGTGAAGGAACTGGCAACGGCACCCTGCACCAGACGCAGATGGAGAGTCCAGCATTCACCTATCTAAGGTGAGCACGTTGACCTTGGGGCTCCACGGAAAAGCGAGGAAGGGAAAGGGAGAGCGATACCCGACAACCCCAGATCATTAACCCATATTCTTTCACCTGCAGATATCTCACTCTTCGAGTTAGACACACAGTGCGAAGAGGCTCAGCCCCGGAAGCCAATCGAGTCCTGCACTTCACTTTTCGAGTCACAGACACCATCCTGCCAAGACCGGCGCCTCCGTGGGAATCAGGTGAGCGTTACAATATGTATTAACCTCTTATTGAAGTGGGTCAAATAGTCTTGGGTATTTGGCCCTGGGGTCTTCATGAAGTATCTCTCTTGATCTCTTGGGTGTTACATGTTTGTCCATACATGATTGAAATCTTTCTAAAGTCCACTGGGGGTAACCCTGAACGGTCTGGAAGCGTAAAGGGAAGCTCTTCCTCCTGTAGCTGTCGAGATCTCTCCCATAGCGTGGAGGATATACTCCCTTCGCCCTCTGAGAAACCTTCTCATGGGCTAGGTTTTTCCTTCGACAGAAGGGGAGGTTCCTGCCTGCCTTCCGTCTGTTTCGGCGTCTCCCTGGCCTTGTGAGCGGGGCTCGGCGACTCCTTCGCCGTCCGTCTCTGAGTGTCAGTGGAGACTATTCTAGCCAAGCTCTCGACGACTAAAGTGTCCGTCGAGGGCTCTTCTCGCATGGTCTTAGGCGGTGCCGAGACATTTTCACCGACGGGTACTCTCTTACGAGGCGCGTCATCTGGCGTTTTGGTGGTAGCGCCCTTATTTGTGGACGGCCCAGTCGCTAGTCGCGGTTGCGGGGAGGGCGACCCTTACGGTCGGCAGAGGCTGACGGTAGGTCTGGCGTCTCTGTTGGCACTGGGGCTTTCTTCGACTTAGTCGAAGGAGTGCCGTGGGTTGTGCGTTTATCATTATGTATTCTATGTGCGTCGGCGTGCCGGGGGGTACATCCCCATAAGTAGGGCGTAAGCACAACTTGTCGGGCCGGGGACAGACGCGGAGGTCGGTGAACGCTCCTTAGAGAGGTCAACAACCTCCGATACGGAAGTAGTGTTATCACTGTCCCCCTCGTCACATTCGGCGGCGGGTGAGGAATCAGCTTTAGACATAGCGTAGGCTGCCCACCTCTTGACCCTGCGGTCCTTTAAAGTTTTTGGGTGAAGAAGTTTACAGGCCGCACAGCTGTCCTTACTGTGGTCGAGGGGTAAGCAGCGATTACACCACTTATGCTCACCCTTCCACGTGAATTTGCCATTACAACGCGGGGAAAATCTAAAAGGAGTCCTCTCCATAGCTGAGGATACAGTTGTAAGTGATAACGACCCCGAAGGAAAGGTGGGTGAAAGAGAAAGGCATTCTAGAAAGGAAACAGAAGTGTCCCCACGACCCCCACTCTCCATACTGTATAATCCGGCGAGGACGGGCCACGTGTTCGGCAGCACTGAAGGATAGCCTCCGTCGAAATCATCGCCATCGAAGATCTTGATCGGCGGTGAAAACAGCTTAGCCGTCGAAGGAGGGTTAGGATTTCTCGATAACTTACAAAAAACTACCAAGGGTCGAATAAATGGTATTGGCAATTTGTCTCTAACAAACTCTGCATTAAGGCGACCAGATTCTGGGCCAAAAAAAAAAAAACAATCTGAGGGACCTCGACGCGTGAGGGATTTTGGGTACACTGCACGTCACTATACGGATAGTATTACAGACCCCTGCCTATGTCGACGTCCCCTTTTCGACTACGAAAAACAAAATGCAATACTCTGCAGTGACCACTGGATGTCGGACTATGCACAGCATGAGATTCTAAGCAGATTAACAAGCATCAGAAATATATATACAGGTATACATATGTGTACAGGAGCAGGTGGCAACAGAGTGCATATATACAATGGAATAGATTTTTACATTGCTGTTGTTGAATAGCCTAGTAGTTGGCAGAGTGATACCGGCAAACCGGTTGGGTGTCATTGGTCCAGGGATTGTAGCCACCTCTTGGCGTTAGTCTTAAGGCAGTGGAAGGGGGATATGGCTAATATAGAGTCTGGGATGGAGTTCCAAAGTTGCGCAGCCAGGACTGGGAAGATGGCACTGCCTGTTTGTTTAAGTTTGAATTTAGGTATTCTGAGACTATTGGATTGTGCAGCTCTGATAGGTCGTGTGGAGGTGTGTTTGGTAAATCTGTTGGTGAGGTATATTGGAGCCTTGTTGGACAGACATTTGTGAGTGAGGTTAAGTGATTTGCACCATTGCAAAAGCGGTCCAGCCATATATAATGGGCAGATAGATGGTCATTGGCTGAGCGGCCGTATCTAGAAACGTGCCGATTTCTTCTGACGCGTTTGTGTCTTTGTTGGTGTACAGGTCTGTATAGAAATGTGTAAACATCTCGTTGATGGCAGTTGGAATGTATGCTAATCTGTCAGAAGGTGTCCGTTATAGCAGGGATGCATCCGCTGCCGCTTTCACGGTATGCCATGCGGTTAGAAGGCTACCAGGTCTGGCGCCTTCTCCATACTTCCTAGCCAACATCGGGGTGTCGAAGAATCTTATTTCTCGCTCAGCATGTATTCTAAAGGCGTTGATGGCCTCCATGATCTGTGCCAGTGTGGCCCTAGGAGGGCCAGTAGCCAGACCAGTTGTAGCTCCCCAAGACTGTCTTCGCATTGGGCTACACTCCGTCGGATTGTTTTGAGGACACTGAACTCTGTGGACATCGCAATTCCCCTAATGTAGACCCTGAATGTCTCCCAGAGTGTGCTGGGTGAGGATGCAGAACCCACATTCTTTTCAAAGAATAATTGTACATGATTGTCAATGGTAGATGCAAATACTGCATCCTGTAGTGCCACTGATTTAAATCTCCACGTCAAGGAGAGAAGGATTGGGGAATGGTCAGAGTAGGTGCGAGGAAGCATGTGTTTTTCTATGACCCCCCGCCCCCAGAAGCGTATCAGAGATGAGCCACATGTCTATGCAGGAAGAGGAATCGTGAACCGAAGAACAGAAGGAGTAGGATTGGTCATTTATATGTAGCGTTCTCCGAGCGTCGACCAGCCGCAGTGATAGCATGCCTTCTTTGATAATATAGGCCGCCCGCGTGAGAGTTCTTTGAGCATGGGTGGATCTGTTGAGTCTCAGGTCTATAATAATGTTGAAGTCACCCCCTTCCGCCCCATAGTATTGGAATCATTGGATAGCAGCCTAGTATTTCAATCACGTCAGTGTTAAACCGGGGATCATTCACATTGGGGCGTAAACAGTACCAGCTCCCTCCCCGCAAGACATCCATACTCCAGGACATATCTATCTGCCCAGAGGGTCTATTTTTGCATGTTTAGACTGGAATGGGAGGGATTTATGCACCAAGGTCATGACTCCCCTAGATTGTGAGAAGATGTATAAAAGCGATTCTCACCCCAGTTCTTAGCGAACCCCACGCAGGTCGCAGACAGAGCGAGGGTTTCTTGCAAGTATAGAATTTTAACGTTGTGCCTATCTACATATAGGTGCAATTTGCGACATTTTACTGGATTGCATAGACAACGTATATTCCAGCTCATGTAGGTTATGTCACCATCTTGATATAAAGTGTATAGTATTATCATGTTCGACATTTTGATCTGACCATCGCAGTACTTCAGAGTGATTTGTTGAGCCCATGACTCTCATAACCAACTGCATGGTGTGTTCCAAGTGCTTTTTACCGTAACAACCCCAAATCCCCCCCCTCCTCTCATCCCCCTCCCACGAAAAAGGGGTGGTGATATACCATAGAAAACACTCAAGACCATGAACACAACTTTCCATAGGGAAGATGATGCAAAGGCTCACCCAGGACCTCAACGGACATAGCTACAGAAGAAAGGAAATAAGTACCAACAAACTTCTAGTGTAATTGTGTTTTAGGGGTAAACAATTTATCGACTATCCCATTGTCGTGGAGGAGGATCCCCTCTAAGGGGCTGGATGTGGTCAAAATGGTAAACAGTATGGATATCATTACTAGTGCACATGGGTCCCCTGATAAAGCAGTAGCTGAAGGCAGAAGTGCACCTGTGCCGGTGTAGCAAGAGAGTTCTGCAGCTAGAGCTCAAGATGCTGGTAAGGATTCCTCCAGGAGCTTCATAACCTCGTCATTTATTGTGAATAACGTTTTATTGTTCCATTCGACTCACAGTTTAGTGGGATATAAACATAGCATATTTCAAGTTGTTGTCACAAAGCCGTTTCTTCACCGATAGTAAGGATTTCTTCTCTTGTTGGACAGCCACAGAGAAGTCCAGACAGATGTGTATCCTGTTGGATCCTAACAGCAGGTTTCCTTGTGCCAGGGCCGCTCGAAGGATTGCATCCGGTCTCGGTAATTGAGGAAGTAGGCAATGATGGGCTGCGGAGGCGCTCCAGGTTTAGGAGCCAGGGACCTGTGTTCTCGCTCAATAGCAAACTGCATGGATAATACTGGGTTCACCAGTAAGGGTACTAGAGTGGATTCTATCCATTGTTCCAGGGAGGGTTCTGAGTTGGACTCTGGGACTCCTATAATGTGAATGTTGTTGTGACGCGATCTGGATGCCAGATAGTAGTTCTTTTTCTCCACTTGGAGTACCTGCGTGCAGTGTGTAGCCAGTTCAGCCCTCATGGTGGACACTCTGTCCCCGGCTGTGCCCACCTGAGACACGGTTTCCAAAATACGCTGGTCTGTCTTGTCAATCCGTGACTTAATGGAGTCAATGGTGCTAGTCATATCATCTAGCTTGTTATGCACCTTGGCAAGTCCCTCCTGCATGCAGGGCAGTCTCGGTCTCTGAGTCAGTGGCCGCGCCGCCAGTGGTTGAAGGTTTAGGAGTGGTTTTAGTGTACTGGCTCATGGACCGTTGTTTTTTTGCTACCCCTTTGGTCATCGTGTGCAGCGAGCCAGGTTTGCCAATATAGGGGGAAGGCGTTGCAAAGGTGTATTACTGTGTACAGCCCGTTTCAAGCAGTGTGCCCTCACACGATAGAGGGGCAGCCAGGTGGAGGTAACAGCATGGTTCAGGGCAGTAGATCAGCGGAGGACTGGGTTGTAAACCAGCAGATTTATTTATTTTGCATTTTTAAAGTGCTCACACAGCCCTGGGGCATCGAGGCACTCTTACAGGAGTGGTTTATCTTAGTTGCGTAGTTGTTTTGCCTTAGTTGCGTATCTATAACCCACTTAAATACCCAGAAGTTTCTAAGCGCGGACCCAGGGTTCAAACCTGTGTTGATTTGTGTCGTCTTACTTCCAAGACAAGCACGTTGCCACTGGAGCTATCCTCCCGGGACTACCCAAGGTGTTGAGTGAGGCAGTTTTTGCAACTCTGGTCTATAATGGCTCATGTATTCATGCATGCCAAAGGCTAGCGTGGGTTGTAATCAAAACCGGCAAAGTGTTAGTTGCGGGTGCTTTCCGAGCCATCATCACAATATGGGTGTTGGGACCCCCTTCAGCAGGATCACAGGCGTGCATGCAGATGCAGGGGAGGGGGGCCTCAGAAGAGCTATCTCCCCAATAGTGTTGCCAGTGGGTACACAGCAACCAGCCAGTGCACCAACAGTGTTATCGTGAAGGAGGGGGCGCCGGGGCCTCCAATGTAGGAGTAGTGTTTCACTCATGAGAGTGGTATCAAAATGAGCAGGAAACGCCTGAGGAGCCCTCTGCAGCGGGTGCCTGAGGAGGGGCCATGGCTCGCAGGCACGTTAGATGGCAAAACGTTCAATAAATATGATATTCCCCCCCTCAGAGGCTCACCTCCGCTCCGGGCGCCTGCTCGGATAGTGTAATGTGACAAGAGGGACTCACCAGGCGTCGGATGGCCGGGCCGCATGTCTCCGCTCAATACACGTTGCAGACGTGCCCCGCAGGGATTCAGGGTTTATTGGGGGGTGGTCAGAATTCTGGCCAGAAATGCCCCGGGTCCCGATGTGCTGGGGGTATTCATCGGGTCTCGGCGAGTGGGTTGCCCCGAGTGCATCGCCTCCTCCAGCCGTCACAGAGCAGGACTCTCGTACCTCACCCACAGGATCGCAGAGCCGGGAAGCAATCGCCAGAAAGCTGGCAATGTCGGAGATCTCGTAGTGGTATTCAAATGTTGTGAAGCCTGTTAAAATCGCACATATCTGTCCTTAGACAGCGCTGGGTGCGGGATCTCTGGAGGAGAGCCCCCATCATGAACACTGTGCACCAGCAGCCCCCTTGTTATGTCTTTCTGCTGGAGAATAGAATGTATGACATTGCGACAGCTGTTTCGGCGTCTCCACCTCAACCGTCGAACAAGGTTTATGCACGGCCCTTGCCGGAGTGTCTTCATGACGCCTTGTGGTAGGCGCAGAGGCGGATCCAAAGCGGGCTTAGTTGGCGGTAGATCGGTAGGTTGAGAGATGCTTTCCGCCTGCTATGGGGTGTGTGCTTATGTGTAGGCACGAGTGCGTGTATGCCGTCGTCATAGCAACGCGCTGCAACTGCCTTTCGAGCTGGGGACAGGCATGGAGGAACAGGTGTATTCCTTCGAGCTCCGAATCGGAGTCACAGCTGCCTCATCCTTCGTGATCTAACTCGAAGATCCCTGCAGGGGTCTCTGACTCTGCCATCATGGCGTGTGCCGCCCACTGCTTTGTTAGGCACTCTTTAAGAGTTTTGGGCCTGAAGAGTCTGCACGATGCACAGTGGGACTCAGAGTGATCACATGCAAAGCAGTGGTAACACACTCTGTGTGTGTTTTTCCACAGAAACCTGTGATTGCACTTCGGGTAATATTTAAATGGAGTACGTGCCATAATGGAAGGTGGACACAAAGGCAGCAAGACAAAGGCAGTAGGGGCAGGGAATGGGGCAGACATCCTCTAGACAGAAAGATCATTCCGCCCGCTCTCCCTACTGACAGGCCAAACCAGGTGTAGGCCGAAACCCGTCATCGCAATGGACGTCTGTTTCTGTGTTCGGAATCGGACGTCGAGATGGTTCATCTGTCGAATTGCATCAATCAGTAACTGGCAGTTGAAATTAAATGTAATTCACTCCAAAGTAGCTTTTGCTATGGACTCCGCGAGAATGCAACTATCTACAATGGCAGAAATAAATAATCTGAGGGACCTCGACGCACGAGTGATTATGGGTACAGAGTACCTCACACTAGGGATAGTATTACAGACACGCCCCGTCAACATACCTTTTTTCAACTTTGAAAAACTTAATGTGCTATACTGCGCAAATTACACTAGATGTCTGCCTGTGCAAAGCATGTGATTCTAAGCAGATCCACAAGCCACAGAAATATGTATATCATACATTACTCACTGTATTCGTATTTCTGATGCTTGTATCTGCTTAGATTTACATTCTATGCATAGGCCGATATCTAGGGACGTCAACTGGGCGGGTTAGTAATACTATTCCTAGTGGACATCTACTGTACCCATGGTCCTTCACGCATCGATGTCCCTCAGATTGTTTTGTTTCTGACATGAGGGTGAATGAAGTGACGGGTAAGAAGAAATGTAAAGACAGAGAAACATTGATGCACCTTCGAACACCAGGAGGGGAGGAAGGGCAGGCGCTTGTGAATATAAGCACTGGCTCGCGGTTGCTGCAAGGATCAAATTCAAGACCCTTTGCATCATCCACAAGGCAGTCTGGG
Organism: Ambystoma mexicanum; assembly: GCF_040938575.1. Lineage (NCBI taxonomy): Eukaryota > Metazoa > Chordata > Amphibia > Caudata > Ambystomatidae > Ambystoma > Ambystoma mexicanum. Next base: position 1,296,939,237 of record NC_090922.1, on the reverse strand, counting down.
GCCTGGGACCGCACTACATGCAGCCCTCTCTTACTAAATACTCTCCTTCCAGATCCCTTCGATCTTCTGGCTCAAACTCTCTGCTGATCAAACATTTCTCCAAGCAGAGGGCTGGGGCAGACCTCTCTCTCCTCAGCTGGTTCCCTCCTTTGGTGCATCTCTCAGTCTTGAACCGGATCACTTCCAGTTCTGCAAACAAGTCAGGAACTGTCTCTTCTCCTCCTCCGCCTCCTCCCCTCTCCCCCTCCCATGCTAACCATCCCCCCTGTCGCAGAGATTGGGCGGACTGGTCCCTCAGGAGTCCAATAGGGTCCTGGCCTCATGCCCAATCGTCACCAGCGCACACCTGCCGCACTGCCCTCTGGGTCCACAGCCGCCCGTCAGGTTGTTTGCCTCTGCCCTGCACTTACCTATTGGGCGGTAGAACTTCCGCTTCAGCTGGGAAATATCTGCCCATGCACTTACCGTTTGCCTCCCCAACGGGTAAATCTGGCACTTCCTCCCCTAGGGGGCCCTTATTGCACTTACCCCCACCCCTTTTTTCCTTTTTCATTGCACTTGCACTTTCTGAATGTCACAAGGCCTAGTAGGACCGCTGTTAGTTTCTATTTATTCATTGGCATTTTCAAGGTTTATTTGCTCCCTTGTTCCCTTCCCTTTCGCCTTGTATCGCTTTGAAACACTGTTGTATAAGCGCCTTATACATATCCAATAAATAAATAAGCAGATACAAGCATCAGAAATACAATTACAGCGAGTACTGTAGGTGAGTACTGTATGCCTTCTGAGGCTTTTGGATCTGCTTAGATCAAATGCTATACATAGATTAGCAAGCAATACCTGGAGAAGGAGGTGGGCTGTGAGACGGTACAGCAGCAAATAGATGTTTTAACACGGCTTGTCCCACCTGTGAATCTGCTTTAGAGTATGTGTCTATGCAGTAATGTGGAGTAAATGTCTAAAGGAATTTTTGCAATGAATGCCAAAGTAACTCCTGTACTTCGTGTAGTGAGAGCTTTTGATGTAAAAGGAAGTTTAATTTGATAGTCAAATGCATACAACCTTGCTTCTCACTACCTATTTGGAGATTGCGTTTTTAGAAATACGATCTCCTTCACTGCCAGGTTCTATGGAAACAAGAGTTGATCCGTTTTCCTTAGCAGTTACAATACCGCCCTCCATACGTCTAGCGTATGGAGGCTTTTTTCAGCTGAATTTGATGAATTTTGGAAAAAAGTAGGAAGTTCAATTGATTGGTTAACATGGAACTTCGATATGAATTTGGGTGAAGACCTAGGGTCTGTTCTGAGAACTACTTTGTCTTTATGGATGATAATGAAAGGTTCTTGTAGAGAGTGCTTGTAGTTCACCTACTCTTCTTATTGAAGGCATAACTACCAGAAAGGCAGCCTTGCAAGTTAGATGATTTAGGCCGACCTTGTGCATCAGCTCAAAAGTTGGACCCCTGAGCTTTGTGAGAACAACATTAAGGTCCCAACCTGGTGGAGGATTTGAAATGGGAGGGTATAGTATTTTTACTCCCACCATGAATGCTTTGATTGCTGGTACTTTCCACCATGACACTGTTTTGAGATATAGTGTAAGCAGACAAAGCCGCTGAATTAAATACTAAACCCCAAGTCTAGTAGGTAAAGCATATGGTGAAGTATGTTAGATCAGTCAATTGGATTTATTTTGTGTTCTGCACTAAATGACACATCTTTTCCACTTGTTAAAGTAACTGTGTAGTGTTGCGTTTGTGCTTCTTTGAGGATATCCATACACCTTTGTGGAAGATTTAAGTACCCAAATACTAGGACTTCAGGAGCCAGGCTGCCAAGTTCATAGTGTGAGGGTATGGGTGGAATTTTGTCTCCTTGTGTTGGGACAGCATGCTGAAAGGGCACAGAAGCTGGATTGGTTTGTACATTGCTAGTGTGAGTAGGTGTGGAAACCCATGATTGTCATGCCAACATAGGAGCAATTAGGATTAGCAAGACTTGTTCCTGGTGCATCTTGTGCACCATCTTGTTCAGGGGTGGAGTCGGTGGAAAAGCGTAGGCAAATTTCCCTTACCAACTCACCCACAGGGCGTTCTCCTTGGGTCCTGTTGGGGAAACCTGGATGCGTAGTTTGGGCATTTTGAATTTTGCTTTGTTGTGAACAAATCTAGATGTGGATGTCCTCATTGGGTAAAAACATTGTGTAAAATCTCTTTGTGATTTTGCCATTCGTGTTCTGCGGGTAGTTATGGAATTCGGTTCATTGTGTCTGCTAGAGCACTGTGTTCCTATGGAACATGTTGGGACACTAGGAACAGGTTTTCGTTTGAGCAACAATATCCTCATCTTTTGGGATAACTTGGACAGACTTGGAGAGCGTGTTCCTCCATGTTTGTTTAGGTAAAACATGGCTGTGGTAATGTCTGTGAGGACTTGCACAGCTTGTCCTACTAGGTGTTGTTGAAAAGCTTGTAGTGCTTCGAGGACTGCCAGCAATTCTAGTGGGTTTATGTGGTTTTTGCTGTTTGTGTCCACATGCCATGTGCAGTATGATAAAGGTAATAAGCTCTCCATCCGGAGAGTGAGGAGTCCGTTTTAAGAGTGGCTTGTACTGGTGGGCTGTGAAAAGGTTTCCCTTTTAACATGTTGTCTTTTGTCCACCAGCACAAGGTTAGCAAAACAACCACTAGATCGACCCACTCACCGCTTGCCTGATTGCATTGTTTGGCTAGCTACGCTTGCATTGGGCGCATGCACAGCCGCACGTGTGGAACAAGGTAAATGCATTAAGTCATCCCTAGCATGAGCATTTTCCTTGCGCACGGTTATCTTGCGACCGGCTATGTACTAGGGTACTTGCAATAATATGTTTTGTATTCTCCAGTGTGAGGGGAGACAAGTTCCTCGAGTGTTTATAATTGCCCCAGGAATTATTTTACCTGGCTGGGGATGAGACTTTATTTTTTCTCGTTGATGGAGAACCCTAATTTGAACAACAGATTGATTGTTGTTTGGGTGGTGTGTTTGCATAACTGGGGTGACTCTGGGATAGATTGCACGCGTAGGTGCACTGCCACTACTGCTAATACTTTTGTGAGCACCCTTGGAGCTGAAGAATTGCCAAAGGGGAGTACCTTGAATTGGTATTGTCTCTATTTTGAAGCACATATATTTTCTATGTGTGCGCTGGGAACATTGAAACATGAAAGTATGCATCTTTCATATCCAGTGTTGCCATGAGAGGGATTACTTCCTGTAGCGTTGTCATGCGAAAAGTTTGAGGTTTGGCATACGTGTTTACAAGTCCAGTACAGGGCGCATAGTTAAGTCTTTCTTTGGCACATTAAGTACATTGAATAGATTCCCCTGTTTACCTGGTTTGCTGGAACTGTTTCTATTTCGCCTTTTTCCAGTAGGGCTTTACTTCATGTAGCAGAATTAGATTTTCCTGTGGCGTCATCTTGCAATGTTCTAGATTTTGCAGTCTTTCCAGCAGTTCGATGCTGTATTCCCCTGCCACGGTGGACAAAACCCACTTGTTAGATGTGATCCAATCCCATGCATGGGTGAACTGACAAACGTGACCTCCGATGCTTGTATCTGCTTGGATTCACATGCTGTGCATAGTCCGACATCTAGTGGTAGTCACAGAGTATTACAAGATCTGTTTTTGAAACTCGAAAACGTACGTCGACAGGGCGTGTTAGTAATACTATCCCTAGTGTGACCAGCACGTGTCGAGGTCCCTCAGATTTTTTTGTTTCTGACATGAGGTTGCATGAAATGTAGCGCGAGTACAGATGTGATAAAGCAGAAACAGTAATAAATACAGAAAATATCTATGTGCTTGTTAGGGAGAATTCTCTGTATAGGCTAATTTCCCAAACCTATTGAGTCCCCCAGCAGCTTTGCTGGATTTTTGGGGTTTAAGCTTTTCTCCTGCTAACAGTGAGACTCTTTCTCCCACTCTTAGGCATGATTTGAGAATGTCCTTTGACTTTGTAATGTGTTTTCTGGGCTATGGGGTCTTTTACTCCATAGGGCTTCATGTATTTTTTGTAAGTGCGTTACACAACACCCTCAGTACAGTAACACACGGGTGTCATAGTGGCCCCCAAACATAGACTCCATACCCTGGGACTGACTACTGTCTCCCAGGGCATGTAAAGTCGCCATTGACTTTACTAGTCTTAAATTGTGAACAGAACCAGTACAAACCATCATATTGTGGAAGTACTGGTAGGGGTAATTCGATTGCCCCTGGGTCTGTTTTTCAAGGGGGCACTGTCCAGTCCCCCCTTGTCGAGTTTCTGGCTGGTGGCAGTGGTTACCACGCGAAATATTCCACCGGAATATTTCCTATGTGATTTTCCCACTCATTTTAAACGCACCACTTTTTTGGTGCAATGTTAAAGATACCGCCGGGTTATTTATTTAATATTTATTCCCTGGTTAGGTCTTTTTGCCAGAACTCTGTTTTAAAATGACGTTTGTGTTCGCCTCTGTAACTCCAACCCAAGTCGAGCCCTTTGTTCCACTTTTGGCGGGCTTCTGCACAGAAGCCTCCAAAAGTGGTGCCACTCTGTCTGGGTCTACAGGAGGCCTGGGAGGGGGGACTAGGCACCCTGGACTGAGTTGCCTCGGCAACTCAAGTCACACTCTTGTAGTCGCACTCTTGTGTGATTTGCCCAGTTCACCACTTAGCATGTGAGTGACAGCTAGGACTGATGAATGGGGGTTTTCTGCATAAAAGCAGGGCTTTGGGGACTGGAACTTGAGAAGTCGCCACAGGACCTAAAGAATCCAAAGAGGGAGAAGCTGAACTGACCTGCAACGACGACACCACCGGTGGAGCCCTGCTGAACCGAACTCACCACTTCCCAACGACAGAGAAGATCTTCTTCCAGGAGAGTCTTCTTCCTTTGAGCTGGTGGGGTTAACCAGTTTTCCTTTTTCGCCTTCCTGGATAGTCTCGTGGTCGAATCGCCCGTCTCAAGCACCCCGGCGGCCGGATAGCCACGCTTCACCACTACCGCGAATAAAAGGGTAGTAACCTTATAAGCGGGAAACTCCGCGGCTGGTTTCTTCCCTGGCAGTGCAACGACCTCCAGCTTTCCTCCACATCGAGATCTTCTCTTCCCCTGGACGAAGCACCGACTTGCATCTGCTGCCAGGAACAACTGCCCCCGCTGGAGCTTTCTCACCATTTCAGGTACTGTGTCCCACCTGGTCTCCCTTGCAACAGACTGTTCAAGGTGTCCCGTAAATCCTTGACTCTCTATCCTGGGGTGACCTCGGACCTGTTAACTAACTTTTCTGAACTGATCCAACTCTTTTTTGAACTATCTGCAAAGACTTTTAAAGTGCACTTCAACTGTGTGATCTTGGGCACATTCCACCTTGCTCTCCTCAAGAGTGGGCCTGGCCTATGAACTTTTTGCTCTACAGTAGACCTTGCCTTTTTTGACTTGCTGTGGTTCTTTAAAAGTGTTGGTATTGTGCGTTTTCCTAATTCTGCTTTTTCTCTCCCTTTTTAAAACTGAATTATTGGAGTGCCATCTAAGGATACGCGCTCACCTCTGTTTTGCAAATAAGTGGTGTCTTAACTTAGACTTGTCGAATAATTTAATCAGGGAGGTGTATATATTTCTAGTGACTGTGTTTGAACTTGCTTGACATATTAGTGCAAGTGTATTTTTACAAGTGTGTTTTTAAATAAATAATTATATACTTTTATACCAAAGCTCTGGTCAGTGTTTGCTTCTGCTACTGTATTTTTGTACCTAATGTGTATACTCTATATACTGCCTAACTCTTCTTGAGAGTAGTCTGACTGCTCAGCCACAGCTACCAGGTAAATCTGGGTGGTGCAGACTGCTACCAATTGGGTTTACTGCTAACACCTGTAGTCTTAAACTTTTTGCAGTGGTCCCTAAGGGAACTGCACAGGTTTCTGCCTAAAAGTGCCTTCGACTCCAGTAGGAGAGGAAGGGTGGGGGCATGTGAATCTAAGCAGATACAAGCAACAGAAATATGATTACGACGATTAATGTATCCCTTCTGAGGCTTGTAGACCTGCTTGGATCACATGCTTTGCATAGATTAGCAAGTAGGATCTGGAGAAGGAGGTGGGATGTGAGAAGGTACAGCAGCAAATAGATGTTTTAGAACCGCTTGTCTCACCAGTAAATCTGCTTTAGAGAGGGTCAATGAAAGATTGCTATGTGGATAAATGAATGGAACTCCATGTAGCAGCTTTGCAAATAGTGTCTAGAGGGACATTTGCAAGCAGGCTAAGGTAGCTCCTGTACCTCTGGTAGAGTGACCCCTTGGAGTGAAAGGCAAAACTCACTTGGATATGGAATAAAAGCTGCTTGCACTTGACTATACATTTGGAGATGGATTGATTAACATGGAACTTTGAAATGAACTTATGTGAAAACCTAGGATGTGCTCTGAGGACAACCTTGCCTTTGTGGATTATGAAGAAAGGATCTTGTACAGACAAAGCGTGTAGCTCACTGACTCGTCTTATAGAGGTGATGGCTACTAGGAATGCAGTTTTGTAAGTCAAATGTTTTAGGCTGGCTTTGTGCATAGGCTCAAAGGGCGGACCCATGAGTTTGGAGAGCATGACATTAAGATCCCAACCCGGTGGAGAGTTAAAGAGGGGACGGTATAGCCTCTTTACCTCTTCCATGAATACTAAATGACAGGAACTTTCCACCAGGACATTTTGTTCTGTGAAGTGGAATAAGCGTACATAGGTGCCAGGTTTAACTTGACGGAGTTGAATACTAGGCTGGAGTCTAGTAGGCAAAACATGTAATGTAGAATGTTTGCGGGTGAACATTCGATTGGGTTTAAGGTTTGTGACCGGCACCATATCACAAATCTATTCAACTTGTTAAAATAGCAGTGTCTTGTGTTGGGTTTCCGTGCCTCCTTAGGATATCCATACACCTTTGTGGAAGATTTAAGTGGGCGAAATCTATGACTTCAGGAGGCAGGCTGCCAAGTTCATAGATTGTGGCTGAGGGTGGAGGGATGCTTGATTGGATTGCACATCGCCAGTTTGAGCAGATGTGGAAACCAAGGTTGTCTCGCCCACATAGGACCAACCAGGATTAGGGCCACTTGTTCCTGGTGCATCTTGTGCACTATCCTGCTCAGAAGTGGTGTCGAGGGGTGGGTGTAAATCGTAAACACATTTCCCTGACCAGTTCATCCACAGGGCGTTCCCCTTGGACCTTGGTTGTGGAAACCTGGACGCAAAGTCTGCGCATTGCACGTATAAGCTTGTGGAGAACAAGTCCAATGGGGGGATTACCCCATTGTGTGAATTCTGTGTCTAGGATATCTTTATCGAGTTGCCACTTGCCAGGTTAGGAACAAGTTCCGCTTGAGTGCCCACTTCCATATTTCTTTGGACAGCTTGGACAGACCGAGAGTGTACCTCCCTGCTTGTTTATGTAGAACATGGCAGTGGTGCTGTCTTCAAGGACTTGCACCGTTTGACCTGTAAGATGTTGCTGAAAGGCTTGAAGAGCCTTTAGAACTGCCAAAGGTTCCAGGAAGTTGATGTGTTTTTGGGCAGTAGCACATGTCTACTGGCCGTGGGCTGTGTGGTGGAGGAAGTGAGCCCACCATCCGGCGAGTGAGGTGTCTGTAGTTCGGACCGCTTGTGCTGGTGGAATGCGGAAGGGTTTCCTTTCAGCAGGATGTCCCTGGCCCACCAGCGAAGAGCCTGTACCAGGGTTAGCAAAACAACCTCTGGATCGTCCCACTGACCGCTTGCCTGAGATCATTGTTTTCGCTAACCATTCCTGAATTGGGCACATGTGCAGGCACGCTTGTGGAAACAAGTAAATGCATGAGGCTATCATCCCGATCAAGCGCATTGCTTTGCATATAGTTATCTGGCGAACAGCCTTGTAGTGAGATAATTGCATCAGCATGTTTTGTACATGCATGTGCATCAGCTCCTCTTTTGTCTTTAGAATTGCTTACAGAAATTGTTTGCATCTTTCATATCCAATGTTGCCATGTAGGCCTCCCGTTTTTAGAAGGGGGAATTACCTCTTCAAGCGTGGTCATGCAAAACCTTTGGGGCTTGACATATTTGTTCGCAGATCTAGTACTGGGCACATGGAAAGGTCTTTCTTTGGCACCAGGAAGTACGCTGAATAAATACCCTTGTTTATCTGTTTTGCTGGGACGATCTCTATGGCGTCCTTTTCCAGCAGAGTCTTTATTTCTAACAATATGCCCCACGTTTGGATTCATTTTCCTGGGTCTTTGCAGGCGGTTGGGTGTTTTTTTAACAGTTCGATGCAATACACACCTGCACAGTGGACAACACCCACTTGTCTGACGTTATCCCCTCCCATGCGGGAGTGCAGTGTGAAATTCGACCTACTGGGGTGGCATGGGAGGGACTCTGCCGCGGTGCGTCATTGTTTGGGTGGGGTGGAGCCTTTCCCAGGCAAGGTTCTGCCCCTTCCTCTGGATCTTTTATTTCCTCTTTGAAAACCAGAAGAGAAAGATTGTCCTTTCGATGGGTTGAAGACTGTCCACCCAGAGTGTATCCGGAGGTGCGCTGTGAACCCTGACCCCGAAAACCTCTGAGGAGCCATGTTGTACATAGGGCTTGTTTGTGAATTGTCTGAGGGATTAGAGAGTGTCATACTCCTCGTTTGCGATTTTGAGGGCGTTTGACAGCTTTAACGAAAAGTACATTGGGTTCCACCGGCACGCTAAGGAGGGTGGCCCGAGTGTCTATCTTAAAACCAGACTGTCTGAGCCAGGCGTGACACTTGATGAGTTTCCTCTGCGATGATGTGGCCTGCATCGTCTGCTGCATCAAGATTACTTTTGCGGATGCAGTTTGATTACCTACTTGCCCTCTGCGATGGTGTTTAATAATTGATGGGTTCTGGAACCGCTTCAACCTGGTGTTCCAAGTCATCACACTTGTGGCAGCCATAACTAGCAGAAGTGTAGTGTTGTTTGCAATTCTCGCTTGAAATGCTGCTAAGGAGGCAAACTTCCTTCCAAAAGTGTATTTTTTCATTGTCTGGCAGGGTTTTAGCCGACGTCCGAGGAGTGGCAGCCCTCTTTCTGGTAGTGGTGACTACCAGTGGATCAGGTTTTAGCTGACCCCTAATATACAGGGGCTCTGTGGGCGCTTGCCTGAATAATTTTTCCTATTCTAGAATTCACTGCCCTTGTGATGTTAGGTGTAAGTAAGGAGGGCCTTATACGTCTTCATATAGACAGTAACAGTAGGATAAACTGGTTGGCGTACTTCCTGTCGTCAAGAATGTCCTCCACAAAGTCCTTGTCTGCTTGTGCCTCTTGGGTGTCAATACTAAATTGTTGGGCAGCATTCAGTAGCAGTTCATTGTGTTGTAGTTAGTTGTCTACAGGAGAATCTGCTACAGGCTGATCTTGGTGGTCAGGTGACTGGATGACCTAGCCATCATCATCGTAGTAGTACTGGTTCTGACTGTATAGGTCCCCTTGAGAGCTGGGTTCTTGTGACCCTGAGAAATCCAGACCATACATGTCCTGGGAGGGGTCTTGGTAGGTGGAGGCCAAGGGGCTTAGGGCAGAAGTGCTTGGCTGTGGGTCAAGACCAGGTTTTTTTGGCAAAGGGTTGATGGATTGCAGCCCCTGGCTATGGGGCGCCTCTAAGGGGCGTTTGTTCTTCTGAATGCTTGTCTATGAAGTCAACAAAGCAGGACATCCTCTTTACAATTCTGTTAAATTGTTCAGGGGTATAGTCACATGAGGGTGGGAAGCCTGAAAGGGTAGTGGTGAATTGGGTGCGCGGGGGGTGTCTGGTCCTTGTGATGCATAGCCCCTGAGAGTTTGTCTGCAGGGGAGGAAGAATCCATAACCTGAGTAGTTTTGGAGGACAAACGTGTCAAGGATTTCCATTTCTTTTGTGTGACTCTGTCTTTAACAGCAGGGATGCGTTTTTTAATTAGTTCATGCATTTTCGGAGTATGTTTAGGGGACACGATGCGCCTTTTGCGCCCGTTTTTTCAGTGCGCGAAAGGAGGGCCTTTTGCGCTTGGTGACCGAACCGACTTTGGGGGTCGGTTTCGGGGGCCTGTTGTGAGGCAAAGCTAAGTGATGGCACAGAGTACAGGGAAGATCTAGAGCCTTTTTCCGCAGACACTGCATGGACCTCAAAGGTTTTGTCGAGTGTTGGCTGTGGGCTATGTGCTTTTTGGACGTGTGCGCGCTATGGCCGCTGGGTGTCATCTCTGTCACAGAACTGCCGGCCTGCTTATTGGAGTCGGGGGCCCGCACATGGGGTTCCGACAAACCCTGGTAGCTTCAGCGTCTTTAAGGACACCGATATTGCCCTCACTGGAGTCCTCCGTCACGTCGATGGAGGCTTTGGGCTGTATTGCGTGGATGGCCCAGCGTTTGGTGCGACGTTCTTTAGGGGTTTTCGGGCGGAAAAGTTTGCAGGACTTGCAATGCTTTTCTGGGTGATCCCTAGGGAGACAGTAATTGCACACTCGGTGCATGGCTTTCCACAGGAATTTTCTATGGCAGGTAGGGCAACATTTAAAAGGAGTTTTGTCCATTATAAATGGAAAGGGCAGTTAGGCAATGAAAAGGGAAAAGGGGTGGCAGAATATGCATTCTCTAAACAAAGTCAGTATGAAAGACCTCCGCCCCTCTCCCTATTTAAGGGCCGAAGCCCGAAGAGGCCTGTGAGGGCCATGTCTGGTCGTCGATTCAGTCAAGTCGTCGAAAAAGGGGTTGTCCGTCGAAGGCCATCGAGCCGCTGGAAGATGCTGTGGCAAAAGCGGACAATAAGGAAAGAAAGAGAAGCCTACGAATAAACTTTTAACTAGTTAAAGGCATCAGCCTGGAAAGGAACTCTGCAACATGCGACCGACCACGATGGCGGAAAGAAACAATCGGAGGGACTTTGGCGCATGAAGGACCATGGGTACCGAACACGTCACACTAGGGATAGTATTACGAACAAACCCCGTCGACGTCCGTTTTTGAGTTTCGACTACCATCAAATGTCAGACTATGCAGAGCATGTAATTTAAGCAGATCCACAAGCCTCATACATTATATATTTAATTTTTGAGGCCATGAATAGTGTGAGTTTTGTTACTATTTAGAAAACAAGCCAGTTTTCATACCTTGAAGCACCAGCTACGAGTAGGCTGTGCGTGTGTGTGCGTGTGAAAAAATTACCCAATCACACACGACCTTACTGCTTTATGAGTAAAAAAAAAATAGACAGTCTTTATTTAAACAGCTTAGTGCAACACATATTCTTGTGGGTAAGCACACATTTTGCACTCACCTTCATGACATACAAGTTTAAGAAATCACTCACCCTCCAGGGTGGACTAAACCACACATATCAGCTCGCATTCCTATCTTCATCAGGTTTTTACAATCCCTAATTGTAAAAACCTGACGAAGCTCGGAACGCGTATATACCTACAAGAATATGTGTTGCACTAAGATGTTTCAATAAAGACTGTCTGTTTTTTACTCATAAAGCAGTAAGGTCGTGTGTGCTTGGGTCATTTTTTGTACACATTTGTGGGTTTTTTGCAGTGCTACAACCCATGAATAGTGTGAGTTTTGTTTGTATGTATGTATATATCTGGGGTCACAATTGTTTGTTATGCTTGCCTTATCTGTTTATTTTAGATTTTTCTACTTCAGGTGTCTCTAATTTACTGTGTCTCTATGATCGTTTTAGAACATTAATGTATTTGCCTTTCAGATTGTCTTTATATACCAAGTGAATGAATTAATCTTTTATATATTTTTACTTACCTTTATTGTGAATTTGTAACAATATGGCTTAGTATCAGTGGTAATAGGCTTTGGTTTTTGTGACACAGATCTCTTGGACTTTAAGTATATGGCCATTGGAACACCAAACTATAGCTTACGCATAGATATGTAACCATTTGCACATTTTAGCATCTAATATTATGGTTTTATGTATAAAAAAACATATCCCCTACCAAAGGGTAAGAGGCAGGGTTATGTGAGACAATAAATGTATTATGCACTAGGCACTTTACTGGTAAAAACTTGAATGCACTATGCACTTTATTAGCATCATACCCAAGGCACTATGCACTTTATGTTTCTCATCACTTTGCTTATTTGCACATGCATATATGCTTTAGGTAACCCAAATGTCCTATTTCCAAAATCTAGCCCAATTTCTCTACTTGGGATTAATTGCACACACATTTATGACATCAACAGCAGGATATGGACCAGAATGCATGTCATTTCGTCTATGGAGTTTTACTTTATTACTATCCTTGTGTAGGGGGATTACCTCTTGTAGCGTAGTCATGCAGAACGTTTGTGGCTTGACATACTTGTTTGCAGGGTACAAACTTAATAGTGGGTGCATCGTTAGATCTTTCTTTGGCACAAGGAAGTAAGTTGAAAAAATGCCCCCGTTTACCTAGTTGGCCGGGACAACTTAGATGGCGTCCTTTATTAGACGAGGTTATGCTGGTGCTCTCTTAAGTGGATCTTCTGTCATGGGGGGGTGGTTGTGGGGTTGTTGGAGGAGCTCTATACAGTATCCGCCTACTACTGTGGACAGTACCCATCTGTCTGAGGTGATTCCCTCCCATGCGTGGGTGAAGCTGGAAATGCGCCCTCCTACTGGTGAGGCATTGGAGGGCACCTGAAGTGGAATGTCACTGCTTCTGAGGTGGGGTGCCACCTCGAGAGGGGTTGCCCCTTCCACGAACATGACCTCTGTGCTGTCCTCTACAATAGCCCTGGGAGGACTGACTGATTATTTCCCCAGGAGGAGCTTTGGTTTTGACTGTTATTGGAACCCCATTGAGAACCTTGGCCAAGAAAACAGCGAAAATTGCCATTACCCCTTTGGCCGGGTGGCTTGATGGTGAGTTGGCACAACGATTTAAGTGTGTCGTACTCGTCTTTAGCTGTCTTAAGGGTGTCCTCGACGACCTTGCTGAAGAGCACATTGGGTTCAATAGGCATGTTAATTAGTGTGGCCTGCGTTTCTGGTCTGAAAACTGATTGCCGCAGCCACGCATGACGCTTTATAACAGTACCCTGAGCAATGATTCTTCCGGCATTGTCCGCCGTGTCAAGGTTAGTCTTAAGTAAGCAGCTTGACACTGCCCTCCCTTCTGCAGCCACCTGTGCTAGCTGGGATTTCAGTGGTTCTGGGGCAGACGATAGTAGAGCTGACACTTCCTCCCATTTGTGGCAGTTATAACTGGACAAAAGTGTAGGATTGTTTGCAATTCTGGTCTGGTAAGCCGCGGAGGAGGTGACTTTCCTACCCATGGTGTAAATCTTTTTGCTTTCCTTGTCAAATGGGGCATCAGAGGAAGCAAGGGGGTGGCCGCTCTTTTCCTAGTTGTATTTACAAATAATGAGTCTGGCTTCAGCTGCCCTCTAATATACAGTGGGTCGGAAGGTGCAGGTATAAAAAGCTTTTCTACACGTGGGTTTACAGCCCGTGTGAGGTTGTCTCCTGCGATGTATTGAATTGAGTTGAGGAATAAACTGCGCCATTGTTTTCTTGTCCCCAAGGATCTGTTCTACAAAGTCCTTATCCTCCTGTATCTCCTGGGTGTCAATTTGAAAGTGCTCTGCCACCCTGGCTAGCACCTCATTAAGAAGGGGTTGGTTGTCAATAGGAGAATCAACAATAGGAGGGTCCTGATCAATAGGTGAGTCTATCGGATACATATTGGCCTCTTGGTCCTCATTGTCCCCATAATAAGGGTCTGCTGCCTTCTTATCGAACTGAGGGTCAGCTGCCTCTACAATTGAGAGGTCTTTGTGTTCGGTGTCTAGGTCATAGAGCTCTATGACTGTGCAACGCACTGGAATTTTTGTACGAGACCTTTTAGAAGTGGGTTGAGAAGGTTGAGCAGACACTGGAGACCCAGAGGGAACTGTGGTAGGGGAGTGGAGTGGAGTGGAAACTCTGGAAGTTGGTAACTCCAATAACCAGTGATCATGCAGATCGCATTATGCGTGAATATGTGTGGTTCACTACCGGACATTGGTATTGGAAGGCAGAAAGACAAACGTGATGCCTAGCAGTAGGATAAAAGTGCCTCCCTATAAAGGGCCTGGTGCATGTATTTGAAATAAGCATTTCAGTGCAAGTTAGTATATTTAAAAAGGAATAGGGCGAAATGTCAGGAAATAAATTACCGACCCCACCAAAAGACCTAAAAACACACAACATGAAAAGTTAGACCTTTTCGTGGTATGTGTTTAGGTGTTTTGGTGGGGTCAGTATGGAAATAAAATGTAAAAAAGGGCTGCGGGGCTGGGGAATTGTCATCCGCAACAGCAGGGGTTGTGGGGAACACCCCCACAACTATCCCGACAGAACAAAAGAAAAAAAAAAAGAAAAGAAAACAGGGACTGCGGATTGTCCCCAGCAACATCCCACTCATTATACTACACAGTATAGTGCGCAGGGTTGCGGGGGGATACCCCTGCATGTTTGCATGGGAAATGTACGAATATTTTGTATTCGTGCATTTCCCCATGTGAACATTTCTGTCGCAGCAAAATCAGCCACGGAAAAATCACGTAGATCCTATTTAAAAATGGACAAATGTGAAGAATAGTGCCAAATGGCCACCACTGGTGTACAAAGTCCAGTCAAATGGAAGAATCAGACTAGCAGCCATGCTGGTTTTGATTGAAAGGAACTTCAAGAATCAGCATAAAGCTGCATAAACAGAAATCCAGGGGAAGGGGACAACTCAGGATTTGTGAACTGTATCCTCTTGGAACTTTTGAGTTGAAGTTACGCATTTTCCTTTGAACATTTGTACACCTTCCAAGGCCAAATACATTTCCAAATACCTTATAGTTGTTTTGTAGAACGTAAGGGTTACAAAGTACTTTGGACACAGGACAGTTTCCTTTGGACATCTTGACAAAGGACCGACCCATTAGTTTTGCTTTAGGTGAGGACAGAGGCATTTTCCATCCCCATTTTAACTTAATAAAAGTCTATGGCCAAAATCATGAATCACCTGTGTCCGAGTTTCCATCCTGACCCTTCACAGAACGCGCTCTCGTCATATTTCTTTTTATTGATGTTTTGCTGTCCTCCGCTAGTGCTCTGCTGGGGTTTTTAAAGGATATCTTTCGGCAAATCTCCTTCACTACTTGTTGCTTATGCAGACTTTTCAGTTGGGACTGGTCCCAATATAGCTTCCACTGAAAGCATGCCAATATTGCTGCCATTCGGTGTCTTCCTTATCCAACATGTCTACCTTGTACAGGCATGTTTTTATTACATTCCAACACGATTCTATGTCAGCATGAGAATTGATCAATCACTTGGCCTTATTGGTCTGCCTCTGCACCTAAAAACAATGCCACCTGCTTATTACAAGTATTATTTCAACATGTTTTTCTACTAACTGTTCATATGTCTACATAATCTTGAGTTTATTACTTAAAGAAAATGCAACATTAATGGTGACCAGGGTCCATATTGCTGCTGACCTACTCAGCTATTTACAGAAGTTGCAAAAGCATTGTTAGGCATGTCGGTGCAGTTTCAACATTCTTACCTCTCAAAATTGCTTTGAGGTGATTAGCTTTTAGTTTCCTTGCTGCAATTACATCATTAAGAGCAGAGCAATGGTTGCCTGGTTATAAACAAAGAGGAATAAAACACTTAGCTGAGCAAAAATGAGGGACAAAGCAAACAGGCAACCCGGTCAAGAAATATAGAGTGATTAAAACAATATTTTCAGAGGGATGAGCTTAGCATGGAGCTTCCCCCATCCACCTCCGTGAAGATAAACACAGTGAAACAGTCAAAATGATTGTTAATCCAAAACCTAGTCCCACCCAACCTACACAAAAAAAGGAAATATCTGACATACAGCACTGCTTGGCTCCTCAGGACAGAGTTGGAGCACAAAACCAGGAAAAGCAGAAAATCTTCATAGCAAGTTTATTAAGGTTCCAGGTACATGCTCAAGTTAGTCATTATCCACCCAAGTAATTAAAAAGACTCAAAATTACAATTTAAGGAAGTGGGATGAGACCCACATTTTACACTCATCATTCATATCCTTTACGTGTTAAGGTGTGAATTGTACACCAATACCCACAGCATGAATGCAGAGGCATTTCTTGCACACTGTTGGATTGCAGCTCAAAGATCCTAGAGCACCATAACATTTAGGTTGTGTTTTTCTGAAGCCTTCTCGTGAGAGGTTCAAGAAGGGTAAACCAGTAATGTGTGCACATGGTGTCTGGGTTAGCAGCGTCTGGATTTACTTTTAGGCGGAAGAGGGATGGTATGAAGGTGCAGTTGTTCCACACATGCACACACAAAATAAAAAACACAGTAGACAAAGAAACACATATGAAGGGGAGTACATTAAGTTATTTACAATTGAGTTAATAAACAGTGAAGGATCTAGAAATTATCCTACTCCCATCTTCAACCAATAGAACAATTAAAAAGGTACAACATTGGTAGAATACTATCCAGATTGTAAGGCTTCAAAAGAGTGAGATGCAGCGATTTGTCATAGAGGCATATTATCAGAGAGAAGTAGTACAAGTACAGTGAATTCTTCAAATTCTCCAGGCCCCCATGCGGAACAAAGGTAACAATGCAGTTTACAAGTAAAAGTCAAATGTATTTATAGCGAGTTTAAGAGGTTCAGGCAAGTTTGCCCAACTGATGCATCAGGACATAGTTCACGTACAGTAATTGGGACAAACTATTGTGAAAAGGTAAGCACGTTTTACTTACAGATCCAATTAAAGAAAGAGGTGGCAACCATCCAGCTGGAACATCATGGGTAACCCCACCAAAATAGATCCATGCCCAAAATGTGATGGCAAGAGGCCCGAGATCGCATAGGTGCACAGTGAATCACTATCCCACTCAAGGATTCAGTTGCAGTGGGAGGGCAGGGCGGCTTGAAGTCTGACTGCACACACAGCTCAGAGACCCATTAGAAGAGAGTTAGAGACAATGGTGTCAGAAGGTCTGGGAAGGCTAGCCAGACAAAAGACTGGTAGCGTGGGTAGAGAGTTCACTGGGATGTCTGGTTGAGTCGGGCTTGCCAGCAGTTCTGAACCCCAGATCAGACTACAGATTCTCAGAAGGTGCCAGGGTCAGAATCACATAACCCAGGACGAATAGGATACTCATTCGGACACAGACCAGCAACAGGAATCACAAGGGTGACCAAAAATAGCCGGTATTAGGACGTTCAGGTGGAAAGAAAGGACTCTGGTCAGGCCGCACGACAGTCCCATGATAGGCAACAGCTGCAGGGAGGTGGTCACAGTGTTCTGAACAGATTATTTAGCAGAGCAGCAGCAATCGTGGGGCTCTCGGGTGCAGGAAACAACACAAGGACAAGGAGGTTTCATGAAAGGTTGCAGTCATGGTGGGTTCAGCACAAGAGGCTGTCAGGAAAGCAAGTACGTCCTTGGCTCAAGGTTCCCCCCAGCATGGAGATGCAGAGAGGCTTAGCAGGAGGATCAGGTGTACAGCCTGGGCTGCAACTTCAGGATCCCTAGTGGTATCCCATCTCTCCAGCTTTTCCAAGGAAAGGTCAGCAACACATTTTTCAATTGGCTCAGGGTCTCACTAGATACTCAAACACAGAAACAGGTGTCATGGCAGGTTCTTTGGAGACCCTATGCAGGCAGAAAAAGCATCTTAGTTACTCCTATTTCTTCAAACAAGCAGAGACCACAAAGTAATGGCTAGGTCGCAGCTACAGTCCACCTGTAGCTGCCACCAACCTGTGCGTCAGAAATCTCAACAATGGAAAAGGATAGGCTACAGGCAGACCAGGTACATGGGGACATTAGTAGACGTCTGCCTGTCAGCAAGAGAAAGTTATGAAAGCCAAAAAGCCAGAAAATATTAGGAGGATGCTTAAAGTTGGCAAAAGAAAAAGACAAAAAGGAATTTCTGGCCTAACACTGGCACACCCAAACAAGCAAAGCGAGGGGCGTGGCTTGAATGCCATGGGATAAAACGTGTTTCGGAGTGTCCATACTGATCCTTAAACTTCCTACTGCACAAAGAAGCTAAAACGGATGAATCTGCACCACAAAATAAAGCCACTGATGTTCGAACATGCTGGGAACAAAATTAGTGCATTTCCGTGAGCATTGGGGGACCAGGAATGTCACTGCGACAGCAAAACTCCCAGTACGTCCCGAGGCTGATACACTGAAAATGGGGGCTGCCCAGAGACAAAGGACTCTGCTCTGAGGAGAAGGATCGACAGAGAGATGATACGTGATTGTGTCCCGGATCTGTTGCAGCCGGCTTTGCCACGAAGTCTTCACGGTTGAGTAAGGGGCCGGACCGCCTGAATTCGCAGAGTGCACCGAGCCGCAGAGGTTGGTGAGGGAGCGTGTTGGCAATTCTGCGGGGCTCCCTGCCCTGAGGGCAGCATAACAAAACAGAGTACTGCAGCCCCTTGATGCCAGGGTGCAGGCAGCCCCTTGATGCCAGGGTGCAGGCACATAGAAATGTCCATCGAGACGGGGAGCACAGAGCAGAAACGTGAAGACGGACGTCGAGTGCCCTGCAGCAGGAACACGGTCAAAGAAAGACTGGTGCATGGTACGAAGAGAACTGGTGCCCGTCGCCGCACAGCAGAGGCCAGCTGCTGTGACGAGACAGTGCCCGTTGAGCCCCCATATACCAAAACGCAACGAAAACCAGAGGACAGGCTGCGGCGCAGTGGCCTGGAACATACATAACACCCATAACGGCTGCATCGGCTGGGGAGAAAGGTGGGCCCCCAGCTGTTTCAAGCAGAGACCGCCACGTCAGCTGTACTGTCCATAGAAAAAATATAAAGTATCGGCCAGATGGATACATAGCAGGCAACAAAAGATTACAGCAGGCGTCTGTGAGAAGCCAGTTACTGAAACGGAGGAGCTCCGAATATATCTGAGCAATTTAGCCACGAAGAAGCAACGTGGCGGCATATGTTAATACAAACGGCCTACAGTCCCAAGACTTGGCTCGATGTAATATTCTGTTATTGTTACGCTCACGTGGCTCCCACAGGGGCGTCGGTCGGACCCGGACTGCTGCGGCCTCCATCAACGTGATGCGTAGTCCAGAGATGACAGACTGGACTGGCCCTCCTAATCTCGTCAGCTTGATCCCGTAGAAGGATTCTCCTGCAAGTGGAGAGAGGAATTTAGCCACCCGTTAATTCTAGCGATAGCACCTCCCTGCTCTCCCCACTAATCACCTCCGAAATCCCCTTCCAGTAATCTCACCTTATATTCTTGAAAGATGAGCTCTCCATCCTGCGTGGATTGCAGGGGTGCGTAGACACCAGTTGCTTCACTGGTTAAAAGGCGTTGGGAGTTCCGGACGAGAGTTGACTCTGAGGTTCCTGGCGAAGACCAGTAAGTATAGAGTTCATAGAGTTCAATATGTCCGATGTTCACTGTGGTCCCATTCCTTTCTCATCTTGCAGAGAAGTTCGAGAAAAGATGGTCTTGTGGCAGTAGATGGCGTTCAGGTAAGAGTCTGTATTACCCGATGCTGTCTGGTAAATGATGCATGTATTTAACGTGTTTTCTCTCCGTTTTCAGATGCGGCGTTTGAAGATGTGAAGAGTTAAAGAATAATGCCTCCGGTGGTAAATCAGGTAAGTCTATAGTGGTAAGAGAGATTGTATTTGTTGGCTCTCTCGGCTCACCTGGTTATTTCTTTTGTCCCGAGATGCCGGAGCCCTGCGAAGAAATGATGGAGGCGGCGCCAGATCGAAAGGTGCTGTGAGGACTGGTGAGTATGACGTGATGGTTCCGGAATCAGGTGAGAAACTGGAATAAAGTTTGTTTTCTAACCTTGCCTCTACTTTCCTTCCTCTCTAGGAGCTCCGGATTCAGGACGGGCTTGGCAGAGGTCTGGAAGTTGACTTGCAGGCACGGTGAGCGTTACGCTGCTGGATGCAGAATAACGTGAAGCGTGTGTTGCTGGTCTGCCGTGGTTTAAATAGCCTCAAAAGTAGTCCCAGGTAAGAAGTCCCTAGAACCACACCAGAGTAGAAAATAGTCCCCGTAGTAAAATAGTCCCTTTCAGGCTTCATGTTGGATTGGAGTCATTTGCAGCATGGTCTGCCTGAGGTAAGTAATGACCATGAGCCTGGCGCCTAAGGCGCCAGGACTGAATCCAGATAGCGCCTGAGGTTTTACTAAATGTCTAGATGCCTGCTCCCGGGGCTGATGGGCTTGGTCCGGATGCCTGGGGG
Organism: Ambystoma mexicanum; assembly: GCF_040938575.1. Classification (NCBI taxonomy): domain Eukaryota; kingdom Metazoa; phylum Chordata; class Amphibia; order Caudata; family Ambystomatidae; genus Ambystoma; species Ambystoma mexicanum. The sequence continues at coordinate 1,296,918,923 of NC_090922.1, read as the reverse complement.
CAGGCATCATGACAGTTATACAACGCTAAGCTTGGGTCCCCAATGACACGTTCCACCACAATCCAAGACTCCTGCCCAAAATCAGGGAAGTATCCCATTACGTTAAGGCAAGCCACGGCAGGAGCGTATAAGCAGTGGGGCCCATCCGTAACAGTGATAAAAGCAACAAACTGCAGTAACAATACGGGTGGAGAGGGCTCCCCCACATGAATGAGGCCGGTCATAAGGGGAATTCTGGAGCCAGTATTGAGGGTATCGCGAAACAGTGCAGCTGGTGCCCAGAATTGGATTGTGGGCGATGCAAGAGCCCAGGACACTGCGGCTGCAGGAGGGCTGACCCAAACACACATGAGTGGCAGGACTCCCGGCGCTCGGTGGCGACAGTGCTATCACCACACTGGCCACCGGTGAGTGAACACACGGGTGGCAGGAACGGGACTAATACCGGATGTCAACGCAGAGACAAGCAGGTTATGACAACTGGTTAGGCCGCTCCACTACGAGACCCATGGATGTGGCGTTGCACCACCACAGTGGGGGCTGCAAACAGTGAGGGTGGACGGGGAAGCGGCTCCGAAGGCAGGACATCGTGACACCACTGCCACAACTGACAACTTCACGGATACACAGGTGGTGCCCTGGTGCAACAGGTGACGGATTGCACGGGCCACAATAACACCAGTCGTCGCTCGTATCAAGGCATAACAATTGGAGCTGAGGCACACTAGAGATAGAAAGACCTGGACTAGGGGTGTGGTGGAATTGAGGGCACCTGATGCCATACACGGAGCAAGAAATGACATCCAAGGTAAGCAAACTGAAGGCTATGGAGGATTTCGCCAAATCGACTCCAGCTGAGTAAGTGGGGAGGCCAAAGAAGCAAGACATGCAAGGGTGAGGGACCACAGCACGGAATGACCAACCTATCCTGGATGCCATCGAAGAGCTGAAGATCTCATGGGGATGTAAGCTTGACACGGCTATGGTGGAACTTAAGGCCTCGGTAGAACTGAAAATTGACGCCGTCAGTGTTGATGTCAATCTTCTGCAGCAGGATGTTCGGAAGTTAGCAGAACGAACAGGAGAGTTGGAAAAAGATGTGAAGGCTAACATGGAGACCTGCACTACGAACGCCAAGGAAGTCTCAGCACTACAACAAGTGTGCAACCTGGAGAACAGGGCAGAGGAAGCAGAACGGCAGGCACACAGAAATAATATTTGCATTGTAGGACTCCCAGAAGGTGCAGAAGGCTTGTGTCCATTAAGAGGAGGCTGTGGGAGGCAGTGTATAAATATATGCTGTTAAACCCTGCAAAGTTGAAAGTGGGGCACAACAACACGGCGCACTTCTTCAAAACTCCGGAGTAGGCGACGGTAAGGTTGGATGCACGGAACTGCCCGGCAGGAGCGGATGATCAGACAGAAGGCAGACCGGACAAGTGAACTTGGTTCCTCAGAGAAGTACTCAGGGCTGTATGGGGGAGGTTGGAATATTGCAGCAAAGACATTGCCTTTGGACTGGAATATAGTCAGAAGGGACGGGTGCGCACAAAACAGTCTATTGGTGATACGAGTGCAGCAAATGTGAATATTAATGGAGGAGACACAGATGGAACTCATCATCATCCCCTATAGTTAGTTTATAGTCGGGACATCAATAGGGTGGTATCCCCCTGCTGTGTTCCAAGTACCGGCAGAAGCTGAGAAAGGACTAGATGTGGGGTAGCCTGAGACGCAGGGATGGAGTTGGGCATCAGTTGGGGAAGGGTGGGGAGGTAGGTGAAGAGTTTGTAGGGGTGTTCAGAATAGTTTAGGAGTGCGCCTACACCTGTAAAGCACTGCGCGGGGAGCGGAAGACAAGGGAGGACAGGGGCAGAACGGGGTATGGATAAGATGGGAGATCTCAAGATAGTGACCTGGAATGTTAGGGGGCTCAATAATTATTTGAAGAGGAATAAGGTCATGATGTATCTGAAGAGACAGATAATCGATATTGCCTTACTACAGGAAACTCACCTGAGGAAAGAAAAACAGGAGGTGGGGGGGGAGGGTAGAAATGGAGAGGGACCACCATAGGGGCAACATATTCGGCATATGCCAGAGGGGTAATTACGTGGATAGCACCACATGTCCCCTTTAGACTATTACAGTCTACCAGTCAGACGGAAGGATGGTGCTAATAAGAGGACTAGTGGAAAAGAGAATTGAGCATTATCAATACATATTCCCCGAACCAAGATACTACCAGCTATTTTAGGACCCAATATGGCAGGATCAGCCAATACATCGGGGAGGCAGTCATATGGGGAGGGGACTTTAACTGTACATTAGATCCCAAGCTTCACAGATCAGATGAGACGATGGAGAGGCCCACCCCAGTAAGCCTTGAAGACCCTATTGGGTGATTTTCGATTAGTGGACATATGGAGGTTGCACCACCCACAATATTCTCATTACTCAGCCCCACAAAAACTGCACACGCGCTAGACTATATATTTGCCACACCGGAGTTGACAGGGAAACTAGTGCAGTCAGAATACAAAGCGAGCGTCCTCTCAGACCACTCGCCGCTGATTGTTACATGGCAGTACTCACCGCCCAGAGCGCGGATCCTGACATGGAGACTTAGGACCGAAACTTTGAAAGATACAGTGTTTAGAGAAGACATAAAGAAAGAAATAATGGAATATTTTTAACAATACCGGGAGCGTAAAATCAGCTGGCACATTGTGGGAGGCATTTAGGGTGGTGGTGAGGGGGACGCCTACAAGGCGGAATAACACGCGAGTTACACAAGGCAGAAAAGAAATTGGAGATAATAATGTGCAAGGGTGGGCATTCTTGGGAAGAGGCTGGGACTATGCACCAATTACAACAGGACTGTAGAGGGTACTGGGAGAGATTACGCAACCTGAAAAACAAAAAATACATTGAAAGGCAGCACACAGAGGAGGATAAGCCAGGCAGGTTGCTAGCCTGGTTGTATAAGAGTGAGACACCCAGACAAACAATTAGAGCGGTCCAGGGGATGGATGGACAAATACTAGATACACAAGAAGGAGTGAACAAAGGCTTTCTAGAGTTCTACCAGCGACTGTATATGGATGTTGAGGAGGGAGAGGAGATTGATGTGGTGGAAACCTTGAAAGACATCGGCCTTCCCAAACTGGAGACAGTGGAGAGGGAGAATTTAGAGGTCCCAATTATGCTGGAGGAACTAGAAGCAGTTATCAAACTCTTACCTATAAGTAAAGCTCTTGGGGCGGATGGACTCCCTATTGAGTTCTACAAAACGTACAAAGCGGTGTTGCTCCCCCCACTATTATGATATGGCATTTGTATTAGCAATGCTAAATGAAGAGTTAGATAAGGGGTCGCTACTGGAAATCTCTAAGGGAAGCAATTATCATCCCATTCCTTAAGCCTAATAAACCATGCATGTACTGCGGGTCATATAGACCGCTATCTATGCTTAATCAAGATAGTAAGATACTCACAGCAGTGCTGGCGAATTGGCTGAGACCGGTTATCCATAAACGTATACATCCAGACCAGACCGGGTATGTTCCACACACAAACATATCTGACAATCTCAGAAGGCTCCATCATGTTATACAACAAACAGAAAGGGACCCCCAGGAGGTTGCAATAATTTCATTAGACTCTGTCAAATGGCCTTGGTTGATGGCGGCCTTGAAGGAATATGGGGTTGGGCCCAAATACTTGAGGTGGGTCCAGTTGCTGTACAGTAAACCACTGGCTCGAGTCAAAACGAGAGCGACCATCTCAGATCGGTGGCAACTCAGTAGGGGTACCAGATAGGGATGCCCGTGGTCCCCGATGCTGTTAATTTCAGCACTGGAACCCCAGGTAATATATTTGAGGCAACAATATGGGGAGGTGGGGATTAGCACAAAAGGAGGGCAACATCTTATATCAATGTATGCAGATAATATGCTATTGTATTTGAAATATCCTGAAGAGAACCTACAATACATTCTGGAAGTAATGAAGTGGTATGCGATGCTGTCTGGAATAACAGTGAACTCCAGGAAATCATGTATATTTCCCCTGGATAGGTATAAAGGGATACCACGCAAGAAACTGCCGGTGTTAGCAATACAATGGGAGACCGGGACCTTTAGATACCTGGGGATTGACGTATATCACAGCGTCGAGGTCGAACACAAACATAACACAGAGAAGGCGGTGGCCAACATTGAAAACAGCATGAGGTTCTAGGCTTAGCTCCCTCTGACTATGATGGGAAGAGTGGCACTGTTGAAGATGGTGGTGCTGCCTACACTGGTGCACTACTTTGTAAATATACCATATTGGATACCCAAGCAATTCTTTGTTAAAATCCAGGGTAAATGCAGGGGGTTCATAAAGCACAATACTAGGAATAGAGTAGCATTATGGAAAATGCAGAACACATATGATCGAGGGGGCATTAAATTGCCCATCTCCGAGATTTACTATTTGGCCAGTCAATTACAATACGTGGTGAGGCGGTTATCGGAAGACTCCACATCAGAGTCCAGATTGTTGAGGGCTGAATGTGTTCTGCTTTTCCTTAAAGAATGGATATGGGTGCCAAAATCATAGGGAGGTGGCGGGGGGGGCAAGAATGTTAGACTTAGGATGTAAGATATGGCAAAGAGCCTGCGGGTCATGCAGAACCCACTCCCATGTTCCCCATAGATGCCGCTAGTGACACTGAATGGAGTGGATGGGCAATTACAGAACACAGTCCGGAAACACTGGGAACCGATTGGCATAGCAACATTGGGGGATAGGTGGCAGGAGGGGAAGGCGGTGGAGTTTAACACACTGGTGGATGACACTGGCTTACACCAGGGACAATATATCACTTACACTAGACTGTTGCGGAAGATAAAAGACACCTGGTCAGTGATAGTGCTGGAAAGGCAGCCAGACACGGCCATAGAAACATTTTATGATGTGTCAGACTGAGGCCATGAGATCTCCCCTGAATTTATGAACTGCTGATGTCAAGAGTGGGAAAGGAGGTGACCCAGTTGCGACGGGATTGGGAAAAGGAAGCCGGGGAATCTTTGAGCGATGGGTTGTGGGTGAGGGTACAGAGATACCACAAAAAAGTGTCCAGGCACGCGAGGTTGCAACAAATCCAGTTGTACGTTACTCACAGAGCGTATATGACCCCTCAGAAGATTGCAAGGTCTAAAAATGCAGGAACACAAACATGTCCTAAACGTGGGGAGGAGAATACAGGATTGGTACATATGTTCTGGGCATGTCCTGAAATAAGGAGATTCTGGGGGGAGATAGCCCACTGCATGGCGAAGAAAGATCAGGCTAGATGTGGAATCTCTGTGGGCGTGCATGGTGGGCGGGGTTTCCCAGACCTGGTAAGTTAAATCATTTGCGTAAACTTAAAGACCTGGCTTATATACTTGATAAGCGCAGAATAGTCATGAGCTGGAAAGCAAGCAATAGACCAAAAGTTGAAGTTTGGTGGCACGACTTTTGTAAATGGGCAGATGCAGAAACGGTGGTGTGGAGCAAAGCAGCTAATAAGGGGGGGGGGGGGCAGAGACATTGATGGCCTGGAGACACTTGGTAGCTACGCTGTCGGGATCTGCCCAGACTGGCCTAGAGGATGATGGTTCCTCGGAGTGAGAGGGGGGGAAGAGGCGTCCTCAGATAAACTGGTAGATGGTGGTGGTTTGGGGTAAGCTCGGGATAGGGGAGGGGGAAGCTAGGGGGAGGTGGTGGACACAGCATCAAAACTTTATAGATTTGAAATATATAAGTGTTGTTCACTGTCTGGTTCTTTTTGGTTGGCTTTGATTTGTTGTTGAAACTAATACAAATTGTTTAAAAAAAAACAAGCAAAGCGATATGAAATGATGGCATTTATAAAGCTCCTATTCACAAGTGTTTCAAGGCGCGACGAGGCAAGGGAGGGGAAACAGAAGGAAGACAGACAGCGATCCTACTAGGCCATGTGACATGGAGATCGCAACATTGAAATGCGCGCTTTACAAATACAGGTAACAATGTGTGATGCAATTAAAATTTGCTATGCATGATTTGGAATTACATGCTATTTTGTTTTATTTATTTATGTTTACATGTATAGAGTGCGCAAACATGTTGGGTTTATGTTTTTGAAAGGAATAAAAAAGAAAATGTTGCAAAATGGAATAATAGCTGCCTCGATAAGACAATCACATTTTCTAATTTACTTCGTAAATGTTCATAAAAGGTGGTAGATGTTTGGCGAAACAAAATGTAATTTTGAATTTTACAAAAAATAAAAATCGTACACAATTGCAACAACCTGACATAGCAATCAGAGAGCTGCTCTGTTGTGTTCCATTGTGGTCCGAGGTGGGTAAGCTGAATTCAGGCTGCTCGTCTCCAGCAGACCGCAGTCGCTGGACACAGCCCCAAGTGATGTAATCAAGGTCAGTGAGCCAGTCCCACGGCTACTCGTGGGAGCTGGGGAAATCAAACTGGCCCAGAGAGGCACTCGCATGGCACCAAGGTGGTTTCAAATCACCCCTTGGCCAGCTGGCATGGGAACGAGGAGGTGGAATGGAGGGGCGCTCCAAGAAGAGCCAATCAGGCAGTACGTTTTGGTGTCCTTGGAATGTGAAAAGCCCACAGAGTGTCCACAACAGTGTTAATGAAGTTCAATGTCTCGCAGGTGCTGTGTGAATGTCTCCCTTCCCACAAGTTCAGGGTGTCTCCTGTTCCTTGCTTTCTGGTGCAGACCAATGGCAGATGAATAAAGACCCGGAGGTCAACACAATTATGTTATTACTACTTGCAAAGTGTTTGCGGGGAGGAGCAGGAAGCAATGTGGCGCCACACGGGGAGGAGACGGGCTGAAAGGGGGTTTGCTCCAATCACGTCTAACTAATGTTTATGTTTACAAATGTATATAGCGCTTAAGCCCACAGGCATCGAAGCACAAACAGACACGGCAGACAATAATAATGTCACAAGACAAGCTAGAGGAATGGTGTGGTCTGAGGAAGATAGATATGTTTAAGCAAAGAGCAGAGTCCCCTTTCTTTTACGAAACACAGAGACTGTTCTGTGCGAAAATTAACTGAAAGGGAGTTCCATGCCCTAGCCACATGTACAGGGAACAAGCGACCCCGCCCCTTGTTTGTTTGACTCTTGGACAGATGGGTCTAGAGGTTCATGTGGATCTGGTTGAGCATGAGTATTGTTGCAATTGTACACGCTCTTTCAAGTAGTGCAAGGCCAGACCAATAACACACTTATGTGCTTGGGTGTTCAATTTGAACTTAATTCTGGCAGAAATTGGGAGCCAGTGAAGATATTTCCTGTGGCATGATACATGCTCTCTTTTGGTGACCTTCCTTACGAAATGAACAGCATTGTTTTGTAGAACCTGAGGTGTATGTACATTCTTCGTGCTGACATCACAAAGAAGAGCATTGCAGTAATCCAGTCTAGGCATGATTACTGCTCTTAGAAGAGTTTCACAGTTTTTGGGGGAGTTGTAAGGCATTACTAGCCTCGACAGCCGGAAGTGATACTGAGCCTTTTTAACAACACCGTTTACCTGGGTGTCGGCTCCCAACGAGGCCTCAAAAAAGACACCAAGAGTTTTCACCTTTTCTTGCACTTTGATCTAATTTATTTCGATACTAAAACTGGAGCAACTGGGATCTAACTTTTCTCGGGCCCGAGAACAGTATTCAGAAGCACTACTTAAACCGGATATACCTTGATCCACCATATCCAATATTTGTGATTGCAGGTCAATCATTGCAGTTGATGTGCCATGATTGGCACTAAATCCGGATTTTCTAGAATGTAAGGTGTTGGATGCTTCAAGGTATTTTTGAAATTGACAGGTGGCCACTTTGTCTACGATTTTTAACAAAAAGGGACGTTAGTGATTGGTCTAATGTATCAGACCGGTCCACCCCAAACTTTGTTTTATCAATGGTGTGACTACTACTTGTTTGATAGAATCTGGCACTATACAATGACGGAAAGATGAATTCACAAAACAAGTGAAAAATGGTACAAAGATACTCGATTATCCAAGACAAACTTAGGGGAGATAGGATCATTGGTAAATGATGTGGGGTGCATTTTATTTAATACTTTCTCCATTTCCTCGACAGAGACCAGGTGAAATGTAATCATATCACCTGTATCAGGACTAGGTTCTGGGGCTGAAGCCGAGGTAGAGAGGGATTCTCAGCAATTTTAGCCCTTGCTACATTCATTTTCTCAAGGAATGCCTCTTGAATATTCTGGCACTCACTTGATGTACCATATACTGAGTTAGGTTGCATGTGTGTTTTTTCTAGATATTTAAAAACAGAAAGCATGTTATAAATAATTTAAGCACGTTATAAATAACCTATCATATCAACCTGATTCATGATATGATAGGTTATTTATAACGTGCTTAATACCCAGAGGTTTCTAAGCGCGGACCCGGGGATCGAACCTGTGTTGCTCCGTGTCGTCTTGCTTACAAAAGAGAGCACGTTGCACATTTTTCATTCTCACAGAGCAGTCCTTAGGTTCATGCTTTCAGACTTCTAGGAGAGATTTAACTGCTTGTAATATTGAAGCTGCGCTAGAATAGTCTCAGGGGAATGCGTAAAGAAGAAGCCCCACACACCAATAAGTGTGCCCCCCAACGCCACTATCTGTGCTTATTATGTATAATTCAAATTGTAACTTGTGTAACTCTTTCAACTGTAATAATGTAACCTAAGCCTAATGTATACTTGTATTCTTGTGCAAATGCACCCTTATACCCTCGGGTTTGGCGCGCAATACAAATCAATAAACAGTGAGCCGTCTCCTGCCCCTCTCTACCCATCTACTTACTCCCCTGGCATGCAAGTACTGACCCCACATCACGATTTCAATTGCCTAAATATATATGCATATAAATGCAGGTGCTAGCAAAGGCTTTACGTTAGTAATTGTTTGTTAACAGTGAAGCTCAGGTGCTGTTTAACATCTGTGTCCTGTTCTGTCCTGGGGTGGGGTGGGCCCCCAAGGAAGTCTGGGAGGAGCGGTGCACAAGCCTCTTTAAAAAGGGATTACAGTGACTGCTTTTAATAGAAAATATAGCAGTTATAGCTTGTAGCGGGGGCCTCAGAATTCATATTTTTTCTCACAGGGCTCAATATTAAAAGGTTTGAATACCACTGATCCAGGATGACCCAGTCTCCCTCTCTGCGCCGTAGTTAAAGAGCGCAAACTGATGCATGGCACTTGCACAGAATAGAGCCCATATTAGTGCCTCTCTAGGATAGCAGCTACAATCTACCAGATAGTGAGATTTACACAAGCCTCAGGTGTAGAAGCGCAACATTCACCAGGACTGGCAGGGATCCCACAAAGCACTTCATGGACACTTATAGATGTTGCACTTTACAGATTCATGTCTCCGGTAAACTAAAGTGAAATTAGCCTTTTAAAAGATCCTTGTCAATATCTGTGCAACCGCACACGTCCAAACCCTAGCCTCCGTCGACACAATTAATGGTAAGCATTATCTGGTTGGGACCTGTGTCCGGGTAATCATTTCGTGGACATCTTCGACCCAAATGAACTACATTCTTCAACTCTTCTCTCCAAATAAATTATAGATACCAGCGAACCAACAGCACCAACCTTCTGATCCTAGCCAATTCCCTCGGTGAGTGGATCATTCTCTACACAAATTGCTACTTTATATCTGATCGAGACGATACTTTTTTAAAGTTGCTTTTGAGTCGTGAACGTACAAAGCCACATTACTCAGTTTTGGTATCAATATAGTCTTATTTATAATGTAACACCCCTTCTCCTCACCCCCAATAAATGGCCAGCTATTCAATAGCCAAAGAACGCAGTGTCACCTACGTTAAATTTATTTTCCTTATAAACACTGCTGCTGGGTGTTTCGGACACAGAATATGTTTTAGTGATATGTACTTGAGAATATCTCCCTGTATTCTTTGGGTGAAAGCTTTACCGACTACACAGTTTTTAATTACACGTATGCTTTAATTTTCCCTAGATTGTATTCCTCTTTGGGACAATTTGCTCCTTTTGATCTTGCCTACGCTTACTGCCGATTTATAAGACACTAAATCAAATTTCTGTCTGTCTTTTCAGTAAAGCATTACCAGCTATAGGTCCAGCTGATATTTCCATTGCTATCGCTGATGCTGTGGATCATGCTTAAACCTACTGCTGATTTATAGAGTCAATATGGAATCTCTGTATGAATTACAATCATTTTCTTTTACAATCACATTTCCAAGTATTGCCAGCCGCTCCATTGATTACAACATCGCTACATATCAGCCAATGCACGTTTACCTATGTGTACTGCTTCATCCGCCAAATTAGCATACCAGGTGCCATTTACATAGATTTAGCACATTTTGCCATTGCTGGCCATCTAAAGCTATCAGCCTGATTAACAGCATCCCACGACCTCTAATGTTATGCTAATCCAAGGTTTGGGATCTGCTATGACAGTTTTTCTAAAGTCCACCCAAAGGGACTTTATTAAGCTATGCCTTGGGCAATACAATAACTCCTTAGTAGAAGGCTGTACCACCTGATATTTTGGTAGCAATGACCGAGCAGACAGGCTTATCTTCGGAGGAAGAGGGGGTTGTAGAGAGGTACAAAGAACATGGATACACTGATGTATTGTAAAAATATATTTTTATTTTATGTATACATAGGTAAACAGAATTCTTTAGAAAGGCAAGTACTATTATAAAGTCAAACACAATTATAAAAACCAACATAAATACTTATGGTATGTAAGCCTGATGCCTGAGGGCTTGCAAAAAATATTCAGGTTAGCAGTATGCAGTTCAAGGAGAGGAAAACCTAGTGTTACACATTTAGAACAGCAGTAAGGTATTCAAAGGGACTAAAAACACATTAGTAGACTTAAAATTACAGTATGTAATTCAAGGTAAGCAGACCCTATTGTTAGTAAACTATGTTACTAATTGTGAGGAAGGCATGGTATTGAGCAGTAGACAGTAAAAATGGATACACGTTTCAAAAACCTTTAATTTGCTTGGGATGGTAGAATTCCTAACTGGCCCCAACTCCAAAATTGGAGTAATTTCGACCATTAATAAAAAATGCATCCAAGTCAGTCTGGTAAAACTAAAAATGCCTATACTAAGAAAACCTATCTTACCCTCCTTCTCTAGATAACAAATGTGTTAAGGGAATACAAAAAGGAAAATAGTGTGTCAGAAAGAAATGTCAGAATGGCTTCAGCACCAACTCCCTTATCCAGGTTCAACCCCACGGGGTCTACAGAGTCTCGTAATAAACAAAGGATAGGTGGATGTCACAGTTCTATCAGTCATGCACACTAAGGCTTACTGGTACAGTTCTATCCGTAGGCTTTTACTTTCTGGTAGTTCAATCCCTTCCTTAGGCTTCACGCGCCTTGTCATCAATACTCAGTTCATATGCTCTAAATTTCTCACAGTTCTGCACATGCTTCCCTCTGCCGGGCTTGGGCCCGTCTGGTTCTTCATGGGGGTTCCTTGCCTACGTTTTATCTTAGATCTCTTTCGCTGTCGAAGACTTTCAAAACGGCAAGCAATTTACATAGACCTCTGCATGACCACTTCGACCTCTCTTTCAATACACAATCCATACTCATTTTAGGACACCAATACGTCTTGGTACTCCTAATTCTCGCTCTCTTTGGTCTGCCATCTTGGTCTGTTCAAGGTTCAAGTGTAACACCAATTCCTCTTGGTATTTCTTTTCTCCGAATGCCTCTTGTAGTTCTTACTCCCTTTTGTTTTTTCTAAAGTTCATATTCAACACCAATACCACTTGGTATTGCTTTCCCACCAATGCTTCTTGTAGTTCTTATATTTTTACCTTTTTACCTCTTGGCATTTTTCACAATTCATGTCTTCTATTGCAGCACCATTGCCTCTTGGTAATTGTGGTTCTGCTTTCACTTGCCTTCTTGGACTTTTCCAAAGTTCTCATTTAACTTTCTTTCCTTTGATCCCCGCTTGTGATAGCTTTCAAAAGTTCATAACATTTCAAGAGACTTTTGAATGTGCGACTTCCTCTCGCAGGACCACTCTGCTACTCTGTATCCTTTTCTTTTAACAAATGCTATCTTCATTCGTGTTTTAATCAGCACACACGCAACCTTCATCTTTCAAATCAGTCACTTTCCCTTTAACATCAAACTCACTTTTGTTGTGTCATCGATAACTCACTGGTTGTGTTAAATGAATGTCATCTTTTCCTCGGCGCTCAAGGCCGTTACCAACGCCTCTTTCGCTCCTCCCCAACTTTGCCGTTAACCCGGGAGGGTCGCAGGCCATTTTCTGGCGCTTTGAAAATTTCTTTCCTCCGCTCGCTCGGATCTGTCTTTCGAACACTCAAGACTTCTCGAAAACTTGGACATCTTGCCTACCTTTCATTCGATCCTCTCACTTGCTGATCAGCCCTTTGGCCTTCCAACTACCACAGCCTGGTTCGCATCAGCCTCGGAAGAGCTGTTCCTTCTCGTACCCAGCCTCGCTCAAAGTGCGTCTGTGTGCGACACCTTTTATTTTCACATGGAGACTTAATAAGTGGCAGGTGTACATTATTAGAACTACATGCCTGAAAGCCAGAGGCAATGCGTGTCCAGCATTCAAGGCCTGGAAAACATTGATCTGGGACATGTTCCACCCATCGGACGATAAGCCCCCATGAACGAACAGAGATAATGCCTGGGCTAACTAAGACCCACTATTAGCTAGACTATTGAAACAAGGAAAGCAGAATGGTCACCCACTTGCCCCTAATGAACACACTGTTGCCCTATACCCCAAAACCCTGTTAGACTAAATGACGAGTGCCCCAAAGTGCGAATCAAGCAATGAAACGGTTTGTTGTTATAATATAACTTGTTTTGTTGTTAATCTGTTATCACATGCAACTAAGACAAGGATGGTAAATTGAAATGCTAAGTATAAATGTACATTATAAATGCCAATAAAAACATTTTAAAATAAAGAACTACGTGCCTGAATCTGCCTGGTCTCATTACAGGGCCATGGCCAATGCAAGTCCAGAGAGGTAATCCTTCTGTTCTCATTTCTCATCTTCTTTGGTGCATTACTTTTGTCAAGACGAGGTGGGAAGGAATTATGGGAGTTGTAGTTTCCAGAAGTTACCAAAGTATGGTTAGATGCTGAGGGAAGGGCAGTGTTGATCTCATGTTTAAGATGTTAAGATTCACATTTGCCACAAGTTACACCCCGAATCAGGGTCAGATAAGATTCCTACAGAGGACCCTAGCGAAAGTAATAAACGAGGGACTGAGACACCTTCTAGTCAGTGGGGATCTCAATGTTTGGATGGATGATAAGACTATGTATTTGCGGGGCAGGAATCCCAGAAAGAGGGCTGTAGTGAGTTCTGTACAGCTATGGAACTATACGGGCTGCGGGAATATGGCGTTTCTTCAACCCACAAGAAAAGGGGTTTACCTTCTATTCCGCCCCACATGGAACCTCAACGAGAATAGACTATCTTTATATCTCAAGGGACTTCTGGGATTTGGCAAAGGGATTCACCCAGTTAGTTGGTCAGATCACGACATGGTATCAGTCAACCTTGTCTGTGCCCTAGGAATTCTAAATGGCGGTGTAATTAATCCCTGTGGAAAGACCCTGTGTTTAAAGAAGAAATGGAGAATGGAATTAAAGAATGTTTTATTATTAATAACACTGAGGAGGTGCAAAAGGGAAATATTTGGGATGCTGCGAAGGCCACGTGGAGAGGCATGTTGATCAGAGTGAGGGCCCGTAAAAATAGGGAAAGTACCCTAATCGGGAATAGACTGCGAACAAAATATAGGGCTTGCACAGTCGTCCACTGGTAGAAGGGAGGACCACATTATAGAGGCTAGGGGTGTGAGAGAAGAGTTGAGACTGTTGGAAGAAGGGAAGATAGTTCGTAACTTACAGCTTCTGAAACAGAGGTCTTATGAAAAGGGAGAGAAGGCGGCTGCTCTTCTTGCCGGAAGGTTAAGGGGACAATGTGCTGAGAGATGGGTTTAGGAGATAGAGGGAAGGGACGAGACTATATAGGTTTCAGTAGAAGGGATTCAGGAGGCATTTGCCTCGTTCTATGAGGTTTTATACATGAGCGAAGGGAAGGCTGATATAGAAGAAATGAAGAATTACTTGGAAGAGACGTGCCTCCCATTGTTGGTGCTTTGGATACTCCAATCACAGGAGAGGAAATTAAGAATGCTATAGGTCGCCTCCGGTTGAGAAAAGCACCAGGTGAAGACGGTTTCACTGCTGGATTCTACAAATCGTTCTAGTCTGTCATGCTCCCTTTTTGGACAATATTGTTTAATGATATTGAAGGTGTCTCACCCGTTGGTCCCAGGAGATCTGTCATCCAGGTGGCCAGGACATGGCCATAGCTATTGGATCCAGTTCCTGGGGGTAGACCAGTGGGGGCGGATCACCTGGATGAGGGGCTTCAGGGACTGGAAGGGGCACACCGAGGGTTGAGATGCGGTACCACCTTCCTTGTAACACCTTTTCCCCATCCTACCCTGTAGGATATTCAGAAGCTCTACCCCCCCACTTTTCCCACACAAATACTTTCTTACACCGTGACACACAACGGACTAACACCAAAGCAGTTTACCTGGCATATCCCAACACCAGGGTCAGGCAAAGTCAGGTCATTAATAATAACCACACACCTCTGCCGGCCCTTCACCTTCCACACAGGAATAAAAGGCAGAGCACGAGAGCACACTACGAGCAAGGTCAACCGCACAAGGAAGCAGCTATTCCAGGACGGCAGTTCGGAAGGAGACGAAAGGCAGTGAGACCTAAAAGGACGACAAGGAGGGAGATGCCCTTGCCCTTTTCAACCCAGACCCACAAAGTCTCTAAAAGAGGAAACATAAGACCAGGATTTACAGTTGGCGTTGGGACACCTCTGGGTACTGGGAGTTAGGGATGCTATTCTGAATCCAGATAGGTTTCAAGCCTAATATGAAGCAGGACTCGAAAGGGTTGGACAGAGTGGAGGGACGGCAGGTTCATTACAATAAAAGAACTAGAGGAGGCCTTAGAAATAGGTATGCTCTCCATTTTCTCATATTTACAATTGAAGGCAGTACTAATGAGCAAGGCTTGGAGAGAACAGATACAGAGGGAGCTTAGACTCTTTGAGAAGATCTTAGATACCGTGTCTGATTCCAACTGATTGATTTCAGCATTATTCAGGGCTTCGGTGGAGACAAGAAGGGGCTCCGCCGACAGAGCGTTGGGAGGGAAACTTGGGAATGGAGTTTGACCCTCAAACGTGGCAGACTATATGCAGGGGTGCCTTCCAGACATCAACTTTCTGTCAGTACAAACTGCATGCCATTCAATTATTACACAGATGGCAATATGTCCCGGTTAGGCTCTCCAGAATTTATCAAAGTGGGAGCCCAATGTGCGGGCACGAGTGTGGATCAAGGGCCGACTATTACCACATGTAGTGGGGATGTGTTGTGGTTAAATCTTATTGGAATGAGGTGTTAAGCCGGATTAGGCACCTGGATGGGATCTCACGAAAACCCCAATGTTGGTTTTGGTTTGGTTTACAGGAGCTTGAGGGAGAATATATTGGGCTACCGAAAATGGCCCACGGCTTACTCCTTGCGGGAAGGACATGTCTGGCAACACACTGGAAGAGTGTTGCCACCCGGAAAGAAAGAATGGGTTAATACAGCTCAAAACATATATATAATGGAACGCTTACCTGCAGCAATCCATGGCGATCCGGGATCTGTTTAAATGGAATGGTCAGACTTTTTTTGTAGATACATTCACCCGGAGGGAAGAGAACCCAATCCGACTTCTGAAATAGGGATGGGAAGAGATTTGACGCATTGCGCACCCTATACGAAGAGAAGATGGTATTTAAACTGAAAGTGGAAGTTGTTTGGGAGAATAATAAAGCCGCATAAAAAGTTGCAAAAGGAGAATGAATACGTGAATGCCAGATATATGCTGTTATATAGCTGGTGGGGGTGTAGATCTTAGGGGACAGGGGGGAAGAGTAGGTTGAAAGATGCATTTTATATTAGACTTGGAGAAATGTTCAGTATACGTGTTTAGAAGATGTATTGTGTGTGAAGTAAACTGTGTTTTTCTTGAAAATTGTATAAAGTAGAAATTTAAAAAGAAAATGGTGAGAAAAGAAAGAAGCTGCCATTCTAAACGAATGGTGGCCCTTCTGTGCATTACCGCAGTTGGTTTGACAGCGTGCGAGTGAGTAAAAATCCCACAAAAGTCAGTATAACACATCCACTGCCACCAGCCATAATAGTAAGCTTATCACTAACAGAAATGTTACAGGAGCAGTGAGAACAGGGCATACAGAGTAACCCCACAGCACCCCACATAAGGTGGGGTGTGCTGAATTCGCAATATAAAATGCAGACATGGTACAGTTATCTCTCTCTACCCCCGAGAACATTTTTCTGCAAGGTAAGTAACTAACAGAAAAGTAACAGCAACAATGAGAAATGGGATACTATGCATCTCCTCAGCACTCCACAAAAGGTGGGGTGTGCTGATCTCACTTGGGGATTGTAGAAAGGATAAATATCCTTCTTGGGAACAGTAGTGCACACAAGGAGCCCAAGCGAAAATAAAAAGTGAGCCCAAGGGGCCCCAAGCAACACTGAACAGAAAGTGCTTTGTGCTGCAATAGGAAATTGCTGATGCAAAGTTATAGGAAAAATATAATTCCAAAGTCAAAGGAAGGGCACACAGAGTAAAAGAAAGGGTGAGTGGGGGTGGAGGGGGGGGGGGGGAAAGACCACCACTCACTCAGGAAAGTAGACAAAGAATCCACAAGTCCAGCTAAAAGTGCTTGGTGGTCTCAGTTGAGGGAGATGGTGCATACAAATGATCTAACCTAACAGGATCTGTTCCCATACATGAATTAACTGTAACATGTATTCTGATCAAGATGCAGGATTCTACACAACTTATTTTCAGAATCTGTTCTGCCTTTTGAAAACTACCGAAGACTACTCATATTGAATTACATCATATCTATCCCTAAGAGACTGCACTGACCTCATTGCCAACTGATAAGTGTATAGTTAATTCCTCGCAGGTTATTCTTTTTTATTTAACATCAGCCTGAAGTGCCACATTGAAGTCAATGTGGCATCAGACTTTTATTACAAGATTACAGCATTCATCAAATACATCTAGCCAAATCCAAATTACGATGCTGCATAGGGTAATCTAAAAGGAAGGAGAGATTCAATTTCATGAAATCATTCACGGGTCATCAAGATTTAAAGCGCCTATGTAGTCTATTACCGCACAACTTAATTTTATGCTGTGTCCGG
Source organism: Ambystoma mexicanum (assembly GCF_040938575.1). NCBI lineage: Eukaryota > Metazoa > Chordata > Amphibia > Caudata > Ambystomatidae > Ambystoma > Ambystoma mexicanum. The sequence goes on along the minus strand of NC_090922.1, from coordinate 1,296,901,489 downwards.
CTGCAACGTAGGACCACCAATCTCGAGTGTTACAGTCTACTGGGATATATTCTCCCAGATGTTGCATTCTCTTTGGGGTGGTCTTCGTGCATTTGGTGATAAGATGTTCTAAGGATTCTATTTCGCTATGACAAAAGCGACATAGATTATCCTTAGCTTCTTTAAAATGACGACCCCACATCATTTCTTTGGTTTTGATTGCATTTAGACGGAGTCTTAAAAACTGCTCACGGTGGTAACGAGATGGACAGTTTGTTAGGTATCTACTTGTAACATTTAGTTTGTGTTCTCCGATACCAGAGTCTAAAGTGGTCTTCATCTGCAAACGTCGCTCGTTGTTCTTTATCCAGCACCATTGTTCAAATTTTGTTTTTGTGGATTGCGGTCTCGTCAGCAGATCATGCAAAGTTAGATCAGCATTTAATAGAATTGATGTCATTATTTGTTTCCACTCATCTAACAGTTTTAAGTTTCCAGTAATTTTTTCCCCAGCAAAAATTTCAAATGCCGGCGCTATGGGAATCAAATTCATTTTGCGTAGTGCCGTTAGTGATTTCCACATTACATAAGTATGTAGGGAATTTAAGGAGTTCATGTCTTATGTGGATCATCGAGATGTATGGAGGGAGCTTCAGGACGCGCCGCCAGTAGATCCCTTCTAACTTTTGCCAAAACAGGGCATCGATGTTCCAACCAGCCTCTGAACCAAAGGTAATTGCAGGAATCACTTTTTGAATGTAAAAGGTCAGGACTGGAGCTAGAGTGAACTTTCCAAAGTTTCTATTCAACAGCTGGCCTTGAATGCTATATTGAGTCATTCTGTTTACCATATCAACCTTCCAACGGTGTTCGTGCACTGAATTATTGAATATTATTCCCAAATATCTGATCGAGTTAACTACCTCTAGTCGAGTATCATTAATTTTCCACACAAAGGCTTTCTGTTCGTTGGTGCGACGTTGGCCAATGATGACGATCTTGGATTTTTCGATGTTTAGCTCCAAGTCGTTTTTTTTTAAGTAATCGCGAAGATTTGTTAACTGGCGTTGCAGACCTATCTGTGTTTGGTCCAACAGAACCACGTCATCGGCGTAGATTATGCATCCAATTTCACTATTGTTCAATTTCGGTGGAAAGCAGCGCACATCTTTACGATATGCTGGGAGGTCAGAAATGAACAATTTGAAAAGTTCGGCTGCTAATGGGCATCCCTGTTTCACACCTGCGTTTGTTGAAATCGGCTCAGATAGTAGGCCTTGATTGTTTAATCTTATTTTGATGGTGGTCTCTGTGTGTAGAGCTCTTATTGGTGCAACCAAGTCACTAGGACACTTCCAATTCGTTAGTTTTTGCCACAGTTTACTGCGGTTGACGCTGTCAAAGGCACCCCTCAGATCGATGAATGCCAGATATAATCTCGACTTTGCTTTTAGGCTTTCAAGTTTTAATATATTTATTAACAGCAGGTTTACCTCCACACCTACGCCTTTTGTAAAGCCTGTTTGCCGGATGTCAATTTTTTGCTCTTGTATAGACCATGCTGTTAGCCTTTGTCGTAAAAAAGAGGCGAAGATTTTTCCTATGGTATCCAACAGGGCAATCGGGCGATAGTTGGTTGTATCAGCCCGGTTGCCCTTTTTGTAGATTGGTACTATGATCGCCACGGGCCAGGAATCAGGTATCGTCATTGATCTGGACAGGCGTGCAAACAGTTGTTCAATAAAGTTCGCCCATTGTTGTTCGTACTTCTTTAGCATCATGTTAGATATTAGATCTGGACCTGCTGCATGCGAACTTTTGAGGGCCCGTATTGCAGCTCTGATCTCTTCCGCTTTTATTTGAAAATTCCAGGATGTTAGCTCATTTGTGGGTGTACTTATGTCTTCATAGGATGGTTTATTGAAGATGTTAGTAAAGTGTTGTTCCCATGTATCGGCATCAATCGTGTTAGATGGTATTTGATGATGTCTCGAGTTGCCAGTATTCAGGATTATCCAAATTTCCCGTGGATTCTTCTGAATTAGATGTTTCATCAGATACTCGGCTTTGTCTTGCTCAATTATTAGTTTCTGAGATTTCAACCAGTTACGGTATGCTTGGCGACGCACATGTATTGCATCTTTGATTGCAGTTATCGCACTGGCTGCCTTATAAGACTTCTTTAAGGCTCTAATATCGCGTCGCATGATCTGTTTGGCTTGAGTCAGGGTTGAAGACGAAAGATGTTTATGAGTTGCACCCATTATGCGGTTTGCAGTTTTTCTTATAATAAAGTCCTGAAGCAAAGGAGCGTAGTTCACGGACAGATCGCTGTCCTGGCAAAATTGCTGGCGTAGTTTGTCAATCTTAAGACTGTCAATTCTAAGACGATTTCCGCCAGAATTTACAGAGATTGTTGGTTCATAGGTTCTTGCATCAGATAACCATTCTACTGTGCAGGCCAATCTGAGAAGCTTGTGATCGCTTTTCGGCATAGTTCTTATTGACAGTGTCAGGTCGTTTTCAAAAAGATGTTGAGATATCCAGAAGTAGTCAATTATTGACTGCGCATTATGAGAAGACCATGTTGACTGAGGAGGTTGGTCTCCTGTAGCTTGACCATTTACCATAAGGCAGTTTCGATTCCACAATGCCTGTCTCCACTTGAACTCTCTACTTTTTTCTTCATCACAAGTTAATCGTTTAAACGTCTTTGTGACGAGATCGTGTTTAAACCATGAGCAATTAAGATCACCTGCACAAATTATAGATAAGTTCTTATAATCAATTAGTGATTTGTCAATGCAAGATGTTATTGCATTTATAACATTTTTGGTACTGATTTTGTTTGGATTCCAATATCCGTTTAAGACAAGCTAATGTTTCCTTGTGTTTGAAATAACATCTGTTGTCTGAAGCAGTGCGCTTTGCACAAAAGGATTGGGGTTAGAGGACTCAACAAGGCGCCACCTGGTGTTTATTTTAATCATCATTAGTAGGCCAGAAGATGGTCGCCCCTTTGGATTTTTAATTGCTGGGTTTAATAATGTCAGGAAGCCATCTCGTGACGGGGGGTCACATAACCAAGTCTCCTGCAGACAGATGACGAAGACTTTGTCTAAGTCGACGTCAAATTTATTAAATAAGTGAATGAATCCTCGAGTGTTCCAGGAGATGAACTCACGAGTGCACTTGTTTCCAATCCTTAATGGCTAGCGTCGTTCAACATCCTTATTATAGTTAATGATTTTAACAGAGTGGTTGTTATTTGATCTTGGGTTTTCTTTGGAGGTCATTGCTCTGCGTAGCTCGGCACATCTTTGGTTTTGCGTTGCTTGAAGCGTTGTCTGTCTGCTTGTATTTGACCTGTCGAGACTTGTGCTCGTAGGTTCCACGGAGATGTCGAAACCAAACGCTAGCAATTCCTCTGAGGCTTTTACAATGGTGTTTCGTACTGAGGACGCGGTAATATGTAATAGAACCTGGTCACAGCGTTTTTCTGTTGCATACTCAACAATTCGTATGTCATCAGACACTATCGTTCGTAGAGATGGGATACAGGCAAATAATTTCAGTACATTATTGCGATTCAGATTTAGATCACAATCTTCTCGATTTAGATTTTGTAATCTCAATTTACAATTCGTTGGGCTTAAGCCGTTTCTTAGAGATGAGGAGGCATGAGAAATATAACGATTTTTCTTCTTTTCTTGAGAGCGTGTATATTGGGGTTCAACCGCGCTAGCCAGTCGGACGATGGCCTCGAAGTCGTCGGCCCATTTTTATGTTTCATTACTTCGTCCGCCTCAGGGTTTATTCTGTGTGGCAATTCGTGAATAGCGTCATCAAGCGCCACAATAGGGGCAATAATGGGGATTCTGGATTCAGCATCGTCGGAGTAGGTTGAAAGATTGCATAGATCGATTTCTTCATCCGATGACTTACTCATTCGGCTTTCGCAGTCTGATTCCACTCTTTGTCGTTTGTTCACTGAAGCAGCGAGACGCCCATGTCTTCCAGGGTCATTGTCCACATGAGCAATGTTGTTATTGCTGGACTTGGGCAATTCTGTTCTGGTAGATGAAGCTGACCTGTTGTCTAGCATTGTGTTTCGGATGAATTTCTGTGGCTTCGAGTTATTAACGCGTTTTTTGATAGCAGACGTTCTCTTCCCAAAGGCTGATTGTCGACCATGTGTTAACAATGCTTTTTGATCAGAGGTCGTGGAGATCTTTATGGCTTTTGCCGCGCCTTCGAAGATTCCAAAAGAAGTCAGAGGTAGTTCGAGATGCACACTTATTGCTGAGCAGGATACTTGGTTGCTCAGCGGTGGCACAAGAGCAGGTGCAGGCGCAGCCATATTTCTTTCTCCATCGTTAACAGCCGGAACGATGTTGGTTGATTCTACGGCTGGTGACTTCAAAGTTGGAACAGAATCGTTTGTATTTTGTGGTCGTGTTTGCGATGGTGTTAAGGCCTTGGTTGAACGTATGGATGCTTGAGGGTTTATTGGAACATTGTTTGATCCCATCATGGTTGATGAATGTCTCATCCATTTCACAGCTTCAAGTAACCCATCAGATAGGGTGTCATTTTGGCAATGATGCCGTGCTGCAAGGTCGCTCAAACGTTCTTGCCATCGTATCGTGTGTTCAGCTTCCTGGGACAATTGTGATTGTAAAAAGTTTGTCACATTGTCAAATTTATCCATTTTTTCCTTGAGGGATAAGATCAGTGAGGTCTGATCTTTATAGGCCTCCTGCAGTGACTCGTACATCTTCAAGAACGGAAGCAGGGCTGCAGAAGAAGCTGCTAGAACGTTGTTGTAGATCTGCATCGCTGCAGCTGATGAAAGACTTGGTTTTGGGTCGGTAGTGGTTTTGTCCGCTGAAGATGATTGTGAGCAGTTTGTATTTTCTATTTGATGCTCGCTAGAGGACGACGTATTCACTGCTGCGGTGACAGAGATGTTCTGTGAGTGTTGTGGATGTTTTGGCCGTAGGTTCACATTTCTTGGTGTACTAGAGGAGGCCATATTGGAAGTGTGAAATCTCGTCTTAGTATAGGTTGTGTTAATGGTGCTATCGTCTGCACCCCCAGTTTTCCTTTTATCACATGATGTTACGCACATTTGGTTTCTTTTCCCTGTCAAACCATGGTCAGAAGATTCACGTGATCTATGCAAGTGATCACTTGCTGTGTCGAAATTGCGACTGGGTTGATAGGTTGCTTGACCTTGACTAGCATGACAAATCATGGGCCCATGTGGAGGCTGAGTAATGCCTGGCATAGCATATTCCTTTGCTCGTTTTGTCGAAATGCTATCTGGGAAACTGTGTGGCGTTGTTACTTTCGTCAACCTGGAATTGACAGTAAGAAAATTGGTTTCCAGTGAGGCACTCGATTGAGTTTTGTGTGTGTAACGAGTTTCAGCTTCAGCGAGCACAGGAACGTTATCCGCAGCCTCAGAGTCCTTAGTTAGAGGCATCACAGTTTGCATTTGCCCATCGAATGCGGTCAAGTTGTCAGTTCCTTCCACATCTTGCGAGGCTGCCATGATTTCTACATCCGTGATTTCGAAAGGCGTGAAGAATTCTTCGGTGTTTTCTATTGAGTTTAACGTTGGCTGGAGTGTGTAGTTGGGCTGAGATGATCGTGAGGAATCTAAAGAGATTGGAAGTAAATTAGTTAGGGTTAATAGTGGTCGTTGTGAGAAAACGTCCGAAGGCCCGACATCATTCACAGTGGGAGCACTCGCTTCTGGATTATCGGACACAAAACACACGCGCGGCCATGACCTCCTCTGTAGTGGGTTTGGACGTGAATTGTGCCGCTACGAGAACTGTTTGATTAGTTTCGCACTCAGACAAAAGTGCGGATTGCCCGCAGACATTAGAATTTTTTTGAAGAGAGATGGATTGTGAGTCGATGCTCGCAAACTCTACAGGTGTCGCGGCGCAGTCTTCCTTTGACCGTTCCGCGCTCTTTGCTCTAACGTTTGAGCACGACGTGTTTGTAACAAGAACTTCAGGGTCGGCGAGGAGAGAGGTGGTCACTATGGTCGCAGCGATCTCAGGCAGGGTCACAATAGTAGAGGTAGAAGGCACAGACAGCACCGGTGCTGCTAGTTGGTGCATATCAGCCGTTAGGTCTACAGTTTCAGATGATTCTTTGGACATGTGTCTCTTTAAGACAGAGCTTACCTTTGAGGACGCAGGAGCAGAATCTGCCTTCAAGGCGGTCCACGGGTTCTGCATCCGCCGTTGTTGTATAGTTTTGTGCCTTGTTTGGGGGCCTCCATGGCCAGTTTGGGCAGTCATTTCGCAAAGCTTTGTGTGCAGTACTGCCAGTCGCGGACTGACGCAGACTGACTCTGCTCACGACTCCGCGCGCGCTCCGCGCTTGGCGTGGAGTTATGTAGTCGCCGCCTGCAGCCAGCAGGATTAAAGCGACCGTGCTTGATTTGAGGCACGTAGCAAAACACACGGCAGACACTGTGCTGAACACGTAGCTGCAGCTTCTCACACCCAGAAAAAGGCAAGTGGACTGACGCAGACTGACTCTGCTCACGACTCCGCCTTATTATATATGTGCAAAAATAAACCAGAAGTCTCTACAGCAGAGAAATTCGGTCCACCCACCCTCATTCCCAAGTACAATGTGGCCCCAATCCAAGCTCACTATTACTACAGACAGTAGTGGCTTAGCCTTCAATCATCAAGCTCCCTACTCTAAAGTGGATTAGCCACCCATGGCAGCCAAATATATACTCTACTTTCCCGAGCTTAAATTCCAGAAATATTGTGATGAGGGACATTCTAGTTTAACCCTCTGAAATCATTACCACACAAATGATGCAACAATCCAACTAATCAACACATCTCCAAGTTACCCCAATGCTCGTCTTCCTTTTCAGGTGACTCCTGAGATCACACATCAGGGATTGGACCAAATTCGAAAATCTGTTTCGATAAAAAATACATTAATATTTTACCTATTAACTCCGGAGACCCCCACACCGACTTTTTCCCCTTGCATAGACAGCAGACTCCATTTGATCCTGTATTCCTCAGAGTACAAATAATGCCATTCCATTTTCTCTAATCAGAGAATCGCATTAACAGTGACTAGTACATCGGCCAATAATATACAGGCCATCCCCCCTACTAGACCTCTGTCGCCCACACCTAAGGACTGAATACTCCAACACTCACTTCTAAGGAAGTGGAGGAAAGTTAAACCTCAGTGTTTCCTGGAATGGGAACTCCACAAACTAGATCTCACAATTATTACCAGGATTATTCAGCTCCACCTCAATCATAATGTCTACATCAATATCCAATAACATCTTGAGAAGAAGCTTGATCTTTAGTATGGAGTACCACTATTGGGAGGATGTACAAAAATATCTTTTCGGACTCAGCATCATTTTAGATTTGCTCGTTTTTAGCAAACAGAACCATGAGGGTCTTCTCTCCACTAGCCTCTGCAGATCCTGCCCCTGTCCCTTGCGGAGTCCCTCAAGGATCTTGTGTTTCTTCCACATTATACAATGTGTTTACCAAGCCACTCTGACATACTCTACTATCTTGGCGTCTCTTACACCAACTACGCCGACGATACCCAGATACTCCTCCCCATCTCTGGTGACTTTGCTCTTGACACTAAGGCTCTTAATGATGACTACTCAATCATCCAGGATTGGATGGCTCATCATGGGCTTTGCCTTAATTATGAAAATATGGAGCTACACATCCTCAGTTCGCATTCCAAATTGGCCAAACTTGATCCAGTTTACAAATCATTCACCATAGACGGTAACATCAATAAAGTGGCAAACACAGCAAAAACCACTATCCCTAACTAGACAAACCAACGCTGTAGCGTCTGCCTCTGGATATACCTGCAAACTTATCACAGCCTGTAGACTCTTCCTGAACAATGAGAACTGCATCATCCTAGCCAGAACACTAACCATGGCAAAACTAGACTACTGCAACGCTGTCTACTTCGGGACCAGTCAAAAAATTGGACAATTTACAAGTTGCACAAAACAACGCCATAAGGGTGGCCCTCAACATCCCTAGAAGATCTCACATCTCCGACATCGGACGCAGCCTTCATTGGTTCCCCGTCGGGCAGCGAATATCCCTCAAAACCTTAGCCTTAACCTACAAGGCTCAGAACAATCTGGCGCCAGCATATCTGACTAGCCGCTTTTTGAAGCATGTCACGATCAGACCGCTGAGATCAGCCTATGTCAACACTCTCATTATACCCAGATTTAAGCTGCAGTCTGCTGGGGGTTCAAGTTTCCCAGTTCTTGCAGCTAAACTCTGGAATACCACACCTGCCACACTCGAAGAGGTACCTACGTTCCTCTCCTTCAAAAACAAAACCAAACTCTGGCTCCACAAGATTGATGAGCCCACTACACTCTCTTTCATAGGCACCGGACATTTACTACATTAGCACTGCTCACCCTCCCATTCTAATACCTACACCAGCTTCAGTTCCCTTCATATGCTCTTAGAGTAACTATTGTATATCCGGTACCATGTTTTTATGCTATGTTTTTTAAGCCTTTTGTATTATCCTGACAAAGACTACGTCACTGTTGTAACATACTATGCCTGCTTGTAACCACCTTTCGTAACTACACGCCCAGATGCCTCAGGGCAAGGCTACGCTTTACAAATAAATAAAATACAAATACAAATTAATATGGCTAGAACAGATTATCTCCTCAAAGCAATCCAATATTTAAACAGCAACCTGGTTATATGTTGGAGCTTAACCAGGTGTTGAGTAGAATTCCTTTTTTGTGTGAAATTCTCTCAACCTGTGAGGCCCCCCCAACACTTTTTGATGTACTCTTGATTTGTAATCTGAATCTGCTGAGGAGCGAGTGGGACCCTTTCTCCACACTCACTCAAGCTTTTACTCAGTACATGGGAACTTTCTGTATCTCTTTTGGATACTCTCTTTTTGAGTTATACTTTCTTACAACTTTATGGCATCAATGACTTGAGACTGCAGCACACAGCACTTTCTGTGCAGTGTTGCTGGAAGCTCCTTGAGCTTTCCTTTTTACTTTTTTGTGATAACATTCTGTTATCAAGACAGGGGGATCCTTTTTATCCACCCGGACCTTTATTTAGTGGAATTAGCACACCCCACCTTATGTGGAGTGCTTAGGGGACACCATGTATCTATCCCTTTTTCCACTTAACCTGTAACTTTCTCGTTACAGTGCCAAGTGGATACCATTCCCTTAAAATTGTGGCTGTACTTTTTTCTTGCCTCTCTAGATGATTTGTCCTTTGCGAGGCCGTCTTCTACCTAGATTGGTGGCAGTGGTAGGCCGACATCTAGTGGAAGGTGTGGAGTATTACAGTTTGTTTTTCGAAACTCGAAAAAGGGGGGTGAGGGGGAAGTCAACTAGGGCGTGCCAGTAATACTATCCCTAGGGTGACGTCCACTGTACCCATGATCCCTCACGCGTGTAGGACCCTCAGTTTGTATTTTTTCTGCCATGAGGTAGCATGAGGAGTAGCGCGAGTACAGCGTATCCTATCACATAAGATAGATAAGACTACAAGCATCCATGCGCCTTCTCTCAGAGGGGAGGAAGGGCAGGTGCATTTGAATCTAAGCAGATACAAGCATCAGGAATATGATTACGGTGAGTAATGTATCCCTTCTGAGGCTTGTGGATCTGCTTAGATCACATGCTGTGCATAGATTATCGAGCAGTGTTAGAAGAAGGAGGTGGGATGTGAGAAGGGTCATGAGCAAACAAATGTCTTAGAACCGCTTGTCCCACTTGTGTATCTATCTTGGAATGAGTATCAATGCAGTAGTGCTGAGTAAAGGTGTGAATAGAGCTCCATGTAGCTGCTTTGCAAATGGTGTCAAGGGGTACATTTGCAATGAAAGCCAGAGTGGCTCCGGTACCTCTTGTAGAGTGGGCCCTCGGTGTAAAAGGCAGTGTTTTAACTGAAAGGGAATAGCACAGTTGGATACATCTGACTATCCACTTAGAGATGGCATTCTTAGAGACGCGATCTCCCTCTCTGCCTGGAGCTATGGAGACGAACATCTGTCTTTCTTAGCGCCTGGTCTTGTCTACATAGTAGAGGACTGCCCTTCTCACATCTAGTGTGTGGAGTTTCAGAGCTTTTGGGCCCCTGAAGAAGGCCAGTAGCTCAATGGACTGGTTAACATGGAATTTGGAAATTAACTTAGGTGAGAACCTAGGGCGAGTGCATAAAACCAGTTTATTCTTATGAACTGTAAAGAAAGGATCCTGCACTGACAGAGATTGAGTTTCACTGACCCTTCTTATGGATGTGATGGCTACAAAGAAGGCAGTTTTATAAGTCAAGTGTTTGAGACTAGATTTGTGCATGGGCTCAAAGGGGGGTCCCATGAGCTTAGCAAGTACCACATTAAGGTACCAACCTGGTGGTGGGTTAGAAATTGGAGGGTGGAGTCTCTTTACCACATCCATAAATGCGTTGACAACTGGCACCTTCCACCAGGACACCTTGTTATAGGAAGTGGTGTAGGCTGATAAAGCTGCCAGGTGCACTTTAAGTGAGTTAAACACTAACCCTGCATCAAATAGGTGGAGCATATAGGTGACGACATTAGAAGGAGTACAATCAACTGGGTTGATTTGCTTATTCTGGCACCAAATAACAAATCGTTTCCATTTGTCATAGTAACAGTGCCTTGTGTTAGGTTTTCTTGACTCTTTCAAGATATCCATACATCTCTGGGGTAAATTGAGATGTCCGAACTCAATAACTTCAGGAGCCATGCTGCCAAGTTCATTGAGTTGGGCTGAGGATGCACTGTTAGGCCCTTGTGCTGGAAGAGTAGGTTGTACCGGCACAGGAGTTTGATGGGGTCGCACACTGCCAATTTACGTAGGTGTGGGTACCATGGTTGTCTCGTCCACATAGAAGCAACTAGGATGAGCATCATTGGTTCCCTGTGGTTCTTGTTGACCACCTTCCTCATCAGAGGGGTTGGTGGAAAAGCGTAGGCAAACAACCCTGACCAATTCATCCATAGGGCGTTCCCCTTGGAGCCTGGCTGGGGGAACCTGGATGCGAAGTCTAGGCATTGCCTGTTTTCGCTTGTGGTGAATAGGTCTATAGTAGCGAAACCCCACTGAGAGAAGAGGTCTTCTACGACTTCTTCGTGTAGTCTCCACTCGTGTTCTTCTGGAAGGGGATTCCTGCTCAGAGCATCTGCTAGCGAGTTGAGATCCCCTGGAACATGTTGGGATGATAGGTAAATCTTCTGTTTGAGTGCCAATTTCCAAATTCTCTGGGCAAGCTTGGACAGATTTGGCGAACAAGTGCCCTCTTGTTTGTTTAAGTAAAACATCGCTGTTGTGCTGTCTGTTAGGATCTGCACTGACAGGTTGGATAGGAGGGGTTTGAATGCCCGAAGCGCTCTGAAGACTGCCAGAAGTTCTAGCAGATTGATGTGGTTCTGAGCCACTGTGTGAGACCAGAGACCCTGAGCTGTATGGTCAAGGTAGTGGGCTCCCCAACCTGCTAGGGAGGTGTCTGTTGTGACAACGGCCTTCTGGATCGTAGAAGGGTTTCCCCTTAGTAAGATTCTCTCTTGTCCACCAGCGAAGACTCTGTACTAGTGTTGGCGAAACGACCACTAGATCGTCCCATTGACCACTTGCTTGAGACCACTGTTTAGCCAACTATTCCTGCATTGGTCGCATGCACAGGCGCGCATGGGGAACGAGGTAAATGCAAGATGCCATCATGCATCAAACGCATCGCTCTGCGCACCCTTATTTGGCGACCGGCCTGATATTGAGGAATTTGCAGTAACAGATTCCAAATTCTTTCCTCTGATGGAAAGGCCAACCCCTCTTGGGTGTTTAGTGTTTAGGACAGCTCCTAGGAACAGTTTTGAGGTGCTTGGCACCAGACTTGATTTGTTCTCGTTGATTGAGAAGCCCAATTGAAAGAGGAGGTTGATTGTTCTTTGAATGTTTATTCTGCAAATTAGGGGGTTTCCCCTGTGATGAGCCAGTCGTCCAGGTAAGGGTACACTGGGATTGCCTCCCTGCGATGGTGCGCCGCCGCCACCACCGCCAGTACCTTGGTGAATGCCCTTGGAGCCAAGGCTATACAGAAGGGCAGCACCTTGAACTGGTAGTGCTGGTTGTCTATTTTGAAACACAAGAATCTTCTGTGCGCTGGGAACATTGATATATGAAAATAGGCATCTTTCATATCCAATGTTGCCATGTAATCTCCCTTTTTTAGTAGGGGGATTACCTTTTGGAGTGTAGTCATGCAGAATTTTTGTGGCTTGACATACTTGTTTGTAGGGCACAAATCTAATACGGGGCGCATTGTTAGATCTTTTTTTGGCACAAGGAAGTAGGTTGAATAAATACCCCCGTTTACCTGGGACGAGTTCTATGGCATCCTTTGCAAGTAGAATGGCAATCTGCTAGAGTAGGATTGTCTGGTGCTCCAACGAGTGTACCTTTTGTCTTGGGGGATGGTTGTGGAGGCGCTTAAGTAGTTCTATACAGTATCCTGCGGACACTGTGGACAGCACCCATCTGTCCGAAGTGATCCCCTCCCATGCGTGGGTGAAGGTGGAAATGCGTCCCCCTACTGGGGATGCATGGTAGGGGACCAGAAGCGGAACGTCACTGTTTACTGGGTAGAATACCACCTCTCGCAGGGCTAGCCCTAGTGCGGCCTCTGCGCTGCCCTCTGTGGAAGGCTTGTGATGCTTGGAACCGATTGTTGCCCTATGAGGTTCCTTGATTTTGATAGTAGTTCGAACCCCTCTGGGAGCTTTGGCCCCTCTGTCCTGAGGGTTTATTTGAGGGTTTATTTGTAAGTTGTCCAAGAGATTTTAGTGTCTTGTACTCGTCCTTAGCTGTCTTTAAGGCTTCCTCCACTGCCTTCCTGAATAGTAAGTCCGGTTCTACCGGCATGTCTAAGGGTGGCTTGGGTCTCGGGTTTGGACCCCAACTGTGTGACGCTTTATCACAGTGCCTTCTGCGATTAGTCTTCCAGCATTATCTGCTGCATCAAAGTTCATTTTCAGAATGCATCCCGATACTGACCTTCCATCTGCTGCCAGTTGGGCCAACTGGCTCTTCAGCTGCCGAGGACACTAAAGCATACCTGTTCCCACTGGTGGCAATTATAGCTTGCCAAACCAGTTGTGCTGGAAGTGGTGGCAACTTTCCTAATAAGAGTATCTTGCTCTCTTTATCGGGAGGTCCTTCCAAAGAAGCGAGAGGTGTACCTACCCTTTTTCTGGTGGTTGTTACTACCAGGGAGTCAGGTTTTAATTGGCCTCTAATATATAGGGGATCAGAAAGTGCGGCACAGAATAATTTTTCAACTCGTGGATTAACCGCACGAGTAAGATTACGAGTTACCAGAGAGGGGTCAATTCTACGCTGGACAGACTTTAATATAGGGATAGCCTGAGCAATGGCAATTATTCCTCCTCCTCCTCCTCCTCCTCCTCCCCCCCCCCTCCTCCCCCCATAATAAGAGACCCCTGTCTGGTCTTCCATAATGTGTGGGTCTGTTTCATCACAGTATGACTCAGGATGGTAAGATTCAATGACAAAGGGTCTGTGACCAAGTCCTGCACCTGGGCATCAGAGCGGGGTGTTTTATTAGGGGGTTGAGAATCCTTGGACCCCGAAGGGGACGAGGTAGCTGGTGTGTTAGCATAACTATGAAATTAATTAGGGTCTTTTCCATAGAAGTCTGCCATAAATGACATTCTTCTCATAACCCTGTCGATATCAGCTGAGTTCCATTCCTTGGAGCTAGGGATAACTATAACCTCTTCTGTTTCTTCTTCCATACCAATGTTGTGAGCAGTGGGTGGGGTGATTTTCCCTTTAGTGGGAGGGTCAGGGACCTTAGACTTTCCTTCTGATTTAGGGGCCTTTTGCTTTTCCTTATGAACATGGTGTCCCGAAGGCTTCTTGTGTTGTTTCTCCCCCTTCCCATGACTAGAGGAATGTTTCCCAGAGCTTTTCGGGGCCTCCGAGGAACCCGACGCCTTACATTGAGATTTGGAGGTGGTATCTGACACCTCGCGTTGAGATTCAGAGGTCTTGGAGGAAAGGCGTTGAATCTCGGGAGTAGACGTTATGCGTCCTGACTGGGGATAGAGGTCGGAATCATCTTCCGACAATCGAGCCTCCGGGAGTATTCGAAGTGCAACACCATGTCCAACTGCAGATGGTTGGTCTTTGTCATGAGGCGATCTCGAACGAGAACGCCCAGAGGACACACAATCATTAAACCGCTCTCTCTGTGTCTTCCGTTGCCGATCGCTCGACAAGCGTGTCGAATCACGGCCGGGGCCGATGTGCTTAGTGGAAGTGGTGTGTGTCGCGCTAATGCCACCGGGTGTTGTCCCCATAACTGAGCCGCTGGCCAGTCCTCCAGGGTCAGGGGCTTTCGTGTGGGTGTCTAAAGTCACTCCTCTGCCCTCGCCATCCCAAACAGCAGCATTGCTGCCATCGCTAAAAGACCCTTCAGCGTCCATGGCCTCTCGGTGCCTGGCGTAGTGGGCCCAGTGTTTAGTGGAGCGGTCCTTAAGGGTTTTTGGCTTGAGGAGCTTGCAAGCTCGACAGGTAACCTTGTGATGGTCTCGTGGGAGACACAAATTGCACGTATTATGCTTATCTACCCAGGGGAACTTCCTGTTACACTTAGGGCCGAATTTGAAAGAAGTACTCTCCATATGTATCAATTTGGCAGCGGGCGTGTATGTGTAGGAAATAAATGTGGGAGCTTGTATGACCACTCCCCACTCTCCCTACTTGTACAGGGCTGACGTGAGGCCTTCCAAGGCCCAAGGTCTGTCGTAGAGTTTCGACGGCTGGTTTCCTCCATCTTCACTGGCGTCGATCTTCGGCGTAGGGTGGAAAGAACGGGGAAGTTTTAACAATAATTTTAGTATAATTGGCAAATGCCAAGGGAACTCCACAACATGCGTCGGACTAGTATGGCGGAAAAAAACAATCTGAGGGTCCTATACGCGTGAGGGATCATGGGTACAGTGGACGTCACACTAGGGATAGTATTACTGGCACACCCTATTTTGATGGCCCTTTTCGAGTATACAAACTGTAATACTCCGCAGCTTCCACTAGATGTCGCCCTATGTACAGCATGTGATCTAAGCAGATCCACAAGCCTCAGAAATATATGTATACACACACACACAAACACTTGTATATAGTTAGTGATGTAATCTGGCAATTGACTGTGCAGCCGACAATGATTGAGTTCTAGAATTAGGTCATTGTGGAGTCCAGGAGAGAAGGTTGATGAATGAATGCTGGCAGTTGCTGGGTTGGAAAACAGGTTGGGGCTGCTGTATATGATGAACTTGGAAACGTTATTTTAAACTCAAATGAAGCTCTGCTACACCCACCGACTCCTGGGTTGTATAGACAGTAGTCTCCATGGGTCAGGGTTCCCTTGGAAACCCAGCCAATGCTTTCCGAGTGCCTGAAAGACATGAAGTGAGGGAAGAGTCCGACACTCTCCTGGTCTTTGTTCTACAGTGTGCCTGCTTCGAACCAGTACCAACTGGGGGGCTGGCTGTCCTCCTGTACAGACCACCCCCCAGATCTGCATGAGATGCGTGTGGCATGATTGGTGGGCTTAGCCAGTTTTTCACCATAAAAGGCAAGGGTCTTGAAACTAAACCTCCGAGTCGACCACTGGACTGAAGATCTGAAGCAGAAGGAATTGTGAGACAGGCATAGTATCATGAGAAAACACAGTCAATGTGAAAACAGTTTAAAACCTTTATTAAAATACTTAAGACTGGTGTAAGGCCCATCTTGCACTCTCTCTAATTTGGGTATGCCCTTAACTGATGTTTCTAAGCATAGTCAAAGTCCCAAAACAGTCTATGAAAAACCTATGCTTTCCCTCACGCTTGAAACAAATGTTGTGCAGGGTTTCTCTAAAGAAAAGAATAGGGTTCTAAAAAAAGGTATAAAACAAGACTGGATTTGGGGGGCCTTCACGTCAGCTTCAGCTTTGCTAGTTCAAAATAGTTCAACTCAAAAAGGCACCCTTGGAATCTTCCAAGCACAGTTCCTTTAGTTCCAAATCGAAATTAGTTCACACAGGTTCCTAGGGCCACTTGGACTCCCTTCCCCAAGCTTCCAAAAGTTGACATTTCCTTTAAGCCTCTCATGGTTCCCTTCCCCAAGCTTAGGTCTCTCTGCTTTTAAAGATTCAGCTCACAGTTAATTTTGGTGCCTCTCAGGGGTCCCTTCCCCAAGGTATCTTTGGTTTCCAATATTCACAAAAAGTTCACCTTTAAAGGGATTCAATTTTCAAGACACATTTCTTTTTATTGAGTTCAAACAGCCTTTCACAACACTTTGGGGATCTTGCTCCCACTTCACTCTTCAGTGCAGCTCCCCCTTTTTCCACCTTCTCTCAAGTGGCGTGGTTTGTATCTTTTCTTCAACACTAATTCGGTTTCAGAGACTTTTAGAGAACGCATAGCTTTACTTTCCCCTATGTTCGAGATCGATATATAGCTAGCTCTCTCTCTCTTTTTTTTTTTTGCTTTCCGTGCCGCTCGCATGTTTAGATCACTTTTCTTCTGTGCCGCTTGCACACTTTATTCTGTCCTTTTCCTTATGTGCAAACCTTACATTCAAATCTCCTGCTCCAGCCTCAAACGCGCACCAGGTTTCTTCACACTTTGGAAATTCAGTTAGCGCAATGCTGTTTGGAGTGTTTGCCGGCTTCTGCGCCGATGTCATGGTCTCATAACGTGCCTCCTCAGACCTCCCTGGGACCAGGATTCCTTCCAGGGAAACAAGCATCTGGCTGGCCATGGCCCCACAGGAGTCAGGACTCAGCACGCCCTCCGGGGCTAATGAGTCTGGCTCCCTGAAGGCACGGCTCCATTGCCACGCTGCAACCCTCACCAAACACTGGGCCAGCGTCTCAGCGTCACCGTCTCCTCTAAATACCTCAGGGGCTCCCTGCTGCATCTTCCTGGCCTCTAGCTCCCACGGCTTGTTCATTCTCCTGAGCAAACCTCCACCTTTTATACCTTAGGTGTGCATAGTTGTCGTCAAGTGCCTGACTCTGCCTGACCTCATTAAAGCGACATATTGGTAGTGGGGTGTAGTAGGCCTCAATTTCTCTTCCTCCTCACAGTACTATAGGGATGTTTCCCATAGGTAATCTTACTTACTCTCGGACGCCTCTTCCACGTCTCAGTATATGTTGGAAATGGGGTAGGGGGGGTGAACGGGAAAGGACTGATAATATCCCATAAAGGCTGAGGGAGAGTAGGGCGATGGATAGTTGGGAAAGGGGTGGGGGGGCAAGGATACCATGTTTCACTCTTTGGTATTCTCTTCCCAATCCCCAGAGACCCTCCACTCAGGTGATCCTCCCTCACTTGTCCGCTCCCAGGATAGGGGTCCAAAAGCGATGGTCCTGCCCTGGCCACCTGGATGGAAGATCCCGGGTGAGTAGGTGAGAGAATACCTTCCGGTTTCTCACAGAACCCTGCAGCAGCTTCCAGAGACAGCCAGTGCCAGCTCAGCAACTGCTGCATCCCGAACAAATTGTGGACGACAGGGAAAACCCAAAACGGACTACTTTGTCCCCTGGACTAGTGGGATCAACCAGTCCCAAGACAAACTTCAATGTGAGCAATCCCCAGATGAGCTGCGACCTCCACAGCCTGCAATTCACCATTATCCAGGGTACTGTGACATTTTGCGGTGTAATGTCTACCGAAGGTCAGTTTCGCATGAAACTTGGTAGGCCTCCTTATGGACCTCCAAAGACTGGATCCCGCTCCAGAACATCCCTCTAACCGAGAGGAGGGCAGAGACAAGAGCACAAACTACACAGGACGATAACGGATCTACATCCAGAGCCTGTTCTGCAGAAATCCTCTGCTGGGCGTCCTACATCTTGAATGCATACGCCCGCTTCCGCCAAAGGACATTCATCCTCCAGGCCAAGAAAACCCAAAAAGGGGCCACCCGTCGCCCCACCTGGTGGCCTGACCTACTTCTGCGAATTCATCACTGAAAACAGGGTTAGAAATTGAGGGGCACTGGAAGCTATTTAGCACCTGCTTGTAGACTAGTAGAACCTGGTTAGTGCGGCACCAACAGCAACCAGAAGCTACTTTTGACTCCCCAGACCAACTGATGCTGAACAAATTTACCTATATTAATTTAACTCTGTGTGTTTGGGACAATCTATAAATAGAAATAAGGACACCTCAACACAGCATTTAAAGCTTTATGGGTAGTAAACAATGGACACAATTATATATTTGCATCTTATGTGGAAGTTAGTGTTTGCGAATACTATGTACTGGCTCCTAGTTTCCCAGTGGTAGCTCCTGGTCACTGGTTAATGAAGGATACCCAGGCGCCTCTTAACCCCTGCTTATCCAATCTCAACTTTGAACCATGCAAAAAGGTACTGTGGCAAGCCTTGGTACTTACCTGGGTCTTGCGGTGTGATTTCATGCACTGAGAGGGCTGCAGTTAAGCCCCTCCTCTGGGCACCCTACGTCGCCTTGGGGTGAACAACTCATTGGGCCTGGATTTATAAAACTATTGTGCTTACCTGCAAACAAGAAGACTTCTTCATCGAACTTTGCTCTAACATCTACTCAACTGCTTCCTTCTTCCTAACCCTTGGTCACTGGACCCCCAGTGCCCCTCTTGACGGTGTGTAGCACCTAGTATAGGGCTGGACCTTTGAATCCTGGATAAACAGGGGTTAATTTAAGTTGGAGCGTTCTGAAAGTTTGCTTACCTGTTACAAGAGTTTAACATTGCTTTGATTCAAAGTGTACCTCCTTTTATTACATTGTTATTTAAAGGATACCTTTTTATTCTGTTTTGATTTAAAGGATGCAACCTTTTTTCTGTATTAATTTAAGGAAAACCTTTCATCATATTGTTATTTGACTGTGGTTTTACTGTGAATAGTACTTCGCTTACTTAACAGCCTTAACCTTAGTGTATACATAATGTTATTTTTATATAAACTATTAGTGTGTCAGTGTTTCTTTGCACCACCTTGTATGCTTTGAGTCCTGGGTGTCAACCTACAGCCCTCCTCCCTCCTAAACTATGCCTGGTAGCTCATTCATTGCTACCAAACCTTTTGGGTAGTTCAGGCCAAATCTAAGAATTGGAAACCTGTAGACCTAACAGTGACTCTTCTCCAGTCCTACCCAAGGTGGACTTTTGGAAAATTCTCTAACAATGGGGAATTAACATCTGCGATAAAAGATACAGAAGGATGTTAGGCAGGGTTAGGTTTTGGTCCTCAATGTGTACCTTTATACATGGTATAATAGACAAGTAATTGAATCTACTAACAGATGCTCCACGTTTAGGATCCACTATGATCCCACTCCTAATATTCACAGATGATGCCAAACTAATGTCCACCATACCTGCTAGGTTAAAGAAGCAATTTATGTGCTTTAGTGACGTTTCCAAATCGATGGGCCTTGAGATAAATCTAGCAAAGACTAAAGCAATGACCTTCCATCCTCCAGTTATACGCCAGCAGGCTGGGATCTCCTTGGGTGACAGTATATTAGAACAAGTAATCCAATATTATTACATAGGCCAAAGGTTCTCGAGTAACTGCAAAGGGGTTGAGCAGTTTGAGAAATCCAATTTGATGTGAGAATGGTTAAGTACAATGACTTCTAGATTTGCACATATGCATATTAATGAGGCTGTAATCCCTTCTTTGGAGATCTATAAATTGCAGGCAAAGGCAGCCACTTTGCACAGAGCAGAGAAATGATGATTCCATAATACAATATAATAGATAATTAATGTCATAAATCAACCACGTATCTTATATTGTCCAGTAAAGGATACAAGTATAACCATAAAGGATACAATTGATAGGGTTATTCCGGATCCGGAGGCAAACGGCTTGAAGGTAGTGAAGTCAAATTAGACCTTCCAAATGATGCCACTCTCTGACTAAGATAAACGTGAGAGGGAGGAATCACTGGAAAGGGCGTGGGGAAACAATTGGAAGTCAGCCTAGGATAAAATAAGGTGCAATGAAGATGTGTCTCAACATTAATTCTCACTAATAGTTCAACAAATAGGACAACACTAACCTGTAGATGCGGATCACGGGAGATGGTTCCAACACAAGTCTCTGAAGCAATCCAATATAGAAACAACGAAAAGGGAGGGAAGGTTAGTAAGGGAAGCTTATCCCGGACGGCACGAGGGTCACACTAGATACCGGGTTGGTGCACCACAGGATTGCGTCCAAAGTAATGTGCACAATCACCTTCTTAATTAACAGTTTTCGGCAGTACTTCCTTTCCCATGTAGAACAGAAGATAACGAGTAGCAAAGGATAAGTTAGAAATTCACCTGTTTCATCACAGGCGACAGGACTCAATTAGAGTAGCACAATAACTTCGTGTGATTTTACACGTGCCAATATTACACGCAGCCAGGAAAGCAAGACGTTATTCTTCTTACACGCGACTGCAAGAGTTTCAGGAAACCGCGTGTGGATTTTACACACGGCAAAAGCACACGCAACCGTGACTGCAAGAGTTTGCGTGTGCAAGAAAAGCCGCACGTTGGTCTTCTTGGACACGGCTACAGGAGTGAGCGTGTGGAATCTTACACGTAGCAAGGAAAGCCGCACGTTGGTCTTCTTGGAACGCAGCTAAAGGAGTTAGCGTGTGGAATAATACATGCAGGCAAGGAAAGCCGCACTTTGGTCTTCTGGGACGCGGCTACAGGAGTTAGCTTGTGGAATAATACACGCTGCAAGGAAAGCCAAAGAGTTGCTGAAGAGGTGCGAGGACGCAAATCAAAGGTTCAGCTACAAGACTCCATGTTTGTTCAATCAGAAGCAGCGAGCAACGTCCAAACGCTGCTAATAAACGTAGAATGGAACACACGTGACAATCTCCAATCACGTGATACTAACGACGTGTATAATGCAAACGCCGTTTTCCGGGCAAGGTATCAAACAGCCTCCATCTAGAATAGAAAGGCTTTGTGGTTCTATGGGCATAACAAGGTCTGTAAGAATAATGAGTTATAGGTCCAGATGTAATCTGACTGCCATGCATGACAATTAATGAGAATCAATTTCTCAAGAAAATTCAGAATCTACCAAAAAGCACATCAGATTCTCGATGACATCTTAAAACTAACCTTACAAACATAGCTGATGAAACAAGAGATCAAACATGTTCTTTATTGGATACGTGTGTGTGTGCGTCTCCTACTCAAGCAAAGGACAAAGTGGTGCTCCAGAATTTATTGTCACAGGAGGGTGGTTTCGCTCTCACCTGGTGCCGTCCGATTAAAATCATGCTACCCTCATTTGATCTGTTGCAGTTGTGGCACAATCCAGATAGCAATAATTTACAGACTAGAGCCATGCTCAAAGGGGTATTTAAGGCCTATGCACTCGATCGATTAACTGTAACCTGTGAACGCTCCGCCAGATATCATGAGGACTGGGCTAGCAAGAGGCAACACAGCTATGAGGAATAGTCAGATCTGGCCCTAACTCCCCTCTTGCTTGCTCATTGTATCTAAGATTTCGGTTTAGCCCATCTCAAGCACTCTTGGAGTGTACCAAATAACGACATTTGTACTAGTTGTGATCTAAGGGGGGGAACGGTATAACATTTTCTTTTCTTTTGCCCTGGTTACTTGGCACTCCACCAACTATTTGACACCTGTACTGAGGAGTAACCATGTTTGCACAGTGTGTGCTCTATGATGTTATGCAAGTCAATAGAAGAACTGTTCTATGCTGTATCCGAATATATCCACAGGGTTTGGTTAGGGAGAAATTAAATATTAAGGCCATGTACGGATAACCGAGATGAGGAGTGCTGAAATGTATTGACTACTTTCGCGCCCCGATTTTTTTTTACCTGCAGTGCTGTAATGTATTATTTACAGTGTAATGACTTGGTATTTGTAATGTTTATTTTTTTTGCTTTGAATATATGTATAGTACGTTTTGCATAATATTTGCTGTACTGATTAATTGTACGTTTTATTACCGATTAGAGAATGTTGAATAAAGAAAAACCTTTCTATTAACCCTGGAATGCCTGCATCTTCTATTCCTAAATGTACCTATAGATATGCTAGTCACACCATGGATGGACTGTTTGGCCCATCCACATACTCAAGCCCTCCCTGTAACCAACCTTTCATGGGTGGATCATGTCTCCATTTTCAACTTCCCAAATTTGAAATATTAAGCACTCACACCCTCAAGCACAAAAAAACATGCAGGAAGTGGAGCAATATTGATATTACAACAATCGATTGAACCTAATGCTTAGGTCAGAACCAAGAGACAACTCACTTCTAAACCTTGATAGAGATGTAGGGAATGCTGATAATTGCCTGACAAACGCTTCTAAAAGATTGGCTCAGCAGCTGAAGCCAACCGTAACCAATAGACAAAGTGGCAAGTGGTTCAATGAGGATTTAAAGAGAGTAAGAGTAGCACACAGAATACCAGAATATACATGGACGAAAAACAAATACCCAACCACAAAACTATGCTATCTACAAAGTAAAAAAGGCTACCATGCAGCCATCAAAAGAGCTAAGTCACCAAAGTACTCTGACACGCTACATCCACGGTTCCTAATAAAAAAGTATTTTAATTCATTCGGGAAATCCACAATCCCATTTTGTTACAAAATTCGATTACCCTCATCTTAAATCATTGTGTAAACACCCTTCTGAACATTTCTTCTACAAACAACTAAAACAAAATAAATGTATCAAAAATGAACTACATCTCTCTCAAACCAATTCACACTCCTTTTCCCACATCACCATTGCAGCACAAACCTCCTCCATCCATTCTTCCACCATCTAAAGACGACCTCAAGGACCTGGTTCTTAGAAACACCTTGGCAGGTTCTCCGACAGACTGCTGCCCCTCCATAAATTTTTAGGACACTGTTGCAAACCCCATTGGTATCTGAATCAGCCAGAACTATAATTATTTCTTCCTTCGCTTGTAGTTAAGTAGTGATGCAGTTCCAGGAAGCCTATTTAAAGCCTGGTTTAACATCGGATAGTTTGGACGGCTCTAACCCCAACAATTTCTGGGCTATCTAGAATTGTAGGTTCTTGGCACATGGCAAAACTAATTGGCAGAGCAACATCCACTCAGCTCATGAAATTCAGAGGAAATCCCACACTTAGATCCCAGACAAGAAGGCTTTAGATCCAAACAGCACAGAATTGGTTCTACTGTCCATTTGAAATGAGCTAAAAATGACAACCTAAATGCATATGTCTTCATTTTACTTGACCCATCAGCAGCACTCTACCTAGGGGTCATTCTATTCCAAAAACAGAGAATTAGATATTTACTGGACTTTACATACACAGATGATATTTATCGATCCCTTCTTCTCAGACCTAAGAAAAGTGCCGGTTTCGGGTAACTCGAGGTTCCTTCATAACATGTTCTTTACTGAAAGTTAACCTGCACTTATTAGCCATTCTTGCATTTTTTAGATCTACGGATGCATTGTACTACAATTATGCTGAAAACACCCAGCTTGTTCGGAAGATCGGAAGGAATTTCCACACTTGGTAACTTGTCCCTTGCTGATCTTACAAATTCCAAACTTCCGATCTATATTTCAAGCAAAAGGAGGAACATTTATCTCGATTTAATGTTTTCACTAGAACAACGGATTAATGCTTGATCTAGAAAAGGTTTTATTTTAGCCTACTCAAAACGCTCAAGACAACCCTCCCTTACCTAATTTTCCCAGAGAAACGCACCACCATCAGTCACTCAAGGATCTACTATGTTAACAGCCTAGATTTCGGTGCCACATCTTTTACTGGTCAGACTGCAGAGTTCTAACTGCTACAGTCAGATCCGTGCTGAAACTCCCACTCGGAGATCATATACCCTCTGCCTTGATTTCATTACATTGGCTACCGGTAGCCCACAGAATCGCCATTAAGACCTCATGTACCATGCACTTTGTCCAAGAGCCTCTTCCTGATAGAGAACATCAAGATTAATTCACCTAGCAAGAATCGTAGATCCTCAGCTTACATCTCTTTGGCCATACCATCGTACAGTAAAATAAGAATGGGGGCCGGGCGGTTCTACATTCTCAATCCTTCTGCGTCACATAAGAGACTTACCTGTATTTCATAGTTGAACGTATTTACACTGTAGCAAGACTGGCCAAAGGAACCCAATTCAAACCAATCACAAATCACCCTCTCATGTAGAAAGCACATGTTTTACCATGCGGTAGCCCCCTACACTTTTTGCTGGCAGTTCTGGGTTTGTGATTAGTTTCTCTCCCAGGTAGGCTTAATCCCAAACCTGAGAGATTGTTGCACTGTGTGTTGGCTTCTAAGACAGGGGTACCCCAAAGTTACCCTCGCAAAGTCATGTGGCTAAGGTGGTTGTGGCCTTTTCTTCTATCCAAAATGGCTCTACTGGGTGGACACTATTTTACCTGGCTGGTTCCGCTTTACCTTTCTGAGGTCCCTCCTCCATTAACCAGAATTGGGGTGTAGTTGTTGCCTCAAAGACCTGAGATATCACATGACTGGCCATTGTCCCTCTTTGTGCAAGGGAAATAAGGTGGCAATCTTTGTCGACCGTGTAGGTCTGTGTTTGCCTCCCAGGACTAGTGGATGTAGTAGGCCTGAAACCAGTTCCACAAGGCACATGCCCGCACCCACCAAGCATAATTCAAAAAGAGGGGTGGCCGGAGTTTACTCACTGGTTCCCAGGGGAGATGAACATAGACCCTTATGCCTACTTGGCATAGAGTGGAACCTCTGAACCTGCACTCTGAAAGGCATGCTGCTGGAAGAAGAACCAAACCTCTGCACTAGTACCCCTTGATGTCTGGAAGAATCAGAGAAAAAGTCTGCTTCTCCAAAGACCTTTACACTGATCCTATATATACTCTAGCTGTGACTCTCCCCCTCCTTTGAATACGACCTACGCTGCTCAGTCTGGTCTACCGCTTGGAGAGTCTGGTGAGCTTGAGGAAATCACTAGGAGTCAGGAATATATTTAGGAAGTCCCGGGCGCAATACAAGAGCTCTTAACATAACATTCTAGAGTGAAATTACCTAGATGAAACTGTGCCGCTGCTCTGTTAGTGTATAGAATGGCATTCAGATCCAGGTTGGTGCTCTTCATATTCAAGCCCTCTGTGTATGAGATTATGGCTTTCTTGTAGTTCTTTTCTTTAAAGTAATCGTTCCCTTCATCTTTGTAGCTTTTTGCTTGTTCTGGAGAAAGAAAAAATGAAGTATGTTAGAAACGAAAGCAACACATGACGCAGCGTACAGAGTCTTGCAAAATCTATCCCAATTGCGTTGGCAATGAGATTTTATGAAGGGCAAGTGCCATTTGCATAGTACTCTACTTTGCTGGCGACTATGGGCATTTTAGCAACTTCTATCTAGCATTTGCTGCAAACTGTTTGCATTAAATGGAAAATATGTTTCACTGTGCATGGCTGGCCTTTGGGTGGCAGCATTACCCCAAATATGAAACGTGTTTATGGTGACATGCACCATTTTACAGAAAGCACTGTTAATTAGTGTCCATTCCTCCTAGGTCGAGTATGTAAACCAAGTATCTCGCCATGCAGGTCTAGTGGGATTTTTACGAATTTGTGGCTGGAGTGAAGCACCACATAAGGACAAATTGTTTTTTGTGATGAACATGTAATCATTGCTGCCAATTTGTAGCCAGGACAAAAAAATGCATTTTCAGTTGTAAAAAAAGTGCCATTTGCCTAAAAAACAACTTCCTTGATAAAATACAATCTCCTCCGTGACCTTCTCAGTGCCTGAATTCCTACTCAAACCAACCTGTCAAATAAAACCGATGAAATCAGGCAGCAGATGATGATATAAATCCTGGATGGAGGAAAATAAAGTGAGCCTACAGAAGCAATGGGTAACTATCACTTCTCCTGTATCTGGAGACCTAATTCCACACTTGATAAAAACACAAAATTGACGACTGCCTCAAGTTACAAAGGGAGCAATACTAATCATGGGAATAAGCAGCTTGTGTGCTGAGAATAGTCTATAATGTGTCTCAAATAGGATTCTGGAATGTGCCCAAGCGTCTGCCCTGAAAGTATATGAATAGTTATTGTACATAAATAAGGGGGAAAAATTGCCAAAAGCGTATTTACTGCACATTGGGCATTGACAGAAATGCTGACTCCTTTATCAGCGAACAAGGGAAACAGGTGGGTCCCTGCTCCCTGTTTTCACTATTATGGTTTAGCGGTTGCAGTGGGTGTCCCCCCACTTTCATAGGAAAGAATGTGCCAAAAAAAAAGTTTAAAAGAAAAAAGGGAATAAATAAAGCAGGACAGGGTGATCTATGAGAAACCCTGCATATATTTCAAGTTGCAAGTTACTAGCCAGGCATAAAACGTCACTGGTCCATCTCAATTTTCCACATGCACAAAGCACACCATTTCTTACTTGCCGAGAGTCAATAGTAACTAGCCAATGGCTAGTGGGGAGTTCTCATCTAGGGGCCTGCTTTAGGTATGCATCATGAGCCTTTTTTACACTTCTAATTGAGAGTGAAGAATACAAACAAGTAAAAGGGTCAATCAAAGCTATCCGGGTGAATTCCAGATAGTGCTCAAGGGTATGAATCTGGTTACTATTAATGTTTTTAATTAATAGATCAATAATTAAGTGCATTAAAGTTGGTTGGTAACAATGCTTGGCATGTTTCCAGCCCAATCATGTCCACTGTACATGCTTAACAGTCCATTTATAAACTTGGCTGAGACAGTGCAATGCGATATAGACACGTGAAGGATAGGAGAAGATAAGGAGAGTGGAGGAAAGTATGAAAGCGAGTAAAAGGAGGTAAACAAATAAGGAATATGAGAAAGATCATAAGACTTCAAGAAAACATAAAAAATAAAAAGGGCGCAAATAGAACGGAGTGTATTATATTCACTGAGTCGGAGGAATAGCTATGTATGGGAAGTAGACTGTTTAGAACGCGTTAACGATGTTTCGCCGCTACTCACATTAGTTCCGTTTGATTAACAAATGCGATTAATCAGTAATGTTTCGGGAACCAGGTTTCATCAACTGTCATAGTAAATGCCGTAAAACACATTTGTTTTTAAAGTTTGTTTTGCGGGAGGAAGTGACTATGCAGAGGGATAACCTCCCAAATCATTATGAGGTTTTAAATAGCGGCATGTTAAGGAGACTGAGGCTTCATCAGTAGAACACATTCAAGGGGTCTGTGCAATCATGAAAAGCATCCCGAGAACATGGATTATATGATTGCTTTCTTGAGCGTTTTAGAACCAATGATCTTGGGTGAGTCAAGCAAATGGAGACCCGATTTAATTAAATCTTGAGTGGTCAAACTTTGTTCCAACTAAAGTACTTTTGTAGTGCATGAGCAAGTGAGTTCCACCATGAACTGTAATAAGGGGAACCCTTTTGCTTCTGTGGAAGTAAAATAGTACCTTTTAATATCTTAAGCAGAAAGTTTAGGGGGATATTTAGTTTCCATGTTGATAACTAAGTCTGCAATGGGAAAACAGGGTCTGGTAGGGTTCCAACTTTCATGTGAATCCCTGTGTTTTACATCTCCAGCATTCCTCATATTTTCTGGGGCCCAAAGAGTTCCATGTATAATGAAGAGCAGGTTCCAATTTTTGCTTGCTGCTTTGGGGGCTCTGAATCATCTTTCAAACAACTGTGCCAATTGTTTAGCATTATAATTATGCAAGTGTTGCAGACATTTTGGTAAATCCAGAGTGAGGAGGTCTCCAAGGTTGTTGTTAATACTCATTACCATGATGTTGAACTGAGTGTGGTGAAGAGAAAGCCCAAGAGGAAAAAGCTGTATTCCAACTGTGTGGTGAACAGGGTAGTGATGCCCCCACTTGTGGACTCTGGGGCCAGTTACACCACTGTAAATGAGCAGTCTTGGGAAAAAATACTTTGGCACGTGTTCACTCTCGTAGGCAGATATTGACATCAACCCCTGTAGGGTTGCAAGGGACCAATCAACTGATCTAGGTTTTTTCCAAACAATACTGGTTCCCAAGGCAGGGAGACAGACAGACACCAAAGCACCAGTGCCAAATGAGTGCCAATCTTTTAGGGTGGAATGGACAAGGTGAACTGGGAATCTTTCTTGACCCAAGAGGGGTATTGTGTGGTAGCGGCCTGGTCTGGATTTCTCCACAACTGCCACGTGGGGCAGTTGCCAAGACGCTGCCTCTTTGATCCTCCTGCAGATAGGGTAACACCTTCCTCCCAGGGAATAGGACCCCCGCTGCAGCTCCAGGTCATATGCTGGGAGTCGGTGCATCAAAGGCAGAACTGACATGACAAAGTCGCATTCAGACTAGGATGCTGCCCACTGGAGTCCCTTTAAACTCAGAAGACGTCGGAAGTGGTGGAGTTAGTCACTAGAGGGGAAAGGTAGGCCGAGAAAGAGGTTCCTCCATCTTGGTTTCTCGAAGTCTCCCTACAACTTCCTGTCCTCCCCCCCCCTTGGTTTCTCGAAGTCTCCTTACAACTTCCTGTCCTCCCCATTTCCTGCAGAACAAGGCACTCTGTTTATTTCAGAAGGCAAATGGAACTTTTGTAAACAGTCTGATTGTAGCCCTTTCAGCTGGCTAGTTGTACCAATCCCCTGTGACGTTTTGCCTTTACAAGGAAGGAAATAAGACTCCTTCTTTGATTCATCTTTGGACTCTGGAGGCAGGAAGGAAGACTGACTGGATGTCTGGGAATACAGCCTATTCCAAAGTTAGACAGCAGAGAATGCATGTCAAAGAATTACACAGTACCTTCTGGAGATCGGTCTGCATCAAAAAGAATTGACTGAAGGCATGCCAGATCAGGATTCTTTTCAGGATCAATTTCAGTGGGGGCTTTCTTCAGGAAAATTGGAATCTTGTCAAATTCCTACAAATCATAAAATGAGTACCCAATAAGAAGCTGTGCAACACGGAGTGCTGGCATGCAATGTACATACTGTAGTTGAGAAATAACGATATAATGCGTTTAAGCATGAGTAGTGTGTTAAAAACAAATGACAATTTAATGTGATTAGAAAGAGAATGAGATAGCATTTGTGTAGGTGTCTCAAAATTCTAACCAGCAAACAGGCAGACTATTGTGGCAAGGGTTAATGTGAGTTCATCCTACTCGATCTGCGACTGACATTACAAGCTATTTCACATCAGGTGCAAAACATCACCAGTTAAGCATGAATAGCAATATCTATCAAGCAAGTTCACCAAGTCAGAACATCGACCATGGAAGTCAAAAGGAAATAAACAAAATGAAATGAACAAAATAAACAAAATGAAATGAACAAGTGCACATTTCCCTACCTAATCTGTAAGTCTTGAATTTACCCTAGCTAGTAGCCTGCTTGTGTACTCCTCCCATACCAACAACCACCTTCTTTGTTATGTCTTCTACAGATGCCAAGAAAAAAGCAAGTACATTGTTTTAGTCCCAAAATTGAGGAAACCCGGAAGACAAACTGATGTACTCCCTTATGAAGCCTTCACGCCAGGGAATGCCCCTGTCAGTTCCCTGAAATATACTCTAGCCCTCTAAATATTGCAAACCTGCACAGACTGACTGACTTGTAGGATTTATCCTGTACTAGGAAACGTTTGCATGGTCAAAAAGTCCTAAAAATGCTACCACCAAAGCTTCAAACACCAAAAGTTCGAACCTTTATAAGCATTATAGGTAAGTATAAAAAAAGAAAACAAATTTAAAAAAAAAAACTGCTGGGGCTGCAAGGGTGTCTTTAAAGTATAGTGAGCGGGGGTATTCACTACTGTAAAGTATAGTGAGCGGGGTTTTGCGGGGGACACCCCTGCAGCCCTCATAGTATGTAAGTGCATTCGCATGAGAAGAACAAGTTACTCTCTTACCTGGTAACGATCTTTCGATGGGATGGTCCGACGATTTATTCCATATCTATGACAGTAATCACCGCAGCACAGCTGCAGTGATTACTGTCATAGATATGGAATACGTCTACTTTTGGTAGTTCGCACCTTTCTCATGTGAACGATTTGCCCGCAGTAATGTCAGCCGCGGGCAAATCACTTGGATTCATTGACATTCGGTATGACAATAGATTAAATAATCTGTGTGAGAACCTGTTTCTCCCGAGATTGTTCTGTTTTTATTTTTATGATTTTTTAGTTAAATACTGATGATCCAAACCTCAGAGCACATTTGTGTACTGCCAAATTATACACCAGCCAGGAAGTCTTAGCTGCTGCATTGGAATCACTAAAACGTCCCAACGCTAGTTACAGGTTGCACAATACTTTTTTAGACTTAAAATACAAACTGACCCAGTTTCCCAACTCTTGTAAGTTTAGGAAAAAAACAGGGCCAACCTTAACACTGCTTGCACCTAATGCAATGGTTACATGTGAAAATGTATTTGCTCCTGTTTTCTGTTAAATGCAACTCTCAGAATGTGTACGGTTTTCAACCCCTTGTGTCCCCCCACACCCCGCTTCCAGGTGATTTTATTGCCTTTCAGATAAGAAAGCAATTCCAGGACCACATTCCATTCATTCTGTTCCTCCACCTAATGAAATGTGTTTTCGTTTTGAGAATAATCTGTGCTGTGGCTTTCCTTTACAAATCATTTCAGTCTGCAACATCTGATGGAAGAGGTCTGTGGGACTTCATAAGCTAATGTTTTGTTCCATCTCTGCATATACTTTTCAATTAGTCCAATAAAAGGTAACACATTCTGCAACTGGTGCCATCAGTGTAAAAAAAAAAAAAAACAGTCTTGTTATTGGAGACTTGTACGGGTGTCAAGGTGTGCCCTCCTCCCCCTGTGACTCCTGTGTACCTGATGTTTTGCTCTTTTGTCGGTACAGGGTAGGTCTTCGGCCCGATGTCCGAGCCGGTCCTCTATAGGGCAATGCGGGAAGAAACCCTCTGAACCCGGGTCTGTGCACGTATATTGGTATCAACAGCCAAGGACCGTGACCTCCTTCTCAACACCACAGTGAAGGACCAACAACGGATTAGCGTGGTGTCAGGCAGTGCGAGGCACTCACGTGGAAGGCCCAAGAGAGCAGAAGGAAGACAAAGGGAGCTGGCAAAAAGTGGGGGTGCAGCATAAACGAAGAGCAGAAATAATGACAAGATCAGAAGCATAAAAAGGCAAGGCAGCAGGAAAGGGCTGACAAGGCAAAGGAGAGCAGCAGCAGCAGCAGGCAGGGCCAGCAGCAAGAAACAGGCAAGGCACAAGGCAAAATAAGCAACAGCAGGCAGAACCAGCAGCAACTAGCCGGCCTTTCAGAAAAGGCTGTGACACGCTGGGAACTGGCCCGGGGCATCTTTATATTCCTGGAGGCTATACTCCTGGAGGCAGGCGGACTAGGCTTTGTAGGTGCTCACAACATTCAGTTTTTCACGTTCTGCGTTGGTAGACGATCAAGTATACCCTTTTTGCATTTAATGAACATATAGATGTTTATGGTGCACAAGGTGCCTTTGCGCCCATCCTCTCAGTACAGATCTGTTCTCTAGAGGACTTGTGCTATTCAGGAAGGTTCAGAATATTTGCCAGATGTCTTATTAAATCAACACAGTTGCCGTAACTGAATCCCCAGGTAAGGTTTATGTCCTTTTGGGATAGTTTATATATTTCCAGACAAGATCAAGCTGGCATCTCTTTCAAGGGGTCAGTGTTACCTTTCGCAAAGAGATGTTTGGGGGCACTGCAATTTCTGTTGCATCACTGTATCCATTGGCTTCTGGAGATCAAGTTCCACATTCTGATCAATTTTAAGTAGAGAATGCCATGCAGAGGAACAGAGGTGAAAATAAAATGCATGAGATAAGAACATAGATTTTCTTTTTTTTTTTAAACTTCTTTTTATTAATTTTCAAACAAAGAAACTTGAATCCCCAAACTCACCCCCCCCCATTCCCCCAAGGCAGCTTCAGTTGTCACTAACCCAGATAGACACAGTTCAAACAGTCCAGGTGGTGCCTGGCTCCTTACATCTGCAGCCCCCCCTTTTTCCCCTTCCCTCCACCAGTGCTCACCTCAGGTCCAATAGTCGCAAGCGTTGAGGCCGCCAGCCGATACGAAAGTCATCTTGCAAAAAACACAGGGTTTCCTCCCAATCTCCTGTGAAGGATTACAACTTATTATCCTTTGCATAGGTGGCCCATTCCACAGACACAATGTCCCAAAGCTTCCGCAACCAATCCTGAAGAAGAGGGACCTCTCCACTCCTCCACCTCTGAGCTATCACTGTCATAGCAGCCTGGACATAGATTACTCTTGCTTTCTCCTGTGATTTGGGCTCCCCCTCCCCGTTGCCCCTCCCCACACCCAGAATAATCTCGTCTGGAGACCTACTTCCTGGCCCACTTAACTGCTCTTGAGCCCTCTGCACCTCCACCCAGAAGGGTTTAATATATGGACACTCCCACCAAATATGCTGTGCCGTTCCCTCCATCCCACATCCCCTCCAACACTTCCCCGACGTTGTAGGAAAGATCTCCTTGAGCCTGGATGTGGTGTAGTGCCAACCGAATAGAATCTTGTACCACATTTCCTGGATCTGGGAAGCTCTCGCTAACTTGGGGATTACCCGCCACAGACGCACCCATTCTTCCCGCTCTATTGGTCTACCTAGCATCCGATCCCATCTCCGCATATACTGCCATGGGGCCCTAGCCGGGGTTTCGTCTAGTACCTTATAAAGATTGGAAATAAGACCCTTAGACCCATCGGTCGAGTGCAGAAACTTTTCGAACCTTGTTCTTCCCCTAGTGGCCGCCAGCCTATTTAATGGGTGCATAACCCAGTGGTGCAGCTGCGTGTACCAGAGCCTCTACCCCCCTCCCCCACCCCGCACTCCTTCTTACAGTCTTCAAACGAGAGTATCTGCCCCTCTCGGAACATGTCTCCCACCCACCTACAGCCTCCGTCCTCCCATTGACGGAAAGCCCCCTCTTACATTCCGGGCGTAAACTCTATTGCAAAAAAAGGGCGTGTATGGAGAAGGAAATGTAATCCCATTGCATTTGACCAATTTGTCCCAGTTCCGAACCATCAGGCCAGTAATGGTGCTCTCGTAAATATGACCAGGGTGCAGCCCTTTCGGAAGCCATAGAACCTCCGCAAGACTACGGTGCGCCACCGCCCTATCCATGTCCACCCACTGCTTATTTTGAGAGGGCTCCCCCTCACACAACCACTCCCTCCCCACCCTTAATTGGGCCGCCTCATAGCAACGTTGAAAATTCGGAAGCGCTAGCCACCCTTCCCGCCTAGGTGCCTGCAATAATTGCTTGCTAATCCGTGGTTTTTTCCCCGCCCACAAGAAGTTTCTGGTGAGCGAATCCAATTTTCTAAGAAAGTCCCGGGGGACCCCCTGAGGAATTGCTTGGAAGAGGTACAGCAGGCGGGGTAACGTTACCATTTTAACCGTCGCCAGCCTACCTAGCCACGTTATCGGGGGAGTTCTCCACCGGCGAAAGTCCCCATCGATACTTTTTAACAGTGGGGGATAATTCGCTCTATACCATCCCGCCACCCTCGGCATCATTTTCACCCCAAGGTACTTAATACCAGTCGGACTCCAGATAAACTGGGTAGATTCCCTCAAAGCAGTCTGCTCGGCGCCCTTTACCGTCAGGTTCAAAAGCTCAGACTTCGCATTATTAATCCGATGGCCAGAAGCCTCCCCGAAAGATTCTAACAGGCTCCTGCTTAATTGGATAGATGAAGCCGGGGCCGCAAGACCTAGTAGCAGGTCATCCGCAAATGCCGCAACCTTCTGCTCTGTCCCCCCGAAAGGAATGCCCCTTATCCCCTTCGCCTCTGTAATCGCCTGCAAGAGAGGCTCCAGGTAAATCGAATAAAGCATGGGGGACAAAGGGCAGCCCTGCTTGGTCCCCCTAGTCACCCCGGAGAGTCTAGACATCGTTCCATTCACCGCTATTCTCAGCTTAGGTGTCTGGTAATTAGCCTGAACTATGCGCAAAAAACTCCCATCAATACCCATCCTCTGCATTACTTTAAATAGAAAGGACCACTCCACGCGGTCAAAAGCTTTTTCAGCATCTAGCGAAAGAAGGACCGCGGGGGTGTCCGTTCTATGAGACTTTTCAACCAGATGCGCAATTCTTCTTATATTGTCTGCAGTCTGCCGGCCCATAACAAACCCTGCTTGTTCCGGGTGGATCAAGTCGAGGAGGAAACCCTCTAACCTTCTCGCCAATACCTTAGTGAAGATTTTGGCATCAATATTAATCAGCGCTATAGGCCTAAAAGATGTTCGTTCCTCCGGGTTCTTACCCGCCTTGAGAACAAGGGTTAGCCGAGCCTCCTCCATGGAGGGGGTAATTCTCCCTGTCTCCCGAAAGACGTTAAAAAGGTGCGTCAACTGCGGGGCCAGGATATTCACAAAGGTTTTATAAAAGATTGCGCTATAACCATCCGGGCCCGGTGCCTTGTTCAGCGGTAGCCCCCTGATCACCCTCCTCACCTCCTCCTCTGTAATTTCCCTGTTCAGCCCCTCCTGTGCTTCACTCCCTATCCTCTCCAGCCCAATCTTATCCAGAAACTCATCCTGTAAGCCTTCCCGGGGGTTCTGCGATGTATAAAGAACCTCATAAAAAGAAGCCAACGCTTCCCTTACCTCCCCCGCCTCCAAAACCCTGTCCCCCCCTTCCATCCTCAGGGCAGTAATCGCATTTTTGGCCTTAGCACCTCGCGAAAATCGCGCTAATAGAGCATCTGCTTTATTGGCCTTCACGTAGTAATGTTGTCGTACTCACAGGAGAGCCCCCTCCACCCTTTTGGTCTGAAGAATCTCCAGCTGTCCCAGTGCCCTGCGGTATTCCCTCATAGAAGACCTGGAGGGCGCCGCCCCCACCCTTCATCGCGCCTTTTCCACCTCCGCTTCCAGTTTCACTTCCAACGCTCTCAATTGCCTCTCTCTATGTGCCACCAGCGCTCTGAGTTCCCCCCCCCGTAACACAGTTTAAAGGCATCCCACCTCATCTCCTCCCCCGTTTCCACTCTACAGTTGTTAATGAAAAAAGTCCTTGATCTTTGCCTCTATATCCTGTCTGATAATCGGGTACCTGAGGAGATGACCCGGAAATCTCCAGGACCACACCCCTCTTTCCTTCGGGCCCAGATCCAAAACCATAGAAACTACCTTATGATCTGCAATACCAATGAGACCTGTCACGACCTCCCGTGCCCTACCCACTAGACAAGAGGACACCCATATATAGTCGATCCTTGACTGCGAACCGTGAACTCCCGACAGAAAAGTAAATCCCTCCTCCTCGCCCTTTATCTCCCGCCAAACATCCTTTAGTCCAGCTTCCTGTATTCGATTCCGGAGAACCACCGACATCACCGCCCCACCTCCTCCCCTTGAGTGGCACGAGCGGTCCCTGTCCTCCTCCCATGCTATATTGAGGCCCCCCATTAAGATGATATGGCCCTGCGCTTTCTGCTCTATCAGACCAAGGAGTCTCCCAAAAAAGTCTTCTTGTGCTGCGTTCGTACCGTACGCTACTACTAATTTGTACTGCCTCCCCTGGTACGATCCTATAGCCAGGATGTATCTACCCCCTTTGTCTCGTACGCTCTCCAATATCTTGAGGCCCACTGGTGCTTTGATCGCTAGAGCAACTCCCCCTGACCTGGTTCACCCCCCCCCCGACGCGGGTAAGATCTGGTCGTAACCCCGGAGTTTAAGGCCCTGATCCGTAGGTCGAAGGTGCGTTTCCTGCAACCCCAAGACATCCGGGTTCTCCTTTCTAGTAAAGTGTTCGAGCTTCTTCCCTTTCTGGGGGGTATTAAGCCCCCGCACATTATGTGTTAAGCACTTGAAGTTACGTGGTGGCGGATCGGGCAAAAAAAAAAAACCCGGAAGCCCCCCCCCACCAATGAGCACCTCCATTGCAGGCTGTCCATTCAACCCCCTCTGCCTTCCAGTCGACCACTCGGCCTGCAGGAGCTGCAACCAACACCTTCCGAACTCTGTCCACCGCACCTGCTGCCCGACTCCCCCCACCCCCCAAACTCCTCTCCACCCCCCCTGAAGAGTGTACCCTTCCCGCCACCCCCCCCATCTCTCCCCTCGGGTAATCTCACCCTTACCGATTCACAGATGGGTCCTCCCTCCTGCCCCATAACTCCTTTTGTTGGCCCACCACCCCTGAACCAAATCTATGTCTGAGACTCTCCCAGTGCTGCTTGGTCCCCCTCTGAGGGGTTACCCGGATTTCTCCCAAATCGCAGTTTGCCTCCTTGCCTCACCCTCCTTCTCTTCTCCCCCACCGTAGACCACTTCCATGGCCTGGCCTCTGGGGTGGCTGCCGCAGCTGACCTCCCCGAGCTAATGGCGACCTCATCGACCTCGAGGCCAAACAAGTCCACGCCCTCCTGGACCATGGTGATTCGCTTCCGAGACCCTCCCCAATCAAACACCAAGCCAAAGGGAAATGTCCATCTATATTTGATCCCTTTCTCATTCAACGACTTGATGATCAGGGCCATCAGCTTCCTCTTCACCAAAGTGCTTGCCGCCAGGTCCTGGAATAGCACTATGCGGTGCTCCTGATACTTTATCGGTTCCTGCTTCCTCGCCTCCCGGAGAATTTCCTCCTTTTGGGCATACCTGGCAAACGCCACCAGAACGTCCCGGGGCCTGGCCTGGGACCCCAGCCCCCCTCTGCTCACTCTGTGTATGCGATCCAACTCTATCTCCTCCGGGGCCGAGAACCCCAGGATTTCTGCAAAAATCGATTGGGCGACCCTCATGAGGTCCCTGTCCTGGACCGTCTCTGGAAGCATTTTAATTCAAATGTTCACTCGCCGAGATCTATTCTCCATATCCTCAATCTGGTTCTCCAGGTTGCGAGTGGCTACATCCAGTCGCTCTATTGCTTCGCTATTCGCGGATACCTCCTTGTCCAGCTCTTGTAGCCCTCTCTCCAGCACATCCGTCCTCTCACCCTGCTGCCGCAGCTCCTGTTTGATTTCTCCCATCGCCGCATTGAGATCCGCCCGAAGAAGCTGAAACTGATCCTGAAACGTCTTGGTTATGCTAGAATGCAGGGCCTGCATTTCTCCCTTCAGTTCGTCCCGTGACATCCCGGCCGCACACCCCCCTCCGTCGCAGGAGAAGGCTACCTTGACTCGCCTGCCCCTGCCAACTTAGCCAGCTCTATCTTGTCCTGTCCCGGCCACATAGAGGGGAGCGTACCAGAACTGTCGCCATGGGACACCTCACCCTTCCCACCTTTCACCTTGGGCTTCCTGGCCATCATCTAGTAGGAGCCCTTCCACTTCTTCGGCTGGCCACACTACGTGGGGCTCTAACAGCTGCAGGCACCAGTCCTTTCGGAGGCCTTCTTCACACGTCAGCCCCTCAAAGCGCGCGGAGTGCCCCTGAGTTCTTCCTCCCACTGGCGGCAATTTCTACCAGGTCGCCTATTTACAGTTTGCAGCCCTCTCCAAATCAAGCAAGACTCTCTTAAGCAGCCACCTTCCAATGCTTGAAAGTCCAATATAGCCCAGGGATGGAGTAACCTCCCCGGGGCCCTCCTATTGAAAGCGTCCTCCCAGGGCCTCTCCAGGGGCTACCTCCACTGAAAAACCTCCCGTCTCTGGCGGGCCCCTCTTTCCAGTGCCACGGGGCCAGGTCTGGTGCTCCTCGCCGCCTCCTACCTCCACCCGAGCGCGGATCCTGTGGTGTGGCCCGGCGCAGAGCCGGGCCCCACCCTGCCAGCGCTTCCTTCTTCCACGCCCGGGGTGAGATCTTGTCCTCACCGATGCAGCGTTTCACCTCTCCTGCTGCGCCAGGCTCCAGCTCGACTCCTCGGGTCTGCCGCTGCGCTTCACGGGCCCCCCGCCGTGCCCAATGCCGCCTCCTGCGTCGGCGGGTCGGGCCCCAGAATCAGCCCGGGCCGGCCCCACCGTTGTGCCTGTACCCCTGGGGGTCCCCAGATTCCGTCTCCGCTCCTCCGGATGGGAGCTGCTCCCCTCGTCTGCCTCTGCCTTTCCCAGCACCACCTGTGCTGTCGGGGGCTCGCCGCCTCCCCCTGCTCCGGCAGGCCGCGGCGCCGGGACGCCGCCCGGGACTCCCACCTCCAAGCCACTGGTCTCCACCCTGCAGCTGTGCTCCGGGTTGGGGCTCACTCCTGTCGCGAGATCCCTGGGATCAGGCAGCTCCACTCTCCCGGTTCTGGGTGACACCTCCTCTGCTCCGAACAGCCCTCTCAGCGCGGCCCCGATCCCCACTCTGTAGACCAGCACGACTCCTCCCAGGTCGCCTCTAGCTCCGACGCTCACCAGGGCCAAAACTCTGTCCGTCTTCAACTCTCTGCAACTCTCGCCGGTCCAGGCGTTGACGATTCCCCGGCACTTCGGAGGTTCCCTAAAGCTCCTTAACGGGCACCTGATCGCCGCAAATGCAGGGTGGTGGGCCTCCCCCAACGTTAGGGCTCGGGAGCTCCGTGGGCACGTCTACCCACTACGAGCGGCCATCTTGGAATCCCCAGAAAATAGATTTTCGACCGTATCCAAGAGTGAAGGTGTCTACTCTGAAACCTGTGAAGTGTCTAAATGAGCTACATTTAGCTCAATAGGTCAGTGGTCATCGTACAATAGTTTGAAAAGGTGTTCAGAGGATTGACATCCTGTGGCAACACCATAGTAAATTACCATATTAAATCCAATTTCATTTAAATCTCACCTTAAGTACTGTTGGCCATAAGAGATGTCAGGGAGAAGAGTGGATCCGATAATTACCATTAGACTTTACAGCCCTTTGCTCTCAGAGTGTGATTACAATTCTTGGTTTTGCCTCATGGCCTCCAAGGCAAAAAGGCAGCATAAACGCAGAGCAGAAATAATGACAAGATCAGAAGCATAAAAAGGCAAGGCAGCAGGAAAGGACTGACAAGGCAAAGGAGAACAGCAGCAGGCAGGGCCAGCAGCAAGAAACAAGCAAGGCACAAGGCAAAATAAGCAACAGCAGGCAGAACCAGCAGCAACTAGCCGGCCTTTCAGAAAAGGCTGTGACGCGCTGGGAACTGGCCCGGGCATCTTTATACTCCTGGAGGCTGGCGTGTGGCGACCGCCAACACCAACTTCACTGCATATGCACGAAAAAGGGCTGCTGGTCCCGCACGCATGTTCACAGTGCGAAAAATGGAGGCTCCCATGAACCGGGGTCAACGCTTCGGAGCGCATCGTGGGAGCCCCAGCACTTCCTGTCCATGAGCCTCCAAGTAAGTCTCCAGGAGGGCATGGCGCTGTAATCATGGGAAGGCTGCGATGTGACAATGGGGCACCTGCAAAACTGTATTTTTAGCTGGTGTACAGTCTGTAAAACTGATGGGTCTGAGGTCCATTTCGGGTTAATTGCATATTGCACCACCCTTGATTCGATTTTTCAAAAAGGAAAGATGAGGGTGGGGGGACATCCACACAACTCAGATTTTTGGAAATTGTGGCGCTCACGATGTACTTCTAAAGCAATCTGGAGGAGAGATGCGTTCTGTCAATGGAGTGAGAAGATGCCACAACTTCCTGGATGGAATCGCCCGAGGACACCGAACGAGCAAAACAGCCCCGATCATTGCAGGTCTTGGGGAGAACCATTAATGAATTAATAAAAATGCTTTCTGTATGGAAGACTAGGCTTTGTAGGTGCTCACAACATTGTTTTTCACGTTCTGCATTGGTAGACGATCAAGTATACCCTTTTTGCATTTAATGAACATAGATGTTTATGTTGTACAAGGGGCCTTTGCGCCCATCCTCTCAGTGCAGATCTGTTCTCTAGAGGACTTGGGCTATTCAGGAAGGTCCAGAATATTTGCCAGATGTCTCATTAAATCAACACAGTTGCCGTAACTGAATCCCCAGGTGAGGTTTATGCCCTTTTGGGATAGTTTATATATTTCCAGACAAGATCAAGCTGGCATCTCTTTCAAGGGGTGTTACCTTTCGCATAGAGATGTTTGAGGGCACTGCAATTTCTATTGTATCACTGTATCCATTGGCTTCTGGAGATCAAGTTCCATATTCTGATCAATTTTCAGTAGAGAATGCCATGCAGAGGAACAGAGGTGAAAATTAAATGCATGGGATAAGAAAATAGATTTTCGACCGTGTCCAAGAGTGAAGGAGTCTGCTCTGAAACCTGTGAAGTGTCTAAATGAGCTACATTTAGCTCAATATGTCAGTGGTTATCGTACAATAGTTTGAATAGGTGTTCAGAGGATTGACATCCTGTGGCAACACCATAGTAAAGTACCATATTAAATCCAATTTCATTTAAATCTCAACTTAAGTACTGTTGGCCATAAGAGATGTCAGGGAGAAGAGTGGATCAGATAATTACCATTAGACTTTACAGCCCTTTGCTCTCAGAGTGTGATTACAATTATTGGTTTTGCCTCATGGCCTCCAAGGCCTAAACACGATAGGATCCCAAAAGTTAATCTACAAGTCTGCAATTATCAAGGATCCTTGAGAGCCATCACTTGGCTCCTGTGTGCAGGAAGTAAAACAACAAGCCTTCTCATTCGACTTTGCAGAAACAGGAGGGAATGTGACCACAAGCAAATGTGATCTGGTCATCCCACTCCAAAATCACAAAGTGTCAGCAATGCTGGATTGTCTAGGCACACAGCGCCCCCAAATGAGAAACCTGGTCCCTTTCTGAATACGCATTGATTTAAGGTAACAGACCCCCCGATATGACGTGGCTGCAGGCTCCCCACGATCTCTTAACTTAGGTGAACGCCCACATGTAAGCAAGTACTGCAAGTGTAAAATAAATTGTTACTAATTGGTAAAACTAACCAGACTCAGAACAAGGATCAGATGATGTTTCCTAAGAAGGGAGTTTACAGTAGGTGACTGCAGTTTCTGTGTAAGTCCCTTTTAGGTGTGTTGCTCATTTTAAAGCAGACAACTTAAGTGTAATATCGTGGATAATTGAGAAAGCAGGAACAGATTCCAGAATGGAATGGAGAGAGAAGTGCTAGCAAGTCGGTTGGAAGAAACCAAAGGTCGCGGAGAGAGAGACTACGTTCATATCCCCATTTTACCCATTAGTTTATCATATATGTTTTTTTTCTCTAATAAAGCGCATATGTAAACTCCTTCCAGCGTCCGCCTACACTTCAAGTGGACGTTAGAAAAAGGGACCCTATGACACAAGTCATCTCACGTTACGTGCGCCCATTTTAAGGAGTCAGGCAACATTACAGGCTCCAACACAGCCTCTTCCTCGTCCAAGTATTGGGTTTGCTTCATATTTATTTGTATTTTTTCATTGTTTGAGAGAGAAAGCAAAATAAACGAAACATTAGCACCAAATCAAATAATAAACCATTAACAAGTTAAGTACAGGAAGGAAGTTATAATAGCCTGGAAATTTAGCAACACATATATTCAAATATAAACTACCCGAGTAAGGAAGACCGCATTAAATTTGAATACTTCAGGTGTACCACCATGTCAGTAAACACATCAGAATGGCTACACTTAGGGGTGCAGGAGCCATGTCAATACAGAGTGTTCCTGCGCCTGCAATGTTTTTGCCTGAGGTTGAGGAGCCTACTCTGCCATGGAAAAGATGGCTTAAGACATTCAAACACTATGCCAACGTAGTATGTGGCACAAATTACAGCGTGGAGAGAAAAAAAGGATTTCATTTTTACATTGTTTAGGTCCGGCTGGCCAAGAGAAATTTGAAGATCTACCTGAACTGGTTGTCGATGAGTGTGGGGATATGAACGAATATCAGAAGTCCATCCAGAAAATGAATACACATTACGAGAAGAAAAGAAGTACAATTTTAGAACGATAGAAGTTTGGAAAACAAATCCAGGATGAAGGGGGGAGTGTTGAACAATACATCACAGCTTTTGGGAAATTGGCCAGAACGTGCAAATTTAACCAACAGCTAAAAGAGAGATTGAGAGATCAATATATGTTAGAACGTAACAGAAGCAAAGTACGAGAGAAACTGTGGACAGAGGATGATCCAACCGTAGATGCTGTACTCAGGATGGACAAGGAGGTTGGACACACGGAGAAGTGTGTGAAAACATTGAAAAGTAGAGTGAAAGCAATTGCAGTTAGGGCACGCAGTGAATACGGTGCAGCCAGCCAGCGAAGAAGTGATTGCAAACCTGAGTAATCAAAATAGAAGGAGAGGAAGCAGCGACAATAGAGATGCCAGGTTCAATAATGAAAGCAGGTTTAACAGTGAGAATAGAGATAACCGAGAAGGGATGAACAAGGACAGAAGACTCAATACTGAATATCAACCCCGTGGACGAGGTGGACAGGAGGAAGAGGACTAATATTGTGGAGAACGTGCTAGAGGTGCGATAGCCCTTCCTTTGGGCTAACAGTCTGAATTGCCCTGGCTTAAGGATCATATGCAGGAACCACAGTGGAAGAGGACATCTGGCTAGATGCTGCAAGAGTAGGAATGCTGCGATGAATTGGATTGGAAATTAATACAGTGACGAAGGCTACGAGTGTGTGTCGGCACTAGAGGGAAAAGATGAAGATCTGGATAGTCTGAAAACCACTATCATGGTCAATAGTAACCCAATAGTTATTATGGTAGATTCGTTAGCCAAATACACACTAATTCCTGAGGTCAAATTGTAGAAATATGGACCAAAATATTTACATGAAGTTGATATAAAACCAAGAGCTTATGGCGGTGTGAAAATTGAACTAATTGGATGGTTTACAGCAACTCTGGTTTTCAAGGACAGACAGGCAGAAAGACGCATTTATGTATCAAGGAGAGGGACATCTCTTCTCAGCTGGACACAAAGATTGTTAAAGGTCCGACTGGATGCCAATGCAGCAGCAGGAGTTTTTTTGATTGAAGGTCCAGAGATGAACAAAGAGGAAATACAAACTGAAATATTCAAGAATGACATCGGCTGTGTGAATGGATTCACACATCGCATATTACTTGAACAAGGTGCCAAACCAGTGGCGCAGAAACTGCGTAATGTCCCATTAGCAATGAAAGATGAAGTAAAAATTTAACTTAAGTTGGAAGAACAAGGGATTATTGAAAGCATTGATGCATCTGAGTGGGTTTCCCCCTTGGTTGTGGTAAGGAAGAGTTCAGGGAAGGTCAGAGTGTGCATTGATTGAAGAGAACTAAATGAGTGCATAATTCCTGAAAGACCTCTGCTACCAAATATACTGGAGTTTATTTCGACAATGGGGTCGGCAAAAGTATTCTCTACACTTGATCTTACAGCTGCTTATCAGCAAGTAAAGTTACACAAAGAGTCGAGGCAGTTGACAGCATTCATTACTCCAGAAGGGCTTTTCGAATATCGCAGGATGCCGTTTGGACTAATATCAGCTGCTTTAGAAGATTATGTACCGTATTCTGGATGGAAAAGCGAGAGTTATCTTCTTTCAAGGCGATATCCTGGTGTAAGCTGAAAATGAAGAAGAATATAACAGAAGGCTAGAAAAAGTGTTCAAGAAATTGCACAATGTAGGGATGACTCTCAGTAAAGAAAAGTCATAAATCAATAGGAAAGAGATTGAATATTTAGGACATGTGATCTCCAAAGACGAGATTGCACCAAAGAGGGATCTGGCGGATGCAATAAAACACATGGTAAAGCCAAACTGCAAGGAGCAACTCAGAACTTTTTTTTGTATTTTTATTTATTTATTTCAATTATTTATTTATTATTATTTTTTTTTAGGTATGGCAGAATATTACTCTAAGTTTATTCGAGGATTTGCCAATCACACCGTGGCTCTAAGGAATATGATAAAGATGAACAAGAAGTTCATATGGGATGAAGAATGTGAGAATGAATTTCAATATATGAAGGAAGCTTTGGCTACAGCACCAGCTTTACAGAATTATGAGAGGGGGGAGACGCACATAGATCACTGCAGATGCCAGTTTAGTGGTACTTTGAGCGGTTCGGACACAGATCCATGACGGAAAGGAGTATATTATAGCGTTTGCATCTCGGTTGCTTAAAGGAGCAGAAAAAGCTTATGCAACTATTGAGAAGGAAGCAC
Source organism: Ambystoma mexicanum (assembly GCF_040938575.1). Classification (NCBI taxonomy): domain Eukaryota; kingdom Metazoa; phylum Chordata; class Amphibia; order Caudata; family Ambystomatidae; genus Ambystoma; species Ambystoma mexicanum. The sequence goes on along the minus strand of NC_090922.1, from coordinate 1,296,857,246 downwards.
TGGCAACAAGATGGGGTACAGACAAACATAGAAGCTTTATCTGGGGGAGTTAAATTTGAGCTACATACGGATCACAAACCGTTGGTGGAAGTGTTTTCAACAAAGGGTCTTGACAAAGTATCGGGCAGGATAAGGAGATACAAGACTCAAGAATTTGATTTTTCTGTGACATACATCCCGGGTGTGAGAAACTATGCAGCAGATTCTTTATCAAGAATGACAAACAATGTGGACACTGAGGATGATGTGGATGACCAGGAAATGATTTGTGAAATATATGATTTAGCAATATCGAAACAAGAGTGGTATGAAGAGATGATGAAAGATATGAGGATGATGTTCATGATTTGGGGTACATTTAAGGCCCTTGCAGAAATCCCCATCCAACAAAAACCGCATGGAAATAATGCAGAAAAACTGCAGTTCTTTTCTTTCCATGGCGCATAAGGGTGGCGAGCACTAAACACAAGAATGCTACCAGAAGAAGTGCTCTGCATTGTTTTACCTCCATTTGAAATCATGTGAAAATGACCTGCATGCAGAACGCCACCACATTTGCTGTTCTGTTTTCTCAATACTAAAGCTGCACATATGATATCCAAGACCGCTTTGCAATTTGCTCTTGATTTCATTTAAAAACATCACAAAGTGGTGCCCTTCACGGAAACCCACCCTGGCATGCTTTAATTCTGCTGAGTACCTGTTACACTCACATGGTATCCTCGGGGACGCCACCCTGCCCGTGTTGGATGATTTGCACTCTCGAACCCTCTCCCAGTCCCTTGGTAAGGCCTCCAGTTAAAGATGGGTCTGCAATATAGGAGAGCTGGATACAATACCAGATTGTCTTTATGTTTTCCCACCTCCCTTGGCCTCAACTCCTTCCTCCCCTCATTGGGCCCTCTCCTCACCTTAATATTGTAAAAGGTGGATTCTCCGTCCTGCTCCTCGTGGCAGGGGTGCGTAGATGTGGGGGGCGAGCAGCGACTAAGTTACTTCACTGGTGCAAGCCCCCCCTGTGGGAATCCAGGCCTACTGCGACTCCGTAGGTTTGCTGGTTTACAGTCTTTATATGCGGTTCTTATGTTCCTCTTAGTTCGAATAATAATGTCTTGCTTCTTTCCTTTTAAGTATGGAAAGGTATTTTGGTGTTGTCATGCAGTTTGAAGATGAGCATGGGCTGGTAGGCGAAAGCGCGGTGTGCGCGATGCTGTCCGGTGAGTAATGCGCGATGCGCGGCGCTGTTTCGCCTTTTATATTACTAACCTGTGTCTTTTCTCTCTTTGCAGGTTGCGATGTTCCTCTACGAGCACCGTAATGTTCCAGCAATGATACTGACCAGGAGATGACTACCCAGGTAAGAATTGTGTGGCTTTCTTCATTCGGGATGAAATGTGAGTAAACGCTTACTAATGCTGTCTTTCTTTCTCCTCTTTCCAGGATACATGCAGTGCCGGATGGAGTTCGTACCTTCAGGTGAGTGGAACTGAAGTCGGCGATGGATTGAAGATGATACTGTTCCAGGTAAGTTTCAAAGTGTTCTTTCTCCCTCTGCAGGTCCTTGGTTTCAGGTAAGCTGGCATCAAAGAACTGGACACAGTGAGCGTGCGCTGCCCACAGCAGAATAACGCAAAGCATGTTCTGCTGTTTGGGTGCGGTTTAAATAGTCTCAGGTAAAGTAGTCAAGGTAAAATAGTCCCAGGCCTGCCACACCCAAAAGACAAGACCGCATAGCTCAGTTCATTGTAACTGAGCTATGTGTGTGCCTCCATGTTGGCTGCACCACCCCTCTCCTCCCCCCCCCCCCCCCCAAGTTAAATAGTCCCAAGTAAATAGTCCCATTTCTAATGTTGGTCTTCATGATGGTTATGAGCCTGGCGCCAAAGAACAGCAGATGTACTGGGAAATCACTTGAAAGGCCAAGAATTCGGTTTTCCATGGAAACACAGCTTGCGTTTTCTTTTTCTATAAACCCTTGCGCACAAACTGCAGTAAATGAAAGAAATAACGCAGAGTTTCTTTTTCTCATGTCAATTTCAAAGAAATGCTTGGCAGTATATCTCGCTGCCCAGGAAATGACCTTATCTGTAAAAGCACTACAGAAGGTTAATTAACAAGAAAATGTGTGCAGCAAAAAAAAAAAACAAAAGAAAAAAACGCATTTGTAAACGCAAAATGAACTGAAATAAACATGTGTGAATTTGCTCTTCTGAAAATCAGAAGTATGCTGTTTAAAATTGAACTGACGAATGACAGTGTTGCTTGCACAGAAACAGTATTGTATATGTGGGGGGTGTTTGCAGTGACATGGCTACCTAAAATGTGCATTATCTGTATTCACAAAAAGACTTGGTTTCTATGAAAGAAAGAAAAAAAAACCTTGGAAACCAACCCTGCCTTCCATGGGAAAATAATTACCTCCACAAGTGAGCCAGCCCCATGGGCATATGAAAGGGCCGAAGTGTGGGAGTTAGTGTTACGCTCACCTGGTATCCACGGGGACGCCACCCAGCTGCGGGGACTCTGGTGCCCTTCTCAGACGCTCCCTGGTATTATCAGCGGGGAAGTTTTGCCTGGAAAACAGGTGGGCAATGTTCAAGACTGGGCAACTGGGGTAAAAGCCTCCCAACACCCGATATGCCCTTAGCCCCTCCCCGGACCTTTCCTCACCTTGTTATGGGTTTTGGCATGCTCTCCGTCCTGCCTTCTTGCAGGGGCGCGTTGTCCTTGTGGGCGAGAGCGATCTAGTTACTTCACTGATGCTCCTCTTAAGTCTTTCAGGTAGGTCTTATTACTGTTATACTGTAAGCCTTTCTTGAATGCACTAATGTCTTTTCTCTCTCCTTAGGTGCGTGGAAGTTCACGGTGGAACGTTGGCTGAATTCGGAATCACCGGCAGGTGATTATGGTGAGAGCGCCTTGATGCAGTAAGTAGGCACTATGCGCAGCGCTAAAATGCCTTGCCTTAGCTAACCTGTTTGGCTTTTGTTTCCCGTAGCTTGCGGTGCTCAGCAGAGCAAGAAGTTCCAAGGCGGTGCTGGCCGATGGGCAACTCGAGAGGTAAGCTGCCGGTACAACTGTGAAAGTCTAATGTCTTGTTCCTCTTCTTTAGCAGGCCCGACGATCCGGTAGGCTCGCTGTTCCTTGGATGCTGTTTGCTGGAGCAGAGGGCAGCTAGCGGTGGAATCACAGGTATGCTGCTGCTACTAACGATGTTCCTTTGTTTTTTTCAGGTGCGGTTCTTCCGAGGTTCGCAGATGCTGCTGGACACAATGAGCGTCATGTTGCAGGATTGCAAAGGAACGCGAAGCGTGTTCTCCAAATCGGGCATGGTTTAAATAGCATCAAGAAAAAAGTCCAGGTAAAGTAGTCCCTAGGCTACCACAACCAAAACACTATACCGCATAGCTTGGTTCCAAGGAACCAAGCTATGTGGGTGCCCCCATATTGACTGGCGTCAAATAAAGTAGTTCCCAAACACAAGTCTTCATTAAGTATGAGACTGGCGCCAAAGGCGCCAGGACTGGCTCCAAGAGGGCCTGAGCAAAGGATGTCTTAGCTTGTTGGGGGCCTGAGCCGAGACCCCTCCTGGTTTATAGGCCTGCCCGGGGGGTTTTAGGAGGTGGGTCATGACAGTTAGCAGCCTCATCAGACTGGCCAGCAGCCCTACCAAAAGGACCCAAGGGGAACTAGCATTTTCACCAAGAGGTGTGATTTCGTTTGACACCCCTCCCCAGCCCAACTGCATGGCTTCAAAGGGCGTCATCAAAACCCTTTATTCAAACTGACCCAGGGGAAGACAATTTGTGGGGGTGGTAGGACCGCCCACATAGGTGGCTAATCCAGCCCATTGAATTTAAAATAACTATTGTACATTAAGACATTTGTTTCAGCACCGTAAATAAGCAGTAAGTCTATATTATGCCAGTATTTTATGGGATTTTTAAACAAGCAAAATAAGACCAAGTGCATGTTGCTAGCACCTAGGGTACTAGAATGGCAGGAAAAATGAATTTATGGGTGAAGTATAAATGATACCGATATAGAACTTGGTGAAAATATGCAAACTATTATTGGGCATATGTGTAGCCATTTGCAGACTTTCAGATATTATGTGTCTCCTAAAAATGACATAATTGTGCCAAAAACCGATGCTACCTCGCACAGAGTTGGCGATTAGACTGTCCGATTCCCTTTGAAATATAGAATCTGCATATCTGTTTATGATGGTGACTAGTGTAGATTTGAAGTTGTGCTCCATAACTTATTTTGGTAAAATGTAACTGTGGTGAGACAAAGGAAGTCATAAATGCACACACATAAAATGATGTCAGTTCCCCTGAAACAATCAGCCTGTAGGCAGGAGGGAACACCTGTAGCCTGGCCTATCCCGATAGAGGGGCAAGTCCAGAGTACTTCCGCCCAGCTTGTAAAAATCTCGGATGTCACTTTGCCTATACAAGCAGGAGACAGGGAAACCCTAGGGACAAGCAACTGAAAACCAGACCCCAAGATCCAGGAAAGCAGAGATACATCCCACTATCCAGATTCAAAAACTGAAAAACCAGATTTAGAGGCAGCTGATGATCCAGGCAGAACCACCCCTCCAGATCCAGCCATACCCAATAATCCAGGGAGAAAGGAGGAAAGGCAGCTGACCCATTCCGCTGTCCACAGTGACCAGACCTTGCCCAGCTGGCCTGCAGTGACCAGATCCCTTGAGCCCGCTGTCCCAGTGACCAGATTCCTTGGCCCCGCTGTCCAGAGACCCCGCTGGCTGTCCAAAGTCCCAAACTCAAGCTTACCTTGTTAGCATCACCTCACCCAGTACTAAAAACTTTATATCCTGCTCTTTTAATTTTGCATCCTACAGAAAATCCCATTGAAAGTCCCATATTGCATAACCCTCTCTTTCGTATACTGCATCTCCTATTCAAATCCTATTCAAATCCCAGATCGCTAGTATCATCTGTTCACATTTTCCATAGAAGAATCTGGGTTATTTTATGTCTGTTAGCGTATTCCTTTTAGAATTATTTCAGTTATCTGTGTAAGTCCTTAGTACCATTATGAAATGAATTCCCCTAGAAGGAGGTACTTAGTGCAAGCTGGTTAAAATTCGAAATTAACGCGCAGTGTCTTTCCTTAATAATATAGTCATTAAAACATAGCCTCAGTAGAACCTGTCATTGTGCAACCAAAACCAAATTTGCATGTGTATTTTGCTTTTCTATCAACTCCGATTTGCAATTTTCCCATAACAAACTCAAACAATCCCATAAAGAGTAATCTTTTCCCTCAGAATCCTGTCTATTATGTGCCTGTTTCTCATCTCAAACAACAATTTCCGATTTTGACTGCTAAGCCCCTTTTCTTACCTGCTTGTCATTTTAAAGCCTGTGTAAAATAAGAATTTGCAATTCTGGTGTGTGGGTTTTTTTCTGCATTGTTTTCCTTCCAAAACCGATTTTCTCACCTGTGTCACGTTGCTTTGGTGCCCTGTTCAGTAGTCTGTGCCCTTCCTTGTCTCTTAAGTACAGCCACACAAATTTCTGTCTTAGCTTTCCCATTGCATTTATAAACTGATATACAAGTAACCAGTAAAATCCGAGTATGCCATTTTGCTCCTTATGAAGGTTGAAATTAAAAATCGATTTTTCCCTCTTTATATCGAATCCTTATGACAACTTTCCATCCACAAAGAATTTTGTTAGTAGATGTTTGGGGGAAGTGTTGCAGAGGGAGTGCATAGCCTGTGTGCCATCTGTTATTTTGAAGAAAAACAATTTTGCTTCCACTTTCTATTAAAGGTTTATGTAGATGATGTTAGGAATTTGAATTGTGTTGTCGCATTTTTGCATTGTATATCCACAGTAGTGGTGACTGCGGTCCTAAATTTTGATTTGCTTGATTTTCTTTGAATTATAAAAATGTATAAATATTTCATTGATACACACCGGCCTGGTTCATAGTTCATTACGAAACAGGGTATTTGCATTCTCAAAGTAGAATCCGGGGATAAATAAAGATAAAAGCGTTTTTATTGTGCGCCACATTCAATGTCAGTGGAAAGAGTCCCTGGCTGGAGTGTGCCGTGTTCTAAATACGTTACATTAACCAAGAGTCTGGAAGAAGGAGGATTAAACAAGGAGAAGATGCACAAAGCATGGGTGGAAGGCTTCTGGAATGTGACGGATGAACTATGTGTTCAATATGGCTGTTTTATGAGAGGAGATAAGTTGGTGCCACCTGAGGAAATCGGAGAGAAGTCGATACGTCTTGGGCATGAAAAGACAGGAGGGAATGTGACGCCTAAGCAAATGTGCGTCTCATCCTGCTCTAAAAGCCCCAAGTGTGAGCAATGCTGAATTTTATAGGCACACAGCGCCCCCAAATGAGAAACGTGGTCCCTTTCTGAATACGCACTGATTTACGGTAACAGAACCCTGATTTGACGTGGCTGCAGGTCCTCCACTATCTCTCGACTTATGTGAACTCCCACATGTAAGAAATTACTGTATGTGGCAAAAAATGGTTACTAATTAGTAAAACTAACCAGACTCGGAAAAAGGATCAGTTGCCGTTTCCTAAGAAGGGAGTTGACAATAGATCAGTAGATTACAGAAAATCTGTAGTTTGTGTAAATCCCGTTTAGGTGTGTTGCTCATTTTAAAGCAGACAACTTAAGTGACCCGATACCAGTTCTGGAAATGATTTTTCTCTGTGTGCTTCACTTGAAAGAAAACTCTTCACAGATCTGGTTTGAAACTGATACAAAATGTAAAAGAAATTCATAACACCAAGATCTTGTCGAGCTACACTTGGAATTATGTATAAAAATTATCCAAACCCAAAAACGTGAGGAGTTTGGACCAGGAACACAATATGAAATAATACATTCCAAGACCATTTCTATCAAATGATCAAGCTCCAGTTAACATAGTAACACTACTCTATAAAAGCCAACTACCCACTCTTTAAAAGTGCTTTGTTTATTATTACACAGGGTTCCCAATTTCTGTGATATGGTTTTGTTAGCATTTAAGAAAGAATGTAAAACATTAATCCACTGAAATCTGTTGGATGGGTGGGAAATGGTGTAGTGTTGCCCGGGAGTCAAGATGGTCACTATTTCTGACTTCAGGGATTAGCTACATGCTTTACCGTCCCTCTCAGGATCAGCAAGAACAGGACATATCCTTGCAGGGGCACTGGCCCTCATTTTAGTGTGCATCACAGCCAAGGTGTATAGCATCAAATGCAGATTCCTAAAGCCTGTCTTAATACTGAATGGTACATGTGATGAAATCTCCAGCCTGTGGCTGAGTGTAGGGGTTGGGGTGATCACAGGGGCCTGGTGTGTCAACCCACAGTGTGATGGTTGGCACGCAGAAGATATACGGGGAACCCCCACCCATGAACCCCATCATACCTCAAGACTAAGGCAGAGGACTGTTAATGGGCATTAGCTGACTCAGTACGTGTCCTTTTAAAAAATGCTCCAGGGAGAAATACAAAGCTGAGCCCAAGCAGTACTTTTGAGAGTGCCCCCTGGTCAAGGCAACCTGCAGGGAGTGGACTTGGGAACACAACTGTAGCGGATTGGGACATGAATACGAGCTGGCAGCATTCAGGGAGATGCTGGTGTCCTGTGGCAGCGTATGGGAACAAAGATGGCTGACAAACCATGATTTGCAGCTTCGCTGCATACCACAGACACACAATATTGCAAATATTTGTTTTAGGTTTTCAAAATCTAGATAGATCATTGTTCTCGTACTACCAAACAGTGGGGAGGCCGACAAACACCAGCAGCAGCCCTTCACCTCCACCGAGGTCTTGGGTACCGGTATAGCTGGCAGAGGGCCAGGTCTTGCTCCGGCAGTAGGTTACCCCAAATGTGCCCTTGCGGTGGTTTAGGAGCACACAGAGAGGTGGAAGAGGAAAGGACAGGAGAGATACCATTTGGCAGGAGATTATTGTGACCCATCAAGGAGGAAGTGGAGGATGAGGTTTTGGAGAAGAGAGCCAGAACCCTGAACTGGGGGGACAAGGGTTTGGGGAAGAGAGCCAGGACCCCGATGGGGAGTGGAGGTGGATGAAGTAAAGCTTTATTTTGAGGCATGATAATTTTCCTTGTAACAAAAGTCTCCATTAAAAGGTCAGCTGCATTATGGAAGGGGGCTCCAGGCTCTCTCTAATTTAACCATAAAAGAGCGCTCACCTTGTGAGGTTGCAACATATCTTGATAACTTCACAAATTAGTAGTAGGAAATAAAAACTTATTTTAAGAATTGTATTCAAAATAAACATGATTCATCGAGTACCACAGTGTCTCTTCTTACCTTTACACATTCACAGGTAGGTAAGGACCCCACACGGGATGGGCAGGGAGGGACAAGAATCCGCCAACCTAAATATCCCCAACCCCAGGGCGGGTGAACACGCTTGCATCATCAGCCAGGTACACATACCACTAGAGTAATACAGAGGAAAACTGCCACTCCTCAACATGGTGGGCAAACAACAATTCCATTCACACAGGATAATCGCAGATGTTGAGCAAAGAAACGCAAAGACAAAAAGGTAAGAAAAACCTACTAACCCAATTCCAAAACCTCAACTTTCTGCATACACTTCTCATACAGAAGCTCGCACAGGCACTTCTCTGCACAGCAATCCACACGTACTTCACCACATTGCAACAACAGACTAACACCACATAACCCTGCACAACAGCACATGGCAATTCACACCGACCCGAAAAACCGCACTTAAACTCAGCAAACTGTGCAAAACGAACTGAAGCTGCCAACAGGACATCACACTTCTCACTTTCCTATTCCTACTACACCCTAATAGTCCCCTCCCAAACCTCTTTTTATCACACCCTCCTTTTCAGATCCGCCAGAGCACGTGGGGACCACTCCAGTGGTGATGGTACACGGTACAAATACCTTTATTTATCATTTTTAAGGCACTTTAAACAGAATTGTATTTGAAAGCAACACAAGGACAAACGGGATGGCAACAGCGGAAAAAAGCACAACAATGTCAAAACTCAAATATTTCAAAGTGCCTCAAGTCAAGAAGGCAAGGTACCAATGGAAGAACTAGTACAATGAAGTAAATTGTCAATAAATTAAACAAGACAACAACGCTTCTGATAGTCCTCGTGACATTTGGAACGTACAAATGCATAAAGGGAGGGAAAAGAAAAAGGTTGCGGGTATACCCGGGGTGTGGGGGGGTCGGAGGGAAGTAAGAGTGCGACGGAGCCCGTTTAGGAGACAACATATAAGTTGCAAGGCTGTGAAAGCCCAGGGAGGGGATACCAGCCTGCCAGCGCAAGTGCAGGGGTAGCAGACTCTGGAGTTGATTGGGCAGAAGGCCAGGACCCAGTACGACTCATAAGGGATCTGGTCGCCAATCTCAGCGAATGAGGGGAGTTAGCACGTAAGGGAGAGAAGGAAGGAAGAGGAAAAGAGGACATTCTTGAGAAGCTTGTGGGACTTGAGGAGATCTGGTTCGAGGGGGAGAGGGGGTGGTGTTTCAATGGAGGGTGCTAACAGAGGAAAGAGATCTGCCACCTGATGTATGCTTGGAGAAACATTTTACAAGCATAGAGTTTGAGTTGGCGCATCTAAGGGATATATAGAAGGAGAGTATTTAGTAAGAGCCAATGGCAGGTATCGTGACCACAGGGCCCACGCCCCAGGCAGTCTTGTGTATTATGCAGAGGGATATGAACTCGATCCTTGCAACAGCCTTAAGACAGTGGAGACATTTTAGGGCTGGAGAGATACAGGTCCTGTGCTTGAGGCCAAGGATATGTTGCGCAGCCCTATTCCAGATTAGTTTGAGGGGTAGTAGAGAGCTAGAGGGTAGATTAAGGAATAGTCTGTTGCAGTAGTCCAGCCTGGAGAGCACCAGCGCTATAGACACATTGAGCTTCTGGGGGATGGCGAGGAAAGGTGAGAATCCCTCGAGGCGAAGGTGAAAGTGGGCCTTCTTGGCACGGCCCAAGATATGAGGAGTGAAGGAAAGAGAAGAGTCACCCAAGATCTGTGGCTTCAGAGGAAGGAGAGATAGAATAACAGGAGTCCCGATAGGAATGATCTCAGTCCTGCTAGCAATTAAAACACATCATTAGAAGTGCACCATGACTGGATCTTGTTGTATTTGGATGTGGAAGTGTAATTAGGAGTAGTGCAGTGGATGGGAATGGAAGGAGCACAGTAGTGGACAAGTGCTGGAGGAAGGCCCAGGAAAGAAGAGCTAAGGGGAGCCACGGAGGAGAACCTCAGGATAATCGCTAGTACAGGCGACTCACAAGGGTGGGATGTGGATCCACCAAGCTAGGGCCAACAGGGCAGTGCAGTGGGGCGTTGAGTTGCTGGAATTGACTGGGCGGAAGGACCCGAGATGACGTAACATTCCCGAGTAAGCAGGCCAAGGGTCACAGCTCCAGTGGCTTGATTCACAGTGAAGGGAAAGAAGCAAAGTGGTAAAGCAGAGAATAGTTTTGAGCACTTTCTGGAATTATAGGAGGTGCAGCTGAAGTCTGATGGTGGCCGGGAGGTGCTTCCAATGAGAGACCTGCCCCCAACTCTGTGCAACCTGGTACAGTTAAAAATGTTTCCAAACAATTGTGTAAACTGTTGAAAGAGGCTTTATTTACATTTTTATTTTTTAAGAATTTTGAAGAGGGAGTCACATCATTTGAATCTTGAAGGTATCCTTTCAACAAGTTCAGGTTTGGGAGGGAAAACCTCTTTGGCAATGTTCTTTGGCATAGACAGGAGATATGCGATGCGTTTGTATGGCCAGCAAGGTCAGATCTTTTACAAAGACGTAATCCATCGGCTGAAAGATTGGCTCTGCCACCCGCTGTTTGCTTCTTTTCGTAAACTCCTTGTTGTAACCGAGATCCCTGACTGTTATGGCAGTTTTTGATTGTTCTCTGCCAACGTCCTCGTTATGTACAAGCACAGATAGTCTTGTCCTGGCCTCCATACAGTCTATTGAAAAATGCAACCTTTTAGGCCTGTACTTTAGGCACATATTATGGAACACCTTTAAATCTCTTGTGTGGCAGAATTTGGTGACTCCCCTCATGTCTCTGGAAAGCGTTTTGTAATAGACAATCTTCTCGAGTACTGTGTGAGCAGGGGAACCTGGCACCAACCCCCTTTTCTTGTGCTTATGCTCCTCACTGAATGGTCCATGTGCACATTCGTGCAAAGTGTGTTTCTTCCCACAAGTCTTTGTTTGAACAATAATGCATCAATGAACACCATTTTTTGAGCAGCAGATCTGCTGAGCCATCAAGGTTTTTGAGCTCCACCAAATATGGTTGCTGAGAGAATGTGGCCAACTTAAAATGGTTTCTGTAGCCCTTTGTTTTCCAGCAGCTGTGACTTTTAGAAATGGATTTTGCAACATGCCATACATCATAATGATGCTGTATGTGTGGAAACTGCTCTCGCATGGCCTTGGCTATTGAAACGTTCTAGTCAGTGGCTATCAGGCCCATTTTCATTCCTCTGGATTGCAGAAGTTCAATGGATTTAATGAATCAATATTTTTCCATTGCAACCGAAGATCTACATTCAGACACTTGCACCACGACTGACCTCACTATTTATTTGGTTTGCATGTCTTAGAAGTGGCAAGTGCAACATTTATCTTAAAAACGAGGATTGTCACACTGTCAATCACCCGCAAACCGGAGCTTTTTCCATGTAAAGCATAGTCCAAAGATATTAGTTTCTGTGTCCATGCCTGGCTAACAGCCGGGTACAAGGATTTCTTCTGATATCTGTAGTATTGGTTTATTGTTTTTTTTAAGTCCCACAAATGTCCAGAAACTTGAAATTTTGCTGAACGTTGATCGGCTAAACAGCAAAGCTGCTGAACAAAGTACATTTCCAGCAGGTAGTTTTCCAAGTATAAGTTCAGCACACCATGCAAATGTGTTCGAGTTCTGTACACAGGTACCCTTTTACTTCACAAGTGAAGTTAATCAATGACTCCCCACAAACCCTATGATGTAATTTATGATCAGACCGTATCATTTTCATAATCTCAATCAGTGTCATGATTCCTGCCCCTCATGTCCCCAGCCCTCCAAGATGTCAGGCTGGAGCCAGGCCACGATCACCTACATGGCCCTCAAGGGCCTCTCCATCCCTCCAAAGACCCACTTGGAATCAGACTTGGCGCTTGTGGCACCAGACTCACTCACTCACTCCCATAGGATAACATTGGGGATTGGACTTGTAGTGCATTGATGGGGACAAGATGATGCCCCCACATATTTCGGTTCCCAGAACTCTATGTGCAGTCTAGTTTTTTGGGTGTGGTTCAGCCCGGAGACACCTGGGATACCCAGAGACTTTTTAAGCCATGCCCAGGCTGAGAAACATGCTTTGTGTTTTATGCACCTGCAGCGTGACACTCACCGTGTTCGGATCGGTCTCCAGTAGGCCTGCATCTTTCTTCTGTGCTCAGCTCCTGCAAGAACAAGAACACTGTTAGGAACAGCCTTACCTTGCAGCGCTTCTGCTCATCATTCATCACTCCTTCTGTTCTGCGGGCATCTTCGGTGGTGTCATGCCCATCCCGGCACATCGCTTCCTAAGGAAAAGGGAAAAGAACAGAAAAAAGGCATTAGTAAGCATTCAGCAAATCTTCGCTTATTTTTTAAAGACTGTACAAGCTTCAAACGCTTACCTGAATCCCAGCCGCTCTGGGGGAACTGTCTCCGCAACTTCTCATCCATCTGCAATAGGGAAAAGACATGCCAGGTTAGCGTGGAAACATCTAGAGGCGCTGCATACCACGCTTACTCACCGCATTTCTTCTTCATAACCAGCATCCACGCTGAGAAAACAAGGCCCAGTCTCCAGTCGAGTAGACTCCAGGGAAGGGTTCAAGGTCGTAAGAGGTCAGAACAGGCTGAGTGACGTCCCCGTGGATACCAGGTGAGCGTTACAATCAGGCAGCAGCCGAAAACAATGTATTTTGGCTCCGGCAACAGCCAAATCGTCCTGCACTACTGTGGTGTGCGATTCAATGGTGGTGGATAAGTAATCAACACTCAGAAGAGTGATGTCCTGATCAAGAGCACAATTGAACACTAGCGAAGTTGCTTGATTTTTTTCGGTTTGTGACATTTCAGGATTTTCCAAAATGTACTGGTGAAAGAGTGATCAGTTTCTCTCTCGGTTCTGTAAGCAATTCGTAAAAAGGGTCTGTTTTTTTGCATCTTCGTGTTGGCTTATTTTGCTGTAGCAATGATCCATGGTTACTTTACATGGGTCACTGGTGACATAACATTCAAACTCCGGACACTGGACATATGCATCACAGCTATGAATTTTGATAGGAGCATGCTGAGCATCAAAAAGTAGCTGCTCCCAATCGTCATTGGTTTGACAAGCCACATCATTAATTTGGGTTGTGGTCTGCGTCTTCATGCTCCTCTTCTTCCTTTGACTCTAATGGATGAAAGCAAACATGCTTACTGTTTTGTAGACATAGATAATGTTGCAAAAACACCAATCAAAATGTAAACTCAAAATAATAGATAGTAAACAATTCATTTTGATAACATTTTATTTACCCTAGTTCTCTGTATTTTCCTTGGAATATTAGATTCTGATTTGCTGACCTCAAGGCCAAGCTGAAAGCCACCATTTAGAAATTATATCAAGCATCTATTTCATTTTTGAACTGCAAGATTCATATACACAAATGTACAAATAACTGATTGCACTCTTGTAAACATTATACAAATGTAAGGTTAGAAATGTTGATATCTTATGTATACCTCTGGGCCATGGGCATCTTCAATTGCGACCACTTCAGTAGTAATAATTTTAACGAAATGTATTAGATTGTTAAACATTGTAATATTAAAATCATTGATCTTACAAACTACATCTTGATACAGTTCATCTAATGATTTTTCACCTAACAAAATCAGTTTATAATTTATAAATACATACGGTTACTCAGATGATTACTATGTTTGCTTTAGTATGGACATATACTAGAACACTATGTGCAACATTTTAAAAAGACTGATTTGAAAGTGTACCTGATAACCGAGAGATGTCGCGGGGAGATGGCGTGCGATAATCCTGCAGCAAAACATTCATTAAATCATGCATTAAATATTTACAGGCATTAGATTTAGATAAAAGCTGATCATGTTTATGAACAAAAGCATACTCCATTAATATAGTAAGTGGAAGTGTATCATTCAGTAACAAATTATGTTTTTAGGGATTTTTCCTTTATTAGTGTCATTACTTCCTGAGGGTTACATTGAGTTAGTTGAGATAATGCTTTGCAATTAGCAGACAGTATTGCAAATTCCAACAATAAAAATGTAACTTAGTTCAATAATTTAAAATGATGATTGAAGCTTACATTCCACCAGAATTCAGGGATGCTATACACTGAAACAAATATCTTGAATAGTCGCATCCAGAGGATTTTTAGCAAACAATTACTTGAATGTTGAGTGTGGTTCATGTTGACCAAGGAATAGTGGTACATGTACAATAAGGATTTTCCATAATAACTTACTAGAAAGTCTTCAATTCTATTAAAGACACGGAGGCGAGCATTATGCTCCTCTTTCTTTAAATCGACAAAGAAAAAGCTCAGCAGCAAGGTATTTGTGCACCCAAATGTGCCATGTGTAATGCGCAAAAAACAGGTGCACCAAATATATAATAAGCATGGTAATATAACAATAACATTATAACATAACTAAAAGTCTCTGAAGGAACTGCATTTCCCAGGGAGCTTTTCTCCAGTTCATTTAGAGGCCACCAACATGTGACCTAGTCCACCAATAGTAGTCAGTCCTAAACATGATGTCACTTCCTCTTTTGAGGCTGCGAACTTGGCTGTCCATGGTAGAAGATAACTGTAGCCAACTTGTAGAATAACCTGTGTCGGGCCGTGATCAGGCGGACTTGTCTGTGGGCGCTGTCAACGAAAAATGTGTTCCCTGTATAGGACAACCCTAGATCCCTTATCAGGTTGGGAGAGAAATTCCTGAGTTATTCTGATAGAATACATATAAATGCCAAACATTAACATTTACATTAAGTCTTTAATCAACATCAAGTAATATGCTGTTATTTTCTCGCCGGGTGGGATAATGCTCTTCTCCGTGTCCTTAATAGAATTAAGACTTTCTAGTAAGTTATTATGGAAAATCTTTATTCTATGTCAAGACCGGAGGCTCCCATTATGCTTGTTTAAAGCTTACTTACCACAATGGATGCCGGCTGATCTACCAGTTTCAGGTATAATTGTTTGAATACTGATTCGCTTGCCCAGTCTGCCATCCTCATGATGTCTTCTAGGCAAACTCCTGCCTGAAGGGCTTTGGAGACCATGGCTCCTCTGACGGAGTGGGCTCCGAAGTGCTGGGGCTCGATCCCTGCTTGAGCTAGAGTCCAGCGTACCAAGGTCGGTGCTGATACTGCTTTGTGCGGTTTACGCAGAGCTATCAGTAGCTGCCCGTTAGGGGAGGTCTGAGTGAAGCCGTCTTTTCTTCGTAGACTTTCAAGCATTTAAGCAAACAAAGCTTAGGTTGATCTCTAAAGCGGGATAAGAAATCACCTTGGAATTGCACTTCGTTCTTCTATGAATATGGAATACAATGCCATCTGGAGAAAAGGCCCTGCCTGCTAGATCTAGAGCTCTGATGTCAGAGACTCTCCTGCAGGATATCAAGCAGAGTAAAGTAGTGGGTTTGTCGGATAGGGCCGTACGTGATAGTTCTTCGTTACGAGGCCATGACAAAAAAAGGTTCAGTACTTTATTAACGTCCCAAAGCTTGTCATAGCGAGCTGGAGGTGGGACGGTAAGCCTCACACCCATGAGCAACCTGCAGACGAGGTGGTGTTCCCCTGCTGGTACTTCTTGGTCATGACCTGCGGAAAGTCCTCTTTCTGCTAGGGATGCTAGAAAATTCAAGATCTCTTCTACAGGTGCTGAAATTGGATGCAATCCTTTCTCTCCGCACCAGGAGCTCCAGATGCTCCAAGAGTTGGAATATCTCTTAAGGGTAGTAGGAGCCCAGCTCTCCTCGATGAGATTAATCGCTTTGTGAGACATGCCTGGGACTCTCCATCTTGACCTGAAATCCTCCAGGCTGCTAGGGTCAGAGATCCGCTGAGGAGGAGAGGATGATGCCGACCTGATGGATCTAGTAGGAGATCCGAAAACTGGGGTAGTAGGATTGGAGAATCCAAAGAAAGTTCCAGAAGAACTGGATACCAGGTCTGAGATGTCCAGACCGGTGCTATAAGGATCAGATCCGCATGCTCCCGACGGGCCTTCGCCAGGGTCCTCGCTATCATTGAGAAAGGAGGAAAGGCATACAGTATTCCCTGGGAACATGACTGCAGGAATGCGTCTGTTGCAGCTGCTGTCGGGTCCGGCCTCCAGCTGTAGAATGTTGGTAATTGGGAGTTGAGTCTGGAGGCGAAAAGATATATGGACATTGGACCTCAGATATCCTGGAGGCGAAGAAAAACCTCTCTGTTGATCCTCCAGCCGCTGTAATCTGTCGAGTGACGGGAGTACCAGTCGGCGACTACATTTGAGAGACCGGGAAGGTATTCCGCTGTAACTGAAATCTGATGATCCAGACAGAAATCCTTGGCTAATTCTGCTAGGGGTCTTGACTTGGTGCCGCCCAGATGGTTGATGTATCTTACTGCTGATATGTTGTCCATCTTTAGTAAGACACAGCAACTCACTGTCTCTGGCAAAAGAGCGCACTGCAAAGGAACCTGCAAGAAACTCTAGACAGTTGATATGCAGATCCAGCTCCTGAGGGGACCAAGTCCCTCCCGTAGCTACGGCACCGCATCTCGCTCCCCAACCGGAGCGACTGGTATCCGACTCGATGATGATATCTGGAAAGGAGCCGAATATGGCTCTGCTGTTCCAGGCTTCCATGTGAGTGAGCCACCAGTTGAGCTCTGTCCTCGCTGGAGGAGACAGTGTATGGAGTTCAGAATAAGAAAGGCTTCGCCTTAAGTGTTAGCCTTTTAGTCTTTGCAGTTCTCGATAGTGAAGAGGGTCGGGAAATATTGCTTGAATGGAAGATGAAAGTAGCCCTATCACTCTTGCTAGTTCTCGAAGAGAGAACATGTTCTTCTGTAAGAGCCTGCGTATCTCTCTTTTGGTAGAGTGAATTTTGGCTGATGGGAGTCGAAGTTGAGAATTCTGTGTGTCCACTATGAACCCCAGAAATTCCATATTTTTGGATGGAAGTAGAACTGACTTCTCCCAGTTTATGAGAAAGCCAAGGCTGTGTAGCAAGTCTGTTGCTAGCTTGGTTTGTTTCTGAACTAATTCCTGCGATTGGGCCATGAAAATGATGTCGTCTAGGTAAATTATGAGACAGACACCTTGTTCTCTTAAATGAGCTACGACAGGCCTTAAGAGTTTGGTGAAAACCCAAGGCGCCAAAGAGAGCCCAAAGGGAAGGCTTGTAAATTCCCAATCTTTGTTTTTCCAAGAAAATCTCAGGTAACATATTTGTGCTTGATGAATAGGTACTGCGAGGTAAGCGTCTTTTAAATCTAGGCGCGCAAGCCAGTCGTTCGGTCTCAGAAGGTCTCTGAGCATGTGTATACCTTCCATTTTGAAATGGCGGTAAATGATGAATTTGTTGAGAGCTCTGAGGTTTATGACTGGGCGTACCTTTTGCTTCCTGCGTACCAGAAATATGGGACTGAAGAAGCCTCCCTGACTTGAGCAGGGGCGAATCGCTTGCTTCTCCTGTCTAAGGCGGTTTGATCTGACTGAGACATTACTATGGGAGTGGGATGATATGTCTGAATGGGCTGCGGGAAAAACTCTAGGCGCAGAACCCGAGCGGTGTCCCTTACCCAGGCGTCTCCCGATAAGGTATCCCAAGCATTTCAAAATATCATTAATCTCCCTCCTATAGGTGTTACTGGCGCTGTTTGACCTGTAGATTGGTGTTGGGCTGGGTATCTAGCCGCTCTCCTCCAGGGACGTCCTCTTCCACGACCCCTCGAGGGGAAGAATGTGTCGGAGCATTCTTGCCAGGAATTATGCTGGCCTCTGGATTGTTAAGGTCTCTTGTCAAAGAAATAACGGCCGGAAGAGCGACCTCTTCCTCGTCCGGCCCTGGAGAAAACCTTAGTTGCAAATACTCTTTATTGAAGCCTGTGCTTTGTCCAATGCTGTGAATGTCCCTACGAATTTTGTCATCTCCTTCACAAAAGGATCTCCGAAAAGCAGGCCTTGCGCAGTTGGGCCAGATTCTGTGTCTGCCAGTTCGGATAATTTGGCGTCTATTTTGTATAGGATGCCTTTCCGTCGCTCTGTTGAAATAGCACATCTGGCGTTTCCCAAGAGGCAAATAGCCCTCTGGACCCAACCGGACAGTATTACCGGGTCGATGGGGTCCGAGGAGCTGATGGCTGCATTTGCAAGATCTGAAATTTTCGCTAGCGGACACACTGCGTCCAGTACTTTGTCCTGGCAGGACTTCCAGGCACAATCGATACCCTTCCTAGGGTCCTTGATTTTTTTACCTAAAAAGGTAATCATTTTTGAATCAAGCTCTGAAGTCAGAGCTACTTTGTCCGCAATGTCCGGTCGTGGACATTCAGCTCGAAGTCTGGCTCTGACTTCCTTGTCAAGTGGCTTGCGCAGCCTAAGGTGAATGTAATTTGAGGTCATGGAAGATGGTTCCCAGTCGGTGGACCTGGGATGTATTAAGTCCTCTGGGGTAAACATACCTTCAGTAGGAGGTTTGTCCCCGGTTGTGTCTTTAGGGATGGGGTCTGCCACAATCCTTGACCCAGAGGTTTTTGAATCCTCTAGATGAAATTCCTCTTCTGAAGAAGAGTGGGAAAAATCAGCGTCATAGACGTTCCTATTATGATCTTCTTCCGTGCCCTGTCCATATCCCTCCGGGCTTGAGGGTCTATCTCCCCTGATTTCTTCCTCGGGGTAAGAGGGTTGATGGGAAGGAGTTACCTTCCTATTCATGAACGCTTGTTTCAGCCTTGAGAAGGCGTCGGTTACGGCAGTTGTGGCATTAGTTGGCTGGCTCGGGGTCGGGGGGGGGGGGAGGGTCGTAGAGCTCTTGCTCTTGCGAGCCGGTGTACATTCCCCTTCGGTAAGGTGCTATCTTTTCTGTGTTCTCTTCCTCTCAGGAGGGGAGGCCCCTCTTAAATGCTCCTCCATAGTGTCTAGGCGATTTTGTATGGGAACGAGCATATCCATTACAGCTTTCTTAATACTGGTCTCCACTGAGGATCCCAGAACCTTCTGTAAGCTATTAGCCATTGCCACTTCGTCTATATAGCAGTGATCTCCCTCAGCCTCAGACCAAGCCAGATCTGATTGTGGTGAGTACTGCTCTGCCAGTTCAGCTTTAATTGTTCTTGAAATGCTGAACAGGAGATTTCTCTCTCTCTTTTTCTTTTGCTAATTTTTGAAATTTAAATATATATAAATGTATATGAGTTCCCTTGCGTGGGCTTCTGTGGAACCGCAATGAAAATCGCAATGCAGATACTCGTAAACTCCTGAGAGAGAGAGAGATTCCGGCGCTCGAGCTCGCAAGAACCGTTATACTGCTAAACGTCATGCGCACTCGAGCGCCGGAATGTCGAGGAAAGGACCAGGGAGAGCAGGAGCTCCTCTGGTGGTCTGCGGGCGGCGCAGCGTGTTCTGGCTAGGCCGCAAAAGCCACGGAGGTACAGAGAAGTCGGCGCAAGTCCGCAGAGGAAGCCACTCGATGCGGATCAAATAAACAGCTGATTAGCTGTGACCGCGCGAAGCGGAGCTTCACATTACGCGTTCTCCAAGGCCAGTAAAAGGCAACTGGCGTCGGAGCGCAACATGCATTACAAATCCACAGATATTTAAAGTAAATTAGTAAGCAGAGCGCACTCTTAATAATAATGACAAATATAATATTATGAGAAAACGATACGTAATTTTTTTAAATTATGAAATCATGTCATAAACAGTGCTAAACATGAAGTACTTATCTCTTGCTGTGAGCAGCAAAGAAAGATAAAGTGACATTATGTTTAGGACTGTTTGTGGAGGATATCTGGACTACTATTGGTGGACTAGGTCACATGTTGGTGGCCTCTAAATGAACTGGAGCAAAGCTCCCTGGGAAATGCAGTTCCTTCAGAGACTTTTAGTTATAATGTTATTGTTATATTACCATGCTTATTATATATTTGGTGCACCTGTTTTTTGCACATTACTCATGCCAAATTTGGGTGCACAAATACCTTGCTGCTGAGCTTTTTCTTTATGTCGAATTAAAGAAAGATAAGCATAATGGGAGCCTCCGGTCTAGACATAGAATCTATATCCTTTAATTGATACAAATATTAACACAATTGTTAAACTGACAATGTACCTTTGGATTATAAACTGCACCGCATCCAAAGAGAGAATGTAAGTTTATGTGCACGTCACTCATCCTCATGTGAATGTTGGAGAGGTCTGTGGTTTCCACCATGGTAACGGTGACACTTGTACTGTTCATACATTTCTTTTCGGAGAAATCAACGCTGCAGACACCAAATCGATCGCCCCTCACGTCAGCCAAGACATCGTTGGCTCTCCTTTCAATCTCGGACACTGGAAAGCTTCAGTTGACAGCCATATTTTTACTAAATTGATATCCCTCGGAAAGACATGCAGGACTGTACTTAAAGCGGCTAACATTGGGGCAACCAAACATGATACATGAAGGCATTTTTGGATTGTCCCCATGATCTGTTAATAAACGCAACAAAAAATGTTTGTCAAAATAATGTGACACGGAGTACTACAGCAAACAAACTGAGAACATGCCCTACGAAATATTAGATTTGGAAGCAATACTGAGTAATGTTATATGAGGATAAGATATGTCAATCATAACGCGCATGGACACAAGTGTTTGTAGGAGCCACAAGACAACGGACTGAAGATAGGGAGAAGAAGAGAAACTATCCTACAAGGGCTTGTGTCATTCAGATTGTGTGAGTGTGACAACGCAAAGTGCATGGTGAAGGGAGAGGGGGAAGTGCGAGGGAGAGGGTAGGGTAAGCGGGATCAGGGCAGCATAGCACAGAGTAAGTGCAGCCATAGCAGAACTGCTCAGGATAAATGCAAAGAGGCCATTCCAGAGTAAGGCATCTGTAGAAGAGAGAGATCTAACACCCACTCTCTGTCTAGCGGCCCACAAAGAGTTGGAGGTAACCGAGCGAGGGGCTATAAAAGGAAGGTATTTCAAAAGAGTTGGATGTAGTGCGGACCCCGGTCCCAGGAATGTCTGTGGATGATGCAGAGGGTCATAAACTTGATTCTTGCAGTCACCGGGAGCCAGCGGATACATTTCAGGGCTGGAGAGATACAGCGCCTGGGCGTGAGGCAAAGGATAAGTCTCGCAGTCTGGCATAGTAGAGGTAGGCAGATTGAGAAAGAGGCTGGTGCAATAATCCAGCCTGGAGAGAACCAGGGCTCGAGAGAGACAGTGAGCTTATGTGGTAAAGTGCAAAAAGGTAGAATACCTCTGGAGAGCTATGCCACTGAAAGCAGTCTTTCTTGGCACAATCAGTCATGCGTGGATAGGAGAGAGTGGAGTCAAAGACGACCCCTAGGTTTTTTGCCTCACAGGAAGGCGAAGGTAGAGGGCCCAAGGAGGGCAGCAGAATGAGAGATGGAAAGCGGGAGCAGGGGTACCAATGAAAAGGAACTAAGTTTTACCGGCAATAAGGAAGAGATAGTTTGAGGCACAACAACCCTGAATGGCGGATAGACACTCAGGAATGAGAGAGGGAATAGAGGAGAGTGAGGGGATAGCCTGAAAGAGAGCCAAGTGTCATCTGCATAACACTTAAATGTAGAAATTAGGGTATAGATGAAGTGTCCCATGTCATAGTTGCCAACAAACTGATTATAATGTAATAACCAATGAGGCATGAGCTGTAACAACTAAACTGTTTGTAGCAATCATAATGTGCCACGACTGCTACCAATCTTGTACCACCTGTAACTAAGTTCCTGCAAGTAACAGCGCCACAATGCCCCTGGGCTGTCTGCGCGCTATATAAATATAAATAAATAAATAGTTGGAGAAGAAAGTACATAGGATGGTTAGTAATAGTGTAGACCTTTTGCATATATTAAATAGAAAATATGTTGTACATCAAGTATAAAGCAATAGAAAGTGGAAGAGCAGATAACATTTGCCACTAAGGAAAACAATAGCAAAAGTTGACTAACCGTTAGTTGGAAGAGCAGATAAGCCGATTCAGCAAGCAATGAAAAATGTGGATGGATGGCGATATTCCTAGTGTGTTTCAGAGATGATTTCCTGGTAACTTCCAGTTTTTATAAAGGCTTCCAGCAGTGGCTGTGTATGTGAATGTGTGACATGTTCATTCACACCCACAAGGTATCTATGACAAATTTGGACCCCCCACATCCCGCCAGTAAGGCCCCCTCGCCAGTGCACGGCCAAAGGAGCGAACTGCCATTGATACCGGAGGGTCGATGAATGTAGATGAGGGGATCGCACTAGGCCCAGAACACATTGAAAGGACTCAGAGATATGTTGATTTCAGGGACGGGGTCTTCAAAGGGGAGTCTGGAGACACCGGATCTGGGAAGGCCATGTGGCCAATGGTCCCAGTGACAAAGAGCCCTTTGAGGTGTACACAGTATTTGGCACCTTCAGCCTTTCCACCCAGTCAGCCAGCCCGCTTGCGAGATCATGAACAAAGGTGCAAACTGCTGTTTAGATCGGAGGGGGGATGGATGTGGAAAGCGCAATATGCGTGTAAACCTGTTTAAGAACACCAATCATTCACGATCCTCTTAAATGGTTGTACGTGTTGTGTACTTAAAAATAATTTCCATCCACTTTTCATATTGACTTTAAAAAAAATATATATAACTATACGTTTTGTAAAGTGGGTTTCAATGACAAACTACACACTGTACTTCTACGTTCTAGTTACTGTTTGCATATATACGCGGTATTGTCCTGAGTCACTTGGGAATTTTTCACGAATGCCGCTAAGTACACATGCAGTTACCACTCGTCGAACACAGGATCCCAGTCTTCCATGAATCCACCATGCAAATGCACGGTAGGCCACAAGCCTGTACCACCTGTGAAAGATACAGAAACAGTTACTTGAATGAACCCAATAATTGCATGTATTATGTTGTAAATACCTTTTTTAAACGTAAGGCATTGGAAGCCAATCAAAAGTACATTTTCGTTGAAAGCACTAACGGCGCTTGGGATATCAAGTGGGGATCAATTGAAATTGTGAACACCCATTCGATAAAAAACAGTTGGGAGAGATGGTGGCACATTTTCTTTTACTTCTAAGTGAAAGAAAGGTCATTGTTTGGATGTAGATGCTAAAGCTGAATATTACGGTTTGAGATTAGAAAATAAATATATTCAAGGTAAAGTAAAATTCTTTCGGTACTGACCCATAGAAGTTACAATTATACAGGGGGGCGTGGCTACAGAGCCATGTGAAAGGACGTGTCTCAGAGGGAGCTCCTGATGATCCTGGATGCCACGGACAAAAACGTGCAAGAAATGTTGTAATCGGTGCTAGCAAAGAAGGAGCAGCTGTGTGAAGACCCACCGCACACGGTCGGAACGGATTGGAAGGACTCAGGCCAGCACGCAGGAATTCGGAACAGAAAACAGCATCCCGTGTCTCGCCGAAACAGAAAACAAAATGGTGGTCCGCCCGGAACAAAGGAACGGATAGGGGTCACAGAGGTCTGCAACACGCTCGCCGCCGGTGTGGATGCCGGCACCGTCAGCTGTGCATGACCCGATAAATACAGGAAGAAATGCGCGGCCGGATGAGAGAACCGGCACGCAAGGTATGCTGAGCGGACCCCAGGGCGAACAAAGAAACCTGCAGCAGAGCGCCGCGTGGAGTCGGGAAGTGCCCCCTGGGTGAAGACGGCTCGTAACATGAGCGGGCTGTGACCATGGATATTGAGATCTGCCGGCGCCCTGTATGAAAGACGCGAGGGAGGCCGCGCATGCTGGGATAGATACATTGTCGCAAGCGCCGGCGGGACTCAGCCGGCGGACGCATCACGAGTGAAGACCTACGAGGAGCAGCAACATTGTGGCCACGAACTGATGAGGATGTGCTGGGTAGGGCTGAGCCCCAGGAGTGCTGGAAGGTCTCCACCGGAGCACACACGAACATTGTGTGCACCCGAACTAAGTAAGGAGAAAGTTTTATAGCAGAGGTGTGGGGGTGGCCGTGCGAACAGCAGATGAAGGGTGCTCTGCAGAGAGCGAAGTGAAGCGGCGTTAGGGGGATGCCCTCTGCCCCTCCTTGGACATCTGCCTAAGGCTAACAAAGCAAGGGAGCCCATCTGAAAACATCAGGCGCTGGCCCGAGGAAAATCCCTTGTTCATCCGCCAGGAATTGCAGAACGGCCCGTGGGGGCGCAGGATTGCCTGAATGATAAGATCAGGATAGGAGCTGGATGCCCATAACAGACCAGCACACGATAATTTGAAGGCATACCCTCCAAGTGAACATTATGAAATTGTACAAGCAGTGGGGTCCAGAGGGAAGGCCACGCAAACGCCACAGCATAGGGGGCCATACCACCCCCAGAGAGACATCTCCTGAATCAGCTGCAGAAGGGCACTAACACACAATCCTATCGCCCATCAGGGAATGTAATTGGCACTGTAGGCGCTGGGAGACACTTGCCCCAGGAAGGTTGACAGAGGGACACGGGACACATTGCCAATTCCCATAATGAGCAGCGAACACCACGGCCCGGGAGGACCATAGAAATGAACTGCGGTATGGTCAGTGGAGAGTCAAGCTCAATGGAGGATAACAGGCCACTGTGAGCGGAGCCACGCTGGGGCACATCACTGGGCAACAGCGTTATCAAGGGTGCGGTGCACAATCCACACGTGTAACAGACAGACCGCTAGGACCTTTACCACAGCCTCTCTGAGGCCTCATAAAGGATATTGGAACTGCGTTGAGGCGCTGGGGATTGCACCCCTGGGAGCCTATTCTGCAGCACACGAAAATACTGAGATGGCGAACAAACAGACCAAGGTAAAGGTTAAGCAGCCCACACTGGACGAATACGCCAGGACACCGACTGGCCCAGACGGAGCCAGGAGTAAAGACAAAACCCTGGCAGGAGGAATGGCGGCGGTGGGCACGAATCAGGAGGTCCTTGCGGCGATCGCAGATTTGAAGGCGGCCTCGGAGGCCAAGCTCCAATTAGCTGTGACGGAATTGAAGACGGCAATGGAGCTCCAGGTTGGGGCGGTACAGGAAGACGTGAACCTCCTCAGGCAGGATGTTAGGACTCTGGCAGAGCGCACAGAGACTCTGGAGAAAGAGATGGGCCCTACTGCGGCAGACTGCGCTGCGCACAAACGAGAGCTCCATGCCCTGGTGCAACTTGTGGGCAATTTGGAAAGTAGGGCGGAGGAGGCGGAAGGACGTGCCCGGAGGAATAATATTCGCATTGTAGGACTGCCAGAAAGAGCCGAGGGACACAACCCGACGGAATTCGTGGAAACTATGCTGCTGCAGGAAATCGACGGGGGATTTGCAGTGGAGAGAGCGCACAGGGCCCTAATGAGGAACCCGCCGCCGGGAACTCCGCCCAGGCGATGATCGCCAAGATCCTTAACTATCGGGATCGGGAGAGAATCCTTGAATACTTCCGCAAAGGTGGAACAATACAGAGAGGGGCGGCGAGCATAACTGCCTATCTGGATTATACCCTGCAGGTACAACGAAGCCGTATGAACTTTGGATCTGTCAAGAGGAGATTGCGGGAGGCTGGTTACAAGTACATGCTGCTCTACCCGGCCAAACTAAAAGTTTTCTATAAGAACAAGACATTGTTCTTCGACACTCCGGTGGACGCCATGGGGTGGCTAGATATGCAAAGCTGCCCTCAAGAGCCAGATATCCAGAAAGAAGTATATAGTTTTTTTAAAAAAAATTTTAATTTTTAATTTTGAAAACAAATTAACAATACAAACCAAACTTGCAGCATTATTTACAACAGACTCGTGAACATCAATTAACGCACGTTACTGCTCCCCAAATCCCTCCCCCCTCAAGAGCTTATTTGCGTTTCTCGTTCTGTATCCGCTGCGTGTGGCTGGGTATCGCTTCCTTCCGAAGCTGCAGAATCCATTACTGTGCCAAACAGTCCTGTTATTAACATTCTCCAAGCCATCAGGTTACCCACTTCTTCCCCGCTCTTGCTACATGCCTCCTGCCACACCACCGTTTCAGCCTCCGCCCATTTTTGCAAGTTGTGCCACCATACCTCAACCCGTGGCTTGTGGCTCTGCTTCCAGCCCATGGCAATCCTTCTTTTAGCAAGCACATATGCCAGGTCCCTCATTTTCCCAAGATGTTTAGTATTCCGTGGTCTGGGAAACCCTCCCAACAGGCAGGCCCAGGCCATATCTATGTTGAGCGTGACCCCTCTATCCGCTAGTTTCCGTGCCACTTCCCCCCCCAAAAAAGCTTCAATCACTGGGCAAGACCAGACATGTGTGTCATATCAGCATCTTCTACATCGCATTTTGGGCATGCTTGTCTTCATGCGTTTACAAACTTAGATATTCTCTTCGGGGTCATATAGGCTCTATGCGTTATGTATAATTGTATCTGCTGCAATCTGGCCTTTCTGGACACCTTCTTGTGGTATCCCATAGCACGTTCCCACATTCCATCGGTCATCTGTGCCCCAACCTCCGCTTCCCAGTCCAGCCTCAGATGAGTCAAATCCTTCCCCACCCGGGTCATCACCATCTCGTACAGTCTAGAGATCTCGTGCCCTCCTTCTGATATGTCATATTGTTCCCATTAGGACGTCTGGCTCCTCCGCCAGTATAGTCTCTGGCCACGTTTTATGAATAGTCTGCACTAGCCTAAGATACGTGACATATTGGCCTCTATGCAAACCTGTCTCTTCTCCCAGTTCTTCGAAATCTTTAATAATCCCTTCTTGCCATACATCTCCCAATGTGACCAGCCCAACCGATTCCCAATAGGTCCTAATTATCATTCTGAGTTGGTTGTCTCCCCCAGCTAAGGCGACTAGCGGCACCTGTGGGGAACACGGGCACGGATCCTCCATCAGTTGGCATACTCTGTGCCACATCTTCCACCCAAGCAACGGCATACCCGGGCGTTCTTTCATTTCAAGTCTAGGCTCCCAGATAATCTCCTTTATGTAAAACGGGGTGCAGTCCTGCCCAAACAGCCTAGATTCAGGAGTTACTTCATCAGAGAGCCATTTGGTTACATATTGCAACTGACTAGCTACATAATAGGCCTCAAAATTCGGCAGCTTAATGCCCCCTCTTTCATGGAAGTTCTGTAGCTTCCATAGCGCCACTATTGCGAGTGCCATGCCATAGGAAGTCCCTGCACATGCTGTTCAGTTTGACAAAAAACTTTTTGGGTATCAAGTATGGTATATTACTGAAGAAATGTAACAGCCTGGGCAGGACCACCATTTTGAGCATCGCCCCCCGTCCCATCATCGCCAGCGGCAGCTTCTCCCAAAACTTCATATTTGTTCGGATTTTTTTCACAGTCACCTCGGTATTATGCAAGTGTTCCTCCTCCACCGTATGATACACATCTATTCCGAGGTAGCGGAAGGAATCAGCCGCCCAAGGTACGGACAACACTGGCAACCGTTCCTGAGGGGCTCCTATGTAGCTCCCCAATGGGAACATGCTCGATTTTTGGGGGTTCACCGCTATGCCGGACAGTTCTGCATACCTTTCCATAACCTCTAGAATATACTGAAGATTTTCTTCCGGATATTTCAAATATAGTAGTAAATCGTCAGCATACAAGGATATTAGGTGTTTCTCCCCCCCACCTCAATACCGACCATGTCATATTGTTGTCTGAGGTACACTGCCAAGGGCTCCAGGGCTAGAATATTTAACATCGGGGACCAGGGGCACCGTTGTCTGGTGCCTCTACTGAGTTGCCACCTCTCAGATATCACCGAGCCTATGCGTACTCTGGCCAGTGGTTCACTGTATAGTAATTTTGCCCACCTAACATAACCCGGCCCCATCTCGTATTCTTCCAGGGCCGCCAGCAACCATGACCACCTCACTGAATCAAAAGCTTTGACTGCGTCTAGGGACACCACCGCCATTTCCCACTCGCTCCTGTTTCCCTCTTCAATCACCCGGTGGAGTCGCCTATGGTTGTGGGTTAGATTTCTGTTGGGGACATAACCTGTCTGGTCCGGGTGTATCAGTTTGCTAATAACCCTTCGCAGCCTATTGGCCAGGACTGCCGTCAATATCTTGCTATCCTGGTTCAACATTGACAACGGCCTATAGGAGCCGCAGCTATGCCCTGGCTTGTTGGGCTTAGGGAGCGGCACAATTAACGCTTCTCTTGAGCGATTCCGGCAACCGACCCATCTCAAAAGACTCATTGAGCATCTCTAGCATAGGAGGGGTGGGGGGGGGTGGGGGAGTACTTCCACTTTATATGTTTTGCAAAACTCGCCAGGGAATCTGTCCGCGCCCGGGGTCTTGCAGGTGGGCAGCTGCTTCACCACCTCCTCCAATTCCTCTAAGGTAATCGGTGTGTCCAGCTCCTCCCTTTCTTCATCACTAATCTTAGGTAATTCAATGTCTTTTAGAGTTTCTCTAATCTCCTCCCGATTGTCCCCTCCTCTGTCCTCATATAATGTCCTATAATAGTCCAAGAATGCCTCGTTGACTCCCTCCTGGGTGTCAACCACCTCCCCGTCTTCTCTAGTTATTGTCCTAATCGGGAATCTGGGGGTTTCGCTCTTATATAACCACGCCAACAAGCAGCCAGTTTTATCCCCACCTGCATGTTGCCTCTCGACATACTTCTTGTAGTTAAGGTTGCAGAGCCTTTCCCAAAGCTCTGCGCACCTTTGCTGCAACTCGAGTACAAGTTCTGCATCGCCTCCCACCCTGTTGCTTTCGCGCTCCAGTTTCTCTTCCGCTTCCTCTAGTTAAGTTAGTACCCCACCCTGTAGGCCTTTTGATTTAGCAATAGCAGCACCCGCAATACCACCTTAAAGGCTTCCCAGAGCGTGCACGCTGAATCTACGCTGCCTGTGTTTACCTCAAAGTACTGTGTGATCGCATCCCTGATATCTTCCCTCAAGACTGGGTCTCGGAGCGCCTCTGCCCGGAGGCGCCATGTCGGTATCCGTGCCCTGGGGTGGCAGTACTGCCAGCTCAACGCCAGAGGCGAGTGGTCCGACAGGACCCTCGCTCTATAGTCTATTTGGGTGGTCTCTATCACCACATCTGGCATGGCAAAAAAGTAATCCAGCCTCGTGTGCAGGTGCTGCGGAGCTGAATAGTGCGAGTACTGTGTTTCATTAGGGTGTTTCAGTCTCCAAACATCTGCCAGCCCAAAGTCGTCTAGTAATGTCTGCAATACCCTGGCCGCTGGGGTTGGCCTATCAATCTTCCCATCAGATCTGTCTGCCTTTGGTTTGAGCATGCAGTTGAAATCCCCTCCCCAGATAACCGCTCCTCCCACACACGCGCCGAGATGAGTACACAGGGTTCTAAAATACGTTGCAGTGTTTTGGTTGGGGGCATACGTATTTATAATACACACCTCTCTATTCTCTACCAAAGCCTTTAGCATGACCAACCTCCCCTCCGTGTCCACCACCTCTTGTGTAAGTTGGAGCGGAACGTGCGGTGCCACCCAGACCAGCACTCCCCTAGCGTAGGCAGAATACGGAAAGCCTACAGTACCTCTCCACTTCTTCCCCACCAGTTCCAATTTTTGCTGGGTCAAATGTGTTTCCTGCAACAGCGCAATATCAATCTTCTGTCTTTTTAAGTACATCATGACTTTGTTTCTCTTTAAGTAACTGTTAAGTCCCCTGACATTCCATGTTACGATCTTAAGGTCCCCCATGGCTCATGAGTGCCTTCTTGCCTTCCGTGTAGCGACTCCCCTTTGCCCACGTGATACAGATACAGCTCTCCAACTTTGCTTGTAGCTTCTCGTGCCAGCTCAAACTCCCCATAACTATGAAAACGGCAAATTCCCAACTTCCCTCCCTTCCCCAACATCACACACCCCAACTGCTGCCCAGCTCCATTCTCGGAACTCAGGCACCCCCACATCTAGCCCTGCAAGCACCAAACAATGCACAGAGCTCAGTAGGGTGAAGTCGCCCTAATGGCCACATAACTAAAATTGTTGTGGGGTAAAGAGAACCGCTCTGTAAGGCTCCTGTTAATTCAATAATAACTACAGTTATTATAACAATTAGTGCAATAGTCTGACCTTCTCTACTGAAGGCTGCGCAAACAACTATATTCAAGTCCCACGTGCCGCGCAATCTTGTGGAACCTTCTTCGTGCACTACTTATCTCTTCGGTGCTCTTTCTCCGTCCGAAATTCTGACTCCTGGGGACATCCTTGCGCATCGAGCCATCCCATGGCATCCTCCGGGGTCTCAAAAAACAAAGTTTTGTGCTTATGAATGACTTTCAATTTTGCCGGATACAGTAACATATATTTGTGGCCCGCCTCTCTCAATCTCCGCTTTACCGCCCCAAAGTTCATGCGGCTACGCGGCACAGACAGGGTATAGTCCGGGTAGGCCGTGATGTTTGCCGCTCCTCGTGTAATTGTTCTTCCCTTACGAAAGTGTTCCAATATCCTCTCCCGATCTCGGTAATTAAGAATTTTGGCCATCACCGGCCGAGGCGGGTTCCACGGCGGCGGCCTCCTTGTTAGAGCTCTATGTGCCCTTTTCACTGCAAATCCTTGGGATAGGGCTCCTCCGGGTATCTCTTGCAGTAGCATGGACTCAATGAATTCTGTGGGATCGTGGCCCTCCAATCCCTCCGGCAGGCCCACGATGCCGATGTTGTTTCGTCGGGCTCGTCCTTCCGCCTCCTCCGCTATGCTCTCCAAGTTGCCCACCCTTTGTATCAGGGCATGCAATTCGGCCTTATGGGAGGCGCAATCAGCAGTATTCGGGCTAACTTCCTTCTCAAGGGACTCCGACCTTGAGGTCCAGTGCCGTTTTCAGTTCAGTGACGGCTAGTTCGAGTTTGGATTCCCAAGCCGCCCTTAGGTCCGCAATCGCAGCTAGGACTTCTTGGTTAGCGCCCGAAGTCGTCATGCCGCTTGCAGGCGGCTTCTCCCTGCTCTTGGTGTTGTCTTGGCCCGGGGACGTCTTAGCGAAGTCGTCTAAGGTGGGCTGTTTCGCCTTCGGCCTCACTGTTCTATTCGACATGACCCAGAGGACCTGTATTTTGCACAAATGACAAATGCGCACTCAGTACGCCCCTTTCGCTTGGTCACCGTGCGGCCTGCTCCTTCCTTTGTTCCGGACATTGGTCGGCCATTTTGTGTCGTCTTTCGTCTCCGGCGCTCCTTATCTTTTCCGCACAGATCTCTGCCACCGTTCTTCCTACACCATCCAGAAGTTCACCACGCGTGGCCCGATCATTCACACACCGACATGTGTATTTTCAGCGGTCATCGGCCCATCATTACGCACTTTTTCACCTGGATCATTACAGGATCTCGGGAGCTCCTCCAGATCACGTCCTCTTACATGGCCCTCGTAGCCACGCCCCTCGGTGTATATAGTTATGGGGAGTTTTAGTCTGAACATGAGCCTATATAGCATAATTGGATGGTTGAATCTGTGTCGCGCAGGATCTGCTGGAGGTAGATAAGGGGGACGGTATCAAGCCATGGGGGATCTTAAAATAATCACATGGAATGTCAGGGGACTGAATAGCTACTTGAAAAGGAACAAGGTCATGCTATATTTGAAAAGGCAAAGGATAGATATTGCGCTGTTGCAGGAAACACATCTGACACGGGAAAAGATGGAGCTGATTGTCAAGAAATGGAAAGGGGTGGTGGTGGGCTCAAAACATACTCTGCGTATGCCAGGGGAGTACTAATCTGGGTGGCGCCTCATGTTCCGTTCCACCCATTGCATGAGGTGGCGGAGACGGATGGGAGGATGGTCAAGCTGAGAGGGTTGGTGGAGAATAAGGAAATAAGCATTGAAAATACATATGCCCCCAATCGGGATACAGCAGCATATTTCAGGACTCGGAATGCCAACCTCGGCATATGTATGGGTAGTGCAGTGATTTGGGGTGGTGATTTTAACTGTGTATTAAATCGTAACGTAGACAGATCGGATGGTAAGATTGATAGACCTTCCCCAGCGGCGAAAGCACTACAGACACTGCTAGACGACTTTCGTCTGGTGGATGTGTGGAGAACTAGATACCCCCCCCCCCCCAAGACAGACAATACTCGCATTACTCTGCCCCTGAACAGCTACATACGAGGCTGGACTACGTCTTTGCCATGTCGGATGTAATAGCAGAGGTTACTCAGGTAGAATATAAGGCGAGGGTCCTCTCAGATCACTCGCCATTGGTCCTGGGTTGGCAGTATCACCCCCCGAGGGCACGGGTCCCGACGTGGCGCCTTCGTGCTGAGGCGCTCAAGGATCCAGTCTTTAGAGAAGATATAAGGGAGGAGATTGCCAATTACTTTGAGGAGAACACGGGTAGCGTTGACTCGGCAAGTACATTATGGGAAGCCCTTAAGGTAGTGATGCGAGGGGCTGCCATATCAAAAGCAAAGGGCCTGCCGGGCAGGTTTCTAGCTGACCTACGACGGACGGAAGATGAACTGGAGGGAGTATTAAAGGGCGGATGTGAAAATATGGAGCGGGTACTTGGGCTGCAGCAGCAATGTGCGGAACGCTGGGAGAGGCTCTGCAACCTTAACTATAAAAAGTACATTGAGAGACAGCATGCGGGAGGGGATAAAACAGGACGGTTGTTAGCGTGGCTATACAAGAGTGAGGCTCCCAGATCCCCGATTAGAATGATAATGAGGGAAGATGGTAGCGTAGTGGACTCCCAAGAGGGTGTCAACGAGGAGTTCGCAGAATATTATAAAGTGTTGTACGCAGACAAAATGGGGGGTAGCCGAGAGGAAATTATGGGAACGTTAGAAGACATAGGACTACCCATGATAAGTGAGGAGGAAAGGGAGGAGCTAGATGCACCAATCACCCTGGAGGAGTTAGAAGAAGTGGTGAGGCAGTTACCTACCTGCAAGACCCCAGGGGCGGATGGACTTCCGAGTGAATTTTATAAGACATACAGGGAGGAAGTGCTCCCCCCGATATTAGAAATGCTCAATGAAGCGTTGGGACGGTTGCCAGAATCACTTAGAGAGGCGGTCAGAATACTGCTTCCCAAGCCTAATAAACCTGCACACAGTTGCGGCTCTTACAGACCTCTCTCGATGTTGAATCAGGACAGCAAGATATTGACGGCTGTCCTGGCAAACAGATTGCAGAGAGTGATTAGCAAGCTAATACACCCTGACCAGACGGGCTATGTCCCGAATAGGAATATAACTCAATCATAGGCGACTCCGACGGGTTGTTGAATGGGGAAGTACGGCTGAAGGCGAAATGGCGATAGTGTCCTTATATGCGGTCAAAGCTTTCGACTCGGTCAAGTGGCCGTGGTTGCTGGCGGCCTTGGAGAAGTATGGTATGGGGCCCGGTTATATGAGGTGGGTGAAGATGCTATATAGTGAGCCACTGGCCAGAGTTAGAACGGGATCAGTAATATTTGAGAGGTGGCAACTTAGTAGAGGCACTAAGCAGGGGTGTCCTTGGTCCCCGATGCTCTATATATTAGCCCTGGAGCCCCTTGCAATATATCTCAGACAGCAATAGGATATGATAGGTGTTGAAGTAGGGGGGAGAACGACATCTGATCTCTTTATACGCAGATGACCTGTTGCTATACTTAAAGTATCCAGAGGAAAATCTCCAGTACATACTGGAGGTGATGGCGAGGTATGCAGGGCTGTCTGGGATAGCAGTAAATCCCCGAAAATCTAGTATGTTTCCGCTAGGCGACTATAAGGGAACCACTGAGAGACAGTTACCAGTGTTACAAATACCATGGGAGGTTAGTTATTTCCGGTATCTTGGGATAGACGTGTACCATGCGGTGGAGGAGGAGCACAAGCATAACACCGAGGTGGCACTCAAGAAAATCGAGAAGTGTATGCTATTTTGGGTTAAATTGCCCTTAGCAATGATGGGACGGGGTGCAATGTTAACAATGGTGGTCCTGCCTAGGCTTTTGCTTTATTTTAGCAATATTCCATACATGATACCTAAGAAGTTCTTTGCCAAACTTGTATGTGTAGGGATTTCTTGTGGCATGGTACCCGAGTGGCGCTGTGGAAGCTGCAGAACTTTTATGAAAAAGGGGGGATAAAACTGCCCAATTTTGAGGTGTATTACGTAGCAAGTCAGTTGCAATATGTGGCTCAGTGGCTTTCAGATGAGGCGACCCCTGAATCTCGGCTATTTGGACATGACTGTACCCCATTTCACTTGAGAGAGATGATCTGGCTGCCCAAGTCCGAAACGAGTGAGCGCCCCCGGATGATGCTCGGGTGGCAGATGTGGCGTCGGCATGCCGGATGATGGAGAACCCATTTCCATGCTCCCCGCAGGTACCGCTAGTCGTGTTGACAGGGGAAGATAAGCAGTTAAGGGCGATAATCGGGACCCATTGGGAATCAGTGGGGCGAATAACGTTAGGAGACGTCTGGCAGGTGGGAGCCATTTTGGACTTTGAGGCCCTGGAGTGGGAAACAGGATTGCATGCGGGCCAGTTCATCACATACCACAGAATTGTGCAGTAAATCCGGGAAACGTGGCCTGAAACAGTATTGGAAGAAGAACCAGATGCCAGCATAGAGGCAATATATGATATATCGGATGGGGGACATGAGATTTCTAGGTTGTATGAGATGGTGATGTCTAAGGTTGGGAAGGACTTGATGCAATTGAGACTAGATATGGAGGCAGAAGTTGGAACCCCGATAGAGGATGGGATGTGGGAACGGGCACTGGAATACCATAAGAAGGTGTCAAGGAATGCCAGACTAAAACAAATATAACTATATATAAAGTCACAGAGCATATATGACGCATATGAGGAAATCCAAGTTTGATAACGCTGGATGACAAGCATGTCCCAAATGTGGCGAGGAGAATGCTGATATGACACATATGTTTTGGTCATGCCCAGTAATTGAGCGTTTCTGGGGAGAAGTGGCACAAAAGCTAGCCAAGAAGGGGGTTACTTTAATTATAGATACAGCCTGGGCCAGCTTGCTGGGAGGGTTCCCCAGATCATCAAAACTTAAGCATGTCGGTAAACTGAAAGATCTGGCATATGTGCTGGCTAAACGAAGGATTGCCATGGGATGGAAGACTTGTCACAGGCCGCGGGTGGAGGGAGTTGCAGAAATGGGCAGAGGCGGAAACAATGGTATGGCAAGAGTCGAACACTGTAGAGGGGAGGAGGAGACAGGGACCCTGATGGCATGGAAATCATTAATAGCGGAATTGTTTGGAATCCAAGAGTGGTCAGAATCTATAGGAAGCGAGAACCCGCCGCGTGCGGCGGACACAGAGAACGATGAACAGACAGGCTCATGAAGGGGGATGGGAGGGGGGGAGGGGGGAAGCAGTGACCAAGATTAAAGAACTGATATAATTATTTGGATGTGAAATGCACTGCGTGTTTGGTTGTATTGTTGTTTTGTTTGATTAAAATTAATAAAATTGTTTTAAAAAAAAAAACAATTATACATGAGAACATGAAATGTTAGCCGTCTCGGTGGTCAAACACACAGCATATATTGAGTTAACTTACTCGTTACTTGGTTTACGTGGGCGAACTGTAGATCGAAGTACGTGCATAAGGACCACCAGCATTCGCAACACGCATCTTGTAAGGCAGGCTGCCCTGAAGTCGTGCAGCTTGGTAAAACAGTGGTGGTGTGTAGTTTTTTCGCAATGTAAGCAAAACACCCAGAGTTTTCTCGGCAACAGCAGTTCTCCAACACACTTGGCATAACCTCACAACGATAGCAGGTAAACCATGTGGAAATGTCCTCCATACGACTGGGTTCAGGCTCTGGTGATTGATCGTCATAACTAGCATCTGATTCCCATGGTCTCTACTTTTTTCTCTTTCACAGATTTCCTCTTCTGAATATTCTGGCTCATACATGTAGGGCTGAATATTGGCCATAGTTCCTGAATATTGAAAACGTACAGAATCAACCGAGAGATAAATAGGAATGTTTTGGTGCGTATACATTAACGTGCTGAGGTTTCACATGAAAATTCAATGTTAACCAACAGCTATGTTAGAAAAACCAATTGTGCAAAAACAAGATTAATTGGGAAAACATTTAAAAATATGCAAGGACACATGTAAAGAGCATGCCATGTTAAACTAATTAAAAAATGGTTTGGTAAAGACATTTGTACATAATATATGGTGACTAAATAAAAAGCGACTGAGTTAATTATTTTATGGCAGCACATTACCTGCTGTAAATGTGTGGAGTACTTGGTAGATAGCTGAACAGAGCTCAAACAAATCAGGAAGACTCGAAAAGAAATGCATGGACATGAAAGAAACTCCAATGCTGTGTGATCAGAAAAGCTTTGTTTACATTTGTGAGGAAAGAGACACCTTGGCATTTTCATGGAGACACGTCAATAGATGGCGCTTAGTGGACGTTCACATGAGATGTGCATTAGCGTTGTGAACATGGGCGTAAGCGTGTAGCGAGGTCAGCTTGAGGGGCGGGTGATGTGATTTAGTGCCGCAAGGACACTTTAACTTAGGGCGATGGATCAACGGATAAGATTTCCACACGACAGTGGTGCCCAGGCAGGCGTTTCGCCGGTATAAAAGTGAGGAAAACCAAGGTAAGGTGCATGGGAAATCTTTTTACGATGGATCGATATACGATCGAAAACACATGCACGATTGATTGGGAACATACAATTTCTGAGTGAACTACCCCTTTAATTTAAAAAAAGTTGCAGGTTTTTGCTAAGGGCATTTTCCTAAACACTAATCCAACTTATTTGTTCAGCAATGTTTGTATTATTGTTTTCAATGTCCATGAAGTTTAGTATCCAAGACATAAGAAAGATACAGCAAGTCTGTGTCCATCCAAAACGAGTCTAAGGGCACACTAGAGTGCATTTGCTATTGCTGGAGCGCTAGACAAGAAGTATCATAGAGCAACTCACTGGAAAAGGTAAACTGCAGGAAAAAGCACTATTTAGAAACGCCACCAAGAAATATGAATATAAGAAAATGCTGTATAATCGGTTACAAGGCACTATGCAGTGGTACTCCAAGATGGTTAATAATGTTAAAGTAAAGTCAGAGCAGGAAACGAAAGAATGTAATTTGTTGCAGCAGAGCGAGACAGTGGCCATTTAGATGGTCCTAACCTAACAACAATAATATTGTCTGGAGTCCTTTAGAGCTCCCTGATGATGTGCAAAAAGATACTCGGGTAATCGTTTGCTCTTTGAACTCTGGGTCTTTTCAAGCTGTATTTTTTTCCCCAACACGTTTTTATTGAGCAAAATCATTGTTATGGCAGTGCAAAGTATGCCACATTCCGTTGAAACCTTAGTAACAAAAAGGTCCCGTCTAAAAAGCCTTCACCTGTACAGGGATTATCAAATGAAATAATATTGTGCTTAGCAAAGAGAACCAATTCATGTATTAAGCATCTCCAACATGGGGGACTGTCAGATGAATCTAACAGTGGAGATGGGAACAAGCATAACAACCAACACCAGTGAGTAAACATCACAACCAGTCCCATCCAGGCAACCCGCTTTGTACCCTTATAACTACATAATGCAGTCAAGGAAGAAAAAAAAAAACACATAATATACAATGTGAGTAGAAGCTCAATCAATCAGGTGTTCAGTTTCACACCACTTAGTACAATCCATGGAAGCACGGGTCAACTCAAAAAACCTCTGCACATCCTCAACCATCAGTGTGACTTCAACCACTCCCCCAGCCCCTCCCTCCAAGAATCTCTCAGCCTAGCAACGAGCAGGGACAATCACACAGTGCATGCACCTTATTACAGACGACATCGTGCAATACAGAAGAGGAAGAATTAGGTGAGCTGTATGGAAAGGTATATGATGAAGGGGGGAAAATACCTCAAGTCCAGCCTGTCATCTGGAAGACCATGCGTATGTCAAGTTACAAGAATCTGGTACTGATAACACTTTGACCTGGAGTTTTAAAATAGTTCTGGGTAAATATTGGTCGACTGAACAGTTAGTTGTGCCATCTTGAAGACCATTAAGCTGATCCAGCAGCATCTAGGATCACTGGCGACTCACTTAAAATAGAGTCTTGCATGGAGAGCCTCCCTTGGCAGGACCCCTTCGTAGGGACCCGAAGTAGCTGGCCAGTGCTGATAGATTAATTTTAAGTGTTCACTTCATTGGGGCAGTGACCAAACCCAGAAGAGACCTGCCTTTTCTACACTTCCCAGGCACTCTATCAGACGGAGGATTCCCTCCCCGAGACTGTGTCCAACTTTGAGAAATTGAAGGCTGCATTTATGATATAATGTAGGATACCCTGCCTCAGACCCACAGACCCCAGTGTGCACGTTGCTCCTTACTCGAGCACTGCCCAAGAGTCTACCTCAGAAGATAAAGATAGAAGATGGCACATAAGGCTGTAGTGACCACAAGCACAGGAAACATATGACCACAGTAAGGACCAAATCTCAAAAATGTTATCCTCCATCCCAAGTCATCAGAATTAATCCCATCTCCCAGAATGGCACGTTACATGTCCTGCAGATTGAGAAAGGCCCTGGACAAGGGCGTCAGGGCTAATCTGAAGGCAGAGGCCGCCAGACCCATTCTGGGAAAGAGAAATGTAGCTATTACCCCTGAAATAAAGTTGAAAATAATGACCTGCATCTCCAAAGTCGCACAAAGACTATAAGAAGGGTATAGGCTGCTCCTGGAAAGAAGGTCAAAATACATTTCTAGACCTTCACGCAGCTGTGGCTAAGATAATGGATCTCTCAAGGTGAGCCATGGGTACCGTTGAGCCCATTGATACAGTCATTCTGGCAGGCCGGGCACATAGGGCATTCTGCCTTCTAATTAACATAATTTGTGCCATATTTGCGGAACGTCAAAGAGGGGTGCTGGTGAAAATTGACACAAAGCTCAGGGAACTAGCACTGTCCGAAGGAGGACCAGAGGCCAATTGAAAGCTCTTTGGGGACCCCTTCGCAAAGGAACTTTGTCAGTTTGTGAACACTTACATGGCTTTGGAGATGGTTAAACCCTCCATCTGAAGAGTTTTTTTTCTGGTGTTTTCGTAAGGGGCAGCCGAGGAAGGAGCCGCTGGGCCAGACGCTTCAACATCGACAGGTTCCTTTCCTAGGAGGCTGTTGTGCATCGGCCTACAGGGACTACCATCAACAGGACACCTTATTTGTATTCAAGGGTAGAGGTTGCTGTGGCAGATACTGGAGAAGCACCATCCAGCCAGCCATTAAGTAGTGGGTGTGAGAAATAGGTTTATTCGTAATCGAGAATGGATATAAGATGAGGCTTGGTGTTGCAAATTGTATGAAGGTTCCACATAGACTGGACAAGTTCCCTGCCTGAACCTACTACACACCTAAGCCTATATTTCTGTTAAAGGAGGAGTGTTTATTTATGGACGAGGAGGTTCGTCAGCTAGACACGAAAAAGTCAAATTCCCAGACATCCTTCCAAGTGGTTTTTGAGCAACCTATTCTCGTTTCACATGAAGGAAAAGGTTTGGCCAGTCATAAAGGCGTTCAACAACTGGGTAGTGTTTAAGAAGAGGACATTTACATGCTTGGGTGTATCGTTCTGAAACAAAACTGGTTTGTTTGCTTCACCATTTCCCACTGCACCAATGCAGGGATTAAGTCAGATTTAGCCGGCCTTTCCCACTTATCCACAACTATGCAAAATCCGCTGTCACAGCAAGTACAAGATTGTGACGGCTGCCCATAGACCAATATGCAGAAAGCTGCTTCTTTTGTCTATCAGACGCCCTCACAAACCGGTTTAGTCTTCCATGTTGGCTAGATGGATCAGGTGGGATATGTTATAAGCAGGCATTGAGATGGCTGCTTACGTGGCCCGATCCATCAGAAGGGGCCATGGCTTCCAAGTCATTTATGTTGTGGGGCCTGGCTGGAGAATATCATGAACGCAGCTGACTGCTTGGAGGATTGAGTGTTCAAAGAATACAATTTTAGGCCAATTGATGAAATGGCTGTTGGTGGTAAGTAACATTTGAACAAGAATACTTGCCTCAGGGTCTTGCCATATATATTCCCCGTCCTTAGTAGTATAAGGAAGTTCTAATTCTATTAAAGTCACAGAGGCAAGTAATATTCTCACCCATATACAATGCAGTCATGTCTCACATGTTGCTCTGTTAATGCGGTCTTGAAACATGAAGTATCCATGCTGACCATGCCGGTCATCCTGCCACCCTTGTTTAATGGTATTGATTGTTTTTTTTTTCTTTCAAGTATGGAATGCAAACCTTCTTGAAGAGGATAGTAGGATCCCCGCTTTCTGACCTAAGCGCCAAGGGAGGCTATTGTCCGTTATTGTCAGTTTTTTCCAGGTTTTGCATTCTCTATTGGACTTTTTCCATTTGTACTGTCATATGAAAGTCAATAGTAGATTTAGAAAGAAGGAAGCGGTGCAACACATAGTAACGCTGGGTTTCCCATTTCCTTGAGTCTTTTGATGAGCGTTTCGAGGTCGACTGTTGAATGCTGCGAATAGGTCTAGTGCCATAATGGTGTTGGACTCTGCATTGGTTTTTAAGTACTTCCTGTTCCTCTCTTGGGTCTAAAGCCAACTTGTGTCTCGGTCTAGAATGCAGTTTCCTACATGTTCCAGGATTTGTTCATAGATGTAGCTTTCTAGGAGTGATTCTGGGTTTTGAAAATATCAGTAGTTGGTTAGGTCTTCCGTGTGTCCTGCTGAGTCTTTAAGCAGTGGCTTGATGTATGCTGTTTTGAAGGCTCGTTGCCAATTTCCTTTTTCTAGTAAATGGTTAGAGAGTAGTATTCCACAGCGGTTCTTGGGTGAGGATATACTTGTATACATTTGGCGGGCAAGGGTCTGCAGGTGAGCTGGATTTGTTGCTTGTGTTCACCAGGCTGTTGAATTTTTATGTTGAGATTGGTTAGAAGTCGGTCTGTCTTCCGGTACATTTCCAGTGTCTGCTAGTTAGGGGTGTTGGTGTTGTTGGGCATACTCTAGATGACTCGCTGGATGTTTGCGATTTTGGTTTTTGTGGTGGTTTACAAGGTCATCACACCGTTTTTGCAAGGTAATGGGTATGTTCTTGCAGGCTGTCGGGTTTCTTATTTCGTTAACAATGCTGAACATCTCTCTCAGGCTGTTGATCAAGTTAGTGATGGGTTCCTTTTAGTATTTCTTTTTTCTTTTGGAATATTTCGGGTTTGTATAATCGTATCAGTCTCTCGTATGCCTCTCCATGCGTGCTCTAGTTTCCAGTTCGTTTTCTACAGAGCTCTGGGGTGCGGTATGAACCATGTCAGCATTGTTTTCTTTAGCGAGGGGGTGAATGGATTTTCAGGTGCAATGCTATCTGGTATTTTTGTGATCCATGATTGGATCGTCTCAATTCTTTCTTCTATGTTGGGCGAGTCCAAGATTTGTTTTGTAGATACCAGTCTGACATTAAGGTATGCAATGTTTATTGATTTCCAGTATGGGAGGAGTTTTTGTGATGATAGATATTAGTCGCATTGGCGGGTGGATTATGAAGGGTATGAGTTTGTCAGTCTAGACTATCTGCATTGGCGGTGCCGTTGTGACCAGGTTTCTTTTGCAAAAGATTGCATCAAGAATATTCCCTGCTGTGTGTCGCTCCCTTCCTCAATTTCTGTAGATACATAGTTGCTAGTTGATTTGATAGTGTTTTAGGTTAATTGAGATTTCGTTCTTCAAAGCAGATATAGAAGACTCTATTATGATCAGGTTGTCATATTTTATGGCGATGCTGGAGATGGTGTCCACAGGTGTGTCCCTGAAGTTAGGGCTGTGTGTATACAGTGTGTAGACAAGTAGGAATTACAGGTTTGTTGGGTGATCTAAGGCTACGTGTAGAAGGAGCGAT
Organism: Ambystoma mexicanum; assembly: GCF_040938575.1. NCBI lineage: Eukaryota > Metazoa > Chordata > Amphibia > Caudata > Ambystomatidae > Ambystoma > Ambystoma mexicanum. The sequence goes on along the minus strand of NC_090922.1, from coordinate 1,296,815,005 downwards.
TCACAGTTTAGTATGTTCATTGGTGGTGCAGTTATCTTCATGTGATCTTTCTAAGCAATGGTGCTTTAATGTTGGCTTGTTTCAGTTTGGAGCTGTTGGGCAGGGATGTGTGTGCAACTACTACGAAATGTTTAATCATGTTTCGTTGAGGTATGGAATATCTGTTTCTCACTCGCTTATAAGTATGTATATCTCTGTGGTGTGTTTGGACATTGATCTGGCGTCAATTGCAGTGCATCCTTTTGTTTTCTGGATTTTGTTTGCCCTTGGAGGGTGGTGTTGGGGATTTGAGTTGATGTTGATTTGTTTTTCCTTTTGATTCTGCATCCAGTTTTGTTGCTTCGGTTCCTCCGTTGAGCAGATCTAGAAAATTGCATTTTGGGTCGATTTTTTTATTCAGTGTCATTTGTCAGCTCTTGACGATTCTTTGCGTCTCGCCAATTTCTTGGGATGAACGTTGTGTTGAGTTCAGTTGTGCTTCTGCGCATTTCATGTTGGTCCGTTGTTTTTCCAGCATTCCTCCTTGTATGTTTGATTTGCTTGTGGGTGGTAAGTTGATGGTTAGCCTAAAAGGTAGTGATTTTGGTTTTGCTCCAGCAAAGTGTCTCTCTGGCAGTGGGCAGTTAAGTGAGTTGTTTCTTGGCGTTGGTTTGTTCTCTGGTGTGGTGGTTTGAGATGGTAGGTTTTCTTCCATCTGGTTTGGACTATTTTGGTTATTACCTCTGTGTGCGTCTGTCTTTCCTGCTGCAGGAATGTTGGTTGGAGGCTAGGTTTCTTGTTTGATTCTGGGTCTGTTTTTACAGTTAGGTTGATGGTTCTGGTCTGCTGGTGGAATATAGTGGTTGGAATTAGCAGTGGAGGTTCAGAGTACTAGTGAGGAATAGCTTCAAATTTCAAAATTGTAAGTTAAAATTCACAGCATAACAATTTAAGTTGCATAATATCACAGCATCAAGGTTGCAAATAATTTGTGAAATTAGAAACTTGAAAGTAAAAATCCCATGGTGGCTAATTCCAGAGTTAAAGTTTCAGAATTAAGGCTTCAGAGCAGCAGAGTTTCAGAGTTTGAAGCGACTGAATCTCACAGTGGTACAATTCAAAGTGACAAAGTTTTCCACTGGCAGAGTTCAAAGTTAGCGACCAAGAGCATCAGGTTTTAAAGCAGCAAAGACCCACAGTGGCACTGGTCAAACGTAACATTTAGAACATCAAACTTCAGAGCGATAGGCTCTCACCACAGCAATTTTCAAAGTTAAAACTTAAGTCACAGCCATAAGGTTAAAGTGGAAAATCCCACTGTGGTCAAATTCAACATTAAAACTCAGGAGCATCAAAGTTCAAGACTCTCACTGCATCAAGAAAAACAAACAGGCTAACGTTCCATGGAAAATGTGCTGACTCTTAGAATGCAATCAACAGGAGAACCCATAGTGTGAAGCACACCAGTAGCGGTCACACGTTTAATCACAAAAGTATGTCTTAGTCTAAGACTGCCTTAGCAAAGAAGAGGTATTGGGTTTCTCCTGGTATACTCACCTGCCAGGCACTATGACGATGATAATTCTTCTGGGCATCTTGTTTACCTTTAAGTGGGTTGGTTTAAGACACTCACCTATTTCTCTCCCTGATTTTAGTCCACCAGGTATATTGGTCTGCCAGGTTACTGTGACTATGAAGATCTCTTTGGAGGCTTTGATTAGGTTTGTGGGTGTGGGTTCCAAACTCCCAAGTATTCCTCCTCCAATTATGCCCACCTGGTATACTAGCCTACCAGGTACTGTGACTATGAGGGACTTCTTAGAGGCCCATCACTCGACATAGGTCCATGCCCGGTCCTTTGTATTCCTCCATTCTTGCTGGTCTCCCACCAACCCTCCCGGAATCCCTGGCCTCTCTGTAGAGCTTATCTGCAAGCTTCGGTTGTCTGCGGAGGTTGCAGCTGCCTTCTGCTGCTTCAGGGACTCTAGCGTTTCTGCAGCAGTTCCCTGCTTCTGGGCTGCGCATCCCTGCTTCTCCAAGTGCTCCAGCCTTCCGGTTAGGCTGTTTGCCCAGGTGTCTGCTACTCTGCCCCATAAGACCACTGCAAACGTGTTGGGTACGCCTCTGCCGGCGGTCCACGTTCTCGGGTGTCCCGGTTGCTCCACTGCTGGGATTCCAATCTCCCGCTTCATCCTGGGAGGGTCTCTCTTCGAAAGTCCTTCTTTCCTTTTTATGTTCCTTTTACAGGTGGTTGACACAGATTGACTAGTGCACTTCTCCTCGTCACAGTGTCCCAGTCACCTCTGTACTCAGTGGTTCCTGGGGAAGGGATGTGTTCTACTTTACAAGAATACATGGGAATGTGGGTACCCGAGATATCCTGCATGGGATAATATGATGAGGAAGGGGTGCCGTGGGACCATACTGCATTCTCCCAGACTGGTCCTCCCTTGTCCCATGAGAGTTTCCCCTCCCACGCGATCCTCCCACAGTGCACCACTCCCGCGGGGGCTATTGTACTGTGGCCACACTGCCCTGGTTCCATGGGAAGGGTCCCCCCTTTATGAGAGAAGAAACTACATCCAAGGATTCGTCACACAAAGTTTGAAGTGACAGACTTCCATAGCAGCAAAGCTCAAAGTGACAGGGTCTCACCTAAGGTTAGGGAAGTTTCACTGTGATAAAGAAAAGGAGCCTGTAGGAGAGAAACTGGAGATGTAGGGATGCTGTAAGGGGCAGTAAGTGGGCCATGACATTATATTCAGAGGAGGCAGTAAACAGAATACAAACATCAAATAGCTGGAATACAGATATCAAATGGAAGAAATTCTTGTAGAAAGCACATTGTAAAATGATCCAATTCAGGGTGAACAAGTTATCTGTCCAGTTTACACTATATACATATTAACCCAACTAACCAATTAACACCTTTCCTATTAATTGATAATTTACCCTTAAAAAAGCAGTGCAAACCAGGTTCAGATGACATGTCAAAAGTAACGATTGGTTGGACAAAGGGTGACCTTCAAAACCTTATGCATCTCGCACCGAGCAATGCACAGAACCGGACCTCAATACCTTCAGGACAAGCTAAAACCCTACCATCCATCACGCACTCTAAAATCAAGCTCTGCCCGCCTCCTAGTGATACCAAACACCAACTCAGTCAAGTTAGGTGGATCATCATTCTCAGCCTAGCCCCCACTCTGTGGAACTCACTTCCACCCCACATCCGACTCACCGAAGACCTCATGTCTTTCCGCAAATTACTGAAAACATGGCTCTTCCCTTAAAATCGACTCTTAGCACAAACAGAACAGCCAACCACAATAAACAGAAACCAAGGTTGTTGAATCAAAAATAACAATCCAGCATAGAGACCGATTGAACAAACAGAAAACTAAATTGGACAATGTAATTAAAACTAAGAAACCTAGTAGAGCGGATGAAGCGGACGGAAGGGATAAAGCGAACGAAACGGACGAGGTGGACGGAACGGAAGAACTAGATGGAACGGAAGGAGTGGATGGAACGGAAGGAGTGGATGGAACGGAAGGAGTGGATGGAACGGAAGGAGTGGATGGAACGGATATGACAAACAAGTAGAATAGACAAATGAAAAGGATGAGTAGTTTACAGAATGGAACAGATGGATTAAATCAAGTGGATGGAACAGTTGCAGCAGATAAAACGGACACAGTACACTGAACTGAAGGAGTGGACGGAACAGGTAACCACCACATTACACTACTACGCTTACTCTCTCCTATACACCAACACGCAACACAGCGATACTATGACACATTCGGTATAGCTGTTCTCATACTAACACCCGCCACATACTCATCATCCTACTTAAGCATCAGCTAAGCACACCGCTAGCTTAAACTTCTCCTCGGGCCGAACGCAGCCACAACTCAGTGTGGGCGTCATCCCTCCAGAATGAACACATATACCTGACCCCCCCCCAACCGCTACAACTACCGCTAAGAAGCAGCTATCATGCAACTACAACACCGGCTGCACACATATCCGGTGCACACACGCACCTTATGACTCTTTCTCTCTCTACTGATTTGAACTACGGTTCCCGGCGGCGTTCAATTTACCAATGATACATAAGGTGCTATATAAATGCCAAGTAATATTACATAACAAACATAATGTGCTGTTTTTACAGTAGAATTAAAACGTGCCGGCAGAGTGCATTAGCTGTGATTTCATTACACAAGCTGCAAAGGAAAATATGCACTTTGAAGAAGGCGCTATTGTGTGCTGCAGGAAGCAATTGTTACAAACATCTTTGGGAGGTTGTTCTCTAAAAGAAGAGATGCCAACCAGCTCGGGTGATGTGTATAGGTGAGGAAAAAGGCAGGTTTTTGTGGGATTGACAGGGTTAGCATATAAATTCAGGAGACAGAAGGGAGGGGAGTTCAGATGACAGAATAGCAGAGCAGCTGACAGCCGACAGGTGAGTGACTGGCCAGGATCGTGCAGTCCAAGATTTTCCAGGTAGCTGAGGCCTTGACAGGCAAGCGGTGTCCTTCGTGGGTGGTTGGGCTTTGCAGAAAACACGATACTCTTGTGTGCTGATAATACAGTTCAGAGGGGTTTCCCGTGATAACAGCGCAGAAATCTCACCCACACTTCAAGTGAGTATATTTGTAAAGTGAGGTGCATGTACGGATAATTGGGTTTATTTTTACAGTCAGTTAGGATCAACTGGTCATTGTATGAATAATGCCTTTTTAGCATTTGAAGGAGATGCACATTCACATTTGTAAAAGGAGAAAAAGAAAGATGGCCTGCTGTTGCGTTTTTATTTTTGTTTCTTCTCTTAGACTGTGTCTTCTGCCAATTGTGTCAGGAACAAAGGTCTGTGGTAAGATAAGAACTGTGGATGTTTAGGCATGAGTGGTCATGCAATCTAATGTAGAGGTTCGATTTTGTATTAATGTTCATACTGTACAACTGGTTCTCAAATAATAGTGCATATAAAAGAAAAGCATTTTTAAAACTGAATCAGTAGGGTTGCATTTTCTGTGTCTAAGTGTATTCAATGACAAAGAAGGTGTGAAGTTACAGGGAAGAGCCCCAGTGTGTCAAAAGAGGTAACACATTTTTTACCATGGGTGGTAAAACAGGAGGTAAAGTTTGGTGCTTTTAGCAAGCACGTTTAAAAGCGTATAATGCATGGGTGATTGATAAATAATTCACAATGGAAAATGTTTTATGAACAAATCTGTCAAAGACAATAGTCCAGCCTCGTAGATAAGTGGCTGTGGAGACAGGTAGCACTGTCAAAAATGTCAAGTGTGTTAGGCCCAGTGATTGACCCTTAATAGAATACAGGTAATGGAGGGTAATCTTGTCACACCATAAAGGGCATTACCATAACCATGCTGTACTACCATTTTACCACGATAGTAAAATATCACCAAACTAGGTACAGTCCTCTGCAAAATCCCAAACAAGCCAATACCCACAGTGGCAAAATTCACAGTTGCAGATGTACAGGTGGTAGGAACAGACAGGGGGATGTCTCAGAGGTTAGACAAATAGTGTCAACCAACAACCTGGGTATGTTTCGTCATCCCTTACGTTCTTCTCGGTGGACCCTTTTGTGAATGGGGGGTTGGGGCTTCAGAACAAGGCCAGGCTAACAGGACATTGTTGGGTGTCCTGACCCACGTTTGAGCTATCATGCTGCAACATTTGGTGCTGTGGGCTTAGAAAATCCAAGATGGCCAAAAAGCCCACATTTACGGCAGAATAGGAAAACTGTGCAGTACTGGCATGGAAAACATCATGATGGCCAGAACTTCCCAGAAAATGCACAGGGAAATGCATGAAGAATAGGCTGGCACCCATTTTTTCCTAGGTTGTGAGCACAGGAGGGCACTGCCTAAAACCACCATTGGGCTACCCACACAGTAGCCTGAAACCATTGGGAATGGCAATGCTGATTGCCAAAAGCAACCTAGAACTGTGGGGAATTCATTTTCTTAAATCCCAAAAATGGTTGCATTACCAGTACTCACCACTATCAGAAAGCCGGCGTTTTAAAACCATCAGACTTTTGTGTAAAACTGAACAAATGATACAAAACCAGACCAAGGAAAGACTTGCTAAGAGGTGGATACAATGTAAAACTATACTCTGAAATGACTTGAAGGAAGTCATTATTTAATGTGTATGTAAAAATCGTAATAGACTTAAACTGGGGGACAAAAAGTGACATTTAGCCGAAACCTGGCTTAATGAAACTGAATTCTGCCTGACATCTACCCCCACAGGAGATAAAACCTGCTCAGCCACTCTTCCCCTTGCCAAAAGGAGTTGTCACCTCTCTGATTAGATTAGGGGTGGAGCAGCTACAGGGAGTTGAACAAAGGCCTGTCCTGGGCCCAGGCAGATGGTTTATTGGGGGGGATCGTAAATGGCTTCCTTTTGAACAAAGCCCTTCCTTGACTCAGGCAGAAGTTATATTGGGGGCGTCGTAAAAGTGGCTTCCTCTTGGCAGAAACGGGGAGGGGCAGCCCCCTCTGAGGACAGGCTGAGCTTAAAGAAAGTGGATAGACTGGTTTCTCCACCATGTCACCTGGGAAGACACACCCCTGTTGGCCAGAATATGATTTTAAGAAAGATGTATAACTCATGGTGCGGACTTGTCAAAATTATCTAAATGATACCATAATTCTTGTGATTTTTCTGCCCACATTTTAAGAGGTTTTAGGACCCGGTGGTATGATCTGGGGGGTTGCTAGCGGAAAATAGGGTTTCACTCCAAATGTCTGCATGTTAAAAATCTGACACTTCATCAATTAATGTCCATACTCCTTGCGCACATGTGTGTAAATTTGGGTAAATGTCCGATATTGCAAAACCAGTTAAAAAGTGCAAAATGTTGCCATTTCTGAATGCAAGCCCCTAGGAAGAGCAGAGTTTGAACAGAGTATACCTCATGTGATATGTGATGGGTGCAAGTAATTTTAAACAACTGTGTATCTGTGCAATATGTATTTGAATCAAATATAGATGTGTGGGCAAACTGACCAGGGGAGGATCCTCTGACCCATAAAACCTACAGCATCACTGACTCACATTTCCTTCCCCCAATCATGGGAGAGGGGAGAATTGGGCCAATAGCAAGTAGAGAGGGGCAGGCTTAGCTAGGCCCAGGCACACACCCATTTTCAAAACACATAAAAAGAGACTGCTGGGACAGGTAGAGACATTCAATTCCATTTGCTGCGGAGCATGCTGACCGACGACTTCACATCCAGAGATCCAGACTTCAAATCCATCAATCTCCAAAGACCAGAACTTTACTTCAGAACTTAAAGCAAGGGCCTAAACCCACAAACTGAGAACTCTTCTCAGCAGGCCTCAGCATCCTCAAAATCATTTGCAGACTATTCACAGCCGGGCTGAGCTGTTGATTCTGGCCTGAAACCCTGCGCCAGAAAGATCCAGAAGCAGTGCTGTACCCAGAGAAAGCAGAGCAGTATCCAGAACCAGAGGCCAGAGATCCAGAGTGACCCAGACCGCTGTTAGCAGAACCAGAGAGCTGACCCAGATCACTGTGAAGTGCCGAGACCAGAACCGAAGTCCAGTCCAAAACCTGACCAGATCCGTGGCGAGGCCTATTTCAAAAATATATTGTGAGTACCTAGCAGAACTGTGCAGCACCAATCTTAGTTAAAATAATCTAATCCAAACTATTTTAATGTAACCAGAACTGCCTATTAGAAGTTGTAACTTGTCATTTCGTAAAGCTGCACCACTGTCACTTGTCAATTCTGAAGCTGCAAGCTGTCACCTGTCATTTTGAGTTTACTTTAAATCCGAAAAACTACTTTTATTTAATCGTCCGTATCTCTGGAACCGTTTGGGCTAGCTTAGAATCTTACCTTTCCAACAAGCCTAGAACCGACTTCCTACTCCTTATACTTTTTCCGCAATCACGATTCACGCACTTGCGAATTTTACTGCGATTTGCGATTTGGTTAAAAATCCAGCCACGTGTAACCATCAGCAGTCATTTCTTTCCTTGCTAAAAATTCGTTTGCATCTTAAGAACCATCCCTGAATCATTGCTTAAGTGAGCCTGAACTCATCCCAAGTAGCTACCACTCCCCCTGAACCTCCTAAAGGGAATTAAAAGCATTTTCAGCATATTTTTCATCCATTGCCATCACATTTAAAAAGCATTTTGGGTCTGTGTTTTAAAACTCATACCGGTTTTCTCTAAGCTTGCTGGGGGGGAACTGAATTTCGTATCATATTGTATTTGATTACATTCCTGAGAACTGTGTGCTCCTCTTTCCATCTACTTCCATGTCTGACATTGCATAGGGGAGGGGGGTGAATTGCCAGAGAAAAAGTGATGATATGATTTTAGCAAAAGATAATATAAAGTATTTCTGTACTGCATTTTATTCCTCATTGCTTTTCCCTTGAAATCATCAAAGTAGTTTTTCTACTTTATCCATCCTATACTAACTCCTCATTGATTGTAAAGAAGTGTGCTAGTGCCAGATTACCCATTGTTGATCAACATCATATGTCTGAGTGTACTATCAGATATTAATTTAGTGTGATTATATATATATATATATATAGTTAAAATTCTCAAATAAACCTTTTAAACTTGTAAAACAGAACTACTTCTTGGCTCAGTGGGGTCAGGGGGATTCTAAGAGAGGGGTGCTATATAGGGGTAGTCATCCAGAACTCATGAACTGGACATAAAGATATATCAATAAGGGTTTCCATTCAGTATCCCAGACTAGGCATTGACTTACCTGTAGTGTTGAATTGAAACTTCTTACAAATTGGGGGCTCGAGCCGGACGTCTGGGTTAGATCTATCACTTGTGCAGCTTAATACAGTGTGCTAACTGACGGGATACATACACCCAGTCGGATCACCACACTGTTTTACGCTGTAAAGCACTCTTCAAAGGGACACTCTAAGGAAAAGGTCTGTTTTGCAAAAATAAAATACTAATTTCTGTAAGTCAGGACAGAGATCAATCTCTAGAATGACGACCTTGGTAGACATGAAAATAGCGAGGGAGCACCTCTTACATAAGCTATTTGTGAGAGGTGAGTGGACTCACCAGGACCAAACGGTCTGGTTGCAGGCCATCGCGCAACAGGTCACTGAAACAGGGTCAGACATATGGAGAGATCAGGGTCCATTACATGTGGCCCTGAGTGAACTATATATGGCTCCTAAAGCCAAAGATGAACACAATAAGATTGCTAGGATAGCGGCATACCTGTACCTATATATGGGAGACATGCAGGATAAATATACTGAAAGCCAAGATCTGGCAAATAGGCGAAAGATCGCGTTAGAGAAGGTCCAATCTGACCTGGTCTCTTCTGAGCAGAGGCTGCAGAGGAGCCAGGAGTTAGAAAATGATAGTAGGCAGTATATCATTAAAATAAAAGAGGATATGGACATCCTGCAACAGGAAAAGGCTGACCAGGATACCAGATTTCTGGCCTTGCAAAAGGAGTACCAAGAAGGTTTGGACTCCCTACTACAGAGCCAGAAAAAGCTGGAGCAACAATTAGATTTCAATAGGGTATGTGCTGAGCAGGTAGTCACCCTGCAAAGCCACCTAGATAGGGAAAAGGCAGAAAGCAATACATTGATTCTGAAAGACCTGGATACCCAGGCAGAGTTTGATCAGGAGCGCCAGAGAGCCGGTGCCTTCCAAAGGCAAAGGGACGACCTGGCGGCACAGATGCAGACTCTTAGTCAGGAAAGGGACACCTTAGGCCAGGAAGTCTGCCATTTAAAAAGGAAAATGGAAGAAAATCACTTGGCCCTCCAAGGACTGGGTGACCTCCAAAAAGAACACCAGAACTTGTTAGAGCACACCAGGAGGGTGGAGGAGGCTCTGGCAAGAAAGGAGCAGGCCAGTAGGGAAGGGACTCAGGAGGTAACCCTCCTGCAGCAAAGACTGGCCCAGTACTCCAGGACCAATCAGGAGGCACAGAGAGAAAATGAGGCTCTCCGTCAGCACAATGATAGGCTCCAACAACAGGTAGCGATGCAGGAGAGACTGATAGAGTCTAGTAAGGCCTTAACTGAGGAACTGAAAGCACAGGCTCTTGCATTGCAACAGGGAGCAGGGGCGGATAGAGACCAGGTTCGCTGGGAGAGGGAGACTCCTGAGCATAACCTCAGGAGCCCTAGTACCAGAGGCCTTCATATCTCTCAGTCCCTGGACTCTGCCACCCCCATGTCCCCTCGCGCACATGAGCACCGGGCCACAGGGATGGCAGATTACTATCCAACCAGAAGTATGGGGCTCATAGGCCAGTACCTCCCAGGAATGGATGGGCGGGCATCCGGGTATGGGCACCCAAGCACAGTGCAATTTAATGGGGAACCCCAGGAGAGTAGGCCCATTAAGGGCATCCTGAAAACTTCTGCCCAGTTAGGTCAGTGGGGGGGTACCCATCAAATCCTGGCAGCAAGGAGGAATCTGAAGACTCCTCTGAACGGTGCAGGACACAGGAGACCAGGTCCCCACATTCTGCCAGCCATTCCCAGGCTCGCAGAATCCGGGAAAACCTGGAAGATCAGACAGGAACCTCTGGGAGCAGTGCCTCTGAGTCAGAGGATGAATGGACCAGGGTTACCAGAACCAAAAAGGCCAATAAGGCAAAAAGGGCCTTGCTTAAGGACCCATTGAAGCAAATAAAGGCAATAAGGAGTGTCATCACGCCTTATCATAAGAACGCCAAGTATTCCGTTTGGGAACACTTGGAGCTCTATGAGCAAATGATGGAGACTTTCCATTTGAAGGACAGCAGTAGCTGCATCCAGTACGTCAAATGGACATTCTCCCCAGAATACTCCAGTTTCTTTGCGGGGCTGGAGGACCAAAATCATTTAAGATGGTCCACCTATAAGGGGGCCATCTTGAAACATTTTTCTGTTCACAGAAATCCTCAAGAGGCTCGCAAGGCAGCCTACAATTTGCAATGTGGGGAGGATCAGGCCCCACAAGAGTTTGTGCAAGAATTAAAGCGTGCTTTTGCGCAGACCACCAGAAGGGTGCGCACAGACAGCAAAGAGTTTGTCAATACATTTTTCCCTAAATATATAATGACCCAGCTCGTGAGAGATTTTCATGAGAAAAGATCTTTAGACTGGGTCATTGAACAGGATCTATGAGGTGCAGAGGTGCTATGAGGTGCAGAAGCCTATCGAAAATAAAAATAACGCGCCGAAAAACCCCAAACCCAACAGCACCCCTGCTGCTGCCAAGGTGGCAGAAGTAAAGGTTGCCCCCGTTTTAGATTTGGAGATGGGGGGCCTAAAAACCTGCCTGCACCAAATAATTCACAGCCCAGAAGGCCCTCGGGCCAGTCACAGACAGGGAGTTGAGGAGGTAGTCCCACAAATGGGGTCCCCCGCTCCCCTGACTATGTAAGTCCCCGCTATAAGGGAAACCGACCAATCCTGGGTTATGTGTGGACTCCTCCAGCCCAAGGGGTGGGATCCAGCCAAGCACCTAACCCGCGGGACTTCCCTCCCAACTTCCCACAGGAGGGCAGAAATTCTCCAAATCCTGGGCAGAACTTTTTCCCCAGATATCCACCCAATTTCCAGCCCCAAAATCATCCATCCTTCTTTCCCCAATTACCTGAGCCCAGACAACCTAATCCGGGAGAGGGGAGGCCACGGGTGGAGGGGTACCAAACTCTTCCCAACCAGGGGTACTACCAGAGAAGGGATAGCTACCCTTCCCGGGATCAGCCCAGGGGAGAAAATAGAGCCCCGTATCAGCCTGAGCGGGTTTCACAACTTGAGCGCCAGGTCCAAAATATGGCACGGGATCTGGGTCACGTACTGAGGGCTCAACAGAACCCTCAGATGAGCATGCCACCGCAGAATGCCCCAAACTCTGGACCTGGTGCTCCAGAACAATGACGGGGGCAGCACCCCGATAACACACCGGTTCCCAGGGAGGAGCAACAAGGGGAAGGGGGGTGTAAAGCCTTGGTGGAAGCTTCCTTCCCAACTTGTAAATAGCCCCTGGAAAACCAGGAACCGGAAACAAAATCTCCTGCCCCTGAAAGCCTGCCTCCCAAGGAGCAGAGGGGGGGTAGGAGAAACAAAGGACCCAAACAGACCCACTTTGTGGAGGAGGAACAGATCTACCAATTTGAGGGAGAGGGATCCTCAAAGGATCTTCTCCTTCAGAGATGGGGGAACTCCTCCCAAGGAAAAATGGGTCCCAAGGGAGGCCAATTCAGACTGGGGAGATGTGGAGACTGAGCTACCGCCGCCCATCATCTCATCCCAGAACCGACAATACCAAAATCCCCTGGTTCAAACCCATCCTGGTGACTGTCTCCAAAAAGGGGGGGGGCGGCCCAGAACCGGAACCAGGGGAACCCACAATGGCTCTGATCTCCAGTTGCCAACTTTTTCTTTCAGATTCCCAAGGCTCTCCACAGAATTCTGCCCAAATCTCTTCTCTAGCAATGTCCAAAACCAGAAAGTTAGCCCACCAGTTGTCCAAAAATGTGCATTATCTGTGCCCCCTTGAGGAGAAGGAGGGAAGATACTATGCCCCGGTACAAGTACAGGGGCAGGGTACAATTTTGGCACTGGTGGACACTGGATCCCAAGCCACCCTTCTGTCCAAAAGGGTCTTTGAGGAACTAAATGCAGGAAGGGGGGAGAATTACCGTATTCCTCTCACCTCTCTTCCTGGACAACTGCAGAACTTTGACGGGAAGGAAATTCCTGTTGAGGGGACTGCAGATTTGGACATCAAAATTGGCCGACACAAGGTGAAACACCCGGTCATAGTAGTGACTCCAGAGGGCACCCCTTGTTTACTAGGGAATGACCTCCTGAGAAGGTTGTCAACCCTAATAGATTGTGTAAACAAGGTCCTCTGGACCCAGACTAGCCGACCAATAAAATTAAAACAGAGTGTCAACCATGTTAGTTTAAACGGCACCTGCCACATGGTTGAACAAAAATCTGACCAAGTAGAATTTCACTTCCAGAACAACCAAATTCCAGACGTGACAGTAATAGCAGTAGGACAACAGACTGGTGATGGGGGGTCCTCTCTATTTCTGAAAATCAACCTTCCTTCCAGTTTAAGGTGGTATTCCACACTGGAAGGAAACACCCTGAAATTCTTTACTAATCCACAATGAGAAACTCCCACTCCTATAGTCCAGAAAGATGTGAAATCAGCTCAGGGCCTGGCTGATATTCAGCAAATTGGAGAGCAGTTGTTCATCCCTGTTCAGTTAAATGATGGGAAGGACTCTGTTCTCGCTCGAGTGTGTGTGAACAACGGTAAGAGCTTCATCAGCGAAGCCATGTTCCGCCAACTCCCAAAAGATCCAGCCATTCCCACATAGACAAATGGGAAATGGACCTGGAAGCACCCAATTCCAAACATCTCCTGCCAAGCAGGTGTATGCTCAAAATCTCCATTGGCGACAAGAGCATAGTCCACAATTGTTGGGTCGTGCGAGACGTCACTGCCGCTTTTTACTTAGGCAGTGACATTCTCAATCGCTTTGCCATTAGTTTGGACCTAATAAACTTTAAAGCTTGGTCCCGATTAGCGGATAATCCCATGGGCTTTGATGATCCAGAAAAAGCATTTAAGTCAGCTCAATTGCTACCTTATGCAGTTAAATTCAGATCAAAGAGGAAGTCACCATCCCAGAAAGGACCCGACAATTCTCCCTGGAAGTGAAAGTTAAAAGAGGACAAAAATTGCAAAACCCTGATGCTTATATTCATCTAAATGCTTCTCTCCAACAGCAGGGTTAGGGGTAAACCCAACACCATTAGTCAACATAGAACATGACACCATTCCAATAGAGGTGGATAACAGCGACTTAAAAAGAGTATTACTCTAGCCGCAGGCACCATTATTGGAATGGCGGTTGATGACCGACATTTTTCCACTGATCTAGGAAATGAACTGTTAGGATCAATCCCCAAGGACTGTTTTGACAGTGACAGTGAGGACAATACAACACCAGACAGGATTTTTACCCGGCATGGGGGGGGAACTTCCTGGTGTACACTTCCTGCCCCTATGGTAAGGAAGATGTGACTTGTGACTTCAGGAGGGATGAGGTGATTTTCCAGGTCCATGAGGGTTGCCTTTCCCACCTGAGGCCTCCAGTCCAAATCAGCACTCTGGCCAGGGACTTCTCCACCCAGCTGGAGGAGGCCGCTGAGATAGCCAAACCAGAAGTCTTTCCAGGCTTCAGGCAGATGGTGGAAGAGAGAGTCAACCTAGCTGATGCCTGTGTGACTCTGAAACAGAAGCAAAAGTTAAAACAAGTTTTCTTGGATTTCCAAGATCTCTTTGCGGTAGACTCATATGACTGTGGTCGCACCGACATCCACACCACAACAATTCCCACGGACCCTGGAATGACTCCAGTGTTTGTGAAGCAGTATCGTTTGCCTCTCACATCCATGGAGTCCCTTACTGAAATAATTAAGAACCTTGAGTCCCGGGGAATAATCCGTCCAGTCCACAGCACTTTCAATAATCCGGTGCTGGGAATATTGAAGCCAAACGGACAGTGGAGACTCTGCGCCGACCTCAGGGAGCTCAACAAACGGGTCCATACTTCCCGATGGCCTCTGCCCTACATTGACCAAGGGCTGGCCCAGATCCAGGGGTCACAGGTATTCACTGCAATAGACCTGACCAATGGATACTGGACTGTGCCTGTCAGTAGGGAGGACCAATACAAGCTGGCTTTTACCTTTGGGGGCCAGCAGTACACATGGACCCAAACTCCCTTCGGATACCTCAACTCCGGCAATGAATTCAACATTTTCCTACACAAGGCCATGCCCGACCTGGGTGCAAGGGGTAACCTGGTTTATGTAGATGATTTCCTCATCAAAAGTTCATCTGTGGAGGAACACATAGCGGAGATCCGTTATGTTCTGACCCAGTTGAGGGCCGCCGGAGCAAAACTTTCCTTTCAGAAAGCACAGTGGTGTAGAACCCGTGTTAATTTCTTGGGGCATGAAATTACTCCTCAGGGTCTCTGTCCCCAGGAAAAGAAAGTGGAAGCACTTCAGAAACTAAAAGACCCCACAACTCTGCGGGAACTAAGGAGCCTCCTTCGACTGACTAATTACAGCAGAAAGTTCATCGAGGGCTACGCAGAGATCACCAGACCCCTGATTCATCTCCTGAAGAGGGGGGTCAAGTGGGAATGGGGTCCAGAACAAGCCGAGGCAGTAAGACAACTCAAAAGAAGCCTCTCACAAGCGCCCTGCCTAGCTTACCCTGTCAGAAACAAGGAGTTCTTCCTGGAGACGGGGTTCTCTAATACGTGCTTGACGGCAGTATTATACCAAAAGCATGACAAGGTCAATAAAGTAATCCCCTATGCGAGCAAAGCTTTATCCTCTGTGGAGGAAAAATTCAACGATTGTGAGAAGGCACTCCTAGCAACGGTGTGGGCATTAAAGAATTACCGCCCGTTTATCCATGGGGAACACATCATAGTGGAGACTCCACACCAGCCTCTGCAATATCTCCAAAGTGACAGAATCCGGGCCGGCAATGTGAGTAATTCCCGAATTACTTCCTGGATTCTGTCAATGCAAGGCTTTCCTGTGGAGGTCAGATATGGCCAAAACAAGAAGAGTCCCCTCGCGCAAGGTCTGGCTGACTTGCATGATTGTGCCAGAGAAAACTGTCTCGAGGACGAAAGTCTAAAAATCAAGGACAACATGGAGGCATACCTTAATTCCCCACACAAAGTCTTTGAAGAAGACAAGTGTGAGGGAATGCCCACTGTCTATGTGGATGGATGCTCTTACCATGTTGACAATGACGGGGAGAAAGAACTGGTGGCTGGCGTAGGGAATGCATGGGTGAAGGAGTTCCCAGAACCCTCCGCTGGATACAAAATTGGTCCCCGAAGTAGTCAGGTGGCAGAATTGATGGCTGTGCATCAGGCCATCCTCACTGCTGTCCAGCATCAACTCCACGAACTGGTCATAATCACAGATTCGGATTATGTACGGAACGGGTTCGTGGAGCACCTGGTCAACTGGAAAACCAGAGGCATGTTATGCGCTAATAACAAACCCCTGAAACATGGGAAGTTAATCCAAAACATTGATGATCTGGTCACATCGAATGGGATGACCATCTACTGGAAAAAGATCAAGGGTCATTCCAAAGTAGAGGGACCAGACAAAACTGGAAATGACTTAGCTGATCAGCTGGCCAAAACCGGGGCCATCCAAGAGGATCTAATCGAAATAGAGTCCCTGTTGGGGGAAATCCAGGTCACTGCTATCACTAGGTCCCAGACAAATGCTCACAATGATCTTTCAACTGCCCAATGGAGCAAGGAGACCCCTGATGCTGATTTGATTACAGATCAGAAGGGGGATCCAATTATTGGTAAGTTTTACCAACACCTTGAGGACCCTGAGAACTTTCCCCTGACGGATACCGATTACATTGGGAAAGAGGACCTAAGAGTGTTGTTGAAATGTCCAAAAATGTTCCGGATCCAAGACGGTTTGTTGGTAAGGAAATCCAAAGCTGGCCACGATCAGTGGGTGGTTCCTACCTCATTCCGAAGCCTGATGCTAAATCACTCCCATGATGCGGCCACCGCCGGTCATAGGGGGTTTCACACAACATTGGAAATCTTAAGAGAGGTTGCATACTGGCCACACATGGGGCAGGACCTCGACCAATACTTGAAGGGGAGTCTTGTGTGTGCACAATTTCAGCCATCATCCCTCACGCACCGTGCACCCCGCCAAAAGAGGGGGGTGACACTGCCATGGTCAGATTTGCAAATCGACTTTGTAGGCCCTGTAATCCGCTCGTCCAGAGGAAACAATTACATGTTGACCGTTACATGCTTGTTTACCAAGTGGGTGGAATGTCTCCCAGCCCCAAACTGCAAGGCAGAAACAGCAGCTGCCCTGATGATTAACCACATCTTTTCCCGTTTTGGTCTACCTCAAAGGATAGAGTCAGACAGGGGTAGCCACTTCACTAGTGAAGTAATGACAAAGATGTGGGAGATACTGGGGGTTAAAAGGAAGCTACACATTGCTTACAGGCCAGCTTCTTCTGGAGCAGTGGAGAGATACAACCGAACCATTGTGAGCATATTAAAGAAGTTTCTGGCAGATTCTGGGCCAAGTTGGGATATCCGATTACCTCTGGTCCTAATGGCCATCAGATCTACCCCTTCATCTGCAACCAAAATGTCACCATTTGAGTTGATGACTGGACGCAAGATGGTGCTTCCCCAGCATTTGCTCTACAAAACCCAAGAGCAAACGTTGATAAATGCCTCCACAACTCATGAGTATGTGGAGAATTTAAGGAAACACCTTCACCATGCTTTTGCCTATGCTCAGCGGAATCTAGAAAGATCAGCCGAGAGTATGAAGACCCACTATGACCTGAAAACTTCCAGCAAAACAGCGAAAATTCTTGCCTACATGGAAGGGACCCTTTGAGATTATAGACAAGATCTCCCCTGTGGCCTACAAGATCCGCATCCCAAAAGGCGGTTTGGCAGAGGGGGAAGACAAGTTGGTCCACATAAACCAGTTGAAGTGTTGCCATCCCAGGCACACTTTGCAGCAACTGGAGGAGTCCTCTGTAATCCCAGAGGGTACCGCTCCAGAGTAATTCAATTCCAACCCTAAAATATCCTACATATAACCTATCAAATTCTGTGTTTCTCAAGTTTATGTGTTCCTGTTGCTTAATTTAAAGAAATGTGCATGTTCATATCTGTGGAGTTCTAAAATAGATATGCCACCGCACTATATCAATGGTGGGGGAGAAATGTCCATGAATAGGTATTGCCGCTTTTCCTTTGTCGTCCTAGGAGAAAGAAAACCTGTAGACTGGCCAGGGAGGACGATCCGGAGACCGGGAGCAGAGACCCAAGGGGCCCGGGTACCGCCCAATATCCCCATCAGGACCAGCGAGGAGAACCGATCGATCAGTACCGGATGGAGGAAAAGATGCTGAACTGTGCCATTTGCAGAATTGGAAGAAGATTATGCGGACATACCAGTGCGTGGGTCATAACCTTCTGTGCACCCGACTCCCCATCGACTCAAATTCAAAGTGCAGTCGCGTGGGGGGGGCTTTGTTGGGTGTCCTGACCCACGTTTGAGCTATCATGCTGCAACATTTGGTGCTGTGGGCTTAGAAAATCCAAGATGGCCAAAAAGCCCACATGTACGCCAGAATAGGAAAACTGTGCAGTACTGGCATGGAAAACATCATGATGGCCAGAACGTCCCAGAAAATGCACAGGGAAATTCATGAAGAATAGGCTGCCACCCATTTTTGCCTAGGTTGTGAGCACAGGAGGGCACTGCCTAAAACCACCATTGGGCTACCCACACAGTAGCCTGAAACCATTGGGAATGGCAATGCTGATTGCCAAAAGCAACCTAGAACTGTGGGGAATTCATTTTCTTAAATCCCAAAAATGGTTGCATTACCAGTACTCACCACTATCAGAAAGCCGGCGTTTTAAAACCACCAGACTTTTGTGTAAAACTGAACAAATGAAACAAAACCAGACCAAGGAAAGACTTGCTAAGAGGTGGATACAATGTAAAACTATACTCTGAAATGACTTGAAGGAAGTAATTATTTAATGTGTATGTAAAAATCGTAATAGACTTAAACTGGGGGACAAAAAGTGACATTTAGCTGAAACCTGGCTTAATGAAACTGAATTCTGCCTGACATCTACCCCCACAGGAGTTAAAACCTGCTCAGCCACTCTTCCCCTTGTCAAAAGGAGTTGTCACCTCTCTGATTAGATTAGGGGTGGAGCAGCTACAGGGAGTTGAACAAAGGCCTGTCCTGGGCCCAGGCAGATGGTTTATTGGGGGGGATCGTAAATGGCTTCCTTTTGAACAAAGCCCTTCCTTGACTCAGGCAGAAGTTATATCGGGGGCGTCGTAAAAGTGGCTTCCTCTTGGCAGAAACGGGGAGGGGCAGCCCCCTCTGAGGACAGGCTGAGCTTAAAGAAAGTGGCTAGACTGGTTTCTCCACCATGTCACCTGGGAAGACACACCCCTGTTGGCCAGAATATGATTTTAAGAAAGATGTATAACTCATGGTGCGGACTTGTCAAAATTATCTAAATGATACCATAATTCTTGTGATTTTTCTGCCCACATTTTAAGAGGTTTTAGGACCCGGTGGTATGATCTGGGGGGTTGCTAGCGGAAAATAGGGTTTCACTCCAAATGTCTGCATGTTAAAAATCTGACACTTCATCAATTAATGTCCATACTCCTTGCGCACATGTGTGTAAATTTGGGTAAATGTCCGATATTGCAAAACCAGTTAAAAAGTGCAAAATGTTGCCATTTCTGAATGCAAGCCCCCAGGAAGAGCAGAGTTTGAACAGAGTATACCTCATGTGATATGTGATGGGTGCATGTAATTTTAAACAACTGTGTATCTGTGCAATATGTATTTGAATCAAATATAGATTTGTGGGCAAACTGACCAGGGGAGGATCCTCTGACCCATAAAACCTACAGCATCACTCTGACTCACATTTCCTTCCCCCAATCATGGGAGAGGGGAGAATTGGGCCAATGACCAGTAGAGAGGCTTAGCTAGGCCCAGGCACACACCCATTTTCAAAACACATAAAAAGAGACTGCTGGGACAGATAGAGACATTCAATTCCATTTGCTGCGGAGCATGCTGACCGACGACTTCACATCCAGAGATCCAGACTTCAAATTCATCAATCTCCAAAGACCAGAACTTTACTTCAGAACTTAAAGCAAGGGCCTAAACCCACAAACTGAGAACTCTTCTTAGCAGGCCTCAGCATCCTCAAAATAATTTGCAGACTATTCACAGCCGGGCTGAGCCATTGATTCTGACCTGAAACCCTGCGCCAGAAAGATCCAGAAGCAGTGCTGTACCCAGAGAAAGCAGAGCAGTATCCAGAACCAGAGGCCAGAGATCCAGAGTGACCCAGACCGCTGTTAGCAGAACCAGAGAGCTGACCCAGATCACTGTGAAGTGCCAAGACCAGAACCGGAGTCCAGTCCAAAACCTGACCAGATCCGTGGCGAGGCCTATTTCAAAAAAATATTGTGAGTACCTAGCAGAACTGTGCAGAACCAATCTCTTAGTTAAAATAATCTAATCCAAACTATTTTAATCTAACCAGAACTGCCTCCTAGAAGTTGTCACTTGTCATTTTGTAAAGCTGCACCACTGTCACTTGTGAATTCTGAAGCTGCAAGCTGTCACCTGTCATTTTGAGTTTACTTTAAGTCCGAAAAACTACCTTTATTTAATCGT
Organism: Ambystoma mexicanum; assembly: GCF_040938575.1. Taxonomy (NCBI): domain Eukaryota; kingdom Metazoa; phylum Chordata; class Amphibia; order Caudata; family Ambystomatidae; genus Ambystoma; species Ambystoma mexicanum. The sequence goes on along the minus strand of NC_090922.1, from coordinate 1,296,794,637 downwards.
CCGTATCTCTGGAACCGTTTGGGCTAGGTTTAACTTTCCTCTGAAAGCTTAGAATCTTACCTTTCCGACAAGCCTAGAACCGATTCACGATTCATGCACTTGCGAATTTTACCGCAATTTGCGATTTGGTTAAAAATCCAGCCACGTGTAACCATCAGCAGTCATTTCTTTCCTTGCTAAAAATTTGTTTGCATCTTAAGAACCATCCCTGAATCATTGGTAAAGTGAGCCTGAACTCATCCCAAGTAGCTACCACTCCCCCCGAACCTCCTAAAGGGAATTAAAAGCATTTTCAGCATATTTTTCATCCATTGCCATCACATTTAAAAAGCATTTTGGGCCTGTGTTTTAAAACTCATACCGGTTTTCTCTAAGCTTGCTGGGGGGGGGAACTGAATTTCGTATTGTATTTGATTGCATTCCTGAGAACTGTGTGCTCCTCTTTCCATCTACTTCCATGTCTGACATTGCATAGGGGAGGGGGTTGAATTGCCAGAGAAAAAGTGATATTATCTTTTGCTAAAATCATATCAAGTATTTCTGTACTGCATTTTATTCCTCATTGCTTTTCCCTTGAAATCATCAAAGTCGTTTTTCTACTTTATCCATCCTATACTAACTCCTCATTGATTGTAAAGAAGTGTGCTAGTGCCAGATTACCCATTGTTGATCAACATCATATGTCTAAGTGTACTATCAGATATTAATTATAAAGTGTGATATATATATATATATATATATATATATATATATATATATAGTTAAAATTCTCAAATAAACCTTTTAAACTTGCAAAACAGAACTACTTCTTGGCTCAGTGGGGTCAGGGGGATTCTAAGAGAGGGGTGTTATATAGGGGTAGTCATCCAGAACTCATGAACTGGACATAAAGATATATCAATAAGGGTTTCCATTCAGTATCCCAGACTAGGCATTGACTTAGCTGTAGTGTTGAATTGAATCTTTGCCCTCATCCACTGCCCTTCACCAGCAGCCCGCCACTGTGTTCAATTTAACAGCATTTTATAACCACTGTGTAGAATTTTCACAGCATTACGTTTTATTGCATTTGTGTACACTCACTGTGTAGAATTATCAGCATTGCAACTTGGCTGCTGTTCTAAATCTAGATGCTGGAGTGCAGCATCCGTGTTGAATTCAGTTGCACCTAGTTCCCCTCACAGTGCAGCCCATGCACTCTCGAATCCCAGCACTGTGTGGAATTTAGCTGTCCTGAACCACTTCGAATCTAGCCGCACTATAAGAGTACTCTCAGTTTCATTTGATCTATGCTTGAACTTTACCACTAGAAGTGCCTTGTAGTTTTGCACTGTGCTAATATGTAATTGTATCTCAGAGTGTAATCCATTGCATTGACTCTCACGGTAGCATCAGGATAGCTCCCAGCTGCAACTTCAAACTCTGCACCCGTTACAACCCAGCTAGTTTTAGAGCGTGCCGATACTGCTTTCAATCCTTTCTAGCCACCAGACCACCAAAAAAGATTATTCATCATGCCAACCAACTCCCAGATAAGAGAAGAACTCCAGAATCACGGACATTCTTCCAACACCTCCCTTGCCCCCTCACAGACCTTCCACTAACCTTCCACTAACCTTCCCACACTGCCCTCTCCCACCCTTGAGCCTCCTCCCACCCCCAACCCATTCCTCCTCAATCTTCATTTTCCCCCAAACGCTGCCCGGGTTTCCCTCACCAACAACCTGCCTCGGCTAACCCACCGACCTGGAGGCCACCTCCAACCTCTCACCCCTCCCTCCTCTCAACCGGCATTCATAAACATCTTCTCTCAGCAACTCCAGCATCCACCCAGCTCCTTCCCTCCCCTGCCTCCACGTCATTTCTCTCACACTATCCCTCCTTTGCCCTCCATCACTCCAGACCTCCTCCCTAGGAACCGCACATCATGTGCACTCTTTTCACACACCCAAAGAGCGCCCAGAACTCATTCCTCCCACCTTATCAACAGAGATACCTCACCTATCAATCACTCTTCTAACCCATCACACGAGCCATTCCCGCCAGGCTATACACTCATTGCTGACACCAGAAGGAGCATCCACAAATCACCTCTCCATTTCACACTCTGAGGAACAAGCCTGCAACACAGATTGGAGGGATTTGCAATGAAACTTCTCCTCAGCCCCTCCCTTACCCACAGCTTCCCACCTATCTACAGACCTCCTGGCTACAACAGAGACTTTGCCAACGCCCTAAGCAACTCCCTAGCGGCCATCCTGGTCACCCATCCCCTCTAACCATGCTGGGAGGACTCAACATTTGGTTCGATGCACCGTACAACCATACAACCTAATGACACAACCTCACCTAGACAAACTGGAGGGCCTCAACTGGTATTAAAAAGGTGCCACACACACACACCACAGGTCATACCCTAGATGCAATTTTCAGTTCCTCCAACCTTATCTCCACCCCCCCAGACCACTCATATGGACGGACCACACAGCCATTCTTTTCTCGCACTCACTCCCATCACTCCTCCCCACTTCACTAACACTGGATCGTCCATTCAGTTCCAATTATTACGCTCACCTGGTATCCACAGGGACGCCACCGAGCGGGGTTACTCGCTGGCATGCTTCTCAGCTTTGCCCTGATGTGGTTTGCGGGGAAGGTTCTGCCTTGTGGTAGAATTAGGCGTGCTTTCCGTCCTGCCTTCTTTGCAGGGGCGTGTTGTCTTTCATGGGCAAGTGCGGTCCAGTTACTTCACTGACGCCGGCACGTTTGATATTGTTCAGGTAGGTCTTATTGCTGTTCTTTAGTTTTGTAGCTATCCTGCATGGCTTTCTTTGTTTAAAATGTCTCTTTTTCTCCCTTAGGTATGCAGAGCTTCAGCGCGGCGAACTGACTTGGTTCAGCCCCGCTGGTAAATGATGGCGCATTAAGGGCGCTATGATGCGGTAAGTAAGCGCTATGCGCAGCGCTGCCAAGTCTTGCCTTTGCTAACCTGCGTTTTCCTTCCTTGTAGGTCGCAGTGTTCTTCAGCGCGAGTGGAATGTCCAGAGTGGAGCCAGCCGAGAGGCGACCAGCCAGGTAAGCCTTTTGAGCAGTTCGTAATTTGTAAATGTCTCTACTGCTTTCTTTAATGTTGCCTCCATCTTCCTCTTTCAGGTCATTCTGTCCGGGAGGCGTGCAGATTCGAGGAAGCTGTTCTCAGTAGCTGCAAAGTAACGCGAAGCGTGTTGTCTTGCTCGGGTGTGGTTTAAATAGCCCCAACAAAATAGTCCAGGTAAAGTAGTCCCTAGGCTGCCACACCGAAAACACTAGACCGCATAGCTTGGTTCTTACGAACCAAGCTATGTGGATGCCTCCATGTTGGCTGACAATACAATAAAGTAGTTCTCAAGCACATTTTCATGGTGTATGAGCCTGGCGCCAGGACTGGCCCTATGAGGGCTTTTGAAGAGGATGCCAGGCTCTAGAGGCCCGAGTCCTGACTCCACCTGGCCAATGGGTTTTCCAGAGGGGGTTTTGGGCGAGGGTCGTGACACCAATGTGGAACAAGGCCATAGTATTCCCGGACTTGGCATACTCCCTGCTCTCCTCTCTTCCAAATCTGCCAGTTGAGGGAGGTCTCCCCTCAATCAACCATTTTGACCAATGGCTCGTCAACACTCTCAAACCTCTCACCCCCACCCGATCAGCCTTGCACAGACAAGACCCATCACCTAGATGGTTCACCCACCTCCCTCAAAACACTCAACTACATTCTAGAACACAGATGGCAGGCCGACCCTTCTCCACCAATATAGCGGCCTACGCCCGTCAGATCCATGTCTAAAAGGCAGAAATCCAGAAGGCCGAAAAATACTTCTACCAGAACAGAATCTCCATAACAGCACCAAAGAACTCCACAAAATCATCTCAAAATTCAAGGATCCCCTCTGCACTGCCCCCCTCCCAAAGGCACTAAATGAACTCCCACCCTGATCACCTGCACCGCCACCTGACCCCTCCAACCCTCACCGCCGTTCTTCGTCCTCTTTCACACCCTCCTCTAAACCCGAATTCCTGAAGGTTCTTTCTAGCAGTCGCCCCTCAGGATCCCTGAATAATCCATGCCCTCGCACCCTCCTCAAAGAAATCTTTTCCTTAAGCTATGCAGGCGGCATCGCAAGATCAATCTTTAACTCCTCCCTCACCTCAGGCTTATTCCCAGCAGCATTAAATATATCACACATCAAACCTCTCCTCAGAAAACCCTCCCTTGATCCCCTCCTTCCAGCCAACTACAGACCCATTTCTAACAACGGCTTCTTAGCCAAATTTAGTGACCGAACAGTCTACTCCCAGCTTGGTCTTCACCGAATTCAACCACTTCCTTGCGCCTGCCCAGTCCGGCTTCAGACCCCTCCGTGGAACAGTCATTCCCATTCTCCATCTGGAATGACCTAAAAATCACTGCAGACACAGAGGTCTGTGCCGCACGTATCCCCCTAGACCTCTTGGCGGCCTTTGACACCATCGACCACAGCATCCTTATTGATGGACTCCATTCACTCAGCATAAGGGACACAGCACTTGGGTGGATTTCTCTTACTTCACTAATGGATCCCAAATCAACCTCCTCCCTCCATTCTCCCCAGGCCCAGCTCCATCACCAACAGGGCCCCACAGGGCATGTCGCTATCTCCCCTACTCTTCAAGCTTTACTTGATCCGCCTCCCTAATTCGCTCCCACAACGTAACCTTCTACAACTACGCTGATGACACCCAGATAACATTTAAAATCCCCAGGTTTGCCTCCATCCCCCACCCCGACCTAGCTTTCCGACCTCCTCAACCCTAGAAAAACAGTAATCATGATCTGCGGAAAGACCCCAACCCACAACTTGGCTTTACTCCCTTGGCCCATGTACATCCCACTGCATTCAGCTCAGAAAAGAACCTAGGTTACATGAAAGGTGATCTGACACTCTTGCACCACTTTAACAGTGTCCAAAACTTGCTATCTTCACCTCTGCATTCTCGGATGCATCTTCCCTTACCTTTCCTACCCCCACAGAGTCACTGCAATCATGGCCATTGTCTTCTCCTGCCTAGATTACACCAACTCGCTGTACCTGGGTGCCCCCGCTTATCAACTCAGAAAGCTCCAACAGGTCCAAAATACTGATGCTAGGCTCCTCTTGCCCCTCAGCCCCAGAGAGCACATCACACCTGCCCTATGTGCCCTACACTGGCTCCCTGTCGGGCGACAGGCGACTTTCAAAGCCATGTGCATCAGTCACTGTGCACTTCTCCTTGTGATCCCTCCCTTCAAAATTGAAAATATTAGGGGGAGGGAGAGGAATGCTCCATCCAAGCCCCCTCGATCTAGAACTTAATTCCCTTTAGCATCCGATGCTTTGAGGAACACTTTGCCATCCGGAGAGCCCTCATGACCTGGCTTTTCCCCCCTGCATCCTGACAAGCTCTTGCAGCCTCTCGGGGCGAGTTAACCTCCTTCCAGGTAAGCTATGGACCCTCCCCGAAATTGACAGACAGAGAATAAACTCCAGCAGACCACATGAGAAAATACATGCCACATCTACCAAAACATGAAGTCAGGCAGAACACGTGGGTAGGTACCACACCCCATGCCTATGGAGAATAGCCAAAGGCAAGGGCGCCCGACGGCATGCATCTGCCATCATACACCATTTTAAGACACATTGCACAACACCTCTGCCATTAGACTACAGCTATCCCCCACATCACTTTGGTCTAGCTGGACCATAATGAGTCTCCTGCACTTGCAAGCTCTCCAGACGAATGCATAGCAACCATCCACATGCCAGTTCGATAGGGGTAGCTAATAGGGTCTTAGCCACCTCGTACCTCCTTCGCACGCATTCTAAACTCCTCTGACTAATTTCCCATTCAAAGGGCTTTCGTCCACCCAAGGGCGTTCACCTACAGCACTTTGAGACCATACCAGAGGGAAAAGGCGCCATACAAATGACAATTACATTAAGTGCTATTACTGAATAACATTGCTGGATGGATCACAAGATAAACGTGTCCTAGGCCCTCCCAAACAGGAATAAAACTTGGAATAAATGTGTCAAAGGATGAAAAGGTCATTTAGAAAAGATAAACACCGTTTTTGGCCTACTCCCGTTCCTTTTCCCATAGAGGACAAAGGTTCGATTGAACACCTGTAGAAATACAAGGATAGCAGGCCCCTCTCTAGAAAGAACATGGCATGATAACCTGTTCTGTGGTTTTACCCTCACTCAGAGTCCGCAGCCATCGCTTTTTGCTCACAAAGGAGGAATATCCATTTGCATATCAGTGTTTGTCCTGCACACAAGGGTAGTCCAGCATCGAAATGCCAGGCAAACCACCTTTGAACAAGAGTACCAACAGCAACCCCAGACGTGTGTTTCAGCCTTGTTGGGCCTCATTAGTGGTGAGGTGGAGCTGTGCCGCTCCGAGGACAGTGAGAATGGGGTCCACGTCTGGGTTCCCCTAGGTAACTTGAACACCTGTAACGTGAAAACCTCTGGACAGATTTGTACCAAATAAGAAATAACTTGGGGACAAAGTGTCGCAGATATTTCTTTTGCTGGCTTGGAGAAAAACTGTCCAGTATTTATTTATTTTTTACATATTTGACAGAGAAGGGGTTCCCAAAAAACTTTAATATTTCTCCCATGGTGCTTTGCAGCACAGAGGCTTTTCAGAAATATAAAGACCCAATTTGTTTGCTTAATGCACAAGATTCCTGGGGGAATATCAAGGGAAGGTGAGAATGGAAAAGTGCTCAAAATGCTATTTGGAGCAATTTAAGGGATGCAATCACAACAGGCTAGTGGTGCAGAGGCGGAAAGATGACATGTGAAGTGAGTGAGTTGGATGTAGGCTGGGGAGCCAGTTACGGGCAGAAATTGTTTTGGCTTATCGGGGAATCTCACGAGATCACATAGGTAACGTTGCAAGATGCGCTCATAAATGAACCTGCATCACGCGAACCAAAGAGTGACAAGGTAGAAGGGGGTAATGAACGGTCAACTGTGTCAAACTTTGAAGCAAAATCCACAAATAACATATAGAGCAGTGGTCTCCAACTAGTAGATCGTGAGCTACTGGTAACTCGCCTGAGGCTTTCCAGTAGCCCTTTGATCAGACCCCAAAATGAGCACTGCGTGCTTATTTTGGTGTCTGAAGTCCCTGGGACTTCCCCCTGCCCCCTCCCACTCTTCTTCCTGTAAACTGTCGAAAGCTATGTGTACAGTGAGCGGAGGGACTGCATCTGGGCTTGAAGGGCTTGAGCAGCATCCCAACATGGGTTTAACTATCAATAACAAAAGTAAATGGCAAATGTGTGTTGTGGCCATTGTCACCAAGAGTTGCAAATGATGGCAGATTAGAAAGGGCCTGGGTGCATAAATCTGCATGCTGTGTAAAACAAATCTGGGGTTGGGATTGTTTCAGTCTCACTGTGTTTCTTTAGATTTATTTCAGCTAGCATTACTTTGCATGCTGGGAATTGTAAACTTTCAATTAGAATGGGAGAAATAAAGATACAGCTGTAATAGTTTTCTCAGCTTGTGTGTGTGTGTGAATAGAAAAATAACAATCCATGTGAGTCCCAGCTTGCAAGAAAAAATGTACATCTCGCTTTGCGTGTTTATGGTAAAACTGTGAATACTTTTTTTAGATTTTCAAATATTGAGTTCCCGGTTTTAAAGCTCTAGTACCCAAACTGTATTAAAGCTTAGGATGGAATATGGTGTGATATGGAGGAGCCCACCTCTATGCGTCAGCCAAAACAGGAATTCAAGCGATAACTACAATTTTACATTTAAGGAAATATGGAAAACTACTAGCTGCACTGCATTCTGGTGCTTGTCCACTTACATTTATAAAACTAAACAGCAATGTAAAGTGACATGTCTATCAATATCACAATAAATACATACAGTATTCCTTTTTTATATGAAGAGCAAATAAACTGCCCAAAAACATCTTGGTCGAAATTCTCACACTCTTTTGGATATCACGACCCTAGTAGCTCCCGCCTATTGGCCATTAACTACAAGTAGCTCTTGCCAACGAAAAGTTTGGAGACCCCTGATATAGAGCGATAAAGAAGAATTTGCATGGGCTTGTCTAATCAGGGAGTTAAGAATAAATAGATTATAGGATGCCAAAAGCCCTTCCCTAAAACCCATCTGAAAACTGCAGAGGATATGTTTATTAGCAAATACACTTCAATATTCAGTAAGAGGCATTTGGCGAAGACTTTACTCGAACCATCTAATAAGGATAATATCCCATAATTAGGGGGATTGCCATTTTTGCCACGTTTGAAAATTGGCATAAAATGTGATTCCTTCCAAGACTGAAGAATTTTACATACATCAAGTAAAATGGAGTAAAACATGCAACATACATCAAACATCATAAAAATGTTCTAAAACTAAAATGCACAGTTGTACAGGGGGTTACTACATAAGAGGATGAATCTGCACAGGCAAAGCTTTAAATAATTAAAGACACGCCCATCAGTGAGCACTTTTGGAACCAAATCACACTATCAATTACTTTAAAATTGCAGTGCTCAAAAGTAACTTTAGGACAGAAAATGCAGGAAAAATAAATGCATGCAGATTTTCAATATACTTGAAAATGCTTTGAAAGGACATGGCGGCTTCGTGAGTCACTATCCCAAATAAATTCCCTTTCTTTGCACCCTGTGGTCAGAACAAGTATACTACTTTTTTCCTCCATTTTCTACGGCTCTTTACTGACACACTTGTCTAAAACATACCAGCCTTTAGTAGGTTTGCACATGCCACGACTGACACTAACCCATTCCTTCATGCCTCTTTGAGAGCAGCTCAGCAATGTTTTTATCTCTTGCCTGCTTGCATGTTGTTTTCAGTGCCCCACACATTTTTGTGAGTGGAATGGGTGTGGTAAATTGAAGTGTGATTAATTAATTCATCTTCTATAAAACACACTTAATACTGGACCTCAGTCTCCATGCGCTGAACTGGGATTGGAAACCGTGTTGCTCTGCGTTATCGTGTTATCAAGATAAACGCATTGCCCCCGAGCTATCCTCCCTCCCAGATGCAATGCTCTTTGTGAAGAAAACAAACCAGAAACAGACACGAACAAAAAAGACATTCCAAGGGTGAATCCTTGATCTGTTCTGCTATTCCAAAAACCGCATTCTTCCTATGTCTGATTAAGTAATCTGAAGATTACGAACGTTTGCAAATAAATGACTTCCTTAGCACAACGCATCATCTTGTTGTCCGTTTTGGAGAAACTGTTTATACTTTCCTTGCGCGTGCATATGTTGCAAGTCTCTGTCCAGAGGCCAGGACTTTGTTTAACTGAGGGATTTTGATAGAGTAGGGGTATTACACCTTCAGAGGGAAAGGTGAGGTGTTCTAGACTCGTGCAGAACCCACATGCCGGTGACTTTTCCCACAAGATTAGAAAGTAGAAATATGAATGCATAATTGAGGCAGGAGAGGGGACGTGCCTACAGAGGCAAGCTCCATTACAAGTCTACATAATCTTAACAGAGAACGAGATAAAATTACTCTCCAACCTAGAAGAGAAATAAAAGCACAAAATATAAATCTACAGAAGCTTTATGTTGTTACAGCGATAAAAATATCACAACTGGTGACAAGGACACAGATCCACACAATGGAAGGTCCAACACCCCCAGCTCCATATTTACCCTGACCTGGTAAACCGCCAATTCAAAAGGACACAGCTGTTTCTTCCATACCTGGGTGGAGCCACAGAATACACAACATTGTGAAAGAAAACCACGCTGCTGAATACTTTGGGGTTCGAAGGACAAAGAATTCTTGCCCCACCACAATAGCAAGTGAATGATGATGCTTCTGCAGAAGCAGCCGTACAGGTGTATCGGCCACTTTTACTCTGTAGAAATAGGCAAATACTCCCAAAAAATTAAAATAGGGAGTAAAAATACTCGCAACAAAAAACTAGTAAACACACAAATGCTTTCACCCACACAGCTCCATGGATATGATGGGACCAGTAGTGCACATAGTACGATTTGGAAGAAATTATTATTATTACTTCCTGATCAGAACAAGTAAACATGCAGTGAATAACTAGGTGCAAAAAAAGAATTACAAAAACAACATTTCCGTTTTCCAGTCAAATCCTATTTCTACCCGCTTATAAAACACTCCCATTGGGAATTGAACTTACATTTTTACTCCCTAAAAAAAGAAATCAGTGTACTCCAAACTTTAAAAAATAGGGAGTTAAATACTCCAACCTCCAAATCTCATCTGTAGCACTGTGCAGATGCCAAGTACATAATGACCATCATATTTGAGAACAGGGAAAACAGAGCTACATCACATTCACTTTAACACCAGAATCCAAGGCCAATCGAACCCTATGACAGACTCTGTGTTAAGACTTCGAGAGTTAGCTGCCTTTGCCAACTTTGGAGAAAAAGCAGAAGAAATGATGAGAGATGTTAATTTTGGATGTTCACAACAGAAAGGTATATACAAAGTATATTCAGGAAAAAGAAATTACCTTAGAGAAAGCAATACAAATAACGAGAGAAACTCAAGAGATGACGCACAGGAGAAAAGAACAATCACGAACACTACCAAGTACGGAAGTCATATTGACGAAAGTCAAAGGAAGACCTGAGAGAGACTACAAAGACAAAGATATATGTATGCAACATAGTACCACTAAACGTCTGGCTACATACAAGATTTGCTCAATATGCAAGAAAATTACACTATGACAATGTGTTTATGACACAGTTTGCAGACAGAGAACGAGTATGATAACTAGTTTGGATCGTTTGTACAGAGAAATGGAACAGACTTCCTCAGCAGAAAAATTAGCAGAACCAGACAAAAAAAAAATGTAAAAAAAAATAATCACACTCAATGTCAAAGTAGATGGTGTAGACATTGGAATAGGTAGAAATTACTGCACAAAAAGGTTGTAAATGCATGCCACCAAAGGCTCGAACACCAAAGTTTTGAACCTTTGGTGGCATGCATTTTAGGCAGGTAAAAAAAAGAAAATAGACTGTCGGGGCGTCCCCCGCAACACCCCGCTCACCATACTATACAGTATAGTGAGTGGAGGTTGCGGGGGACACCCCTGCAGCACACACGACAAAAAGAAATTAAAAAAACGGTGGCTGCAGGGGTGACCCCTGCAACACCCCGATCACCATACTACACAGTATAGTGAGCAGGGGTTGTGGGAGAAACCCCTGCTCGAATAAATAAAAATAAAATTTAAAAAACATTTTAAAAAAGGACTCTGCTGCGCCGGTTCTCGATCACGGAAGTGAAAGGGAACTGGCGCTACAGGGCCACAGCATGTCTTCAAAGGTAAGTAGGAGGTGCATGGGGTAATCCTTGGATGTCGTCCCTACTGCCATAGGGGGAGAGGCCCTTCCCACGAGGCCAGGGAGGTGAGGCTGCTACCAGATAGTCCCCCTGGGGTTGGATCTCATGGGGAAGGTGCCCCCCCCCCAAAATGGGACTAAGACAACTATCCAGGGAGAACATGTTATATCCAAACTATATCACAATCTCCCTCATCCTCCTACCATATACAGAGTATCATAGTTCGAGGTGGGTGCCTCGACCAGTAGTTATCAAGTCACACAAAACAATGCCCTCCGAGCTTCCTTAAACATACCCAGAAGAGAGCATATTTCAAAGAGAAACCAGATGCAATGCACGCCGGCTGCCGGTCCAGGACAGAATCAGATTTAAAACCCTAGCGATCACCCACAAATGCCTAACTAATACTGCACCCAAATTTCTCACTAACCTACTCATCCCCACACAAACTACTAAGCGCACACGCGCTTCATCAGCTCACTTTCTCACTCTGCCAAAATTCAAAAGAACTAAAGCTGGGGGTGTGGGGCAGGGTCGCAGTTTCTCGGTAGTAGCGGCAAAAAGTTGGAACACTCTCCCTCTAGCCATCAGAACCGATCCATCCCATTCCTCATTCCGCAGAAAACTAAAAACTCAAAACCTGGCTCTTCTCGCTGAATTTGTAATCCCACATCTGCTGCAACCACCTCACTGCCCACTGCATATCCAGTCTTGCTAAACCCACAGATAACAAATTGTATATTCAACTGTATATAATGTAACTATTTTAAGATGTACTGTATGACTTAATGACCTGAGCACCCTCAGATTTTGACCTGTATATTTAAATTGTGTATAATGTAAATACCTTATACTTGTATATAAAAAGGTAAAAACCTTAGGCTTTTACCTACACTCTGCATCTCAACCTGAATAAACAAATAAATACCACCGCCTCTGCAACGAGTTACACATGCAAATTGATATATGCATGCAAACCATTCTTAACCACTGAAAGTTGCACTACCGTAGCACGTGCTTTAATACTTTCCAAGCTGGACTACTGCAATGCACTATATCTCGGTACCAGTAAACAATACTAATAAACTTCAGACTCTCCAAAATAACGCACTAAGATCTGCACTAGGCATCCCTAAATCACAGCACATTTGCCAGGAAAGACGTTCTATCAACTAGTTGGCCTTTAATGACAGAATCAAGTTCAAGTCCCTTAACCTTACCTACAAATGTTTCACCAACAAAGCACCTATATACTTGGCGAATAGATTCAGCAAAAACACTTCAGAACGACCTATCAGAAAGGCACAGTCCAACAGCCTCAGAATCCCCAAATTCAAACTAAAAAAATAAAAGGCTCTAGTTTTCCAGTGAGGGCGGCTCAACTCTGGAATTCGATATCAGACACTAAGAGCACTACCTACATTCCACTCCTTCAAAATGAACGTGAAACTTTGGCTGCATTCATGCGATCAGGGATGACCCCCCACACTTGAATTCTAGATATCCTACGGCACTTTCACATGATAATGTATATGATACTCCATGTATATAAATGTACATTCTTTTCCATTACTGCATATTTTCTGTAAATAATCCACCCATTATGTATTGCCTCCTTTTTATGTACATGTTCTCTCCTGCAACCAAAAACCTAAGCGCCCAGATGCCTAAGGGCCCGGAGCGCTCTATAAATAAACAATACAATAAACAATACAATACTGTAAAGATATATATACTGAATGTCTTAATGACCGTAGCGTAGGTTGTCTTTGGTAACCACTGTAACTGTAAATGCTTCCTACCTTGTATCTCCAGCGCCCAGAAACCCACGGGTTAGGTGTGCTTTACAAATGCTGAATAAATAAATAAATAAATAGTTGCCCAGACTTCCATATGCTTGTGTAAAGTAGATCATCCAACCTCCTTCAGAGGTACTGAGACAGGGAAGACTAGGAACTACCTATGTGAGCCATATGTAAACACTGGAATGAAGAAGAATCCAAGTAACCCAGTTAAGAATAAGACCATCAATACCAAGACGAAGAAGAGGCGCGGCATAATGAACGCTCCGCGCAACCAAAACCAGCATTCTAGTCAATATGGACAAGCTAGGAGCAACTGGAAGGGAAGAAGGACTGAAGATGGCGTTCAGCCCTCCCTTGAGGAGCAGCAAGCAGATTGGCGGTGCGGCGAAGGGAAACAAGTGGAAGCGTAAGGCGAGAAGGTGAAGCCTCTGAAAGGGGTCAGAAGGGGAGGGACCCTTCTCCTGATTGGAAGCGGGCTGCTGATAATGACAGAAGAGCCACGTGGTCCATGTTGGGAAGGCAGGCGAACGGGGAACAGCAGCTACAGAGATGCTGTAGCTGGTTTGGACCACGTGGAGAGCGAGGGAGAGAAGAAAGCGAGTCCTGGGACCGGCTGGAGCCCAAACAGAAGCTCCCTGAAGGTACAGACTTGCTGGGGCTAGCTGGTAGGGACAGAAGGGCCTGGGGACCCTACAAAGAAGGGTTAAAGTACCCTAGAGAACTGGGGTGAGAAGAAAGCCTGGGAAAGAGACTATGAAAGGAATAATTCCACCTGAAGTAAGGATCTGGGACCGCCCCCCCCCCCCCCCCCCCCCAAGTACAGAAAGGCAAGTATAACAGTTATATGGACTATGGCAATATAGTGACCCGGTCTGCTATATGATCAGCAGAGAAGCCAGAGAAAGACCAGGAGAATGGAGTCATTCCCCCTGGTGTTGCGAAAAGCTGGAGAAAAGACAGGGGAAAGGGAGTCATTTCCTCTGGCACTGTGAAAAGTCTGAAAAGAACCGGGGGGAAGAAAGGCATACCCCTAGTGCTGAAAAGAAATCACATCTGGTGTGGCGTAATAGACACCACACAGAATAAAGTCAGAACAAGATCCAGGGGAAGCAAGTCATACCCCCTTGAATAGAAACAGAACACCTGGAGAATGGAGAATCTTTAGGGATCCAACCGTAAAAATAGGTAAGCATGGTCAATAAGGAATGCTGATGTTTTGGACATTTTTTCCTTACTTTTACTTGGAACTTTTTTTTCACCTTGGAAAAGGATTGTGACCTGGAAAGGGTGTCCTTCCTTCAGGAAACAAGTCCCTAGAGTCCGCTCCCCAGAGGAAGAGAGCCATTCTTCTGCACCAAGAAGCCTCGCCAATCCTTTAGTTTAGTTATAAGTGTAAGGGAAGTAAATAGGATTCTGGCACCGGACGGTGAACTTTGTTATTTTGCCTGACAGCTGACAGACTCCTTAGTGCTTTTGGCTGAGGCAGGGAAAGCCCTCTTAGAAGATAGGGTTTTCTCTTTATTTTTTAAACCAATAAACATCTATAGCCAAAAGAATTCCACCTGTGTGTCAGTCTCCTCCTTCCACACCATTACAAAGCTGAAGGGCACTTCTTTGGCTGAATGGCGTTTAGCCCTTACCATGCAAAATGCACCTTCGCTGCAAGGAGAAATACATCAGAAGTATGTGACTGTTTACCTCAGCACTGGTATGAATACGCAGATATGAACACATCATACAAATGAAACCTAACACTTTACCCATCAAGCACGAATTATGTCCTAGCACAACTCAGGCCTCACTTGACTCCAGGCTGGTACTAGAAATCGATAACCCCTACAATCCAAGGAGCCATCTTCCTGTTGGTGATGCTTTTTCTATCTGAAGCAGACTTCTAACCAACGGTTTTTGTCCTCAGAATGATTTGTACCTGTATCTGGCTGGAACCCTAGGTGTCACACTCGCTGTTCTTTCCATACCCTGTTGTTCCTCTCCCTGATTCGATCTGCTACTCACCCTCTTTTCCGTCTACGCAGGTTGCAGACCCCTGCACTATATAGACTGTGTCAACACGACACTGCTTTTACAGCTCCCTATGATGCCTTACAATATACCCGTATGCCAATCAGACTGGGCTCTGTGGCATCGGTTTTTCAAAGACTACTGGACAGAACACTGAGGTGCACAGGAAATGTTCTGGACTTTCAGGGCGACATACCAGTAGATGTTAAAAATAAAGAACATGATGTAGCGCTACAAGGGCCTTGCGAGACTACAAGTAACAGGAGTTAAGCTAAAGAAAGAAAAGTGCATAATTGTATTGGGTGCTGTTCAATATCTAGGATACACAGAGAAGGGCAAACACTTCTTGCTTAAAGCATTCACTGAAGTCCCAAAAACCTACAAATGAATAGGAACAAAGGTCCTTTCTGGGCCTAGCACGGCACTATGCCAAGTTTGTTACATCCTTTGATGAATGCACTAAGAACATGAGGCATCTGCTTAAAAATACAATGACTATTTGGCTTAAGGAACACACGTTTATGGATGTAAAAAGACTGTAATCAATGCACCTTGTTTGAGAGTATTTGATCCCATATGAACCAGGTACATCATAATGTATGCAAGTACATATGGATCGAGTGCCACGCTTACTCAGAAGAATGGCAACGAAAAAGATTGATTGTTTTTGCTTCCAAGACCTTGACCTAATCGGAAAGTAATTAGTCAGGCATAGAAAAAGAGTTGCTTCCATGCTTTTGGGCATCTGAATACTTCAGAAACTACCAATGTGGAAAAAGTCTTTCCATCAAACCGATCACAAACCTTTAGTGCATAGTGTAGCCCACCTAGCAGCAAAACTCCACAAGTACTTGTTTCAAATTATGTACATCAGGGTGGCGGAACAACCAAGCTGTGTCTCTTGGCTGCTTTCAATTGAAGGAAAAGATGGTACGTTCCTAACAGGGGAGTTCATTGTTAAGACCATTGATGATACAAGTACCGATACAGTCAACATGCTTTCTGAACAAGAATGGAAAGAAGTCATGCAATGCAATGAAAACATGCTCAAGATCGTTCAGTGGATAAAAGGAGGAGGGAGGAGCAGATGAAGGATTGCCACCAGCAGCAATACAACCCTTCAGGACTATTGCACCCGAATTAATCATAGTCAACGACAACCTATTCAGGGAGGAAAAGGCACTACCGCCTAAGTGATAGGGGTAGTGCTCGGCCTGTGACTGGGAGGAAATAGCACCCAGGCCCAGTCCCCCACCCCTCTCCCTCCTCGACAGCAGAAATCCTGACGCCGGGCCTGTTGGGGGCCGCCTGACATTCTATTGGAAGCAATGGTTCCGGGTCTCAGGGGATGCATGGATCAATCGTCTGGTGAGGTGGTGGTACAAGTTGGAATTGGTCTACCCCCCTGTTCCGTCTGGTCCGGTCGCCCCTTCCTACGTGAAAAGAAGTTGGCCAAACGGCAGGTGTTAAGGGAACTTCGCTCCAAGACGGTCATTCAGCGAGTGCCTCAATCGGAAAGGGGTCTGGGGGTTTACTCCATTGCTTCCTGGTGCCCAAACCTTTGTGTCCTTTCGTCTGATTATAGGCCTCAAGATCTTGAACCAGCACATACTGACTCGAAAGTTCAAGATGGTGTGTCTTCAGCAGGTCATTCCACTGGTAAAAAAACTCAGATTTCCAGGACGCCTACTGGCACGTTCCCATTTGGCCTGCCCATCAGAGGTTTCTCAGGTTTGCGGCGGGCATGGATCATTTCCAGTTCTGGACCTTGCCCTTTGTTCTCAAGTCAGGCCCCGGCTCTTCACCAAGGTTCTGGGACCGGTCATAACCGCTCTGCACCTCCAGGGATTCAGGTGTTCCCGTACCTCGACGACTGGCTCCTGGAGGCTCGGTCGAGAGATCTTCTCCTCCGACACTTGGAGACTACTTGTGCCCTGCTGATCTTGCTGGGGTTCTTAAACTGGACAAAGTCTCATCTTCAGCACTCGCAGCATCTTCAGTTCATTGGGGCCAGGTTTTGGAAAGCAGAGGGGCATATTCTCCTGCACCTTGTCAGAGCTGCAGGACTCCTTGATGCATCTTCTGGCTTGGGAGTCGGCCCTCCAGGCACAGCGGCACATGGTAGCGTGCGTCTTTCTTGTTCCCTGGGCAAGACTACGTCCCCTGTTGCTCCACATCCACAGGTTCTGGAAGGAGTCGAGGCTCCTATCCCTGTGGGTAGAGGCGGTAATGCCTAGATTACTTACCAGTAATGATCATTGGTCCTAGTCGTACTCTTCCTCGTTCCAGCACCAGTTTCCCACCTCACCCTTCCCTGTGTTGAATGGTCCCATTGGAAAGTGTTGCGTACTGTTGGGTCTTGGGGAAGGTGGGAGGTGGTGGGGGCAGGGCCTGAAGGAATTAGAAGTAGAAAGAGGGTTCCTGTGGAGAGGTGGGACACCTCATTGCTAACTGCTGGGACGAGGAAGAGTGGACATGGAGGTAATGTTACAAAGGCAGATCTGCATAACCTTTGGGATTTGTCCAGAGACTCTGGATTTCCGAGTTTATTTCTTAGGGAGAGGAGGAGATCGGACTTCCAGTGTGTTGCAGCGACGGAAAGAAAAAGCCCCCCCCATATCAACCTGATGCCCTGCCCCTCACTCATACAAATACAGATTTTCAAGCCATTCGTTACAGAAAGTCATGATTCTATTAAAGACTCGGAGGCGAAAGATTATGCTAAATTCTTCTCTTTACTTATCGAGCAGCAAATAACCATATAACATATGAAAAAAAGACAACTATCAATGAACTACATTTCCCAATAAAACTAAGTGAACTTGTAGTTTGTTTTTCATAGGACCATCAAAACATGTGTCCTTTTTAGTCCAATCACATTACAGCTTCCCTCATAAACACTGCCAACCTCTGTGCCTCTTCCTCTTCCTCTTTCTGCCGCTGATCGAACTCTGAATAACTTGTACCCCAATCGGTAGATGACTTCTCTTAATCCTTAACCTGAATATTCCTCACAAGGCTGTTGTCTTATTCTCTGCTCCTGTCAAAAAAGATTCAACTCCATGAAATATCTCTTCCTGAACGGGTGGGCAATCACATAATATCAACATTACCATAGCGTTTTGAATATTACAACCTTCATTATATGTACATCTTGTACTCATTCATACATTACAGTGATTGAATTGGGTGGAATAATCTTTCGCCTCCGAGTCTTTAATAGAATCATGACTTTCTGTAACAAATGTGTTGAAAATCTGTAATCTATGTCAAGACTCGGAGGCTCCGATTATGCTCGTTTAAAAGCTTACTTACCACCAACGCTGCTAACTGGTCTACTGGTCTAAAATAGAAATTCTTAAACATTGTTTCGTTTGACCAGTCTGCCGCCTTCAAAATATCCTCCAGGCGAGCCCCTAGCATAAAAGCTGATGATGCCATAGCACCTCTAGTAGAATGTGCTCCAAATTGCCCTATGTCACTGCCAGCTTCTGCCATGCACCATCGCACCCATCTGGCCAACGTGGCTGTTGTTACTGCTTTCTGACTGCTATCAACAGCTGAGATTCACCTGTGGGTCTCACCCGATCCGCCGTGGCCTCATAAACTTTCAGACACCTAACTGGGCATAATCGGGGCCTTTCAGGGAAAGCCATGTACTCTACCGACTTAATCCCCATCTTTGTCCTCTTCTCAATATAAAATATAACCCCTGCAAGGGAAAAAGATTTCCTATCCGTCTCCAACGCCTTTACCTCTGACACTCTCTTAAACATAAAGTAGTTAATTTCACCCAAAGAGCTTTCCTAGATTGATTCTCGTTGTCCGGCCACGACTCGAAAATTCTCAAGACCACACTCACGTCTCAAAGCCGAGAATACCTTGGCGTCAGAAGTCTCATGCATCCGACACCTTTTAATAATCTGCATATCAATGGGTGTTCACCTATTGGTTTTGCCTCTATGAACTCGTGCCCTGCAGATATCGCTGATCTGTATGTGTAAATTGTTCTATATGCTTTAGCCTGCGCTGCCTGGCCTGCTAGAAAATTCACTACGTGAATCACATCAGTTCGTATGGAATTAACCTTCCTCTCCATACACCAATTATTACATTTTTGCCATGCCACTCTGTAAGCCTTCCCAGGACCCATGACTCTCAGATAACTCTTGAGCTGTCCCCGAAAGACCTTGCTTGGCCCAGGCTTTCCTGAAATTGATCATGCTATCAGGTTCAGGTTCCCTGATTGCACCAATGGTTGAAGATCTCCAGTTGGGCCTAAGACTATGTCCTGTTTCTGTGGCAATAGAATTGGAAAATCGTACATCTCCAGTAGGTCTGGGAACCATGCCTGACCCTTCCAATCGGGTCACGAAAATCACTGTTGCTTCCTGCCTCTTGACCTGTGGCACAGTACGCGCTATCATGGCAAATGGTGGGAAAGCGTATTCCTATGCTGGTCTCCTGACCTGGAGAAATGCATCTGTTGCCGCCGCTTGTCCGGTCTCTAGCTGAAAAATCTGGAGATCTTCTTGTTCAACCTCGAAGCAAACAGATCCGTCTGACACGGACCTCTCTGATGCATTATCTCTTGGAATACTGATACCTCCAGCTGCCAATTGCTCGAGTCCCTCAGGTGTCTCAAATTCCAGTCTGCCACCTAGTTGTGCTCCCCGGCAGGTGTTCTGCCGTCATGCTTGTTAGTCCAGAAACAACCCTATAGTATGTATATCTTTGCTGGCCAGAAACCAATTGCATCATGTGACAAACATCGCAAACATAGAATCGTCAATGTAACCAGAGGGCGTCCATTTTGTGAAATATCTGCCATTTGCTTTCTTCTTTCTGCCAAAATGCTTTGCAAAATGTATTCTATGCTTCTAGCTCATACACGGTGCAAGGCCACGGCCTGCATGCTGAAAGACCAACACAGACAGGAATGTCAAACGATACAGAAATACATTGTTTTCCTCCCTCGCAAAGTCCTTGGAGGTGAGCAGAAACTGCATCTAATCAGCGGCCCAGGTGTCGGCCTGTCTTGCAAACTCTGCAGCAATAGGCAGTTAAAGCATGAATTATATTCTTTTACTGGTACTCCTTCGCGGAGACTGGTATTTTCTGCCTCAGAACTGTCTGACCCTTGGTTCATGAGTAGAAACCCATAGATAACATGCTAAGGAATGTTTCTCTCCTACGAACATGATATCCTTGCTGAACTAAGAGCTTTATGTTCTCCATAACAAAAAGCTGTCTCTGCTACTGTTGCTAGAATAAGTATATTTAGACTGAATAGACACTGGTCATAACATGTCATGATTGTCAATCACCGAACCCTAGCCTAAAAGATACATTATTGGCTGTTTGAAATGCCTTCAAAGATTGCATGTTATGTATATATATTGTTGCTTGAGCGTTGCTCGCTCTCTTGCGTCTCACGAGGTCTGGGTACACACGTTGCGAGACGTTAGACCCCAGTCGGCCGACTGAGCATACTTTGAAATAAACCATAAAAATCGGACCTTGCGTCTGTCGCGTCACTCGTATATGGTTATTGTGCCTTAGTTTCCATATGCAAGGTCTTCATGGCCTAGCAAATATGGTGCCCGAATAGGGACCCTCCCCCTTTTGCTCCACCGTATACGTTAAGTTAAAAGAAGGCAAAAACGAGTCGAGGACGAAGCCGTCGAGCCGGGATCGAAAGGTGTTCGGGCGCCCCTGTAGAAGTGATGAGACACCTTTGCAGATCTGTACACAGCCGATCCCTGATCGACGAGCAGCGCCCAGAGAGCATCGAGGCGAGGGTCCTGAAACGAGGCAGATTGAGCCAGACACGCAGTCACAACGATTCTTGGTTGCGTCTGTATATGGACGAATTGCGTCCCGAGTGACGAAATGATTGATCAGGTGAGTCGTGCCCCGATTCTTAAACGTCCTGATATTGAGTGTTGCTCTTGCAAGATCAAACGCCCAGGGTAAGAGAAGGGTAAGGACTAATTATGCCTGGGAAATTGTCTTCCTGCTTAGTGGGATTTTTCAACTGTGGTAGACAATCTTTGGAAACTGGCCAGGTCGCGCCACCCGCACGTTCTTCATTCTTTCCTGCATCGCTCTAGTTGTTGCACGCTCACGTAACCGGAAGTATATATTCCACCACTTCCGGGTTACGAGCGTGTTGCAACGTTTCCGGATTCTCCTGCTGTGTTGCTGTCGCTCCTGTTTCGCTCCAGTAATTTTTCTCCCTCTCCTTCCTTGTGCCTTCTGCTGTGTACCCCTGGGTTTTCCCCTTCTTTTCACTACTTTCCTTGCTCTTGCTCCTTCTTCCGCCTTCTGTTTCTCTTCCCTCCTTCCCTTGCTCCCTGTTCTTTTCTTTCCCGATTCACCCTGTACCAGGACCCGGTCTACTCTATGGATTGCCTTTGCCTTACCCCCTGCTGCTACGCCTCCGCTGTGTACCGTACCCTGCCTGTTTGCTGGACTGCCTCTGCTTTGCCCTTGGTGCTTACCTGTCCGCGTACATCTTCCTGCTTGTGGAACCAACTTAGCGCCACACATTCAGCGGCGCCTCCATTCCCTGGAACCTCCAGCCACTCCAAGCTCCAGTCACTCGCATCGGAAATTTCCTTGGATTAGAACATTCAGGGTTTTTTGTGCCTCTGGCTTTTTCCCCATTCTTGGTGTCTCCAAAAGGGTTCCCGCCGTTGCACCCTGTTACTGGTGGCACGGTGGCATCCTTTCGGGAACGTCCATTTCTTCAACAAAAAAAAAAAAAAGGTGAGACCGTCAGTCTCCAAGAAAGGGAAATCCAAGAAGAAGGTGGAAGGTGAGGAGTCGGGGGAGGGGGGTGAACCAGAATTGTCCAGTGAAGAAGAAGATATTACCGACTACCGTGATAATATGAGAAAATAATTTAGACCCCTGAGATTTATCACTGGTCTTACTTTGGGTTTGCCTTTTACTAAAAACAGGTTGCTTATAAAGCCTTTCTGTCCCTCTGTGGCCGGACTGATGGCCTTTTTTATTTTTAGCAGTTCTATTTCTTTGTCTAACCGGTCTTCGTCTTGCCTGCTGAACCTTATCTGTTTGGGTATGACCTCTTGGATCAGTTCTTGCCAGAATTCTAACTGAAACCCTTAAACCGTCTGAATTAGTTATATTCTCAAGGGGTTCCCATTCATTTGACATCGGGTGCACCAATTCATCCGGGTTTAATTCATCCCCCTGTGGCCCCTCTTCTTCTTTTCTGCCTTTCTTGTTTCTGGGCTCTCGCCCTTCACTTGTCATGGTCTGGTATTCTGATGAACTGTGGTCGTCCGATTTGCTACTGCTCCTGCAGTCCTCATCAGATGAGTCATCTGAACTACAATCATACTTGTCTCACGACCTCACCTTCCTCTTGCCAGTTTTGTACCTCTGTGGTGAACCCGGGGGTCTGGCCGCTACGTGCTCTGCGGATCTTCTTTCTTCGCCCTATATCCCTGCACGCTTTACTCAGATCTGTGATGCTCCGAGATAAAGCTGCCAGGTTCGCCATTATGCCCCTTCCCTCTCTCCTGTGGAGCCTGTCGGCACTATACATACTCTGTGCCGCCCGACTCATTCGTAGACCACTAACATGAGGTCCCTCTGAGTAACCACTCATTAATGCGGTTGTGCCGTGTATTTTATTAATGCTAATTATCTTAGGTTGCCCCCGTCAAATTATATACACTTTTCTTCGTAGCTATGCAGGTCTCTTTATAGCTTTGCAGTTTTGCCTGGGACTGTGCCCGTCTTATATGATTTTGGACATATATAAGTATGATGTGCTTGCTCTATAATGAGCTTTACCTCCTGTTTTTGGCAGATATGGGGGCCTGAAAACAGTTTGTCTTGGGACTGTGCTCGTCAATTTACAGATTTGCAGCTGTGACAGATATTTCCTGCGGTGCTGCTTCTCGCCCACTAGATGGCGTCCGTTTCTCTTCGTTCTGTCTTGCACACTGACAGGTATTACCTCATCGCGTGTGCCGTAACGGATGGCTCTTTAGCTCTTATAATCTAGTTGAAGTATGTGATGTATGTAAATTCGCTCCTCTACTCTCTCCAACGGAAGTTTGCCCTGGTTTCGGAACCTCAGAAGTCCTGTCGCGAACTTTCGTGGAAGAGTGCCTCCTAACGCGGCTTATTAACGCCGGAGCATAAAGCCCTGTCGCTTTCTAAAACTAACGCGGATATGCTCCGCTGAGTCCCCTTGACGCGCTAAGCGTTTTGTAAACAATGCATTATACACACGCTTACTAGTTTTACCATCACACAAACACATCAAAAAGTACTTCGCTCAGCTGCTCTAGCAGCAGAGGAAGAGGCACGGAGGTTGTCAGTGTCTATGAGGGAAGCTGTATGTGATTGGACTAGAAAGGACACTTTTTGATGGACCTATGAAAAACAAACTAAAGTTCACTTAGTTTTATTGGGAAATGCAGATCATTGAGAGTTGTGTTTTTTCATGTCATATGGTTATTTGCTGCTCGAGAAGTAGAGAGAAGAATTGAGCATAAACAGAGCCTCTGAGTCTTGACATAGAATTAAATATGGTAGATAAATTCGACGCATAGTATGCAGTAAGGGGGCGGGGGTATAGATGAAATGGTAGGCTGTGTAATCACCCCAACTACAACACTGCCTCCGTTACTGTTTGTTTACTTATATGGCGCACCATACCCAGGGGCAACAGGGCGTAGGCAGAAAGAATATGCGAAGCTTACAATGTTACAGAAATATACAGTTGAGATAAAATTATAGACATATGCACTTAAGGGTTACAGGAATGAGAAAAATACAAATCTTCACACATAAAAATATCAATATCTATACAAAGGAGTGAAATATACAGATATGTATAGGGGCTGTTTGTGGCGAGCACATATTACTTTGCATTCTGAGAGGAGCGATGGGGAGAGATATAATTGTACTCTTCTGCAGGGGTTTATAGATTTGTCAAGTTGGGTTATTATGATTTGAGAACTTTTCAAGTAATCTCTTTAAGACAGAGTATTTTTTTACATGCAGCCAGTGAAAAGATTTCTAAATTGTGGGCTGGTCTCAAATCCCAGCGTCACCGCTAGCTAAACTTGTGATCCTGTACAAATCAGGGTATCCTTCTGTGCCTTATCTGCAGAGAAATATACACACACGTGTCACCGCGAGGTAAGGAGATTGGAACACTTAGTGAAGATGTTATGCGCGCTGTGAAAAGTATAAATAGTTTTTAACTTTAAAACGTAGGCAGGTCTGCATGCAGGTTGGTACCTCACAAGTAAGCACAGGTATGAGAAATTGGGATGTGGAGGTAACGCCCTTGGTCCTTTGCATCCAAACCAATTTAAAAAATAAGTAAACATTAAGCTAATTTGGAAATAAAACATCCAACCTCTTCCCAGGTGTCCTCTTTGAACGCTCCCTCGTATTTCTGGGCTTTGAATTTATCCATGAACTCGTCCATGACATCATCTTCCTCTGGTGAGGCCATGTAGTCACACACGGGGGAACCGTTTGGTTAAAAAATTGATCAGTACTTCTTGGGGTTGATGAAAAACCAGAATATATGTAAAGCAGCTCTGACAACCACAGCAGAGACTCTACCTAGCGGAGTGTGCACGTGTACTCCTCCCACTGCTAGGAAACAAAAGAAGGACACAAGCGTTCGGATAGTGGTGGCCATCTGTGAAAGGGACTGGTTGCGTTTGTTCCAATCAGAAAGGACTTTTTAAGTTAAGCATAATTCCAAATTATTCTTTATATTTTGGAAATTAAGACGTATTATTCCTTTAAAACGCAATATCGATGTTATCGACTATCAGGCTGATTCTTCATACTAAGAAGCAGTGGAAGATACATATTTTCCGTTTCGAGCGGATAGCTGTCTGAACGAACCTGTTAATCGCTTTTATTTGTCTTAGCGGCGAAACCGGTTCCCAGAGATCAACTTCTGTGCTTACCCACAGATACAAGAAGAGTTGAGGAGTTGTTTTTACGTTCTGTGGATAAGTACAACTTCCTGTAATCTGGTGAACACAAAAGAAGGACAAGTACTTTTGGAGACTAGTGATAGATGAACTTTTAGATTTCATTGGGTTCTACAAAACCAGCTGATGGGCAGTCGGACCTACTGCCTTTCAGGTTTGCCGTGAGCCACCGAAGAAGGAGAACTTCGCAAATAAACATCCAGTCACCATGGAGGAAAAATATCACTACCATACCGCATGCATCTGCTGAACAATCACATTGACTGAAAGGATATTTAATAATGACTAGGCTATGTATTTCATTATTTAAGAAAATAATATTTGGCTCGCCTTAGAAGCACACCGTCGATTGATTGGTTTTATTGGAATAAATACAGTCCAATATGGCTGCCAAGTTCACCTTTAGCAATGACTGCTCCCCAGTGTCCCTTTATTATTACGCCAGCACTTGTACATGCTGCATTCAGTGAAGGGTTTCAATTTGAGAAGCAACCTTCGAGTCCTGGGTGGTACAGGTAACTGAGGTCATTTATTTAAAGCCAAATAGACATCGTGAATTCGATGCAGTAATGGAGGAGCAGCTGTGCACGGTTACATTAGAATGGCTGATACCTGTTCTGCAACAGGCATTTGTTACAACATAGTGCTTGGTTTTGAACGCATTCTTGTAAAAAGAAAAAGAAGAAAAAAAACTTGAATGATATGTGTTTTGTCTTGTGTTTCCCTGCCTTGGTCCTGCGTGAATGCGTGCTTGATAGAATGCCTGGTGGAATTAATGTCTGTGGATTGTTGTGGTGTGAATGCCCCTGGAGATTAGTGTATGTCAGTTGAAGAGAGCCTGGGCCAGAGTAAGGCGGCTGGTGGATGTTCTCCCTCTATGTTAATTACCTGTACCTGTCAACCTGAACCTGTACCTTGAACCTAAGTAAAGGTCTTGCCTTCAGAGTGTCTCCTGACTCATCTGTCCCAGAGCAGATTTTATCAATGAGGAAGAGGAAACTGAAGAACCCATGGACAAGGCCTGAAGTGAAGAAGAGCAGGACAGAGTAAGAGTGAGCTACAGAGCTTTAACCAGAGGAAGAGGGGACATCCACCGCCCGGCTCAAAGGTGAGCTGACCGCCTGCCTAGCAGCAAGGAAGAGGCAGGCAGGGGCAGCTGGGGGCGGGAGCACAACTGCTAGAGGCAGGCAGTAGGGCCCATGAGAAAACTGGGGCCTGAGGAGGCTGAAAAAGACTGGGTGAGACCCTTTCGGCGACTGTTCCAGCCTGGGAGAGAGAGCCATCCTGAATGTGCAGGGCATCACCAAGGCAGCCAGTGGACCTGGGGAAGACATTGTAGGTGGCTGGGTTAGTTAGTAACAGCATAACTCCAATGACGTTTTGAGAGGCATGGCAGGAAGCATTATCCTGGGTTTTCTGCAGTAGTAGACCCAACCCAGAAGACCCAACCCGGATAGTATGCCCACATGTTGTGCTCATGAATAGGTGGGGAAAAAAAGAAAAAGGGACTGGTGTGGAAGCCGCATAACAGCAGTGCACTGACTGTGAGGGACTTACAATGGTACAAACACAGAGCCATGGACATTGATGAATTAGGCAGCTCCACAGTGTTGGCGCTGTCATTTTGTGATTTTCCTGGGTGCCGCAGGGTCTGGAAAGCGCTTTACAAAGTTCAGTAGCGAATGGCGACGTCGGAGATCAGTCCCACGGCCGCGTCGCGCACACATGATGAGCAGTCTATTCCTCTAATATGTAGAGCGCTAACTTAACCGGCAGGAAAATTATTTCTTCCGCTGCAAAGAAACAGTGTAAAATGTTATCCTCCTGTGAGCCTGGGCCTGTAGCAATGGAGTCCCCTGTCATTCCAGTGAAGCTTTCAGTGATGGAAGTGGGCCAAGGGGGCCCAAGTGAAAATAAGGAGCAAAGGCTGCGGTGGTCAGGGATCCTAAGGTACTGTGACAAGGGCTCAGCTTTATGCTAGGATTGCGTTTCAGCACGCTGTGAGTTATGCGCCTACTGGGAGGAGAAATGGGGCTGTCGTCGCTCGTGTGGCATCAATTTAGGAGACACATTTATGACTGTTGGAGGAACTTGATCCTGAGTTCTTGGCATTCTTTAAGGAGCACAATATGCACTCTCACAAGCAATAATATGGTTATCTTGAGATTAGAGTTCTGTCATGTGAGGCCTGCTATTTGCTTAGATATTTTGCATGCACCATCCACTTGGGGCAGTGTTTTTTTTTTTTCTTCTCTCTATTATTTTTATAACATCACACCAAACTTAACCAACAAATAGGACATTTCCATATACTTGCTTCTTAATATTACTTCAACATGTTACACATTACAGTCCTACCCCCTCCCCTCCGTCCCCATTAACTCGAGCGCCCACTTTAGTACTGCTGGATTCGTTACCTAGGGTTTATCACCTTCACTGTTACCAGACGTATCGCCTTCACTAGGTCCGTCATGGGAGAATCCCGACATCTTAGCCACCATTTGTCTCCATGCTATCAGGGGGCCCACATTCTCTTCCCCTCCCCTGCTGACTGCTTCATACCATGCCATCGTCTCCGCCTCTGCCCACTTTAGGAGGTCGTGCCACCACACCTCTAGTCTAGGTCTTTGGGCCGCTTTCCAGCTCATAGCAATTCTCCTTTTGGCCAGGATGTAGGCTAGGTCTTTCAGTTTACTGATATGCTTTAGGTTGCGTGGTCTAGTAAATCCCCCCCCCCAGCATGCATGCCCATATTGAGTCCACCCTTAGCTTGATCCCCTTTTGGGACAGCCATTGTTTGACTTCTTCCCAGAATCTTCCCACCTCCGGGCACACCCAGAACATGTGGCTCATCCCTGTATCTACCTCCCCGCACTTAGGGCATTTCTGTGTTACTGTATTTCTAAACTTAGCAGTATTGCTAGGGGTCATGTACGCCCTGTGAGTAACATATAACTGAATCTGTTGCAGCCTCGCATTCCGGGACACCTTCTTGTGATATCTTTGGGCTCTCCCCCATTGTCACTCCTGCATAAGTTCACCCGCCTCCTCCTTCCAATCCCTTCTCAGTTGGAGCAACTCCCTGCCCACTCTGGACATCAATAGTTCGTAAATTTGGATATTTCGTGCCCGCCCTCTGAGATATCGTACATTGTTTCAATGGCAGTGTCGGGATGCTCTGTCAGTGCTATCTCGGGCCACTTTTCTCCCACTCGTTTGATGATTCTGACATATGTGATGTATTGTCCTATGTGTACCCCGGTTTCCTCCATTATCCTTTGAAAGTCCAATACCTCCCCTTCTTGCCATATGTCTCCCAGGGTCATGAGACCCACCGGTTCCCAGAATTTGGGGATCACCCTTATCAATTGCTCATTCTCTCCGCATAGGGCCACCAGTGGTATCTGCGGGGAGCATGGGATCGGGTTTCCCACTGCTTGGCACGCTTTGAGCCAAGTATTCCAACCTAGTTCCAGCAATCTTGCTCGTCCTTGTTTCTGTGGTTTGGGTAGCCATATCATTTCTCTCAAAAAGAATGGGGCACAGTCTCTGCTTAGCAATCTGGCTTCTGCTGTTTCTACTTCTGATAATCATCTGGCTACATACTGGAGCTGCCCCGCTAAGTGGTACATCTCAAAGTTCGGAAGATTTATGCCCCCTTTATCAAACGGGTTCTGCAATTTCCATAGGGCCTCCCTGTTTCTGGTATTATGCCATAGGAAGCCCCTGCATAAACTCAGTTTCGTGAAAAAGCGTTTGGGGAGCATATATGGGATATTCGTGAAGAAGTGCAACAGCCTGGGCAGGACCACCATCTTGAGCAAAGCCGCCCTACCCACCATGGCCAGGGGGAGCTTTGCCCAGAACCCCATGCTGTTCTTAATTACTTCCACCGCCCTCTCCGTGTTGTATTTATTTTCATCTGCCATCGTGTGATATTTGTTAATCTCCAAGTATCTTAATTGTACTAGTCTGCCAGGATATCTGCAGGATGGGTAGATTCCCCTGTGGGACCACTTTATATCTCCCCAGGGGGAACATGCTTGACTTTTTGGGGTTTACTGCTATGTCCGAGAGGGTCGCATACTGCTCGATCACTTCCAGAACATACCGCAGGTTTTCCTCCGGGAAGCACAGGTACAGCAGCATATCATCAGCATATAATGATATCGGGTGCGGTTCCCCCTTCGTGTGGATCCCTATCTCCCCGTATTGCTGTCTGAGACAGATCACTAGTGGTTCTAATGCAAGGATATATAGCTTGGGGGACCAGGGATAACCTGGTCTTGTGCCCCTGCTGAGTTGCCATTTGTCCGAAATTATTGCACCCGTTTTGACCCTGGCTGTTGGGGAACTATATACCATCTTCACCCACCTCAGATACTCTGGTCCCATCCCGTATTCTTTCAAAGTAGCCAACAACCAAGGCCATCTCACGAGTCGAAGACTTTATTGCGTCCAGCGAGACTATCGCCATTTCGCTAAGGTCGCCCTCCGTCTGTTCTATGATGTGATGGAGTCTCCTGTGGTTGTCGGTTATATTCCTGCCCAGGACATAGCCAGTCTGGTCGGGGTGTATGAGTTTGTTAATTACCCTTTTTGAGTCTATTTGCCAGCCGCTGTGAGAATTTTGCTATCTTGATTCAACACAGATGGGGTCGGTATGACCCGCAGTCTGTGCTCGGCTTGCTGGGTTTGAGTAGTGGAATAATCACAGCCTTCACCTTTCGAATGCCTCATTTAACATGGCCAGTAGCGGGGGCAGCATTTCTTGCCTATACGTTTTGTAGAATTCACTGGGGAGCCCATCTGACCCTGGGGCTTTACTAGTGGGTAGGTGCTGTACTACTGTCTCTAATTCCTCTATCGTGATTGGGGCCTCCAGGTCATCCTTTTCTTCCTCATTTAATTTGGGTAATCCTATGTCCTCCAGCATCTCCTGAATTTCCCGTTCTGCTACCTCTCCCGTGTCTTCATAGAGACGTTTGTAGAACCTAAGGAACCCTTCGTTCACCCCCTCTTAGGTGTTCCAAATCTGGCATTCTTCTCCCCTAATCTCCCTGACTACTGGTCTTGGTGTCTCGTTTTTATATAACCATGCAAGCAGCCTCCCCAGTTTATCCCCACCCACGTGTTGCCTCTCAATATATTTTTTATAGTCCAGTTTGCATAGTCTTTCCCAGAGCTCCCCGCTAGCTTGTTGTATTTGTCACACTTGTTCGGCGTCCTCCTGTGAGGTGCCTCCCCTGTGCATTATTTCTTCTCATCTCTTCTCTGTCTCTTGTAGCTCTCGCTCTATGCCTCCTAGTAGCCCTCTGGATTTGGATATGGCCGCCCCTCTCACTACCACCTTAAATGCCTCCCACAGGGTTTCCTCCGACTTCACACTCCCTGTGTTAATATCAAAATACCTGATGATCTCCTCCCTTAGGTCCTCCCAGAAAACCGAGTCTTGCAGGGCCTCCGCTCTGAGCCTCCATGTCGGGATTCTTGCTCTGGGGGGTTGTTGTCTCCAGTTGATGAGCAGGAGGGAGTGATCCGATAGTGTTCTAGCCCTGTATTCTGAGCCCGTCATTTCCCCTATGAGATCTGAGGTGACAAATAGGTAATCTAGTCTTGTATACAGGTTGTGTGGGGCGGCATAGTGTGAATAATGCCTGCCATTCAGGTGTTGCTGTTTCCATATATCCTCTAGCCCAAAGTCTCTCAGCAGGGCCAGTAGTGCCTTTGCGGCGGGTGTGGGTTTATCTAATTTCGTATCTGACCTGTCCATTTTAGGGCATGGCATACAGTTGAAGTCTCCTCCCCATATGATTGCGCCTCCCATATGGGGGCTGATTTTGCTATATAGTGTGCTAAAGTAGACTGCTGTTTCATGGTTGGGAGCATACGTATTTATGATATTCAATTCTCTGTTCTCCAGCAACCCTGGTATCATTATCATCCTCCCATCTGGCTCTACCGTGGCTTGAAGCAGCTGGAATGGTACATGAGGTGCCACACAGGTGATCACCCCCCTAGCATAAACTGAATATGTCGCTCCCATGGTGGTCCCTCTCCACTTTATCTTGACCATCTCTAGTTTCTCTTTGGTGAGGTGGATTTCCTGCAGTAATGCTATATCCACTTTTTCCCTACTTAAATACATCATTACTTTGTTCCTCTTCAGGTAACAATTGAGGTCTCTCATATTCCACGTTATTATTCTAAGACCTCTCATTGGTGTTTCTTCCCTCCTTCTTTCCTTTTCGCACCTGCCTCTAGCATTATTTGGCATAAGTTAAGGGCTCATTCCCCTTCCCTTATCAACAATAACTCCCCAACTAACTTCCCCCACCCCACCTTCCCCAACTACATTCACTGCACACATTCCCACCCATCCCTGGATCTTAGGCTCTCCTGCTTTTGGCCCTATCTCGGAATGCCGAAATCAGGAGCCCAGCGGGCTGTTACCGGTCTAACAGTAACCTAACTAATCTATACTTGGGGGTGTGAGAGCTTGTTCCACGAGGCTCCTACCTTATTGCGCTATATCTTTGTGCTTGAGCATTCTTATCTATGCAGCCCATATTGCGTATCACCCAAGTGTCTTTGCCCATCTTATATTCTAGTCCCAGTGTTTGAGGCTGCCGTCCCGAAAGTACCACGGCCTCTATTGTTACTTATCTGCGCCGTCTTCCTTCTGGATACCAGATTCCAATTGGCAATTCTGTGTGTCCAGCCACTTCGATGCATCCTCTGGGGTGTCGAACAACAGTGCTCTATTTCTGTGGTACACCTTCAGTTTGGTATTAACATGTACTTGTAGCCTGCTTCCCGCAATCTTCTTTTCACTGCTCCATAGTTCAAATGGCATCTTTGTACAAACAGTGTGTAGTCCGGATATGCCGTGATGTTCGCCGATGCCCCTTGCATCGTGCCTCCTTTCCAGAAGTATTCTAGTATTTTTTTCCTTTCGCTGTAGTTCAGGATTTTGGCAATTATTGGTCTTGGGTGGGCGGCTGGCGGTGCCCTCCTTGTCAGGGCCCTATGTGCTGGTTCCACCGCAAATCCTTGGGTTAGCACCCCTTCTGTTATTTCTTGCAGCAGCATCGTTTCAATATAATCCATGGGATTCGATCCCTCCGCTCCTTCCGGCAGTCCCACGATGCATACGTTGTTTCTCCGGGTGCGTCCCTCTGCTTCTTCTGCCCTGTTTTCCAAATTTCTCACGCGTTGCTCCAGGATATGGATCTCCGATTTGTGGGACGCACATGCTGCTGTGTTCGGGGCCATTT
This sequence comes from Ambystoma mexicanum, assembly GCF_040938575.1. Taxonomy (NCBI): domain Eukaryota; kingdom Metazoa; phylum Chordata; class Amphibia; order Caudata; family Ambystomatidae; genus Ambystoma; species Ambystoma mexicanum. Next base: position 1,296,762,112 of record NC_090922.1, on the reverse strand, counting down.
CCTTTTCCAGTTCGCCTGTACGTTCTGCTAGTGTTCTCACATCTTGCCTGAGGAGATTCACCTCTTCCTGTACCGCACCAACTTTAAGTTCCAGTGCCGCCTTCAGTTGGACCATGGCCAATTCCAATTTGGTTTCCCATGCTAGTTTCAGGTCCGCAATCACTTCCAGTATCTGCTGATCTTTGCTCGCTGTGACGGTTTCCGGGGTGGGAGTTTTCTTCTTGCTCCTTGCTCCTTCTGCCATCCGCAGTGATCTTGCATATTCTTCTAGCGTGGGTTGTTTGCCCTTTGCCTTGGCCTGTTTATTCGCCATCTTGGTGTTGCCGTATGCTTTGCTTCGGGCCCTCTGGGGTGTGGTGCCCGACGCCTCAGGGCTAGTCCGTCTCTAGCTTTGGTGCTTCAGGGACGTTGTGGTGGAAGTGTTCGTATTCTGTTAACGCTATTTCTCGGATGGGTTGTGTCCTCCCACCTCCGTGGTCAATGCTATTCCTTATTGTCTTTATATCCCAGCTATTGTTAGGTCGTGCCGATGTCTGCTCCTGGAGGGCCTGTTTCGATGCTATGGTGGGTTTTCACATAGCTTGCAGCATGGGTTTACGCTTTTACGTGGCCTGCAATGCCCATAAGGTTATCCTTCAATGCGCCCGAGCCTTCCAAGCCGCTCCTGCAGCTGCCCCTCTCACTTTGTGAAGTTCTTTGTCCCCAGGCTAATGCTAGCAGCGTGCACTCGCTGCCTCTGTCAGCCCCCCAGTGTGACTTGGTGGTGTGGCTTCCAGGGCTTCTGTGCTTTCAGGTGGCATCTGCTTGGGGTATTATGTAGCGTGTTCTGTCGGGGTTCAGCACAATTTAATTTATGGCCCTTGCTATTAATGTCTCTGCAGATGTGGGTCACCGTTTTGATCAGTGTGTATCCGCTGTCGGGGTGTGCTGGCCGTGTTAGCCCAGCATGATCACTGTGTATCTGAAATTACATTTGTCATTCGCTTAATTTCCATACTGCATCTCGTCTGGTGAAGCTACAGACGTTGTAAAATGCAGGGCCCACCGTCCTTTCCCTCTCAGTGGCTCGGACCGCGCTATCACTATGTTGCGCTCTGTTCCCAGCAACACCTCCAGCTACTAAGTATCATTAGTTGCGCTCATCGGGCGCTCCGCTTGTGCTTCCTATGTTCACCGTCACACTGTGGCTCCTCCGACAGCTTCCAAACGCGGGCTGCGGGTGCCGCGTACTCAATCCGCCAGTCTGCTAGCAACCCGCCATGGTATGATGCTGACTGCTGCAGCACTCCTCCATATGTGCCGGTGTTTGATTGTGGGGTCGGGTGAGCGAACGATCCGCAAGAGACACCAGAGCGCTTTCACTACTCCGTTCAATGTCGCACACTGTATTCCGGTAGTGACCCAACAGCGGACCCACGCTGCTTATGAAAGTCACAGCTCTGTTTGACCTCCTCTGTCACTCTCCCGGCTCTGTTACTCCGCATCAAGGGCCCGGAAATGTTTCTTCGCGTTGGGCTCCTTTGTTCTCCTTACACAGCCGCCATTTTGGGTCCGGACATCGCAGGCCACCACATCCTCAATTATGTTCAGAACCACTTCCCTGGTTCATTCCGTTGGTTCCTGACGTGCTGGGAAGGGGCTCCATACGTTTGCATGGCTGCCTCTGTGTTTTCGTCCGCCTTGGGCTTCTATGTATGCACTTTTATTTCGGATCAATTCAGCATCTCCCGGAGCTCCTCTAGGAACGCGTCTCCCTACATGGCCCTGTATCCACACCCCTCACTTGGGGCAGTGTTATGACGATTGAATTGGTAATGGTACCCCTTTGATGAATTTGGATATTATGTAATGGCAACTAGATATCATGCGAGGCCTGTAGTGGGTGTGTGGTCTGTGTATTTTGTGGTACAGTGTCCTTGTGGGGCTGTGAAGTGTGGTTACGTTTCATGTCTGGTTTGGTGGACCTGACTGAGTATAGTACATATGACATGGCCTCTGTAAATAGCTATTGCATAACATTTCAAGTGGAATTAATTGAATGTTGTCAGCTAATTTAAATGTAATGTATTTATGTCTAACCTCCAAAGAACATCAATGTTTAAGGACTGGTTTAGCTCATGGCAATGGTCTCTTTCAGACAGTTTCTTTTGTTTGTTCTTTTCGCTTACCATGCCCTAAATGTATGTTTTCAATTACTTGTGTGTTAAGGCTTTGATTGTGGTATGTCTGTGTTATAACCCAGCCTGCTGGATTAGCAAGCCACTGGTTTGAGGTTGTGATGACCCAGCCCTGTGTTTATGTCTTGGTGGCGGGGTGTCTGTTGGAGAGCGTGACCCGGCCACGGGCCATCTGTGGTGTTGGAAACCCGCACTTGGAGAGTTTTCCTACCCGTGCTTTGGGGAGTTGGACGCCGGTACGGTAAGGGGGTGCTCCTTCTCACCTGTTTGTGCACTGGAGTGGGTGTCTGTGTCCTGTGCTTAGTTCTTTTGTTTGGTGGTGGTAGCTGAAGGGTGAGCTGTGCATCAGGGAACCTTAGTGGTTGGTGGTTAGATGCTTATAGGTCATGGTTTGAGAATTTGACGTTTTGTTGTTGCATTATTGTTGGTTAGGCCTGCTTCCTTGTTGGAGTGTCTGTTGTAGGACTGTGACAGACTTTGAGTGTATTGTAGGGTGGTTAGGATTCATTGTAGGGTGTTGAAGGGACTAGGTAGATGGGAGCATGGCTCTGTGTTCTTCGGAATGTAGTGAGTGGGAATTTGTCTGGAGTTTGGAGTTGGAGGTTGGTTTTTGGCCTGTGGTCTTAGTATTGTTGGTCATGCTTTGGTCACATTACCTTGTGGTTTTCACCTATACTTCTTTCCGTACCCTGTAACTTGGTTTCTGTTGACGGGGGAGATGTTATATCTTGTGTTTCCCTGGCTTGGTCCTGCATGAATGCTTGCTTGATAGAATGAATGCCTGTGGAATGTTGTGGTTTGAATGACCCTGGAGATTCTGTGAATGTCAGTTGAAGCAAATCCGGCCCAGAGTAAGGGGGCTGGTGGATGTTCGCTCTATGTAACTTACCTGTACCTGTCATCCTGAACCTGTACCTTGAACCTAAGTAAAGGTCTTACCTTCAGAGTGGCTCCTGACTCATCTGTTCCAGAGTAGATCTTATGCCTGACAACTCGTCTCCCACTTCAGTGCTGGGCGTCTCTGGCGGTGTGTTCAGTGGTGGCTGGAAAGAGAAGCGTGGCATTGATTTATTGCACTTGGATAGCCCACACGCTAGACGACTTGCCACAATACCTTTTCACCCTGCTGCACACCAGACTTCACACACCCAGAGCTGTCCAGTGAAAACGCCATTCAGTGCTGACTTTCCCCTTCAATTCTGTCACCTGTGCGTGCCAACTTCACATGCATGGCAAGAGGACCCTTGGTGATTCAATAGGTTAGTGTCCACCTGTCACTGAGACAAATTGATTTATTTCACGTATACAGCCAAAACAGATTTTGGACACTAAAGTTTTGAAAGGTTGTGATTCTATCTATTAAAGACACAGAGCCAAAGTAGTATACTTCATCTTTAAGGTGAAGCATCTTTAAAACAACGCTTGTGAACTTCCTATAATCAGGGCCGGTCCGATGCATGGGCAGTCTGTGCTGTTGCCCTGGGCCCCACGCTCTTGGGGGCCCGCAGCTACCTGCTGGCGTGAGTATAAGAAATAATTCAAAATTTTAACAGAGGCTGTGTCACTTGCCGGCACAAGTGTTATTTTGTCCCTGTTTTAGCGAGGCTGTCCGCTCCCAACTCACTGTGACGCTCTTCTTGAGACAAATACCTCCCTCCTCCCAGCAGCCCATTAGACCAGTGGTGCCTCACAGTTGGGACCTATCACACTCTTTCTTTCAGGAATGGCTCATTTAAGAACCTTTGTTTTGTACAAGAGCTTCAAAAGTGATATATTGTTCTGAAAGCACATACAGAAAAACTAGATTGCCGCCCAAATCTGTCTTCTTTGAAGACAATACTGATTTTCCATACTAACGTCATAGAAAATCAAGATTCTATTAAAGACAGAAGCGAAGGATTATGCTGTTCTTTCTTTACTTCGATCTCAAGCAGCATTATAAACATCAACTTTAAACATACATTTACGCAAAAATGAAACTACATTTCGCTATAAAATAATCTTCATTTTGTAGTCCATTTATGATAGGGTATGATGTTGGAACATGTGATAGTTTCTACCAATCTCCTCTCTGCTAGACCATAACCCCGGCTTCATATCCTAGTCCTTCCTCTTTCTTTGTCTGTCTCTAAATTTCAAAAAGTGCGCTCCAACCGGTAGACACTGAAACGTAAGTATTTCCTCTTTCTGCTTTCTCAGGATCCCGCTGCCTTGGTCTCTGTTCCTGTCAAATAATCAGGCTGAAGCTAGCCATGATAGGGTGGGCAATCGTTTGAACACAGTTCCTTAAAACAACATTATTGCATAAACATTACATCGATGGATCCAGTGCTCTAGATAAGAATCTTAAGTTGGAGAATTTTACTCCCTATTTTTAGTTGGGAGTGAAATGATTTTTTAGTGAGTAAAAAAAGTAAGGCCTACTGCCGATGGGAGCATTTAATAAGCAAGTACAAATATATTTTAACAACTGGCGAAGAGAAATGTTTTGTAATAAATATTTCTTTCCTAGGTATTCATGCATATTAAAAAGACATATATTTACCTCTTCAGATCAGCAATAATACTGATAGTTTCTTCTTGTGGCAGTATGTTTGCTACTTTTCAAAACATCTAAGGAGCTGTGTGAATGTAAACAGCGTGACAGGTTCCTATGCTTGTTTGCTATTTTTTGTTGGGAGTATTTTTATTCCCTATTTCTATTTTTGGGGAGTATTTGCCTATTTCTAGTGAGTAAAAGTGCCCGATACACACCTTATCTGTAGGGCTGGATATATTCATTGCAGTTCATATAACAATTGATTCAGTGGGATAATTCTTCGCCTCTATGTCTTTAATAGAATCTTGACTTTCTATGATAGGATGGAAAATCGGTATTCTATGTCAAGATCGGAGGCTCGGATTATGCTTGTTCAAAGCTTACTCACCACCAACGCAGACACTTGATCTATCGGTCGAAAGTAAAAGCCCTTAAACATTGACTAATTTGACCAGTCCGCTGTCTTTAAAATGTCCTCCTATTGTGCTCCCCCTAACCCCCTCTTTTTTTGTTTGTTTTTTTTGTTTTTGTTTTACCCATTTTTTTTTTATTCCCGGACCCCAAAATAAATATATAATTTAAAAAAAGGGCATTCGACATTTTATTTCGACGTTTTTGTTTTTGAGATCATGCCTTTTTTTTTTTTTGACTGCACACCGGTTCCAATCTCGCTGCGCCAACACAATAATCAATCAATTGTTGCTTATGTTGCAAATTTATTGCAAAACTTCAAAATTCAACAGCCTGACACGTGTTTCAAGCAGTCCTTGCTCTTCATCTGAGGCTGATCCAGTATATACAAGTTAAATTCAAAATAACCCAAATTAATAAAGAAAAGATAACCAAAATAAAAATCACATTAGAGCGTAGTGATGTAATGTAGCAAAAATTAGCATGTGTACATTGCCACATAATTGATTAGAAGGGTGGGGTGGGAGGTAAGGCAACCCAGTTTAAAAAAGCAGTTATGCATATCATTAAACATGAGACAATTATTGAATAATTCATTTTGCAGTAGAATAACAGAAATCATGAATTAACACATGGTCGTGCATTATTATCAGGCAAATTATAATAAATACCGTAATTGAGATGAGTTTGTAGGTACATCGTAACCCAATTTATAATAGCAAATTGAAAAGGCAGCGTAATCATAGATGAAAAAGAGAGGGTAGGGGAGAGACAAAACGGTGACACTTAGATTAGTCCTTCGTTTGCAATAAATTGAAATGCCATATTTAAATATAAAGTTAAGTACGTTCATGTTGGATTATGGGAAGGCATTACCTTATTGATGTAGCATGATGATATAAGTCGTAGCAATGCTGTTAGGAGAATACAAGGATTAATGTACTAGCATTGCCATTTAAAAACACCAGAATGGTAATAGTCAGTCGAGTAAACTGTGAATTAATTGAATGTCTACAACAGTAATTATTAAGATTTTTTAGGGATTCGCATATATATATGCGGGTACCTGTATTATCATTCTTCGCAGTTGCGGCAATTTCGAAGGTAGCCTTCCGTACTGGAGATGTTGGAAAAGGTTATGCTGTGAAATCAGCCAGGTGGAATGCACATTAAATCCATACCAATGCGGCGAAAAGAAAAGGAAATAGAGGCAATGGTAAATATCTCTGATTCGTGTGCTCGCATCGTTGCTATGACTGCAGGGTACTGCGTTTGCTTCCCCGTGTCAGTAGACGGGGGACAAAGGGACCATAGCAAAGTGCTTACCTCGGGGGTCTGGTGTGTGGCGTGGCTGGTTACAACGCGACCGCTGATGCGGATGCGAATAAGTATGATCACGTGTACTGATCAAAATGTCACTACTGAACAGTTTGTGGTGACTTGGGCGGCCATCTTAGAAAGTGTTCAGCTGAAGTAATACATAATGGCCATTATATTCAATTCTATATGCACATTAAGATAACCTACGTGAATTTTAACAAATACTAACTAATTAGTCGTTCTTGAGTTGTGAATGAACAATGTTAGTCTTAGTAAGTGCGGCCGGCTAATTTGAATTGTGTGTTACACAATTTGAATTTAATAAACCTTAAAGAGATAGTGAACATTATTATGATTGTTCCATGATATAGTTGATGTGCAACATAGGCGTGCACATCAGATCACCCAAATTGTGTTGCGTACTAGTAAATAAAGAAGGAGACTAGAGGATACACTTACATAGTGGTTTAATTAATCTGTATCAACAACATTCCCTCTCAAATATGCCCATTTGGGTACGGGCACTTTTCAATAATCGAAAGCCGCTAGGGGGCACAATTACATATACGATGTGGATAATAAGCTAAATTGATGATGAAATTAGATCAATTACAGTAGCTAAATGAATGAGACAATAGATGTTTTACAGAAAAACTCCCAAGTTCATGGTCTGTGTTAAGACCACCGTACACAGTTCTATACTGGCATATAAGTCTTGCTTCAAGTCTTCGTAACATCAGTTTGAGGTTGCCCCCACGTGGGGGTAACGTCACTTTGGCTAATCCTGCAAATCTGATATCTTGTTTCTGGTCCAGTTGGTGGTGTTTCTGCCAATGGTTGGCAAGTGGAAATTTGGGATCCTGACTAGATATGCTGGACAGATGTTCTCTCATGCGTATCTTTAGGGGCCTGATGGTACTGCCAGTGTATTTTTTATTGCAAACACAAATAATGCAATATACAGTAAATTTGGTGTTGCAATTGATAAAGGATTCGATATGATGGGTTTGTCCTGGGTTGAACAGCACGATCTTGGTTTCTAATGCATAAGAACACATTGAGCAATTCCCACATTTGCGAAAGCCTGTGAACGTGTCTTGACTGAGCCAGGTATGTGGTCGTTCTTGTTGTCGCATGAATGATGGGCTCAGAAAGTTTTTTAAGGTGATTCCTTTGCTGTAGGTAAAATTGGGAAAGGGATCAATCCATTTGGCAATGGCCGCATCCAGATGTAATAAGTGCCAATGTTTTTTCATGATGTTATAAAGTGAATGGCTATCTTTGTTGTATCTAGTGATAAGTCGAATCTTGTTGAGACCTGCTTTGGCGATGCCAGTTTTTGGTTGAAGTAATGCATCTTTCTTGAACTCGCTGACCTGTTTGACGACATCCCCAACTTGTTTGTCGTTGTAACCCCTTTGTAGAAAGCATGCTTGAATAAGTTTGGCTTCTGTGGCGAAGTCAGCTAATAGTGAACAATATCGTCGTGCTCTGATAAGCTCCCCCTTTGGGATGTTGGAGATAACATGTTTTTTGTGACAATTTTTTGAATGCAAAATCGAGTTAAATGAAGTACTTTTTCTGAAGGTTTTGGTAACGAACCCTTGATTCGTGTTCATTATAATGAGATCGAGAAAGTGAATGCTCTTGGTACTGGATGAGCAGGTGAATTGGATGCTGCATGTATTAGAATTGAGTACATCTACAAATTGGAGAAGTTGTTCCTTGTTGCCTGACCACAGCATCAAAACGTCATCTATATATCTTTGCCAAAGATATATAAATTGTTTGTATGGATGTTGACAAAATATGTGGTGTTCTTCAAAGAAATGCATAAATATATTAGCTAGTGCTGGTGGTTTAACCTACCTAGCCAGGGTTGCCACATACACTGCAGAAAATGGTCTCCTTAAAGCGATTTTAATAATTGAGTCACCCCTGTCAGTCTCAGACTGTCTGCCATCGCTTCGTAAGTCTTCAGACAACGTACCAGACATAGTTTGGATTGATCTGGGAAAGCGGTGTACGATATGTTCTTGATACCTGTATTGGTTCTCCTGTTAACAAAAAACGTTACCCCAGCATGGCTGAAGGATTTACAGTCCACTTCTAGAGCTCTATTGTCCAACACCCTTTTACATGATATGATGCAAAGTAGAGTAGCACGTTTTGCTGATATCGCCTTCCTCGAAAGCTGATCATTGTCTGGCCAGTTAATAATCAGGACGACATTAACGTCCCATGTTTGCGTAAACTTGGGCATCGGAGGCTTCAAGAGCCTTACCCCTCTAAGTAGTCTGCATACTAGCAGGTGTTCCCCTACTGATGTCCCGCTGATAGGGCTGATCTACAGGTATTTACTGTCCTGTATGCTGTACCTTGAGCTGCCAAGGCCGCGAGAAAATTCACTACTTGAATGATAGTTGGCCTAGCGGGCTGTATATGCCGTGCAACACACCAGCTATTCCATCTTGACCAGGCTGACTTGAAAGCCTTCCTGGTACCTGGTGCCCATGCCTCTTCAGTGAATTTCTCAGCGTCTCCCGAAAGTCCTGGCCTCTGCCAGGCTCCCTGGAAATTGCCCAAGCTATCAGTCTCAGGTTGCCTTCTTCTATCGGGACTCTTGAATTTTCTTTCTGAATTGCGGCAGTAGCAATGGCTTCTCTATTGATAATTCCCAAAGGTTTGTGAACCATCCTTATTCTTCCAGTCTGACATCACCAGAACTAAAGTTGCATGTTGTCTTCTGACCTGAGCTACCCTTCTCGGAATCATAAATGCGTACTCTCTCTTCATACCCAACCTCTGTTGGAAGGCGTCCGTTGCTTCCGCTGCTGGGTCTGGTCTCCAGCTGAAAAAACGCGTTAGCTGGGCATTTTGCCTGGATGCGAACAGATCCGTCCTGCATGGACCCCTCATATTCATTAGGGTTTCAAAAATTGTCCTGTCTAGTTGCCAATCGCTGGCGTCTCAGAAGTGTCTCGAGTTCCCGCCTGCAACCTCGTTTTGCAGTCCTAGGAGATATTCAGCTGTAACACTGATCCTGTTCTTTAGGCACATGTGCCAGAAATCTCATGCTAGCTCTACTAGCATCCTGGACTTTGTCCTGCCAACCCATTTATGTATCGTACTGCGGAGACGTTGTCCATTTTCAGTCGCCCTGTCTTGGGTCCAACACCATACCACGAAGGATTCCACCATTAACTCCAGGCAGTTGATAAGTTCCAGCTCCTTCTCCGACCACCTGCCTTCCTTTGACATCTCCACACAACGGGCTCTCTAGCCCCATTGGCTGGTGTCCGATTCTATGATGAGGTCTGGGGATGAACCAAATATCGCTCTCCCATTCCAAGCCTCCATGTGCTTGAACCACCACCATAACTCTGTCCTCGCCTCCTTGGAGATCGGTACTGTTCGTAAGTTAAACCTCTCTGGAGGTGTTGAATTTTTAAGCACTGTAGTGCTCTGTAATGTAACGGCCTGGGAAATATCGCCTGGCCACTTCTCTCAACGAGATATCCTCCCTTGTTAATAATGTCCTGATCTCTTTCTTGATCAGATTCACCTTTGTTATGTGTGGCCGCCCTTGTTTCTATCACGAAACCTAGAAACCCGACCGACTGAGTCAGCTCCAGTTTGGATTTTTGCCAAACCACTGCAGCAAGTCGAGTGCTACCTTCGCCTGCTGTGCTCTCCCAGGTGACTCACTACTGTTCTCATCAGTTTCATAAAAAACACCAGGGTGCTGATGCTAGAGCGAACAGGAGATACGTGAACTTCCACTTCTATCTTCCCCATCTGAATTGAAGGAACCTCCGATGCTCTTCCGCTATTGCGATCGTTAGATAGGCATCTTTTGAGTTCTATCCTCACTAGCCAGTCTCCGGTTTGTAACACGTCCCTTAGGAGATGGATTCCTTCCATCTTGAAATGTCTGTACATAATGGATGTGTTTAGGTTTCTTAAGTTTATCACCAGCCTGGTTTTCCGTTTGCCCTTTACCAAGAACCTATTGCTTATAAAGCCGGCTGAAGAGACCGTCTTTTTCTTTCTAAACATAATATTTCTTTGTTCAAGATGGCTTTGTCTTCTCTGCTGAATTCTGTAGGTCTTGGGTAATCTGTTTGCACTGGGTTCTGACAGAATTCTAGATGAAAAACCTGTACAGGCTGTTCGACCCATGCATCTCCTAATATCTCTTTCCACATCTCTAAGAATTGTGCCGTTCTCTCCCCTACCTCTGGGGTCCCCGGTCCCTCTCACCGTATTGGCACTGTCTGGCCCAGTCTCACCTTCATTTATTTGCTGGCCTCTGTTGCTACCTCTTCCTCTACCCCTTCCTCTCGATTTGAAAGAAAGGTCTGGGTCTACGCTTCTCCTGGTCTCTCCAGTTGCTTCGGTTATTGTAGTTGGGCCTGTTTGACAAGTAGCAGCTGGTCGAGCAGCCCCTGCCTCTAGCAGCCTTCCCAAAAACATTTTGTCCAAACACTCTTCTCAATGAGTCCTGAGCTTTGTCAAAAGTGGCGTAAGTATTTGCAAATTTTGCCATCTCTTTTACGAAAGCATCCCGAAAGAGCTTGCCTTTTGTACTCGACGCTGACTCTAAGAAGGTCAGCTCCCCATCTTGGGGTTTATCTTAACTAAGATGGACCTCCTCCTCTGTGGTGTTAGTTCACTGTCGGCATTGCTGAGCAAGCATATTGCCCTCTGAGCCCATGCCTCCAAATTTACAGGGTCCACCTTTTGTTGGGGCTATTCGGCTTCTCTGCCATCTACCATATTTTGGTTAGAGGGCCCAGAACATCCAAGACTTTGTCCTGGCATGATGGATCTCGTTATGCCCTTAATATCTCTACCAAACCTTTCCAGGAAGGATAACATTTTTTTCTTCGATGTCTGGTGTTTCTGCGAAACAGTCTTGCACTTGTGGCCTGCGGCATTACGCCCAGAGTTTGCTCCTAGCATCTTTTGTCAGAGGGATACAAAATCTTTGCTTGATATGATTGCCAATTCTTGCGGGGGGCTCCCACTCCACCGACCTGGGATGTGTCAGAGAGTCTGGGTCGAATACCTCGCCCAGGTCCTCTTTCCCCCCTATGCCTTTTCGTTTTCTTGGCAGCCTTGTGCTTTCTTGTAGGACTCAGGGATGATAACTCTAGCTCCTCAGAGCTTTCATCAGACTTTACGTCCAACTCCCCATCTTCCTCTTCCTCCGAAGTGAGCTCTTTGTCTGTATGGGGGGTCGCTGTTGCACGACAACAGAAATGGCTGCCGCCTGAGAGCACTCCAGCGTGGGTTGAAATATCTTTTGCAAAATCATTGCTTTCCTGCAGTGGTGGAACACATTTTTGAATGGCTTCATTAACCACAGGTGTTCAGTGTTCTTTACACTGAGAATCCAAGCCCGGTGACATCTGGGACGGTGGGTCTGAGTAGGGGATGTTGACGCGTTCAATGGTGGGAAGGTGTCAGCGGTCCTCTGATCGTTGGGGCTGATGGACCTGGGAGTGCCCCTGGTTTGCTGGTGACACTTGGGATACCAATGGAAGACGGCTCCCACGGTTATCCAGCCCGAATATATCCTGCCGTCCGGAAGGAGCGAGCTGGGTGGGCGCCCGTCCTTGCTGGGCCCCCGCAGTCGGCAGGTTGGCGCTGCCACTCCGCATTCGATAATACCTGGCAGTGAGTGTGGGGTGCCCGTTGGATTGCTGGCCTCCTCTGTGAGCAGACCAGGCTTGGCACCGTGGCAGCTTCTGGTGCAAATCCCCTGCAGGAAGCAGATTTGCGCTCCCCCATCTGCTTTCCATCGGGTGCCCGATCCAACGTCCCCTGTCTCTAGTGCAAGCCGGGGCCAGCAAGGGAGCGAGCCGAGCAACACATTGCTGTCTGCATTTGATATACCCGCACCTTACCACTGGTGTGCGGCTGTGCATCCCACCGTGCTGCGACTTGAAGGACTGTCTTTCTTTTTCTTTTCTTTTTTTTCCATGTATAGCCCTGCCAGGATCCCAATCGCTGTGTAACGTCGGTGGGCATGGATGTCTTCTTCAAGTGAAGCTGGGTGTGGGGTGTACGACCTTGCGCTGGTGTCCGAGCTTGATACAGGCTCTCTGCCAGCCTCTGATATTGACCCAGGGCGTGGTCCGTGCTCCCTGGCTACTGAGCATGAGGTCCAGGTGCCCTGGGCTGCCTGGCCGACGTAAACAGCTGAACTGAATTGTGTTGGTGGCTAACACTATTCTTGGACACTGGAATCCTACACAGGAGACTCCTTTATTTCATGTAGAAGGATTCCCGGCTGGTGAGAGATGGTATGACTGGCTATATCTGAGGAGGCTGCATAATACAGTGCTCAATCATACTGCATTTATCCCACTGTTGCACACTATGGGATACGCCGTTGTTACACTTGGCGGCGCCTTGCGTCACTATACTAGGGGACGGAGACACCATGGTAAACCCCAAAAAGCAGGTGATAATTGACCAATTCGCCAAACCGGATGCCCAGCCTCCTTCTTCCTCATCTCCTGCCCCTGACCCCTTCCAGCTAGATGTCACTACCCTCAACCAGACCCTGCTGGTGCTTACAAATAGCACAGATACACTGGGTGTGAAAATCAACACCCTCACTTGCAAAGTGGATATCTCTGTGGTCTAGATTGACAAATTCTGTATCTGCATGACTGAAGCAGGTACCAGAATCAGCGAGGGTGAGGACAAGGTATCTGTCCTGCAAAGGGAGGTCTCTCTACTGCAGCAAACTGTGAAGAAGATTGCAGGCAAATATGATGATCTGGAAGGGAGATCCTGATGTAACAACGTGCGCATCCTCTGAGTTCCAGAGTCCACCTCTATCGAACACATGGAAAAGTACATTGAAAAGCTGCTCCTGGAGATTTTGGGGGACCCCCCCCTGGTTTCCAAGATGTTCATTGTTAAGCGTGCACACCACTCCCTGGTGGCCAGATCCCCACCTGGGGCACCAGAACGACCCATAATTGCGCGCATTTTCAATTATCGTGACAGAGACGTTATCCTCAGGGTAGCCAGGGAGCGTGGTGAATTACGGTGGGGCACAGCGGTAATACGACTGTTTCCAGACTTCAGCCACCAGGTTCGGATCAAAGGAAGACCTTTCAAGTGGCAAAAAACCCTCTGTGGAATAAAGGTATCCGCTACGCGATGTTGCTTCCCGCCAGGCTCTAGTTGATGCATGGGAGAAGGCTGTCTTCTTCACCACCCCTGAAGCAGCTGAACAGTTTGCTCATGAACTGCCAGACTCCTGTGGATCCCAGGATCGATCTCCTCAGGTCTAATTCATCCGGTCACTATTCATATTTGACACACTCAGGTACTACCCTTGTGACACTGAGGTACACTGACTGAACGTCGCACTCTTAGCCTTCGCTGGGGGTCCACCTGCTCCGATGCTAACCTATAGGATGGGTAGAGCCCACTGCCTGGGGAGCCTGTTGGCCGCCTGTTACACCCTGTTCCCACAGTCACTGTGGGTGTTGTGTGTTTCAGTTGTTGTTTGATCTGTATGGTTATGGGGGGATGCCGGTATGTTTTGGTTTCTGGCGTGGGGAGGTGGGGTTGTATTGTTCGAAGTGTGGGGTTGCAGTGGTAATACTTGGTTCTTTTATACCTCACTTTTAAAAACAAATGGACATACAGACTTCTGGTGGGGCATTGGACTAGTTAATGGTGTAATGTATAGATAAATGGGTTGGTAGGTATGCTTTATTACCGACACTAATGGTGCAGATGTGTGGGCGATAGAATTTCACCACTCACTTGGAACATACAAGGCTTTACCAATCACAAAAAATCTCGACTGATTGTGAACTATGCCAATAATCATGGTGTAAATGTCAATAATCATGGTGTAAATGTCATGTGTTTGCAGGAGATGCATTTATCCTTAGACAGTAGGCTACCTAAAATGCCTGGGTGGGGTGTGTATAGATACGGTTCTGCATTCTCGTCCTGCTCACTGGGTGTTGCTACATATATACATAGCCCACTATCGTTTAAACTCCATGAACAGATCAGCGACGTGCAAGGCCGTTTCTTGCTTTTAGCTGGAGAAAGACTGGGCCTCTGAGTTCTCATAATAAATATGTATGCCCCAAATACTGATTCTCTTGGGTTTTTCCAAGAACGTGCTAGTGTCAGTCCAGAAAATTGGATACCTCTTACGATCAATGGCAATGTATTATGTGAAGACCAACCGTCTCATGTACTAAACGTCAGGAATACAGACTCATAAGTTTGACCAAAGTGCGGCCATTTTAATGTAACAAGAATCGCCGTTTTGTTCTCTAACGTTTGCTCATTGCTTTCTGTTCAAACTGCTTAGCTGAAAGCTTATTCTGCTCCACTGTTACATTGTTGTTCAACGTGAAAGAGCAAGGTTGCGAGGATGTGAAATATTTGTTGAAACATACCGTAGGCAGCCACAGATGAATGCCCTGTCCCATCCCGCACGTTGCCTTGGAGGAGAGCAATACGGCATTTAATCATTTCACAGATGCCAGCTAGTCTCGTTTATATGGTAGAAATGCTAGAAAGGAACAGTTAAAGGCTTGAATTATGCTTTTCTTACGCCCCCCCCTTTCTTGAGCACTGTAGAGCGGGCTGACTCCCAGGACACGAATAGCAACTAGGAGATAGCAAGGCCTGGAATGTGACTCTTCCCCCGTATGGAGCTTGCTTGCAAGAACAGTAGCACTGTGTTCTGTTCAACAAAGAAATATGTCTCTAGACTCGCAATGTTGCATATTGTTGCTAAAATAGATATATGAAGGTGTCATATTCGTCGAAATTGTCAATCATCAAACCCAGTTCAAAGAAACTATACAATGGGCGGTGTTAAACTTTTCATAACAGACTGTAAGATGTTCATTTTGTATATATGTAACTGATGTACGTTATTCACTCTCTTGCGTCCCTCGAGGTCTGGAGACACACGTCGCGGGGCGTGAGACCGAGTTGGCCAACTGAGACTATTTGCTTTGTAATAAACTCTAGCTTTTGGGAATACAACCTCGTGTCTGGTGTATCAGTTCGTGTGTGGTGATTTGCCAAGTTTCCACAACGTGAGGGTCCCCTAGGGGCCCCTTCACTAGCCACTTGCATATGTTAACAGAGGCTATGAGATTATATGGGCAGGTGACTTTAATATGGCGCTATCTCTGACCCTTAATAGATCCAGGACACGACGAGCCATGCTATCTAGTGCCATGGTTAAGTGGCAAGATGTAGTAGAATATCAAAGACTGCGTTAGTGTGGAGAGCCCTGCATCCCTCTACTAGGGAGTACTCCTTTTACTCCGGGATCCAGGTAGCTCTTCTAGGATTGATTACGTAAAGGTTACTCCATGGGTACTTCATGGCCTTACTCCATGTTGTGACAGACGCACAGATCCTCTCACGGTCCCTGTCAGACCACTCCCTAGTAAAGGTCCTCTTCTCGTGTCCTCCACAGCCTTCGCGGTTGCTACAGTGGCGATTCAGGGCGCACGCATTGTAGGAAGCTCTTATCCACAAGGACATTAGGCAGGATATACAAACATATTTTTAAACTAACGTGGGGTCTGTCCCCGATGACAGGGTGGTGTGGGAGGCCTTCAAGGTGTTTATCGGGGGATGCTCCATGTCTAGGGAGGGCGGTCTGGTGAAGGCTATCCGGGGGTCTAATTTAGTTTGTGAGCAGCATATTAAAGAGCTAGAGGTGTAGCAGGAACACAGCACTCCCCTTTGAATTGGGAATCTCTTAGAGCGCATTGTGAAGGACTGAGGCACTATATGGATCAGCAGGAAACATTTCTGGGGGACTCTATTAGGACCACAGCATATGGTGAGGGGGACTTCCCCAGCTGCACCCTGACATGGGCGACCAGGCAAGAGTGCGTTCTCGTAGACATTGTGGAAATTGAAGGCCTGAATGGGATCACCAGTAAAGACACATTGGAGATTAACGCAACGTTTAAACGATATTATGAGGGATTGCACACAACACAGCTACGGGTTGGGCATGACACTACATCTCAGTATGTAGATCGGGTAGCCCTAGGATGGTTAGACCTCTCTATGGGGGAACAACTGAATGTACCTCCCTCAGTGGATGAAATTCGCACCACTATTCGCTCCCTCTCTAATGGTAAGGCACCGGGTTCGGACATGCTCACAGCAGAACTTTATAAAGAATAGGTGGTCTTGATTGTCCCACATCTCTGTCAGACGTATGCAGACGTCTTTGTGTCTGGGACTCTGTCTGAATCCACTAGGTCGGCGATCGTGACGAATCAGCTGAAACCCAATAAAGACCCCTTGAAGTGTTCTCCTTGATAATTAATACGGGCAATAAAATATTAGCAAAAATATTGGCGGACCGTCTCATCCCACATATGCCCGCCCTTGTCTCCCAGACCAAGCAGGTTTCAATCCCGGTAGGTTTACACAGAACAACTTTCGACGACTATTCACACTTATGCATAATGTGAATCGATCGGGACATCCCCGTTGTGGTTGCCGCTCTGGACGCAGAAAAAGCTTTGGACTCGGTGGAGTGGCCCTTTTGTTTTGAGGTCCTGAGACGCTCTGGCCTGGGTCTCCTATATACAGCGCCCAGGACTGCTATATACACAAAGAAAATCCTGTCAGAACACATAGTCCCAATGCGGGGTACAAGACAGGGGTGCCCTCTGTCTCCTATTCTTTTTGCCCTCACCAATGAAACCCTTGCTTACTACCTGAGGGAGTATCGCGTTCATCGCTGGGTCAGGGTACACTCTCACGCCTCTATTGTGTCGCTATACGCAGACGACATGTTGCTATATCTGAAACGCCCTAAGGTAAACTTGCAGCCTGTGGTGCGAGCTATTCAACAATATGGTATAAGTCCAGTCTGCTGATAAATTGGTCTAAATCAGAGGTATTACCCCTGGCCCCAGCAGTCCGTCAGGAGGATATTGGCAGAGATTTTAAATGGTGCCATGGTGGCATGTAATATTTGGGTATTCAAATTCCCACCTCCCGACTGCACTGTTCGAACAGAATCACCTGAAGGTTCTGGTACCCTTGGAACACAGAGTCGAGGCTTGACCCTGTTGCCCATCTCGCAGGCGGCCTGATGTCCTTAGCTAAAATGGTTGTGTTGCCAACATATCTTTACATGTTTAATAATGCCCCAACCTGGCCACTTGCTAGCTTTTGGTCAAGGCTCTGTAAAATGATGATTTGCTTGGTTTGGGCTGGTCACCTGGCTATGATTCCGTACGATGTTCTGACACTGCCCTATTAGTTTGGGGGGGGACTAGAATATCCAGATTTTTATTTATATTTTCTGTCCGCCCAATTACCATACTCCATTTGGTGATGGTCCCCCTCGGCAGAACTTCCACGTGCCTCCCTGGAAAAAGTGGTTATGTTACCCGACGATATGAATGGTTTGTTGTGGCGGGCACCCCCACAAGGGACCAAACCGAAAGCCAGCTGACTTCAGTCACTTGTAGGGCATGGCAAAAAGTGGGAAGCGTTATGGGAGTAGCTTCCCCCTGTTCCCCTACATTTGCGATATATAAAGTCAGGGGTATTCCACTTGCCCACAAGAAGATTTTCCACTCACAGTTTGAAAAGTCAGAAATTAACTGACTGGTAGACCTGGTTGTTGATGGTACTTGGATCACGTGGGATACTTTCAAAACTAGAGGTGAATGGAATATGGTCACAATGTTCTTGTACTTCAGACTACAGGAGGTGATTGGGACCATGTGGCCAGACTACCCTCGGGCTCCGGGGACATCCCTGGTGTTGCAATATCTCACCTCCACAGTGTCTACCAAATCACTGGTTTCTGTTGTATATAACGGCATTAGGGCACAGCATACCCCACATAACATGCCACTTATCCGGTGGGAGATTGCGCTGGGTAGGTCTATAACAGCCAACTAATGGAAGCAAGTTTGCCTACAAACGAGATCTCTCTCCCTGAATAACCAGTTACGCCTAATCCACTATCATTCCTGCATCAGGTGTATTATTCTCCTATGAAACTCTGGACAGATGGTCTAGTTGTGTCCGATGTGCTCTGGAAATGGCCGACTTCCCACATTTAGCTTGGTCCTGTCCACAGGTGTGACCGTTCTGGTCGGCGATTGAAACAGCTATGTCCACTTTGCGCAGTGCCTCCTAGCAGTACTCGCCGGAGCTCTGGATGTTGGCCATGATGGGCACGGGCTCAAAGGCTGAGAAAAGACTCGCAGGCAAGGCATTGGTTGTGGCCAGGAAATTAATTGGCAAATCATGGTGGAAGTCTAGGGCTCTGATGTTCCGGGAATGGGTGACCTATATGACCATGTGTCAACACAGGCAAACAATATATGCCTCCACCTTCCAGCACAGAGTAGACAGTTGGACTATTGGCTGCCCTATTGTAGCTGCAAGGCTACTATGGATGACACACAAGCAGCTCCTGTGCAAAGGGCCGACAACAGGAACAATGAAACCAAAACCTCTGCACAGGAAACGAGATACACCAGCGAGAATGATGTAGTATTTAGTCATTCGATTTACAATTGTTACTTTATGGTATTGCCATTTATGTTTGAATTAGATGGGGGGATGGGTGGGTTGCGGGTGTTGATTGTATGTACTGTTACTTTGGAAAACTAATAAACACATTTTATTTTTAAAACTCTTCGTCTGTATAATTTCTCCCCTCGGGCCTCATTCTTCTCTCACCACTTCTTTCTTCGTGGTGTGCCCGAGAAGGGGTTTGGGGAGGGTTCTGGCTGCTGCAGGCCTTACATGCTTTCTGTGAGAAAACAAAGGGTGTCTTACTCAACAAAGGGTGTCTCACTCGCTAGTCCCTGGGGATCTCTCTCTCTAGGTGTCCAGGGCACAGCCATCGCCTTTGGATCCAGAGCCTGGGGTGGATCAGTGCGGCAGGATCACCTGGGTGAGGGATCTCCAGGGAGTGGGGTGAGATGACCATTGGTGAGACGCAATATTCCCCCCTTTCCCGTGCCCATACCCCATCCTATTTTGTAGGATTCTCCAAGGTCCTGACATCCCCCCACCTCCTTTCTGCACTAAAACTGGGCCGATGGAAGAGGACGACTGAGAGGCTAACCCTTACATATATTATTGGTCACGTCTCGTTAATCAGGTCAGGCACTTCACCTTAATCACATACATCTGATGCCCATTAGTCCCACCCCCACACTGATAAAAGGTGGAACAGAAGGACACACTCTGAGCAAGGTGAGACACGAGCAGGAGCAGATCTCCCGGGGCGAAGGCAAACCCACTGGAGCAGGACAACCGATCGAGCGATTAGAGGGAGGGATAGAGAGACCCTGAAAATCCCTGTAGGAGGTTGTTGCCTCTAGGAAACTTGAAGGATACACAGAGAAAGCCAAATCACATACGAAAAGAAAGCTGCGTTGTGTTTCAAGGATGCCAGCGACCCTCCCGGGTGAACGGCAGAGCTGGGGAGAAGAGGCCAAGCCTGTGATATCAACCTTGACTCGTGAATCAAAGCTGCAGAGAAAAGAAAGGAATGCACACAACCAGTGTGTTAGTGAAAGACATGAAAAGCCAGTTTGTGCCAAGAAAAGATTGAAGCCGCAACAGTGTATCTTGCAATTGAAGGTTGCGCATGTGCTGATTAAATGCGAAAGATAGCCAATCATTAGTGAACTTTAAAGATCCTGAAAACTGTGAAGCCAAATAAACAAAGTAGCACAGTGGTCTGGCGAAAGGAAGTGGCCCACTTGAAAGTCTCTGTGTAATGTCTTGTTAACAAGCGACAAGGTGAACAAACTTTGAAATGCGCAATGGTCAAGCTTAACCCTGTCAAAAGGGGAAGTTAAAGGGTGATTGCTTTAAAAGAAAATATCTCTTTGACCTTTATTGATTGTGTTATGGAACTACAAAGACACTGGCGCAAAGGACAGAAGGAAGAGAGAAAGTGAAAGTCAAAGTGGTCCTGCGGATGTCTATGAAATAAAAGACTTGCACATTCGAAAGTCTTCGACATCCTTGAAAGGTCCGAGCCCGACCAAGGGAGAACTGGAATATGAAATAAGACGGGGGAAGGGAACCCCTAACAAATGTGGATAAAGCTTGGGGAAGGGAACCCCTGCAAGTGCTGTGATTGCAAGGTCTGAGCCCGACTGAGGAAGACCTATGTGACATTGAATCGGGTACTTTTTGTGTTGAAAGGTCTGAGCCAGACAGAGGAAGACCTACATTAACTTTTGCTGAACTGCGAGTCATAAAATAAGCAGAGTTGCATAGCAATTAACTATGCAATTCTGTAGGTTTGCTAATTAAAGTGGCACTTGTTTAGCAAAGCTATCTATTTAAGTTACCCTGTTCAATGAGAGCACAGCTCGCGCTGCATTTCAGGGCTCTCTCCACTCCCTTTTCTCTGTTTGCTGCAAGTTCAAAGGGGATAATGGAGAGAGTGCAGTAGTAATCCTCTCCTCCCCTCATAAGTGCCAAAGACCTGTTTTACAAATAAATGAAATCCAGAAGTAATCGGTGGATACTTTTCTAATGCTAACTATATCCTGTCTGGCAAAGACAGGTATGTGTTAATTTTATTTTTTTAAACACAATAATGCAAGTCCATTCCTTAAACTAAGTTGTTACATAATGCATTGTACTGCTACTGCATTGTACTGCTACTGTAAAACACTGCCTTGTCTCCATGGTTTGCAGTTAAGTTTAGGTTTGTGTATCTAAATCTTGGTGTCAACTATAGTTCATTTTGTTGGGAAAGATGACGAGTGAACACTTTTGAAAAAAAGCACATGACCAAATTCTTTTGATGGCATGATTAGTTTTGTAACCTGCTGGTTGCACACATCTCTGCAACCTATGCTCAACCCATGAGCTGATCCCATACTCTTTGACATTCTCTCTTATCAACGTCCTTTCCATCCAAAAAGCCCCTGGCGTGGAGTCTGGCCACACCCCCCCCCCCCACCGGATCGTTCACCATACTGAACCAACACATGGCCACCACCTACCGGGCCAGGAAACCATGAGGGCCCATACCATTCACACTGGTAATTGCACTCCAAAAAACGTGGCGGAAGCAAATGTTTATAAAAAATTGCATTGAGGTGGGTCTGCATCCAGCATTGATTGTGTCTGTTAGTGCAAAATTGCATTTGGTGGATTTTCATCCAGCATTCCAGCTACCTGTCAGTTTAAAATTCAAACCTAGGTGTGCCTTCATCTAGTATTTTTTGTCTGCACTTTAACACCCACTTGGCCAACTTTGTATCGAGTTCAGAACTGTTCAGTGCAGCACTCATATGCCCTCACCCCCTCTTCTCTTCTCTTCTCTCCCTCCCCTTCGCTCCGAGATGGCACTCTCCATCCCCCTCAATCTACTCCAACTGCTACACCATCACCTATCCTTCCTCTCTCACTAAATCTGGATGTAAAAAGCCTAGTTTGCAAATTGGTCATCTCACCTTCCACTACATTGACCATTGCTACCATCTGACCCCCAGGCACCTCTTCCCTCTTCCTCTCTGAGTGGGTGGACTTGTGTTCGTCCCTACTCTCTACTGCCTCCAACCTGCTACTAATATGGGTCTTTAGCGTCCACCTCAACTTTCCTTGCACAGCAACCACCCTCTTCATTGATCTTTGCTCTTCCCGATCCCTATCTATTCTTCCTTGTGGCCCTACCAATTCGGCTGGACACACGCTATAAGCCATCATCCACTCCAACTCTCACCCTGTCTACTCCCCTAGTCACTCCGCTCTCCTGGTCTGACCACTCTCTCCTCACCACTCATCTGGTTCCCCACGGCCCTGTAATAACTCCTCATAATGCCCTGCCAACCTCGTTCACGAACATCCATCAGATGAAATGAGTGTCCGTTGCTGCCTTCTCTTCCACCTTCATTCTTCCACGGATTATGCTCACAGCACCCTCTATCTGTCCATTATCAACTGCCTTGACATCCTTGCCCAAGTCATGAGGATCCGCCTGAAACCTGCCTCAAAGCGTAAGACCTGGGACGACTCTGAACTTGCAGACCAAAAAACAAAGTGCAGGGCTGCTGAACGAAAGTGGCACTCTTCGGGGGTGTCCAGTCAAAGGGTCGAATACATTGTTTCAAATGACAATAGTCTCGAAACAAAAGGACTGAAAAAAAAGGTTGAATGCCTTTTTTTAAATGTATTTTTATTCTTTTCTTTTGCTCCCGTATAGGAAAATAAAGTTGCTTTTACACCAGTTGAGTTTTGGGAGTTTTGGGAGGACCCCCCCCCCCACCAAAAAAAACCAAAATGAATAAATTGGACTTTTTTTTTTTTTTTTTTTTTTTTTTTCCGGTCCTTTTGACTCAAAACTATTGCATTTGAATCAATTGCAGTTGACCCTCTCTTCGGGCTCACCCTGTGACAAACTGCTCTGATGCCGGACCCAGAGACACTACAGACTCGCCATCCGTGCCAAAAAAATACCTCACAATCAGGCACGAGTGACCAATGCGTTCAACAACATGTCTGAACTCTTCAAAATATGCAGGAAACTGGCCAATCCATCTGCAGTATATTCTCCCCCTAATCCTTCCCAGGACCTTTGAAATGCAATCTCCTCTCACTTCACCTCCAAAACACAGGACATATTAAACAGCCTTGTCACGCACTCTTCCAACCCCCTCGCACCCTCTCCGCTCACCCCCCTCCTCCTTCCTCCTTCTCCTCCTTCACTCCTGTCTCCCCAGAGGAAGTCACCAGAGTTGTCAACTCTATGAAGGTCTCCTCCAAACAGGCTGCCCTATACTCATCCGGAACCATCATGAAAAATATTGCCACTCTCGCCCCTGCTCTTGCTGATCTTTGCTACTGGTTCTTTTCCTTCCTCCCTCAAGCACTCCCTTGCGCCCCCCTCCTTATAAATTCCTCTGCAGTCCCTTCCTGCCCAGTCAACTACTGCCCCATCTCCATCACCCCCTTCCTGGGGAAACTGCTCGTGATGCTGGCCCTCCCCCCAACTCAACTCTCATACCGTACTTGTTGGCGGTCTTCATGACCACCAGCTTGGATTCCGAGCATCGAGAGGCACAGAAACTGCTCTTCTCAACACCCGTGAAGAACTGCTTGCATCTCCCAACTCCAACTCCCCTGTTGTCCTCATCCTTGTTAATCTCTCTCCTGCATTTGACACAGTGAACCACTCCATCCTCATAATAAGGCTCCATGGCACCCTTGGAATTTCGGAGATGGCACTGGACTGGCTTGCTTCCTTCCTAACTGACCGTTCCTCCAAAACCATTCTGTGCCCTTTCTCCTCCCCTACTTCCTTCTCCACCTGTCGCATTCCCCAGGTCTCCATTCTCTCGCCTTGGTTGTTTAACATATACCTCTCTCTGCTGGATCGCCTCATTTCTTCCTTCTCCCCTAACTTCCAGTGCTACGCTGACGACACACAACTCTTATTTAAACTTCCCACTGACGCCCTTGGACCCTCCTTCATCCCTGACTGCCTCTCTGCCATCCAGCACTGTGCACTGCTAATGATGTTTGCCTCAGTGCCAGCAAGACTGAGATTCTCCCCATTGGGTATCCTGCCCCCTACCTCTTCCCGGCACTCTGGCCTTCCTCTATGGGCTCTCCTCCTGCCCCCTCCTCTAAAGCCAGGAATCTCTGAGTCATCTTCGACTCCTCCCTTTCCTTCATCCCTCATATTCAGAACATTGTCAAGAAGTCACACTTCCAGCTCTTCCTTCTCCAAGGAACTCTACCCTTCCTCACCTTTCCCCAGAGACTCAATCACCTATCCCGTGCTCTGGTTCTCTCCAGGCTAGACTACTGCAATAGCCTCCTCCTTTATCTTCCTTTGTGCGCCCTGCAACCTCTCCAGCTTATCCAGAATAGGGAACCAAGACTTCTCCTTTGCCTCAAGCCCAGGGACCGCATCTCTTCTGCCCTTCAAAGCCTTCATTGGCTCCTCGTCTCAGCTAGGATCAATTACAAATCCCTTTGTATCATCCACAAGTCTGAGGCTGGGCACCACTCTACCTTCAACACTTCCTGACCAAATACACCCCTTCTAGACTCCTGTGTTCCTCTGGCACCAAATCTCTGTGTGTTAAGCAGTTTTCTAAACCGAGAGCTGGGGGTTGTTCACTTTCTTAGGCGGGCTACCTCCTGTGAATTTCCCCTCCCTCTCCCTATGAGTCTTGAGCATGACCTCCTTAAGTTCTGAAAAAGCCTCAAGACATTTCTCTTCTCCTCTTCCTTCTCCTCCTCTCTTCCTTGCTAATCCTACAGTAGCATGACAGATGTGCAGGGCCCTTATGTTTCCCCGGGGCCCTGAAACCCCACATCCCTCCTCACAGCTGCTGTCTTTCTACTGCACTTACATATTTCACCCTCGTGGGTGGTTTCACTTACGTTCTCTCCTCTTAGCACTTCATCCTGATCACTTCTCCATGAGCACCACAGCACCTATGCTCTACCCTTCTCCCCTTGCACGTTCTGAACACTTGCAAGGCATAGTAGGTTTGTCTCCCATCCTTTTATCCTCATTATATGTACTATTAATTTAATTAGTTATTGTTGTAATTCATTGTTTACCTTCCCCTGTGCCCACACTGTTGCCCTGTGGGTGCTTTAAAACAGTTTTTGCTAATTGTATAAGCGCCTCACAAATGACCAATAAATAAATAAAAACAATAAATAAATATTGCTTTATACCAACTACCCTGAAAGTGAGATGGCTGCAAACTACAATACTCCACCTAGTTTATCCACTCTGCTCAGTCTCTTAATTACTTTCCTCTTACATAACAAATACACAAAGCTTACTAGATGTTAATGCAAAGTAGTGGTAAATAGTTCAATCCAGTCTGTACATCTACAGATCTACTGCACTGTAGTTCGCCTCCAAAGCTTGCTATGTTCAATGATTATCATTGGATTATATATTAGCACCTGTGGAAGAGAACTGGCCAAACTGTTTTCAGAGCCTTTTTATAATATTCATTCATGCAGTTACACTTTTACATTTTACAGACACTCGTCCAGGGCTTGCAAAGTCCTTTCTGCCAATCACATAGTAGAGTAGATTTTATGAAGGGCGAGTACTATTTGGGGATGTTTAAAACTCTTATTTAACATTTACTGTGTTTGCCATGAATGTCAAAACCACGTTTCCTCTGCGCGGCTCGCCTCTGAGTGGCTGCGGTGTGCCAAAGTGGGTTTGTGGTGACATGCGCCGTTCCGCAAGAAAAAGCGCATTTAAATGTGTGGTCATCCATTGTGATGGGACAACTGTATTTCTCTGAGGTCGAGTAGGTAAACTAAGTTACTCGACCTTCAGGTCTAGTGGAATTGTAAAGAATTTGCAAGGCACGGCTTATCTCTCTTATGTCTTACTGTGGTAAACAAAACTGCTGTATTGTTGCTCGTTTTATATCTGGGTACAAATAACTTCTGGTGACATTAAAAATATTAGTACAATATCGGTAATCAAATGGGTTTGTTTGTTTGTTTGTTTATTAACTTCTAATGTGCACCAGACCCAAAGGTAGCAGGGCGCAGCATGAAGATGATGCAAGCCTTACAATGTTACATATTATACAAGTTACAATAATGTACAAGGAATCACAAAATAGGAGAGTAAACTACACATAGCAATGCAGACAGTGAGACAAGGTTCAGCTAGGAGTAAAGGAATGGTGACATGATAACATAGCTTAGAGTTAGGGTGGGCAAAAGGCAGGTACAGCTTGGGAGATAGTGTGACTAATGGTCATTGGAGATGATATGTTGGATGGCATTCCTTCTGAAGAGTGGGTAAGGTTGGACTGCTCTCAGATTATTTGGTAGTAGGTTCCAGATTTTGGCAGCCTTCACTGGGAAACTATTGCCACCAATCGTAGTTAACTTATATCTAGGTACTACTAGGCAATTGCCATTAGCAACTCTGGTTGGTCTGATAGAGATTCTTTTATGTAATTTATTCGTAAGGTAGCTAGGAGCAGCATTGTTTAAAGCTTTAGTGTCAATGAGATCCTTTTTAACTGTATTTTATCTGTGGATAGCCATTTATGTTGGCATCTGATGGCGGAGATGTGTACTCTTTTGTTTATCCCAAGCGCTGCTCGTAAGACGTTATTTTGTAATGTTTGTAGTCTCTGAATGGTAATTTAGTTAGCGCCACTATAGAGGGCATTGCAGTAGTCGATTCTAGAGAGTATTAATGCTCTGGCCAGGATCATACAACTGTCGTTAGAAAGGAATGGCTTGCCAGCTCTTATCGGCTGCAAGTGTAGGCTGTGGTGGGGGCCAGAGATTTTATTTGTCGAATGACAGAGTGGAATCAAGGTAGAAGCCAAGGGTTTTTACTTCCTTGGAAACCCTGATAATGTTTCCATCAATATTGAATGAGGAGAATTCCTGGCCTAGTTTATTAATGTTAGTGTGTGTGCCCAGGATTATCAGCTCTGTCTTATCATTCAAGCACAGGCCATGGGTGGCCATCCATGCTTGAATGATGAGATACACCCTATTCACCAACTCGGAGTCCTTACTATGATCCCCAGAACGTGTGAGGAGAATCTGTGTATCATATGCATAGTTAGTGTAGGTGATACCCAGAAGATCCAGATCGTCGAACAAGGGTTTGGTGAAGATGTTGTATAGAGTTGGTGAGACACAAGAGCCCTGGGCCCGCCACACAAAATTGGGGTGGGGTCCGCTGCTGCTGATGGGGAGAATATTCTCAAAGTTTTCTCACTCAGGAATGATTCTAACCATCTGATGGCCTCAGGAGAGAAGTGAGCAGCAGAGTCCAAGTGTCTGCATAGGACCTTGTGGTCGACCAGGTCGAATGGAGCTGAGAGATCAAGAAGGAGCAGGAGTGCTGTCCCCCCTTTATCTCTCAGCTCATCAATTTGGGTCTTTAACTCGATTAAGGCAATTTCCGTTCAGTGTAGTGGACGGAAGCCAGATTGTCTGGCTCCTAGGAGCTTATGTAGATCAACGTGTTTTTGTATCTGGATGTAGGCAGCTTTGTCCAGTATTTTAAGGAGGAATGGTACGGTGGTGTTAGGGCGGTAATTGGTTGGGATGGGAGGGTCTAGTGTCTGAATTTTAAGGAGTGGGAGCACCTAGGATTGTTTTAAATTGGCTGGGATGGTGCCTGATGCAAAGGAAGCGTTAATCAATTTGGAAATGAATGGTGATAGGTCTCTGGCAGCATCTTTTATTAACTGTGCTGGGCACATATCACCTTTGCAGTTAGACAGTTTGAGCGAGAGAATGATTTTTTCTACCTCTAAGGGAGAGGTTTTGGAGAAATAAAATGTATTGTTGTGCGCCCCGAGTAAGTCACTAGGCAACTGGATATTGGGCATGTGCTGTAGATTCAGCATGTTTTTTGTTTTTTTTTGCTGTATTTTATTTTGGAGCGTGTTTATTTTATTTGCTAGCGCATGTTGGATGTCTGTACACCAACACTTGTCCTTGGGGAACTAGATTGGGTGTGGCTATTGGTGACTCTAGTTCTGTCAGTATGGAGAAAAGTTCCTTCATGCTGGAGTTAGAGTTGGCAATGCGTTCATCATAGGAGTTCCTTTTGGCAAGGCAAATATTTTTATAATGCGAGGAGATGGAAGTTAGTTTTACTTTTTTTTTCTTTGGAAGGGCATAGTCTCCAAGTGTTTTCACTTTTTCCTTTTAAGAGGCGTAGGTCTCTTAGTTGTGGCATAAACCATTTATTTAGGCGAGCTTTGGGTTTACTTGTTCTAAGTTTAAGAGGGGCGATTTTATCCAGTGTAGTGAGCATGATATTATTATATTCCTGGACTAGAATGCTAGGGTCTAGGTTATCTGGCAATGCATTTAAATTAGGTAGAATGACAGGGATAACTTTGTCCACTGTAATACTTTTTTTTTTATTTCTGGTTAAGCAAGGTGGTGCTAACAGCAAGGCCTTGGGAGATGGTCTGGATGTTGATAGATTGAAAGACACAAGTGAGTGGTCTGTCCAGGGTTGAGGAGAGATAGAAGCGATAGTAATTGTACAGTTATAGTCAGCTATCCAATCCAATGTTCTCCTCTTTGAGTCGGTAGGTTTGTTCACTTTCTGAGACAGACCTGAGGCGTTGATGGTATTGGCTAAATCTAAGGCTTGTTTATCCGTGGGATCGTTAAAACCTAGATTGAAATCCCCTAGTAAGAGGAGTTGAGAGGTCGGTTTAAGGGTGTTGGTAACTATACTGTGCAGATCCTCCTCAAAGGTGCTGAGCGGACCTGGGTGTCTGTATATTAAATGGATGGTGAGAGATTGTGTATTGTTTATCTGGAATTTAGCAGAGAGGTTTTGACAAGATTGCATAGTTTGAGAGGGTGCTATTCTGAGAGAGAGGCTCAATTTTGAAATAATGGCAATTCCGCCACCTCGAGAGCCATCTCGATCTTGTCTGGTTATGGTGTAGCCTTCTGGGATAGCTAACATAAGTGAAGGGTCTGCTGCGTTATGTAACCAAGTCTCGGTCACCGCTAGGAAATCCAGATTACTTTCTGTGATTAGACCAGCTATGTCAAGGGCATGGGCAACAAGCGATCTCGCGTTGAGAAGTGCTCCTTTGATTGTTGGTGCCTCGTCTACGGTTTTGCCCTGGCTAAGAGAGGATGAGTTTGTATCCGAAGACTTGAACTTATGTCTTTTAGTTGGTATGGCATTTATATTAGAGGCAGGAGGTGGATGTGGAAAGTTAGTGTGGACCTGTTTCATATTGTGCAGGTAGTTTGTCTTCAGGTTTGATGGTGGTTGGGCTCTTCTCAAAGGTTCATATAATTTAGTAAGTCTTGCACAGAGTTTAAGATTTCTGTCAGGTATGGTACATGGGAGGGAGGTATAGACCTCTGTCTCTGAGGCACTGTTGTGTTTGGATTGAGAGGTAGTGGGATTATTAAGAACTATCTTTGGCAGAGTGAGTGAGATAGGGTGTGTGACACAGAAGAAGGGAGCTCATTATGGCAATCCGGACTCATAATAGTAGAATGTATAGTGGCAGCCATTATGCCGTAGTACATCATTAAATTCAGCATCTTCCAACTAGTCGGGATATGGACAAGTGGGTGCATAAGGCCAGGTGTACACTAGGAGCAGTGAGAATACCATACAATTAATGCCTAGGTCCGTCCAAGGCTGTCAACATTGACTTGTACTGTGTAAATAGGCCAGGGCACGGTCAAATGCTATGCAGTACAGTCTGGGGCACCTGGACTGGGTTAAAGTTAGAACAGTGATTCTACCATGCAAATGGGCGCGAGAGGCGCGTAAGCCGGGCACAATCAGTAGCTATGCAGTGCAATTTAGGGCACAGGGACTAGGTCAAAGCTAAAACAGTAGCTATACAGTACAGTTAAGGCACGAAAGGTACATAAGTCAGGAATATCAATAGCTATATGGTACAATTAAGG
This sequence comes from Ambystoma mexicanum, assembly GCF_040938575.1. Taxonomy (NCBI): domain Eukaryota; kingdom Metazoa; phylum Chordata; class Amphibia; order Caudata; family Ambystomatidae; genus Ambystoma; species Ambystoma mexicanum. The sequence continues at coordinate 1,296,732,190 of NC_090922.1, read as the reverse complement.
CACAAGGGCCAGGTCAAAGGCTAAGGCAGTGGCTGTGCAATACAGGTATGTCTAATCATCATACACAAATAGGCAGGACCATAGACAAATTGTAGATACAGGGATACTTGGGTAGTGAACAGCTGGTAGACATAAAACCTTAAGGTGCAAATGGCAGAGATGTATGCAGATAAACGTGCTCATGCAAGTTGAGGTATAGTAATGTGCACACGAAGTATGTAGTTGTTATATTTCATGTATGTAGTGCCATAAGAGTACAAAAGTCACAGGTAGTCTGGGTCACAGAGACATGGCTTCAATAGTATTACTCGACTAATGTCCGAGTGCATCAGCAGCCGTGGCCATGAAGTACGGATGCAAAGATAATGTGTTATATTGAATGGCACTAGCCAGATGGACAAGAATGTCGGTGATGGAAAAGGTAACGGCAGGGCAAAGGTCTGTTGAAGGTTACCTTGATACTGATCTGCTCGGGATCATCTGGATTGTGCAGGGGTTCTGGCAGAGGCAGACGGCTGGGGACAGGCTGAGGACAGGTGCTGGCCTTGTCTCCTTGGGCCTTGCTGACGTGGGCCGGCTTCCGCCTGCCGGCTCACGGATAGGCTGGTAAAAAAGGGCCTGGAAACCAATTGGAGCCGTGTAGGGAGTCCTGGGGCTGAGGTTAGGTAGATGATGGCTGTGTAGCCTGGCGGGCGGCCATCTTGGAAGGTGCTTCCTTCCTCGTGCTTAACAATGGAAACCTCTGAGTACACTATGGGTCTGCACCAGTGCAGGGCATCTGGACCTGGGCCAAGGTGGCAGAGTGCAGTAAGGCACAATGGGGCAATTATGGTAGCGATTCGTGGCAAATCCGGCGCACATAGCTGTGAGCGCTATTTTCGAATTTGCATGCGCGATTTTCAATGCACTTACCGCAGCTTCTGAGAGAAAACAGCTGGGACATCAAAGGTTGCCCACTGCTCCTGTTAGTTTGCTAATCAAGAAAACCTTAATTAGCAAACTCTGCTAATCAATGTTTGAAAACTAATGTATGCCTTGTACTATGAAATAACTTTTGGAAACTGGAATAAGTGAATTTAACGTGGAAAGCCGAGCAGGCCTAGTTTTAATGAGGGTGTGTGTACTTCTCTTTATAAAACAGAGTACTGTTGCATGCCAAACTTGGGGTTTAGAGGTGAAAGGATTAGAGTGCAAATTGGTGATGATTTACCAAGTCCATGTATGTGGGTAAAAAGGTTGCTAGACTAAAGATGGTCTCCCAGGTCCTGTGATGATTTACAAAGTACAAGTTAAGGGTGCAGATGGGTTGACCGCATCCTTCCACTTTTATTCACAGTGCGGACGCCTTCCCCCTTGGGTGTTTTTGAAGCCAGCAAATTTTTGCATACCAGGAATTGAACCCAGGTTCTCAAGCTCTCTGGGCACCCACTTACTCACAAAACCACATGAAAGTGTCTTCAAAGCACATCTTGTATTGGTATTTTGCTTTCCATGAAATCTTTCAATATACATTTTTGGGGTTAAAACGTGTGCACCTTTTATTTTTTTCCAGCAGTGTTATAGGAACATCTCCTCTAGTTGGTTATTTTTCAGGTATTGATTCATTTTTTTGAAAGACAATGCTCATTTGCATTGTGAATTTTCTCCTATTCGGAAAGGCCATTTGAATTAAATTTGTGTATTTCACTTTAGGATATGTTCAGTCCCTGAACCCTCCCCTCCCCCCCACACACCATTTTTTGGGACATGAGTCCTATTGATAACATTTGAAGACTTGCAGAATTGCTTACTCTGACTGGCTCAGTACCTTCCCAGGAAATGGGCTTTGTTTGCACTATAAGGCACCAAAGGAATTTTACCCTGTCCGGCCCAGGGCCATCCCTGCTCTTACATCCTTGGAACGTGCAGTCAATTTAGGTATGCTTGGATTACTTACCAGTGCTCTTCATAACTATGTCCTGCTCTTCCTCATCGCAATACTTTCTTTTGAAGTACCCATCTCTGTAAATGATTGAGCTCACTCTGCCGGCTACTCCGAAATAAGCCTCACTCCTGATATTGCTGAGCATCAGTTTATTTGATCCCCACGGAAATTAATTACTAATTATTTGGTATTTTCTGTGATGAAAGTAAGGGGGCCCCCACACATCTTTTGCCGGCCATGCCCCAGCAAAATCTGGGGCCAGCCCCAGCTGTAATTCTTTAAACTGCACTATATTTCCCTTGAACATCCAGAAGAAATTAGTAGTTTAAGAGTAGAAAATGTGGCCTGTCTCAACCAATCAAAATACTATATATATATATATATATATATATATATATATTATATATATATATATATATATGTCTCTCCACAGGAAACTGTCTTCTTTCGTTGATGATTTGAGAGCAGATATGTTGTCTTTATTGCTTTTACGAATTATATTTATCAGTAGTTTGCTTAATTTGGACTTTGAGAGACGCTGCAGGAGCATGGAGTGATCCGGTGCTACGTGAGCATTGTTTTGATAACGAGTATGTTGCAGCCAGTTCTGGGAGCAGCACTCTCCAGCTCAATCAATGTCCTCAAGCAAGCGAGACAGGAAATAAGCTGGTCAGTCAGGGATGCGCAAGCACATTGGTTAATCCCCCTTACTAGTGTGAGAGGGGGTTTAGATTCTATTAAAGACAAGGAGGCGAGTATTCTGCATACATTCTTTACTTCTGACACCACAGCAGCAAAGAAAAAATGTTTACAAATAAATATGTTTGTTCAACAGAAACTGAAACAGTACTTAAAGTAAAGCAAGGGAAGAATCCGCAATCCAACTTGGAGCCCAGGTCCTGCCCTGTCGGTAGCCAACCAATGGGCACAGACCTGCCCCCAAATAGTCCTTTCCCTCCAAACCCAACTCCTCTTCTGCAGCTGCATCACACCAGACATCAACCCTGAAGATTAAACGTTGTAGCGCAGAGACACGCTCCATGACCAGTTCTGAAGATCTCGAACCATGCGGCATCTCGGAACAGTGACTGGACCACCTCACCCTGAAGCTGTATGCAAAACAAAAGACAAAGGGTGTGTGGGTGGTATAATAGGCGCCTCCTTGTCTTTAATAGAATCTAAATCCCCTCTCACGTTACTGAGGGGGATTAACCATTCTATGTCAAGACAGGAGGCTTCATATAATGAAAGTTTAAAGCTCTTGCATCACATTATTTGCAACACGATCAATATGTTTGTAGTAAAATGTTTTGAACATTGATTCCCTGGACCAATCAGCTGCCTTCAAAATGTGTTCCAGACTACCGGAAAGCGGATTTAGAGGCCATAGCGCCCCTAACCGAATGGGAACCGAAAGAGGAAGTGTCAACCCCCGCTTCCTTCATAAACCACTTAATCCAATTGGCTAACGTGGCAAGGGAAACTGGTTTGTGGGGGTTTCTATAAGAAATGAGCAGCTGAGAAGTATTAGGAGGCCGAAGCCCCTCTTTCTTCAACTCAAAACATTTTAAGCATTGTATCACACACAGCTTTGGATCCTCTGGAAAAGCTGGGTAAGAAATGGAGGAAATCAAACACTTAGTTCTCCTGGAAACAAAGAAAGTAACTCCTTACGGGGTGAACACCTTTTTATCCACACCCAATGCCCTAATAGCAGAAACCCTCTTAATGGAAACGAGGCATAACAACACGGCTAGTTTGGAGAAAAGTTGTTGCAAAGACAAAACATCATTACAAGTCCAAGAGTGAAACAAATCCAGCACCAGATTAACATCACATAGAACAGAATACTTAGCCTTAGGCAGAACCTTGATGCAAATAGATTTGAGGGCATTGCGCACCAAGACGTGTCTACCCACTGGTTCCCCTTTTACGAACACATGTCCACCTGAAATGGCTGATCTAAACCCATTGATCTTTCTGTATGCCTTGCCCTCCTTAAACAACTCCACTAAGAAATTAACCACTTCTACTGAAGGGGCAGAAATGGAATCGGAGTGTTGAGCCACACACCAGCTAACCCAGCGGTTCCATGCTAAAGAGTAACCTGACTTGGTAGACACTGCACAGGAGTCCTTGATAACACAGACAGAGTTCTGCGAAAGTCCCTGGAAACACCAGGAAGAGCTGAAATCTTCCAAACCATAAGGGAGAGATGTCCCTGAAGGACCAGCTTGGTTAGTCAGGAGCTGTGGGTCGAGAGTAAGAAGACGAGGAAAATATCCACCGCCAACTCCAACAGGACTGGAAACCACTCTTGGGAGGGCCAAAAGGGAGTTCCCAACACTAGTATCGCCGCCTGTCTGCCCTCTTGAACTAGCACCCTGGTTATCATGGCAAAGGGCGAGAAAGGCGTATGAAAATGGAACCAACCAATCCTGGAGGAAAGCGTTGGTTGCTAACGCACTGGGATCTGGTCTCCAACTGTAGAACCGGGGGAACCTGACAGTTGAGTTTCGAAGCAAAGAGATCCACTTGAATCGGAGCCCAGAGGGACAAGATCTTGGCAAATAGAGCTTTGTCCAACATCCCGTCGCTCCTGTGTTGGGGATGTCTGGAATTCCAGTCTGCAACAGTGTTGTTGACCCTTGAAAGATACTCTGTTTTTGACAAAATATCCAGTTCTAGGCAAAAATGCCAGAACTCCCTCGCCAAATCTGCTAAGGCCATGGACCGAGTTCCCACAAGATGGTTTATGTATCGAACTGCTGAGATGGTGTCCATCCAAAGAATGACACAGCAATTCCCTTGATCCTTGAGAAGACTTTTGACTGCAAAGGAGCCCGCTAACATCTCCAGATAGTAGATCTGCAGCCTCTTCTCTAAACTGGACCACTTTCCGCCTGTGGACACCTGTCCTATCATGGCACCTCAGCCTGCTCTGCTGGCATCTGACTCCAGAATGACATCTGGAGTGGGACCAAAAGCGATCTGCCATTCCAGGCATCCATGTGCCTGAGCTAACCTGGCCTCGGGAGACAGAACCACTAACTGAGAGTAAGACAAGCTTCTGCGAAGATGTTTGGATTTGAGACGTTGTAATGCCCGGTAATGCAGGGGGGCTGGAAAAATGGCTTGAATGGAGGCTGAAAACACCCCACAACCCTGGCTAGCTGTCCGAGGGAGCCCCTCCCTCTCTTGAGGAGGAAACAGATTTCCTTCCATATTTTGGACAGCCTGCAGTCTGGAAGGAGAAGGATGCACTGCTTGCAATCCATATTGAAGCCCAGAAATTGGATACATTGCGTATGTTGGAATATGGAATTTACAAAGCCTAATGCTTGTAACAGAGAAAATGTGAAACCCAGATGAGGCTGAAGAATCTGAAAACTCTGAGCTAGAAGAAGCATGTTGTCTAGGTAAATTATTATTCAAATCCCTTTGAACCTGAAGTGAGCCCTTACCGGCTTCCTTAGCTTGGTGAAGCACCATGGGGCTGACGAGAGGCCAAACCGAAGGGAGGCAAACTGCCAAGTGCGAGACCCCCATTGGAACTGTACAATCTCCTGATGGGGAGGAAAGACTGGGACTACCAAGTATGCATCCTTGAGGTCTTGACTATCCAATCTGCTGGGAGAAGGGTCCCTGAGGAGGTGAATCCCCTCCATCTTGAAGTGATGATAGACTACAAATGAGCTGAGGGCTCGCAAGTTTGACTAGGCAAAAACTCTCAGCGGGCTTTGGCACTAGAAATATTGTGCTCATGAACTGGGAGGCTCTGAAGGAAGCTGGAACTACTGCCCCCTTGAAAAGGAGGTCCCTGACGTCTGCATCTATTCATTTCTTAATTTCTGCTTGTCCTTGTTGAACACGAGGGGAAGAGGCAAGGAAAGCTGACAAGGGATGGGGGTCTATCTGAAACCACCTCTCCATCTGCAACACCCAGGGATCTGAGGAGGAGGAAAGAACCTGGTCAACCTTTGTGGGAAGAAACATTTAAAACATATGGCATTACCTGGAGCTGTTTTCGCTTTACCAGCACCTCTGCCAGTATGTCCTCTCCAGTGGAACCCCCTCTGGGGGTAGAACTCAGCCTGGGCTCATCGAGCAGAGCAGGAATTGTGTGCACCTCTTGATTGCATATTTCTGCGGCAGGTAGAGCCCTGGTTGAAACGGCCAGAGGAGCAGGCTCTACCTCTTCTGGCCCTTTCAAAAATGTTGGGGGCAAAAACCTTCTTTATGTTGACCTGAGCCTTATCCAAGGCAGTGAAAGTGTGTACATAGGAAGACAGATCCTTGATAAACTGATCACCAAACAAATGACCTTGGGCCTTAGAACCCGCTTCCCCTTCCACCATATCCCCTAACTTGGAGTCAAGGCGCATAAGGAGAGACTTAAGCCGATCCCTAAAATGGGGGCATTAGCATTGCGGAGTAGGCAAACCGGTCTCTGTATCCAGCCCCGGAGGGCTTGCACATCGACAGGGGAATTGGAAAGTGCTGCCTCTTCTGCCAACTCATATATCTGTGTCACAGGTCCCAACACATCCAACAACATGTCCTGGCAGCTCCTCCAGGCTTTATTAACCCCCTTCTTGGGGTCTTTCCCCCTCTGGGACAGATGATATGGCGGCTGAAGGGGCACTTGCGGGAAACTGTGAGTTACCTGGCCAGGCGGGAACTGACTGGGACTGATGGGGAACCTCCAATTTAAGCTTTTGACCTCTCCCGGGGGATAGGGGGGAATGATTAGGGAAGCTAGACGGACTGAGGTGTCCTTGCAAATGCTTAGACTTTTTTGGCACACTTACGGGGAACATGTACAGGCATCTCAGAACCCTCCTCAGACGAAGGGTGATAATCAGAAATCTTATTAATAAGTCTATCAAAGGCTGAGGCCAACATTAAATTGAGATCCTAAAGGGCAGAGTCTAGGGTAGCCTGAATCACCTGAGCCACAGAAGGCTGGGTGGGAAGGGATGCATCCCCTGAAGCCCTGATAACGGTATCCTCCCCCAACCTCTCACTTTTCTTGGAAGGTCTAACCTGAGTGCCATGACAGCACAAGCACACAAATATGGGAAAGGATAAGAAGCAAAACAGAAAAAATAAAAGAAAGAAATAACTTCAAACTTTTGACAGAAAAAATATATATTTTTTGAAACCTAGCCTAGCAGGCAAGGGTTAATAATCTGTGAACCACGGTCCACACACAGCATTTTTGCTGAAGGAAAAAATGCAGAGCTGCTCCATCCCAGCAGGGTGTATCCACAAAGCAGCATGTGAGGGAAATGCCTCGCAAAGACAGACAGGCAAGGCCTGAAGTGAGCAGGCAGAAGGAACGTGTGCAACGTGGGCGGGCAGCCGACGCTGGCAAGCTTCCCTGAGGCGGGGGATAGCCCAGCCCCCTACGCGCACTCTAAACAGGCCTACGCGCGTCATGCCTGAAACAGCAGGAGCTCACAATGTGTGTGTGTCCACTGCTGCTGAGAGAAAAATAATGCAGCGGTCGCACACGAACAAAAGGGAATATTTTAACATCAAATAAACGTGGAAAAACCAATTACAGAAATAAGGAAATGGCCTCTTAATCAAAAGGCAACTTCAAAAGTGACCGCGTCACTTACAATACACCAAAAGGCTCTGCACAGCGCTACAAAGTAACCCAAGCACTGACGACACCAATGACTCGCAATAAAGTACACAACTAGAAAGAGCGAATTTGCTTGTGGCGTCAGAAGCAAAGAAAGAGGAGTTGGGTTTTGAGGAAGGACTTATATGGGGGCGGTTCTCTGCCCATTGGTTACCTACAGGGCATGACCTGGCCTCCATGTTAGATTGGGAATTCTTCCCTTGGTTTACCTTAAGTACTGTTTCAGTTTCTGTTGAACAAACTTATTTATTTGTAAATGTTTTTTCTTTGCTGCTGTGGTGTCCGAAGTAAATAATTAATGCATAATATTGAGCCTCCTGTCTTGACATAGAATTAACCTCCCACTGGAGGGGCGCTGTTGAGCACCGAACAAGATGGCCGCCTGAAGCTCGAGCTCCGTGGCAGGCAGATCGCAAGATCCAAATTCGGCACTTCCACCACCAGTTAGCCGATCCCGGCTTACACGCTTTTGGAGCCGCTGCCCCAGGGACCCTGCAGACCGAATCCCGATGGAAAACGGAGCCGTGGAACACTATCTCTGGGCGCCGCCGTGACCATCCCCCCGCCTGCAGCGCTCCTAAGTGCCAAAACCCGGCCCCGGCGGAGTGGCAGACAGACTGGCCTGGGGGCCTGCGGCGTGTCCTTGCCCCAGCGGGTGTGCGCCGGCGGGCGGCGGTCCGCCCCTGCCCTGGCTGGCAGTGAGATCTGGGGGCAGCCTGGGCGCATCCTGAGGCCGCGCACCGCCAGCTTGGGCGGCCGCGACCGCTGGTGCTGGGCGGCCCGGGGTGGGCTGCTCCGGCGCACTTGGAGGGACGTCTGCCCTGCATTGGGGCTGCCCGAGCCCTTTTCCTCGATTGCTGGGCTTCGCCGTGGAACCTACTTGGCGGGAGCCTTCCCCCCCCCCGCCGACAGTAAGACCTCAACGCTCGGGGTGGAGCTGCGGTACACAAGTGGGAACCAGGTACTGCGCTCCCCCCATCGACACACGCTGTGCTGCAGATCCTTGAAGCCATCAGGTACGTGAAGCGGGGAGGCCCCACAGACGCCCCTTGGCGGTAGCACTGCCTCACCCCCTCCCTGCAGTACCTCACGGATTGTCCACCGGCGGCCCCCAGCCTCAAGGCCCATTAACAGTTGGTGTCACCCCGAGCTTGGCACGCTTGAACTCTCCCTGGCCTGCATTTATCTGAGCGACCCCCCTGCCTCGCGGTCTTGCCTTCACCCCTTCGCCCTACTGGGGGAGCCTTAGGCCTCGCTGGCCACGTATATCTTCATTCTTGGGGGACTCCTACCTTCTGAGGGGGCCACAGTGATCTCAGTGCCACTACTCTACGCAGGACCTTTTGCTTACCGGATGCCTGCCCTATCCTACATCGCTGCACTCGAGGCTGCGGCCTGTCTACCCTGCATTGTGCTGGGAGGTGCTCCTCTCCATTCATCGCACTTGGTCACTCATATTTGGATTCCTGCTCTCACAGTGGCCGCTGGGCATCATCACCCCCATCCCTGGGGTCTCCTACCCCCGAGGCCTCCTGGCGTTGTCCCCCACGCCTCCCTGGGTTGGCTGAGACCCCGCGGCCTGCACTTGTAGCCGTAATATCTCATCTATACGAATTCACAGCCACGGCTCCCTCAGCATTACTCCCTGTTTCATATCATACCTTGCATACTCCCTTCCGTGGTACACTGTCCGAGCTCCCCCCGCCTCTCTCCTAGGGCTGCTGGGGTTCCCCCCTCATCCCCACTCGACTTCCAACATCGTCAAGATGACCAAGGGGGGCGTGAGGAAAGAGAGCTCCATCAACATGTTTGCGAAGGCTGCGGCAAGATCGTCAGAGGAGACCATTGAGCAGGCCCCTGTTGATCATCACCCGCCACAGCACCGGAATCCCAAAATATGATGGACTTCATCCATGAGGGCTTCACTGCACTTCACTCAAAATTGGATGACATGAACGGCACTATATCCTCTACTAAGGCCCACATCGAGAGGACCGATAGTCGAGTGTCAGAGGTCGAGACACGGGTCGGTTCCGGAGAGGATGCACTGGGCGCCCTGCGCTCCGAGGTCGTCGCTCTCTCAAGCCGAGTCCTTGAGGTGGAGAAGAACGAGGACTTGGAATCCCGATCAAGGCGTAACAACCTCCGCATTATCGGGGTTCCCGAGAATGAAGTTCATGAACCAATGGAGGTCTTTGTTGAGCATACATTGGTCTCGCTCCTGGATTCCCCCAAGCTTTCCCCGCACTTCGTCATTGAGCGGGCACACCGAGCCCTTACGGCTAAGCCTAAGCCCGGTGCTCCACCTCGGCCCATCATAGCCCGGGTGCTGAACTTCTGTGACCGTGATGCCCTCCTAAGGGCCGCCGGACTTAAGGGTGAGCTACAACTGGACGGCGCAAGGATTCATCTTTATCCGGACTTTTCAACGGCCGTCCAACGTGAACGCAAGACTTTCCAAGCTGTGAAACGTAGGCTGCGAGACCACTCAATCAAATACGCCATGCTCTATCCTGCCAAACTCCGCACAGAACACGCCAACCAGGTGTTTTTCTTCACGATCCCGGAGGAGGCCTCCAGGTTTATCGACAAACATTTCCCTGGCTGACCCCTCTCCTCTGATCACGGTTTTGTAGTTACCCTTCTGTCCCGACGGGGAGAGGCCGGGCCCGGCCGCCTTCTAGCATCGGGGCCACTTTGATCCTATATTCCGGAATCTGCTTGTTTTGTTCATCTTACAAATATGTGCCACACAAACATGTGCAAAAACCCTGTTCAAGTTACATGCAAATTTCTACTGTGGGCACCTTCTGTCTTATTTGGATCTGCCGCAGCCCGGAGTGCGGCGGCCAGTCCGGCCTTCAGGCCCCCAGGCGCTGATGCCTCTGGTTTGGTTTTGGTTGAGGGGGGTTGGGATTGTCATCCCTCTGTTTGGGGGGGGGATGTGGGTGGGGGTGGGTCATGTTGGGGGTTATGTTATTAAAAAGTTGACGTTGGCAGCGAAGGCGGACCGCAAGGTGGTACTCAGGACTTGGTGCCGCACGGCTGTGAAATTGGGCCGCTGGGTATTGACATTTTTTCTTATTAACCACCACTGCATCTGTGACCGAGAGTGACCTGACCTTCATGAGCTGGAACGTACGTGGGTTGGGTAATTATAAAAAGATGAGGCAGCTCCAATTGCAGGCCGAGCGTCCTGGGTCCAAGATTCTGTTTCTACAAGAGACACATGCTCGCACGGAACAGTGTATGCGTTTTGCCAAAACTTGGGGTCCCCATAGATTTTTTACCGATTTCTCTACCCAAAGCCGCGGGGTCATGACCCTCATCCACAAGAGTCTCAAGTTTACTCTTATTTCCTCACAAATAGACCCTCAAGGTAGATATGTGTTGCTTCATGTCACGCTCAAACACAGGGAGGTGGTCCTGTTGAACATTTACGGCCCTAACTTAGATGACCCAGATTTTTATGTACAGGTCACGTCCCTCCTTGATGGCTTCCCCCTTGTCCCCATCCTGTGGGGGGGTGACTTCAACACGATTTTCGATGTAGCCCTCGATAGATCTGGATCCAAGCCCCGTCAACTTTCCAGGGTAGCCTATGCTGCACTATCATCCCTGCCCCGTCTCGCCATGGTAGACGCATGGAGGTTCTTCTACCCGGACTCCCATGAACTCTTTCTACTCCTCAGTCCACGATTCCTACTCCCAGATGGGTGATCTCCAACGAATTGGTTAAGAGCGTTATACAGTTAATGATCCTTCCCAGAACCCTGTCTGACCATTCTCCAGTTACTGTTACCATCGGCTGGGGTCCTGATCCTGGCCGGACACGCAATTGGAGGTTGAAACCCTTCTCCTTACTGGACCCGGAGTTCTGTTCCGAGCTTGAGCTGTCGATTGAAGAGTTCTTCGAGACTAATACGGGCTCGGTAACGTCTCAGGCCACTTTATGGGAGTCCTTTAAGGTTTATATTAGAGGGATTGCGTTGTCCAAGGAGAATGGGGTCCTTAAGTCGATCCGGAGAGATCTTGCTGCTAGTGAATCCAGACTCTCGATCCTGGAAGCTACATGCTCACTTCACTCTACCCCGGGCAGCCTGGCTGACATCGGGATGGAGTTGTACACGTTCCGTTCCCTCGCGATCGGGAACTAAGGTTTTTGGATAGTCCTGGCAGGGCGAGTAGATACGGGCAGGGTGTATGCCCCGGTCGATTTCTGGCGCGACTGATCCGTCATGAGACAGGGTCCCCACACATACTTGGAATTGAGAGGCCTGACGGCTCCATGGCTGTCTCTTCGCAAGACATCAACAGGGAATTTTTCACATTCTACGAAACCCTATATTCTAACTCAGATGAGGTGCCAGTGGCAGAGATCGACTCCTTTCTCGATGCCCTTCCTCTGTCTACCCTGTCTCCGGAGACCGTGGGTTCCCTTGACTCCACACTCACACTGGAGGAGCTGTCAGACGCTATTGACTCCTTATCCTCGGGGCGAGCCCCTGGCTCGGACGGTATCCCAGTCGAATTTTACAAGCATTTTAAGTCACAGCTGCTCCCTCACTTGCTGGCTCTTTGGGAGGAGTCTGTGGAGGCCGGTGTATTCCCCCCTTCACTCCGTGAGGCCACAATCACAGTACTACTTAAATCTGGTAAATCCCCTTCGCAATGTGGTTCATATCGCCCGCTCTCACTTATAAATTGTGATGTCAAAATATGCCAAGGCTCTGGCGCTCCGGTTAGCTCCCTTCCTGCCATCTATCATCCATCCAGATCAGGCGGGTTTCATCCCAGGTCGCTCTACCTCCCTGAACCTGAGGCGTCTATTTAACATAATTAACAGAATCAGTCCCGAGACGCACGCAGTGGCTGTCACTCTTGACATGCAAAAGGCGTTTGACTCAGTTTCATGGAAGTATCTATGGCGGGTTCTCGAGAGTTGCAAATTCGGCCCCTCCTTTCTCTCCTGGGTCAGATTGTTTTACTCTACTCCTGTGGCCAGGGTCCGCACGGACGACCGTTGCTCCCCCCTCTTTGACATCGCCAGGGGGACGAGACAGGGGTGCCCCTTCTCTCCCTTGATCTTCGCTATAGCAATAGAGCCCTTCGCTGATATGCTCCGCCAATTCCACGCTCATAGAGGCCTCCGCACTGCGGGCCAGACGGACATAGAGTCCCTATATGCGGATGACACATTGTTGTTTGTGCATTCTCCCTCCATCAACTTACCCCCAATACTGGAGGACATCATTCAGTTTGGTCGAATCTCGGGCCTTAAAGTGAATTGCTCGAAATCCACTCTTTTCCCACTCACGGAATGCACTCTCCCTCCTCCTGACACCCTTGGTTTCACATGGGCTCAATCCACATTTACCTACTTGTGGATAGTGGTAACACGCCAGCAGGCGCTGTCCTTCCAGGAAAACTATCAGAAGTACCTCACACACCTGACGGCTAAGGTCCGGGTCTGGGACAAACTCCCGATTTCCCTGGCAGGCAGGATAGGGCTGTTGAAGATGGTGGTGTTGCCCCAGTTGCTTTACAGGTTCACTAACGTACCCTGGTGGCCAGGGGGGAGCTTCTTCCGTGATTTGACCCGTACTGTGAATTCCTTTCTTTGGCACTCGGGTGCGGTCCGCCTAAAAATCGATACCCTGTCTACCCCCATGTCTAACGGGGGCTTCGGTGCCCCTGACTTTCTTAAATACTGGCTGGCATCCCAAATCCAATATACATCTTACTGGTTTAATACAACGGACCCTCCCCCGCATGTCCGACTTGAGAAACTTGCGGTCTGTGACCGTGACATCCGCTCCCTGGTGATACAACCCGCTCCCTTGGCACTGGACTCACAGAGCCCCGTCGCCTGCACATCCATCGCATTAGCGAAAATGTGGAGGCTGGTCGGAACTGCTTACGCCTTCCACGGCAACCTCCCTCTTTGGAATTTCCTCCCGGGGGTGCCGCGGGTCCCACCAGGCACGGTTCGTCGCTGGGCGGACGCGGCTACGAGTTGCTACGTCATGTGTTTGACCAGGGTATATTTGTTGGATGGCCCGATCTCCCATTGCCCTTGAGGAGCGGCCAGAGTGTATGGCTCCAATAAACATCCCTCCGCAAGACCCTCAAGCGTAATTACCAAACGTTCCCCGCGTCGCCCGCGTTGCCACCGGACGACCCTGCCATTGAGGAGCTCACCTCCCCCGGGCCCACGAGGGGTCAAATTCCCAAGTTATATACTATGTTACAATCCCTATCTGTCCCAGATTTTGCCAGACTTTACACCCCAATCAGACTACATCGCATGTCCAGTGATCACCCTTCCAGCTGCCCTAGATGCGGCCAGGACGATGCCGACTACATTCACATGATTTGGTCCTGCCCCCGCCTCTCACAGTTTTGGGAGGCAGTTTGCTCGACAGTGTCTGCTGGGCTCGACCATCCCATTGTTCCTTCCCCGGTGTTATGCATCTTTCATGACCTCCCAGGCCTCTTCAGTGATTCCAAAAAACTAGCTGGCCTCTGCCTGCTTCTCACGGTGCGCGCCATCCTGCTCTGCTGGCTTCACCCCTCTCCTCCCACACACGCCCAATGGCTGAGAGCGGTCACGTGGACCTCGGACCCTCCGGAAACCTGGTCCCATATGCAACCCACCCATTCCAGGCCTAGGAATATCTGGCTCAGGTTCCGCTCTTACATGTCCGATCTTATCGCGACACCGGATGCCTCCCCCCACCCACTTCCCCCCCACCAGCTCGGATCCTCACCCTTATCATAGTCTTCTGTTGCCCTCTCCATGCTGTGATTGGGCCCATTGATTGTGTTATTATGTGTAGTAACCTCTGCGCACCTACATTATGTACACTGTATTCATATTGTAATTGCCTGACGCTGTTCGCCTGTGTTTTGCTGCCACGCTGAATAATAAAAAGAAGTTTTAAAAAAAAAGAACTAACCTCCCACTGCCACTGGGAACGTTAGTGTCAAGAAGACAAGCGAGCGCGCCCGTGTTTTTGGAGTGGTCCACCCTTAATTATCGGAGTCCACCCCATCTCATTGCAACATGACACAGCAAATAGTTTGCCCATTCAAAGGAGCTCAGGACCATCCCATCACGCAATAAGGAGTCGAATGACAGGTGATTTAACGTTTAGCCACCTGAGGGTGCTCCCACTCCCTTACAACATTGATTGAGTAGAAAGCTGAGAGAGTTGGATTACCTGCTGCTGGGAAACAAAAAAAAACAACCACTGGTGATGGCATCAATTTAGGCTATTGTGTAAGCATGGGAAAGGCATACTGTAGTTGTATTAACTGGCCATAGATGGTATCACGTGCATATAAGCAGGAACCCTGACAAGACTGGTCAGTAGGGATCCCAATTCAAAGCCCTACAGCTCCCCACAGTGCTACCTTGCCCGGACAGGTGATCAAGATGCCAAGAGCAATCTGCACTAAGCAGTCAGTCTTCAAGCCATGAGGTGGACCCTAAGGATTCTCAGTTTTCCATGAGTTTCAAAAGAGTATTTGGTGACTCCATCGACAAATCGGCGCACAAAGCAATTCGAACAGCCCATGCAGGAGAAGCTGGAACAGGTTTAGGCATGGCTGTCCACTCAAGCGCAATGCGCCAGTGGCAAGAGGCTATCCATAGAATATATGAATCAGGGGTCAGAATGGCAAGCCTTCAAACTAGAGTAACCAATTGTCACTAAGATCGCCTCCATGTCATTTACCTCGCCCCAGTATTTACTTTTGAGGCCCCACCTCCAATCACAGGTACCCTTTTTCAACTTTAGTTACTCCACCCCACCAATGAGGTATAATACCTCATTCACCCATTATCCATCAGGTAACGTTTTTCTGTCCTCGGGAACAGGGACCTTGATCTTCCTACTGCATTGCTTTGAGGGGCAACAGTTGCTTACAGGTTTGGCTACTCTTCCCCTGCAAATGGGCAACAGGAGTGGCGAGTAGTCTGTATGTCTTCTAGACCCTCTGCTGGGCAGGGAGACTCAGTTGAGGCTGGAAACTTGCAACCACTGTACTATGATGCCACTGCCGGAAGCTTAGAAGCACCTGCTCTGACCCGGCCAGGAAGCCTTCTTGTGCCCGGCACAGGGTATGCCCTTGTGACCCAGCTAGTGTTAGTGAAACGGTCAGGTTTATTATGGTGTTTTCGGACAGAGCTGGTGGGGCTAGGTCCTGCTCAGTCCATGTTGTACTGCAGCGTTATGTAGCCAGCGTGGAATGGCTGCGTGGAGGAACAGGGGGGCAGGTCCAACTTTGACCAGCCCGTAATTAAGGGAAGGACCGTGCATGTGGGATGGAGGGGTGGTGGAGGATTGGAATTTGAGCATGGTTTGGGCTAGAGGGGGGATCTGCACGGTCCTTGTTGGGAATGATCTAAGCTTACAAGAGCGGGTTGGGCCTTGATTGGGCAGAAAACAACACTAGGTGTGTGTAGGCCAGGATGCACAAGGAACAGAGGATCCAATCAGCTGTTGGCTTTTTAATTGCCCTCTCTGTTCAGGTGTGGAAGCTGGGAGCATTCTTAAGGAGCTTCTTTGTGCCTGTTAGTTTGTGTATGGACTGTGAGGTTTGTGTGTCCTATTGCTACTCTGTGTTAGTTGTTAATTTTTCTTTTGCAGTCATGACTCTCGCTGGGAGAAGACATACTTGCATACGCAAGCGTATGGAGATGGTGTATGAGGAAGATTCAGAGTCCTCTTTACCCCTCCTTGTACAGGGGCGGAAGAAAAAGGGCCATGGAAGGAGGGGTCATTCCTCTGATAAAAATTTGAGAAGTTTTGCCTTCAAAACTCTGAGGAAAGCACAGTCCAAGAAGGTGGTTGTGACTGCCTCCTCCTCATCGCATCAATCATTCTCTGCAAGTTCTTCGTCTTCGAGTGAGGTAGAGGACTCGGAGGAGGATGGTGATCCTAGAGGCAAATATCTTGATAACTATACTCTAGAGAAAGTGCTGGGACAAATTGCGGATTGCATGAGGATCCCATCTCAGGACGTTTCTGTGAGGGGATGACCCTAGAGTCCATCAAGTTAAAAAGTCACCCAAGGTGGGTTTGCTGATGATTTTGACATCACAGAACAGATTTCGTCGGAATGGCTGGAACCGGAGTAGATTTCCATGACCCGTTTTATGTCCAAGATGTCGTCCCCTTTGAAGGGGAGGAAGTCTCCCTGCCATAGCTGGTAGAGATCAATCCTATTTCGGCAGCTTGGTCGGTTATTCCTTTATGGCAGCAGAAACTAGAAACAGCGACTGGACTGCATGATATATGTGAAGTACATCACAACCTGTCGTAACATGAACTCTAAGAATTTAATCACATCCCCAGATATCCTTAACTGAAGCAGGGCTATTTTGCCCAAAGCGCGTAGTAACTAATAGGAGACGACTGTCGGAGAGACTCCATCTCTTCAAGAATCTTAACATCCGTTCCTATTGAGATATCTGATTTCTTAAGAATCCATGAGTTTAATTGTTTTGATATTAGGATATAATGTCATTGAATGTTTACTTTAAATTGTCTTTAAAAAAAAAAAAATTATGTTCCAGTTCAACCATCACTCTCTTGGTGAAGGTGCTTGCAAACAATAATACAGTGAAAAGAACATGCATTTTATTTGTTAAAAAAAATGTCTTCACTTTCTACAATATGAGATGTAAGACATTCCTTACCTTTTGAGTTTTAATGTGTGACCCGAGTCTTACCCTTCGATGGTTTCGAAGGACCCTCGCTCTATACTTTTCTGATAAGGTGCCAGGGCTGTCTGTTGTGCAGACTGACAATACGTCAGCGGTTGCATATGTGAATCGTCAGGGGACTCTCGGTCTCCAGCTATGGGGGATCTGGTAAGAAGTCTGGTCATGTGATAGAATACTTCCTTGGAATGTGTGAAAGCACGGCATATCAGGGGATTAGACATTATCGCTGCAGGTATTTCCCTCCTTGCAGAATAAGTCATTGGACCTGTTGGGGTTCCGGAAGATTTGGGCGCATTTTTGGATTCCCAGTCTGGGTCCCTTTGCTTTTCTGGAAAATGCATAGTTACCGTTGTTTTGCTCTAGGTTTCTGAGCATGGGGCTAGATTTCTGACCAAGGGGCTATGGCGTGTGGACACAATGTCCTTGCAGTGGCCAGTTGCCTGCTATATGCAATCCCTCCCATCTCGTTGATTCTGGGGGATGTTGGGCAGACTTAAGGACTGCAAGGTGGAATTGATCCCGTTGGTGCCCTATTGGCCGTGTCAATGGTGGTTTCTGCTGCTGATGAACCTGGTGGTGGTTCTGGTATGGGTGCTGCCACAGTACCCTTCCACGTTGAGGTCATCGAGAGGCTGGCATCGACATCTCTCCAGAGATGTTCGGTTTGAAAATTGCGAGGGGCGACTACCATGAGCTAGGTCTTACTCCGCAGGTAGCCCAAGCTCTGCAGGTGACCTGCAACGCTCAATTGCTACAATGTACATTGGAACCATTTTGTTCCCTGGTGTGTGAGGAATGCGGTTCAGTCCATGTCTGTGGCATGGCGGATATACTACAATTCTTATATGCTGGATTTGAAAAGGGACTTGCTATGACTATCCAGAGGGCTCAATGGGCAGCAGTGAAGGTGTTTTGTGAACCTTTGGGGTTTGTAGGGCAGACCTTTTGGAAGGTGATGCTCTGGTGTTGTACATGCTTAAGAGCTTTGCCTTTGCAGGCCTGTTGATTATTCAGTACCTCAAAAGTACTGCGACGCGGAAGAGTAGGGTTATGAGCAATGAGGATAATTGGTAACTAATTGGGCATTACTTATGGGTAAACCTCATTACTCTTAGTCCTACTCTTCCTCATCACAGAACTTACTTTTGAGGCCCAGCCTCTATTCACTGGAACCTTTTATCCAATTACATGTTTTGCCTCACCCTCCAGGAAGTATAATACCTTCCTTCCCCCAAAAAACTGTTATTACTCACCTAGGATCAAGAGCCCTATTATCACTCAATGAGAGGAAAATATGGGTTGCTAGTCCTCTGACAAGGAAGAGTAAGCATTGGAGTAATAAGGATTACTTCCACGTCCCTCTACCTCTTACCAGTGCTTACCTTTGAAATTCTGCCTCTACTGATAGGACCCTTTCCCAATCAAAAATATTCCAACACCCCTGTTTTCCCACAGCCCACCTGTCATGATCTCTGCTTCCAAAAGGTCAAGGTTTTCCCAACTCCCTTGGAAGCAGATCCATAACCCAGGTTCCGAGTGCAAACCAGTCCCCATTGGGACCTTTTGGACCCAGTCCTGGCGCCAGTGGCACCAGGCTCATAAATATCCCCAGTCCCAGCGCTGGAAGCGCCGGGCTCATAATGCTTGGGTGGACTTACCTGCAGCAGACCATGCTGCTTACTTGCCTGCCAGTTGAGCCTCTGATCCTCTTCTGTTTGGAACTACTTTTCCTGTTGGGTGGGGCAGGAGCCACTCCCTAGATTCAGAACACTGGAACTCTTCTGGAAAGCAGGAACTCTTTTCTTACCTAGGCGTGGCTGTGGAAGGAGACACCTAAGCACTACAGGAGGCTATTTAAACCACACCCGGTGGATGAATCTTGCTTTGCGTTATTCTGCATCCTCTGCAGCAGAACGCTCATCGTGTCTTCTGCATCGGATCCTGGGCCTAAGGAAAAAAGGCTTACCATCCTGAATCCAGTCTTCAGCAACACCTATAAAGACAAGAAAGAACAGGTTAGCATTCCGGCATCTGAAAGACAAAGGCTTACCTACTCTTCGTGCGCTCCGGAGGTCTTCACACTGCATTCCGGCATCTGAAAGACAAAAGCTTACCAACTCTTCGCACGCTCCGGAGGCCTTCGGCGCTGCATCCCGCATCTGAAAGACAAAACAAGGTGCGTTTAAAGACATTGGGGAACTTTAATACTCACATGCCATTACTCCTTTCCACATCTAACCCAGTGGGTATTCCGGCACCCTGCAGCCGCTCCGAACTCGTACCTGCAAAATAAAAAGACAGTTAGAGCGCATCGTGAAGCAGGCAACAAGCGCTTACTTACGTGCTTCCAGGCGCTTCTATTCATCACACGGACTCCATCTTCAACTCACTTCAGCCCGTCATCCGCCATCGCCGGAACCCTGCAAAACAAGAGACATCATTACTAAAGACTTTAAAGACAATAGAATTACTCGAAACTTACCGTTCGTGCAGTAAACGACGGACAGCAGTCCTCTGAAGTCAAGAGGCCTGCGCTACCTACCCAGTGAAGAAACTGGTTACAGCACCCTGCCCCGAGGCAGATGGAGAGCTCGGCATTCACTTACCTAAGACATCTCACTCTTGAAGTCAGGCATACAGTGCACAGAGGTCCAGCCCAAAGAGCCAACCGGGTGCTACATATCACCTTTGAAGATACGGTAGTTGCCCAGTCAAGACCGGCGCCTCTGCGAGAATCAGGTGAGCGTTACACCACCCTACCATTCCCACTCAACCTCAGTAAATTCTTCTCAGACATGATGCACCTGCTGAACGGAGCGACTGTCTTCTCCCGGCTAGACCTAAAAAAGGGATCTCACCAGATCGAGATCAGTGAAGAATCCGATATAACGACCTTCACCACACACCTGGAGCCGTTTCGTTATAAAAGACTAAACTTCAGGATATCCTCAGCTACTGAAATCTTCCAAGAGGAGATGAGGAAAGTCATATGCCACATCCCGAACTGTATAATCTATAGTGGCGACATTCTGATATTTGGCCGCTCATAAGAATCTCATGACGCCACGGAATTGAAGCGGTGCAATGCACTGGAGGACGCACATCTAACACTAAACAAGGACTAATGTGCATTCAACACTAACGTTTTTGGACACATATTTTCAGCCCGTGGCATAGAACCGGATAAGAGCAAGGCGCTCACAGAAGCCCCACGCCCAGTGAATGTAGCTCAGGAGCGCTCATTTCTGGGTTGCGCGAGCTATGGCGCGTGATACCTTCCGGAATTCGCATCCATCAGCACCCTGCTGCGTGCATTCACAAAGAAGGAAGGAAATTCTCATGGGACGATGAGTGTCAGTCGGCGTTCGACAATATCAGAAGGGACATTGCAAAGATAGTGTGCACGTCATACTTTGACACAAATCTGCGCCCAAGCTCACAGTGGATGCCAGCCCAGTGGGATTGGGTGCAATTCTCGCACAGCATTCTGGGCGCGTCCACGCACCAAGGAGAATTGTATTTTATGCCAGCAAGAGTCTATCAGAGGCAGAACAACGTTACTCCCATGTCAAAAAAGAGGACCTCACCATCATATGGGTGTGCTAACATTTCCACCTGTTCCTCTGTGTTAAGCCTTTTACCATCATCACAGACCACAAGGCCCTGGTCACAATTTACGGCAAGCTGTCTGCACAAATGCCTCTCGCACTGCACGATGGGGACTGAGGCTACAGGAATATAAGTTCAACATCATTCACAAACCAGGAACAGAGGGAAATCCGGCGGATTATCTATCCCGCCATCCACGACAGAACCCCAAGCCCTCGTATAACTGCGCCAAAGGAAACATCAACTATGTCGTGCACCATGCCTGCCCACTGATGATCACAGTGGAGGAACTTAGCAGGCTTACCAAGGAGGACCCAACCCTGTCACTGGCATCGACATGTATCAAAGATGGGCGGTTGTGTGCTGCGGAAAACAGGCGGCAGCACTGAACCTGGCCATAGAAAAGCAACTGTTGAGAACTCTGGCTCGGCTGTACTAAAAGGAAACTGGATCGTCATGCCAGCCGAGTTGCATCAGCAGGCCATTGATGTGGAACACAAAGGGCACAGGGGTATTGTGGTTCCACTGGTGTCAGGTGTGGTAAGCCAGTGGTATTTTAATGGGCCATGTGGAACTGTTGGTGGCGCTGCTGGATGGTGGGTTGGGTGCGCGCAATGCTATGGCTGTTTTTTTTTTGGTGCTTTTTGTTTTCATCATGTTGTAAAAAAGTATGTATGCAAGCACAAGCATGTGGGGCTGGTTTCTGAAGCAGAGTCTGGTTCCTTTGTGCCCCCCCCTCCACTTGTCCTGGGGTGGAAGAGGAGCAGGCATGTGAAGAGGTGTTCTGTGTCTGACAAGAGGGTACAGAAAATGGTACAACGTCCTTTCATCTGTAGTCGTTATTTCGATGGTTTTGTTTATGAATACTTTTGAATGAAAAACGAATCGAAATATATAGGGGGTGGGGTCAGGAATAGTGAAAAAACAATAGGGGATGGGGTGCATGGGGAGGGGGAACCAATCAGTTTCGATGAGTATTTTTGTTAAAACATATTCGTTAAAAAAACATCGAAATAACAAGTGTCGAAGAAATTACATAGAACCCAGAAAATAGTCCTTTGGAAATTGAAGAAAGCTCGGAGGCATCAAGGAAGACCCCATTGGGTGGCTGTGTGTTTGTTTTCCTCGTCATGGTTGCCCCCCTTCTTCATATTCTTGTTGGCTGTGTGGGTCTGATTATTCAGAGGACAGTGATCCACCACATAACAATTGCAGCATAGCCGCCATGCAATAGGACATATTCTGAACCCTATTCAGTACACACAAGGTCACAAATTGGTTCCACCGGCCTTTATAGTACACAGAGTAGCTGGCCACCTGAGAAGATGTTAAGCCTAAGCATTGCCAACTTATCCTCTCAACCTCCACACTGACCTTCTCCCTAGCGGGAAGGGAATGCAGATTCACCAGAAGGAGAGACTAAGCCCTCTAGAGCCAATTAGCTCTGACTTGTCCCGTAGCTTGTTAAAAACATGCCCATGTTAAAGGGAATTGAGGAAAATGCATACAGCACACAGATCCCCTTTCCTCTCCCTCTCGACCACTCTAAGTAGATTGCATCCCCTTCTCCCAAGCAATCCGGCTCAGGAACCTGAAGCAAAACAAATTAAGTTGAGCAGTCACCGAAGTGGCAAAGAGATCCAGGCTGGGAAACCCCAATCTCACCATAGTTATCTGAAATATCTACGACTGCAGTGACGTTTCCTGACATGAGGGGAACACATGGCTGAGCCTGTCGGCAGTGCCATTGAACACATCCTTGATATGTTCTGCCTTTAGGGATTACAGCTTTGGCTCTGCCAATTCCTCCTTGCTGTTTCACATATGCTACTGCAGTCGAATCTTCTGCCTTAACCAACACTGAGTGCCCTCGCATTTAGTTCAAAAAGACCACTAAGGCCCTGACTCCTTCAAACTGCCACTGACTCCTTCAAATTGGAAACATGCCTCCTCTCCAGCCACGAAAGACAGAAACATGGTGTAGACAAAATCATCGGTGAATAGTATATGATAAACAAAGCAAATCAAATGTATATTTACCTAGAGTAATGCCATTGCACTCCATCTTGTGCCCATACAGAAATACAAGATAATCAGTCGTATTTGCCATGCTACTCTTACATCTCAGACTCCATAAGGAAACTGCTCTAATCTTTCAGACCCCGTAACCTCCATACCTTTACAGATGTGTACGATTTATCTAGCATTTGTGTACATCTGATTACATTCATATTTCAGAGGGATCACCTTACATACTCCTCCATTCCAGAATTCTTCCCTGTACACCCTGTTATTTGTTTACACATATGGACAATCCTGTTCTGCTGATCTGGGGCTGATGCGTCTACATGCATGGAATGGTGAGCAAACTCTTTCCGTCTTTGGCACTTACACAATTAGCATGCCAAGTCTTACTTAATCCCTTCTTCCTGTGATCGCAGCAGTATACACACTTTCAACTATGTGCTGTGTCCTGAGGAAGGCATCACAATGTAATATTGCCAAACGTCCACTAACGTTGACTTTTGATACAATACAGAGAATAACACCATGGATTGTCTCCAAAAGAACCCCCTAGATTCACAAGGATTTATACCTGTTTAATTAGATCCATTCAGTACTATCCAAAGGATTCATACCAATCTATAACTGAAGTAATTTATTTGTTTTCTCTGACCTTTGAACATAAGATTTAGGATTTGTCTGTATATTGTTTTTCACTCAGTATTTTACTTTTTTTAGTTTTAAACTTTTTAAAACTTTTATAAAGGTTCACAAGTGTAGCAATGTATCAAGATCGCACAATACAAGAAAAAATAAGCAAACTTGGTCAATCGTCCAACCCAAAGTACTCATAAAGAAAAAGATATTAAGTTCCCTAATGTACAAACAGCTTTAACATGGTGTATACATGTACGGCATACAAGCCTAGAGACAGAAACACCATGGTGGAACCCACAACACCCAGCATAAGCCACACTTAGCCGACTCATGGCAAGTGACAGTCATACAACCGCACCTATTCATGATGTTGACATACGAGCCATACCTTACTGTTCCCTGAAACACCAATCGTTTCCTCATCTAGTTCCTCTACATAACTGTCTGATTATCTGGAAAGCAAAAATGTCTTTACCAGGTCCTAAATATTGCTAGGTCTAAAACTGACCAGCAACATCACACAGTATTCTGTCTATATATCACAGCACCAGACTAAATCACTCAGCCACTGAGCCGAGGTTAGGGCCACCGGACTGGACTAGAGCAATTGGGTGCAACGCTTTGCTTAAAGCATACATTAATTTCTTCATGCCCTTAGCTATTCCCAGAAGCCAGCCAAACATGCATCAAAGAATATTACTTCCTGAGAGACCATCCTACTCGTTATCTCAGTTACTTGTTACCAAATATGTACCAAAGAGGGGCATTCCCATATAACCTGGAGAAATCCAGCATTGTCAGCTCTGCACCTGGGACAACATCCATCAGTGGTTTTATAACATTTTCTCAGAATACGCGGGGACAGATAAGCCAGATGGAGAACTTTAAATTGTATATATTTGAACCTGGAACTAATAGCTACCCTCCGAGTGTACAAGCATATATGATGCCACAATTTGTCACCAATACTTACACCTATATCCACCTCCCAGAGATCTACATGACAGAACCTCCCAAGGGGTCAAGCACATTGCCATCTGATATATTGTCGAGACTACATTTCTAGGGTTCGCTGAGCTGACCAGATACAGATACCTGTGGCTCAGAGGGAAAACACAGTGACCAGGTACGGAACGCCTCCCTAATCTGGAAATATTAAAAAGCCAACATAAATGCTCCACCTAGTTTTGCCTTGACCTGCTCCCATCAACGTACAAATCAAACATGTTATTGACCCCGAGTTGCGACCACACCTTCTTCACTCCGTCGGAGCCAGACCATGAATGTTCCACGTAGCCTGTTCTGGGGTATATGGATGCTGTACCTACAGCCTCTTACACAGTCTTCTCCAAGAATGAACTGTACAAGACACCGGGTCAAAAGGACATTGGTCTTCATAGAAATCAGGGTACCCTGCAAAGGATATGGATGGACTTAACTCCTCTCTATCCGAACATGTGGATACGACGGACCCCGGAATCCAATATGAATCAAATGAAAGCCAGATAATACAGTTCCACATAACTTACATTAAGCCCACCCTGTCCTGATACTCTTATGAGAGACTCACATTCAACACTGGAGGTGTTCAGGCTCCTCACTAACTTAATTAGGCACAACCTCAATTCTTTAAAAAACTGAGATCCAGGCCACACAAGGATGTTTAGAAAAAGATTCAACAGCTTAGGCAGGATTACCATTGTTCTAATCACTAATCATCCCATAAGAGAAATTGGAAGAGCAGTCCATCGATCAATTTTACCCCAAATAGATTCGAAAGGAGAACCATGGTTATCTTTCAGTAACTGTGATCCACTCCTACTGACTTTCACACCCAGGTACTTAGTGGGCATCTGGTCCCATCGGTACCGCTCTGCCCCGACGGGCTTCCGGGTAGTTTCATTCAATGGGAACAGAATTGATTTAGACCAATTAACCATTAACCCTGTAAATATACCAAATTCGTCAAC
This sequence comes from Ambystoma mexicanum, assembly GCF_040938575.1. NCBI lineage: Eukaryota > Metazoa > Chordata > Amphibia > Caudata > Ambystomatidae > Ambystoma > Ambystoma mexicanum. The sequence goes on along the minus strand of NC_090922.1, from coordinate 1,296,706,640 downwards.
CTCCTGTATGAGTGAAGTTAAGTTACGTTCCAGGTCTATAATATGTAAAATAATATTTGCGTAGAGGGATACCAACTCTCTGATTTCCCCCTAAAGCAAGCCCACGATGGCAGTGCAAGGTTCTCAAATGAACCGCAAGTGGCTCCATCGCAATTGCGAATAAAAGTGGGGACAACGGGCACCCCTGCATTGTCCCGCACCCCAATACGAAAGTATTTGCCAATGTGTCCAATCCTTGCAATAACATCTGAATACAGGACTTTAACACACTGCAGGTAATATGCAGGAACCCCTCTCCCCCAACCCACCTTTTACAGCACCGCAAACAAATAATTCCAGGCAACAGAATTAAACGCCTTTTCTATATCTAAAAGTGCTCCAATCGCTTGTAAGAATCAATCTGGGCTAACACTGCAAACAGTCTGCATAGACTGAGCGCCGTAGAACGGCCCGGGACAAAGCCCAATTGATCCAAGTGCGCAATGGAATGGAGTAATGGGAGCAACCTGTCTGCTAGTATTTTGGAGAATATTTTCGTATCCAAATTGAAAAGGGATATGGACTGTAAGAGGCAAACTCCATTGGGTTCTTGCCAGTTTTTAAAATCAAGGCGATCACTCCCTCATACATCATGGGGGGTAAGCAGCCTGACTGTAAAGCTTCGTGCCAACCTGGATTAAATAACCGTCCAGCTTATAGCAATTAAAATTCAAAGGTAAATCCATCAAAGGGGTCAGGAAAACTTTTTTTCATAATGTCCTTGACCGAGATAGCAGCGCCAAACGATTCCCTAGCCGCAGCATTAAGTCCCGCCACTGCAGCCTGCCCAACAAAAAGCTGCATGGTATCCTGATCTACCCTTCTGCTAACTTCATACAGTTGAAATAATAACGATCTTAATTCCTCAAGGATCACGTCCGGTTTCCAGTGCTTAATTTGTAAAAAAATAAGTGCCAGTGCCCAAAAAATATTGGCCCATAATGCCGGGCGGGGCGCCCCGCAGCGTCGGTGCGGTGCGCCAGTTCAGTGCTAGACCTACCTAGATCAGCCCATCACACTGCTGCTGCTCCATGTGACATGTTTGGCGCTGCAGCAACTGCTACTAGCACAGGCTAGTAGTGTGATGGATGGGGAAGGGCACATGGGTTGAAAACGTATAATGCTTTAAAGTTGGAAAACACTTGTTATGGTAGGTGTAGTTGTTCCACCATTCCAGCAAACCCAGAGGCAAAAGAGTGCATTTGAACACACTTCTAAGTTCTAGACCACACTTGTTAGACGTCTGGACCATACTTGCTGTCATCGAAGTGATAATACATTTGATAAAATTGTTGCAAACCTGTGGATTTTATCTTATTTGTCAATTTTGTAGAATGACCCACCGCCCGGCCCACCCCTTCCCACCGCCCGGCCCACCCCTTCCCACCGCCCTGTTTCCCAAATGGCTCTGATTGGAGCTGCGTTGCAATCATTGTCCCGGGACTCATGATAGCTCAGCAGCAATGTGCTCGATTGGAAGCAAGACGACACAAAGCAACACAGGTTCGATCCCCGACTCCTTGCTTAGAAACCTCTAGGTTTTAAGCGTGTATAAATACGCAGCAAAGACATGCTCCTCCTGTAACTGCGCCTTGATGCCCCCAGGCTGTGTGAGTGCTTTAAAAATGCAAATAAATAAAAAAAGCATTCTGTTTCAGTCACTGTTGCACTGTATTTGTCTCTACCCCTTGTACCCAATCTGACAGTCTGTTAAAGTACACCAAGTATTGTTAATCGGTTAACTCAGGAAGAGCACCCTCCTCTCAACCCATTCCTCAGTCGCCTCATTCAGGAGTTTTGTGTAATCAATTTACTCTCAAGCCCTTATCAGTCATCACATCTCATAAATGCATCCCCCTTCACCCTTGCTTCAAGCGTGAGCATGATGTTGTATAACTTGGAAAAAGTCATTTCTGCAAGACATTGTTGTGAAATCAACGGCCGTGCTACTTCTGCTTTAGGGCCTCTTTCCACCTAAACACATATTAAAAAACGAAATATGTTTTGTCACCCAATATTCAGGAGCCAGAGGAGAATGCATATTCGGATATCTCCTTCCCACTGACATGTTCTTGAGATACTTCACTAAACTGCGGGGTGTAACCGACACCCACCTCTATCTGAGGATTCGTATCTGAGGATTGCATGTGCTCTCTTTCGGGGCACATGCTCGGAGCGTATTTTACCCAGGTTAAGGGGCCATATCTGGTGTATAAACCACACATCAGGACAGAAAACATGCGCTGGAATTATGTAAAAAAATGACAGCAAAAGACGGTTGAGAATTATACACAAACACTCAACTAGTGCTTTTATTTATGACAACAGATTAGTGGGCACATGCATCATGTTTATCCCAGTCTAGTTTCCATTTGTGTATCTTTGCCTGAAATGGCATTTCAGAAGTTTGTCTTTGCATGGGCTTTTCTCGCAAAGTGCAGCCGGTTCGGTTTCGGCCCAATACGTGCACCGTTCCGCACCGGGTCCCCTCGCTGAAGCTCGTTTGTGAACTAATGAGGCTGATAACATTAAAAGGAAGAACAGAAACACCCAGGCAAAAATTCACATTTCATATTTCGCTTAGATGAATGCTACCGTCCGTGGGGCTGCCACCGCCACAGCCATGCTGAGCCTGATGATCTCAAAAATAGGTGCGTGGCGCAGCGGCCCCACGGAAGGTAAGATTTTAAAAGAAAAAACATATATTTGGGCGGCTGGGGTCCATCACTTTCGAAGTGATGGGCCACAGCCGCCACTCAAAATGAGTTATTTCTTTTAAAACCTACCTTCCGTGGGGTGGGGCCCCAGCCACCGGCCCCACGGAAGGTCAGGTTTTCAAAGAAAAAAGTAAAAAACGTACTTTTGGACACAATCCATGGACCCGGCAGCCCGCGGCAGAGTCATCCGACTCAGTCTGCGGCAGACGGCAGCCCCTGGTCATGGAAATTGGCCTGGGCCTTGCACTGACTGCATTCAGCAGCCACTGCACACAGGTCACACAGACAGAAGCCCGGGCGCAGACGGGCCCCTGGTGGGGTCCTGACTCCTGGGCAGTCAGGACACCACCCGGGGACTTTGCCGCCACCCGGGCCCCGTCCTGGGCCTTGCCTGATCACTAGACTGTGACAGGCTCAGGCTGCACTGCATGCAACAACAAGTGACTTACCTGCTGTGCCGGCTGGGTCTTGGTCTGCTGTCGGGGCCTCAGGATGGGGGGGGCGGGTGCACACACTGGCACCCGCACAAATGAAAAAGCAGGCAGAGGGGCACCAGGAAGCAACTAGCCCACACCACGTGGGGCAGGCTCTCTCTCTCTCACAAGTCAGGACTGACGATGCCACGCCTCAACACTTTCACTTCACAGTAACTTGTGAAATGAAGGTGGCGCTGCGCTGCCTCCTGTGGCAACAACACGTCACCATGTAATTTCACTGGCTCAGAAGAACAACCAATGAAAACTGCACATTCTGTGTTATTATACAGAATGTATCAAATACTGCATAGTAACAACAGAATGTTAGTGTTCATTGGCTGTTGTTTGTAACGGTGTGTTATTCATTGCTATTACTGGCCCCTCCCAGGCCCATCCAGCCATGGCCTGCAACCTGCAAGCACGAGAGAGATCGAGATCAGAATGACAAATCCCAATGATTTATAATTGAAGCAAAGCGAAGTGGAAGAACAAATAAATCACGTGTGCTGGCCCCGCATGAGTTCGGTGCCCAAAAAAGATTACCGGTGTTGGCCACCGGCAACCACCCCCACAAATTAAGCACTGCCGGTTTCGATACCACTGTTCCATCAACCAACCTAATTACTGGAATGTGAGTTTTGGCCTCTTACTCTCCTCACCAACTTGGCTAAATATCTTCCCGGTCTCCCTCATCCCCATATCCATGTGCCAATTGAGAAGCTGCACGGAATCTCACCTCCCTATCAGCCTCATCTCTGAATCGATCAAGGGCTGTCCTAATTTCCCCCAAGTTTTCATCGGAAGGCTGTCCCTCACTTCTGGACTGCAGATCATTTAGATCGAACTTAATACCGTCCAGCTGTCTGGGAATAGCTTCTAGCACACCATTTTCCAGCGAAATCCACCGCCCCCCTCAAGTAGACTGAACGTTTTCCAGAGAATCCCTACAGAAGCCACTGAACCGGCATTATTAGCAAAAAGGGAGGTTAGCACCTCACTACGGCAAACCGCATTCAAGAGAGTTTGACCCTTAAAACGCCATTGGGGTCTAGAGATAACTAAATTCTACAACCAAAACTTCCACACAATTCGGGGGAATGGCCAGACAATATCCTTGAGAGCATACAGCAATTCAGTGTATTGTGGAGTAATTCTGGTGCAATCATAATATGTCTACGGGACTTCATATCGTGGGAAGAGGAATAAAAAGAGTACTCTTTGTTCAGGATGCAGCATCCTCCATAAAACCACCTTTTTTTCCCCATACATTAAGATCGTATGCATCTTGGCCTGATTATTCAAGGTGTGCACATTCCAGCTGCATATTAATAAAGCCATACTCCCTATCTAGGAAATAGTCTTATGCCATGTGCAGGACTCATCGTTGTGAGAACCATTTTTTTTAGATGTATATTTATTAGCATTTCCAATGTTACATGCACACATTAAAAGCAACCCCACCCAACTGTCCTCCCCCCAAGATCAGTTTCTTTAATCTTTCCATCTCATAAACACATCTGAGTCCCATAGTTCAATTGTCCATAGTTCAGCCCAAAAGTTCACATAATGTCCAACAAGTGAATGTTTTGTGCGCACCATTGCAGCATTAACTCGCTTTATAAAAATTCCAACATCACACCCCAATCACTCCTAAACATATCTAGCTCCTCCTGCATCCTGTATGTTATCCATTCCATCATCAATATTTCCCATAATTAGTGCAACCAGATTATTATTGTCGGGGTGGGGGGTCCATACTTTTCCAATTATTTGCAAGTACTAACCATGCAGCTATCGACATACACATGAATGCTTTCTTCGTTGGTTTCAGAAATTGTCCTCGCTCAGGCCCATGCAGCCCACATATAGTCTCACCCACTGACAGACAGCCTATTCCTGGTGTGAGGAACTTATGGTGACAAGTAAGACCGACACAAGTGATCACAGTTCAAGGGTGTTTATTGAACAATGAATGCTGTACGTAGGTTTAAAAAAAATGCCTATTCTAAACCTAAATCTAGGATGGGAGCAAGCGTCGACCATCAAATGAAAAATAAGGCAGTCCTAGTAGCGTTGTGTCAAAATAAAAAGGCCTATACTAAGAAACCTATTACCAAACCTCACAACCAATACAAAAACGGGCGTGGGATAGTTCTCAAGAAAAGAAAGAAGTGTTCTCAAATAATATGTCAGGATGCGGTAGCTTGGGTCTTCCTTCCCCACGTTTTGGACACGGGGCAAGATGGGAGCTCGGAGCAAAGTTCAGTCTTGGGCTTCTCCAGCACGAGACTACAGTTCTAATGGCAGCTCTCAGGACACACTCTCGAGCTGTCAGCTATCAAGGCCGTAAATGGCCATGTCTCGTTTCACTTTAAAGTCTCTTGCCTTCGAGGACCTGACGAGTTCAAATAACAGAACAAAAGTTCCTTTAACAAATGAAAGGTTTGTTTCCAATGTTTGCTGGGAGATTAGTTCACTCCTGGGTCCCCCTCTTCTGGGCGCTGACTATTCTCGTTTCCACTAATTCTTCTCCTGCCAAGCCCATTCTTCTTGATGAGTGAGATCCCCAAGAGTTACTCACTACCTTGTGCCACGGTTATCGGTGGTAAAAATTAGCATGGATTATACCAGCGAGAAACGCTTCCTTGGAATTCCCAATCCAACCACCAGTGAAAATCGTTCCTCCACCCCTGAGTCACAGTCAACGGAGCCAAAAATTACTGCAAAGCTGGACACTAATGTTGATGAAGGTGATCTGCCTGAGGTCCAGCTGTACCCACAGTATGACAAACAAAAAATGCCCCTGTGCCAGGAGCAGCATACTGGCTGATGCCATCTCCATTTTGTCCAACTCCTGCAGTATACTCTGAAGACAGATTGCACAATCCATCAGGAGCAAGACGTTTCCCAGGTCCATTCAAAATTGCCCCCCATTAATGGTAGATCCTGTAAGGGCAAGAGATGTGATTTCCCCCTATGGACCAGAAAGCGCAGGAGAGTCAAATGAGAGCTCTTAGAATGGATCCCTCCTCCAACAGGACCTTTAAGGATGACTCCACCAGCCAATAGTTCAGGGAAGGAAAAACCTGTACCACTTTCAGATATTCTAATGCATCCACAGGGGTGAAGACAAATGTGAGTACCCTAGGGCTGTCTGAGGGCCAAATAGGGGAACCTGTAACTGAAAGTGGACAGCAAGACCTGCTGATGCAACCTCCTGCTTAGTATGTCAAAGTAAGTATACTGGAGGTCGATAGAGGCTACGAAGTCCCACTTTCACACCAGAGAAATAATACTCTGCATCTTGAATGGAATTTTGGTCACATATTTGTTGAGTCCCCTGTGGGTAACCAGAAGGAGGAGTCAGATGAGAGATTGACAGGTTACGGGTGTTTATTTGAAATAAAGAGAAAATGCCTACTTGTCCCTATTGCTATGAGGGATTTCCCTACCTAAAAACTAATTAGAGGGTGCTCGTAAATTGCCCAAATCAGAATAGTCCTTCATCCGAAACTTACCTCTATCTGGCCCTACCACTTTTAGAAAAACTCACATGTCCAATTCTCACAATAAGAGTGCTATGGACCACAATATGGACATTACAGACGAGGAGTGGCAAGAAATGTGCGAACTTAAACGTATGATATACATGAATTCACAATTCAGGCTCATTCAATTAAATGTGTTGAATGGATACTACTACACTCCTACTAGGCTGCGACTGTTCATACAAAATGATAGTGGTAACTGTCCTTGGTGTGGAGGTGGCAGCGCTATATATCTGCACATGCTGTGGTCCTGTCCCTGGCTTGAGGAATTCTGGAGGGATACGTGTTTTACCCTTGGTGATATCACAGGAGAGCAAATTCGGCCTTACCCAGCCATATGCATGTTCAGTCTATTTGACAGTGTAGCTCGCACCACCCACAGGTTCTTGAAACGAGGTCCTTTATTGGCCAGAATGTGTGTTCTGCACCATGCACTCAAACGCCCCAAGTGTAAACCAATGGATAAAAGCCTCTGGCCAATGATAAAGAGGAGCTGTTTATATCTCCATCTCCTGCAGTTGGCCATCTGAAGGACATTTGGTGCCACTTCAGAGGATACCTGCTTACACTGAACTCGCCACAAAACTGATACATTTTGTTATTCACATGTTCAATTTTACATGTGCAGACGAGTGCTTTGATAATGTGCCGTGGATTTGTTTCTTACATCAAATTATGACTGGTATACAGGTTGTTTCATTTATGTTGAAACGTTATGCACATTCTGATGATCTGTACCGTTTATTTATACAATTATATGTTCTGGCAAGTTTGTAACTAAAATTTATAAAAAGAAAAACTTAACACAAAAATTAGCCACAGCAGTAGCCTTTCCACTCGGGATGCTTCTGGCTCCCAAGTACTGTATATCAGTTTAACATTTGTTTTCCATAGTTGATCAAAGTAAGGTTTTCAATCCAGGTTCCTTATCACAAGCTTTAAGTCTTTACAAAGCTTTAATCGTTCTGGTTCCTAATAAGCAAAAAAGAAATTATTCTCTTGGTGCGATTCCACCAACTTGGACATTGTCCTTCAACTTGTTATTGATTAGGATTGAATAACTGAACTCCCAAGTTCCCTGTTTTTCAAGTGTTGAAAAAACCTTGCTCATTTTTCTAGGGCTCCCCAAAGCCTTCTGGACCTCTGATTTGCTCCACTCAGTTTGGTCTGTCTTGAACATTTGGCCGGTGTCCAGCAGTTGGGTTTCTTGGGCTTCTGTAAACCCTTTTGTTTCCCCATCTCTATTTAGGACTTAGTTTTCTAGGGCTCCTCAAAGCCTTTTGGCCCTCTGATTTGCTCCACTCAGCATGGTCTGTCTTGGGCATTGACCCGTGTCCAGCAGTTGGGTTTCTTGGGCTCCTGTAACCCCTTTCGTTTCCCCCAGCCCAATTTAGGACTTCGTTTTCTAGGGCTCCCCAAAGCCTTCTGACCCTCATTTACTTAATTCAACAGGGTCTCTGTTGGGTGTCTGCCTATGTTCAGTAACCCTTTTAGCTTCTCCAGCTTTTTGTCTCACTCTCTCTCTCTATAAGCCCCTTTTTGCTTTCGGGTCTGCTTAACTCTGGGACGTATCCGTCCCTCTCACTGGCTTTGCCTTCTCAGGAGTACTTGCTTCCCATTTCCTACCCACCTTGGCAGTCGCTTCACTTCTCACGTGGAGACCAGGAATTTGATTTCCCCTTTGCGGCTTAGTCTCAGCATCACTTAATAGGCCCTAAGGCCACCATGGCTGCTGTGCGCCACCAAGCGAGACGGTCTTCCTCCCCGTTTCTTTTTTGGCACTGCTGCCCTTCAGAGTCTCTCTCTCTCTCTCTGTGCTCTCTCTCCATGCTACCGCTGGCTCTGCTTCATTGCGTGGCTCTGCCCCTCCAGGACGTTCTCGCGTCAGAGACTCGCCTGTGCGTAGGATTCTTCTCACTCCATTCCAGCTTTATCGTCTTTTTATTCTCTCTGCAGTATTCCCACAGTGCGTATTGATCTCCCTCAGCTGTTGACTGCATGAGGATCGCAGCATTGCCTACAGCCAAATATGTGAGAGTAATATTAGTATGTTGGGTATGCCAATCCACAGCAATAATATCAGTCTTTCCCATATAGGCAGACACAGTGGTGTTTGTAGGGATTTCCTGATAGGAATGGGAGTCCTTGTCCCCTAGACAGGAGTCACTCCCTGTGAGTTTCCACTTTCCCAGACCCCTACGGAGGGTCTTGCTTAGCGGACTGACTTCCCTGGCCTCAAAGGGGTGGCTCCCCCTTGGAAAAAGGGACATATTGCCCAGATTCATAACACCCCTCAAATCACCACCACCGGGAATCTGTTTAAGCCAATCCGAAGTAGGATTAAATGGAATCCCTGACCCAGGTCAGGTGCACTCACCTGATGACCATGTTGTCCTATAACACATGTAGCCTATTCTGTAATGCCAATTTATTGAGCCTCGTCTTGGGCCATGCTGTAACGATGAATCTAAATGCGAGCGAGCAGCTACGAAGTCTATTTTGTATCCCTTTCACGCCACTCAACTGACCCGGGGATCAGACGACCAGCGGTCTCACTTGCTGAAGAAATAGCACCATTCCACCCCCCCACACTGGCCTCTGCTGACCATCAGGACTTCTCCACCTCCTTTTTTTTAAACTCTTTTTATTAGTGATCAAGAGATACATAGCTCAGTTACATCACCACAGTGCAGAAACGTCAAATTAAATACATATCGTACAAACATCATGGTCACACATTATCATCTTCCTCTGGGATCATGTCACACAGGTACATTCTGAATGGCCCCCATATGTCTTTGGTCCTACACATCGATGGACGTGTGATGACAAACTGCTCTTCAGCTTCATTAACATATGTCAATTCCTTAAGAAACTGTTTCATAGTGGGCGGCCCAGTACTCTTCCACTGTTGTAGAATGCATTTTTTAGCCGCTGCACACGAAACATTAAACAGTCTTCTGGTTCTTTCAGAACATTTGCCTATGTCTCCAAACAAGTATTTCTGCGGGGTTAGTGCAGGGGGGACTTGTGTTATTTCCTCTAACATCTCTGCCACCTCCTTCTAGAAACCCGCCACTATCGGACATCCCCAATACATATGAAATGCACCCGCCCCATCTGCCTTGCATTTGGGACATTCTCCCGTCACATCCGGTGCAAACCGAGCTACTTTGGCTGGAGTAATGTGTAGTCTATTAACAATTTTGAACTGAATTACACGAAGGCCCGCATTCAGGGAGACTCGTTTGGTGAGTGAACAGTACCTTTCCCAGGTCTGGTCATCTATGGAGATCTGCAGATCCCTCTCCCATTTTACTTTAACCACGTTAGTCGAGGGGTGAGTGTGTTTGGACCGCAGCATATAGTCCCGAAATCCCCAGCCTGTCATTAGATGTTACCAACTGTACACAGGGGTGAGTGCAGGGTTCCTCGGGGGAAGGATGACCAGCGTCTCTGAAAGGCTGATCGCATTCGATGGTATTGAAGCACCCTAAGCGGACCCCCGCCAAAAGCTCTAGTAATTTCCTGCAGGGTCGCAAACCTCCCATCAACGAATAGGTCACCCAGCTTCATCTCCTCATTGGGGTCCCAGCCTTCCGCAAGCCACTGTCATGTGTAGGTGGTATGCCAGGGTAGTTCCAAAGGGGGGTCTCCGGGTTATATGTGGACTCAACACCCAGTTTTTTAAATATGACTTTCCACGCACCAACAGTACATCTCACCGGGTTGAACTCGCATGCGTCTTTATAGCATGTGTCAAATACCACAGACTTTATATTAGTATGGTGTGTGGCGAGCGTTTCTATCTCTGCGTGTGGGGGACCAGTAGGATCATACCAGTACCTCGAGAATTGGGCTCGTGCCGTGTAATAATATAACTCAAAATCAGGTGCAGCTATGCCTCCCGAGGAATATGGCTCAATCAGTTTTTCCCATGCTATTCTAGGGGTTTTTCCATTCCAAAGAAAGGTTGTCGCCATTGACCTAAGCCTATTGAAAAAGAGCCGGCCTGGCCATATGGGGATATTAACAAAAAGATATAGCAGCTTGGGTAAAACTATCATTTTAAGGACTGCTAATCTTCCATGCATTGATATCGGGAGGCGGTCCCATAGTAGTAATTTAGTGCTCAGGGCTTGGAGTGTGTTTTCGTGGTTATCTGTGTAGAGCGTGTGTTTATTTCCTGAGACCACAATTCCCAGGTATCGAATGCACTCTGCAGACCACTTGAGCCTGCATGTAGAGTTGGGACACATGGTTATCGGTGTAAGTGGGAATACCTCGGACTTGGCCTTATTTATGGAGTATCCCGAGTGGGCAGTAAATTCTTGAATCTCAGTCATCAGGGGAGCGATATTGTTTTCAGTCTCACGAACATACAGAAGGGTGTCGTCCGCGTATAAAGAGATCAGCTGGGAGGCCCCCCTTAAATTGATACCCCTATCCGAGTGTCTGAGCCTGATCGCAATCGCCATAGGTTCTATTGTCAGTGCAAACAATATGGGTGAGAACGGGCAACCCTGCCTGGTGCCTCTTCCCAGCAGGAACAGATCAGAAATAGTTCGATTGGTCAGCACTCGTGCCCCAGGTTCCGTGTATAGCAGTTTTACGGATGCAAGGAATTGGGGACCGATACCAAACGCCTCCAGCACCGCCAACAAATAGGCCCATGAGACCGAATCAAAGGCCTTTTCGGCGTCCAGGGATATGGCCACTGCTTTCCTCTCCGGATCTATCTGAGCCATGATCCCAAAGAGTCTGCGGAAGTTGAGGGCCGTGGACCTGTTTGGGATAAACCCGTTCTGATCAGGGTGAACCAGGTTCGGGACCTCAGGCAGAAGCCTGTTGGTCAACACCTTGGCAAATATCTTGGCATTGGTGTTTATTAAGGAGAGCGGCCTGTAGGAGGAAATGTCCTGTGGCGGACGCCGGGGCTTAGGGAGCACAGTTATGATGGCCTCCCTCATCGTAGGGGGCAAGGTGTTGCTCTGTAGTGATTCTTCCCACACCAGCAACAGCACAGGGACAAGTTCTTCGTGGAATTCCTTGTAGAATTCTGTCCCTATTCCATCTGATCCTGGGGCTTTATTGGATGCCAAGTCTTTAATCGCCTCAGCGATTTCCTCAGCTGTAACCGGCTGGTCCATGGCCAGTCGGGCCTCCTCGGTGAGTGTAGGCAACCTCAATGATTCCAGGTGAGTCTTAATTTCGGTGGGTGTTTTGGTATCCTTGTTGCTATATAATTGCTGATAGAATTTGGCAAACTCAATATTAATTTCCTGTTCCCCCAAAAGGACCTCCCCTTGTGGAGTCTGTATGCTAGTGATCCGGCTGGAATGTCTATCCTGCTTCAAGAGGTTACACAGCGTCCTGCCAGCTTTGTTGCCCTCACCATTTCTACGGGCGCGAATCGGGGCAGCCATGTATTGCACCGCCCTAGTGGCCAGCCTACCATATTTTTGCAAATGTGTCTATCTCGGCCAATGCCGCCTTGTCTTGTATCAGTGTAAGCCCCTTACAATTCCGCAAGTTTGTGTTCAGTTTGGTTTAGTTCGGCTCGGACCCCTTTAAGGAGTCCCACTGATTTGGACAACAGGGTTACCCTCAGCCACACTTTCAAGGATTCCCATACCTTGGAGTATCTGTCAACAGAGCCTATATTTCTGTCTAGGAACTCTGCAATCTCAATGTGCAATCCTTCCACCACCCCGGCATCACAGAGCAACCCTCCGGGCATTCTCCATCTTTTGACAGGTCTGGGGGAGTCACGAAAGTCGATCTCAATCACAATCGGGGAATGATCAGACAGCGTGCGGGGTAATATCTCACACGTCTGGACCGCAGTAAGTGGAGCGGGGGAGACAACCCAGTAGTCAATTCTAGACTGCGAGTCGTGCACGGACGAGTAGTATGTATATCCTCTACTTTCCGGGTGGAGAACCCGCCAGGCATCTGCAAGGGAGAGTTGAGATAGGATATTGTGCAAGGTAAGAACAGTTTTGCTGGATGGCCTTACAATCATACTGGACCTGTCTAACCTGGGGTTGAGAGCAACATTAAAATCCCCCCCCCAAATTATGGTGAACACATCAATGGAAGTGATTATCTGATATACATCGGTATAAAAGGCTGGGTCGTCTATGTTAGGACCATACGTGTTAACCAGTACCACTTGTCGACCAGTGATCACACCCCACACAATGACATACCTGCCAAGGGGGTCGATTTTTTGGCCTTCCAGTGTGAATCCCACACCTGGGTGTATTAAGGTGACGACCCCTCTGGACTGGGATGAGTAATTCGTATAGAACCTTGATTTACCCCAACCCGGCATTATGCATTCATTAGTATTATCCATGGCATGCGTTTCTTGCAACATGAAAATCTGGGCACTGTGTCTAGTAATGTAGTTCGCCACCTTCCTAATTTTAGATCGATTGTTTAGGCCCCTAACATTCCATGACAGTAGCTTCATTTTCAGACCGCAACCAACATTTACAGAGCAGTGATCGGATAATGTCATACATTGTGATAATGCACCTCATGTGGAACATGCACTGCGCCAGCACCTCAGAGGTCACTTGATTAACCGTTAACCAACAACCTGGTTCTCCCCTTCCCTTACCCAGACTGGGTTTCGTAACATGAAACCCACTGCCCGCTTCAAACTGCAGGGCTGCGTAGCGAAAACAACTTACTGGATTACCCTCAACCAGCCCCCCCTCCCTCACCGTCTCCCCCAACTTGACGATGTTCCCACAGCAACTTGTGGATCATTCCAGGGGTGGTCATGTTGCCTCACATGGTCACCAACTCCGTCTCCCCCAACGCCCCGCCTGTTCATAAGATTGTGAGGCTGTTTGTAGTACTAAATAAACACAGGCTCGGACAGGTTCATGCAACCTTAAACCTCAATCAGCTGGACGGGGTCTGTTGCTCTGAGTGGGTCTGTCTTCTCTGGGAGGCAGGGGTATAGAGGATTCTATGTAAGCCAGGGCTTCAGCAGGGTTTTCAAAAAAGTGAGCTCTCCCAGCATGTTGAATCCTCATTTTTGCTGGGAATATTAGGGCATACGTGACTTGGCGCGCTTTCAAGAGTTTCTTTACAGGTTCGTAGGATCGTCTGCTTGCTTGAACCGCAGCTGAGAAGTCTGGATAGATATGTATACGGTTTTCCTCAAATTGAAGCGTGCCGGCCTCCCTAGCTAGTCGAAGAATCGTGTCTTTGTCTCTGTAGTTCAGGAGACAGGCAATTATCGTACGCGGAGGTGCCCCAGGCTTGGGGACTGGCGCTAGTGTGCGATGAGCCCTTTCAATCAAGAAATGTTCTGAAAAAGCATCAGGACCAAATAAAGATTTGAACGGTTCCTCCAGTTTCTTCTCCATTTGGTTCCTCCCAAAGTATTCCGATACGCCAACCACACGTACGCTGTTCCTTCTTGATTGGAATTCGAGGTCCTCGCACTTGTTTTGCAATTTACTGACCGTGTCCTTGATCTGGGATATATTTTGGCTATGGCAAGCAATAGTGTCCTCATTGACGGATATTCTATTCTCAGTTTCTGTAACTTTAGCGCTTTCCTTGTCGATCCTGGCCCTCATGGAGCCTATGGTCGCCACTATTTCGTCCAGTTTCACGTTTACTGCCAGGAACCCGTTCTGAACCAACATCGTTAGTTTGTCATCACGTTCCCCCAAATCATGATCGCCAGACCCAACGGGTTCTGGGTGACTGTCCATCGTAGTATTCTGGCTTTGGGTGTTCGTGTCCATTGGGCCCTTCTTTCTGCTTGCAGGGGTCTTGGATGTCTTGCCCGACCTGTGCGGTTCCCCCATTTTGGCGAAGAGCAGTGTCTGTCGATCTCCAGGAGCGTTGGTATGAAGGCAATCCCCCAAGAGCTCAGCTTGTACAGGCAAGGGTGGAGGTTTAAATGTCTCCGTGCTTCGCCTCACCTCGGAGTGCACCAGTGCTCGTGAGCTCGGATGGACTGTGCTCTGCCACGTATGCAGTTTGTTATAGTATTATTTCCCGGTCGTGCTTGTAGCCTGGCACGTGCAGCGCATGAGTCTTACCAGCACGTATTCCGGGATCCAGGAGTAGAAGGCCCGGGGGCTGCCCTCCACATCTCTCGGGTCAATCAGAAGATGGAGACTCGCAATGCCAGGCCCGCAACCGAAGCTCAAACCCGCTTGCTCCCGGTACCTCAGAGAGCGCGCAAGCGGATCAGGCCTCGTCCTCGATCCCGCTCCAGCGTCGCCCGAAGAAGGAAGGATTGCGCTGCTCAGTTTTTATCTTCCGCTGCCCGCAGCAGCTCGCAGCACGGCACCACAAGCCCGAACAGAGGGAGGGATCCACTGCTCCTCGCCGCCTCCACTGGTCTCAGCCAGGCCCCGATCGGGCACGAGGTCGTCGCGTGGGCTCCTCCCACCTGCGGCCCATGGCACCTCCACAGCCCCGGCACCCGGGTGAACACGCGTGGTTCCAGCTGCCGGATCACCACAGCGCTAGGCGGCGGTCAAACTTCACACGGCCGTAACTTGAAGGATTTAAGCCGTTTTTCCCCAGGATTTTCAGACGGTGTGTATGTTGGTTGAGCCGTCTTGCGGCTCTTAAAACAGCCTCCAAACGGATGTGTTTGATACGGATCTTGCGGCCATCTTGATTGTGCGCAACAGCGACCCCCTCTCCACCTCCTTCTGAGGACAGAACATTGAGGATTTACAATCAACCCTCCCCCTCACTATCGCTCTGTCCGGGATGAAGAAACAGCTTTACCAGGTCTGCAAAACACAATCTACTGAGAGGATGTAGTGGCCTAATGACAGAGCTTATTTGGTTGTTTGACTGCCTTAAAAACCTTATGTACCTTATCTTCCAGTAAGCCTCCAAACAATATAGCCATGTCAAAAGGGAGTTTTAAACCAATCACCTTCTGAGAACCTTTGCATTGTCAATCCTGGATATGCAGATGACTCCTACCAGAAACCACGGCACCAAGGACCATTGTAGCAGCTTGAACACCATCAAAGACCAGTTCCTACAAAAACCTTACTTGAGAGAGCATGTTGTCCAAAGTTGGCGCACAATCAGCCTCCTCCAAGATTGACATTTCCAGTTTCTGAAAATCCCCCAAGACAGTCTCAGCATTATAAGAAGCATACGTATTCATTCTCGAAGCCAAATGCGCCCCAGTATAAGATTTCTTGAATACGGCATCAGCCTTCTGATCCATCAAACCACTTGCATCTGCATCCTCAGCCACCATGGAAAATCTATTTACCAAACTGACCAAAATAGGATCTATCTCCAAAACATCCGGCAGATCTGCCTCCTTCCTCAATAGATTAATCTTGGCCAGAAAGCGAGGCAGAAAGATATGAGTCCTTCCTTTTGATGCTACTTTATTTATTTCAGGTGTTAAAGGAAACCACAGTTTGGGGGATTCTTGAACTGTAGCACTCTAGCATCTCCCGATATCCCAGGTACCTTCTGAGAGGGGAGCCCCATGCCATTGTCCAGCAGCTGAAACACCCACCCCTGAGCTTTCTTACCTAGGTACTTGCCCTTGGGGATTGTAGGAATGTGACTCCAAATACAATGCGAAAAAAACAGCTCCAACGGAGAGTAAATGCACTTTTTCAGAAAAGTATATTTATTGCATGCTGTCGGCCGGAAGGGGTTAGTCAGCCTCAAGAAGCTGAAAACGAATAGATCCTTCCAGTACTCGACAAAGTTGCAGCTTTTATACTATACACATTTGAACAATTTACATAATCGCACATATTTTGTTACAAAGTCATCCCTCAAAATCCTATTGGCAAGGAAATCTAATCCCCCTACGTTCTCAAACCACATTGGACACATTGACAAAACACAGTCCCTTCCCCACATGCTTTCTTTCCATAATCACATTTACATAAGGACTAAGCCTTTTCTTTTTTTTAGTATAATTTAGCCTGGCCTATAATATTTTTTACACTGATATGCCCAGCAGTTTCTCATTCAATGTTTTTAATTTCTCTTTAGGGGTGTTACAATAAATTAATAACAATTCATGGAACTCAATATCATAAACCAATTATGTTATTTATTGGTATGTTCTTTTGACCTTTCACTATTTCAAGTTCTCATTTTATTCTTTCACAGCCTTTCTCTGCATTCTAGGCACATTGTTTCTGACTAATTTCATTTCCACAAGTATGCATTGTATAAAGTCTATTTCTACGAAAAGACAAAAATGATCTCAATACAAAACATCATAACGACATCAATCTCAATTAAATCCAGAATACATTCTTCACTACCACCTTATACAGTGATTCCTTTAACCACCTAAGTCAACATATAAATTCTTCGCACAACAAAATCTCTAAACATCTAGGTGCCTATACATACCATTTGTATATAACGGGGTCTCAGCAAATAATGTGAACAAGGGTATTTATTCAATGTACTTCCTTGTGACAAAGAAAGACCTTTCCATGCGTGCAGTACTGGATCTGCGCCCTGCGGATAAATATGTCAAACCCCAAAAGTTTTGCATAACCACGCTTCAAGCGATAATTCCCCCTTCTTAAAACGGGGTGACTACATGGCAAAATTGGATATGAAAGATGCATACTTTCATATTTTTTGCCCCCTGCGCACAGGAACTATTGGCGGTTCAAGATAGCAAGAGTTACTCCCTTTCACTACCAGTTCAAGGTACTCCCCTTCGGCATTGCATCAACGGCAAGGTACTCACAAAGGTGCTTGTGGTAGTGGCAATACACCTGCGCAGAAAGTCGATCCCTTGTATACTCTGCGCGACTGGCTAATCACTGGGGAATTTCCTCAAACTTGCAGACAATATACACAAAAGAAAATGGACCTTCTTTTCAATCTGGGCTCCCTAGGGATCACCCCGAAAAACTTAGCAAGTCCTGCAAACTTTTTCAAACAAACGTTGGGCCGCTCACCCAATTCAGGCCGAGGCCTCCATTGACGTGATGGAGGACTCCTTTAGTGATGCCAAAGGCGAGCAGGGGTCGTTCGAACCCCATGTGTGGGCCCTTGTTTCCAATAAGCAGGCCTGCGGCTCTTTGACGGAGACGATACCCGGCGGCCATAGCGCACACAAGCCCAAGAACACAAAGCACATACCCCACGGATGACACTTCTTTATTTGCGACTTCCATCTCAGATAGACCCTCCAGCACACATCTTGCTTATCCTCCTAAGAGCCCAAACGAAACCCATAAAATGCTGTCAAACTCTGCCCTCCAGCACCCCTTCCATGTGTTTTATTAACTAACCCCAGTTCGACTCACCGTTTGGCTGGACCTAACAAGACTCAGTGGTCACAGAAATGTTTGTTTTCCATATTCACAAACCCATCTAATCGTACACCTAAGACCTAATGGCACTTCATTTAATCTTCCCCTCAAGTAACCATTTGATGCTATAGCCAGCTTCCCAAATGGGGTATGTTTCATTCCTCCTTCTTTGACCTGGTCATTCAACTCTTCAGGCCATGCAAGGTTCACCTCTGCATACCAAACTGTACCTGGCCTGCACGAAACCCAGCTATTGTGGGATGGGGGGAATGGTGATCTGCGATATTTCCATGTGCTCGCAACAAACCCCATATTCCCCTAATATCCCAGAGCATGTCTCCCACCTAAACCATTATCAAATCCCAAATGTACATTGTTGAGGACTACCACACCCCTCACAGTGGCTTTCCCCTCGCAGACTTCTCATTCTTGCATGCATA
Source organism: Ambystoma mexicanum (assembly GCF_040938575.1). Classification (NCBI taxonomy): domain Eukaryota; kingdom Metazoa; phylum Chordata; class Amphibia; order Caudata; family Ambystomatidae; genus Ambystoma; species Ambystoma mexicanum. Next base: position 1,296,688,102 of record NC_090922.1, on the reverse strand, counting down.
AAGCTCCTTCCTTTGCACTCTAAGAACTACACGTTGTACATTGCACAATTACATTGTGACCCCACAACTTCTATTATGTTGCTATTTGATGCAAATCAAAAATGTATCCAAACTAAACGCAAAGTAACACTTATAGTAACAATTTTCCAATTCATTTATCTACACTGAACACATGTTAAATGGCAACATTGCGTCAACATTGTGTCTAACCTAGCCACACATTGTTCTAATATGATGTGCGCAATGTGAACCTCTTACCTACATTGGGACATGAAACGTGCATCCCAACAGGATCACAGTGGTCCATCAAAGAAACTGAACCGCTGGATGATAATGACACAATGAAGAAGTCTACTGAAAAGAGTGAGCGAACTAGCCACCTTTCTGCATTTCTTCCGATGCACTTGTGCTTCATTTAAAGTTAGAAATATTATTTCTTTTGAACTCTTTCTTTGAACTCTTTTTTTATAAAAAGAAAGTATCTTTCAATGTATCTTTTACCTAGGGCACAGAGGAACCAGATTCCTCATCAGAAACCAGTTCTACATGCTTATGCTTTCACCAATGTTTATTCCCAGTCACAGCAACACCAGAAAAGTAGCACGGCGCCACCAACCTTGCACCAACTAGTACAGCCACAAACTGGCAACTCTTCAGAGCTCTTGAAATGGTAACTAGCTCGCACAGCGCAAATCAACCTCCATTTGACCAACCCAATTAGATCCATGGATAGCCAGAGTACAAAGCACAACATCACACCTCTCAAAAAGAAACCAAGCAGTACTGCATCTGGCCCAATAAACACTGTCAACGTAATCCATGCATCATGGGTACAAACCTTGCCTGCAAACCCCACGTCCCGGGCAGAAGGCTGACACTCACATCGTTAAGCACCCAAAGGAGAAAAGGGCTGCATGGAGCGAGGGAAACATCCAGACCAAGTAGTTCTCTGCCCCCATCTGCTCGGTCCTTGCACACTAGGACCATGGCAACTGGGTGGGTCTTGCAGCCTTCCCGCCCACCCTCTTTACAGCTGCCTGGTTGCTGGCCAATTCCCGAGCCTAACATCCCTTGCTCATACCACACAGTGATTGCACCTGAAAAGGAGCTGCGTGATGTGATCCAGTTCTCAACCTGGTTCCCTCACCAAGCAGGTAACCTGGGATTCGATAAATGCAATGCTCTCCCTTCCCCTCACCCACAAACGGGCAAGGGTACTCACAAAGGCCTCCAACATAGCCCATCGAAGCCCAGCAGAGTGTGGATGCTGATCCCTGTCTGGAGGACACTAACCTAACTGTGTCCCCACATCTCCTCTTCTCAGGTGGCCAGGGAAAGGCCATCGCTTTTTGATCCTGACCCTGGGGGAAGAGAAGTGAGGGAAGATCAACTGGATTGAGGGTCTTTTGGGCCGAGATGTCCTCAGGTGATACACAGTATTCCACGTTCCACTTTCCCATAGAGTCCTCTATCCCAGACACAGTTATGGGATATCGTTATACCTGTCCTATTGACAAAGAAAACGACAGGAGATATCACCAGTCTAGAGGCATCAGAAAGAGGGTGAAAAGGAGAGGGATTAAAAGTGAGGTAGGCAAGACATGGTATCCCCCTTTTCCTATTGACAGCCAACCTAACCCTCCACCAACTTTTATAGGGTACTATAAATCCTCTCCCCTCATTTCCCCACATTTGACCTCCAACAGTACTGGGTTCTTGAGTAATGAACACTAGAACTTCATTTCACCACTCTGGCACTTTGACGAAGAATATGCCTGCAGAGTGCTTTAAACGTGAGGCATTTCCCTTTAACATGGTCAGGCAAGCCCAATTGGGAATCCACACCTGCAACCTGTTAAGTGGTTGCAGGTGTATAAAGTGAGACAATTGAAACAGCAGAAAGAGCAACAGGGAGGCCTGTGTGGGAGAGGCCATCAGGGGACCCGTATCGTGAGGAGGCAGCCATGGTGGGACTTGAGAGAAAGGTAGGACGCTGGCCGATGTCCCAGACAACCTGTGGAGCCCATGGCAAGTCGAACCGTTGGGCTGCCACAGGTGTGGGAGCCTCCGTTACCTAAAGAAAGCAGATGGAGCTGCGAGCAAGGAAGAAGAGAGAGAAGACGATGTCAGCGTCCGTGGAGGAGTGCAAAGCTGCCTGCGTGTGCTTAGAAGTGCCCGGAATGCGAGCGGGGCTCGTGGTAACCAGCCTGTGAAGCAGAATAAAAGCCAGAAGCACCTGGAGTGCGAGCAGGGCTCGCGGAGACCAGCCCGCTTGCCTGTGAAGCAGAAGCCACGCAGCCGCTGGAAGAGGAACGCCGCGGACTGGTGAGTGGAAAGAGATGTCACTCAAAGCCGGGGACGTTCCTAGGGATTACACATGCATTCTTGGGCTCCTGTAACCCCTTTCGTTTCCCCCAGCCCAATTTAGGACTTCGTTTTCTAGGGCTCCCCAAAGCCTTCTGACCCTCATTTACTTAATTCAACAGGGTCTCTGTTGGGTGTCTGCCTATGTTCAGTAACCCTTTTAGCTTCTCCAGCTTTTTGTCTCACTCTCTCTCTCTATAAGCCCCTTTTTGCTTTCGGGTCTGCTTAACTCTGGGACGTATCCGTCCCTCTCACTGGCTTTGCCTTCTCAGGAGTACTTGCTTCCCATTTCCTACCCACCTTGGCAGTCGCTTCACTTCTCACGTGGAGACCAGGAATTTGATTTCCCCTTTGCGGCTTAGTCTCAGCATCACTTAATAGGCCCTAAGGCCACCATGGCTGCTGTGCGCCACCAAGCGAGACGGTCTTCCTCCCCGTTTCTTTTTTGGCACTGCTGCCCTTCAGAGTCTCTCTCTCTCTCTCTGTGCTCTCTCTCCATGCTACCGCTGGCTCTGCTTCATTGCGTGGCTCTGCCCCTCCAGGACGTTCTCGCGTCAGAGACTCGCCTGTGCGTAGGATTCTTCTCACTCCATTCCAGCTTTATCGTCTTTTTATTCTCTCTGCAGTATTCCCACAGTGCGTATTGATCTCCCTCAGCTGTTGACTGCATGAGGATCGCAGCATTGCCTACAGCCAAATATGTGAGAGTAATATTAGTATGTTGGGTATGCCAATCCACAGCAATAATATCAGTCTTTCCCATATAGGCAGACACAGTGGTGTTTGTAGGGATTTCCTGATAGGAATGGGAGTCCTTGTCCCCTAGACAGGAGTCACTCCCTGTGAGTTTCCACTTTCCCAGACCCCTACGGAGGGTCTTGCTTAGCGGACTGACTTCCCTGGCCTCAAAGGGGTGGCTCCCCCTTGGAAAAAGGGACATATTGCCCAGATTCATAACACCCCTCAAATCACCACCACCGGGAATCTGTTTAAGCCAATCCGAAGTAGGATTAAATGGAATCCCTGACCCAGGTCAGGTGCACTCACCTGATGACCATGTTGTCCTATAACACATGTAGCCTATTCTGTAATGCCAATTTATTGAGCCTCGTCTTGGGCCATGCTGTAACGATGAATCTAAATGCGAGCGAGCAGCTACGAAGTCTATTTTGTATCCCTTTCACGCCACTCAACTGACCCGGGGATCAGACGACCAGCGGTCTCACTTGCTGAAGAAATAGCACCATTCCACCCCCCCACACTGGCCTCTGCTGACCATCAGGACTTCTCCACCTCCTTTTTTTTAAACTCTTTTTATTAGTGATCAAGAGATACATAGCTCAGTTACATCACCACAGTGCAGAAACGTCAAATTAAATACATATCGTACAAACATCATGGTCACACATTATCATCTTCCTCTGGGATCATGTCACACAGGTACATTCTGAATGGCCCCCATATGTCTTTGGTCCTACACATCGATGGACGTGTGATGACAAACTGCTCTTCAGCTTCATTAACATATGTCAATTCCTTAAGAAACTGTTTCATAGTGGGCGGCCCAGTACTCTTCCACTGTTGTAGAATGCATTTTTTAGCCGCTGCACACGAAACATTAAACAGTCTTCTGGTTCTTTCAGAACATTTGCCTATGTCTCCAAACAAGTATTTCTGCGGGGTTAGTGCAGGGGGGACTTGTGTTATTTCCTCTAACATCTCTGCCACCTCCTTCTAGAAACCCGCCACTATCGGACATCCCCAATACATATGAAATGCACCCGCCCCATCTGCCTTGCATTTGGGACATTCTCCCGTCACATCCGGTGCAAACCGAGCTACTTTGGCTGGAGTAATGTGTAGTCTATTAACAATTTTGAACTGAATTACACGAAGGCCCGCATTCAGGGAGACTCGTTTGGTGAGTGAACAGTACCTTTCCCAGGTCTGGTCATCTATGGAGATCTGCAGATCCCTCTCCCATTTTACTTTAACCACGTTAGTCGAGGGGTGAGTGTGTTTGGACCGCAGCATATAGTCCCGAAATCCCCAGCCTGTCATTAGATGTTACCAACTGTACACAGGGGTGAGTGCAGGGTTCCTCGGGGGAAGGATGACCAGCGTCTCTGAAAGGCTGATCGCATTCGATGGTATTGAAGCACCCTAAGCGGACCCCCGCCAAAAGCTCTAGTAATTTCCTGCAGGGTCGCAAACCTCCCATCAACGAATAGGTCACCCAGCTTCATCTCCTCATTGGGGTCCCAGCCTTCCGCAAGCCACTGTCATGTGTAGGTGGTATGCCAGGGTAGTTCCAAAGGGGGGTCTCCGGGTTATATGTGGACTCAACACCCAGTTTTTTAAATATGACTTTCCACGCACCAACAGTACATCTCACCGGGTTGAACTCGCATGCGTCTTTATAGCATGTGTCAAATACCACAGACTTTATATTAGTATGGTGTGTGGCGAGCGTTTCTATCTCTGCGTGTGGGGGACCAGTAGGATCATACCAGTACCTCGAGAATTGGGCTCGTGCCGTGTAATAATATAACTCAAAATCAGGTGCAGCTATGCCTCCCGAGGAATATGGCTCAATCAGTTTTTCCCATGCTATTCTAGGGGTTTTTCCATTCCAAAGAAAGGTTGTCGCCATTGACCTAAGCCTATTGAAAAAGAGCCGGCCTGGCCATATGGGGATATTAACAAAAAGATATAGCAGCTTGGGTAAAACTATCATTTTAAGGACTGCTAATCTTCCATGCATTGATATCGGGAGGCGGTCCCATAGTAGTAATTTAGTGCTCAGGGCTTGGAGTGTGTTTTCGTGGTTATCTGTGTAGAGCGTGTGTTTATTTCCTGAGACCACAATTCCCAGGTATCGAATGCACTCTGCAGACCACTTGAGCCTGCATGTAGAGTTGGGACACATGGTTATCGGTGTAAGTGGGAATACCTCGGACTTGGCCTTATTTATGGAGTATCCCGAGTGGGCAGTAAATTCTTGAATCTCAGTCATCAGGGGAGCGATATTGTTTTCAGTCTCACGAACATACAGAAGGGTGTCGTCCGCGTATAAAGAGATCAGCTGGGAGGCCCCCCTTAAATTGATACCCCTATCCGAGTGTCTGAGCCTGATCGCAATCGCCATAGGTTCTATTGTCAGTGCAAACAATATGGGTGAGAACGGGCAACCCTGCCTGGTGCCTCTTCCCAGCAGGAACAGATCAGAAATAGTTCGATTGGTCAGCACTCGTGCCCCAGGTTCCGTGTATAGCAGTTTTACGGATGCAAGGAATTGGGGACCGATACCAAACGCCTCCAGCACCGCCAACAAATAGGCCCATGAGACCGAATCAAAGGCCTTTTCGGCGTCCAGGGATATGGCCACTGCTTTCCTCTCCGGATCTATCTGAGCCATGATCCCAAAGAGTCTGCGGAAGTTGAGGGCCGTGGACCTGTTTGGGATAAACCCGTTCTGATCAGGGTGAACCAGGTTCGGGACCTCAGGCAGAAGCCTGTTGGTCAACACCTTGGCAAATATCTTGGCATTGGTGTTTATTAAGGAGAGCGGCCTGTAGGAGGAAATGTCCTGTGGCGGACGCCGGGGCTTAGGGAGCACAGTTATGATGGCCTCCCTCATCGTAGGGGGCAAGGTGTTGCTCTGTAGTGATTCTTCCCACACCAGCAACAGCACAGGGACAAGTTCTTCGTGGAATTCCTTGTAGAATTCTGTCCCTATTCCATCTGATCCTGGGGCTTTATTGGATGCCAAGTCTTTAATCGCCTCAGCGATTTCCTCAGCTGTAACCGGCTGGTCCATGGCCAGTCGGGCCTCCTCGGTGAGTGTAGGCAACCTCAATGATTCCAGGTGAGTCTTAATTTCGGTGGGTGTTTTGGTATCCTTGTTGCTATATAATTGCTGATAGAATTTGGCAAACTCAATATTAATTTCCTGTTCCCCCAAAAGGACCTCCCCTTGTGGAGTCTGTATGCTAGTGATCCGGCTGGAATGTCTATCCTGCTTCAAGAGGTTACACAGCGTCCTGCCAGCTTTGTTGCCCTCACCATTTCTACGGGCGCGAATCGGGGCAGCCATGTATTGCACCGCCCTAGTGGCCAGCCTACCATATTTTTGCAAATGTGTCTATCTCGGCCAATGCCGCCTTGTCTTGTATCAGTGTAAGCCCCTTACAATTCCGCAAGTTTGTGTTCAGTTTGGTTTAGTTCGGCTCGGACCCCTTTAAGGAGTCCCACTGATTTGGACAACAGGGTTACCCTCAGCCACACTTTCAAGGATTCCCATACCTTGGAGTATCTGTCAACAGAGCCTATATTTCTGTCTAGGAACTCTGCAATCTCAATGTGCAATCCTTCCACCACCCCGGCATCACAGAGCAACCCTCCGGGCATTCTCCATCTTTTGACAGGTCTGGGGGAGTCACGAAAGTCGATCTCAATCACAATCGGGGAATGATCAGACAGCGTGCGGGGTAATATCTCACACGTCTGGACCGCAGTAAGTGGAGCGGGGGAGACAACCCAGTAGTCAATTCTAGACTGCGAGTCGTGCACGGACGAGTAGTATGTATATCCTCTACTTTCCGGGTGGAGAACCCGCCAGGCATCTGCAAGGGAGAGTTGAGATAGGATATTGTGCAAGGTAAGAACAGTTTTGCTGGATGGCCTTACAATCATACTGGACCTGTCTAACCTGGGGTTGAGAGCAACATTAAAATCCCCCCCCCAAATTATGGTGAACACATCAATGGAAGTGATTATCTGATATACATCGGTATAAAAGGCTGGGTCGTCTATGTTAGGACCATACGTGTTAACCAGTACCACTTGTCGACCAGTGATCACACCCCACACAATGACATACCTGCCAAGGGGGTCGATTTTTTGGCCTTCCAGTGTGAATCCCACACCTGGGTGTATTAAGGTGACGACCCCTCTGGACTGGGATGAGTAATTCGTATAGAACCTTGATTTACCCCAACCCGGCATTATGCATTCATTAGTATTATCCATGGCATGCGTTTCTTGCAACATGAAAATCTGGGCACTGTGTCTAGTAATGTAGTTCGCCACCTTCCTAATTTTAGATCGATTGTTTAGGCCCCTAACATTCCATGACAGTAGCTTCATTTTCAGACCGCAACCAACATTTACAGAGCAGTGATCGGATAATGTCATACATTGTGATAATGCACCTCATGTGGAACATGCACTGCGCCAGCACCTCAGAGGTCACTTGATTAACCGTTAACCAACAACCTGGTTCTCCCCTTCCCTTACCCAGACTGGGTTTCGTAACATGAAACCCACTGCCCGCTTCAAACTGCAGGGCTGCGTAGCGAAAACAACTTACTGGATTACCCTCAACCAGCCCCCCCTCCCTCACCGTCTCCCCCAACTTGACGATGTTCCCACAGCAACTTGTGGATCATTCCAGGGGTGGTCATGTTGCCTCACATGGTCACCAACTCCGTCTCCCCCAACGCCCCGCCTGTTCATAAGATTGTGAGGCTGTTTGTAGTACTAAATAAACACAGGCTCGGACAGGTTCATGCAACCTTAAACCTCAATCAGCTGGACGGGGTCTGTTGCTCTGAGTGGGTCTGTCTTCTCTGGGAGGCAGGGGTATAGAGGATTCTATGTAAGCCAGGGCTTCAGCAGGGTTTTCAAAAAAGTGAGCTCTCCCAGCATGTTGAATCCTCATTTTTGCTGGGAATATTAGGGCATACGTGACTTGGCGCGCTTTCAAGAGTTTCTTTACAGGTTCGTAGGATCGTCTGCTTGCTTGAACCGCAGCTGAGAAGTCTGGATAGATATGTATACGGTTTTCCTCAAATTGAAGCGTGCCGGCCTCCCTAGCTAGTCGAAGAATCGTGTCTTTGTCTCTGTAGTTCAGGAGACAGGCAATTATCGTACGCGGAGGTGCCCCAGGCTTGGGGACTGGCGCTAGTGTGCGATGAGCCCTTTCAATCAAGAAATGTTCTGAAAAAGCATCAGGACCAAATAAAGATTTGAACGGTTCCTCCAGTTTCTTCTCCATTTGGTTCCTCCCAAAGTATTCCGATACGCCAACCACACGTACGCTGTTCCTTCTTGATTGGAATTCGAGGTCCTCGCACTTGTTTTGCAATTTACTGACCGTGTCCTTGATCTGGGATATATTTTGGCTATGGCAAGCAATAGTGTCCTCATTGACGGATATTCTATTCTCAGTTTCTGTAACTTTAGCGCTTTCCTTGTCGATCCTGGCCCTCATGGAGCCTATGGTCGCCACTATTTCGTCCAGTTTCACGTTTACTGCCAGGAACCCGTTCTGAACCAACATCGTTAGTTTGTCATCACGTTCCCCCAAATCATGATCGCCAGACCCAACGGGTTCTGGGTGACTGTCCATCGTAGTATTCTGGCTTTGGGTGTTCGTGTCCATTGGGCCCTTCTTTCTGCTTGCAGGGGTCTTGGATGTCTTGCCCGACCTGTGCGGTTCCCCCATTTTGGCGAAGAGCAGTGTCTGTCGATCTCCAGGAGCGTTGGTATGAAGGCAATCCCCCAAGAGCTCAGCTTGTACAGGCAAGGGTGGAGGTTTAAATGTCTCCGTGCTTCGCCTCACCTCGGAGTGCACCAGTGCTCGTGAGCTCGGATGGACTGTGCTCTGCCACGTATGCAGTTTGTTATAGTATTATTTCCCGGTCGCGCTTGTAGCCTGGCACGTGCAGCGCATGAGTCTTACCAGCACGTATTCCGGGATCCAGGAGTAGAAGGCCCGGGGGCTGCCCTCCACATCTCTCGGGTCAATCAGAAGATGGAGACTCGCAATGCCAGGCCCGCAACCGAAGCTCAAACCCGCTTGCTCCCGGTACCTCAGAGAGCGCGCAAGCGGATCAGGCCTCGTCCTCGATCCCGCTCCAGCGTCGCCCGAAGAAGGAAGGATTGCGCTGCTCAGTTTTTATCTTCCGCTGCCCGCAGCAGCTCGCAGCACGGCACCACAAGCCCGAACAGAGGGAGGGATCCACTGCTCCTCGCCGCCTCCACTGGTCTCAGCCAGGCCCCGATCGGGCACGAGGTCGTCGCGTGGGCTCCTCCCACCTGCGGCCCATGGCACCTCCACAGCCCCGGCACCCGGGTGAACACGCGTGGTTCCAGCTGCCGGATCACCACAGCGCTAGGCGGCGGTCAAACTTCACACGGCCGTAACTTGAAGGATTTAAGCCGTTTTTCCCCAGGATTTTCAGACGGTGTGTATGTTGGTTGAGCCGTCTTGCGGCTCTTAAAACAGCCTCCAAACGGATGTGTTTGATACGGATCTTGCGGCCATCTTGATTGTGCGCAACAGCGACCCCCTCTCCACCTCCTTCTGAGGACAGAACATTGAGGATTTACAATCAACCCTCCCCCTCACTATCGCTCTGTCCGGGATGAAGAAACAGCTTTACCAGGTCTGCAAAACACAATCTACTGAGAGGATGTAGTGGCCTAATGACAGAGCTTATTTGGTTGTTTGACTGCCTTAAAAACCTTATGTACCTTATCTTCCAGTAAGCCTCCAAACAATATAGCCATGTCAAAAGGGAGTTTTAAACCAATCACCTTCTGAGAACCTTTGCATTGTCAATCCTGGATATGCAGATGACTCCTACCAGAAACCACGGCACCAAGGACCATTGTAGCAGCTTGAACACCATCAAAGACCAGTTCCTACAAAAACCTTACTTGAGAGAGCATGTTGTCCAAAGTTGGCGCACAATCAGCCTCCTCCAAGATTGACATTTCCAGTTTCTGAAAATCCCCCAAGACAGTCTCAGCATTATAAGAAGCATACGTATTCATTCTCGAAGCCAAATGCGCCCCAGTATAAGATTTCTTGAATACGGCATCAGCCTTCTGATCCATCAAACCACTTGCATCTGCATCCTCAGCCACCATGGAAAATCTATTTACCAAACTGACCAAAATAGGATCTATCTCCAAAACATCCGGCAGATCTGCCTCCTTCCTCAATAGATTAATCTTGGCCAGAAAGCGAGGCAGAAAGATATGAGTCCTTCCTTTTGATGCTACTTTATTTATTTCAGGTGTTAAAGGAAACCACAGTTTGGGGGATTCTTGAACTGTAGCACTCTAGCATCTCCCGATATCCCAGGTACCTTCTGAGAGGGGAGCCCCATGCCATTGTCCAGCAGCTGAAACACCCACCCCTGAGCTTTCTTACCTAGGTACTTGCCCTTGGGGATTGTAGGAATGTGACTCCAAATACAATGCGAAAAAAACAGCTCCAACGGAGAGTAAATGCACTTTTTCAGAAAAGTATATTTATTGCATGCTGTCGGCCGGAAGGGGTTAGTCAGCCTCAAGAAGCTGAAAACGAATAGATCCTTCCAGTACTCGACAAAGTTGCAGCTTTTATACTATACACATTTGAACAATTTACATAATCGCACATATTTTGTTACAAAGTCATCCCTCAAAATCCTATTGGCAAGGAAATCTAATCCCCCTACGTTCTCAAACCACATTGGACACATTGACAAAACACAGTCCCTTCCCCACATGCTTTCTTTCCATAATCACATTTACATAAGGACTAAGCCTTTTCTTTTTTTTAGTATAATTTAGCCTGGCCTATAATATTTTTTACACTGATATGCCCAGCAGTTTCTCATTCAATGTTTTTAATTTCTCTTTAGGGGTGTTACAATAAATTAATAACAATTCATGGAACTCAATATCATAAACCAATTATGTTATTTATTGGTATGTTCTTTTGACCTTTCACTATTTCAAGTTCTCATTTTATTCTTTCACAGCCTTTCTCTGCATTCTAGGCACATTGTTTCTGACTAATTTCATTTCCACAAGTATGCATTGTATAAAGTCTATTTCTACGAAAAGACAAAAATGATCTCAATACAAAACATCATAACGACATCAATCTCAATTAAATCCAGAATACATTCTTCACTACCACCTTATACAGTGATTCCTTTAACCACCTAAGTCAACATATAAATTCTTCGCACAACAAAATCTCTAAACATCTAGGTGCCTATACATACCATTTGTATATAACGGGGTCTCAGCAAATAATGTGAACAAGGGTATTTATTCAATGTACTTCCTTGTGACAAAGAAAGACCTTTCCATGCGTGCAGTACTGGATCTGCGCCCTGCGGATAAATATGTCAAACCCCAAAAGTTTTGCATAACCACGCTTCAAGCGATAATTCCCCCTTCTTAAAACGGGGTGACTACATGGCAAAATTGGATATGAAAGATGCATACTTTCATATTTTTTGCCCCCTGCGCACAGGAACTATTGGCGGTTCAAGATAGCAAGAGTTACTCCCTTTCACTACCAGTTCAAGGTACTCCCCTTCGGCATTGCATCAACGGCAAGGTACTCACAAAGGTGCTTGTGGTAGTGGCAATACACCTGCGCAGAAAGTCGATCCCTTGTATACTCTGCGCGACTGGCTAATCACTGGGGAATTTCCTCAAACTTGCAGACAATATACACAAAAGAAAATGGACCTTCTTTTCAATCTGGGCTCCCTAGGGATCACCCCGAAAAACTTAGCAAGTCCTGCAAACTTTTTCAAACAAACGTTGGGCCGCTCACCCAATTCAGGCCGAGGCCTCCATTGACGTGATGGAGGACTCCTTTAGTGATGCCAAAGGCGAGCAGGGGTCGTTCGAACCCCATGTGTGGGCCCTTGTTTCCAATAAGCAGGCCTGCGGCTCTTTGACGGAGACGATACCCGGCGGCCATAGCGCACACAAGCCCAAGAACACAAAGCACATACCCCACGGATGACACTTCTTTATTTGCGACTTCCATCTCAGATAGACCCTCCAGCACACATCTTGCTTATCCTCCTAAGAGCCCAAACGAAACCCATAAAATGCTGTCAAACTCTGCCCTCCAGCACCCCTTCCATGTGTTTTATTAACTAACCCCAGTTCGACTCACCGTTTGGCTGGACCTAACAAGACTCAGTGGTCACAGAAATGTTTGTTTTCCATATTCACAAACCCATCTAATCGTACACCTAAGACCCAATGGCACTTCATTTAATCTTCCCCTCAAGTAACCATTTGATGCTATAGCCAGCTTCCCAAATGGGGTATGTTTCATTCCTCCTTCTTTGACCTGGTCATTCAACTCTTCAGGCCATGCAAGGTTCACCTCTGCATACCAAACTGTACCTGGCCTGCACGAAACCCAGCTATTGTGGGTTGGGGGGAATGGTGATCTGCGATATTTCCATGTGCTCGCAACAAACCCCATATTCCCCTAATATCCCAGAGCATGTCTCCCACCTAAACCATTATCAAATCCCAAATGTACATTGTTGAGGACTACCACACCCCTCACAGTGGCTTTCCCCTCGCAGACTTCTCATTCTTGCATGCATAAAGCTCCTTCCTTTGCACTCTAAGAACTACACGTTGTACATTGCACAATTACATTGTGACCCCACAACTTCTATTATGTTGCTATTTGATGCAAATCAAAAATGTATCCAAACTAAACGCAAAGTAACACTTATAGTAACAATTTTCCAATTCATTTATCTACACTGAACACATGTTAAATGGCAACATTGCGTCAACATTGTGTCTAACCTAGCCACACATTGTTCTAATATGATGTGCGCAATGTGAACCTCTTACCTACATTGGGACATGAAACGTGCATCCCAACAGGATCACAGTGGTCCATCAAAGAAACTGAACCGCTGGATGATAATGACACAATGAAGAAGTCTACTGAAAAGAGTGAGCGAACTAGCCACCTTTCTGCATTTCTTCCGATGCACTTGTGCTTCATTTAAAGTTAGAAATATTATTTCTTTTGAACTCTTTCTTTGAACTCTTTTTTTATAAAAAGAAAGTATCTTTCAATGTATCTTTTACCTAGGGCACAGAGGAACCAGATTCCTCATCAGAAACCAGTTCTACATGCTTATGCTTTCACCAATGTTTATTCCCAGTCACAGCAACACCAGAAAAGTAGCACGGCGCCACCAACCTTGCACCAACTAGTACAGCCACAAACTGGCAACTCTTCAGAGCTCTTGAAATGGTAACTAGCTCGCACAGCGCAAATCAACCTCCATTTGACCAACCCAATTAGATCCATGGATAGCCAGAGTACAAAGCACAACATCACACCTCTCAAAAAGAAACCAAGCAGTACTGCATCTGGCCCAATAAACACTGTCAACGTAATCCATGCATCATGGGTACAAACCTTGCCTGCAAACCCCACGTCCCGGGCAGAAGGCTGACACTCACATCGTTAAGCACCCAAAGGAGAAAAGGGCTGCATGGAGCGAGGGAAACATCCAGACCAAGTAGTTCTCTGCCCCCATCTGCTCGGTCCTTGCACACTAGGACCATGGCAACTGGGTGGGTCTTGCAGCCTTCCCGCCCACCCTCTTTACAGCTGCCTGGTTGCTGGCCAATTCCCGAGCCTAACATCCCTTGCTCATACCACACAGTGATTGCACCTGAAAAGGAGCTGCGTGATGTGATCCAGTTCTCAACCTGGTTCCCTCACCAAGCAGGTAACCTGGGATTCGATAAATGCAATGCTCTCCCTTCCCCTCACCCACAAACGGGCAAGGGTACTCACAAAGGCCTCCAACATAGCCCATCGAAGCCCAGCAGAGTGTGGATGCTGATCCCTGTCTGGAGGACACTAACCTAACTGTGTCCCCACATCTCCTCTTCTCAGGTGGCCAGGGAAAGGCCATCGCTTTTTGATCCTGACCCTGGGGGAAGAGAAGTGAGGGAAGATCAACTGGATTGAGGGTCTTTTGGGCCGAGATGTCCTCAGGTGATACACAGTATTCCACGTTCCACTTTCCCATAGAGTCCTCTATCCCAGACACAGTTATGGGATATCGTTATACCTGTCCTATTGACAAAGAAAACGACAGGAGATATCACCAGTCTAGAGGCATCAGAAAGAGGGTGAAAAGGAGAGGGATTAAAAGTGAGGTAGGCAAGACATGGTATCCCCCTTTTCCTATTGACAGCCAACCTAACCCTCCACCAACTTTTATAGGGTACTATAAATCCTCTCCCCTCATTTCCCCACATTTGACCTCTAACAGTACTGGGTTCTTGAGTAATGAACACTAGAACTTCATTTCACCACTCTGGCACTTTGACGAAGAATATGCCTGCAGAGTGCTTTAAACGTGAGGCATTTCCCTTTAACATGGTCAGGCAAGCCCAATTGGGAATCCACACCTGCAACCTGTTAAGTGGTTGCAGGTGTATAAAGTGAGACAATTGAAACAGCAGAAAGAGCAACAGGGAGGCCTGTGTGGGAGAGGCCATCAGGGGACCCGTATCGTGAGGAGGCAGCCATGGTGGGACTTGAGAGAAAGGTAGGACGCTGGCCGATGTCCCAGACAACCTGTGGAGCCCATGGCAAGTCGAACCGTTGGGCTGCCACAGGTGTGGGAGCCTCCGTTACCTAAAGAAAGCAGATGGAGCTGCGAGCAAGGAAGAAGAGAGAGAAGACGATGTCAGCGTCCGTGGAGGAGTGCAAAGCTGCCTGCGTGTGCTTAGAAGTGCCCGGAATGCGAGCGGGGCTCGTGGTAACCAGCCTGTGAAGCAGAATAAAAGCCAGAAGCACCTGGAGTGCGAGCAGGGCTCGCGGAGACCAGCCCGCTTGCCTGTGAAGCAGAAGCCACGCAGCCGCTGGAAGAGGAACGCCGCGGACTGGTGAGTGGAAAGAGATGTCACTCAAAGCCGGGGACGTTCCTAGGGATTACACATGCATACCAAGTGCCATATGACACCTACTGAATTCCGAACTGAATGAAAATCTGAAGTTAAGTTAAAGTATGCATTTTGAATCACAGACTGAATGAAAACTCAAAGAAGAGTTGAATCATGCACATTGAACATCGTACTGAATGAAACCTTTAAAAAAAGCAAAACTGCAAATGTTGAATATTGAATTGAATGCAACTTTATGGTCAAAGCTAATAGTAAATGAAAGCTAAAAACGAAAGTGCCTTTTTTAAGGCAGCTTACGGAAAAGAGTGCATGTGTGAGAGAGTTCGACAGAAAGGTGGTGAACACATAAAACCGACTCAAAGGAAACTCTTATGAATGGATATTGTGCTGCAAGACCAAAAACTGGCAAGAGGTTTGTGACACATAATAGCAAAGCCAAGAGGATAACCAGAGGAAGCCAGGAGAGTGTGAACCTGTATGGAAAGCCAAGAAGCCGACAAAGAGCAGCAAAGTGAGGGTGAATTTGGAAACAGGTAATAATACAGAAGAACCTGTGTTTGTTGAAAAGCATAGAATTCCTGGTTGCATGACCTGCGATAGGTGGACTGTGTGGTCTGACAACTGCGCCTAGACCAGAGAGCCCTGAATTGTGAAAGACAAAGACTTTGTGAAATATACCAAGAAGGAGCACTGTAAGTAAGCTGGTGATGCAAATTAGGAGGGTCAAGTTGGCCTAAAGTTGTGTTGAACTTTGAAAGACTGAAACAAATATCAGTTGATTGCATTGAAGTCTTGGGGAAGGTAACCCTCAGACCGGAGGAACTACAAATGCTGTATTGAGGACAGAGCCTCAAGTCACCTTTCTTTTGAACTGTGTTGCTTTAAAATTGGGGAAGGGAGGGGGGCCCTGAGGATTGTGTGGAACTGTATTGCCTTGACTTGATAAGGGTAATCTTGAGACTGAAAAGCTGAAAAGGAAGCTAAGAGCTGGAAGAAACTCAGAACTTTGTGTTGAGCACCATTTCTTTGATTATTGACATACCTACACATTGTTTAGTTTTAGTTGTGAGGGCAAGGATAGGTTTTGTACACAGACAGACTGTTAAGTTGAACTCTTTGACTCCGACTTTCCTTAGTTTTGTTCAGGTAGGGAAATCGCACCTTCGCGTAGGGCAAATTATGCCTTTCAACATCCTGACTTTAGCTTTAATAAACCATTGTTTTGAACCTTGAATCGGTTGTCTGTGTCTTGCTTCATGATGCCTTCCCAAAAGTCACTGCACAAAATCTGAACAAATTACCAAATCTGATGTACACACTTGCCAAATCAAATGTATGCACACAGTCTAAACAATGCATACCTCTGCAAGATGTATCATTATATCAATTAAGTTAGTAAGCAGCTTACAGTATAGTTTAATCCATACTTCATAAACATTTTAATACTAATGGTCTGAATATCTGAATAGTCAAGAACTGCCACAAAATGTACATTGTTTTCAAGGTGATTTGGAGGGCAACATTTCCATATCCCCAAGAGTTGTAAAATGAAATGTGGCTAAATTGCACATTACCTCCACGTCCCTCATCTTCGGACCAGAACTTACTTTTGAGGCACAAGTCTCCATGACCTGAACCTTTCTAATCCAATTAATGTTCAGTTCCTCCATCCAGTAGGTGTAACACCTCCCTTCACCCTCAATCCACAGTTAAAATGTTCCTGTCCTCTG
Organism: Ambystoma mexicanum; assembly: GCF_040938575.1. Taxonomy (NCBI): domain Eukaryota; kingdom Metazoa; phylum Chordata; class Amphibia; order Caudata; family Ambystomatidae; genus Ambystoma; species Ambystoma mexicanum. The sequence goes on along the minus strand of NC_090922.1, from coordinate 1,296,671,237 downwards.
GACAGAGACCGTTATCCTTCTGCTGCTGTGCTTTGAGGGGCACAGCTGGGGACTCTGTTAGTATCACCTCTTGCATCTGGGCAAGGGGATGTGGAAGTCACCAAGTACATCCAAGCCCCCTGCTTGGGCAAGGTGGCTTGGTTGGGTGTTTCTTGGCACTGTGCCGTTTGTGAGTTGTGTAGGAACTGTATATGTGCAGTTTATCCAGCATCTATCTCGGGACATGGAGTTGCCCTGTGCCCAAGAACCATGAGATGGGGGTCCTGGAGAGGGTAGGACAGATATTTGCTACTGCCTGGTTGTCAAAATGTGCTTCGTTATACTGTGCCTTCCTGCACAGCGTTTAAGTCTGAACAGGTGGGAGATGGAGTCCTGCTTGGATCAGGATTCCTTGTATGATGCCTGGTGTGGATAATGGCTTCAGAGCAGGTGGAGGTAGTGCACAGTATAGGTTTTAGGAGCAGGGGCTGAAGCCCCCTGAGAGTGTGCACTTATTTAGCCTCGCCCCACTCAGTCTCCTATGCGGTGCGAAGACCAGTGCTCAAAGCAGGAGGAGTGGCTGTCAGAGTGTGGTACAAAGTAGGTGTGTTGGTGAAGCAGCTCTGTACCTTCCTTTGATGGTCTAACCCCAGCCCTTGGTTGTAGTTTGGGCATGCTCAGGATCTGTTCCTTCGTGGGTGGGGCATTGCTGCAGCGCCTGTGTTCACATTGACTGCTGATGTGCTCATTAGTGCTAAGCAGTAGCAATCGTTTTATTTTCCTTTAATAATCTCAGGGGCGTGCTGCTGTTGGTGTTTTAAGGACTTTGAGATGCATGGCTAGTTGTGTCATAACTGCCTGGTGGATGGTCTCTTGAGTTCTGCTGCTACGGCCATGTTTTCTTTGGTGAGGAAACTCTGTTGCTGGCAGGAGCTGGTCAGGCAGGAAGCATAGCTATAAGTGCAAACATGTGAAGCTGACACTCTCTTAGGGGTATAATTGTGCGAAGCATGGAAGTACAATTTCTGTCTGTGAGAAGAGGGTGCAGTAGATTGTGCTGCAGACTTTGAAGGAAGCTCGAGGGCATGAAAATACAGAGAGGGTGGCGTTGTCTTCCTCACTGGTGCCTTATTCTTGTTATCATTGTCAGCTGCTGTGAATCCTCAAGAGAAGGGTGGCGACCGTAGGCGCAAGTACCCGAATAAAGGGGCACTAGCAAGGGTGCTGGTGCAGGTAACTGGTGGAAAAAGATCCTCCTCCTAGGAAGTGCCAGGCATGTTGGGGATCCAAGGATTTACCAGTTCATGATGTTCCCTGAACTGGGTTTGCCTCGGATTCCTGATATCAAGGACAATGTTTTGTCTGAATGGGACCCACAGAAGATCTTCCACTCCTCGCTTTATGGCGCACTGTATACTTTGAGAGGAGAGGAAGCATCTTTGCCAGAGGTGGTGGAGACTGGCACTATATTACTCAGCTTGGTGGGAAGATCGTCTATGGTGCCTGTGGAAGCTGCTGTGCGTGGTCTGGTGATTTCAGAAGTCCTGTACACAGGCACATCTGGCTCTGAGAGCGATTACATATGCATCCTCTGCTGCCCAGATTTCCTTAGGTGGGTATCCATAAGCTTGACAAGGCAATTCTGATTGTGCCCAGATACTGCTGGGCTTGCGCCTCCAGATTAAGTTATCAGTCTTGGCATTTGATGGAGTATAAGCTGCTGCTGTGGCTATGGATGTAATGGTCTTTGAAAAGTGGCATTTGCTCCTCAGGGATTGGCATGCTGAACGTTATCAAAATGGAACAGTCTTGAAACTGCATTTTTAGAGTGCTACGTTGTTTGGTGATTTACTGGAGGATGAGGTGGATAAGGTGCAAGAGAGCTTTGAAGCTGTCGAGCACATACATACGCTTTAGCAGATGTCTAAGGCATCTTATCAATTTCAGTGCACTGTTTTCCACAAGAGTGGCAAGCCGTGTCATCGTCTTCACCTTGACACAGGTGGCCGATGTTGACGGGTGACAGTAATACTTCAAAATTCAGTCCAACTTGAGGCGAAAGAGGCCTTTGGGGGAAGATAGCACTAATACTTTGTAGGTTGGACCATGGATTGGATGACCATTTTCTCAATCGAGTTGTGCGGCTATGCTACACGGTAGAATGCATGATTTAACCCCTGCGTTCAGGCCAAGTTCAAGTAATTGGTGTTTCAGCAGGCTGTCCTGGAGTTCTTGGACATGAAAGACATCAGGCGAGCGCCGAAGGACTGTGTGGGTGAGAGGTTCTCTTCAGTTATTTTTCTAGTTCCCAAGGGATTTGACAAAATCCAGTTGGTGATGGATTTGATGAATCTCAACTGGTATTTGTCCATGTTCTGGTTCGAGATGCTGCAGAGAATAACTTCCCCAGTGGGGAATGAGGACCTCCTGGCCTCCATCGACCTTGCAGATACATACTTTCATATCCTGATAAGGTCACATCAGCAATGTTTGTGGTTTTCCTTGGGGCTACTTCCAGTTTTGGGCTCTTCTATTTGGACTACGAATGTATATAGAGTTTTCACAAAGCATTTAGCTCGGGTGGTGAGTTCAGGTCTTTCTTACATGGATGATTGGTTGATGAAGGTGTCCTCGCCTGGGATTTCAGGTCAACTGAGTGAAGTCGCATCTCTGGCCTTCGCAGGATCTAATGTTCTTTGAGGCCCAGTTTTGGACGGACGTGGGGAGATCAGGCAGTCCATCCTCAGGACTTGTTCCTGAGGTTGGCCAGCTTGCTGGTGGCATCAGCCAGGAAGCTTCTCCAGCCATAGAGAGGTATTGCATTGTCTACCTTTGTGGTACCGTGGGCAAAGTTGGACCTACGATTTCTGGTGTCTAACCAAAATCGACATTGGTGTCTGGCCTCCCAGAAATTCAAAGCCTTGTTGCCAGTCGCACAAGAGCTGAGGGACATCTTTAGTTGGTGGCTAGATTTGAGTACTCTGATGAAGGGTTTCTCGCTGGTGGGATCTGTGTCATTCATACTTACCACAGATGCCAGCCGCACAGCGTGGGGAGCAACTCTCAGAGATCCCACATCAAGAGAAGTGGACCAGGCAAGGGAAGCAGCATTCCTGCAGTTGGGAGGAGTTGATGATGATTGCCAGGTCTATGATGGTTTTTTAGACTGGGTGCAGCGACTTTCAGTGTTTGTCTGGAGGACAATACAACAACAGGGGCCAATGTCAAACGGCAAGGAGGCCCTCCGTTTTGATAGTTGGGGACCAATGTCTTGAGCGACTAGGCAGAGTCACACCTGGAGTCCCTTAGAGCAGTGGATATAAAGGGAGTGGAGAACTGGATAGCAGACAGACTCAACTGGTTGTTTCCCTCCTCGAAGAAGATGTTGCTATACTTGGCAATTTTCCAGAGGATTGGCGCAAGGTTTGGCTCTCCATACCTGGATCTCTTTGCTGCTCTAGAGAATGCACAACTTTCTTTGTTCTGCTCCAGGTAACGAAGCTTACAGCCTGAATGAAATGTCTTTGAGGTGGCCAGGAGTCTGTTTTAATCCATATCCTCCTATCCCATTGTTTCTGGCAGTGTTGGTCAAACTGCGGGAACCCAGGTCAGACTTGATTTGGTAGTGCCATATTGGCCCAGGTGATCTTGGTTCCCCCTTCTGGTGAATTTGGTGGTGGCTCCAGTGTTGATCTGGCTGAGGTACCGCCCACCACTCAGATCATTGATGGGCATATAGGGTTGCCTTTGGTGCTACGATCAGCTTGGAAGTTAAGAGGAGAGGGTGGCAACATTTAGGCCTTATTCCCCAAGTGGTAGAATCCCTTCAGTGGTGCAGGAGGCTGGTAGTCCTGTAGTGCTGCAATGGGCCTTTGAACCCTTGGACGGATTCCAGAAGGTTCTGGCTGCCTCTAATTTGAGGGCACAGTAGTCGACTGAAGGATAAAATCTGATTGGATGCCTTTGTCAGAGCATCTCACTCTCTATGCCATTTAACTATTACGGGGCTCCACGATGGGATCTTCCACTGGTATTGAGGTTTCTCCTTTTAGACAGTGAAGGACTGTTAAGACGGATTTCTGAACTCTGTCCTGGAGGCGCAGAGGTTCAGAAGGCCAGCCTAGTTTCTTGTAACAGGTTAACCTCTGGACAAGCCAGACCAATCAGGGTAGCGATCGCGGCGGTCAAGACTAGGTCTCAAGAGGTGTGAGGGTGACTGACAGCCCGCAATGAGCACACAAAGCAAGGACACTTACAAATTACTCCAAGCAGGTGTTATATTAAAAATGTATACAAATTTACTACAAGGCCTTTGTAACATTGACCGTAGCGAGAAATCGCAATAAAACTCAAGTAAACAACACATACCAAACCAATACAATATATATACAAATACAAACGAGTCTAACGAGTTAGACGCACAAAATGTGTAGACCACCTAGATGGGGAGGAAAACGGGCAGTGCGAATAATAATTAGACCCAGTCCGCCTTCAGAGGCACCTAACTAAAAGGAAGTCCAAGCCCTACAAAGAGTGGAGCCTTGTACTCAAAAGTACCTGCACACGCTGGTGCCAACGGGCAAAAAGGGGAGTTTCTTCGAGGGAATCAGGCAGTTTAGTTCGGTGAACAAATGAAGATGAACAGTTCTCCGCGACTCAAGCGCAGCCTCCACTGTGGGCAGAAGCAGAGCGCCAGTACAGAAAGGCGTGCTGTTTGACACAGCGGGGAAAAGCTATGGGCTCCTGCAGGACGGCGACCAGTTCCTAGCTATGCTACTCACCGGTCCCCGATGCAAGCAGACCCAGACTTCTCCGTGTCCGTTTCAGTGCTGGCAGGTTCAGATAGGAGCAGGGGACGTCTCGTCATCGTGTAGATTCCGCAGCAGCAGAAGTTGAGTTGGGGACATCCCAAACGCAGTGAACCCGCACAGTTTGTTACCACAGCAGGACAACGGAGCGGCCGTGTGTATTCCAGCCAAATGTACACTCCTCACTTCAGACCTGGGAATGCCAAGTGTACGAATCGTGTGAGAGTGACAAGGACTCGATATACAACACAACCTGATGGCGGTTACAGAGCAAGACTCCTGGGTAGGCTGGTCAGTCTGCTGGATGGCCCAGAGAAACTTCCGAAGGCTTACGTGCAGGAGATGGTGAAGCTGCCGAGAATAGTTGTTCCCACTATTCCAAGGGTCGAAGCACCAGTACAGGCCTTCTCGTTCGATCCGAGGTAGAAAGTGTTTCACAAAGCGACAGCAATGCAGAGGAGTAGTCCTTCAGCGGGTCACCAGCGATTCCTCAGTTCAGCCTCGTGGTTGCAGGATACTTGGCTCCTGTATTCCTTTGTTCGTGAGAACTCAGGAGATCGACCTGGTAGTGGCGTTTCCAGCCCCCTCTTATCCACGGTTCCCTTCGCGTCAAATCGGAGGGGACCCAATGGGAGATCCGCTCATAAAATACTCACACCATCTGTGGACCTCATCACGGACCACTGGGGTCCCAGGCATTCACACCACCCTAGACTCTCTGGCGCCCAGGATGTGTAGTGGGACCAGACATCCCAGCCCCCATCCTGGAGGCACACACAGGCCAGTAGAAGCCCGCGAAAGCATCTGTGTTTCGCGGGAAAGTACATGCCCAAATAAAGAAGGCCTTGGGTCGGCTCGACCTGGGGGAGGTGAAGGGGGCAAGACGGTCAGCGGACAGGACAAAGAGCCTCGTGGTCTGGCCATTTTGGGAGCCAGGCCACTATTTTGGGCTAAGTGCGAGAAACGCGCTTAAAACGCCAAAAGGAGCTCAAAAACACAAGAAACGATCGCTGCCACCAATCCCGTCCGTGATTCACTTGCACCGTTCATTTACAATCCAAAGAGAGTATCTAGGGCCTGTAGAAGACTAGAGACCCAAGAGAGCAGTAACTTAGCTTACAGTGCCCTCTTGTGCCATGTTGCACGAAAGCTGCAACATGATAAAGAAACTACGGAAAACAGCGTTTCCCGGTACTGACTGTTTTAAGGGCATGTCAGTTTCCCCGTAAGAATGGAGCGAAAGCCCAGAGGAGTGCAGCAGAAGGCGGCACTTCTCTGGCAAAGTCTAGCTCATGGTGAAAACAGCAAAATGTTTAGCAGTTGCCACATGGAAGGAAGATTAGCCACAATTAAGAACAATTAACACTAGGACAGTGGAGGACGTTGATATTATATTTATTATTCTGATTTGGGTTTGCTATCACGTATGCTCACGTTTTGGGGATATTCAGGCGCTTTTTTGTGTGTTAGGAGCCTTTGCTGAAGGTTCTACTGGAGGCGTTGGTGCTTCACTGAGATCCATGTTGTCTCCCTAAAGTGGTGTCTAAGTTCCACAGCTTACAGGATAATGTGCTTCCAGCCATCCAAACCCAACCCTTCCTCTCTTCAGGAGGAGTGAGGCATAGATTAGATTTCATATGTACCTTGGGAGAACTGCAGCTTTGCGAAAAGTGGACAACTTGTTTGTAACGTTTGGAGCTTCAGGAGCATGAAAGAAGTCCTCAGTGTTCTCAGGCAGTGGATTTGGATGGGCATTTGCATGGCCTATGAGGCAGCAGTTCTGCTATCAGAGAACAACGTGGGTAGGTTGGCCATGGGGCATAGCAACATCCTTGGAAGACTCACGGGTGGGGGGGTAGTTCTATGCAGCGGCCCGGCCCAACCCGCCACATTCATCAGACATTATCTGAATGTGGCCAGTCAGGCAACCTATGCTTTTGAGTTCTGGTATGCACTGAAAGAATTGGGTATATATTAATAAAAATGCTGTTGAAGTGTGCAACAGCATGCATTGTGTGTTGTTTCATAGGCCCCATCATTGTTGCATTTGGTTTTCCCCAAAAGTAAATAATGGGAAGAGGGACATGGAGGGTAATGCTTTATTACTTGCCAGTAATCCTCGTAACTCCTAGTCCTACTCTTCTTGTCACAGTGTTTGTGACCCTCCCCACCCCCGCAGTGGGTGATGGTAGGGCTCATGATCCTATGCGGGAAAGGTTAACTGGGTTGCGGCGAAGGATAGTGTTCTCCTATCTGGAGGGATTGGCAGAACACTTTCAGGTTAATTTCATGGAGGCTGGTAATGTGTGAGAGTAGGAGTAATGAGGATTACCAGTAAGAAATTAAAGCATTTCTAAACAAAGATATATTGTCTCAGAAGTCCTATGTTTCATATACATGCTCCTGATATGAACGATTTCGATTATGGCACAGTGTTGTTGAATGTTAAATGGTGGTGCCCATAGTTACGTATTTATCTGGCACCGTGTGTCAAACTATTTAGGAGATAGTGTGGGATCTGGATATGTGGGTTCAACCTCCAGCTTGCATCGCTCGTACTGTTTGTACCTAGGCATAGACCTGATCACTGTGCGTCACATAGGCTAGCTGGCAACATGTAAGTTCATAAAACCACGAGCAACTGCTATATTAAAGCAAGCCTAGGGAAAGACAATCGGTTGGGCGTTTGTAGATGTCCATTACATTGCGCATTTAGCATGGGGGAAAGAAAGGAGGAATGACAGCGTAGGGAGGAAATGATGGGCAACACCCAGGATTGGGGGGGGAAGTACTGTGGGGTTGGGGGGAGAATAGGGACTAAACCGGCCCACAAGATCTGCTAATGCCAACCTCCTAATGGTGAAGCATAAAGAATGGTGGAAGTAGCTTCCCGGTCAAAGCTGCCCAATACTGGAACTCCCCCACCCCCCCTCCTTGATGGAAGCCCTACCCTACCCACGCTTTAGGTCCAACCTCATCCAGTGGATCAAGGAAAATGACATCTGACCCTCACTTCATTTAGAATGTAGATATATATAGACTTGTCCTGCTTGCACTTTCTGTTTATACTGCCTGTAGTGTTTTTTTTTGCCTTAGTGTGTAACTGCTGATCTTTTGCCTGTATTCTGTACATATTGCACATACTGCCTTTCTACAATTCATTGTATAAATGTTTGTTCTTGCACAGCAATGTAACCGAAGCTGGACAACCCTCTTGATGCCTATTGCGCACTGATACCCTCGGGTCTGGCGCGCATTACAAATATTAAAACAAACAAACCGTTTCCGGGAGACTAAAACACTCCAATAGATGAACGCCAGGCCAGCAACATGCACAGGAGCATTATGCATCATTTGAAGAATGGAATGAAGATAGGGCGGAGGAATCATGGCGCAAAGGGAGTAGGGGGGGGCGGCAGCAGCTCATGGGGAGGAAACACAGCTCATGAATGAAAATGCAAGGGGGAGCAATGACAGGGTAAAAGGGGGCCAGGGCAAGGGGAAAGGAATGATCGCGCACAGGGGGAATGACCCATATTCATGCTGTTTTTGGCCAAATAAATGGTGTGCCGCAGCCAGGTCTCGCCAAATGGCTAACAGGCGAATGCATGCAGCCCTTCCTAGAGACACTAGTGACATGTTGCTGTCAAATGTTGGTACTTGTCTACTTCCTCAATGTGTTACAAGTCGTATAGAGGAAATTAATATCAGAATGTTGTCAACGCGCTGTGGAAACATTTCGCTGTTCGTGCCAGTATACATCGCAACAGCGGAGGACGGTGAAATGCTAATTTAGTGTTCGGAATGGGGTGACTGAAGGGCTTTTGAACGCATTGCTAAAACATAACTGTACTGGTTGGACTAAAAAGGAATTCAGTAGAGCAAAGACAAAATGTTACCAATTCACCAGATAGCAGTGGCTGCCACTTGAGCATCAAGAGAAGAGCCAAAAAACAGAGTGGCAGGTAGATTGGGTGAACCACCGGGTAGAATTCAGAAAAATATTCAGTTCATATGTTTGTGATTGTTAAACACTTAACGTACCTCCTCGTTTAATGAAGACCGTGATGTTTCCTTATAGCTCAATGCAATAATGCATTTGTAGATGCGTCAAATACTATCATTGAGGCTAAGCTCGACTTACAGCATAGCAGACTCCTCCTTTCACCCGCAACTTGGTAGAAAGAACTGATGTGTGATTGCATTGCTTATTAAAATGCTACTGTGATAAGCATAAAACAAATTATCGCTAACTAACTATTTTCTAGTTGTTTTCATCACTCAAACACAGGAGAGCAAGGCCTAGTGTGAAAGAATTCTGCACAATTAAACGGAGCACAAACAACCCAGTGTTCCGTGTAAGTTTAGGGGTGAGCTGCATGCATTCGGTGTACTCCTATCGTGTTTATCTTTATAATCTGTGGTGTTTTATAATCTCTGCCCCTTCCCAATCTCGAAAACCAACTCGCACGCTCAAACATGTCATTCTTAACACAAACGCACACACTTTTTGAAAACTTTCCTTGAGCTGATGGCTGCCGCTCAGCAATTTGGTCAGGATTTCGCAACCTTCCCCGCCCCCCTAAGGCCTCAGGTTCTTGGACAAATGGCCTAGGGCACTTTTTTGCAGGACGGATCTTTCCCGTTTATTTTCTGTGGGTTGTATTTATTTCCATTCAAGTCGTTGCTAAGTGCAAGTCTTGGAATCGTTATTTGCATCCTGGGGCCCTGTGAATCCAGGGTAAATTGGATATCATGTGGGGTAGAAGGGGGAGAGGCTCTAGTTTGCCGTTCTAGGCCTCCTTAGAATGCTCCGATGTTCATGAGAGATGAAGTGCTGGCAGTTTAGGAACCTTTTGGCAGTGCCCTAAGTAGGATTTTGAGTTGTGAGTATTTGAAGCCCTGTTTTTTAAGTCCGAGAGTATATACAAGAGAGTAAAAAATAGTTTTCTCCTTCCCAAGGGAGTAACATGAATCCAGAATCCTTCCAATGCAAGTATACAGTTCAAACTGGCTAGACAACTGTTTTAGAAAACATTAGAAACAAAACAGTTGTATATCAAAGTTCTCTGGATACAGATCATTCACTACACTAGTGGAAAACCATCTCCTACAGAATAATTTCCAAGTACATGCTACCCATCTGCATCTTTATGATACGTTTGCCACAGGAACTCTGTTAAGAACGGCTACAGATTCAGAACCAACTACTAGCTAGTTACATTGGGTATTCATACATTAAGCACTTGCCTCTACCAGAACTACGTCTGTCACTCACTCCTACTGTTGTTGCCTGCGACTGTTTCCACGGCTTCTATAATTTTTTTCCTCTCTCTTCCCTTGCCTCCTACTACTAAGTCTTATTATTCCACCACCTGTTCTGGTCTGTTGCTCTGGCACTCTGTCCCTCCATTCTATGCATTCATTTATTGCCATTTCTCTCATCTGCCTTGCTGTCTCCATTGCTTTAACCGCTCTGTGTGTGTCTCTCTTTTTCTCTCTCTCCTGTTTAGCATCTTCCTCTCTCATATCACTGTGTTCTGCCCATTTTCTCTGTTGCTATCTCTAATGTTGATTATCTTTCTTTCACTGGTAAATTATTTTCTTTCTTTTTTCCATTTCTCCACCGCCTGCTGTTGATCTATTGTCTTATTGTGCTGCCTCACAATTCTTCTTTTGCTGTGCTTCTAACCCTCACTTATGTTGCTAGTTTTTGTGTGCCTCTCTTACCTGTTATTATCTGTTTCCTTACTCTCACTTTCTTTGTTGCTATACGTTCTATAGATCCTTGGTCTTTTTCTTCCTGCTGTTCCTTTCCTGCCCTAACCCCCTTTGTTGCCCTGTTTCTCTTGGGTTTAGAGTTGTTCTTTCACTCTTGTTCTTTTATTTGGATTTTGCTAGGGTAATGTTCAGTATCCAAAAAGCTGAAAATGCATTTTTCATTTACAAATCTAGCTCAGCTTGAACATGGAGGGGGGGGGGGGGTCCTTTGTAGGTAAACATGCATGGAAGTTAGGCTGGGCTATTGTCTCAGCAGATGCTTCACTTGCTTCCATGCAGATGCTTTACCTGCAGTGGATATACCATTACAAGTATGACAGCCCTGATGAGACTTGTGTGTTCTGAGCCATTGAACATTCCAGTCTCGCAGCTCACATCGCCATCCACACTGAAACCCCTGACATACCTCAACACCTCTGCCATTCGTATACAGGGACAACCTATGAAAAGAAATTCGGTCTAGTTGGGCACACATCGAATCTTCAGCACTAGCACTCTATCCTAAACCACCAACAGAACCCATCCACCTGCCTGACCTCCAGGTTGCTAACTAGAGCATAGCCAGCCCACGTAAGTCCTAACATGGCAACATGCACACATTCATTTTTAATTTAAATCCTTAGAACCTCCTACACATGGTCACCGAGGGCGTTCCAACCATAAAGCACATTGAGGCCATACAAATGGGGAAAGGGCGCTATATAAATGACGAATGCAATACAATTTAGCAGTCCTGTTGATGAGGGGAAAGCTAGGTCAGCTCTTCTATAATTCAAACCTTTTATGTGCTCTGCATTTTAAACATTTATCTTGTCTGCAGATACATCAGCTAACTGAGCTATTGGCAGGCTTGCAACCAGCAGGGTACATTTTGATATATGCAGCAGAATTATTCACACATTGAACTAAATGTCCTAACATGCAAAGGCCCGTAGGGTCGTGGTGGGAAGTCTTATTTAAGGCTTACTTGACATGACAGGCCTGTTCCGAGCCGGTTTGAATTGACTGTACTACACATAAATCAGGAGATTTTTAATGACTCGTGTGGCTTTGAAATGGGGTAGATATTTGGCAGCGTCACTCATTTGGCACAACATGAGAGAAGGAGAAATCATGAGAAGCACAAGATTCAAAGTCGTCTTACACCGTCCACCAGTGCATATCACCCCCCCCCCCCCGAATAGAGATAAGAGCTCAGACACTGTTTTTCTGTTTTTTGAGTTGACACATGTTGGTGATGTGCCATTACAGCCGCTCCGTTGAGAAATTCAGGCACTGTCACAAAATTTAGCAGCCCTGTTGCTACTAAATATGTATTAGCCCTGCTGTGACTAATTGACCTTGTCCTATGAAATGGGTACAGCAGCTTAGCTCAGACATGTGTATACTGTGTCTAAATATATAGCACAAAGTATTGGTATGTTCATTCCCACTGCTAAGAAGTGTTGCTTCTATTCATTTAAAAACTGTCAGCTAGTTCTGCTGGGAGGGGTTGCTACTGTTCCATTTTAAGTATAGAGTTCCATCAAAGAAGTGCTGGTACACTTCCTAACTGTGATTTATACCTTGACTGTAGGGGACGGAGATTTAAGGTAAAATTCAGACTGCATGCCTAACCATTCCTTCCTCTCTCTCTCTCTCTCCGCTGAGAGTACTAACAATATTGACTGTGCCCTTTCACGCAGCTGCTCACAAACACAAGCAATCTTTTAAAAATATACAAAACACCCGAAAGCCCTCGGTATATTAAACGGGTCTCAGATATGGATGTTTGTATGTCACTGAAAAAAGAGTATACCCGAACAAGTTTTTGAAAATATGGGGCAAATGGGAGGAAGAAAGCAGAACCATTCAGAGTTGTAGTGGAAGAAGAGGGGTGGGGGGTGTGTGATGGACTCTTGATTTGCTTAATCTCTACAGGTCTTGATTTAAGTTTCTCTTATGTCCTGCACTTCTTTTTTTACAAGTTTGAAACTAATAAAATGTGTTATAAAAAAAATGTATATATATATATATATATATATATATATATATATATTTATATACTAATGTTTGTATTTAACACCAAAAACCGTTCCTTATCACAACTGCCAAACACATATGCTTGCTGGGAGGCTCTGATACAACTTGAACACATCAAACGCCTCAAGCCATTTAATGTCAAATGAGCTTCAGAAACAAAGAGAAAATAGAGTATGAAATGTCCATTCTGTTCACTCGTAACACAGTGCCTGCATCAACTTTGCACTCTGGAAACTTGTACAAATGATTCTGCTGCAAATTAGCTGCCCTTATGCTGCTGGCTCCCAAATCGGGCTCCATAAGAATACGAATTATAATATTATTTCCCAAAGTGTGCTAAAATATGGGCACTGCACATTTGTGATCTAAAGTGAAACAAACATTAATTCACCTTCAAGTCCTGCACCGAATCGGAGCAGAAGACAAACTTTACCAATATTAAAAGTATTTCTATGTACAATTATCAACAGAGCAGAGTGTGTAACAGAACATGCCTCATCCCTGTTTGCTGTCAGCAGTGGGCGCCATGATTTATGGGGGTACCTGATCCGCATAGAAAAATGAAACGTGTCGTTTTCACAAGATTTAGGTGCATCGAAGTCATATTACCCACCTTATCTTGGGGGGATGTCTCCTGGCATCTAAGCTCCAGGCAATTTACCATGCAAGTTATTCACCGGTGGACAGCAGAGACAACAGGGTACAGTGGTCAGATTGCTCATACAGAAACGAAAATACTTGGTTCTGTAAATGCTTGTTTTGAACAGTGCAAGGAAAACATAGAAAATGTTATTACACCCGTGTAGATGTGCATCTACAGCTTCAATTGAGCCATTAACTCTCAGCAGACTGATTAGAAATAACCATGCAATGCCACATTTCTATGTTACACCTTGATAGACCTAGCTCAAAGGGATCACCGAAGGATGTGGTTTGGGTGTGGAGAGGCAAGTAGTCGGGAATTGCCACAGGCAGTCAACAGGTGGGTAAATAACCAAAAACATAATATGTATGTCCCTTCTCTATCTTCACTCCTAGCTGCACTCCAGTACGTTTTGGGTGTTAGGTGACACTGTACCATAGACATAGACCTCTACCTTAAAAGAAGTCCCACACAAATGTTACTATTGGTTTAGCACTGACACTCCGAGGTTAGTGCACTTCTAGTATGCAGGCTACCTCAATAGTAATCGCTCCAGCCCATTCCAACCTACCAGCATAAAATGCTCCGCTGGTGGAAGAATACATCTCAGGACCATAAAAGATAATCAGGCCTTTATCACTGAGGCAAGAAAATAGTTCTACACTTCATAAGGGATTTGTTGTTTTTTCATGAGGACTATGCATGCAAATAGGACTGGTCAGAGTCCTGGTATTTAGATATTGTACACAGATATAGTTTAAATGATTGTGTGTAGGCAGGTTCCTTCTCGGGTCTAATTCCTTTGCAGTGAGTTTGTTTACTGATAACTAACTCACTGCTCTATATTCAAGGCTCGGGCTTGCCGTGCCTCGCCACCCTGTTCTTGTTTGGCTAACTTAGAAGCAAAATGCCAACACACCCTTGAAAAAAGCCCAAATTAATAAATCTAAAAGCAAAAAATGCACAAAATGAGTCGCACAATAGTACAAACGGATTAGAAACCAACCCACATAAATATGAAGTGGGCAATATGAATTAAAAGAAAATGCAGACCTATTTTTAAAATGACATCAAGGCAGATCCATATGGTTGAACACAGTAGCATATGCTGGCAACATATATTAAGCAAATTGTTATATTGATCTCAGTGTGATTTATTATGAGGAAATATGTATGTTGTCAGTAGTACTGCACCTAGTCAATAAAATAAGTTGTCAGGACAGCTTACGGTTGTATGTCTTATTGCAGCCTTTGTTGCAAATGAACTGTTAGGATTTCTCTTTACTGCACCTTTCCTTCAGTCTTTATGGATCCCCCAAACCCTTTGCTTTTATTTTTAAATCTGACCTGTACGTTTTGCAGTGCAGTGAAGCCTTAAGCTTCACTACACTAGCCTATGCTCATGTGTTATGGGGAAACTGATATGTCCTTCAGGCTGTCAATACTAGGTCGTGTTACTGTGTTACTTTCCATCACTTGTGGTTACTTTTTATCATTGTACAATGCAGCTTACACTGCAGTACAATGGGGTCATTTTTGTTTTGCCCTAGACTAACACTCGGGGGATTTTTGGTTACTCTCGGTGTGCTAAAAGGATAAGCTGGCGGCAGCAGTGACTTCCCACTTTTTGGGGATTTTCCTTTTAGCTTTACTGCGTTTAACGCATTTGGCTACTAACTGTGGCTACTGGTGAAATATGGCCGTGCCACAAGATGTTCCCCTTGTCCTTTTGCCATCTTGTTCTTTAGCCTTCTTCCTGGCCTGAGAAGCCAGGAGAATCCTTATAAGGACTTCCAGTGCCCGGGAAAGCAGAGGGTGTTGGCGGGCTACTTGCGGGCTGTGTGTGTTTGCTGGCAGGATGTGGGCTGGGTCTGTCTGACCCCAATACACAAACTGGTTTCAAACTGATTGTACCACTGCTGTGGTGTGTGTAGGCTAGTCCTGCTATTGGCTAGTTAGGATAAGAAGAGGACCTCTGCACACATTCTTCAGAGATCCTAGAGAAACGTGAAGGCGCCAAGTATCCTGTCCAGCTGTGAGACCCACGAAGAAACCTGAGCCCTGACTGAAGATGGCCTGGCAACCAACTTCTGCTGCTTTCCTGGAGGAGCCCTGTCTTGCTCATGATCTTTAGCAGTCCTGCAAAGGGGCTGCAACCCTTGGAGTGGAGGGACCATCCATTCCTGATGTCTGCTTGTTGCCCTACCAAAGGAAGCCTTTGGAAGAGGCGTGGAACCGTCCTGTGGCTGACCAGCTCGGTTTTTGGGCTACCGTGCTGCCGGCGTCACTGTACCGAGTTTCGGCCTCAAACTTGGACGATCCTCAGCTGGCCGTACAGGGCTAACCTCTGCAAGATTTTGTCATCCTACCATCGAGGGGACCCGAGATGGGAGGGAAAGTCCGGCTGCTGAGTCCTTTTGCGTGGCCCTGCTACGGTGACCACCATCCGAAATAGCTTACCTGACTCGAGTCCAGTCCTGAGAGGGGGTGCTGCATCGAGTTTTGCTGCATTCTTCAATCGAAAGTCCTTGCAACACTGAAAGCCACCAACCAGTGATCAGCTGGAACCTCCAACCCCTGTGAATCGAAGACTGTGACTTTCAGGGGGAAAAGCAACGTTAGACCATCTCCCTTTGTCCTGCCAAGTCTGGGGAAGAATCGGAGTACAGGGGGTAAGTTGCAGAGTTTCTAACCTACCCCTATAGTCCCATAATAAGTCAATGGGCTTTTAATAAAACTTAATTCCAACACCATTGGCTTTGCCATCGCTTGCTTGCTTGCGCAAGCCATCTGACTGTTGAGGCTACTTTGGGGCATTAATCTAACTTGAACCCTAACCCTAAGAACCCTTCACTGGACCCCAGAGACCATACCTGGATTTTTTCCTGCCTCCTAACCTCTGTGGAACTTTAACCTGAACTATTGGGCAAAAGGCCCCAGTCAATTTAGGGCTGGACAATTTTAGTTAGAGATCATCTCTGTGGACCTTTTTGTGCATAATACTTCTCTTACCTTTCCTTTGCCGGAGTTTCTGATGTGTATTATGCCCTATAACAAAGTGAATGTATATATGTATTTAGTTTGATAGGTTGTGTGATAAGTCTACCCTCTAGTAGTCATTGTTCTACAGTGTGTACTGGCCATAACTAAATAACTTTATTTGTATACATCCTGTCTAAGTGTAATCTGTGATTCCCATTGTGTGACCTCATTGTGGACCCCTTGCAAGCTCACCACCTCTGAAGAACTTAGCCTAGACCGCCTGTCACTGCTACCTAAACTGGTTTGGCTACAGCTTCGCAGAGTTGTTCCAGTCACAATATAGGGTGCCCTTCTATTCATCTGTCCCGCAGGCCAGAGTATAGAAAATCAGTCCTAACTGGAACTCTGCCTCTACCTGCCATGAATGGTGCAAATGGAGGCACACAGGCTAGGCTGAGCACATAGTAAAGACAGATCACTGTGCACTGCTGAAGAAGGAAACGCTTCATTCACGAAAAATTATTAAAACCGAAATACCTTGGTTTAAATGGTGTAAGGCCATTTAAAGTAACACATTATGCATTTTCCTTTGCATGTGTAGAGCATTGTCAGTTATCATGCCAACCAGTTAAACCCATCTCTTTCGCTTCTCTGTAGCAATGGTTTCGGCATTATGGTGATGCTTCACAGCACCAAAATGCAACAGAACCAACAAAAAAAAACAGCAATGTCATTCTCGTCTTCCAGGCGGTATTTAGGGGTAGCTCCGCTTTCACCCTTTACCTGTGCTCCAGTCTCCTCACTTTTTCATTTTGCCCTTATTTACTTTAGAGGTAGCCTGGCATATGGCGGCAGCATTCTTGCAGCTAATTATGATTGGTTTTGAAAATTCTGCTTGGACTTATCAAATGAGCGTTGTAACGCTGGCCCAATATTTCAAACTGGTGTACTTTTTAGCTGCATAGGAATGACAATTCACCATCCCTCCTATCATTGCCCTGTGTCCTGTCTTTCTTTATTCTTCCAGCTACCTGTTGCTCTTCACTCCTGTTGTTTTTTTTCTAATTACTTTCCCTTGCACCACTCTCCAGCTGCTTTCTTCCCATGTAACTTTTTCTACATCGTCACTTCACTGTTCCTCGTTTTACCACCCTGTCTTTGCTGCCATTTCCATTCTATCGCCTTGTCCTTCCCTCCTGATCTCCTCCGTTACGTCCACTTTACTTTACTTCCCTGTCCTGTCTGTTCTCCCTTTTTTTGCCTCTGGTCTCCCCCTCCTCTTCACTATTCTCTCTCTCTCTCCCTCCCCCTCTCTATCTCATTCTACCTCTTTGTTCCACTCTCTCTTTCCCTCCCCCTCTACTACCCCTCTTTACCTTTCTCGCTCTCCCACTCTTCGTTCGATCGCCTTTCTGCTCTCGTTCCCCTCCATTGTCTCTGGACTTTCATCTGCCATGTTTTTTCTGGTATCTCGATCCTTCATTGAACCTAACTTCTGTTCCCGCTATGCACTGTTTTGTGACTTGTTTACTGTTCTGGTCACCCCATTGCTTTGTCTCTGCTCTCTAGTCCATCCTCTCTGCCCTTCTTTTGCAAACGTGTTCAGTCTCTCTCGCCCTCCTTGACTTTTAGACTGTACCACTTAAGCAAAAAATGCACCACCCTGAGTCCAACCTCTTTACGCCATTAGAGCCATGGTGTCGCACTGCAATTTGCTTCCCTGATAAAAGCTGCAATTTGCACCTCTTCTCATCGATTCCTTCTGGGATGCACAAGCTGTGCTACCTCTTCCCGCTGCTTCAGCCAGTGTTACTTAGTTCGGTGCTCTGTGCCTGCTTCAGACTCAAGCCATAGTTCTCATGGCCAAGATCCTGCCAATAGCTAGGGAGTGGAAATTCACAGGTCAGTGGAGATTTCAGGATGGTTGTGGGCCTGCAAGATTGGCCACGCTTTGAATGAGGTCCTGTTCGACTATTATACAAAAAAGGTAGCAGATGCCCCTCTCTAGATAGAACACGGCATGATAACCAGTTCTGTGGGTTTTTCCCACCTTGAGTGTCCGCAGCCATCGTGTTTTGCTTTCTGTGCTTTTCACAAAGGAGGAATAGCATTTGCATATCAGTCTTTGTCCCGCCCACAAGGGCAGTCCAGCACCAAAATGCCAGACAAACCTCAGTTGAACAAGAGTACCAACAGCAACCCCGTACAGGGGTGGAGCTGTGCCTCTCTGAGTACAGTGAGCAAGGGGTCCACGTCTGGGTTCCCCCAGGTAACTTAGGGTGACCAACCCCAAATTCCTTGCCAAAATGCAAAAAAGGTAGCCGGCACCCCTCTCTAGATAGAACAGGGCTTGATAATCTGTTCTGTGTTTTTTTTCCCACTTTGAGAGTCCGACTATTACTTGGAATGTGTTATTTAGTTTATTATTGAACATTTGTTAGGTGCTCGTACAACATAATTGGGTTTCAAAGCATCACATGGCTAAATGGGAAGGGAACAGGGGAGAGAACAAACATTGGCAAAAATAATAAATCTACAGTCGTGGTCCTACTAGGCCTTGTGGTATTCGGACGTGCAAGTGCAATGAAGAGAAGTGCAGGGGGGGGGCAAAGACTGGGCAAGTGTTGGTGGGGGCCCCAGGAGGGAAGTGCCAAGGGAAGCCAAGGAGGAGGGCTCTGACTAAGTGCTGCTGAGGGCGACTCCAAGGGTGAGATGTAGAGCCGCCAAGCAGGGGCCCGCAGGGGCGGTGCAGTGGGGGGAGATGCTGGTATCGACTGGGAAGAAGGGCCTGGTATCCTGTGAGTTTCATGAGGACAACGCCATCAGTCTCCGCAGCCGTGAGGTGATTAGCAGGGCTGCGAACGAGGGAAAGAGGTACAGAAAAGCAGAGTTTTTAGCAGTTTCTGGAATTTAAGGAGATCTGGCTCAAGTCTGAGGGGGCAGGGAGATTGTTCCAAAGGGAGGCACCAGCCGAAGAGAGGGACCTGCCCCCCACTCTCTGCTTGGAGACGCGTTTGACAGTCAAAGAGTTAGAGTTAGAGGAGCGGTGGCACTAGCAGGGGAGTATTTAGAGAGGGAAATTTGGAGATAGCGTCACAAGAAAGCCTTGTGAATAATGCAGAGGGTCTTGAATTTGATCCTTGCAGCCACTGGGAGCCAGTGGAGCGATTCTAGGGCTGGAGAGATACAGTCCCTGGGCTTGAGGCCAAGGATAAGTCTTGCAGCCCTATTATGGATTAGCTGGAAGGGGCATAGGGAGGAAAGAGGGAGATTGAGAAAAAGGCTGTTGCAGTAGTCCAGCCTAGAGAGAACCAGAGCTCTGCAGACATTGAGATTCTGTGGGGAAGGTGAGGAAAGGGAGGATGCCTCTGTGGAGGTAGAGCTGCAAGTGAGCCTTCTTGGTATGATCCATGATGTGAGGGGTGAAGGAGAGAGCGGAGTCGAAGATGACCAGAGTTTTTTGGCCTCACAGGACGGTGGGGGTAGAGGGCCCAGAGAGGGTGGCAAGAGAGTCAGAGGAAAGGAGGGCGCAGGTGCCCCAATGAGAAGGATCCCTGTCTTACTGGCATTAAGACAGAGATCGTTAGTTGCACACCATGCCTGAATGGCGAACAGACAATCAGGGATGAGAGAGGAGGAAGAGGGGGTAGTCGAGGGAAGTTTGAAGGAAAGCTGTGTGTCCTCAGCATAGCACTGGAAATGAGTAGAGAAGGAGATCGGGTTAGCCAGAGGGGCGAGATATTGAAGAGCCGTGGCGATAGGATAGACCACTGGGGGACGCCACAGATAGAAAGTGTGGTGGTGAAAGAGAAAGGGACTAGTTGCAGCTGGGAACGGCGATTAGTGAGGAAATGGGTCAGCCAATCCAGTGCCCGGTCATTGATGCTGAGGGTATCACAGAGTCGATTTATGAGGATAGAATGGTTGACCGTATCAAAGTCAGAGGAGAGGTCCAGAAGAATGAGAACAGCGGGAGAGTCGAGGTTTGCAAGCATGACATTGTGGGTGTTCAGGAGAGTAGTTTGGTGCCTCTGGATGCCCTGAATCCAGATTGATGGTCGTGGTGGTAGCCAGCAAGTTCAGTGTGGCGGGTCAGTTGGGGGAGGACCAGCTTCTCCAAGAGTTTACCCAGGAATGGGGTAGTGGAGATAGGGCGATAGTTAGCCGTACAGGAGGGGTCAGCAGATGGATTTTTTAAGAGAGGGTGCACAAGGGAGTGCTTGAAGGGACAGAGGGAAAGAGCCAGTGGCAAAGGAATGGTTACAGAAGTCAGAGAGAGCCAGGGCGAGAGTGATGTTGTCCTTAATGGTTCTAGAAGAGCAGGGGAGCACCTGTTTGGTGGAGACCTTCATAAAGTGGACAACTTTAGAGATACCGTCCGGTGCTATAGGCAGAAGAGAGTGCGGTGGGCAGCCAAGGAAGGCATGGAAGCAGGCATAGGAGTGGAGAAGGGGGTGGAGGAGAGTGAGGACAGGATGTCCTTGGTTATTATGTGAAATTGGAGGCCAGAGCTGTGCAGTGCCTGAGATGGAATGAGAGAGGGTGCGATTTTGCAGATTTTGAGAAGCTTGGCCCTGTTGCTAGTGGCTCCAGAGATGCAGGCTTGGATGTGGACCCGCTTCTTGGAGCGGATAGAAAAATGATATTGCCTTTGGAGCAGTGGCAGGCCAGTTCATCAGAGGGTAAACCCAAGGTCCGCCACTGAGTGTAGGTTTGGAGAGTATTTTGTAGCCCTCAGGAAGTGGAGTGTCAAGAGCAGTGACAGAGCTGACATTGAACCCCTTCTCGGTAAGAGCAAGGCCTTCTAGGTCAAAGTCTTCGAGAAGGAGACATATGTCAGGGGAATGTTTGACAGCAGAGCGAGCATTCAGAGTAGCTAAGTGAAGCTGGTTACCACCTTTTTTGAAGGTTTTTCGAGGGGGGTAGAGGGACTCTGGGTACTCTGATCGGTGGTGGTGGTGAGAGGAAGGAGTGGCAGGAGAAGGGAGGATGTTTTTGAGAGAGGACAGGCACCGATCGAGAAGGAGTAGATTAGGTTGAGCACATTGGGCCATGATGGTGCAATTGTGGTAGACATTGATTGTGACCTTCCAAGCATCGCTCAGACCACACACCTTTGCCAACAAGGATGTCTGGGCTGCAGAGTACACACAGATATGGGTACGCCTAGAGGTGCGGGAAGGGGACTTGCCCTCTCCATTAGATGCTTTGCACCCTCACCCCAATTGGTGCTGTGTGCCCCATGTCTAGCTAAAGATGCTTCAGCAGCCTTAAACGTGCTCCTTTGACCAGCTGGCAATAACATGGCTCTCCTTTGTTTGCTTAGCTTTCTTCTGGCCTGGAGCACACACAATGTTGATGGGTCATTTACCGTCTAGTGTAGCCACTTGCGTGGTCTCTTGGTGCTCTGGCGGGTCTGCAACAGAAGGAGGGTGGGGGGGGTTGTTAGTGTGGTTGAGGGGGAGAAGAGCAAGAGAGCTTTGATGTGCTGTTGGCAGCTTCAGTTTGGAGAAAACGGTAACCGAGCGTTGGTGCGTTTTCTCTTGGTAGCCGTCCAGTGATGTTGAGGTATAATTGTGTATTGTTTGGTTTCATGTTGGATGTTGTGACGTGGATGCGATTTGTGGTGTGGTGGAGGTTTGGTTGTGTTTAGTTCAGAGTTTGAGGGCGAGTATGCAGAATGGTGAGCTTTTAGTACAGTTAGTAGCAATTCATTTCCTACCCCCCAACAATCAATCTAAATGCAACACATTTCTCACCCCAACAATCCGTCTAAGTGTAATAAATTTCCTAATCTCAACAATCCACCTAAGTGCAATCCATTTCCTACCCCAACAATGCATCTCAAGAAGCTGAACCAAACACAATACAGATTTAACACAGTGCCTACCTCAGTGCAGAGCAGGGAGTATAAGGCTTAGCTACATGATTAGACAAAATGCAGAATATGGCTAACCTACATGAAAGACTAAATTAAAATATAGCTAAATGTACAGACTATATGCAAGATATGGCTAACCTATACAAGTAGGTATACCATACTGGGTAATTAGAGTGGTGTTTTTTTTTTAATGGAGTACAATAATGGCTATACTCCCTGCCCACACCACGCTTACCATATCAGTCGCTGCAGGTTGTCTGCGTCAGGCTTCCACAGGCTAGCAGGAACAAACGGGGAGTGGAGCTGCTAAGGAGAGAATTGCCCTTTGCCTCTGGCCCTTAGCCGAGGGCTGTCTGGACAAGGCTGCCCAGGCTCCTACTGTCAAGAGGGTGGACTCCAAGTGGAGCAGCCAATCAAGATGGGAGGGGGGAGGGAATGGGAGGGGAGAAGGCAGGGTGAGTGGTGGAAAACTGGTAATGCAGCGCCACAGGTGCAAGGAAAGGGGGTGAAACAGAGAGATGGGCAGAAAAAAAATGGAGGGGTCAGGCACAAGAAAATAGGGTGAAACCCATACAGCGAGAAGGGCAGAAAACGAAAATGGAGGGGCCAGGCACAGCCCAGCAGGCAGAAGTAAAGGGGGTGAAAACAACACAGAGAGAGGGCAGAAAAGGAAAATTGAGGGGCCAAGATGCAGGGTGGCACTTACCTCGATCTTGTCCCGGGTGGAGCAGCAGGACCTGCTTTTACATGCCTGCTGCAGCTCTAAACACTGTCTTGGTCACGGATCAGGTCAATATGAGAATTGATGGGCCAGGAATATCCTTTGGGCGGGGGGTATCTGTTTTAAAAACACACTTACCACATGATGTTCACACTGTTGCGTAAATGTGGTGCTTACAAGTTAATGTGAAGCAAAAAAAAGGCACGTTTCTTAAACCGAAAGCCAGCAGTTGATTACTTTTAATCTGGGTTTATTTTATTTTTTGTGAGAATACCCACACACAACCTGTGCCAATCTTGTTCCCCTTCCTTTGAGTGTTATCCCATAGTATATTTTCAAGGCTGTTACCAGCGGGTTAAACTGCTCAATCAAAATGAATGCTTATTGTATTGTGCTGATAGCAATAATTAGGAAATTGAGCTGTGGGTTTCTGGGTGCCAACTTTTTATTTTCACGATGGGGATTGAAATTCCCTCACCCTGAAAATGCACAAATAACCAGGCCAGATCTTCCACTAGCCAGAAAGGGCATTTTACAGCACATATATTTTAGAAGCAATAGCAAAAAGCTCTGTTTTTTTTCTCCAATATAATATTTTATTGGCATTTATAAACAACAGAGGCCTCATTATTCTTTGACATGCTTTTTAGTGAAACATAATAAACAAGAAAAAGAAAACATGTCTCAACTAAGGTAAAAAGAACAAAAAGACAAAACGAAAGGGGAGAAAAGAATGGGGGGTGAGTTCTGGTGTGGTCCGGGGGAGGGGTTGCGTCAGTCTCAGATCGAAGTTACAGGGTATGGGTGCTGTGGTTGCGATGGGGTAGGCCGCATGTGCGCCGGTCCAGGGGGCCGCTAGGATGTTAGTCCATTTTAGTTAGCCAGCGGAGCGCTGGAGGTGCCTGGCCACTCCCGGGAATCTTTCCACAAAGTCCAGGAATGGGCCCCAGGTGCTGTGGAACTTGTTTTGGTTGCCCAGGCAGATGGCAGTAATTTTCTCTGCTGCGGCGATGTCCCAGCATTTATCCCACCACACGGGGATTGCTGGGCCTTCCTGAAGTTTCCACAGCTTGGCGATTGAAATTTTGGCTGCGGTCAGTAGGTGTGAGCAGAGGTCCACTAGGTTGCCTGTCATCGGGAACTGTCCTTCTCCCGTGTCTCCCAGTATGACAATCCCGGGATCCCACGGTATTGATAGGCTTGTGATCTGTCGGATTTGCTCCAGGACCTCCCTCCAGAACTTCTCTGCCTTCGGGCATTCCCAGAGGAACGTGGAACAACGTTCCTGTGTCCGTGCAGCCCCTCCAACAGTGTGGTGGGATAGTGGGGTTGCATTTGTGAAGAATTTTGGTGTCATGTAAAACCTGTAACAGACCTGAATGGCTCCCTCTTTGTTCGTTACGCTTTTAGAGGTCTTGTGGGTTCTTCTCCAGATGTGCTCCCAGCTGGTCCTGTCTAGTTCGCGGCCTAGGTCTCTCTCCCACCGTGTCATGTAGGGCTCCTTAGAGTCGGGGTCTGCCCTGTCCAGCAACATGTACAGGGTGGAAATCTTCCCCCTGGGTGGGGTTGTCGTTAGCGTGAGCTCCAGTGCTGACAGTTCTCTGTGCCCATGTATTCTCATTTAGTCATGTGACAACCAATGACGGAGCTGGGTGTAGTAAAACCTCTCGGTTTCCGGTACCTGGAATTTTCTCTTGCAATCCTCGAAGGTAGAGAGTCTCCTTCGTAGAAGTCTGCTACGCGCTGCAGGCCACCCGCCTTCCACTTAGAAAAAACATTCTGCCCTTGTCCTGGGGTGAAGTCTGGGTTCTCCCAGATCGAAGAGAGTGGACCCTCCGTGCTCCTACAGTTCCACCTCGTTGCTGCCTCTTTCCAGCTGCTTACCGTGTTCCTGGTGGACGAGAGGGGCCCGACGTTAGGGGGATTTTAGAGCCATGTGATGTGTGGGAGGGATCCCAGTGGGTATTGGCTCCAGTCCTCCTCCAGCTTTAGCCAGCGGGACTTGTTGATGCCAGGTTGCCACAAGAATGCCGCCGAGAGCTGGGCGGCTAGGCAGTACCTTTCGACCTCAGGGACTCCCAGACCCCCGGACCGAGGGCTCCTAAGTAAGACTTTCCTGGTAACGCGAGGCTTCTTGCCCCCCCAAACAAAGTTTTGCATATTTGCTTGCAGTTTCTGTTTGGCTTGTTTGGGTATTGCTACCGAGAGGGCTTGGCAGTGGTAGAGCGGTTTAGGGACCAAGTTAATCTTAAGTGCTGCGATTCTTCCTAGCCAGGATATTTCCTGTTCTTGCCAGCGGGTCATATCCGACTGTAGGTCCTTCAGCAGGGGCGGGAGGTTTAGTTTGTAGGTGCGTTCTGCTAGCTTCGGTAGGCGGACGCCTAGGTAATTTAAGTGGGATCTGGCCCATGGGATTGGGAGGCAGGCCGCTATAGAGTCCAGCGTTGCTCTTGGAATGTTGATGCCCAGTGCTGTGCTCTTCTGAGGTTGATTGAGAACCCTGATGCTGACTTGAATCAGCTTAGCTCCTCCCATAGTGCAGTGAGAGATGTGCTTGGCTGCGTAAGTGTTAGCAGTACATCGTCGGCATATAGGACCGCTTTCTAGGTATCGTCCTTGAATTTGAGGCCCAGGATTGCCGGGTTCTGCCGGATTCTGGAGGCGCATGGCTCCATTGACGGAGCGAAGACAAGAGGCGACAAGGGGCAGCCTTGGCGTGTGCCTCTAGTGATTTCGATTCTTTGGGATCTGGCGCCGTTGATCCTCAGGGTTGTGGTGGGGTGCTGATAGTTAGCTATCGTCCATTTCAAGAATTTCGGGCCAATTCCGTAGTGACACAGTGTCTCCCTCATATAGCCCCAGTCCAGCATGTCGAACGCCTTGTGTGCGTCGAGCAAGGCCACCACTAGCTCTTCTCCAGTTCTATTGGCTGTCTCAATGATGTTTAAGGTGCGCCTGATGTTGTCCGAGGTGTTGCGCCCAGGAATGAAACCTGTTTGGTCCGGGTGAATGAGGTATGGGAGGAGCCCGGCGAGCCTGCGTGCCAGTTACTTCGAGAAGATTTTGGAGTCTACATTCAGCAGAGCAATTGGGCGGAATGACGCACAGAGTTCTAGGTTTGCGCCTGGGTTTGGAATCAAAACTGTGACCGATTCCTCCATGGAGGGGGTGGTGGAGCCAGTTTCGAGGAAGGAGTTGAAAAGTGAAGCTAGGTGGGGGGGCCAGGATGTGGTTGTATTTCTTGTAAAATGGCGCGGGCAGCCCCTCTGGGCCAACCTCCTCCGAGGATATAGGGTCTTCCAGGGTGTCCATCTATGGGTGGCGAGGTGGCCTTGGGATCATGCTCAGGTAGGCGGTGTGTACTGACGCTTCCGTAGGGTTCCCTGACATTACCTTCCTATGGTGCTAGGTCATGATGGTTATCTTCGGCCTCAGAGCAGCGTGGGGTTCCGTAGGACTGCAATGTTGTTCCTGGTGTGTATTTTCTTGAGCTTATGTACGAGTAGGCGGTTGGCTTTGTTGCTGTTCAGGTAATAGTACTGCTTCGTGTATGTCAATGCTCGGGCTGTACGGTCTGCCAGGTGCATTTCCAGGGCTACTTTAGCTTTGCTTAGCTCGTTCCATGACCTTGTTGATTGGCGTCGTTTGTGGTTTGCCTCTTTCTGTGCTACCTCCGTTTCCAGTTCTTCTGATTTTAGCTGGTGCCGGCACCTGTGTGCTGCTGAACAGTTCATGGCGACCCCTCAGATCACTGGCCTCATGGCATCCCACACCATAGCCTCTGTAGGCCCTTTTCCCACATTCTCTGTGAAGTCGTGATTGAGGGCTTCCGACAACTCCTGGCTGTCTGCAATGTCTGTGAGGAGATAGTCCTGCAGCTTCCAGGCTCTGTGTCGTGGTGTTGGTAGGCCTTCCGTCTGGAGCTGCGCTATGACTGGGGCATGGTCGGAGATCACTCTCAGGCCGATGTGGATGTTCACGATGCTTGGGAACAGCGAGCTTGAGATGAGTAGAAGGTCTATCCTGGAGAGACCCCTGTGGACATGCGAAAATAAAGTGTAGTCCCGAGTCTTGTCGGTCGCCAGCCTCCAGGCGTCGATTGTCTTTGTCTCTCTTAGGAATTCTGCGAACCCCAGTGCCTTTGTGAAGACTGTTCCAGTGGGCGGCAAGGTCTTGTTGATGGTTGGGTCCGGGGTGAGGTTGAAGTCCCCTCCGATCAGTAATTTGCCTTTGGCAAAGGACGATATGACTGGGAGGATCCTAGGGCAGTAGATTGCTATGATGGTTATTGGGAGCTCGACCAGTAGGGTTTTAATAATTAGGAACCTGCCCTCAGGGTCCCGTTTGACCGTGACCTTTGTCAGTGCCGCTGATTGACTGAGCAGGACTGCCACCCCTCCCCTCTTTTGGCTCGAGGATGCGATGAGTTTCTTGTAGAAAGACTGCATCCGCCTCTAGCTGGGTCAGGTGGTGTTCCACAGACTTCTGTTTCCTGGGGGAGTTGAGACCCTGGACATTCCAGGTGATCATGGTCAGGTTCTTAATGGATGACCCCATTTCGGTGTGGGCGGTTTGCAGCTAGTGAGCACCATCATGCTCCGCTTATTGCCATCCTGTGTGGGCAGCTGCCAGGTGAGCTGGGACCTTTGTTGGCGGTTTGTCCCCCCTCGGTGGCCCTCCTCTACTCTCCCCCACCCCCATTCAAACAAACTTGATCACTGGGCCAGCCTTCGACCAACGGGGACTCTGGCTGGGCCATCGCAATCCCTTAGGCCTCTATTTCGTGGTGGTGAGAGCTGTATGTGAGGTTGAGGTGTTGTTTTACTTAAAGAATTCGGTGCATGTCCAGTGTTAGTAGCTGGCGTCTGGTTTTTGGCGATGCTTGTCGATTCCTGGGGAGCCTGGGTGTCGGTGTCGCCACACCTTAGCCGTCGTTGCTTGGGCGCTTCCCTTTGAGTGGGGGTCCCCTGATTCTTCGACGGCGCCTCTCCACCCAGGACCGGACCGGTTAGAGTTCTGCTGATCTTCTTGGTCTGAGGGCGCTTCCTTGTTGTTGGTTTCTCCCCCTGCTGCCGGGTTCAGTAGTTTTTCAGCCTCATGTAGTTTTCGAATGTGGCAGATGCTCCCATTCCAGGGGAAAATGAGGGCCGTGGGGGAAGCCCCAATGGTATGATACGCCCTTTTCCCTCAGCCATTCCATCACTGGTTTCAGTGCTTTCCTTTTCAGGAATGTGGTGGCGGCAAAATCTTGGTAAAGGGAGATTGAGGCATCCGTGAACTGTATTCGCGGGGAGCTCCTAGCCTCCTGCATGATCTCCTCCTTGACCTTGAAGTAGTGTACTCTAGCCAGGACGTCCGGCGAGGCCGAGGCGTTGGATTTAACTCTAGTTCAGTGGACCCTGCCGAGCACCAGGGGGGAGTCGTCCGGCAGGGTGATTATGAAGCGGAAATCATCGCTCACATAATGCTCGCGGTCTGCCTCTGGAATGGATGTGGGGATCCCTCTCAGGCGAATGTTGTTGCGGTAGGAGCGGTTCTCTGAGTCCTCCTGCTTGAGTTCGAGTGCTTCGCAGCGGGCTTCAAGTGCGCTCAGCCTGTCTGCTTCCTTCTTAATTTCGTAGCTGTGCTCGCACAGGGTGGTTTCCGCCTCCATTGTTCTTGTCTCTAGTTCTCCCACTCTCGTTTCGAGCGCTGTGATGGTGCTCTTTACCTCCTCGGTGCCCTTCTGAAATTCTTTGGTCAATGCTGCTAGGAGGTCAGACTTCGTGACCGCCTGAGTCGGGCCTTCCCGGGGTGGTTCTGCGTGCATGCTCCCAGCGTTGGTATCCCCTGGTTCTAGGCGGTCCCCCTCCTGGATCTGTCTGTTTTAGGGGTGGATAGGAGAGTAGCTATGAATGCATGCTTCGCTGGTTTTTTCGACATGATGGATGTAGGTCCGAGTCTCCAGCTGAGGTGTGATGTGCTGAGGTTGCAGCGTAGAGATTTGGGGCTGGTCCGGCAGTTTAGGGATGAGGGGAGCTGTGACTGCTTTGGCTGCGCAGACTCTGGGCCACTCCAGTGTGAAGGGGGAAGCGGGGTGCATCGGACCGCAGTAGTGGCTTCCCTGCCCAGGATTTTATTGTCCTGTGCGCCCAGCTCCTGGTTTGACTATGGGGTGCGACCTGGTGTTCGCCAGAGGTTAGCCGCTTTGAGGCTTGGGTGTAGCAGGTGGTGTCCGCCGTCTCTGAGGGTGCCTCTGGGGGTGTGCGAGTGCTTTGTGCCTGACTGGCTTTTGCCTGGCTTTTGGTCCGGTGATGGGTGTTGGTGCGAGGGGTCGAGCCCTCAGTGGTCTCTTGGCCAGGTGGTGTTGTGATTCAGCTCCTGGTCCTGTGGGGGGCCCTCCAGGAGAGTTGTTGACCGGGAGGTTCTGTGGCCCGGCTTCCAGGACTGGCTGTGAGGGGCGGCCAAGGGTTTTCTGGTGGTTGGATGCTCTGGGTTTTAGGGTGCTGGTGGTGGTCCCAACCTCCGGGGGTGTGAGGGTGCTTTACTGCGGTGTAAATTGTTCCAGTTGATGGCTTTGTTCTGGTGGTAACTCCTTACCCCAAGTAGTCTGTCGTGTGGCGGCCCAAGCCCCTGCTGAGATAGGGGGCCGTGCTGAGGGATGGTTCTAGAGCTTGCTTGGGCCTTGGTTCGGCGGTAGGTGTCGGGATGAGGGCTAGGGGGTCCGAGGAGCTGGTTGTGTCAGAGCTGTGTGGGGAGAACCTGTATGGTGCAAGTTTCTCCCTGATGTCCATACGACCGCAGCACCGGGCACTTCCACTGAGTGTTCTTAAGTTATGTCTTCCTTCTAAATCTTGTGTTGCCTAGAGGAGTGTTTGGTCCCCCAATTGGAGAAGAGGGCACACGACCCAAATGTGGGGGCCCAACCTTCTCATAGATGAGGCGTAAAGTTCAGAGATTTGTTTGAGGTGTTCCACGTTACAGAGGGCCTCGGTCTCGTGTCCATTGGGAGAGAGTCTTCCTGAGGAGGGCACACGCCCTGCTACACAGGGGCCCAACCCTCTTAAACCTTTTTGTGATAGAGACTGGATTGGCTGGACACAGATGCTAGTCTTTCCACTTTTCCTGGTGTTCAGTACCGTTTCTCTATCTGGCACCGCGGCACACCTGGGTCTTCTGTGATTGTTAGTCTGTTCGCACTCCAGGGGACAGGTTGTACCTCCTTTGGATATGCCTGTGGCTGGCTTTCACTATATTGCAATATTGGATGGAGTGTCAGTGTGTGGGCGAGTCGCCTGCTGGCGCTCCCCGCGTTGGCACTATCATTGTGCGTGGGATCGTGAACATCTATTGCCCTGTATCACTTTTCCCCTGTGCCCTAAACAACCAGTATCTCAGAGCAAGAGGGTTGTTGGTACGTGGTCCGCCGTGTCCTCAGATGCTTTCAGAATGAGTCCAATTGAGCTGGTCTCACAGCACCCTCATTAAGTGAGAATCGGTATGTGGAGTCGTCGTAAACTCTGCCCCCAGTATGTGCGTTGTAGCATCCTTATCTGCCGTGCATACAAGCTCTCCACTAGTCTGTGCGGGCTCTCGCCGGCACAGCCTGTTTAACAGGTGGTACTTGTTGCATCAATTAACACCATGGGTGGGGGTTGCACACCTCAGTTGTCGTGGGGTCAGAGGCACATTCAGGGTAGGTTTGTGGCTGATCGGGCACCCCGAACTCCAGTACTTAAGCACCCAAGCCCCCCCGCCCCCTCAGTGGATCTTCTGAGGTTCACTTTTCCCGCTGGCCCGTGTTGTGGCAGAGCAGTGTGCGCTGAGAAGGGTGGCCCCTGCGCAGGCCACGCCACGTTATGTCTGGGCTCTCGGGGTGCTGAACAGTTCAAGGCGGCAATGGGTCCTGGGGCACTTCAATGCTGGTGTTCCCTTCCCCAGACGAAGAGGGATATGCAAGCTGGTGGACACCGCTGTTGCAGTTGGCAGCGAGCACCCGACAGACTCGTCCTCCGCGGGAGCCACGGGCAAAGTGGTGTTCACCGGCTCATCGTCTCGGGATCCACACGTCGCGAAGCCGTATTTAGGGTGTCCCTTGCGCCCCTTGACCAGATCCGTTCCCGGAAAGGTCCGCTGCTCCCTGCCGTCCCACGGGGGCGATGTCCTCGAGGGGGAGCACTATTTCAGAGACCGTCTCATTATTTTGAGATCGGGATGGAGGTGAGCAGTCCCACCGGCCAGTCTTGCACAGTGTTCGTTATACACCAAGTGTTTGCTCTCCCGCACTAGTGCCGTGAATCTCAAAAAAAAATCTCAAACCGGATGTTTGTGTAAAAGATGCTTCGTATTTTGACCATTCTACATTGGCTCAGCGGCAGGGCCACAGCCGTTATTAACACAGTGCAGTGACACCGCCGCAGCGGAACGGAGCTTTGTGCTACCACCACGTGCCTGGCTCCAAACTGGACGACACAGTTCCCACTGTGCCGGATCTTAGCGTCTGGGTCTTCGGTCAGGGTTAGGAGTGGTAGTTGTCCTGACCAGCCCTGATGGTGCGCAATAACCTCGCTGCAACGGAGCAGAGTATTTTGTCCCCACGGCATGTCCGTTCCAGACTGGATGATGGCGCTCCCAATGCATCGTATTAATTGCCTGGGTCTCCGGCTAGTGCTAAATATGGTGATTATCCTGGTCACAGTGTCATTGGGCCCTGTAGTGCAGTTTTAATAAACGCTATCCCTTATGTCCATATTGAGTATTGAAAATGGGTTGTGCTCTCCCACGTAGCTGGGGGGTGGGGAATTGTACGCAGATAGGGAATAGTGGCCCACGACGTGACTGGCACGTGTTTTAGGGCTTGTTGGGCTCTCGCAGGCAGAGCCGCCGCAATCGGTCGTGGTCTCCTTCCCTCTTCACTACTGTTGGCACACTGCAGGTGTTAACAGGATACTCATGCAGGTTGCGTGATGTTTTCCAGCCCCCTTAAGCGCGGTGTAGGCTGATTGTTTCAAGGGACTGTCCGTGTCCTCCCCGTGGAGCGTGTGCCGCATCCACGTTATATCCGCATGCTTCCCAAAATGATTGATTAGAGGATTTTGTCGTTCCCTACCCGTACTGGTTCAGCATGGGGTCTCCGTCTCTTCCTGATGACCTTTTCCACGGCGTGCCAGGTTATCACTTGTCACATGAAGTCTCCGCCGAGAACGGTGCTGCGTGTGAAGTTTGGATGAAGTACTTCATGTGGTTGAGCCGCTCTCGATGGTTGAGCGGGTTGCACTTCTCCTGCGGTAGTTGTCTCTCCATGCCGGATTCTCCCCGCACCTGGGTTCACTTGTCACCGATCCGGCCAGCTGTCTGCCTGTATCCGTCTGCCCTCTTCATCCAGGGGGCCCGAGCCAGCTGGTCTCAGGGCACCGAGCAAAGACCAGCGATTCCGGTATGATGATTCGGGGGGGCGAGGGGGTTCAGGTTTGGAGATGGCTGTGAGGCCAACATTGGTCGCCGTGCCAGACCATTCAGGAGAGCTCTGGTGCTGGGCGTCCAGCCCGCCAATGTTAAGGGCTAGCTCCTCCCCTTCTAGGCCTTCAACGCCCAGCTCCCCCCAGCAGCCTGAGTTAATTTCTGCCTGGTACTCCCGGGTGGCCAATGTTCCCCGTCGCCTCTGCTTTAACTTGCCAGCAGGATATCTCGGCCAGTTTGAGTCGGATTTCTCCTCTGTTCACGGTGTATGTTCTTTTAAGGTCATTGAGCACCCGGCATTGCAGATGTTATCGGAGGGTGGCTCCAAAACTGATATTTTCTTCAAAAGGACGAGGTCTGGATCGGAGCTCTGTGGTTAGGCGGCCATTACGTGTGTGCCGTTACGGGGCCCCCCCAAAAGCTGTATGGTTAAATGGCTGCTTTAAACCCCTAACATTTCAGCAACATTTGCTCAACCTGCTGAGTTTCCTTGTTTGCGTTCTAGTTTTAGAACACGTCACCTTCCTTTCAAAGAATTCCACCTTGGATGTGATCCATGATGGTGCTCAAAATCACTGCATTACCAACCGGGCAGTACGTGTACATGCCTTATGAGTACACAGACTGTCTTTGACTACATATTATTTGATGATGAGCTGGAAGTGATGTCTGGTTAAGTTAAAAGCACACTGTCCCTTGCTCATTGCACAATATCAGGTGGTTGAACTATGAGTGATATCTCTTCATTAAAGAAATGCTGTCTCTTGTTTGTAATGTACATCCAGAACAAGAAGCTGCATGGCTGCATCAAACAATGTTTAAGAGCCAGTTACTATTACACATGTGTAACCTAGTGTAAAGGCATCTCAAATTAGATCATATCTGGTTGAGATGCTAAAATAGCTCTTCATCACATTTCTTTCTATTACTTATATACCTGGCTTTATAATCTGAAACCAAAACTACAATTACTGTACATGAATACTGAATAAGGTATGTAATGGAAAGTGGTCTTATATAACGCCCGTCTGCCAACAAGGTTGGCCTTGCTGCCAACAGCTCTGTAAGAAAGGAGGGCAGGATGTGTTAGCCAGAAAGTGAGAAGGCAGATACAGAAACTGAGTGTTAATGGATGCAGGTCGGAAGTACCAGTTACCTGTGTATTGATATGAAAATCTGTGTTTGTGGTAGGTACTGGCCGGGCATGTTAGCCATATGGGCCGCACCCGAATTGTGGAGTACAATAATTGACAGCATTGTTGTTGAGCTAGTTGAGGGATGAGGTGGGTGGAGCGTGTGGGGCGAGGGTGTTGTCACTTCCTGGCTCTTGGTGGTAGGTTTCACTGAGATTAAAGGTGCTGACCAGTGCCAACACAGGAGAGTCTAGGTTCCATGAGTCGGCTTGGTTCCCTGCAAATGGTAGTGCCAAGAGTTTTATAAAATGCTTTTCGTAAATTGGCCCAAGTTTCTGGTGCACAGTTATTAGCCGGTTGCTATTCTATTTATTTTCTTTCAAAGTGGTTGTTTGATAAGCGAAATGTTGAGGTGTTTCCTAAAGTCAGGTGGTTCTTCTCCGTTTGGGTAGGGTGTTCCAATGTTTCGTGGCCAGAACTGAAAAAGATGATCCTTTTAGGCATTTCTTGTTGTAGTTGTGGACTATTACTAGTGCAGCATTGCTGGACCTAAGTGTTCTGGAAGAAGTGTTGTGTTGAAACCTTTGAAGGAGGAAGGGTCCCATCCCTGTCATAAAGGATGGAGATGCACAAGGTTTTGAAATGAACACTTTTTTGATGGGAAGCCAGTGGAGCGTACATAATGCTGACGTGATACGTTAAAATCGCTTGATTCTGAGAAGTAGTCTTGGCGCTGCATTTTTAACTCTTTGAAGTTTCCTAGAGAGTCCGAGATAGAGGATGTTTGCATATTCTAGTTTATAGTATTCAAGAAAAGATGATAATGGCACTGTGCATGAATGTTATGTAAGGTAAGATGCAGTGTAACATGGGAGAATCTGCTTTTGACGATGGCTTTGACCTATGGTACAAGAGTGAGGGTGTTGTCCATTTACGTTAAAGATTTCTTATTATGGTTGATGGGTTTGGGCAGGGTCTCATCTAGTCCGGCCATAGGATTGTGGTGGAGTTAGAACCTGTAGATTACAGGGCATCCGCTCTGTTTTACTAGGGTTGAGTTTTAGTCGGTTTGCTGTCAGTCATGCGTCCACCTTTGCTAGGCAGTTTTTCATGTCTGGGGCATTTGGTGATCGCTAGGTCACAACTATGTAGATTTGTTTTTCATCCACGTAGTTGTAGCAAGAGATACCAGATTGTGTGATGTCAAGTAGGGGTGTCATGTAGATGTTGAAAAGTAGAGGGGACAGTGTGGATCCTTGGGGTACCCTGCATGTAAGTGGGTGAGGCCGAGAATTGTAGGGACCTAAGATTGTGGTTTCTGTTCTACCTGTGAGGAAGGAGGTGATCTATTGTAGAACTGATTCTTTAATACAAATATCTTCCCGTATTTTTAGGAAGATCTCGTGACTGATGGTGTCGAAAGCGGCTGAGATGTCTAGCAGGAGGAGTGCACTCTAAGTTTTCATCCACATTGTTTTTGAGTGTATCTAGAAGGCCTAAAGAAAACATGCATCCGGAAGTGTATGAAAGTGTTTGGCTGTTGGGCTGTACTTTATGCTCTGCGCCGCCTGAAAAGTCCTGATTCCTGCTGGTGCCAGCGCGGCTACAGCTACTACAAGATATCACTAGTCGGCAAGAAGAAGTGCGCCATCTCGGAAACATGTGATTTTGCCTACCTCATTGCCACAAGTACATGTCCTGGAACTGGGGCTCGTCTACCAACACGTTGACGTGCGCATTTTGGAGCGTGATTTGTGCCCTGAGCTAAGTCCTTATACTGTCCTTGTTTGCTTCCTAGCACTGTTCTCCAGTGGCCCGCCCTCCTCGCAGCCCATTGGTCCTATGTACATATAAAAACCCGATGCACGCTCATCTCGCGCGTGCATCCGGAAGTGTACGAAAGTGTTTGGCTGTTAGGCTGGCGGGGTTTGGGGATCAGGTTACGTTAGAAGTAAGTGTTTACATATTGCATCTTGATTATTGCCTGTACTTTCAATACTCGCATTTCTGAATTGTGGTTCTTGCTCAGCACTTTAAAAATGAGGAAGAACAAACTTCCAATAATGAGAAAACAAGCAGGAGTAGATTTATTTGCTGCTGTCAGTACGAGACGCACTAGCCTCGCCCGAGCAGCAGCTCTACCATTACCAGATCCCAATGATGATGAAGACGCACTATTGCAATGTGCGCAAGACTGCTCCTTAATGGGCAAAACAACAGAGGACCAAATTGACCCCTCTCAACCACTTTTTGTGGAGGAAGAGTCACCTGACGTTACACTAATAATTTAAAAAAAAAAACAAATCACGAAGATGAGGTGCCACATGTTATGAACGACATGTGCAAACCAAGTAACTTTAACTATGATAATCTTTAGACTTTCCACACACTCTGCCATCAAGTAATTATAATCCTGTAGCCAATTGCATGGGGAGCACGAGTGAACCATCTCAACCAGCAGTGGGCTCTGACCTATCAGTCATGATGGGTATTTTCAAAAGACTGATGCTGTTGGAATTAAGAAAGCAGACGGCTGCTATTATGAACCTATCTGCTGAAATGGGGCTATTACCCCCGAGATTTACTGATGCACTAACGCAGGCATTAAAGATTGACCCGAGGATAGACCTTACAGAGGAAAGGGGTCATAGCCTTGAAAAGCGAATAGCGGGCGAAGACATTCTCTGTTAACTGATGAGAGAATAATTATTCCCACAACACAGGAAGAGGTTCGTGATCTGTCAGTAACGGGCAATGACGGAATGAATTGGGTTTTGGATGAGAAAGGTAACCAAGCTAGTGATGTGAGGGAAGCTCACAAACAGGTAGATACTGACGACTTTGAATTAAAAATGTCTAAAAGACAGGGAAAAAACTAGCGAAAATGAAGAAAAAAAATATCAACGAGGCTCACAAAAACTCATCTAGAAAATGTTTGAGGGATCGTGATCTTAAACTCACCATTCAAGCCGCTGCAGATGCAATTTTAGCACCTGGCAGCAAAGTAGTAAAACCCAAAAAAAGTTGTCAAAGAATGATGAGCATATAGATCTTAAAGAAACTAACGATCAAGCACCGCAGAGTGTATTTTCTGAGGGGGATTATGCTCTCTGCGATGTAATGAAAAAGAAAAGGGAAGATATTTTTGAAATCTTCAAAAACAAAGCCCTGACAGGCAATACTTGTGAGCCCTCTAATTCCAATTTTGAATGGGGACTGAATAGTCATGTTAATCCCACAGCAACCTCAGTCATGACTGCAAGAAAGACGTATCTTTCTGTCAAATCAGGTGAAATTAGTGATCAACTGAGGCAGTCTGTCGGAACCACTGTCAATACTGGCCTTGGTAACCCAGAGTGGAAAGCCTCTCTTAGCATGATGGAGACAAATTTGTGTAATGAAACTGACCACGACCCTACCAATACTGCAAACCATGTGATACTACCATCAAGGTTAACGAACGAGGTACGAAACGGGTCGGATAAGGCTGACCTAACTATTAAGGAAGATGATCTGTGTTAATTGATTCTCAGGGTGTTTAAAGATAACTTCCTGTTAGAGACCAGGTGTAATTTGTTAGATCCACCTCCCTCAATCAAGACAGTAGAAAACACTGCAGATAAAAACAAACGTATTGACATAGACGGGATTAAGGTCGCTGGTCATCACGAGAATGAGAACAAATCCGGTGGCAGGGATCAAACGGTTTTAATACATCAGGACACTGACCTGAGACCGCCAGTTCACCCCGAGCTATCCGGGTTAATCATCAGAACACTATTCAACGATACTGGTAGCATGTCAGTATCCATTGTAGAGCTGATTCTTTAATATCAGTAGACCTTTGAGTAGACCCTATATCCTATCATTATTTGCAACCATCCCGAAGTTAAGCTTAATCACGTCAGCAGACATATACAGTTAGTCGATTTCATACATAAATCTAGATACGACTACGTACGTCTAGTTATACCCTCTCCTCTGGAGAGGGCTCTTCTTTTGAAAGAAGCTGAACAGCTTCAATGCAGAGGTTTTGACATCTTTGAACAGAAGCTTACCATGCCCATTACTCCCAACATTTTTTTCGAGGCTAACGACACAAAAGAGGGGTCACCAAAACCTATCCTTGGACAGGGGTAACCTGAAAATGGAATCCAATTTGGACAAACCGGATTGGAGGTGGTTGGCCCTGTCTCTGCGGGAGTCAATCGACACGCTGAAACAGCTGGGCAAGCCCCTCTAGCTCTTATAGCAACTTAAAACTAGTGAGCTGGAACTCTAGAGGTTGTTTTAAATTGATGCACAATGAGAAATTGATGTTTGATTTGTCACAGTTGGACTTTGTCCTAATACAAGAATCATGGTCTAGAGTCCAACTCTGTTGGGAAGGCTTCACTTTGTCATCACTTTGTGCACATGGTGTGAATAAGGGTCGTCCTAAGGATGTCTCATTATTGCTGCTAAAGACTCCAACCATTTGACTAAAACTGGAGAATGGTGTTTTTCTCATCACTTTCTTCTGGCCTCTTATCAGTTGATGCTTAATGAAGAGTGCATTTCTTTACTTATTGTAAATGTTTATTGGAACCCTAGTGAACAGTTGGACCTGCAATTAGTGAATGAACGGAGTCATCTAGGATATTACCTAAAATTATGGCTACAAGAGAATCCTGGGGGCCAGCTTGTTATTGCAGGGGATATGAACGCTGTCTGATTTGGTGATTGTTTGTCTCGGGACATAAGTATCTCCAATATTGACACACAGGTCAGACTGGGGGGGAACTCCAAATTGTGTGGGAGAATATGGACACATTTTGCAGAAGTATGGGGTCTCGATCTGTTGTTTAATGATCACTACACCTGAAAAGCAAAGGGCCATGAGTCAATTATTGACTACATTTTTCTTTCAGTAGGGCTGTCGAAGTGTATGGGTAAATTTGAAATTAGAGAATCAAAGAGTATTGATCATTGTATGCTCACTATTGAACTATCTGTCTATTCCCAAAGACCTATTATTAACATTTATAATCAAGGATTGTTGCCTAATATTAAGGGAAACAGAATTAAGTGGACTAAAAAAAAATGTCAAATTTACAGCCACCATGGTGAAAGATTATGATACACTTTCC
Source organism: Ambystoma mexicanum (assembly GCF_040938575.1). Taxonomy (NCBI): domain Eukaryota; kingdom Metazoa; phylum Chordata; class Amphibia; order Caudata; family Ambystomatidae; genus Ambystoma; species Ambystoma mexicanum. The sequence goes on along the minus strand of NC_090922.1, from coordinate 1,296,632,720 downwards.
TATTATCAACGGGTGGATCATTATTCACCAGTGAACTTTAAACATTACATAACAACTACTATTTCCAAGTTGGAGGAGTGTTGACGTCAAAAGATAAGTTCAAGCAAACCACAGAAACATCAAACTGATATTGAAGTACATGATCGTAAATGTCTGCTCAGGAAAGAACTTAGACTTATAAATAAATCGGGGCTTCCTGTATCCAGCATCTTGATTATGAAAAAGAAAATCAAACAAAGATATAAAAACTGGATAATACATCACAGAGGTTCTCGAACTCAGCTCGAGGGAGAAGCAATGTTAAAGTCCTTACGCTAACCTAACTTTTGGAACTTAATTAACGAGCTAGAAAGACCGCAGAAAGATGCAACCCTGAATCCTATAAATGAAGGCCCTTGGCTGGGACACCTTTCCAAACTTTATATTAATAACAAGTCTAATGACGCAATAAAGACTATGGTGAGACCTACTTGGTTATTTGAATACACTATGGAAGACATTGCAGGTCTCATTAAAAGATCAAAAAATTCAGGTGCCCCAGGCCCCAACAATTTATCAAATAAACTATTGTTTTTTCTGTTAGAAAACATCCTAATTTGTAAATATATTCCACAATCATGGAGGGTCTCGATCGTCGTACAATCTTTAAACAAGGATCCCAACACTGTCCTTCTAGTTATAGGCCGATTGCCATAGCTGATCTTGAGTCCAAATTTTTTGCCTCCCTGGTCCTGCCGGATATACAAAAATGGATCTCGGAAAAGCAATTTCTAGATCCTAAACAAATAGGATTCAAAAAGAACATTGGCACTGATTAATTTTAAAGTGCATAATGTCTAAATCAATGAAAATGGGAGCAAGACCTACATTTGTTCCGTCCATGGGTCTGAGTTCGGCCTTCGACCTGGTCGATAGAAAAACTTTATGGCAGGTGTTAAGAGATCTCGACATGCCTATGCATCTTTTGGATATTGTCATTGCTTTGTATTCTGACAAGAGGTTGAAGGTTAGACTTAACTCTGAGGGTCTCCTCTCTAAAGAGCTTAAAATTCCCAACGGCCTCTGCCAAGGTTGCATGTTGGCCCCAACCATATTTAACTTATATGTGAGTGGTGCAGACACTGCCCTGACTAATAAGGGTTTAGTCTCCCCTAGACTGAGCAATGTTCGCCTGTCATAGATGGCCTATGCGGACGACTTTCTATTGATGGATAACACCAAGATTGGCCTCCAAAGACTATTAAAGGCTTTTGAGGGTTTTGTACTTGGTTTTTCACTCAAAATAAACTACTCAAAATAAACCCAACTAAAACAATAATTGTTCATTTTGGGAGACCAAATAAGAGGGAAATGCATTCTCTTGGCTGTGTGGAACCAATCGGATTAAAGCACAACCTGCTTTTAAATATTTGGGTTACTATTTTTCAGGGGTGGGCACTACCACACTAATTAAAAGTCAACTCAAACTAAAAGCGGAAATTGCTATTAGGCAAATGCGCGCTATCGAAACAAAATTTGGGAAATTTTCTATGTTACCCCTTAGGGAATTTTATCTCAAAAAAGTCATACCCCGATTAGTATATGGTACGGAATTGTTCTCTAACGAATTGAAGGAGTTCTTGAAGTACTTGGAAGGCAACATTTGGAGGTCGGAGTTATACTTTCTACCCAAAACTATTCCGTTTGAATTGATAAAATATGAATTTGGCATACAATCTCTTTCGATGTATGCAATTTGGAAAATAATCTGTTTATGCCGAAAATGTAAAATGGCGGCTGAGGGCGACTTGTATACAGGTGCTGGAAAGGAATCTACCAATCCTTTCATACACAAGTACATTTAGAGAAGATGCAATGTCTTAGCGGGTTAGGTATGTCTGCCATCTCTCTGCTTAATATACCCAGAAAAATCAAAGAAAGCCTTATGGGTTTCGACTGGCAGAAAACTAGGAACAGAATTTCAGAATCTAAATTGTACAAAAATGCATGCTCAACATGGAGATGGTATCCGGTTATGGAAAGGCATCTAAAGAAATAACCTTGTAAGAGAATACGCAACGACTTTATGCGCTTTACATTTAATGTGATTCTAACCAATCAAATTAAGAGTATCAGGAACTGTAATTCTGTGGATTGGATATGGTGCAGATTCTGCAAAATAGAGGAGGTAGTGGAATCACTGCAACATATTCTCCTTGTATGTCCTGCACTTAAGACCCATAGCATTAAGTATTTTGCTCAAAATGTAAGTTCTACTCAAGATGGAAACAGAGAATTCATTTGGAATAGAATGATGCATGAAAGTACTGCCAATTTAAATATACGGGTAACCTCCTTGAGAAATGTTTGTGACTTACATTCGTTTCTCATTTGTTAGCTATTAATCTTTTGCTTGTGCTTTAAATCGTTTTGTGGCCCAAGTTGGGTCTTGGAAATAATTCAATGTTTTAGCGAGCAATGTTCTGTGACTTTTTTCAGCATTCTTTTATTCTGGAGCAATTTGAAATCTTTTAATATAGTCTTCTTTTTTGTATGCTCTGATTTTTCTTTTTTCTGTACTCTATATAAACTTGTAAAGAACTGTGAATGTTCTTAAATTCTTGTAACTAATATCATTGTAGTTTGTTTTTAACATTTTTGTAAAGGTTTATAATAAACCAAAACAAATAAAAAGAAAAAATACATGCTGTAGCTCATTCAAGAGTTAGTTTGTTTTCCATAAAGTCCCAGAGCTCATTATATGATTTTTTTTTCCAGAGGTTTCCAGATTGTCAAGGTGATCCTGGATGTCTAGTATCATTTGGTTGAAATATGCAGCTATCTGGTCACAGAGCGCTTGTGTAGGCATAGGGGTTGTGTTACAGGCTGTCTGGCTTTTTGAACTCTCTGATTTTTGCTTTCACTGTGATTCGCCCCAATCAATACATTTTGAAGTAATGTGCTTTCTTTGCTTTGAGTACTTTAGCCCTGTAAAGGCGTAACTGTTGGTGGTAGGCGAATTTGCTAGTGTGTAGATTGTTATTCCTCCAGATTTTCTTCAGTTTCCGATTTTCCTTTTTTTAAGTGATTTTAGTATGGGGGTGAACCATTTGGCCTGTTTCACTTGTTTCTTTCAGCAGGGTAGCATGGGGTGACCGTGAACCAAGTATTTGCTCGCCTTAAATAGCCAAATTCACCTTAATAGTGATTCAGTTATCCATGATGTCAGCTGAGCGGGATCTCAGCCGTTCTGCTGACATCTATGGTGGTTCTAGAAGTTATGAAGAGTTTTGGAAGACTGGGCCGCTGGTGAAAGGATCACTGGTTGAATTGAATTGATATTTTATTCTATCGCACTCGTACACAAGTGTTTGAGAGCGCGACAAGGCAAGGGAGAGGAACAGGGGAGAACAAAACAATGATCTTACTAGGCCCAGTGACATTGAGAACGCGTAACTGCATGGGAGAGGGGGAGGTGAAAAGTACATGGAAAAGGGAGAAGTGGAAAGTGTGGAACAAAGGAGAAACAGATAAATAATAATAAATAAATAATAAAGGCAACAAACCGTGGTAGTACAGCCAGCAAGTGCTGGGTTTAAGGCAGCAGACAGGGTAGGTCTGATAAGTGCAGGAAGAAAAAGGCGGGTGGGAGGGACTGTATGGGTACAGCTACAGACCCCAGTGAAAGGAGTGGCCCGGAAGCAGTGCGGGAGGATGGCAGGGTGAGCAGGTACCTTGTATCGTTGCAGGTTGTATCGTTTCAATTGCGTTGTGGTCCTTTGTCATCTGCAGAGTCACACAGCCTCATCTGAGGTGTATGGGTTGGCCAAGCAGCCTTTCTGTCGAGTGAGACATATCCTAATCTGCTTTGCCCATAGAGCAGCCAAGAATCTGACGGGAGAGTATACCGTAGAAGTCCTCCTCCAATAACTCCTTATCACTTTCGCATCACGTCCATCGTTCCTGTGGCTGTGAGGACGAAAAAACGCCATAGACTGAACATGTTCTGTGTCGGTCTTGGCACAAATAACTTGCTTATTTTCGCCATCTGCCTTCAACGAAATTTTCTCAAAATTCAATGATGGAAAAGCTTGTTCCGTCTATTTTTTTGGGGAACTGTGCCTCTGTTTTCAAAGCAAGCACATCACATTTCTGAGGGTTATAAATGAAGCAAGAATTAAAAAAGCTGGCAGGTTTTAAAACCTAAAGGTACTACAGCATGCATAGGATTCAAGGGTGCAACACACCATTGGGTTGTCTGGGCTCGGACAAAACATAACACAGATGTTAAGCGGCGCCTTGGCTTCGCTGTTAACAAAGGCCCTGCAAGTACTAACTTAAAGCCTTTCACTGTTAGCACCTGCATTCATAAGCATACATTTTTAGGCAATTGAAATCGTGATGTGGGGTTAGTGCTTGCATGCCAGGGGAGTGATTGGAGGGGTAGAAGGGTCAGGACACCACTCATTCTGATAGCAGTCTTAAGTTTGTGATTTCAGACGTCAGGAGTTACTGTTTGTAACATTGAAGCTGCACTAGAATACTCTCATTAGAATGCATAAAGAAGTTAGATGCCCCCATATAAGTAAGAAACCCCTCCTCCACGGTCTTCGAAGTTGGCGTCCCTCCAAACATTTGAAGGGTTAGCCACCGACATTTAGGTTTCGTTGGGTCCCTGGTATGATTGATTGTAAAAGACCACGTTTTTCTGCTGGGCAACGAAGAAGATTGCCCTACCGCACAGCCATAAATTGCATATGAAATGGTAAAGCTCTGTGATTCAATATTTTTGTTCAGTGCATGCCTTTAAAGAAAAGTTATGTTTTGTGCTTTAGCAAATCAGAATGAAATATAGTAAGAATAATCGCACGTTCATTTTTCTTTTTTCCGCAGAAGATGCTGCTAACAAAATCCTGCATGGAAAGGCTAAGGAGAGGTTGGAAAGAGTTAATGCCCATTCTGGCGGCACACCATCTGCATCATTACAGATGCCATCACTGTTGCGTTGGCAAATCAAGGAGGCTGGTATTCTCTCAGGTCTTTCAGCCCATGAATTTTGAGGAGGGGCGCGTGCCCGGACAAGAGAGCAAATCTGGCGAACTCACCTGCAAAAGTCAACGTCTGATGCTTCAAGCAGGGTTAATCCACCCGGGTAGTCCCGGTTGCTTTTCCTACATGCCCTATACTGTTCGAGCAATAGACAAGCTCATCAGAGTGATAGACAAAGAAATGGCGGCTATCGGTGGACAGAAGTTAAACATGCCTAGCTTAAGCGCCGCGGAGCTCTGGCGAAAGAGTGAGCGTTGGGGCTTAATGGGCAGTGAGCTCTTTAGACTGACTGACCGGCACAGCAAGGAATACTGCCTTGGACCAACTCACGAAGAGACAGTGACAGACCTGATAGCTTCCCAGGGGAGTCTGTCTTATAAGCAGCTGCCCCTCTTGCTCTATCAGATCACCAGGAAGTTTCGAGACGAGCCCAAGCCTCGCTTTGGCCTGTTGCGCAGCAGGGAATTTTACATGAAAGATATGTATACCTTTGATGCGTCTGAGGAAGCAGCTCACCTGACTTACGACCTGGTGTGCGATGCCTACTCACGCTTATTCCACTCTTTAGGGTTGCCGTTTGTAAAGGTGCAGGCGGATACAGGAAATATTGGCGGGGAGAAGTCGCACGAGTTTCAGGTCCCTGCAAGCATCGGCGAGGACAGACTCCTTGTATGTTCAAGTTGCACATTTTCGACCAATGTTGAAGCACTAAGCGCTGTGCAGAAGGAGTGCCCGGAATGCCGCAATGCACTAATTGAGACAAAGGGCATAGAGATTGGACATACGTTTTATCTGGGCACTAAATACTCCTCTGTATTCAAGGCCTTGTTCTTGAATGACCAGAACAAACTCGTTATTGCAGAAATGGGTTGCTATGGGTTGGGTGTTACACGGATTCTAGCTGCTGCCATTGAGGTTCTTTCCACCGAAGACAGTATCCGTTGGCCGACCATCATTGCACCTTTTCAGGCCTGTCTCATCCCGCCAAAGAAGGGAAGCAAGGAGGAGTCGGCTGCTGCCTTAATGGAAAACCTCTACGATGATCTGGACTCCCTCCCGCACATGAAAGGAGAGACCATTTTGGATGACCGGACCCATTTGACCATTGGCAAAAGGGTGAAAGACGCTGATAAGCTAGGCTATCCTTATGTCATCATAGCTGGGAAGAAAGCATTAGAAGACCCATCGTTTTTCGAAGTGCGGTGTCAAAACACTGCAGAGGTTGTGTTCCTCACCAGAGAAGGGGTTATTGACTTACTCCGTAATGTGCAGACTGTGTGAGCTACTTGAACAGGACACAAGTGGATTCTACCAAAAACACTTGCATGCGTTTCAGATTCTCTTGAGGCATCATGTATTTTCATGTGAATTTTCACAATATAAACTGAGTGTCTTTACTAAATGTATTGAGCAAAGAGTTAGAAGATTTCTAATTGTTTTAAGGGAATTTATGTTTTTGGCATAATACTGCAACTAATCATGTTTTGTCCCTTTTGAGTAACATATAAACCGATGTTTTGATTGCATACAAAAAATTAAATTGTTTCTCTCAAATTGACTGTTGGGTTTGTAACCCTCTTCGAAATAGTTCCCTTAAAAACAAACAATGACATACAAGTTATTTTAGAACCCATCTGCTTATGAATGTATATCAATATACCATCTAAACGTACTAATGTCTTGCCAAAAGCAGGAGGATCTCGGGTGCTCTGGGTAACTCGGTTGGTTGCTCAGGAATTTCCCAATAGTTTTCCTTGGCTTTCATTGTGCGTGCTGTGATACGTTCTTATGTCAATTTACACCTGAAATATCTGTAAGTTGTGCATAGTGAAGCATATGACCATTATTTTTTCAGGATTAGCATGTACAGTGCTGTCTGCACAAGAGTATTTACTATGTTGAAATACTATGTGGAGGTTTTGATTTGGGGAGGTCGATCAGGCCTTTGACAGAGCTCAGTTGAGCGAGCATCAGCCGAGAGGCCTCTGAAACGCAGCTTTTATTTTGTGTAGGACCATCTCATCATATCCTAAATCCTAATCAACAAGCATTGGCAATGGCAGTAGTTTTGGCATTGACTGCTGTTATTTGCATTTTGCATTTATATGCACTAGGGTGCAATGAGGAGTGTCCAAAGTTTTAAAGGAGGATGCAATAGGGTGTGCAGAGATGGGGTTGGGTGTGTTGAGGTAAAGAGAGAGGGGGTTGGGTGGGTGTTTGGGGGTAAAGATATAGGGAGTTGGGTGGGTGGGGTTAAAGAGAGAGGTGGTAGGGTGGGTGGGGGTAAAGAGAGGAGGTAGGGTGGGTGGGGGTAGAGATAGCAGGTAGGAGTAAAGAGTGAGGTGGTAGGGTGGCAGTAGAGAGTGTGGTGGTAGAGAGCGTGTGGGTGGGTAGGGTGGGTGGGGTAGAGAGAATTGGGTTGGGAGGATGGTGTAGAGAGAGTGGATAGGTTAGGGGTAGAGAGTGAGGTGGTAGCGTGAGGTAGAGAGAATGGTGTATGGTGGTGGTAGAGTGTGGTGGTAGAGAGAGTGGAGGTGGGTTGGATGGGCTAGAGAGATTGGGGTAGGGAAGGTGATGTTCGGGAGGATGGGAAGAGGGAGAGGGGGTAATGTGGGGTAGGGTGGAGGATAGAGAGTGTGAGGGTGGCTGGGGTAGAAAGTGGGCTTAGAAAGACTAGCATGGGCAATGCCAACAGTTTGGGCTTTTGTGTAGGCATGAAAAGGGCACTTCAAACGCACTGCCTTGGTGGTATTGATTGGCCATTGATGGTAGCAAGTGCAAAATGGTGCAAGTACCTGGGCATCTAATAGAAGTGTCCGGTAAATGTCTAATAATTATGCACACGCCTAAACTGTTGGCTTTGCCAATGCGTGTTTTAACAGGACTTCAGTAATGGACATGAAAAGTGCTTATAAATCGAGTGGCTGAAGGTAGCCCAGATTTAGATATTTTGATTACACCAGTAGCGTGGGTACACCTCCAATTAAGTCATTAACTCTCAGCAGATTGCTTCAGGTTGGTCGACAACTGAAGCACGGCAGTTGGGACTGTGGAGGCCAGGATTTTTGGAGCGTCTGGCCTGTTGCTTATGTAGGCCTCTGAAGCCCTCAGAGGCAACCCTGGTAAATCGAGAGGGCTAGGACTCAGGACAAGTCTCGGTATGAGGCAAATCGCATTTTGGGTTGATGCTCTGGGTACAATCCCTCACAGGGGCTAAACCCTGAGAAGGGTGCCAGAGACAGATCTTGAGATTCCCTGCAGGGGCGGCCTTGAAGATCTCTTCCCACTGCGCCAACCAATTCTTCCACCGACTTTCTGGAAAGTGCATCACAGTGGGCATAGATGTCACAGCAGTGAAGTGGGCCCAGGCACTCTAAATACAGAGCTTGAGGGCCAGTCGCAGAGAAAGACACATGTTGAATATTGAAAACCCCACTTTAAACGTTTTACACGGGAGAGAACTTGAGGAGTGAAGTAAAGGATAAACGTCTAATTTAAAAAGGTTCCATGTCATTTCATCGTCTGTAATTTCATCCCTTGTCATTTTAATGTGCACAATCCATCGAAAATGTTCATGTTTTTTTGGGGGGGATCCCCCCCAATCACACTTATTTTTGCTATTGCCTACCCGCCCAAACCCTTATCTGCCCTTTCCCACCCACCCCTAAAAAATTCAGTGAGCACATTGAATGGAATGTGCACGTTAAAATGCCTGGGGATGAACATGCAGGTGATGAAAGGACGTCGTACCTTTAAGTACTGCAGCGATGCAGTAAACAAAAAAAGAAGAGCGCTGTGCCTGGGTCTGATCTAGTCAGTGCGGAAAAATTGAATAAGGGAAAGGAGTGTGAGGGGCAGATTTGAGGGTTTCGAAGTTTCCATACTAACCTTCAAAGGGAAAGGCTCTACTTTGCTTCATAGGGCTCCTTCCGGTCCAGTTCCCACTCAGCAGGACCTCCCATAAATATAGAGGGAGGAAAAGGAATAGGAGTAATAATGTAACAGTGTAGGCAGGGTTCCTTTTGTGAGTGGGTAGAAGAAATGCACATTTATGGGACGGTGGACAGTGAGGTGGTGTGGGGATACTGTGTAGAGGAATGTGGTGGAGATGTGAAGACACAATGGGCAGGAGGCTCAGTAGGTAGCCCACAAACTCAGGTTTTTTGACAATGAAAAGGAGCTTGGTATCCCCAAAGATCACAGAGTAGAGTAGCTCATCAAACAATGGAACTCTGCTTAAGATCCAATACTTGTAAACCATTGCATTTATTTTATACTATAGTTCCTTCTTGGCTGCTTGGTATGCCATGGGTAAAACATGAAAAAAGGGATACTGTTTCCCCCCTATCAATGCTACAGAGTACAAATATGGAAAGGCTGAGTGCTAATGAGCTAAAGCATTCATCTATGTTAGCACACATGTTAAGAGTAGTTTCTTAAACCTTTGTGTGGCTTCAAGCTGTTTTTGTGGGTCATCTGAGAAAATCACCTGAACGATAGCCAGAATAATTGCTCCACCCTGAGAAAAGCGAGTGAACATGGCTTTATATTGGGTCACAGGACAGCTTGGGCCAGATTTACAAAAATATTTTAACATGGGAAAGTCCCATTGAAAACCTTTTTGTAAATCGGGCCCTGTCTGTGTGTGCTTTATTTATGACCTAAAATGTCAATGCAGGAGCTTGTAACATGTATTAAATATCTAGATAGGTATTATCACCTAAGAAAGGATGTATTATTTAAGGAATACCCGAATGCATATGTAATCGCCTCTTTGCGCACTTTGCAATTGTTCACCCTGAATATGCAGTCGGGGTGTATATTCAGTGGCTGTCACTGTGTGACCTCTCGTTGTAGCACCCCTTCCACGCTTGATAGGGCTGTAGCTACTGTTTGATAGCATTCAGCGTATTGCTCCGTGAGGATGAAAGCCTAAGTCGCGTTGGGAGGAGATACCCTGTTAGAGTTTAGTCCAGTCAGCTGTCAGTCCTTGCAGCACCAGTGGTTCCTCGTTATAGACCTTGGTGGGATCTCAGAATACACCCACTGCAGACGCATGGCGCCAACTTCCCAACAGAGCATATCTATAAAAAAAAATAACTAGCTTTCTCTGATCCCTTGTTTTGTTTCAGTGGTATCCTTCCTGCAAATTCTGGTAGCTCTGCAGTGTTGTCTACACCCAAATCCGACTGGAAGCGAAAGACCACCGCTCCACCTACGATTCTAGCAGCCATTCAGTGAATGATAAAAAAGTAGCACTCAAGCTGGCCAATTCGCGGTGTATCTCTCCTTCAAGGGGTCCTCTCCTTCCAGGTAAGCGTACACATCTCACAGTAGACAGCCACAGCAAAGGGACTTCGACTTTCCCCTGTGAGGGGACGTGGCAGCTGCTGGTGCCAGTCCATATCTCCTTTAACCACAACATTTTGGACGCCTCGCCGGAAACCCAGGGGTTGGCTTTGCTTGGATTTATTGTCAACATTCAGCTAGACAGCCATGGATTTCAGCTCCTAGTCGGTGTTTGACCACAACAAAGGTACGTGTTTTTTTTAATTTTTTTTATTACGAGTATATAATCACCGAAGTGATTTTTACAAGAGGATGAAAAGAAGAACTTCAATTTTCAATTTCTTAAAAGTCTTTACAGAGTGTTTATAAGAAATCCAAAGTCAAGAGAAGCTGTAGCTAAAGGAAGAATGAGCAAATTCAAAGTAAAGTAAAATAAAGTCACAAGGCAAAGACACAACCAGCCCTCCTGGTGAGTGGTCCATCCAACGCCCAACCACGCATTTCACCCCTTGTGCTTGTGCTTCAGTGGGTCCGCACTGTCGAGACTCAAAATCTGTATCTGAAAAGATCTGATCCAAGATTTTGGTGGCTGCTATTGTCCAAGAGGGTCTCAAGCCTCCTATTAGGCGATCCCACCAGAGTGCTTTGTCGACCAAGTAAGCTTGCTTTAAATGATGAAGCAGGTACGGCGATCTAAATTTATCTGTTCCTGGACACAATAGAAGAAGATGCCGTAATGTTTCGATTTGTTGGCTGTCATTACAAAAGCGGCAGACATTGGTCAAAGAGAGGCCTCTTATGTGCAAGATTTCGTTCATAGGGAGCAAATTCAGCCTAGCACGGAAGAGAGTATTCCAAGTTTTTCTGCTTGGATGTTTTATCAGAAATGGTTGGATTGTATTTAATTTTCTACATGTTGGAGGTAGGTTACTAGTCAGCTTGTACTCGGAGGCTTTGTCCAATGTGTTTATCCAATCCATTTCTTCTATGCAGGTTTTGGTTTTTGTTGGATTACCCAAAAGTTCTTCCATAGAGCTGCCGCAGATTTCAAGCTGTGCTGTACACATTGCCTCCCATTTGGACAGAAGTGTGCTTGTACCTAAATTCATCTCCGCCTGCACCAGCGAAAAGATTGTCGGGGAAGAAGGATCGTTGATCTTCCTGTATAACATAACAGCAGCCCTAGTTACTATTGACTCCAGAGGTGAAAGAGACCGTTCGCGTCTTATCAGGGCTAACAGAGTGGAAGGCGGTAAGTTCAACACTGAGCGCCAGAAAAGGCTCTCCAGTCTGGACCACAGTGAGATAGGTAAAGATGGCATGGCATCCGCTCCATAGGTAATAGTTGGGATAACTTTGCCCCGATAGAATTTGAGTATCAATGAAAAGCGCCCATATTTTTTTGTCCAATATTTTTGCTTGTGAAACAAGGGTTTTCATTTTTTCCAAGAGATGGTGTTGCATCGCTGAGTCTTTAGGTGTTGAGTCAATGAGAACCCCGAGATATTTGAATTTTGCTACTTGTTCAATTTTGTTTCCCGCCAAGAACCATGAATTGATCTTCTTCCTCTTGTGATTTTTTTCAAACACCATGATCTTTGTACGTGTTTTTGCCCATCTCAATCTGCATTCACTGTCTCATGCACGCGGTCAACGAGGATTCAAAGAAAGCATGCCATGATTTCACAGTGCACACTTGCCAAGACTTTTCTCATTGAAATCGGTTCCTGTGGAACTCATTAAAGCATGTCAACAAACAAATGGCTACCTTGTGCAAACACGAACAGACTCCACAGCCTACTAAAACATTCTCAGGTAATGCTAACATCAGAAAACACTAGACCAACACACACAAATAAGTACACAGACATATTCAGAGCCATTTTAGACCAAAACATATCTTTAACAGTCACTTGTTTATTTTTAATACAAAATACATTAAAATATATTGCATAACTTTAAATTTAGTAAATATTTTTTAAAGCATCAAACAAGTCAAATCACTTTTTTTATTAACATTAACCTATGGCAGCTGCAATTTTGGAAGAAAAATGGCTGACAAAGTCCGCACATAATAGAAATACAAATAGTGCAAAAAGCGTGTGGTTTGGGGTGAGATGGGTGGGAATGGGAGGAAAATCATATAGATTTCACTTACAGATGGGCGTTAAATCGGTGGGACACATAGCCAAACAACACAAATCCATCCTCATATGTCACCTGCATTGAAAAGCATTAGAGACCCTCATTCATAGCCCATCTTTGAAGCTCTTGTGTTAAAGCTCTTATTTTGATGACAATAGTTTCTGCTTAAGGGTAGTGTTTTCAGGGCAACCTTATAGCCTACACTAATAATTAGTTCCAAGTAGTCTGGTGGTAACACTTATCAGGGCAATAACATTTCTAATGATACGCTACTGGCCAGGCTCTAACGTCACTTGTCATCATTGTTTTCACACATTTTTATTACTTTCTCACAATACGTTTTCTGTCATACATGCTGTGATGAGTGTCCCCCCAAAGGGTAGTTGGTTCATACGACTTGCCTAGTAACTATAACATTTAGCGTAAAAAAAGCCAATTAATGGTCTGAGGGTTGAACCCAATATACCCTCAGCACGAGTGCAAACTCAAGGTATGAATTTGGGTCATTTATCAAACAAAACAGTGAAATGCGTGCAAACTACTCCTGCATATGCGTATACTCTGCCTAGTGAAATAAGAATATTTGAAATAACATTTAGTTCCGCTCCAGTCAGCCCTTTTATTGGAACCAAAGTTGATATTGACCAATTTATCACAAGATGGAGGGGTACATAATCCTTCTTCACAGGGGCAGCTTGTCTGAATAGCTGTTGCCATGTTTACGCATTCTGACACTGTCAGTATTCAGAAAATGTCTCATCACTTTATATTAATGTAGTATATTCTCCTTTTTGTGTCACAAGAAGCTTAGTTTACGTTCTGGTCAGTAAGCATAGTAATATGTTGCATGTATTGGTCGTCTTATTTAGGTTTTTATAAGAGAACATTTTAATGGTGGTAGTTTTCAATTTGTATTGAAGGTCAAAAACAAAAACCACTCGAGCAGCATTTCCTGCAGGACTTTTTAATACATGTTCCACATCCACAAGATGTTGCTGTCGCACCTTTCATGTTCTACAACGGATTATCATTTGGAATTTTCTGTCTGAAACAACGATATTCGCCAACAAAAACGTGCTCCTTTAATCTTTATTCTCAGATCTCCTGACAAAGGTCATGACATTGGATGACCGAGAAAACCGCCACAAAAAAAGAGCAGCATTGGTATTGAATTTCGTCTTGCATTTCACATTCATCCCAGTGGAGCTATGACATTCACTTGCAAGTTTCTCGCGAATTTCGAGTAAATTAGTGAAATGGTGAGCTTTGCGCTTATTATTGAACTAATTAGTGAAATGGTGAGCTTTGCACTTATTATTGAACTAATTAGTGAAGTGGTGAGCTTTGCACTTATTATTGAACTAATTAGTGAAGTGGTGAGCTTTGCACTTATTATTGAACTAATTAGTGAAGTGGTGAGCTTTGCACTTATTATTGAACTGCTAGAGGAAATTCAGTTCAGTAATAAATATTAATTGTTCTAATTATTGCATTTATAAAATTCTGACTGCAACAGGTAGCACTCATAATAAATAACAATCTACTTACATCTAGAATGTTGGTTATTACCATCAAAGTTACTGCATGAACCAGCTTCTCGTATCCAAAAAAGTATTCTTTTGGCTGTGGCATTTATCGCTGGAATAATTGTTGCTTGCTATTTCATGCACATTTATATTGTAGAGGCTGGTGCAGTGGGTATGTGGTGGCTATTGTTTTACCGGCCGCCTTGAAGAACTCACTTTGTCTTGTCACAATGCAAAATCCTCGATGTTGAAGTAATGATTTTTGCAAAAGCCCAGTAAGAATAAGGGCCGTGCATAAAATAGTAAGTGGCTTGAAGGATGCTGTGTGGTGTTTCATGATCCATCTATGCCATTTATAGTCGGCGACTTTTGTGCTGGTTGAGTAAGTTACTGAATGAGACTAGACAACGTGTGGGAAAACGTGGCACTGTTTTAAAGTTAAAGAAGATTTAAGAAATTGAAAGAGATTTCTTTTAGTTAGAAGACACACACAATATAAAAATGATGCATATGTCATAATGTACAGGATGCTTTCAAGTACAATTATAGAGTTATGTTAAACCCTCCTCAAAAAAAATAACACATATTGAGGATATGACCGAGGGAGATCGCATTACTTCTCATTGACAGATTTATCAAATCAGACGTGTTTTCTCAGGACAGTTGTTTTCTTTATGCAATAATCTACCCACGATTTTAAGAGGGGAGAAGGGTGTTCACGTTTTCAAAGCATGAATTTTGAAGTAATAAAAGTGCTTTTGAAGGTCTAAAGGATACTTTTGACAGAAGCAAACTTTAACAAAACTGAGGATAAACAGACAGGGTGCTGAATCCTGCATAGAGGCTCTAGGCGGATAACTGAGTATGCCAAGCATGCAATGACCACTCCTCCTTCCACACAGGCGGTTGTCCTTTTCACTTACAATGTGTCCTTGGAAATCCATTCTCTTTATGTTGGTCACATTTCCATCATTATTATGCAGACAACACCCTTCTATCTCATAACCTGAGTAACTACATGCACACTTGGAGAGATTATTATTAACCAGAACTGTTTAATGAAGCCAGTCTTTCGTAGTTTTAATGTTTTGAAGCAGAGGGCAAAACCTCCGTGGTTGTAATACATTTGATAAAATACAATGAGATTTCACCCTTTACTTTGTTAGTTGGGGTTCATGTTCTTCTGGTGGCAATTCTTAAAAAAAAAAGGAAAAACTACTTTCCTTCACTCAAGGCATTTGCCATTATCATGAATTACTTTTGCAGAAAACGCTTTGCTGCTATGGTTTTATTGTTTACAGCGAGCAAAATAACTGCAGGCTATTTGGGACCTGCTTCAAGATTTGAAGAACCATTTTGTCTTAGCATATTCTTGTACCTAGAACCACCTTTGACTTTAAGATTACTACTATCAGACAAACACAAGTGTGTCTGAATTTTGGATAGCCTATAAAAATGCATCTTAATCATCACTCTTTAAATTGATTTTTTTTAAAAGAAGGAAATAAATGTGTAGTTGTGCAAAATGACTAACGAGTCATATAGTGCTCTTTAGAATTTACAATACCCAAGTCAGATGTTGTTTGTACTGAAAAGCCATCCCTACCACTGTGTACTTGGATGCATTCCTGCATATAAGTTCTAGACAACGACCGCTAAAGAAGAAAATCATTCTCATCTAGCCTGCTATTTGGAGGACTTATCTGCCTTGCATAGTGTCTGGCGTACCAATTCATGCAGTTGGGAATCCTATTCCTGGCTGCCTCTGAACTATCTACGTTGTCACCCTTGAGATTTCATTTTTCCTTCTACTCCTTGCCAGAGATGCCATTTCCAAGAAGGCAAACACACCCTGGGGCCTCTTTACCCTTTCAGTTCCCCCTGTGTAAGCCCAGGAATGGATTTATACTTTATAGTGTTACTCTATAAATAATTATCATTTTAACAATTTATGCTAATACTAGTGAGTAGGCAGGACGACATATGAGGGTCTTATGTTGTGTGGTAGAGAAACAAGGTGCAGGTATGGGTTTTGTGTTGTGGGCTGTGGAGGCAGGAAGCCAGGTAGGGGTCTTTTGCCAAGCAGGCTCATGTTTGGCTCTGAGATCAAACCTAGACCCCTGGGTTCAGCAATGGCTCTGCTCTACCAATGAATTCTCTAGCTTTGTCATCTCTTTACATTGTTCGAAAACGAAGGATAGGATTGAATGAGATGCAGCCTACTGCCAAATTGCAAACTGTAACACATTGACAACTGGGCTCTAATCCCAGCTTTCTCATTTCACCAATTATATTATCCTGGTGAAATAATTTTACTATGTTTGGTACGTGGACGGGTTTTCAGGGGTCCGTGTCTGAGAAAACAAAAACATGTTGCATAAAAGGAAAGTAATGTCTACTATATATTCTTGAAATTGTGTGGGAGGGGAGAGAGGTTGGTAGTGAGTTAATTTTTTCTGGAAGTTGGGGCACTTTGCTGTGGGCCAGTAAAGTAAACTTGCCCCCTTAGGCTAAATGTTGCCAGTCATCTCCTAACCAGGATCATGTCCATTCCTCAACTAGAGAAATGCCTTGCAAGTGTTAGTCAAGGATCGACTCACTGATCGGGGAGGGAGACCAGTTGAACTGCCACGCTGCCTGGACTAACTCATCACTTGCCTCTTAACCACCTTACAAAACCACATTCTTTCTGTTCGAACAAAATCCTCAGCCTTTTGTTGGGAGATACAAATGGCATATCCACCGGACCACCACTTGGCAAATCCAGGCAAATATATGATCCAGTAATGCCCTAGCTGTTGCTAAGCGCCAATAATTATTTTCAAGAATCTGTGGATCCTTCTAAAGAGGTCCCACATAGGAAAACACATTACCACATCCATGATAGATATAGCTCTTACGTTGCAAACCACTTCAACTCAAGGTTTATGGTTATTTGGTATGCCACTGCATAAATTCATGCAGCAGTCTTAGGACTCCCACAAGGGACATCTGTTTCCTCTATTATTCCTCTACATCGTTAGACTATTAAGATAACAACAGACACTGAGGATTAATCAATTGGGGGTTTTGGGCCCTTAAATTGCTTCAGAAACAGATCGA
Organism: Ambystoma mexicanum; assembly: GCF_040938575.1. Taxonomy (NCBI): domain Eukaryota; kingdom Metazoa; phylum Chordata; class Amphibia; order Caudata; family Ambystomatidae; genus Ambystoma; species Ambystoma mexicanum. The sequence continues at coordinate 1,296,615,630 of NC_090922.1, read as the reverse complement.
CAGCCCAGCTGTACAGCCAACACATCCTATTTCTAAGCATTACCTGCTGTCCCTGCTATCTTCCATCCTGTCTTGCGTGATCTAGTACCGATTGGCTGAGCCCAAAGAAATGTCACAAACTGCCTGCAAGTGATGCATGCACAGCAGTTGAAGTGCACTAAGTGAGACACAGTTTGGTGTTACAATGAATTATGGGTTGGGGAAGGAAACTCACGCTCAACCAACGATTATAGACTTGTACATTTCTATAAAAGTATATAACTGTGACAAATCAACTGGTAAAGAATTCCACATTTAATTCTCTGTGTTGAACAGCCGACACGTGTTTCGACCACCTGTTTTCAAGGCTGTTAACAATTGTCAACAAACCTAAAACATAACATATGTGAGATCAAAATATTACAGTACAATTGATATTCATTACATTTTTGAAAAGAAAGCAAATCATTATGCATACAGATCAACATTAAGTTGCAAAGTAAAATGATAAAACATACCAGAGCGTGTCACAGATCAGGTCAGAGAAGGAGGGTCAAGGTAGAAAGGAAACAAATGCTAAATAAACCATAATTCATTGTTTACTTTTTGCAAACCCTGTGGGACGTTTGCGGGACTAGTGTGCTTGCTGCCACCAATTTCTTTGAATTATCAGATATATAATAATATATACTAATGTGAGAGTGGTCAATAGCGCACACGAGCTAGATCGAACCCACATCTTGAATCCCACAGTTGGGTGTTAGGCCACTTGAGTGTGCTAGTCTTGGCTTTATTCATGCCTCTCCATCTCCTTGTTATTGGGGCCTTATTCAGAATTCACACTGAATGGTAAAGGGATTACAATGGAAAGGAAGCTCCCTTTCAAGCTGAATGATGAACTAAAATAAACCCAAGGAATTTGTCCCTCTGTCCATTTTTACCTTCCACTATGGGTGTCTTGCTGGCGAGCCACATAAGTAAGTATGTTTCTGTTCAGAACCCGCGTGTTTAGAAAAGTCTCTTCCAGGACCCTGGATGGTTTGTAGCTCTCATGTCAAGGTCTGGTAAGGATCATCTGGATCCTACATAAACAGTCTGCCTGGCAATAAAGTACCTTAGGTCGCTTCTTGGGAGCTATGTCTACCAATTGTTTTACGAATATTAAACTAGTTCATTAATTCTTCCCACTTTTCCATGAAGTAAGGTCTCTGGTACAAATTAAGTTTAAGTTATTTATTTGTACCGCACACAATTGACCCGTAGGCATGAGGGCGCAACAAAACATACAATACAGAAAATAACAGGTAAACATAAACAACGCTATTACTATTAACATAATACAGTCCAGGTTAAATAAAGAAAAAGCAGTGACAATTGCCTACATCTGAAAAGTAAATTCAGTACAATGTTCATCTTTGTGATCAGTGATATGTGGTTAAATTTAGAAAGTCTTTGTAAGAACATAGGTAAGCTGCTTGATCCGCATCCCATCACAATACAATCAGTATTATCCAAACTACACCAGTCATCAATATGAATTCTTTGAAGGACCTGGAAATCTGAGGGTCTAACACAATCCGGGGCAATTTTTAAGTTAAGCCAATCTAGGATTTTATTCTTTAGGGCCTCCCTTGTTGCGAGCTGAGTTTCTTTTTGAGGCGTGGATCCACATGGGATGTATTAGCCAAAGGTTCCACCGGCCTGATCAGCGATGAAACACCTTTTGATGGAATTTTAGTCCCGGGACTGATGGTAGAGGCTACTTCTTTCTTCTGAACGGGCAGTGCCCAGTCCGTAACAACTATATGCTCTGTTTGGGTTCCTTGGTGAAGATCCGTAGGGCCGTGGGGCTTTCCTGTCCTAATGGCCTCGTTGGTTAAAGGTTTCTACAGTTTAGGCAGCAAAGACGCTGATAGATTTCTCCCAACTAACTTCACCCATGAAAGGAGATCCCCAATGGTATGGCATGCCCCAAGATCATACAACAACTGGTCCTTATAAGCAGTCCACTTGAAGAGAGCCATAAGGGTGTCTGTCCCGCAACTAGAACTTACTGAGGTTTTATTATCTAACTGTTCACTGCAAGACACGGATGAATGGGACAAATCAGAGAGGTGGGGCAGTTCGTGAGAGGCACAAGATAGAGAAGATGTGGCTCTGGAACTATTGTCAGTATTACTATTGAGCTGTTTGTTATTACATAACAGCTCCGAAAGGAGACTCTTCCTTTTAGAGCATCTGTTGTCTCTTGGCACTTAAAAGTAGCACATCCGAGAAGCTGTTGCTTTTCCTTTGATGGTCCGTCAAGGAGGAGGGTGATAGATAATCATCTATTAAGCAACAGTTCCTGTTCAGGTCCCCCCACAGTGTCACTCGGTCTCTGGCACAGAGTTGCTCTGCTGAACAAAGTCTTTGTGTGAGGGCCTCTAACGGTATGCCACTGTTTTGGTAGTGTTGCTGATGTATCTCAGACATGCTTTTTGTGAATACATTCCAAAGAGTCTTCCTGAGGTGCGGAAAGTCAAAAGGAATTCTTGGTGCCAGGTTGGGTTCTAGCTCACCTCCTTGTCCTATGGTCCTGAACGTCCAATCCAAGCCTATCTTATTTCCCACTGAGCTCACATTTACTCATGCCTCCGAGCCTATAACTAGGCCATGCCACTCGCCTTTGAACTGGCTGTTGTCTAATCTCCTTGACGTTCAATGTGCTCCTTCCTCCCAATTATTCAAGACATTGGATGGGTTTATGTTGCCTTACTCTCTGGCTGGCTCTACACCTCCAGGGGACTTTGCATTGTCTTTAATGTTTTCGGCCTCATCTCCCCTCCTCCAATTACCGTTCTTTCCTCTTTGCTACTTTTCTGCATTCTTTCTTTCTTTGTTAAGTCCCCCTCTCCTTCCAAACTATTCTGCTCTCTCCCATCCTCCTTGATATTCATTTCATCCAACCTCTTCTGCTCTCTTCCCTATTTGCCTATCCCCTCTGCCTAGGCTGAATTCAACATAGTGCCCAGCCCCTGGTACGCATAATCGGTTATCTCTGCGGATTGGCTAGTTTAGGTGTGTGAAATTGAGTTCCCATCCTTTGCTGGGTGCTGCGGACTGAGTCTCTTGTCAGGCTCACCCACCATTCGGGGTTCTGCACCTCAGGAATTGGAGGCAGAGTTGACAGGGCTTTGTTCTGCTCCACATTTGCTGACTACCTGGGTTATATGTGGTAATCCTATTTCTTAGGGTGCATCTTAAAGGAGCCACTGGGCTAATGTGATGATCCCTGCCCGGCCCATCTATGTGCAGTAATTGAGACCATATGTTCTTTCGGTGTAAACCCCAACCTCCCCTTGATAGTTTGGGCATCTCTTACCCATCTGGTGATGTATCATGTGAAAGCACAGCAATTAACTGATTTCAAAGAAATATGCTGCAAGTGGTTCTTGTAGACAAGGTTGTTGAATATTACATCCATCTCAAAAAATTACTTTTCAGTGTTTTTCAGGTATAATCCTGATCATATCTCCCTCTAACACCTTTTGAGTTGCTGATTTCCTTGTAGTGTTACTCAGAATCTTTCATTGGGATAACCTTAACGTCCACAAAAGGGCCTCTAGTAATCATTCATTAAGTTCTACCTGACTTGCGCATTTGGTGGTGTTTCAGGAGGCTTTTCGGCACTTTGCAAGAAATTGTGTTCATTTTATTCTGCATATCATTCTTTGTGATATCCTATGTGATATTCTTGAAAATCATTTGGACTGATGCACCTACTCAGCTTCCGTTAGTTATTGTTACTCTACTGAACAGTAGCATACATCTTAAAACATCTTTGTTAACAGTGTGCAATGGAGGCCTCCTAGCATCAGGTCCATCACCAAAGAAGCTGGTATAATTTTATAATTGTGTACCGGTAGTTTGGGATCTTGTACAGGTAAGTGCCGGGTAAGTGAATGTGTGTGTGCGTGTAGTAAGTGTGTCTTTTTTGTATTCGGTCTTTAAAAAGCGGAAATATGACATAGGACCTATGTTATGTACTCTGTTGGTGGCCACCCTGTGGACCTCCTCAATACTACACACCATGCCAGAAACTATTCATCTATAGTTAGTTTTGATGACCCACCATTTCCTCACTAAAACCGCCATGAAGCATGTTTTTCAACAAATGCTCCTCTACTACTCATTTGGATCACCACTATTCTTGCTCATTCTAACCTTTATTTTAACCGGTATGTCACCTTTGGTCTTTAGGGGGTTTAACATACAACCTACACCACTGAGAATAAGCTGCTACTCAATTAATCACCGCTCTACTTAATTGCATTGAAGACTTTTTATTTTTCTCTTTCCGCGTATTTGAATCAACAATTAATACCTTGTATACAAAAATAAAACCGCTGCAGGGAACAATTTAAGTGTTATATATTGCATTTACACACCTTGGTTTACTGCACTATCGTCATAATAGTTTGCCACAAATCAAAAGAAGAAAACATCATATTTTACATGCAGAAGCGCACACTTTGGCATTAGTCACCACCCTCCTATGCAGGCCCTCAAACATCCATACTCCTCATACAATCTGCTCTAAAGGACATTTCTTTCTCATTTATGTAGGAATTTAGAGCAGTCCTGGACTACCTACTTTTCCAATGTTTTACTAGAGTGTCCAATCATAATGTATCTATATTTTTTATTTAAGTGTTTAGTTACATAGAACCTTAAACACTACAAATTAATAATTTACATCAAATAGTTTCATAAAGCATATCAATTCATAATACAGTATATATATATATATATATCGCATTCTCATTAATAATGACATAGGTTAATAGTTCGAAAACCATTAGTTAAATAATTTAACACCACATCTTTCAGGCATACATTAAAATAAATTACATGGACTAAATTCATTTTGACATTTGTCTAAAAAAGAAACCAATAAAAAGCACTTGCAATAATTGCTAATTAGCCAATATTCAACAGTTTCTCTATTTCCATCTATATGTAGTGGACCGTATAGTCCAATGTCAAGCTAGAGCCAGCAGAAATAGTGGCCCAAGCCTGGTCACTATATGCAAATTATCAAGCGGCAGTCGCAGTCTGCGATATCCCCTGTATAAGATGTGGGTAGTCTTGGAGCATTACGTTAGCAAGTGTCTGTCAGTTTCCACTTCTAGTGTGCATAGGATCTACGTGATTTTTCCGTGGCTGATTTTGCCGCAACAGAAATGTTCGCATGGGAAATGCACAAATACAAAATGTTCGTACATATCCCATGCAAACATGCAGGGATGTCCCCCGCAACCCCAGCTTACTATACTGTGTAGTATAGTGAGCAGGATGTTGCGGGAGACACCCCGGCACCCTGCGTTTTTTATTTTACATTTTCTTTCATTTTTGTTCTGTCGGCACACACCCCCCCCCATCCCCCGCAGCCTTTAAATAAAAATTGTTTTCACAGTGACTCCACCAAAACACCTAAACCCATACTAAAGTTCGAACTTTTGGTAGTTAGAACTTTTTGTAGTTTATGTTTTAGGTCTTTTGGTGGGGTCGGTAATTTCTTTTCAGACATTTCGTCCTATTCCGTGTGCATAGTCTACAGTTACGGTCCTCCCAAGCAAGGTTCTTCCAAGCTACCACTCTAGAAAGAGTAGGTAGCAAGCCTAGGCATAAGATAAAACTCCTGTGTTTGCATCTCTAATATTTTGCAGGTATGAGAATGGTGTATTAATCGGGAATGATTGGAATACATATCTTTTATACAGTGTTCTGGATGACAGGATTGGAAAATTCTTGTCCATATGCCATATCCCTGCCTTTTTTTATTTCTTGACGGCAACCCCGATGTTCTCAACAGCCTTTAGATCAAAATCAATCATATTTAGAAAGTCAACGACTTCATTCAGCCAATTTTCCAGAGCAGATTTAGGGTAGGGCTGGTGCACCAGAAGATTAAAGTTATTCTACATTGTATTTAGGTTGCCATCTTCTTCTCTAATTTTTAGGAGAAGGGCACTGTTTATTTTCTTAGACGTACTAGACGCCATGGTGACTATTTCACAGCGTATTGCTTCTAAAGGTTTACAATTCGGAAGACTCAATGCTTGTTGTAATATTCTCCCCTCTAGTGGATCCAGCCACCCAGTCGCTTTGTCTGAAAATATCTTGAGTTCATAAAGGATACTGGGGATAATACTAGTTTTGTAGATTTTTAGGAGGGCCTCTATTGAATGGCCTCCCTTGCCTTGTATGCACTGTCTTATCGTGTTAAATATCTTCAGCGTTTTAGTGGTAATATAGAGCCTTACTTTGTCCCCATTGTCCTTTTCAAAAATAGAGATACAGAGATAGGTGTATCTATCTACTCTTTCGATCTGTTCATTTCCCATCGTCCAATTGAAAGTTTTTATTTTTCTATTCTTTTTATAAAAGATCATAATTTTTGTCTTCTTGCAATTTATTTCGAGTCTTTTCTCTCGTGAGAACTTCTGTAGAGACGTAAATGATCTTTTGGAGGCCGATTGGAGTTTGATCCAGGATAAGGGTATCCTCGCATATGAAAGCCAAGAGACCGGTTGCTGGCCAACCTGAGGTGGAAAACGATTGCAATTCTCTGGGTTTTCCATGTAGGTCAGCAACGTATAGATTGTAAAGGAGGGGAGCCAGTGCAACACCTTGTTTGAGACCATCATTAGTGGGTATAGGGTCGCTAAAGAAACTCTCTTGATTTATTCTAATTCTCACTGAGGTATTGGTGTATATTTCTTTTACTAGATGCAATAAGGCTGGGTTAAGACCCCACATCTCCAATTTTCCCTGCTCTTTGTTGCCTCTTTAATCAGATAAGATAAGGCCCAAAGGTTGGAGAGGGTGTTAAAACCTTTTCTAAAGGCCGCTTGTTGGTTTTAAGTATTTTCTCTTTATTTATCCACTGGGTGATATGTGGCATGAGAACTTGTGCAAAAGGTTTAGAACTGGCATCCACCATCGCCAATAGCCTATAGTTTTGGGGGTAAAGCGTGTCTCTCTTCTTAAAGATAGGGATAGCAATTAAGTCTTTCCAACTTTTTGGTGTTGAGTATGTTGTTGAAGAATATTTGGAGCACTGAGGACCATAGATCTGGGTCTGCTTTAGTGTGATATACGGTATTCCATCAGGGCGAGGGGTTCTAAATGCCTTCAGCCTTATTATCAAGCCCTTGATATCTTCAGATGTGCACATGACATCTTTATTCTGACACTGTGAGAAGTTCATGGGCTGTGGATTCATTCAGTGAGTTATATCAAGTTGCTATATAAACAATCCAAACAATTGATTTGATAGGATTGTGTTTTTTTCATTACAAATGATATCCGTCCAAGAATTGTAAAGAGACTAGACGCTCCGTGTGTCAGATTCCCGTATGGCTCTGTAAACGTTTTGCCATTTTGCTGTGTGCATCGCGGTTTTATGATGTCTATTTTGTTTTCAATTTGTTAAGCAGTATTCTCTCAGTGGCCTTCTCCAATCCCCAACTTTTAATTTGTTTCTGCTCACTGAGGTATGCAGTCTTTTTCTACCTGATTTTATCAAAGGGGTTTATCAGGGTTCACGTTCTGTATGGGATAAAGCTTTTTCACATGGGATAATGTGTATAAGTTTGCATTTTTTACCATAATTTCTATCCCTTTATTATAATGTTGAAGTCTGTCTGTCCCATTGAATCCAATGGATAATTGTTGGTTGAAGATCCCTAGGTTCAGGTCATTCCAGCTAATTCTATTTCCAGCTTTGTTTACATTTAAGTCTTCCTGAATTTTAAAAAAGAGTTTTTTGAGGGTATTGTAAAGTGAGCATGCAGATAACATGATCGCTGAGTGTATTTTGAATTAAGTTGAATTCTCTGTTTTTTGCGTATACTACCCTGGGTAGCAAAAGATAATCTATCCAGCTATATGCACGTCCATTGGTCCAGGTATAGTCTGGCCTCCCAGAGTCCTTATAATTCATAGTTAGTTGGTAGAGATTTTGGGGTGCTATGAAATCCCCCCCAGGGAGCAGAAAGGGGGAGGACAGCAGGACATTTGCGGTGAAGGCCTTCACCCCAAATTATTTAGAGATCACATCCTCTGCCGCAAGCACAGTTCTCTTATAATTAAGGTCTCCCATGACAATATATATCGCCCTTTGTTCTGGGTCAGCCAATTTAGTATAGTCTTTTAAATGATTTAAATTATTTCATTGGGGCTGCCATGGCCAGGGGGATTGTAGATATTTATAATGAGGATTAGTATATTCCATCTTAACTACCCCTGCCAATATGTATGGACAATTATTGACATAACATTCTTTGAGCGAAAGGTTATTCCTAGCTCCAATTAAGAGACCACCAAAGGGTCTGCCAGTTAGGATGCGGTTTGCTGGCTTTTGGATTATACGATATCCATCTATTACAATAGTTCTCATGAGTCATGTTTCTTGCAATGCAATTATATTCACTTTCAGTAGGAATTTAAAACTCTCCTCTTTGGACATGAACGAGTTGAAGCCCCTAGTGTTCCAAGATAAGATTTGGATAGTGATCTGAAGGGGAAGTCAATCCAGTTCTTCCAAATCCTCTTCCCATGCATTGTGGTTTAGCAATGTTTTAGATGTAGTATAGCCTTTAGCTCCCTCTACTTTCTTAGCTATTTGTTATATATCTGTGTCTGTAAGATTTAGATTGCCCCTCTTCTCACTCGTCAAAGCGTTTTTTTGTTCTTCGATTCAGTAGGTTCTGTATAGTTGATAAACTCCTAGCCCATTTCAGAAAAATGCAAAGCGTGGAGCATAATTAGATCCCGTATTCTAGGAGATGGAATATAGAGCTAGCCCAATTGGCTTCCAATCTGGTTTTGGGTATTTCCACCAATGACGGATCATTAGTTGAGATTGCTTTAAGTTGTGGGATCTGGTGGATAATTTCCAAAGCATTGCTGCGATTACGAAAGGGGCTATAGGAAGTAGCATAAGTATCCATGATATTTATCTTGCCGGGGATTTTTTTGCTATCAGGTATCTGTTCCAGAAAATCTAGCGTGTTGAGCTTTGTTCTGGTGGGATTCTCATTGTATGTCCTTTGTGGAACAGATGATGTAGGTAAAGAGTTGTTCTCCCTTGTGTTATTATGGTTTTCTTCTTGGCCATGGTTATTTGGGTCCAGGTTTCCGGAAGTCTCTATGATAGTGGATAGTTTGTTTTGGTTTCTAATCCACTTGTCTAGGATACCCACAGTTGCAGGATTTTCCTTTACATTTCTTGAAACTTTTTGCAGTTTGATTATTATTAGTTTGTACCCTTCCTCAGTTTCTGTACAAGTTATGTTATCTCTCGAATAGAATGCTAAAGACTGGGCTGCGTTATTACTCTTTTGGTTTTTGCCCCATTTGGTTTTAAGTTCTTTTTTTGTTTGTTTTTTACTGATATTATTTGCTTTAATTGTTCTCTTTCTTTTAGATTGTGCTGTCAGGATCTGGTTTAGGTCTTCTTTTGGTTTATTGCTAGGTGAACTCCTACAAGATTCTCGCATAGTAGTGTCTTTGATGCTGATTATAGATGAGGATGACCTTGCATCAGCCAGTAAGGATTCCGTGTTTTCTTGAGGGGTGATAATGGGGGGAGAGGCTAGCACTATATCCACTAGTTTTGTTAGGCCTTGTTTGTTTGTTTGTTTATTTGGTATAGCGCAAAACCAAACCCAAAGAGTAGCTGGGTGCAGACAATACAAGGATACTTGAGAACTTGGTTACAGGAAAATACAGTTATACAGTTCAAATTAGAAACAAGGTGCATGTACAAGCAGGTGCGAAAATACAGTTAAAGCTAGTTGACCAGAAATCAATTAATCTAGTTACAATCATCAGGGGTCTCTAGAGCAAGTGGCAGTGGGGAGGTCGAGCTAAGTGTCATTGGAACGTATCCAGGTGAGGACTTTCCGCCTGAAGCTAGGGTAGGGTTGGGCCATTCTGAGATCCAGTTGTACTCTTTTTGTATCTGGGCACCACTAAAGTATAGGCATTGGTTGTTCTAGTGGGACGGTTTGAGATTCTCTTGTTGACTCCGTTTACCAGGTAGGGGGGAGCTATGTTGTTAAGACATTTAGAGGTGAGGGAGAGGGTTTTGAGGGAAATCCTGTCTTTGATTTTTAGCCAATGGATATTTTTTCTAGAGGTGGAGATATGAGCTCTATTAGGAATATTTAAAGCTACTCTAATAGCGTTATTTATCAAGGATATACTTGTTAGATCCTGCATATGGAGCATTACAGTAATCCAGCTTGGATATGATGAGTGCATTAGCTAGTGTAATGCAGCTAGTCTCAGTTAGAAATGGTCTACATACTCAGATCAATTTACAAGTATATGCAGTGGAAGATGCTAGTGAGTTAGTTTGTTTCTTGAAGGTGAGCGCTGAGTCGAGATAGACCCTGAGGGTTTTGACTGCAGGCATCACTTTGATGACATTATTGTCGATGTTAAATGAGGCATAGTTCGGGTCAAGTTTTTTGATGGCCAACTCTGAGCCGAGGATCAGTAACTCAGTTTTGTCGTCATTCAGGCAGAGGCCGTGAGATGCAATCCATGCCTGAATGAGGAGATATATCTTATTTACTAAGGCCGTGTCTTCCAAGAAGTTGCCCGAAAGGGGGATAAGGATCTGAGTGTCATCTGCGTAATTAGTATAGATGACACCCAGTCTGTCCAACTTGTCAAACAAAGGTTTAGTAAAGATGTTATAAATCGTTGGAGATACACATGATCCTTGAGGGACACCGCATGAAACTTGTGTGGGATCAGCGGCTGCTAGGGGTGAGAAGAGACTCATTGTCCGGTTTGCAAGGAAGGATTGTACCCAGGTTATGGCATCACTTGAAAAATGAGCGGCAGAACTGAGGTGATTGCATAAGACTGCGTCATCTACCAAGTCCAAGGCCACAGATAGGTCAAGGAGGAGTAGCATAGCTGATTTGCCATTGTCCTTCAACTCGTCAATTTGGGTCTTAAGGTCAATCAGGGCTGTTTCAGTACCATGAAGGGGACGGAAGCCAGATTGACGTGAGCCTAGTAAATTGTTAGTTTCTAACTAGTCCTGAATTTGCAGGTAAACTACTCTGTCAATGATTTTAAGCAGAAATGGGACGGTGGTGATGGGTCTGTAATTTGTCGGTATTGCGGGGTCAAGTGTTTGTTTTTTTAGCAAGGGAAGCACTCAAGATTGTTTTAGGTTATTAGGCACTAGTTTAGACTTAAAGGATGCATTGATGAGTTTAGAGATGAAGGGGGTTAGGTCTCTAGCTGCATCTTTTATAATTTGGGCAGGGCAATTATCTCCTTTGCAGTTGGATGGCTTTAGAGATAGTATGCTTTTTTCTGTCTCTAATATAGTTATTTGTCTGAAGCTAAATGGGTGAGGGGTGTTAGGCTGGTTTAGAGGAAGCTGTGACTGAGGTGTAGGCTCCGTTGGCAGGAGCAGAGAAGCTTTTTTATTGGCAATTTTGGTTTGGAGCAAGCTAATTTTGCCCGCTAGGGCATTTTGTATATTAGTGCACCAGATCTTATTTTTAGGAATGTTATCAGTCGGGGGTATGGGTGATTCCATTTCTCGGAGGATGGAGAAAAGCTCCTTTGGTATCTGATTTAGCCTTAGATATTCTATCATTAAAGGTATTCCTTTTAGTGCTTATGATTTCCTTTTTATACTGTTTGCCGAGAGTGGCTAATTTAATTTTGTTCTCCTCAGTGGGTGAGTGTTGCCAAATTGACTGCAACTTTCTTTTTTGAATTCTGAGGTCTTTCAACTGTGGTGTGAACCAGTTGTTTAGGTGACAAAGTTGTTTGCTTTTACGTATTTTGGTGGGGGCAATCAAGTCAAGTGCCTTAATCATCGTGCTGTTGTAGGCTTCCACAAGTGATGTGGGGTCTGTGATGTTATCTAGATTGTCGAGAGTGGGGAGGAGGTGGGGTAAGAGTTGTTCTGCTGTGATATCTTTTTTACTTCTGGTGGGGAGTGGCGGGGCCATAAGTATAGGTTTGGGTCGGATAAGGTCAAGTGAGGCATTGAATACAATTAAGTAGTGGTCAATCCAAGATTGTGGCATTATGTTGGTAATGCTAATGTTGCAATTCCGATCAGCAACCCAGTCTAGGGTCCTACCTTTGGCATGAGTAGGGGAGGAAACTTTTTGTGTTAGGGCATAGTCATTCAACAGTGAAGCAACAGATAGGGCGTGTTTGTCATTACAGTCATTAAAGCCCAGGTTAAAGTCTCCCAGTAGTAGAATTTGAGCGTGGCCTTTAGTGTTATTAGTTATACTAGTTAGGTCGTCTTCAAAGGATCCTAGTGGTCCAGGTGGTCTGTAGATGACATACATGGTAAGGGTGCGGTTACAAGAAAGGTGAAGTTTAGCAGTAAGGAGTTCACATGATTGAAATAGCAAGGTAGTAGCTAATCTGATGGGTAAGGTGGATTTGTGGATGATGGCTAGGCCACCTCCTTTGGTATTAGGTCTGTCGACTCTTAGTAGTTGGTAGCATGATGGCAGGGCCAGCCGCCTCATGTAGCCATGTTTCGGTTATGACCAATAGGTCTAAGTTCTCATTGGTTAAAGTGTCAGAGATCTCTGTAGCGTGGGCTACCATGGATCTAGCATTGATGAGTGACCCAGTTAGTGATAGGGTGCTAGTTGGTATAGTAGAGGGAAGTTGTTTATTTTTAGTTGGGGTGGCTCTTTGTGATGGTGACTGGTTAGTTGTTATGAGGACAGGGTGGAGAGGGGCAGATTTGAAGTATTGCAAACGTTTGTTTGCTAGATTGATATAGCCTCTATAGTTGTGGTAGGGTGATGGTTCATGGAGACGGGACAATCTTGCCCTCAGTCTCATGTTTCTATCCTTAGGAGGGTATGAGGCGGCGGATGCAAGTGCCATGGTGGTGAGGAGGCTCAGTACAAGGTGTAATGTTTGGTAATGGGTGATTTTCATTATGGTCGTGGGCAGGGAGGTGTTAATGATAGGCAAATCCAAGTTCGGGCTATAGGTGTAGACTGGTGCCGTGTGCAAAGACGTGTAACTATATTAGTTGTGGCAATTCGGTAGCAGGGAAGTCTAAGCAATCTAGTAAGTGACCGTATAATGGTAGTTAGGTAATCTAGGCAAGTAAATATAGGCTAGGACCTAGGTAGGCAGGTAAACTAGGCAGGTACAAGTAGTGGCAAACTGGGCAAGTACAGATGAGATAACTAGGGCAGTGTTTCACCTAAATGCGAGAATCACAGCACAGCCAGAAGTCACATGTGTGTACACATCACTTTGAGACCCAAGAAGAGCAGGTTGAGTCAAGCTTAGAAAGTGCAGCGAAAGTTACCTTCCATTGAATGTTCAACATGTGGCTTTTTCTGTGGGTGCATAAGCAGGGAGTCTGGCCCTGGGCACTGGCTAGCTCGGGACAGTATCTGGACAGTTGTTGGGCCTTACCCTCAGAGCCTTTCCTGGAAGGGCCGGCTCACGCCTGCCGGCTTCCGATAGGCCGTGGTAGGCACTTCTTTTATTGTTGGTTGGTCTTTGGCCAATTTAGAGCAGAAAGTATAAAGGGCTTTTAGAATGATAAGTTGCTCAGGCTCTCGGAGTTCCTCTTCTTCCGAATTCTCGGAAGAAGTGAACAAATCATTATGTTGGGACCTGGTCTGATGGTATGCTTCTGCTGCTACACGAGCTAGATCAGGGGATATCAAAAGATTAGCAGAGGTACTAGGTAGCCAGAACACTTGCATAATACTGACACAAGTGTGCGCTGTTTTTTGTGCCTCAGTAGGATTATTGGCGCTTTGCAAGCTTAATACTAAGTTAAGCAGAGAATTATTGTCGATTGGGGGGGAGATCGGAGGTGTTCTTTTATGGGGAGTTTTCATGGATAGACCATTCAGTAGGGATGAACAACACAAGAATAAAGATCCAGGATACTGCGCCCAGTTGTGTCGGTACGTATTTTAATGAGTTGCCCTTTTAAAAATGATAAGTGTTTCGGCCTTCCTCGGCCTTTCTCAAATCAGGGCTATTATATTCTGAAATGGTTACAGTCCTCCTCTGTGGGGTTAGTTTGTTATGTCTTAGCCTTTTGCTCTCGCGCTTGAATTACTGGTACAATCCCATGATCATAATTTCGTGCCAGTAATTCAAGCGCAAGAGTAAAGGCAAGTCCATGCCCACAGCCACTCCTCCCACATTCTCCTGCACAAGAGAAATGAACCAGGCTCCGCAAACGACAAAAAAGCAAGGCACTCCAAAACAAGCAGCAACTACACCCCGGGGGGGGGGGGGGGGTTGCAGCAAGAGAAAGAAGCTTTGCAGTCACACCTCTGCCAAAAGCAAACGAGGAAGAAGGACAAGATCAATGGCGAGCCCACCCCCAAGAGAGTCTAAAGACCAAGCCCCCAGTTGCTCTCCAGAGAGGCGCCAAGACCGCACCGCCATCAGGGAGTCCCGCTGGCAAAGGAATTAGCAAATTATCCGTTTCAAAGCGTGTAACTTACACAGAGTGTATTTATGGTAGAAGGTGGCACGTCGGAGTAAAGATGAATCACAATGAGTTTCGTTTGGCAGCAGCTCGGGCCATGGTATTTGTGCAAGTCGTGGCAAATGAGGCACGAGGGTCGCCTTGCAGTCATCGGGTAGGGCTCAGGATGTAAAGACCGGCGAGAGTGGTCAGTGGTCTTGTGTCAGTCGTCAGCCATCAAACACAAGACACATTGTGCCACAGACCGTGGCACGCTTCACGCTTGTTTGGGGTTGAAATAGGTGAGCTCCTCCTTTCACCAATAGGCAGTGTAGATAGACTGAGAGAATAGCATAGCAGTTCTGCAGGACCTCCAGCAAACACAGCAAGACACACTGTGCCACACACCACATATCTATGTTCAACAAAAACCTTCAGCTGTTGCCATAATCAACTAGCCTTTAATTTAGTGAATTGTATAAAACCATAATTTTACCAGAAACATTGCTCGACTTGTTTCCTTCTGTAGCTTCTTAAATCGATTTCATCTCAACCCACCGAGTCCTTTCTAGGGGCTGACAATAAATTAACTCGGAAGGAAAACAGAAGGTGTTGGTTTTAAAACCGAAAAAGAAGAGAGCCAGCTATAGCAAAGTCTACTTCAAAACCAAAAAACAATCAGAGTAATACAAAGTTTTCTTTGTATTACTTCAGGTCTGTCCCTAGCGTCATTCATAGTCTCAAAGGCGTCCAAGCTTTTTTGTTCTTTGGGTTTACAGTTTTTAGAAGCTTGGCTCGTGGTTTGACGATCCAGGGGTGCTTGCGTGGCAGATAGGTCACTTGGCTCAAGTTTGTAGGCAGGTTTGGAAGATGTTTAAAAAAGAAAACGATAGTGTAGACCAGGAAAAGGTGCCACATTAGCACTTCTATAGAATAGCCTGGAGTTCAAAACAGAAGGCCACCATTGATCTATGAACAACTCACAGGACACTTGAATAAGACTGATTTCTTTTTTTTTCTATCCTGGAGAAGACTGGTTAACTAACTAAGAAACTCCTATAATACAACTTTAGTCAATCTAACTAGAAACGAAAGTGCATCACAAGTACACTTTCTTTTTGCTGGACATAGTGAACATATTTTGTTGAATACACATAGCCATACTCTAGTGGAGTTTATTGCTGAAGTAATTTTTTTTTGGGCACATTTTTGTTGGATAAAAGCTCTTTATTTAATTTTGAAAGTGATTTTTTTTTTTAAAGAACATTGTTTGTTTCTCTAAATATTGTATAGTGTTTTTAAACTTTGTTTGGTAATTGTATATTTACCCTGGGGGACTATTTATTACTATAAAGATTATAGGTTGCCAGTATAATGAGGTCCCCTGTCTGACGCTTGTGGGTAGTTGGTGGGGTCTCCAAGTGCTGCCACAAGCTGTGCGGTGCTTGACCAGGGATCAACGCGAGAAGGATCTTGTAACCACAAAAATGACCCAGTCAAGAGCCACAGGCTTGTCACATGGGTCCACTAGGAAGGCCCTTTAAGGGGGGCCCTTTAAGGGGCATCGCAAATGACAACAAACACTAGAGAGGTATTCAGATGCCCTATCTCCTTATGAACGTTTTGATTCACAATATGTACAATGTATGCTCTGCTGAAAGTTGGCTCCAATTAACACAAAGAATGAAAAAACACACAAGTGCTGGCTGACCCAGCGTCTCCTACTCCATCTTGAAGGAAGTGCCCTAAGCATGAACATTGAGAAACCTCAGATACCTTGCAGACGCTCAGGAATCGAGCAGAAAGAGCTCCCTGAAGTTTTTATTTTATTTTTTAAATGTATTTATACCACGCCAGAGCCCGCAGTCATCGGGGCGCAACATTAACACGTGAAAAGATTTAGACATACGTGTAACAGGATAACATTAAGGGGCCGATTCATGGAACAAACGTGCGCGGAAAATCCATGCGCAAGCAGGCGCAAGGTAGCGCAAGCGCGAGAAACGCAGCGCACGCGTGCGGTTCAAGGAAGACGCTGCGCGTGTTTCCCGCTGTCCGCGCGCCCAATCCAGCCATGGTGCACGCAGGCATACACGGCGTGCGCTACGCGCACAGCAAAAGCGCACATAGCGCGGCGCACACAACCAACGTGGGCGGAACAGTGGGCGTAACACATGGAATGGGGAATAACACGTGAAAAAGAAGGCGTAACTGGGGAAGTACTGCAGGGAACTACACGGAACACGCACACGAACAACCCGTATTCATGGATCCGAATACGGGAAACCCGCGCACGGCAAAAGACGCACACAGGCGTCAACGCGTCCGCCACACGAAGGCAGGCGGAAGCGTCCCCGCGCACAGTATAAAAGTGCGCGCAAACAACAAACACGTATATACAGCTACGATGAATGCCCCATTTGTCGCAGCACTGATCGTGGGACACCGCAGGAGCAGGAGAATAGCCAGGGCATGCATTTTCGCACCACGGACAAGCCTTTTTGGGATGCCTGACGACCAGGTCTATGGCAGGTATAGGTGTCCACCCCACATCATCCTAGACCTGGTCAGGGAGTGGGAAGATGACCTTACATCCCCCACCCTTTGCTCCCAAGCATTGAGCCCCTTGGAGAAGCTGCTCAATGTCCTTCATTTTTTGGCCACTGGGTCATTTCAGCGGACTACTGCCATAGTGGGGGGGGTCTCACAGGCCACGCAGTCACGCTGCCTACACCAGGTACTGGCAATCATGACGGCGCGCCCCTCAGTCCGCAGGCACATATACATGCCCAGAACACCCGCAGAAAGGCAGGCCGTTGTCCTGGATTTTTTCAGGGTGGCACCCTTCCCCAAAGTGCTCGGTGCCATAGATTGCACCCATGTGGCCCTACGTCCGCCTAGGGCCACTGAGCACATATACCGAAACCGCAAGCACTGGCATTCCATCAATGTACAGGTGGTATGCGATGCAAAGGGAATCATCACCTCTGTCTATGCAAACTACCCTGGCTCCACCCATAACAGTTTCATATACAGAATGTCCGCCCTGAGCCGGGCCCTGGAAGCTGGGCAGCATGGCGACACATGGCTCCTAGGTGAGTACAAATGCCCTTGCACATGCATGCATGTCACACACACACACACATAAACAAACCACAATGATCACAACCATTTACACCTCCCCAGGGGACAGTGCCTACCCTCTGAGCAACCACATGATGACGCCAATGCGGAACCCCACCACACCACCCCACGTAAGATACAACGCCGCCCATATTGCAACCAGGGCCATAGTGGAGCGCACATTCGGAGTGCTCAAGTCACGTTTCCGCTCCCTTGACCGCTCTGGCGGGCAGCTACTCTATGCACCACCAGTAGTGTGCAGGATCATTGTGGCAGCATGTGTCCCGCACAATGTTGCAACACGGCAGGGCGTCCCGGTGGACATGGTGGTGCCCCCACATCCCCAACCACAGGCACAGGTGCTGCCCATGGGAGGGGACAGGGCACGTGGTGAGGAAGCCCGGACCCAGCTTGTGGCCACATTTTTCACCTAAACTCCCACCCCTGCGGAGTGCACACAGGCCTGGCACATACCAGGTGACAATCGATGATGACAAAGAGACAGTCAACTGTCACAACCCTACCACCCTGAGATAGTTGCCATGGAAGTGCCACTTCGTCTGCATCCCTAGCTACTTAAACACAAGCTCTCCTGTGTGACCAAAAGGCACACATATGACATGACATGATATGGCCTATACACAAGTATTTCAAGGTGCGATGAGGCAGGGAGGGGGGAACAAGGGAAGACAGACAACGGTACTACTAGGCCAGATGTCATTTAGATTGTGCAAGTGCAGGGGTAGGGGGAAGGGAAAAGTGCAAGGGGAATGGGAGGGGGGGAGTGCAGTACAGGGGAATTAGACCAAAAAACAAATACATAGGCCAGCTGGTGGCAACTGCAAAGGTAAGTGCAGACAAGTGCTGGGAAGGGGGGGCTGTAGGGATAGAGAGACAGTACCGCAGTGCAGGGGTTGCCAGGGAGGCAGTGCAAGTGGAGAGTGGCTGGGCCAGGGACCGAGGTCGGTGAGAGTGGCCCAGTTGCAGATCCAGTGCAGTTCCAGTGAAGAATTTTGCAAGGGAGAGGCAGAGAGAAAGCAGAAGCAAAGAGGAAGGTCTTGAAGTGCTTCCCGAACCGGAGATGGTTCCCCTCAAGTTCCAGTGAGGCAGGAAGGCTGTTCCAGAGGGAGGGCCCTGCCACGGAGAGAGATCTACCCCCAGCTAGTTGCTCTGAGAAGCGGATGACCCTGACATGCAAGGTGTGCATCACACACACCCGCAAAACAGGCCATGGCCATCACTGTTATGTCACTCAAACCCTCCCAAACCACAACATGACATGGCAAGCAATACCCATACACCAACACAGTAACAATAAGGTACACATTGCCATGTCCAAAATGTACAGTGGCATCAGACAATGATGCCTGACCTGGAATCAGATGAAATGACAGACCAACAACCTCCCACCCAAAATAAGTCATTTCCAAATGCATTACAAGAGTTGTAGATGTAACATAACAATGAATGCCTGTCTACATGCACATTGTGCATTGCAAAATCAACACTGCAGCTTCTGTGTGCTGTGTCCTATTCCTGCAACACACTGCTCAGCGCACAGCACAGTGAACAGCCATTGTGTGTGATGCACACCCTGAGCATCACATCTAAGCGACAGACCATATCAAAAAGCAAATTAGGCATGTACAGGATCCATAATTGGTCACAGAACATGTGCTGCAGGGACACAGTGGGCACCAGAAGGCAAACAGTGTACACGTGGATATGCAAGGGTGGGAGTACATGTAGTGCATCAGAGTGCAAGTGTGTGGGTCAGCAAGGACATGCACTCAACATATGCATGTGCAATCAAGTGACCATCAGTGTTCTCTACACATCACATGTGAACATTCACCATGTGTACACCCCAGCATGTCAAACCATAACTATCCCCTCGCACCTGAAAGGTAAACACAACACATGAACAGGCATTGATCAGCAGAACACATGTACATAGGATACCACCATTACAATGTCAGGGTTCCCATCACACTGCAGGGCAAGGCAACTATCAACAACAACCCCCCCCCCTCCCTCACAAATGACCATGACCCACTGAACAACTGCACCTGGGTCATGGAGCCTTCAACCCTCAATTCCACCTGGCCACAGGATCACCTTTACCCTTCGTCACCATCTCCCACCTTGCATGTAAAAAGATGCCTGCACCCTCAGAATCCACACTCATTTCCAAAATCACAAAATCCAAGGCATAAAAAAGAACCAGAACACCCTCCAGTAGATGACTTGACGTAGCAGTACCTCACAAAGGCCAAGTAGTACCACAATGATGCAACAACCAAGGTAGCACAGTAAAACAATGTCACAACAGGATGTGAACCATGTGTGGTACATAACATAGGATGATGCACCATGAACGGATGTGTACTGTCACGTCACAGGTCCCGTGTACAGGCGCGGGAGTGTCACGAAACAACCACCCCCACTGTGTCCCGGGTGCCTGCAAGGTCAAACTCACACAGGCCCCTAAGACCCTGGTGGGGAAGGAGGTTCAGGGATATGCAGTCGGGACAGGTGTTGGCCCACTGGATAACTGGAATGAGTGGCAGGAGAGGGGAGGAGGAATGACGCATGAAAGTAGGGAATGCACGAAAATGTACTACCTGCATGAACACATACACAATCCAAACAAACTTGGACATCATTGTCATGGCCTACTGTAGTCCAGGCTTAGGAGTGGTACGAACCAACCACCCCCTCTAGGGTTTTGGCGCCTGCAAGTTTGGGGCTTACACAGTCATCCGCAACACCAGCGGGGAAAGAGGGTTAGGGAACGTTGCTTGGATACGTACGGGAAGCAGGAACACCGGGTAAAGGGTACAGGGTTCAAAATTGCATAGGATTCCGGGTGATTAGGTGGAAAAAAACATACCAAATTGAATCACACATACATCCATGCATTAGTGCACCCCCCAGCAAGCCTATGCAGAGCAGTTAGAAAGAAAAACAAAAAGACACTTAGCTCTGGTTTTGAGTGCTGGCCTCCTGCCTGCGCACTCTCAGGTCCGGTTACAGGAGCACTGCAATGCTGCAAAGAGAGCCACAGTCAACAACCTGTACGTGCCAATTACACAAAAACACACCACCAAACATGCCCCATAGCAACAAACTACTCTACAAACAATCTGGTGTAGATGCTTCGTACCCATATATAACATTACCCCTGTGACGGGTCATACACAGTCAATGCAGTAAGTCAGCCGCCGGTGGGTGCGTGGCAAATGGAACACCAATGTGTCACAATTCACACAGCATGCAATGTTCCCTGGGTAAGCAGACAGACCCATATAGCAAGCCATGACTTCAGAGCAAGTTGCGTACCACCATGACCGAAAACAAAGTTGGCAGTGCATTCATCATAAAGTACATGGAAATGAAATGCACTGCACCCGAGTATGTCCCTTGCTGAATGTCCCTGTGAGCTGCCCCTTTCCATGTCTCTGAAGGCTACATGGTTGATACAAGTGCCTCGATGGACCTTGGTGTACCAGAGGGTATGTGCCACTGCCCCTGCAGGTGTCCCAGACAACCTTACAATCAAAAGCCATCAGTCCACCAACACATCTGAGCTGCATTGTGTGCTTCAACACCAATATTCGTCCAAGCTCACCCTCAGTGCTGTGTCTAAGCCTGCATGTGCAACTCGCCTGGTGCAAGCTTTGCTGTGTTGTGGCCCCCCTGTGCTGCTCACCTTGCCTGGAGTTCCTTGAAACACGTCAGCAGTTCTAGGATGTAGGTCTGCAATCCCTGTGTCTCAACAAACGTGTCCAGAATTCCGTCGTCCAATGGGCCATGTCTGCTGGCAAAGGTGCTCTGGAGGCTCATCCCCCTGCAGAAAGGGCATGAAACACATGATTAATGCTTCAAAGTCATCTGTGTGTCTCTCTTCAGGCATCTCATTACTTGACCATGTCAGAGAGTCACATCATAAATCACACCATCAGTCCGTCTTTCACATCCAAAGTGTGGAACACTATCTACAGCATGAATTGCAACAAGCACGTGTACAGTAAAGATAAGAAACATACTACACAATGCATAGCAATTAATGTACACATTAATCATGAAACACCCCATCTAGCAAAAGCTGAACAGTGGACAATAACACCAAAATCATCCCCACTAGGGGTGTAAACACAAGTCACACAGCACCAGACATGCCACAGATATGACAGTCCAAAGCCCTTGTGTAAAAGTTTGTGACACCGAACCATCCTTGCGAGTACATGGTTAAGGGAGGCAGGAGTGGCATATGTGAGTCAAGGACCCCAAGCAGCAAACACATACACAAGACAAGCCTGAAGGGCCCAGCTGGAACAGACAGTGGATGCCTTCAAAAGCCACAAAGCACTGCACCGTCACATGAAAGCACAATAGACAAGCAATTTTAAACTATATTAACTAATTACACTAACTATGGAAAACCTACATTACCTAATTAAACTAACTATCAAACAGAAACTTAACTAACTAAACGAAAAATCAAAAATGGCCACATACGACCCGGGGGGGAGGGGAGGCACCCAGGAAGGGGAGGTACAGGGTGCTGCTCAACATCCACATGCGATGATGCTGAGCCAAAACAAAAACCTCCATGGGCTCGACGCCTGCACAGCCCGACCTATGTGGGAGATAGATGGTCATCCGAGTCTGGCTCATCCTGTAAAGGAGGACGTGGCACAGTAGCCTGGCCACGCCTAGCCGCAGCTTGCCCCTCGTCGGCAGCAAGTCTGCCGGACGGGTGAGCCTGGTTCTGTGTGGCGATGTGACGTAGGTCTGCATGCAGAACCTCACGTGATACACGTGCTTCCTCTTGCAAGGTAGCATGTGTAACACGGAGTTCCTCCTGCAAGGCCTGGCTGGACAACCGCTACACCTCCCGGCAAGCCTGTAGCTCAGCCGAGATGGTACGCTCAAGCTGTGCAAACCTCTCCTCTGCCTGCTGCCTCTGGGACATCATAAGGACACCCAGAGTGGATCTGAGGGAAGCATACTCCTCCCTCAGGGCATCCATGTGCGCCTCTGCGTGAGCAGCAATTGCTTGACGCAGAGACGACATTTCAGCCTGGCGTGCCTGTCTGAGGCCGCCATGCCCAGCCTGAGCGAGCGGGCCGTGGACCGTGCCGCCTGCTGCTGGAGAAGCACCTGCCTAGCAGGGGGGAGCACAGATCGGGCCACACGCTCCATGCTCTCAGCGATGTTCTCCATTGCTGCCCCCTGCCGTTCTGAATTGGCAGTCATGTCTTGCTCCCACTCAGTATACTGCGGTTGCGCGCGGCGACCGGGTTGCCGGGCTTGACCCCTGCGGGACCCAAGGACCGGGGGTCCTCGCTGTGTTGGCACCGCCCGCGGCTGCACGACTAAATGCCCCCGTCGACGTGATGTCCCAGGCACATCAGTGACTGGTGTGGAGGGTGACCCTGCGTCCCGATCCACCACAGGCGGAGGAACCAAGACTGTCTGATCCCTCAGTGCAGGTGTCGCAGACAGAGGAGTGTCCACATCAGAATCACTCATCCCTGACACATGGACTTGATGCTCATCCAACTCAACATGGACGTCAGAGTCGTCATCAAGGCTGGACTCATAGGCAGCCAGAGACAAGATGGACTGTAGCACTTGGGGGTTTTCGTGGCCTACCACCCCACGACCCCCACTACTGGCGGGTTGATGTTGTGGTAACAACCCTGTGTCTGGCATGACAACACCATCCTCTGCCTCCATTGCGTCATCACCTGAAAAATAGAGAGAAAAAAGGTCACTACACATGTCAGAAGCACACAACACACACACACACACACCGACAGCAAACGCATCAGGCAGACATGTGACACACAACATATAACCTGGCATGCATGCTGGGTCAACTTTGAATTGCTTCTGTGATCAGACCTGTTGAAAGGTGGCAGTTTACATGGAAGTGGGTCTATGCAGTGCAGAAAATGTGTACGCCACTCACTACCTACATGTACAAGGACTCCATGGTGTGTGCCAGGAAATGTGAAGGCAGTGCAATGTCAAATTCAGACATCACGTGCATTGTGCATTCAATGTGTACCATATCTAGAAGCCAAGCACCCCTCCACCCCAGTACCAAAGCAGGGATGCCTAGCATGGTATCAAAAGGCTGACCATACACCTGTGTATTGACAGGCAGTGTTGACTGGCATCAACAGCTTAATGTGATTCAAGTGACAACACTGCAAATGATGCTGGGACAGTAAGCAGGACACAAGATGAAAACTCTGGATTCCGCCCATGTGTGAAGAGTCATTGGCCATTGAACAGTCTGAGGCCTGTGAGCCACACAGATTGTCAGACCCTAAACATGTGTGCAACGCAGGACTGAGCCACAGTTGACATGGGAAGGCTGATGAGATGGCAGGCAATGTATGTAACCAAGGACTTGTATTACAGTGATCATCCAGTCAAGGACACATAGGGGCATGCGTGCAATGCACATGGAGCATGAATGAGCACTCATGTCCCTGCGGGACATCTGACCTATGCACAGTACAAGTGAGATACCCTGCATCAAGTACTAAGGCTGTACCACACGGCATATGTTTGGCAGATTCTACGCTGGAAGTTAGCATCTACACAGGACGCATGAACAAGAAAGTACACATTGGCAAGATTGAAGAACACCAGTGCAAAGGTGGAACTGGGGTGCAGAGTGGCGGAGGAGGGGCAAGGGAGCATGCCTACATGGAGTCCCCGCATGCAGGCAGAGGAGACATGCATGACGGAAGCATTGCATTACTTACACATCAGAACCATGTACACGTCACATGTAGCGGCAATCATGCACAACACATCCCACAAGTGAAACACACACGTCCTCAACAAACACGCATCAACACTCACTGGACTGGGCTTCAAAGTCCAGCATCTCTCCCACTCCTTCGACCAATTCAGGTGGTATGAACTCCGCAACGAGTGCCTCATGCGGAGTGAGCTCTTCCTCCTCTGGTGCAGACCCACCGCCAGTCACCAGAGTCAAGTTGTAATTAGAGGCACGCTTAGCCTTAGTGCTGCGTTTGATGTCATGCCAACGCTTTTTGCACTCTTGCGCCGTGCGCACCTCATGGCCGAATGAACTGACATGTTCCGCAACATGCTTCCAGTGGGTGTCACGTTGGGCAGCCGTAGTCTGACTATTGGCACCCACTACCATGTCACGGCTGTGGCCCCGCACGTAGTCCACGAGGAAGTCCAGTCCCTGCTTACAGAAAGGCTTCTTCCTCGACGTGCAGGAGGTCGTGGCTGTGTGTGGGGTCCCAGCCTGTGCTGCAGGTGAAACCTTCCTCCTCTTGGACTGTGGTGCAGACCATGGCTGGCTAATGCCGCCCTGACCAGTATGGCCAGTGGGTTCGGTGGATTGAGCCAAGGGAGTGGCAGGTGGAGGGATCACCAAAGGCCTGACTTGTGTCAGTGGCAGCTGGGTGCCCACTAATGGACCATGCGCAGCAACATCAGCTGTGGCAGGGTCATTGACCGCAATGGTCCTGGTTGGCAGACTCACAACCGGGGTGCTGTTGGGTGCATCTGCCCCTGCACTTGCCAACACCCGGCTGTTCGGGGCAGCAGATGACATGACTGCCCCAGGGACACGTGTCTTGGTCTGAGCAGCCCGGCCTGCCCCTATGGTTTCCCTCCTGGCCTGTTGGAGATCTACCAAGGGCTCCTCAAGTGTCAACGCAGCCTGCGCTGGCAGACCCCGAGCCTGGGTGGCGGTTTCCACAGCTGCACCTGCAGCTACCACTACCCTTGGGCCCATGGCAGTCGATGGAACGGACTGCCGGGTCACACGGACGCCAGTGCCAGATGCAGAAGCTGCATCCCCCAGAACCACAGGGGGTGGTGGCATGACTGCACCGACACATGGCACAACATTGTGCTCAAGTGGCGCACCCCTGCCTCTTCCCCCTCTGTGGCCACCCTGGAGTCCCCCTACTCCCTGGTCACCACGGCCATGCCCGCCACGAGGAGGACGCCCAGCTGAGGCGCCCCTCACCTTTGGTGGCCTCCCAACCATGGCACTGATGTAGTAGTGCCGGCACAGATGGAGTGGTGCCAATGGGAGGTGTACACCACAATTGACCTGGGCAATTGGGATGAAGGGGGTGGGAAGCAAGATGTTAACAGCCCCCCTGCACCTGCAAGGCTGTATGTGACCCCGGTGATGTAGTGACGGGTCACGCAACGCTCAGGCACCCCAAAACTACAGTAAAACTGTACACGCAACCCTGCAGCCTCCCGCAGTACGCAGTGGCACCCAGTAACACGAATAACGCGTACACGTGGGACACTCAGGCTACTATGGCATTGAAAATGGGTGTGATACACAAGGGCACCCGCAGTGGGAAAAAGAGCGTGTGCGACTCACCGTCTGACTAGCGCGATGCAGAAAAACACGCGTAGCCAATACCCCCGCCAAAAGAAGAGATACGTCCTTGATAGCTGTGAAGTTGTGATGGCGCGCGAAACAACAGAAAGCAGGAACACACGTCGGTCTCCACGAAAGGCACGTACAGCGAACTGCTGGGCCCGCTCACCTTTAACCCGTGCTGAGGGAAACGCGCGCGTCACGTCACTTACGCGCATGGGCCCTTTCCTCGTATTACACGCGAACGTGCAGTTTTTCACGTGCGCTGAAATGCCCATGCACGCCTGTGCGCGTCACATCACAGGGGCGCTTGCGCTTGAGGGGCCTTCTGTCCAATGAAATTGCGTATGCGTGCAGACGCGCTTACGCGCTAAGGGCCTTTCCTCGAATTACATGCTGACGTGCAGAATTTTCACGTGCCAAATCACTCCGTATCAAGCTGGCCACGCGTAAGCCCACGGAAGACCACGCTCCTGCCCAGAAGGCCGAATTACTGCCCCCCAGAGCCCCGAGCACTCTCCCACCTGCCATCTGCTGCTGCCTGACTGCCTGCTGCCCACGTGCCCTGCCATTTGCTGCCTGCACATCAGCCAGGGGTGCTGTTGCTGTGACCACCCCTGCTGGAACCGAAGACTCCCAACTGGGATTCCATCGCTCCACAGCCCAGCCCCAGGACCCAGTTGCCCACCCACTCCTGCCTCTGGGGTTGTCATGTCGGGCACTGCAACATCTGGCACCACTGACAACCCCCGGCCAGAGAGGCAGAGGGGCACCAGCTTCAGTGCCAGGGAAGTTGGTGTCCTGGTGGAGCAAGTCCTGGGGCAGTATGATGCCCTCTTTGGAAGTTCCTGCGCCGACAAGGAAGTACGGACTCGGATCTGGACTGACATCGTGACTGCCATCAACGCGGAGGGGGTGGCAACCCGCGACTTACAACATGTCAAGAAGCGCTGGGAGGACGTCAGGTCCAGGACCCTGAACAAGGCCCGGCGCCTCTTGAAGGCAGCGGATGCTAAGGGGTGCCGGGGCCACTTGTCGGAAGATCAGATGAGGGTCCTGGAACACATATCCCCAGCGCTCCAAGTCCAAGTCCTTAAGAGGCAGACCCGTCTGGAGTCGAGCGGTAAGTGTACATGCATCATGATTGTGAGCTGTGCGTGTGGTGATGTTTCAGTAGTGTGCAGGTTGCACATCTGTTTGTATGGGGTCGAGTATGGGTGGGGGTGTACAGGGCCGTGAGGCTAACACATGCGAGGGCTGTAATGTGTGAGACATGGATGGTGCTTGTGTGTGTAGGCTTGCATGCCAAATGCAGTTGTGTGGGCACACATGTTTGGATGAATGTGTATGTAAGTAGACATGTTCGTGATGTCACGCATGTATGTTGTTTTCAGCTGCATCTATCAGCACTGTGTACACGTGCATTTGTGTATATTTGACAAGGATGCAACAGTGATGCAACATGGATGCATGTGACAGCGGGATGTGGAAGCCTGATTGGCAGATGTGACATGGATGCCCATCTGAACACTGCGACACTTGGCAGAGGTGTACACATGCATGCAAGTGTGGTGGTGTATGTACATGTGTAGTGCACTTCCTGTGTTGCATGTGATGTCTGGCTCAGCTTTGCCTGCTCATGCTGTTGTATGTGTATGGATGGTGCTGGCAGTTGCGATATGGCTGTGGTATGGCTCATGTGTGCGAGTTGAAATGACATGTGTGTTGGGGATTGTGATGGCATGTCTGAGGTTTGCCAAAGCCACTCATGTACAACTGTCATGTGTGTATGTGTCCATTGTACAGTGCCCTGATGCCTGTGTTTTATTTCTCCCTGTCTGCAGCGTCAACTGATGAAGAGGGCGGAGAAGGTGCTGTGGAGCACAGCGGCGGGGATCCCACCGCCAGCCGGAGACTCAAGGCCAGGCTCCCCTCCCATGTTGTGATCTTGTCGGGGAGTGAGGAGTCTGGTGCCGCGTCCCAGGCCGCAGCTGCCGGGGGGAGGTCTAAGAGGCGGAGGTTGGAGTTGGACTCCTCGGCAGCAGAAGGTGCAGCTGGGACCCCACAGGGCCCAACGGGGGAAGATGGCACAGAGTCATTCAGGTTGGTGGGGGGTTTGGTGGAGGAGGACGCCGTGCAAGCAACAGAGACGGGGTCTGGAGGTGGGGATCCCACTGGTGCTAGTGGTGCAGTGCAGGACCAGGGACAGGAGGCAGCACAAGCCGCCGCAGAGGTGCCTGTGTGCAATCCTGTCCCTGATCCTGTCCCTGCATCATCTTGCACCAGCAGGGATGCCTACGTCCAGACCCGTTTTCAGGCAGGGGATGAGCTAACGACAACTGGCCTTCCTCTGCCTGCGGACGTGGCTATCCTGGTCCGGGTTGAGCCTGTCCTGACTGGTGTGGCGTTGCGTCAACGGGCCATGCGAGGTGACCTGCAGTCTTTTCATGAGGAGACTGCACGTCATGTCGAATGGCTCGTTGACCGCGTCGGCCTACTGGGACAGGTCACCCAGGCCGGATTCCTCTGTTTGATGGGGCTTGCTACGACCCCCTCCTCAACTGAACCCCCTATGCGCTAGTCGTCCTCCGTGCCATCTTCCCACCCATCAGTCACCTGGGGGCCCTGTGGAGCTGCCTCTGACGGTGCGGCCAGGCTGGTGGAGGAGGCATCCCTGCCACAGTCGGGAGTCGGACGTCCAGCAGGGGTGGCCACATCAACGACTGCACCCCAGCCGGCGGAGGATGTGCAGGCAGCAGGAGGCAGTGCACGGGCAGAGGCACAGCAGCAGCAGCAACGTGGTGGGAGCCATGAAGGTTCGGGGCCTTCAACATCGGAGGGGCAGGCATCGGCCGGAGGGCAGGAGGACCCAGGACAGAGAGTGTCTTCCGTGTGGCAGCGGTTGGGCCACGCCATAGATGCGGAGTGGCAGCGGGCGGAAGAGGCACGGCTCACAATGGTCAGGGCGGAGAACTCCATGCGGAGGGCCCTGAGGCGGGCCGAGTGCCTCGAGGCAATCCGCAGGGGGTTGGAGGTGGACACGTCGACGGCCCTGCGGACCATCGGGGCCATGGAGGAGGACCGCCTCCGGGACATTGAGCAGGAGTTTGATGATGCCCTGGCCCGGGACATCCAAAAGTGAGCCGTCAGACTAGCCCGCTGCCCTTGTACATAGTTATGTAGTTAGTGTTAGGTTTCCTTTGTTTTTGAATTTAATTTGGACCTTTTGGACAATGGGCCACATTTTTGTATATAGTTTTTTTAATTAGTTAGTGTTGTTAGATAGGTTTCATTTCTTTTGTTGGGATAATGGACCCTGGCTTGTTCGTCTGTACATAGTTCACTGTTGGATTTTCTTTTTCTTTCACAATTTACCCATGGAGCAATGGCTTTCAATTATAATTTTCCATTGGATTTTCTTTTGTGGACTGTGACTTTGGACACCATTCCTTTGGATTATGATTTTTGGTTTTGCTTTTTTTCACGGACATGCTTCTTTTCATTTTTGTACATTGCCATTTCTGTTTCTTTATTTTTGATTCAATTTATGTTTCCTTTAATACATTTTTTTTGATCGAACTTCAATGTGTAGTATCATCTCATTGGTTTAATGCATATCATGATATGGGTTTTGAGATTCACTGACACCCATTGGGTGTATGTGAGGGACATGTGTTTGTTTCCAAACTTGCAATTGGTGTTCTGTCATGTTATTGCCATTTCTGAGTGGGTGGATGCAATACTCGGGTGGGTGGTTTGCATTTGGAGGCTGACCATAGGGACCAGGGATCTAGATTGTGATGACATGTTGGCTGGGGAACATGAGTTGGGGCCTGCTGGCAGGTGCCCCACAGTGCTGGGGGGTGGGGGTGCAGGGGAACATGAGTTGGACATGGGCGGGGGCCTGGTGGAGGCTGCCCCTGGTGGCTGGGGGGTGGGGGTGATAGGGGACATGAGAGGGGGCCTGGTGGAGGCTGCCCCTGCACTGCTGGGGGGTGGGTGTGCAGGGGAACATGAGTTGGACATGAGTGGGGGCCTGCTGGCAGGTGCCCCACAGTGCTGGGGGGTGGGGGTGCAGGGGAACATGAGTTGGACATGGGTGGGGGCCTGGTGGAGGCTGCCCCTGGTGGCTGGGGGGTGGGGGTGATAGGGGACAGGAGTGGGGGCCTGCTGGCAGGTGCCCCACAGTGCTGGGGGGTGGGGGTGCAGGGGAACATGAGTTGGACATGGGTGGGGGCCTGCTGGCAGGTGCCCCACAGTGCTGGGGGGTGGGGGTGCAGGGGAACATGAGTTGGACATGGATGGGGGCCTGCTGGCAGGTTCCCCACAGTGCTGGGGGGTGGGGGTGCAGGGGAATATGAGTTGGACATGGGTGGGGGCCTGGTGGAGGCTGCCCCTGGTGGCTGGGGGTGGGGGTGATAGGGGACATGAGTGGGGGCCTGGTGGAGGCTGCCCCTGCACTTCTGGGGGGTGGGGGTGCAGGGGAACATGAGTTGGACATGGGTGGGGGCCTGCTGGCAGGTGCCCCACAGTGCTTGGGGGTGCAGGGGAACATGAGTTGGACATGGGTGGGGGCCTGGTGGAGGCTGCCCCTGGTGGCTGGGGGGTGGGGGCCTGCTGGCAGGTGCCCCACAGTGCTGGGGGGTGGGGGTGCAGGGGAACATGAGTTGGACATGAGTGGGGGCCTGCTGGCAGGTGCCCCACAGTGCAGGGGGGTGGGGGTGCAGGGGAACATGAGTTGGACATGGGTGTGGGCCTGCTGGCAGGTGCCCCACAGTGCTGAGGGGTGGGGGTGCAGGGGAACATGAGTTGGACATGGGTGGGGGCCTGGTGGAGGCTGCCCCTGCACTGCTGGGGGCTGGGGGTGCAGGGGAACATGAGTTGGACATGGGTGGGGGCCTGCTGGCAGGTGCCCCACAGTGCTGGGGGGTGGGGGTGCAGGGGAACATGAGTTGGACATGGGTGGGGGCCTGGTGGAGGCTGCCCCTGGTGGCTGGGGGTGATAGGGGACAGGAGTGGGGGCCTGCTGGCAGGTGCCCCACAGTGCTGGGGGGTGGGGTGCAGGGGAACATGAGTTGGAAATGGGTGGGGGGCTGCTGGCAGGTGCCCCACAGTGCTGGGGGGTGGGGGTGCAGGGGAACATGAGTTGGACATGGGTGGGGGCCTGCTGGCAGGTGCCCCACAGTGCTGGGGGGTGGGGGTGCAGGGGAACATGAGTTGGACATGGGTGGGGGCCTGGTGGAGGCTGCCCCTGGGGGGCGGGGGTGATAGGGGACATGAGTGGGGGCCTGGTGGAGGCTGCCCCTGCACTGGTGGGGGTGCAGGGGAACATGAGTTGGACATGGGTGGGGGCCTGGTGGAGGCTGCCCTGGTGGCTGGGGGTGGGGGTGATAGGGGACAGGAGTGGGGGCCTGTTGGAGGCTGCCTCTGCACTGCTGGGGGGTGGGGGTGCAGGGGAACATGAGTTGGACATGAGTGGGGGCCTGCTGGCAGGTGCCCCACAGTGCTGGGGGGTGGGGCTGCTGGGGAACATGAGTTGGACATGGGTGGGGGCCTGCTGGCAGGTGCCCCACAGTGCTGGGGGGTGGGGTGCAGGGGAACATGAGTTGGACATGGGTGGGGGCCTGGTGGAGGCTGCCCCTGGT
The DNA here is from genome assembly GCF_040938575.1 of Ambystoma mexicanum. Taxonomy (NCBI): domain Eukaryota; kingdom Metazoa; phylum Chordata; class Amphibia; order Caudata; family Ambystomatidae; genus Ambystoma; species Ambystoma mexicanum. Next base: position 1,296,583,964 of record NC_090922.1, on the reverse strand, counting down.
GGCTGGGGGTGGGGGTGATAGGGGACAGGAGTGGGGGCCTGCTGGCAGGGGCCCCACAGTGCTGGGGGGTGGGGGTGCAGGGGAACATGAGTTGGACATGAGTGGGGGCCTGCTGGCAGGGGCCCCACAGTGCTGGGGGGTGGGGGTGCAGGGGAACATGAGTTGGACATGAGTGGGGGCCTGGTGGAGGCTGCCCCCGCACTGCTGGGGGGTGGGGGTGCAGGGGAGCATGAGTTGGACATGGGTGGGGGCCTGGTGGAGGCTGCCCCTGGTGGCTGGGGGGTGGGGGTGATAGGGGACAGGAATGGGGGCCTGCTGGCAGGTGCCCCACAGTGCTGGGGGGTGGGGGTGCAGGGGAACATGAGTTGGACATGGGTGGGGGCCTGCTGGCAGGTGCCCCACAGTGCTGGGGGGTGAAGGTGCAGGGGAACATGAGTTGGACATGGGTGGGGGCCTGCTGGCAGGTGCCCCACAGTGCTGGGGGGTGGGGGTGCAGGGGAACATGAGTTGGACATGGGTGGGGGCCTGCTGGCAGGTGCCCCACAGTGCTGGGGGGTGGGGGTGCAGGGGAATATGAGTTGGACATGGGTGGAGGCCTGGTGGAGGCTGCCCCTGCACTGCTGGGGGGGGTGCAGGGGAACATGAGTTGGACATGGGTGGGGGCCTGCTGGCAGGTGCCCCACAGTGCTTGGGGGTGGGGGTGCAGGGGAACATGAGTTGGACATGGGTGGGGGCCTGCTGGCAGGTGCCCCACAGTGCTTGGGGGTGCAGGGGAACATGAGTTGAACATGGGTGGGGGCCTGGTGGAGGCTGCCCCTGGGGGGTGGGGGTGTTAGGGGAACATGAGTTGGACATGGGTGGGGGCCTGCTGGCAGGTACCCCACAGTGCTGGGGGGTGGGGGTGCAGGGGAACATGAGTTGGACATGGGTGGGGGCCTGCTGGCAGGTGCCCCACAGTGCTGGGGGGTGGGGGTGCTAGGGAACATGAGTTGGACATGGGTGGGGGCCTGGTGGAAGCTGCCCCTGGTGGTTGGGGGGTGGGGATGATAGGGGACATGGGTGGGGGCCTGGTGGAGGCTGCCCCTGCACTGCTGGGGGGTGGGGGTGCAGGGGAACATGAGTTGGACATGGGTGGGGGCCTGCTGGCAGGTTCCCCACAGTGCTGGGGGGTGGGGGTGCAGGTGAACATGAGTTGGACATGGGTGGGGGCCTGCTGGCTGGTGCCCCACAGTGCTGCGGGGTGGGGTGCAGGGGAACATGAGTTGGACATGGGTGGGGGCCCGGTGGAGGCTGCCCCTGCACTGCCGGGGGGTGGGGGTGCAGGGGAACATGAGTTGGACATGGGTGGGGGCCTGCTGTCAGGTGCCCCACAGTGCTGGGGGGTCGGGGTGGAGGGGAACATGAGTTGGACATGGGTGGGGGCCTGGTGGAGGCTGCCCCTGGTAGCTGGGGGGTGGGGGTGATAGGGGACATGAGTGGGGGCCTGGTGGAGGCTGCCCCTGCACTGCTGGGGGGTGGGGGTGCAGGGGAACATGAGTTGGACATGGGTGGGGGCCTGCTGGCAGGTGCCCCACAGTGCTGGGGGGTGGGGGTGCAGGGGAACATTAGTTGGACATGGGTGGGGGCCTGCTGGCAGGTGCCCCACAGTGCTGGGGGGTGGGGGTGCAGGGGAACATGAGTTGGACATGGGTGGGGGCCTGCTGGCAGGTGCCCCACAGTGCTGGGGGGTGGGGGTGCAGGGGAACATGAGTTGGACATAGGTGGGGGCCTGGTGGAGGCTGCCCCTGGTGCCTGGGGGGTGGGGGCTATAGGGGACATGAGTGGGGCCTGGTGGAGGCTGCCCCTGCACTGCTGGGGGGTGGGGGTGCAGGGGAACATGAGTTGGACATGGGTGGGGGCCTGCTGGCAGGTTCCCCACAGTGCTGGGGGGTTGGGGTGCAGGGGAACATGAGTTGGACATGGGTGGGGGCCTGCTGGCAGGTGCCCCACAGTGCTGGGGGGTGGGGGTGCAGGGGAACATGAGTTGGACATGGGTGGGGGCCTGCTGGAGGCTGCCCCTGCACTGCTGGGGGGTGGGGTGCAGGGGAACATGAGTTGGACATGGGTGGGGCCTGCTGACAGGTGCCCCACAGTGCTGGGGGGTGGGGGTGCAGGGGAACATGAGTTGGACATGGGTGGGGGCCTGCTGGCAGGTTCCCCACAGTGCTGGGGGGTGGGGGTGCAGGGGAACATGAGTTGGACATGGGTGGGGGCCTGCTGGCTGGTGCCCCACAGTGCTGCGGGGTGGGGTGCAGGGGAACATGAGTTGGACATGGGTGGGGGCCCGGTGGAGGCTGCCCCTGCACTGCCGGGGGGTGGGGGTGCAGGGGAACATGAGTTGGACATGGGTGGGGGCCTGCTGTCAGGTGCCCCACAGTGCTGGGGGGTCGGGGTGGAGGGGAACATGAGTTGGACATGGGTGGGGGCCTGGTGGAGGCTGCCCCTGGTAGCTGGGGGGTGGGGGTGATAGGGGACATAAGTGGGGGCCTGGTGGAGGCTGCCCCTGCACTGCTGGGGGGTGGGGGTGCAGGGGAACATGAGTTGGACATGGGTGGGGGCCTGCTGGCAGGTGCCCCACAGTGCTGGGGGGTGGGGGTGCAGGGGAACATGAGTTGGACATGGGTGGGGGCCTGCTGGCAGGTGCCCCACAGTGCTGGGGGGTGGGGGTGCAGGGGAACATGAGTTGGACATGGGTGGGGGCCTGCTGGCAGGTGCCCCACAGTGCTGGGGGGTGGGGGTGCAGGGGAACATGAGTTGGACATAGGTGGGGGCCTGGTGGAGGCTGCCCCTGGTGCCTGGGGGGTGGGGGTTATAGGGGACATGAGTGGGGCCTGGTGGAGGCTGCCCCTGCACTGCTGGGGGGTGGGGGTGCAGGGGAACATGAGTTGGACATGGGTGGGGGCCTGCTGGCAGGTTCCCCACAGTGCTGGGGGGTTGGGGTGCAGGGGAACATGAGTTGGACATGGGTGGTGGCCTGCTGGCAGGTGCCCCACAGTGCTGGGGGGTGGGGGTGCAGGGGAACATGAGTTGGACATGGGTGGGGGCCTGGTGGAGGCTGCCCCTGCACTGCTGGGGGGTGGGGTGCAGGGGAACATGAGTTGGACATGGGTGGGGCCTGCTGACAGGTGCCCCACAGTGCTGGGGGGTGGGGGTGCAGGGGAACATGAGTTGGACATGGGTGGGGGCCTGCTGGCAGGTGCTCCACAGTGCTGGGGGTTGGGGGTGCAGGGGAACATGAGTTGGACATGGGTGGGTGCCTGCTGGCAGGTGCCCCACAGTGCTGGGGGGTGGGGGTGCAGGGGAACATGAGTTGGACATGGGTGGGGGCCTGGTGGAGGCTGCCCCTGGTGGCTGGGGGGTGGGGGTGATAGGGGACATGTGTGGGGGCCTGGTGGAGGCTGCCCCTGCACTGCTGGGGGGTGGGGGTGCAGGGGAACATGAGTTGGACATGAGTGGGGGCCTGCTGGCAGGTGCCCCACAGTGCTGGGGGGTGGCGGTGCAGGGGAACATGAGTTGGACATGGGTGGGGGCCTGGTGGAGGCTGCTCCTGGTGGCTGGGGGGTGGGGGTGATAGGGGACATGAGTGGGGGCCTGGTGGAGGCTGCCCCTGCACTGCTGGGGGGTGGGGGTGCAGGGGAACATGAGTTGGACATGGGTGGGGGCCTGCTGGCAGGTGCCCCACAGTGCTGGGGGGTGGGGGTGCAGGGGAACATGAGTTGGGCATGGGTGGGGGCCTGTTGGCAGGTGCCCCACAGTGCTTGGGGGTGCAGGGGAACATGAGTTGGACATGGGTGGGGGCCTGGCGGAGGCTGCCCCTAGTGGCTGGGGGGTGGGAGTGATAGGGGACAGGAGTGGGGGCCTGCTGGCAGGTGCCCCACAGTGCTGGGGGGTGGGGGTGCAGGGGAACATGAGTTGGACATGAGTGGGGGCCTGCTGGCAGGTGCCCCACAGTGCTGGGGGGTGGGGGTGCAGGGGAACATGAGTTGGACATGGGTGGGGGCCTGCTGGCAGGTGCCCCACAGTGCTGGGGGTGGGGATGCAGGGGAACATGAGTTGGACATGGGTGGGGGCCTGCTGGCAGGTGCCCCACAGTGCTGGGGGGTGGGGGTGCAGGGGAACATGAGTTGGACATGGGTGGGGGCCTGCTGGCAGGTGCCCCACAGTGCTGGGGGGTGGGGGTGCAGGGGAACATGAGTTGGACATGGGTGGGGGCCTGCTGGCAGGTGCCCCACAGTGCTGGGGGGTGGGGGTGATAGGGGACAGGAGTGGGGGCCTGGTGGAGGCTGCCCCTGCACTGCTGGGGGGTGGGGGTGCAGGGGAACATGAGTTGGACATGAGTGGGGGCCTGCTGGCAGGTGCCCCACAGTGCTGGGGGGTGGGGGTGCTGGGGAACAGGAGTTGGACATGGGTGGGGGCCTGCTGGCAGGTGCCCCACAGTGCTGGGGGGTGGGATGCAGGGGAACATGAGTTGGACATGGGTGGGGGCCTGGTGGAGGCTGCCTCTGGTGGCTGGGGGGTGGGGGTGATAGGGGACAGGAGTGGGGACCTGCTGGCAGGTGCCCCACAGTGCTGGGGGGTGGGGGTGCAGGGGAACATGAGTTGGACATGGGTGGGGGCCTGCTGGCAGGTGCCCCACAGTGCTGGGGGGTGGGGGTGCAGGGGAACATGAGTTGGACATGGGTGGGGGCCTGCTGGCAGGTTCCCCACAGTGCTGGGGGGTGGGGGTGCAGGGGAACATGAGTTGGACATGGGTGGGGGCCTGCTGGCAGGTGCCCCACAGTGCTGGGGGGTGGGGTGCAGGGGAACATGAGTTGGACATGGGAGGGGGCCTGGTGGAGGCCGCCCCTGCACTGCTGGGGGGTGGGGGTGCAGGGGAACATGAGTTGGACATGGGTGGGGGCCTGCTGGCAGGTGCCCCACAGTGCTGGGGGGTGGGGGTGCAGGGGAACATGAGTTGGACATGGGTGGGGGCCTGCTGGCAGGTGCCCCACAGTGCTGGGGGTGCAGGGGAACATGAGTTGGACATGGGTGGGGGCCTGCTGGCAGGTGCCCCACAGTGCTGGGGGGTGGGGGTGCAGGGGAACATGAGTTGGACATGGGTGGGGGCCTGCTGGCAGGTGCCCCACAGTGCTGGGGGGTGGGGGTGCAGGGGAACATGAGTTGGACATAGGTGGGGGCCTGGTGGAGGCTGCCCCTGGTGCCTGGGGGGTGGGGGTTATAGGGGACATGAGTGGGGCCTGGTGGAGGCTGCCCCTTCACTGCTGGGGGGTGGGGGTGCAGGGGAACATGAGTTGGACATGGGTGGGGGCCTGCTGGCAGGTGCCCCACAGTGCTGTGGTGTGGGGGTGCAGGGGAACATGAGTTGGACATGGGTGGGGGCCTGCTGGCAGGTGCCCCACAGTGCTGGGGGGTGGGGGTGCAGGGGAACATGAGTTGGACATGGGTGGGGGCCTGGTGGAGGCTGCCCCTGGTGGCTGGGGGGTGGGGGTGATAGGGGACATGAGTGGGGGCCTGGTGGAGGCTGCCCCTGCACTGCTGGGGGGTGGGTGTGCAGGGGAACATGAGTTGGACATGGGTGGGGGCCTGCTGGCAGGTGCCCCACAGTGCTGGGGTGTGGGGGTGCAGGGGAACATGAGTTGGACATGGGTGGGGGCCTGCTGGCAGGTTCCCCACAGTGCTGGGGGGTGGGGGTGCAGGGGAACATGAGTTGGACATGGGTGGGGGCCTGCTGGCAGGTGCCCCACAGTGCTGGGGGGTGGGGGTGCAGGGGAACATGAGTTGGACATGGGTGGGGGCCTGGTGGAGGCTGCCCCTGGGGGGTGGGGGTGATAGGGGACATGAGTGGGGGCCTGGTGGAGGCTGCCCCTGCACTGCTGGGGGGTGGGTGTGCAGGGGAACATGAGTTGGACATGGGTGGGGGCCTGCTGGCAGGTGCCCCACAGTGCTGGGGGGTGGGGGTGCTGGGGAACATGAGTTGGACATGGGTGGGGGCCTGCTGGCAGGTGCCCCACAGTGCTGGGGGGTGGGGGTGCAGGGGAACATGAGTTGGACATGGGTGGGGGCCTGGTGGAGGCTGCCCCTGGTGGCTGGGGGGTGGGGGCGATAGGGGACAGGAGTGGGGGCCTGGTGGAGGCTGCCCCTGCACTGCTGGGGGGTGGGGGTGCAGGGGAACATGAGTTGGACATGGGTGGGGGCCTGCTGGCAGGTTCCCCACAGTGCTGGGGGGTGGGGGTGCAGGGGAACATGAGTTGGACATGGGTGGGGGCCTGCTGGCAGGTGCCCCACAGTGCTGGGGGGTGGGGGTGCAGGGGAACATGAGTTGGACATGGGTGGGGGCCTGGAGGAGGCTGCGCCTGCACTGCTGGGGGGTGGTGGTGCAGGGGAACATGAGTTGGATATGGGTGGGGGCCTGCTGTCAGGTGCCCCACAGTGCTGGGGTGTGGGGGTGCAGGGGAACATGAGTTGGACATGGGTGGGGGCCTGGTGGAGGCTGCCCCTGGTGGCTGGGGGGTGGGGGTGATAGGGGACATGAGTGGGGGCCTGGTGGAGGCTGCCCCTGCACTGCTGGGGGGTGGGGGTGCAGGGGAACATGAGTTGGACATGGGTGGGGGCCTGCTGGCAGGTGCCCCACAGTGCTGGGGGGTGGGGGTGCAGGGGACATGAGTTGGACATGGGTGGGGGCCTGCTGGCAGGTGCCCCACAGTGCTGGGGGTGCAGGGGAACATGAGTTGGACATGGGTGGGGGCCTGCTGGCAGGTGCCCCACAGTGCTGGGGGGTGGGGGTGCAGGGGAACATGAGTTGGACATGGGTGGGGGCCTGCTGGCAGGTGCCCCACAGTGCTGGAGGGTGGGGGTGCAGGGGAACATGAGTTGGACATGGGTGGGGGCCTGGTGGAGGCTGCCCCTGGTGGCTGGGGGGTGGGGGTGATAGGGGACAGGAGTGGGGGCCTGCTGGCAGGTGCCCCACAGTGCTGGGGGGTGGGGGTGCAGGGGAACATGAGTTGGACATGGGTGGGGGCCTGCTGGCAGCTGCCCCACAGTGCTGGGGGTGGGGGTGCAGGGGAACATGAGTTGGACATGGGTGGGGGCCTGGTGGAGGCTGCCCCTGGTGGCTGGGGGGTGGGGGTGATAGGGGACAGGAGTGGGGGCCTGGTGGAGGCTGCCCCTGCACTACTGTGGGGTGGGGGTGCAGGGGAACATGAGTTGGACACGGGTGGGGGCCTGCTGGCAGGTGCCCCACAGTGCTGAGGGGTGGGGGTGCAGGGGAACATGAGTTGGACATGGGTGGGGGCCTGCTGGCAGGTGCCCCACAGTGCTGGGGGTGGGGGTGCAGGGGAACATGGGTTGGACATGGGTGGGGACCTGGTGGAGCCTGCCCCTGGTGGCTGGGGGGTGGGGGTGATAGGGGACAGGAGTGGGGGCCTGGTGGAGGCTGCCTTTGCACTGCTGGGGGGTGGGGGTGCAGGGGAACATGAGTTGGACATGGGTGGGGGCCTGCTGGCAGGTTCCCCACAGTGCTGGGGGGTGGGGGTGTAGGGGAACATGAGTTGGACATGGGTGGGGGCCTGCTGGCAGGTGCCCCACAGTGCTGGGGGGTGGGGGTGCAGGGGAACATGAGTTGGACATGGGTGGGGGCCTGCTGGCGGCTGCCACTGCTCTGCTGGGGGTTGGGGGTGCTGGGGAACATGAGTTGGACATGGGTGGGGGCCTGCTGGCAGGTGCCCCACAGTGCTGGGGGGTGGGGGTGCAGGAGAACATGAGTTGGACATGGGTGGGGGCCTGGTGGAGGCTGCCCCTGGTGGCTGGGGGGTGGGGGTGATAGGGGACATGTGTGGGGGCCTGGTGGAGGCTGCCCCTGCACTGCTGGGGGGTGGGGGTGCAGGGGAACATGAGTTGGACATGAGTGGGGGCCTGCTGGCAGGTGCCCCACAGTGCTGGGGGGTGGGGGTGCAGGGGAACATGAGTTGGACATGGGTGGGGGCCTGCTGGCAGGTGCCCCACAGTGCTGGGGGTGGGGGTGCAGGGGAACATGAGTTGGACATGGGTGGGGGCCTCGTGGAGGCTGCCCCTGGTGGCTGGGGGGTGGGGGTGATAGGGGACAGGAGTGGGGGCCTGCTGGCAGGTGCCCCACAGTGCTGGGGGTGTGGGTGCAGGGGAACATGAGTTGGACATGGGTGGGGGCCTGCTGGCAGGTGCCCCACAGTGCTGGGGGGTGGGGGTGCAGGGGAACATGAGTTGGACATGGGTGGGGGCCTGCTGGCAGGTGCCCACAGTGCTGGGGGGTGGGGGTGCAGGGGAACACGAGTTGGACATGGGTGGGGGCCTGGTGGAGGCTGCCCCTGGTGGCTGGGGGGTGGGGGTGATAGGGGACATGAGTGGGGGCCTGGTGGAGGCTGCCCCTGCACTGCTGGGGGGTGGGGGTGCAGGGGAACATGAGTTGGACATGGGTGGGGGCCTTCTGGCAGGTGCCCCCACAGTGCTGGGGGGTGGGGGTGCAGGGGAACATGGGTTGGACATGGGTGGGGGCCTGCTGGCAGGTTCCCCACAGTGCTGTGGGTGGGGGTGCAGGGGAACATGAGTTGGACATGAGTGGGGGCCTGCTGGCAGGTGCCCCACAGTGCTGGGGGGTGGGGGTGCAGGGGAACATGAGTTGGACATGGGTGGGGGCCTGCTGGCAGTTGCCCCACAGTGCTGGGGGGTGGGGGTGCAGGGGAACAGGAGTTGGACATGGGTGGGGGCCTGGTGGAGGCTGCCCCTGGTGGCTGGGGGGTGGGGGTGATAGGGGACAGGAGTGGGGGCCTGGTGGAGGCTGCCCCTGCACTGCTGGGGGGGTGGGGGTGCAGGGGAACACGAGATGGACATGGGTGGGGGCCTGCTGGCAGGTGCCCCACAGTGCTGGGGGGTGGGGGTGCAGGGGAACATGAGTTGGACATGGGTGGGGGCCTACTGGCAGGTGCCCCACAGTGCTGGGGGGTGGGGGTGCAGGGGAACATGAGTTGGACATGGGTGGGGGCCTACTGGCAGGTGCCCCACAGTGCTGGGGGGTGGGGGAGCAGGGGGACATGAGTTGGACATGGGTGGGGGCCTGGTGGAGGCTGCCCCTGGTGGCTGGAGGGTGGGGGTGATAAGGGACAGGAGTGGGGGCCTGCTGGCAGGTGCCCCACAGTGCTGGGGGTGGGGTGCAGGGGAACATGAGTTGGACATGGGTGGGGGCCTGCTGGCAGGTGCCCCACAGTGCTGGGGGTGGGGGTGCAGGGGAACATGAGTTGGACATGGGTGGGGGCCTGGTGGAGGCTGCCCCTGGTGGCTGGGGGTGGGGGTGATGGGGGACAGGAGTGGGGGCCTGCTGGCAGGTGCCCCACAGTGCTGGGGGGTGGGGGTGCAGGGGAACATGAGTTGGACATGGGTGGGGGCCTGCTGGCAGGTGCCCCACAGTGCTGGGGGGTGGGGGTGCAGGGGAACATGAGTTGGACATGGGTTGGACATGGGTGGGGGCCTGCTGGCAGGTGCCCCACAGTGCTGGGGGTGGGGGTGCAGGGGAACATGAGTTGGACATGGGTGGGGGCCTGCTGGCAGGTGCCCACAGTGCTGGGGGGTGGGGGTGCAGGGGAACATGAGTTGGACATGGGTGGGGCCTGCTGGCAGGTGCCCCACAGTGCTGGGGGTTCGGGGTGCAGGGGAACATGAGTTGGACATGAGTGTGGGCCTGGTGGAGGCTGCCCCTGGCGGCTGGGGGGTGGGGGTGATAGGGGACAGGAGTGGGGCCTGGTGGAGGCTGCCCCTGCACTGCTGGGGGTGCAGGGGAACATGAGTTGGACATGGGTGGGGGCCTGCTGGCAGGTGGCCCACAGTGCTGGGGGGTGGGGGTGCAGGGGAACATGAGTTGGACATGGGTGGGGGCCTGCTGGCAGGTGCCCCACAGTGCTGGGGGGTGGGGGTGCAGGGGAACATGAGTTGGACATGGGTGGGGGCCTGCTGGCAGGTGCCCCACAGTGCTGGGGGGTGGGGGTGCAAGGGAACATGAGTTGGACATGGGTGGGGGCCTGGTGGAGGCTGCCCCTGGTGGCTGGGGGGTGGGGGTGATAGGGGACATGAGTGGGGGCCTGGTGGAGGCTGCCCCTGCACTGCTGGTGGTTGGGGGTGCAGGGGAACATGAGTTGGACATGAGTGGGGGCCTGTTGGCAGGTGCCCCACATTGCTGGGGGGTGGGGGTGCAGGGGAACATGAGTTGGACATGGGTGGGGGCCTGCTGGCAGGTGCCCCACAGTGCTGGGGGGTGGGGAAGCAGGGGAACATGAGTTGGACATGGGTGGGGGCCTGCTGGCAGGTGCCCCACAGTGCTGGGGGGGTGGGGGTGGGGGTGCAGGGGAACATGAGTTGGACATGGGTGGGGGCCTGGTGGAGGCTGCCCCTGGTGGCTGGTGGTTGGGGGTGATAGGGGACAGGAGTGGGGGCCTGCTGGCAGGTGCACCACAGTGCTGGGGGGTGGGGGTGCAGGGGAACATGAGTTGGACATGGGTGGGGGCCTGCTGGCAGGTGCCCCACAGTGCTGGGGGGTGGGGGTGCAGGGGAACATGAGTTGGACATGGGTGGGGGCCTGGTGGAGGCTGCCCCTGGTGGCTGGGGGTGGGGGTAATAGGGGACAGGAGTGGGGGCCTGGTGGAGGCTGCCCCTGCACTGCTGGGGGGTGGGGGTGGTGGGAGACATGGGTGGGGGCCTGGTGGAGGCTGCCCCTGGTGGCTGGGGGTGCAGGGGGACATGCGTTGGTGGGCAGTAGTGCAAGTTGACATGTGGGTTAGCTGGGGGGCATGGCCATGGTGGATGGGGTGCCTGCAGGACATGTGCAGGGTAGGCCCATGTGGTGTGGGCCACCTGCAGGGGCCGTGGAGGGTGTAGAGGGAACACCTGGGAGGACCCACACGTGCAATTCACGCGTGGTGCTCCCCGCGCACCCCTGTAATACACGTACCCTGATGGAATCGCGTGTGATACTTTCCGCGCACCCCTGAAATACACGTACCCTGCTGATATCGCGTGTGAAACTTTCCGCGCACCCCAAGATACACGTACCCAGGACATTGGCGTGTGAAACTTCCCACGCACCCCGAAATACACGTAGCCAGGACATTCGCGTGTGGAACTTCCCACGCACCCCTGATATACATGTACCCTGCTGATATCGCGTGTGAAACTTCCTGCGCACCCCAAGATACACGTAGCCAGGACATTCGCGTGTGGAACTTCCAGCGCACCCCTGGAATACACGTACCCTGCTGATATCGCGTGTGGAACTTCCCGCGCACCCCGAAATACACGTAGCCAGGACATTCGCGTGTGGAACTTCCCGCGCACCCCTGATATACACGTACCCTGCTGAATTCACGTGTGAAAATTCCCGCGCACCCCTGATGTACACGTACCCTGATGGAATCGCGTGTGGAACTTCCCCCACGCCCCTGATATACATGTACCCTGCTGATTTTGCGTGTGAAACTTCCCGCGTACCCCAAGATACACGTACCCAGGACATTCGCCTGTGAAACTTCCCACGCACCCCGAAATACACTTTGCCAGGACATTCGCGTGTGAAATTTCCCGCGCACCCTAAGATACACGTAGCCAGGACATTCGCGTGTGGAACTTCCAGCGCATCCCTGGAATACACGTACCCTGCTGATATCGCGTGTGGAACTTCCCGCACACCCCGAAATACACGTAGCCAGGACATTCGCGTGTGTAATTTCCCGCGCACCCCTGATATACACGTACCCTGCTGAATTCACATGTGAAAATTCCCGCGCACCCCTGATGTACACGTACCCTGATGGAATCGCGTGTGGAACTTCAAGCGCACCCCTGAAATACACGTACCCAGCTGAAATGACGTGAGGTACTTCCCGCGCACCCCAGTGATACACGTAGCCCGCTTGCCGTGCTGGTACAGGGTTAGTGCAGCCCTTTGAGCTGGATTGGGGATTTTGATGGCTTTTCCCTGCGCGAGAGGCGTTCTTGGGGGCGTAACTGGCGCTGCTGCAGGGTCGCTGCGCCACTGTGCGCCACGGCTGGTTTTGGTAGCTGGAATCCATGAATACGCTGTGCGTGGAAATGGGTTTTGGCGCACGCGGCTGGCGCAGGGATTCGCACATGCCCACTGTGCGCCAGCCGCGTGCGCCACTCGTGCGCTAAATTCTATGAATTACCCCCTAAATATCTGGCAATGTGTTTTGTATTACAACTGGGATACCATTTGTCTGCATTGACTAAAAAACCTGGATAGTGTATACCAGGAAAAGGTGCCACATTAGCACTTCTATAGAATAGCCTGCAGTTCAAAACAGAAGGCTACCATTGATCTATGAACAACTTACAGAACACTTGAAAAAGACTGAAACTATTATTTTTTTTAATCCTAGAGAAGACTGGTTAACTAAGAATTCATATAATGCAACATTAGTCAATCTGGCTAGAAACGAACGTGCATCACAAGTACACTTTTTCCTTTTGCTGGACATAGTGAACATATTTTGCTCAATACACATAGCCATACTCTAGTGGAGTTTGCTTCTTGTCATTTTGTTCATGTGCACTTTGACCTCCTGCACAAGTTCTCTTCTCGCGATTGTTGGAGGAGAAATTATGGGGTTTGAATTCAGCAAGACATGTGTCTGAATTCTTACGGGATTTGGATGTTGACCTTTTGTCATGCTCTTTTAATACCCCTTTTGTCTTCTCCTTCGAGGTGTGATGAATTTGTCAAAGAAACAGTAGACTCCATCACAGTATCCTAAAAACATCCTGGGGTAAATGATATGTCTCGGGTTGGTTAGGTGCCAGGCAATTACCTCACCTCGAGACTCTTCATTCAGGGCCACTCTACTTCCTATCTGGGGAATAGAGATCTTTCACAAACTTGCAGGAATTTTTTGCTAAAGCAGATAATCTCTCAAAATAAAATCTCTCCTGCGATCTACAATTCTACTCTTAAGGGACTCTTTGCAATGACCGTGTACAATGCAGATTTTTATTAAAAACGAGGTGTTTGAATTTTGTCACAAACTCATTAATAGCCAGGTACTACCATAATATGCTATCTAAATCCTGAAATGCCCAGCTGCTGCCATCCCATGTCAGAATGTTCATTGTATTCTAGGTTCCTTGTCTTTCCTCTCTGATTTCTGTTGTTGGAGCACTCTTTCTCATTGCATCTTGAACCTTGTATTTCCACTTTTGTAACATAGAACATGGAAAGAGGGAGACTGCTATGCCCTCATTTTTCCTTCCGTCTTTTTTCTTTCCCTACCCCATTCTGCTTCTGTTTAAAAAAAAAAGAAAAAAAGGTTGATGTTTTCCACAGTAAAGTTGCAAGAGAAAAATGTACACTGCAAAGGAATCTGTGAGAGGAACATCCATTATAAAGAACATTACTGAGAGTTAAGTAATTTGTTCTTCTAGTTGTGAGAAACCAGAAGGTCTCTCATCCGCTAGCCCCCGTGGATCTCTCTCAGGTGGCATAGACATGGCCATCACCTTTGGATCCAGACCCCGGAGGTGGACCAGGGCGGGAGGATCACCTGGTTGAGAGGTCTTCGGGGATTGGGAGTGGGACACCGGATGGCGAGACACGGTATACCTCCCACTGTAACACCTTTACTCTATCCTACAAAGTAGGATACGTGGGAACTTTATCCTCCTCCCCCTTTCCCTTCACAAACCCTTCCACACGGGCAGCCCGCTCTCGGAGAAAACTACCCGCACCCTAGCAGTGTACCTGACATGTCCCGCTACTATGGTTAGGCGATGTCAGGCAATTACTGACAATCACTCACACATGACTTCCATTAAACTTCCCCACACGGATAAAAGGCGGAGCACGAGAGCACACTTTGAGTAAGGGAAAGCACATGAAGGAACAGTTTTGAGTCGGGAGCTGAACGAGGGGAGAAAGACAGCAAACCAAGGAGGATTCGCAAGAAGGGAAGTACTCTTGACCTTTTCGGCAAGAAACTGTTACTTTCAAGAACCGTTTGAGTCAGAAAGCGTAAGACCAGAAAACCAGACTGAAGAATCCTGCATTGTGTGTCGGAGATACCGGAGGCCCTCCTGCGTTACCTAATTAGGCAGGGAGTAGCAGCAGCCGCTGTGGTATTGTCCTTGGCACAAAGAACAAAGAAGCACCAGAGAGATCAACACAGCTGTTGAGTTGAGGAGACCGATGCAAGACCGGTCTGTGTGGAAGTCAAGGTTGCAAGTGGCACCATTGTATAACGAACACTGGAATGAACATTGTTAAACGCGTCTGATGAAAGACATAAGTAAAGCTAAACTGCTGATAAATGTTTGAACTTGAGAAGGAAAGATATGATACAGTTGACTGAGTGTTCCGGCCCCATGAATGTGCTCAATCAAAGGTCTCTGTAAGGTACCCCGCAAAAGAAGTGTGAGAAACAAAAGTAGAAGATTGATCAGAACATTGTTTGAAGTGAACGGTTTAAGCAAAACCCATTGCACATTCGAAAGTCTTCGATTTTTATATCGAGACGAAACTGTAGAAAGTGAGATTACATGGTCCGATCCCGAACAAGGGAGACCAAATGTGAATATTATGCTAAAGGGATCCGAGTCGAAAAAGGAAGATCCATGATCCGAGCCCAAACGAGATTAAGCGTAAACATTGTGGTAAAAAGGGGGTCCAAGCCTGAAGGAGGGAGACCGATGATGAACACTGGAAGCGAGACCATGTGCATGTGAAGATCCTGATGAGAATACATCTTTGATATTTCTTTGTTTACGACAGGCCATCTGCAGTAAGAGACTGTTATTGGAAAAGAGGTTTTGGCATAAGACCCTGATACCTATGCTTTGTACTGTATCCTCATGGCAAAGAAGCCAGAGTGTGTGCAAAGCTCGAATGTGCGGCCTTGCCCCATGCTGAAAACATGGGGAAGGAAAGCCAACGGCTTAACCGTCCTGACAAATTATTTCATTAACACTTTTCTTTTTGCATACACAATTGTCCCACACCCTTTTGTATTTAGAAGTAAGGATTGGCAATAGGTTTATTAGTATAGACCCTTTTATTTTGACAGAGACTCGACTAGGACTGCGTTATTATTATTTGATGGTTGTAGCTTGCTCCCATCCTCAGATTTAGGTTAGATAGGCATTCAACCAACCCATTTGAAGTTCAATAAACACCCTTGAACTGTGATCACTTGTGTCTGTCTTCACTGTTTGATACCATGCCTTCCTTGCATAGTGGATTCCTTCCTGCCACAGATTTCCTCATCTATGATGGACTCCCAAAGCAGTACAAAAATACGTAGGAGTGAGGAAGCAAGGACATCACCTAAACCAGAAAACTCTGGAGGACTGTCTACTAAATGGCCTTCTGACCCCCAAGAGAATCCAAGCAGTAATGCTTAGCAAACGTGTGCAGAGACACCCACGTTGCCATCCTTACTGCATTTAAGTCTTTGTCCTCACCAATGAGAGCGATGGTTGGAGCGGCCATTTGCTAGTCCAATGACACATCTGGGGCCCGCCTCTCTCCTTTATCCTTTTAATATATAAAGTTACTCATGCCTCCTTTACCAGAGTTCGTGTCTGCATATTATCCCCCCCCCCAAAGTGGCAATGAGGATGGGATTCACTAAAGAGCCTTGCAACGCCAGGCGGTGGAACTGAGCCTGTGGAACTTAGAACCTGTCGCACTGCATGCTAGCATTGCATCCTCTTTTCTGTCCCCCCTCCAGATCTTTGGACCCTGCATCTTATCTCTACTCTCTCTCCTGTTCTATCCTCACCCATTAATGGTGGCACTCTGTCTGTCCTCTCCATCTTGATGCGCCAGTACATGTCTCATCATTCTCACCACCTCTGCTCCAATTGTAGTTCTCAGCAGCGATAATCATCTTGTGCAACCATCTGTGCCTCAAATAGCTACTTCTATAGTTGCCATTTCATACTGGCCTTCCCAGGCACATATAAACATGGGGGGTGGAGTTTCTACTGTCAAATCCAACATCCTTTTCACTTCAGCTACTCTTCCTTTCTCGATTCTCTAAGGGGAATCTTCTTTGTGAGATCTTTCTCTTCATCTTGCTTTAATAAACTCTGCTTCAATTTAACTTTCCCTTCGTACCTCCTGAATTGCTTTTCTAGCTTATTTGTTCCAATGTACCCGCTCCCTCTCTCTAGCACGTCTCCTTACCACCATCAGCTTCTATTTATAACTGCAGCAGCACTTCATGGATTCAACTTCTTTAATGAGTTTATGCTACGCCCTTGCCGGAGCTTACTCGCTGCAAGCATACAGGGTTGGGAGCTGTAATTAGCAGCACTCAGTTCCACCGACTGGCATCCCAATGCTCTTCCACCCACCCCATCCTCATTCCCACATTGCGGGGAGAAGATTATATGCGGAAACGGGCTCCAGTAAAGGAGGTACGAGTAACTTTATATATTAAAGGGAGAGGGGCGAGCCTCAGCTACGTCGTTGAACTAGCAAATGGCTACTCCAGACATCTCTCTGCCTTCCAATGTTCAACGCGGGTCTCACGCTCAGGTGAGCCCTCATGGACATTCTTACACAACAGTTATGTAAAAGAATCTCCTCTCTGAGTGCCCTAGATAGAAACAGTTGGTGACAGATAACCTGCTTACACTGAAAATGATGAGGAGCAGCCAAGCTGTTTTGACATTTAAATCTATTTGTGCTTTTGTGTTCTCATATTTGTTGTCAGTAAAATGTTGGGAAGAATAGGGAGAAAAAGAATCAACAGTAGCCCCCCACTCACTAATTTCTTAAAAGTCCCTTCAAACATACATGCTTTTCATTATATGTGTCACGCAGCCTGCATTTAGGTCCCCTTACCTGAAGCGGCGCGCCCCATCCTGGCGCATGTACCCGTGCTTCCGTCTGGGGGGTCTGGGATTGTCTGGGGTCTCGGGCGCTTCCGGGTTCTCTGTGCGTGCTGATCTGCGCATGCGCGGGCGACCGTGAACCGCTCTCCGCGCATGCGCTGTGCACAGGGCACTCGGTTTGGACGGACCTGCGGTCCAAGCCTCTCTTTGGGAATAACAACGCCTGGGAGACAGCACGGCTTGCGTTCCAAGCCTCCCAGGTGTTGGTAGCCATATATAAGGAGCCCGGCCATTCATTCAAACTGCGTCTCAACGCGGTTTGATTTGGATCGTGTCTACGCCGGTTCCTTGTGCTTACCTTACCTGTTGCCTGATTCCCATCTTTTCCTTGTTCCTGGTACTCTCCTGGTACCCTCTGTTGGTTGTGCTGTCCTGACTCTCTCTCCTTCCTCCTTGTCCTGGGGAAGGGGTTCCCCCTCCTTCTTGCTGCCCTGTCCCGGACCCCATTCCTGTTCTGGGATGGTTCCCCTTAGTTCTCCACTTAGTTGGTCTTGGGTTCTTCTGTTCCATCTTGCTGCCCCTGCCTTCTTGCCTGCTCTGCCTCCATCTGCCTTGGTACATTACCTTGGTGTCCCCAACTACTATTGCCATCTGATCACGGTTCTTCCACCATATGGATCCAGTTGCCTTCAGTGGACTCTGAACTGTCTATAAAAGAGGCTCCCCCTGTCAGTGCTTGCACTGTCCCGACCCCACGCAAATCAGGGGAGAGCGCACCCGTGGCGTTGGGAGCTGGTTCACCTCCAACCTGGTCCCCATTCGGGTGGGAGCTGGGCTGGTTCCCCGTGTCATCCATCACATCTCCACAGGACTTCTGACAGCCTGGCATCTTCTTCGAGGCCCTCAACCGAATAAACAGGTACGCAGCGCCCTAGTGACGCTATCTTTAACAGATTGAGACGCCTGCCTTTGGATTTTTCGGACTCTGAGATGGAAGAGGACCAGGGTCTTTGTAATGAGGTTCAAGCTCTTCGTGCTGAGATGACTGCACTCCACCAGGAGAATGTAACATTACGCCAAATAGTGACACAGAACATTGGAGCTATTCCACAGTCCGAAAGCACCATGGCTCACACCACACCAATCAAGTTCGATGGTGATCCCAGACGTGTGGGTGAATTCTGCAACCATTGTCAGATACATTTCCTCTATCGATCAACTCATTTCAACAATGATAAGGCCAAGATCGGCTACATATTGGGCAACTTGTCTGGAAATGCTCTTGCTTGGACTACACCCCTGGTTGTTACCAATAGTCCCATTCTCAGTGATTTCGTGGCCTTTGAGAAGGCATTCCTGGAAGTTTTCCAGTCTCCTAATCTGGCCTCCGCAGCGCTGAATCAATTGATGGATATTCAACAGGCCAATACCGATATAATCACGTATATCGGTTGCTTTTGTCAACTGGCAACAGATTCCCAATGGCTAGAGATAACACAGGACCTTGTTTCGTCGGGGATTAAGAGAGGAATACAAGGACGAGTTGTTACACATTCCTGAACCTGAAAATCTTCAGAAACTTATTGAACAAGTATTGAGGATCGATCAGAGATTGGCCGAGAGAAGAGGTGAGAGACGTCGGTTTGAGAAGGCGTACCCCAGGCCGCCGACTCTACCAACTGGTATGCCAGCAGCTTCGGATTCTACTCCAGAGCCTATGCAATTGGGTGCAGTAAGAGGCCCGTTATCTGAAGAAGAAAAGAAGCGCAGGAGAAGTCTGCGACTGTGTTTATACTGTGGAGCTGCTGGTCACTATCTGGGTATCTGTCCTCTGTGCCCTATCAAGAAAGGGGGAAACTAGGAGACCTGTCGTTTACTGGAAAGGCTACGACAGGTCCTTTCTTGCTTCCAGACCTTTCCTGTTCCAGTTCTGTGCTTCCACCCATGCAGCCGGCCGTCTTGATGATCTTGAAGATCAATTTGAAGTGGCTTGATAAGGCAGTCGTGTTAGGCAGAATCCTGTGCAGTTCCCTGAGGGAACACTGCAAAAAGATTAAGACTACAGGAGTAAGCAGTAAACCCAATTGGTAGCAGTCTGCACCACCCAGATTTACCTGGTAGCTGTGGCTGAGCAGTCAGACTTCTCTCAAGAAGAGTAGGGCAGTATATAGATTATACACAATAGGGCTAAAAACACAGTTGAGCAAACAAACACTGACCAGAGCTTTGTATAAAAAGTATATAATTATTTATTTAAAACACACTTTAGGCAATATACTAGCACTCTAAACCATAGGCAAGTTAAAACATAGTCCGGTAAAGTATACACACCTCCCTTAATAACTATTAGACAAGTCAGAGTTAAAACACCACGATTTGTTAAACAGATGTGAGCACGTAACTTTAGGGCACTCCAATAGTTCAGTTAAAGGGAGAGAAAAAGGCAGAGCATAGAAATAAAACAGGTCCCAACACTTTTAGGAGTTCTCAGCAAGGGAATAAAGGCAGTATATATTGAAGAGCCAAAGTTCATAGGCCAGGCCCACTTTAAATGGAGCAAAGCGAAATGTGCCCAGGATCACACGGTTTAAAATGCACTAAATGTCTTTGCAGAATGTTCAAAAGAGGTTGGGGTGATTCAAGAAGGTAAAGTTAGAAGGTCTGGGGCCAACCCAGGTGGAAAGCCAAGGATTTAAGGGTCACCTTGGGCAAACCGAAGAAAGGGAGGCCAGGCAGGACACAGTACCTTAAAGAGAGAGGAAGCTCCAGCGGTGGCAGTTGTTCCTGGCAGTGGTTGCAGTTTGTTGTTTCGACCAGGGGAAGAGAGGATCTCGTCGAGGAGGAAACGTGGAATCGTTGCACTGCACAGGGATGAAACCAGCCGCAGAGTTTGTCGGTAAAAGGTGCGTTCCTTTTATTCGCGGTCAAAGTGGTGAAGCTTGGCTATCCGGCCGCCGGGGTGCTTGGCACGGACGATTCGAACAAGAGACGTCTTTGGAAGGCGAAAGGGGTGATCTGGTTGGTCCCACTAGCTCAGAGGAAGAAGACTCGTCCAGCAGAAGATCTTCTCTTGTCGTCGGGCGAGTGGTGAGGTAGTTGCAGCAGGGCTTCACCGGTGGTGTCGTCGTTGCAGATGGCTCAGCTTCTTCCCTCTTTGGATTCTTAGGTCCTGTGGCGACTTCTGAAGTTCCAGTCCCAAAGGCCCTGCTTTTATGCAGAAAAACCCCCATTCAACAGCCTAGCTGTCACTCACACATGCTAAGTGGTGAGCCCGGCAGCTCACCACTGGCCCAATCAGAACAGATTGTGACTTGAGTTGCTAAGGCAACACAGTCCAGGGTGCCAATTCCCCTCCCCACCCATCCTGTGGAACCCAGACAGAGTGGTACCATTTGGAGGGCTTCTGTGGAGAAGCCCACCAAAAAGTGGAACAAAGGGCTCGACCTTGGTCAGAGTTACAGAGACGGACACGAACGCCATTTTAGAAAAGAGTTCTGGCTAAAAGACCCAACTGTTAATTTAATATTAAATATATAAACCGGCGGTATCTTTAACATTGCACCAAAAGTGGTGCGTTTAAAATCAATGGGAAAATCCCATAGAGAATATTCCGGTGGAATATTTTGCGTGGTAACCACTGCCACCAGCCAGAAACTCGACAAGGGGGGACTGGACAGTGCCCCCTTGAAAACAGACACAGGGGCAATATAATTAACCCCTTCCAGTACTTCCACAATATGATGGTTTGTACTGGTTCTGTTCACAATTTAGGACTAGTAAAGCCAATGGTGGCTTTACATGCCCTGGGAGACAGTAGTCAGTCCCAAGGTATGGAGTCTATGTTTGGGGGTCACTATGACACCCCTGTGTTACTGCACTGAGGGTGCTGTGTAACACACACATAAAAAATAGATGATACCCTATGGAGTAAAAGGAAAACCCCATAGCCCATAAGCACACAAAGAGTCAAAGACATACCTCAAATCGTGCCTAAGAGTGGGAGGAAAAGAGTCTCACTCTTAGCAGGAGAAAAAAACAAACCCCAAAAATCCAGCAAAGCTGCTGGGGGACTCACTAGGTTTGGTAAATTAGCCTTATAAGAGAATTCTCCCTAACACTCGCCCCCCCCCCAGACTAAGGGACAGGAGGATTGAATCCACTCCTGGATGAATCCCTTAATCTAGTCAGTTATAAACATCCTAGAGAGACCATCATTATTTTGGTGGTGACACCTTGACCTATGTTCAATGGAAACATCAAAGGTTCTCCTTTGTAAGCTATATGACCTACAAACCCTTGAAGGAACATCTACCTTGTTAAATCTATAGGGGATCTGGTTGACCAGTCCCTCAGAAGTTGGTACAAGCTCTGAACCTGTGTTAGGCTTTTTCAAGGGGTCCTGCTAAAGAATTCCCTTCGATCTAGAGGGGCCTCCAAGGTTCCTCACCACCTCTCTGTTGGGAGCAGTTTGGATCTCAGGCCTCTTGGTTGGAGGGGTTGGGGTTAGGCAATGTACCTGATTCCCATTCCTCTTAGATCCTACCTCACCTATTTTAGGAGTGTCACTCCCAATACTAGGATTTGAGTTGGAGTCTTCAGTAGGAGGTCCTCCAGTCTGAAGGTTTTTGGCCTTAGACTTTTCTTTTCTGGTTTTCCACCAGCACTGAGAATTACCAGTTCTCTTAGGCCTAGAGAGGGGTCCAGTTGGTCTATCCACCTCTTCCTCAGAAGCAGAGGGAGTCAGAGACTCTAAAACTGGGGGGAACAATGATGGAGCTTGGTTCGGGCTCCCATTTCCCTAACATATTAGCCTGAAATTTGCCTGGGTCAGAGGTCAATTTACCAACACCAGGGCTTGTAGTGGGGTTCTCTGAAGAGGTTCCCACAGGCTTAGAGTGGTCCCTTAAGGTGGCCTCTCTAGCCAATTTGGTTAGGTTCTGTGTCTCCACAGTGGGAGGCCTGGGGGTACTGGATACTACTCCTAGAGTTTTTAGATCATTCCCCAACAGGACTCTCCCAGGCTCCTCAGTCTGAACACTGACAGGGATACTCACTGTCATGTTATTACACTGAATGAGGGCTGGTAGAATAGGAACCATCTGGACAGGGCCTCCAGAATTTCTAGTGGGACCTTTGGGTGCCTTAGCCACATCCTCAGGTTTGAAAAAGCTTTCGTCCACTACTGTTCTGCTAGTCCCAGAGTCTCACCTGGCAGGAGTATCCTGGCCATTGATGAGAACACTGTCCATGTAATAAATGAGTTTGCTGGTAGGGAGTCATATATTTCCCTATTCTAGATGTTAACCAGACCCATAGGCTCTAAAGATACACTTGCTTGAAAACTCAAGGGGTCTTCAGCAAAGACTTCAAAGTGAGCACTAGCCACTTGTACTTCCTCCTCAGGAGTGAAGGCTAAGGAGACTGTGCTGATCCCTGCAGGTTTACCCTTACATCTGGGTTCTCCTTTGATATGGTCAGTTGCCTTATAGACATAGCATATTCCAAATGCTCTCTGGAATGATGGCTTGTTCTGACCTCCTTCTGGTTGGTGACCAGAAGGTACACTAGCCTGATGAGGTTTCCCTGGTGGCTTACCCTGGTTATTTTGTTGTTTGTGGCCCTCTTTGGTTTGGGAGGTATTAGAATTCTCTGGATTAACTTTTGGTGGCTGCTTTCCCTCATCCTTTTTCTGAGTGACCCCTGAATCCTTGTGAGTAGCCCTGTTGGCAACCCACAAGTCAGCAGCCTTAGCTAGCTTCCTGGGATCTATTTCCTTTGAATCAGCTAAGTGCTGTCTGAGCTCAGGAGAGCAGGCATTATAAATTGACTCCAACATAACAAGATTTCTCATTCCCTCATAAGTGTTCACTCTGTAACCCTTAATCCATCCCTCTAAATTCTTCAAACTTTCATTCACCCAGGTAGCCCAAGGGGTAGCATTCTTTTTGAGGGTCCTAAACCTCTTAAGGTACTGGGAAGGAGTCTTCCCAAATCTAACTATTAAAGCTAGCTTCACACATTCATAGTCCATCCTATTCACCTCCCCCAACTCCATTACCACATCAGATGCAACAGGGGGGAGCCTAGAGAACAACCAAGGAAGCAACTGATTCCCTGTGATGTCCTGGAGCCCATGATTATATTCAAACATAGCCAACCAATCCAACACATCCAACTTAGGTTCATACATACCCTCAATCTCTTTAGGCATCCGGGGTCTTTTGGGACTGGAACTCCTAGAGGATCCGGGGAGAGAAGTATTTTCAACAGACAATTTCTTCGACTCTAGCTCATGCTTGAGCTCCATTTCTCTGAGCCTTAGTTCTTGGTGCTTTTGTTCAGATTGGGCACTAATTATTTTGAACTCTAATTCAAGTCTTATTTTTTCCAGTTCAATGAATGCAGGACTTAGTGTGGGACCTGACAAGGGTCCAGTAGACACAGGCTGAGGTGCTAGAGCAGGCAGAGGGCCAATGGAAACAGTTACATTAGTTTCCTCTTCCTCTTCTAACTCTACAACAATACTATCATTACTTTGATTCATATCATCCTCATGACTGTGGTTTTCATTTGCTGGGGAGGTAGGCTCCTCTGAACCACTACCAAGACTTTGATTCTCTAACAATCTTTCTATCAGTTCCATTTTCATGCCTTTTACAGGAAGATCCTTATGTCTACAAAGAACTCTTAAACAATCAGCAGTTGTTGCAGAAAGCAAAAATAGCTTTCACAGTGCTAAGCTTTGTCGTTAGTTGCACTAAAGTATCAGAAGCACTCTAAAATGTATACTCAATACAAATCCCACCACTGTACACCAGTGTTAGGCAGAATCCTGTGCAGTTCCCTGAGGGAACACTGCAAAAAGATTAAGACTACAGGAGTAAGCAGTAAACCCAATTGGTAGCAGTCTGCACCACCCAGATTTACCTGGTAGCTGTGGCTGAGCAGTCAGACTTCTCTCAAGAAGAGTAGGGTAGTATATAGAGTATACACAATAGGGCTAATAACACAGTAGAGCAAACAAACACTGACCAGAGCTTTGTATAAAAAGTATATAATTATTTATTTAAAACACACTTTAGGCAATATACAAGCACTCTAAATCAAAAGCAAGTTAAAACGCAGTCAGGTAAAGTATACACACCTCCCTTGATAACTATTAGACAAGTCAGAGTTAAAACACCACGATTTGTTAAACAGATGTGAGTGTGTAACCTGAGGGCACTCCAATAGTTCAGTTAAAGGGAGAGAAAAAGGCAGAGCATAGAAATAAAACAGGTCCCAACACTTTAAGGAGTTCTCAGCAAGGTAATAAAGGCAGTATATACTGTAGAGCCAAAGTTCACAGGCCAGGCCCACTTTAAATGGAGCAAAGCGAAATGTGCCCATGATCACACGGTTTAAAATGCAATAAAAGTCTTTGCAGAATGTTCAAAAGAGGTTGGGGCGATTCAAGAAGGTACAGTTAGAAGGTCTGGGGCCAACCCAGTTGGAAAGCCAAGGATTTAAGGGTCACCTTGGGTAAACCGAAGAAAGGGAGGCCAGACAGGACACAGTACCATAAAGAGAGAGGAAGCTCCAGCAGTGGCAGTTGTTCCTGGCAGTGGTTGCAGTTTGTTGTTTCGACCGGGGGAAGAGAGGATCTTGTCGAGGACGAAATGTGGAGTCGTTGCACTGCACAGGGATGAAACCAGCCGCAGAGTTCGTCGGTAAAAGGTGCGTTCCTTTAATTCGCGGTCAAAGTGGTGAAGCTTGGCTATCCGGCCGCCGGGGTGCTTGGCACGGGCGATTCGACCAAGAGACATCTTTGGAAGGCGAAAGGGGTGAACTGGTTGGTCCCACCAGCTCAGAGGAAGAAGACTCATCCAGCAGAAGATCTTCTCTTGTCGTCGGGAAAGTGGTGAGGTAGTTGCAGCAGGGCTTCACCGGTAGTGTCGTCATTGCAGATGGCTCAGCTTCTTCCCTCTTCTGATTCTTAGGTCCTGCGGCGACTTCTGAAGTTCCAGTCCCAAAGGCCGTGCTTTTATGCAGAAAAACCCCCATTCAACAGCCTAGCTGTCACTCACACATGCTAAGTGGTGAACCGGCCGGCTCACCACTGGCCCAATCAGAACAGAGTGCGACTTGAGTTGCTGAGGCAACGCAGTCCAGGGTGCCAATTCCCCTCCCCACCCATCCTGTGGAACCCAGACAGAGTGGCAACATTTGGAGGACTTCTGTGGAGAAGCCCGCCAAAAAGTAGCTCGACCTTAGTCAGAGTTACAGAGACGGACACAAACGCCATTTTAGAAAAGAGTTCTAGCAAAAAGACCCAGCCGTTAATTTAATATTAAATATATAAACCGGCGGTATCTTTAACATTGCACCAAAAAGTGGTGCGTTTAAAATCAATGGGAAAATCCCATAGAGAATATTCCGGTGGAGTATTTAGCGTGGTAACCACTGCCACCAGCCAGAAACTCGACAAGGGGGGACTGGACAGTGCCCCCTTGAAAACAGACCCAGGGCTAATATAATTAACCCCTTCCAGTACTTCCACAATATGATGGTTTGTACTGGTTCTGTTCACAATTTAGGACTAGTAAAGTCAATGGTGACTTTACATGCCCTGGGAGACAGTAGTCAGTCCCAGGGTATGGAGTCTATGTTTGGGGGTCACTATGACACCCCTGTGTTACTGCACTGAGGGTGCTGTGTAACACACACATAAAAAATAGATGATACCCTATGGAGTAAAAAGAAAACCCCATAGCCCATAAGCACACAAAGAGTCAAAGACATACCTCAAATCATGCCTAAGAGTGAGAGGAAAAGAGTCTTACTCTTAGCAGGAGAAATAAACAAACCCCAGAAATCCAGCAAAGCTGCTGGGCGACTCACTAGGTTTGGGAAATTAGCCTTATAAGAGAATTCTCCCTAACAAGTCAATATCCATGGTTTATTGGATTGTGGGGCTTCCGGTAATTATATTGATGAGAGATTTGCCACCAATAACGGCATACCATTGCTTACCAGAAGAACTGCAATACCAGTGGAGGTTATTGATGGTACTCCTTTGGCTTCCGGCCCCATACGATTGCATACAGTCAGCATGCTATTACGAATCGAGGGACATGAGGAAAGAATAGCTCTCGACATTATCAAGTCACCTTCATATCAAGTGGTGTTGGGACTACGTTGGCTTCTGCGACACAATCCCACGATCAATTGGGAGTCCCGCACTCTAGTGTTTACGTGTGTTCTTTGCCTTCAAGAATGTTGCTGTTCCGGTACGTCTTTGGAGTCGCCAACCCCAACCCCTCTTACTTCTGGTAGGGACTCATCTGGTCTGTGTTCTTTTTCCCAGATTCCACATGTGTATGCTGACCTGAGGACTTTGTTTTCTGAGCCCGGACACATACCCCTTCCACCTCACAGGTCTTTTGATTGTTCCGTTGATCTGATTCCGGGTGCGGTGATTCCTCATGGGAAGGTATATGCCTTGACTCAGTCCGAAAGACAGGTACTCCGGGATTACCTTGACGAGTGTGTTAAGAAAGGATACATCATACCTTCCAAATGCCCCGCAGGATTCCCGCTGTTTTTTGTGATGAAGGAGGAAGGCACCTTACGGCCATGTATCGATTATCGCCAACTGAATGACATCACCCTTAAAGGGATAGTCCAGTAAAAAAATTTATTTAAAAAATAGACAAAATACTAGCATTTTTTTTTAAAAACTTCCTATGTTAAATTTTGAGCTATTCAAGCTCAAAATTCGCAAAAGCAAGCACATGGGCGCATCCATTCTGTGAAATGGATGACCGCCTGTGCTGGCTTTTGCTTTTGCGGCACTAATGAAGGAAAAGCCAGCCAGCTGTAGTAAACAAAAGCTACCGCTGGGTGGCTTTTCCTTCATTGGTGCTGTACGCGGAGGACGGGGACCGGAGACCAGAGCAGGAAAGCTGCTGCTGAAGTGCTATTTTTTTTTAAAAAAAAAAATAAGCACTAGCTGCGTTTAGCTGGTGGAGCCCGGAAAACTTAGAAATAAAACCGCAGCTTTAAAAACGTTGTATTTATGTTTGCGGTCGCTTTTGAAGCGACCGCAAACATAAATACAACGTTGTGTTTGAAAACGCTTCGGCTCGGAGGAGCCTGAGAAACTCGGAAAGAAAAACCGCAGCGGGAGCACCGGAGACCCAAAGTGAAAGCCAAGGCAGGCAGAAACACAACGCGGTTGTGTTTCTGCCTAAATCTGCTTTCCCATTTGGGGCTCTCGGCAGATTTAGGCAGAAACACTGCAGCATTTAGCATTTCCCATTTGGGGCTCTCGGGCCACCCGTGGGGAGCCCGAGAGCCCCAAATGGGAAATCAGGTGTAGGCAGAAACACTGCAGCATGTAAACACAACCGCGTTGTGTTTCTGCCTGCCTTGGCTTTCACTTTGGGTCTCCGGTGCTCCCAGGGGAGCACCGGAGACCCAAAGTGATAGCCACAGCAGGCAGAAACACAACGCGGTTGTGTTTGAAAATGCTGCGGTTTTTCTTTCCGAGTTTCTCAGGCTCCTCCGAACCGGAGGAGCCTGAGAAACTCGGAAAGAAAAACTGCAGCGTTTTCAAACACAACGTTGTATTTATGTTTGTGGTCGCTTCAAAAGCGACCGCAAACATAAATACAACGTTTTTAAAGCTGCAGTTTTATTTCTAAGTTTTCCGGGCTCCTCTAGTGCTTATTTTTAAAAAAAAATAAATAGCACTTACCGAGATTCAGCTGCAGCTTTCCTGCTCTGGTCTCCGGTCCCCGTCCTCCGCGTACAGCACCAATAAAGGAAAAGCCACCCAGCGGTAGCTTTTGTTTACTACAGCTGGCTGGCTTTTCCTTCATTAGTGCCGCAAAAGCAAAAGCCAGCACACGCGGGCCTCAATTTCACAAAATGGATGCGCCCAGGTGCTTGCTTTTGCGAATTTTGAGGTTGAATAGCTCAAAATTTTACATAGGAAGTTTAAAAAAAAAAAGTGCTAGTATTTTTTTTTTAATGTTGCCTATCTATTTTTTAAATAACATTTTTTACTGGACTATCCCTTTAAGGACAGGCACCCACTTCCTTTGATTTGGAACATCATGGAGTCCTTACGATCAGCCAAAGTCTTCACCAAATTAGACCTCCGCGGAGCCTACCATCTGGTCAGAGTTAAAGAGGGCGATGAGTGGAAGACGGCCTTTAAGACTCCATTTGGGCATTACGAATACAGGGTAATGCCCTTCGGGGTGTGTAATGCCCCGGCCGTCTTCCAATGGTTTATGGACTACATCTTCAGCGACTTGATTGGCATCTCGGTCTGGGTTTATCTGGATGATATCCTGGTCTTCTCAGACAATCTGGAGGAACATATCTCCCATGTCCGAGAAGTACTTCAACGTCTATTACAAAATCAATTGTTCGACAAGGCTGAAAAATGTTCGTTTCATCGGAATAATATGGAGATCCTGGGATACGTGATCAGCAATGCAGGAATGCATATGGATTCCGATAAGGTACAAGCAATCCGAAACTGGAAACAACCCCACGACTTGAAGTCACTTCAGCAGTTCTTGGGATGCGCCAATTTTTATCGGCGCTTCATCCCACATTTTTCATGTGTCACGGCCCCGTTGACGCGTTTCACCAGTATCAAGATACCATTCCTTTGGGATCTAGAGGCGTCAGCAGCTTTTGACTGTTTGAAAACGGCGTTCAGTACAGCTCCCATTCTATGTCCACCCAACAATGAGATGCCCTACATCGTTGAAGCTGATGCTTCCAACTTCGCTGTTGGCGCTGTTCTCTTACAGAAGCATCCTATATCTGGCGAATAACACCCTGTGGCCTATTTCTCACGAAAACTCACTCCGAGTGAACAGAATTATGCAGTCATAGAAAGTGAGCTTCTGGCCATCAAGACGGCCTTTGAGGAGTGGAGGCACCATTTGCTTGGTGGTCGTTTTCCTGTAGAAGTCCGTACAGATCAACGCAACTTGCAGTTTTTGCGATCTTTGCAGTGTCGCACCGCTCGTAAAGCCCGATGGGCTTTTTTCTTTTCCCACTACGACTTCAGCATTATTTACATTCCCAGCTCTCAGAACCTGAAGGCTGATGCCTTATCTCGCTCTCTGAGGAAAGAAGAGGAAGATATTGGTTTGAACACCCCATTGATTTCTCCCAAGCATTTTCTACTGACGATTTCTCCTCACCTGCAGAGAATCTTGTAAGAAACTCTGGTTGACCCGGATCGAATTAACCTTCTGAAACGACCAAGTCACAGAACGCGATGGTTTCTTGTTCCTTTTGAATCGGTTGTACATACCAACGAGTTCCCTTCGGATGGATATACTTCATGGATTCCACGATTCGCAAGTTGGTGGTCATCGTGGCCTCAAGGCCACCCAGGAGCTGGTTTTTAGACCATTCTGGTGGCCCGGTTGGGCCAAGGAGGTTAAACATTATGTCGAGAGTTGTCCTATCTGCGCTCAGACCAAGACGTCCAGGAGAAAGCCTTTGGGACTGCTTCGGCCTACCGAAACACCGCCCTACCCATGGCATACCATCGCCACAAACTTTATTGTCGAGCTTCCACCTTCTGAGGACTACACTTGTATCATGGTGGTAGTTGACTGTTACACCAAGTATGCACACTTTATTCCTTTTCATAAAATCCCTACCTCCTCCCAGATGGCCCTGGCGTTTCTACACAACATCTACCGGTTAGATGGGTTGCCGGAGAAGATCATCTCAGAACGTGGATCACAGTTTCTCTCTTCATTTTGGCATCAGTTGTGCAATCATCTTGGTATTCACAGAGCTTTGAGTTCTGGTTATCACCCACACACTAATGGTCAGACAGAGAGAACTAATCAAACCCTGGAGCAGTACCTACGTTGCTATGCCAATGCCACTCAATCCAACTGGATGAAGTATCTGGATCTGGCTGAAGTGTCCTATAACAACGCTACTCATGCTGCCACCGGTGTCAGCCCTTTTTTTTGCTTGGCGGACAATATCCCAAGCTGGTTCCTTTTTGTCCTGTACTGCCCAGCGCTGTTCCGTCTGCAGATCAGTTGGTCTTCAACATCCAGAAGCAACACGAATTGGCCCAGAGTACCCTGGCTGAGGCTCGAGAGCGCATGACACGGCAAGCTGATAAGGGTCGGACCTCAGAACCTGATTTCCAAGTGGGTGATTTGGTTTGGTAGTCAACCAAGAATCTGCCAGTATGCAATTTGCCCACTAAGTTAACACCCCGATTCTATGGCCCTTTCAGGGTTTCCAAACGCTTGTCCTCAGTGGATTTTCGGCTAGCATTACCCCAATCTTGGTGAGTGCATCCAGTGTTTTATGGCTACCTTTTGAACCCATTTGTGAAGGATGTCTTTGGGTGCTCCAGTCCATGTCCATCCTCTGTTCAGGTGTGGGGGGGGTCCCTGAGTTTGAAGTACAGGAAATATGTGACCCACGGATACGTCGGGGTGTGCTCCAATTCCTGGTTGATTGGAAGGGATACCCTGCTTGTGATCGCACTTGGGAGCCGTGCTGTCATGTGCATGCACCCAGTCTTGTCCATGACTTTTTCCTTCGTTATCCTTGGAAGCCTGGGGCCCCGGGTCTTTCTGGGAGGGGGCATAGTGTCACGCCGCCTGCATTGGGGTCCCTTTACCTGAAGCGGTGCGCCCCATCCTGGCGGATGTACCTGCGCTTCCGTCTGGGGGGTCTGGGGATGTCTGGGGTCTTGGGCGCTTCCAGGTTCTCTGTGCGTGCTGATCTGCGCATGCGCGGGCGGCCGTGTCCCGCTCTCCGCGCATGTGCAGTGCACAGGGCACTCGGTTTGGACAGACCTGTGGTCCAAGCCTCACTTTGGGCATACCAACGTCTGGGAGACAGCATGGCTTGCGTTCCAAGCCTCCCAGGTGTTGGTAGCCATATATAAGGAGCCCGGCCATTCATTCAAACCGCGTCTCGTGACTCGTGTCTACGCCGGTTCCTTGTGCTTACCTTACCTGTTGCCTGATTCCCGTCTTTTCCTTGTTCCTGGTACTCTCTTGGTACCCTCCTGGTACCCTCTGTTGGTTGTGCTGTCCTGACTCTCTCTCCTTCCTCCTTGTCCTGGGGAAGGGGTTCCCCCTCCTTCTTGCTGCCCTGTCCCGGATCCCATTCCTATTCTGGGGTGGTTCCCCTTAGTTCTCCACTTAGTTGGTCTTGGGTTCTTCTGTTACATCTTGCTGCCCTTGCTTTCTTGCCTCCATCTTTCTTGGTACATTACATTGGTGGGCCCAACTACTATTGCCATCTGATCACAGATCTTCCACCATCCGGATCCAGTTGCCTTCAGTGGACTCTGAACTGTCTATAAAAGAGGCTCCCCCTGTCAGTGCTTGCACTGTCCTGACGCCACGCAAATCAGGGGAGAGCACACCCGTGGCGTTGGGAGCTGGTTCACCTCCAACCCAGTCTCCATTCGGGCGGGAGCTGGGCTGGTTCCCCGTGTCATCCACCACATCTCCACAGGACTTTTGACAGCCTGGCATCTTCTTCGAGGCCATCAACCGGACGAACAGGTTCGCAGCGCCCTTGTGATGCTATCTTTAACAATATGGATTGTTGCATGGCCTACTGCGGTCAACGGAGCAGGAGCAAATTAACCACTGATTCCCCTCGGATATTCTTTGAGGTTCTGACATTCCCTGCTACTCTTGTATTTGGTTGGATCGGAGCACATTTATGTCAGGCCAATTTCCCCTTTGGTTGTGTCTATGCTGATAGGAGACCATTGACGACAGCAGCATAGTAAGTGCTGTGGGTAGGAGCTTTCTTCATGTGCTGTTGGGATGTTGCACACTCACCAAAGGAGAAAGGAAGTCATCTGCAGGTGTTCTAGGTGCTGCACATGGTGCTGTGTGTTACGCTTCAG
Organism: Ambystoma mexicanum; assembly: GCF_040938575.1. Lineage (NCBI taxonomy): Eukaryota > Metazoa > Chordata > Amphibia > Caudata > Ambystomatidae > Ambystoma > Ambystoma mexicanum. Next base: position 1,296,552,142 of record NC_090922.1, on the reverse strand, counting down.
GAGGAAGGATTAGGACCAATTTCCAATGCAATGACTGGCTGCGACCTAAAATGGAGTGTGCACATTACTTTTACTTACAAATACTGTTTTATAATCATTGGGGATTGCACAGAAAAAAGAGTTGAAAACATATTTTTGACAAATGGCATCACGGGTGACATCACTAATGACATCCCTGATGGCATCACTGATGACATCGCTAATGACATATATGACATTAATAATTATTTAACTAATGGCATCGGACATAAGATCACTCTAGGTATTTGCACATATTCGTATCTGCACCCCCCCCCAATTCTGTACACATCTGTTTCTTTTTTTAATATATTTTTTTTAAACTTTATTTATTGGCAAGAAGTTATGACAGGCAAAGGATGCATTTCACAGAGATATACAGGAGCCAGAACACCACATTGACAATGACAATTATATCATGCAGTTGTTTGAGCGGCTCATAGGAGAGGGGGGGAGGGGGAGGCGAGCTGCCAGCCTGATGGAACGGGCGATGTTCCGGACTCAGGGTGCAACAGGTGGCCCCGGAGGGGGGGGGTAGAGCTCCACTCGACATTGTCTTTGTTGTTCAAATAGCTGCAGAACTCAGTCCATACATTTTTGGGACGGGATACCGTGGGGAGAGAGCCAATGTATTCCTCTTTGCACATTTGTGTCCAGGTGAGGGATTTCAGCCACATTGGGAGGGGAACGGCGCTTCCAACATTGCAATACACATTTTTTTGCCACTATGGCGCTTACATTCAAAAATTGTGACTTTTTTTTTGCCTCGTCCCCGGACCATATTCCGAACAGCAGGGCAAGTGGGTCAAGTTCCACTGGGGACCCAATTATCTCTGAGAGCGCTTTCGTCACCTCCCTCCAGAATGCACCCAGTGCATTGCAGGACCGAAACATATGTACATGATCTGCCTCTTCAGATTTGCATTTTGGACAATGTGAATCGGGGCATGTGTGAACTTCGCTACTTTGTGTGGTGTATAATACAGTCTGTTGAGGAGTTTATATTGTATGCACCGGAATCTAGCGTTAAGGGAGACTTTGCGCGTGTGTGTGCACACATTTTGTTCCAGATTTCATCAGTAATTCCCAGTTCCAGCTCCCTGGTCCATTCCTCCAGCGGTTTGAGGGATGCAACCCCTAATTTCCCCAGCCACATTCTATACAGAGAGGATATTATGCCCCTGCTGCCAGCAGAGTTTGCTATGTATTGGATCTCAGGTGAGTCTGGGGTCCCGTCTGGATAGGAGGGCCACATTTCACGGACTGCCGCTCTTAGTGTGAAGTATTGGAACAGCTCTAGCACCGAGCCAGAGTGCTCGGGCCACCACGTTTGAGGGGTAATGAATTTACCATCTGGGTATAGATCCGTTAGTGCTTGGTAGCCCAGGTCCGCTCAATGTCGTAGGATATGTCTATCGTGTGTGGGGGAGAGACCCGAGAATTGCCAGATAGGGAGCCACTTATAGTATGGGCGATGCTCCGGTTGCGAGTGCAACATACTGTTCCATGCCCTGAGCGTGGCAGCCACAGGGTCCGCTGGGGCATCCGTTTGAAGCGTGCGATGTAGTATTAAGGTCATGATGTTGGTTCCCTCTCCCGCCAGTTTCTCTAGTGGGGGCAGGTTCAAGTGTACGTACAAGTGTGTGGCATGTTGGGCCTGTACCACGATCCAGTACTGTGTCAGGTTTGGGGCTGCAAAGCCCCCTTTTTCGTAAGACTTTATTTATTTATTTATTGTGATATAGTTTAAATTATAAACTTTACACAAAGGATAAGAAATAAATTTCATAAAATTAGCATAACATTAAAATATGCAATAAAATAAACAAAGATAAAATATCATCTTCATGAGTCCAATATTGACCATACAGTTATCTATAATACATATATTAATATACAATTGTTTGTTCCCTACAATTATTTAGAGTGTTATGTCCAGCCTGACTTCAATCCTCAGCCAGATAGTATACAATGCTGTCAACAAACGCATACTGTTAGAATTGATACAATGGTTCCAAAAAAGATCATCCTTAATATACTCATTGTTGAAGACATATTTGTCCAACAGGGGTTTGAATGTGCTGGCCATCTCAGTGCATTCAGTTAGAAGATGCATTGCCGTTTCCAACAAATCTAGAACTTTACATAAACGGCATGTTCGCAAAGCAATTGCTATCTTGGCCTTTCTTCCCGTGACAGTTAGCGTAGGCAATTGATCCAGTCTGAGCAACAGGATAAACCGTCTAAGTCTAACTGATGGACATATATTGAGATATCTCTGTGGTTTCTTAAAATCGTAAAGTCTATGTTGAGTGAATTTATAGCTTCTCAGCTTCCCTAGATGCTCAAAGTTTTCAATCCAGTCCCAGAGGTCTATACGTTTACACAGAGCCCTTTGAGCTCTCTCTGAGTAGCCCCCCTCCTTGTTTTGCCACCCAATATCGGAATACAGTTTAGTCATTTGGTCAATTATTGTGGTACTCGATTTCTCCCTGGCTATTTCTTGATGGACAGCTGTTAATAAACCATTACTGGTATCTCGAGTCATTTTTAAATAGATTGATGCTCGCTTCTTCAGTACAAGTGCCTTTAGAGAAATCAAGCCCAATTCTAGTCTTATTATAGCCATCGGTATACAAGGGGCAAGGCCAAGGATACTACGCCAAAATTTTCCTTCGATTACCTGTAGCCAGCCTAGATCCATCTCCGATAGAGATTCTAAGCCATAGATTATGGCCGGGGAGAGGGCTTGTATGTACAGCTGCCGAATACCCCATAGCGTAAATCCACACTGCTTAATGGTGAACCTGTGAAACAGGGCCGTCAATTGAGCCGCTCTGATTACACGCCCCTGTTTACAGGCCACATAATCGCCAGTTGTTTCAAAATCTATACCCAAGTACTGATATTGGGGAACGTAGGTAATATCCTCCAAACCTACCTTAAGTGATACACGTGATACTCTCTTTTTTGTGTATCTCATAACCTTTGTTTTCCTCAAATTAATACTCAGGCCATTAGCCTCTGCATATTTCCAAAGGGCCGCCGCAGATCTGCGTATTCCACTGATGGTGTAGTCGAAAATCACCAGATCGTCGGCGTAGGCCAGGACAGGGCAAGAGGCTTTGCCAATTTTTGGCGAGCAGTTGTTTACGGCGGCTATTACTTCGGGGATGTCAAACACATATAGATTGTATATTAGGGGCGCTGTAACACAGCCTTGCTTAACACCCTTATTTTGTATAATATTAGGAGTTGTGTGCCCTTCTTGGTCGAGTTTCAATTTTACTGTGTTGTTTTGATGTAGTAGTCTCAGATAATATATGAGACCTTTGGGACAACCCATTAAATTTAATTTCCACCATAGACGACTTCTGGGGATAGAATCAAAGGCTGCCGCAAAGTCTATATATAAGGCATATAGGGGAGGGGCCCCCGGTCTTAAGGCTCTAGTTCGTAAGATATCCATGATCATGATGTTTTGGGAGGTCGAATATCCCTGTCTGAACCCACTCTGGAATTTGGACAGTACACCAGAATCCTCAGCCCATGTTTGTAGTTCTTTTAATAATAATGAGGCAAATATTTTCCCCGTGGCATCTAGCATTGAAAGCAATCTGTAATTACTGGGATTGAGTCTATTTCCTTTTTTAAACACGGGGATCAGTATTGCCTTTTGCCAGGAACTAGGTATTTTACCAGTTTTGAAAATTTTCTCAAATAATATACTCAATAGACTGGCCCAAAAAGTGGGATGCGATTTGATAACAATATTGGATAGTCCATTAGGTCCTGGTGCTCGTGATGATTTTATCTCTTTTATTTTGTTAAGAATAGATTCATATGATATATTAAATGGAGCAACTGTTGGAGGACTATCCAATGCTGATAGGTTATTGTCCTCCGCCTGCCGGTTTTCCAAGTACCTTTCCCAGACTCTGGTTTCAATGGGATTGGTCAGTATCGCCTTTTGTGGGTCACGTGCCTCATTTAACAGGGACCAGATGTCGCGAGTATTCCCTTTACATATGGTCTTCACTGTTTTTTGCCAGGCCAATAATTTGTCTGCTCTTTTTTTAGCTTTAATGGCCGCTCTGTATCTGTTTTTAATCCCTCTGACTATTACGTAATATCTTTCCCCATGGGCCATGTCTTTTTTTACCTTACGGAGCTCAGCTCTTAGCGCTCTTTTCATATCTCTAATAACTTTATCATAGGGCATTCTTTTTTTATTTTCCGTACTTATCGTTGGCCCGACTGATGATGATGCATGCCTTTCTGAAAAGGCCAAAACCCAGTCTTCTATGTCTTCAATTGACAGCTCTTTAAAATTAGGCAACTTTATGTCATCTGCCATTCCCAGAGCCTCGGTTGCCAAAGAGATATTTTTGTCCGACCAAGAAATCCTAGTACCGGATTTATTAGTTTTTACCATGCCTATGTTACTAGGCAGAGGCAACTCTCCGGAAATACTAATCTTACATTTCAATGCGGCGTGATCACTCCATTCATTAGTGATCACGGTCATGTCTGTCACCAATTGTTGGAGCCTAGGGCACACAAAAATATAGTCCAGTGTACTGTATGAGGTCCCATTTGACCATGTGTGGTGGCCAGGGTAATCGCTAGCTGTTCTGCCATTAAGCATCTCCATATCCCAGGACTCGAATAAGTAATCCCAGGCCCCCCCCTCAGGATCTTTTTTATTGTGTATCATAACCCCGCTTTTTTCTAGTCTGGGATTCGACATTTTACTCACATAGCCTGACATATGGCAATTAAAGTCCCCAACGACAAGTACTCCCGAGTCTCTAGATGTATACAACCACTCTGCCAATAGCTCTTGAAGTGAGTCCTGTAGTTGTTCGCTTAACTTTGCCCCAGGAGGATTATATAGAGTGACCAGCAAAAAGGAGCCCCTGGGGTTCTTGAGATCCGGAATTACTTCGACAGCCATCATATTGCATTCAGCATTGCAGTCAACCTGTCTCGAGCCCATTGTATTGGCCACCCCAATGGTCAGACCACCATAGGGTCGACCTTTTTCACCCCTCTTTGCTGCCACATGATATAATACATAGCCATCCAAAAATAAGGGGTCTATAGCCCATGTCTCTTGTAAACAAAAACAGTTACATTTGTCCAGTAACTTTATTGAACCCTCCGGGGATAGTAGATGAGTAAAGCCACGGGAATTCCAAGACAGTATCGTTAGATCTCATTGATTAAAAATGATCTCAGGAAGCGCCTCCGCTAACCATTTTAGAATTTGTTGAGCTTCTGATGCCACCATCTTCTTACCCTTAAGAAAGCTTGGATAATCTGCTGTTACTGGGACCGTATCTTCTTCTACTATAGGCCCGTCCGGCTCAATTTCATTAAGATCAGCGTCGATTTCGACGTCTACTGCTTTTAGCTCCTCTTTATAGTTCCTTAACAGATCTGCAGTAGCCAGGAACTTGCAATGTAACGCAGATACTTTGGAGTTGGGGCCTTGTAAGGGTTCGAAAAATACAAAATCGTCAGATTTAAGGACCCGCAATTGTGGGACAGAGTCTAATCTTGTCAAGAAGTCTGAACGCGATAGCCATTTACTATTTTTGCTATGATATAAGTTCTTTATCAGACAAATCCTATTTCCCCTTGTCCCCCTTTTGGTTTCGTTGACAGCCACTACAGATGTTTCCAGGTTTTCTGGGTCCATAGGCATTTCCGTAGTTTTCTCTGGTTCAGGCTCTCCGTTGTATTCCTCGTCCAACTCAATACTCATTGTCTCTACTTCAGACTCCTTGTCGGTCCCTTGCGCAGGCAGCAGCCAGCTGGTGAGATAACCCTCTTTGGTCGCCTTCCGTTTCTTGGCTCTTGCCACTCTTTTTCTACTTTTTTTGGTAGGTAGTCCCGTCTCTCTCTGATCTTGCACTGTTCGTGCCCTAGTACCGCCTCTTTTGCCTTTTCCAGCCCTTTTAGCTAGTCTCTGTTGTTTTCGTGAAAAAAGAGGATTAGGGCTTGGCACGTCCTGCTCAGCTTCCAGGCAGTCTTGCTCTTCAATTTCATTGGCGATGTAAATTGCTTCTGATAAATTGGCTTCAGCCTCTTCGACTGCCGTCTGTCTTCCTTTATTTTCCTTAGCAATCGACTCCGTATTTGCCAATATTCGCCCGGACATTTTGAGGAGAATCTTAAGCGCAAACTGTAATGATGCTACTGACGCCTGGATTTCCGCTATTTCAGAGGCCCCTGGGAAGGGCTTGTCCTGGGACTCAACTTCCACATCTGGGACATCCTCTGTGGAAGCCATTGCCAAATTAGGTGAAAATGACAGTCTGTCTGAGCCGGGACCCACCACAATTGGTCCTAAAGGTGAGGTTATGGTTCTCTCCATTTGTGTGCCACTATTAATGCTTATGCTAGCCGGATGTGGTGTCATACTTTTTTGAATGTTTAGACATAGATCTAATAGTGAGTTGTTGTCTATGTCCTCAAAGTCTATCGATGCAAAGGCCTCATTACCGCAATGGGCTGGTATATCTTCATCAATAGCAGTGGAGTTAATTTCGCCAACTACATTCAATGGAAAGAATTCCGTAATCACTCCTTGTTTTATGGGAGGTGTCTTCATTACTTTCTTTTTTAACCTAATTTTTTCCATTACAGACACCTTGTTGGCAAGGGTCTGGTTTACAATTTTCACCTTAGGTTATATGTGGTTTGTGCCCGTTCTATTCCTGCTTGCATAAGGGCAGGAAGTTATTAGTCTCTTTGGGTTATGACAAATCGTTTTTAGTCCGCACCTGGATCAAAGGCACAAGGCCAACAGTCTCCTGGTGGGGATATTACGACTATAAGTACTTTTGCCTATATGGGTGAGACCGTCTGTATGTATGTAGTCCTCTGTTTGAATTCGTGGGTGGTGTAGTGTTCCTTCTTTAAAGGACTTAACCGTTTATTTGTCTCCTAATCGCCTCCACCTCTTAACACAGATAGCAAGAGGAGAGGCAACAAGGCTCCACCGAGGCACTACTCCACCGAGGCACTACTCCACCAACCGACGACGTCACCAACTGGTGAGTCAATCCCAAGGCGCTTCAATGTGCTCCAATATTCAGAACCGTGGCGCATAAAAGATCTCTGCCTGCTTGCAAACTTTGCAAGGCAGCCGGGTTCACCCACAGTTCCTCAGAACACGTTGGGGATCCCACTCCTCTGCGGTCACCCGCCACCAGCAACCCTAGCCGCCTTGTAAGCCCGAGGCTGATAGCCCGAGGCTGGCTATCTGCCTACCTGCTCACCCCCAGTACCCCCAGTACCCCCAGTACCTTCACACCGGCGGATTCAGCAGGGCTCCCACAATCCGCCGCCTACTGGGAGTCAACTGGAGGCCTCACTCTCCAGCCGCCTCCAATGCTGCCGTTGCTCGCACCTGGATGCGACACCCCTCGGGCAGCCCGCGCAGGGACCAAAAATTCGCCGTCGGCCTCACTCGCCCGCTGCCCAGCCGCAGGTACTCCTCTCTCCTCTCTCCGGGCCCCGTTCTCGCAGTTTGCGTCCGGATCGAAGGATCCGAGGATCCGAGGAAGGGACCTGGAGCCGTGCCGCCGTCACACACATTCACGCGTCAAGCCGCACCTCGCAAAAAGCCTCACGTGACAAGCTGTGGAACTCGTTAGCAGAGGCCGCTTCCGACGCACTTATTGTATGCCAAAGAAACACGTTGCAATCTTTCGTAAGATAGGGTCATGTGTTGCCACTTCTTGCGGACAGCCCCGGAGTGCCAGAGGAATTGGGCGCATGCAGAATGGAGCCTCTTGAAATATTGCTTCCCGGGCCATACCGGTACATTGGCAAATATATAGAGGAGCTTGGGGACCGCTATCATTTTTATTAGGGATAATCTGCCCGCAAGAGATAGTGGGAGGTTGCGCCATCTAAGCATTTTGGATTCTATGTGTCGTGCCGTTGTCTCATAGTTATCTGCCAACAGGGAGGGTTTGGTTAGTGATATTTGAACCCTGAGGTACTTAATGCCACCCGGGGACCAGCGTAGGGGGAATTCGCATGACGGTTGCTGGGTTGGAGCGCTGAGCGGAAATATTTCCGATTTGGAGTAGATAATGGTGAAGCCCGAGTACATACCTATCTTGGTTATGTCGCGGATGATCGGGTCTAAGTGTGTGGATGGGTTTCTGACATATAGGAGTACATCATCCGCGTATAATGAGATGATTTCTGGCGTGCCTTTGCGGGTATGCCGATTCCTGACGTAGTCTGCCATGGGTTCAATGGCGAGCGCAAATAGGATAGGGGAGAACGCACAACCCTGACGGGTGCCCCTATGTAGCGCAAAGGGTGAAGATGTCAGGGAGTTTACCAGGCCCGTGGCCATTGGTCCTGTGTATAGCAGTTTTATGCAGGAGATCATATTTGGCCCCACTCCCATTTTCTCCAGCACGGCCCACATGTATTGCCAGGAGACCATGTCAAATGCCTTCTGGGCGTCTAGTGTGACCGCCACTGCATCAGCCATCGGGTCAATCCTGGACATTACATTGAAAAGTCGGCGGATGTTCAGTGCAGTTGAGCGGCCAGGGACAAATCCCCTTTGGTCCGCATGCACCAGATGGGGCATGATTGGGAGGAACCTGTTTGCTATTATTTTAGCAAAGATTTTCATGTCCGTATTTATAAGCGATAAGGGCCTATAGGAACCGCATTCGTCTGGGGGTTTTCCTGGCTTGGGAAGGACTGTTATCAGGGCTTCTCTTAAGGAGCTAGGGAGGGTGGCTAGCCTGAGTGATTCGGTCCAGGCCCCGTACAGTATGCGAGCCAAGATAGCAACGTGCTCCTGGTAGAACTCTGATGTATGTCCGTTGGGGCCCGGGGCTTTGCTCTTTGGAAGATCCAAGATTACCTGGACTACCTCTTCCAAGGTGAACGGGGCATCGAGTTGTTCTCTGGTGTTTTGGGAGATGAGGGACATAGGGATACTTTCAAGCAGGTTGTCCAGGTCGTGAGCTGTGTGTTCCTGCTGGGGGCCATACAAATTGGCGTAAAAGTCTGCGAAGGTGTCAATTATGGCCTGGTCAGACCAGTGTTGTGTACTTTGTCCGTCTATAATGCTATAGATTCGGGTTTTACCTCCCTCCGCACGCACCAATCTGGCCAGGGTTCTCCCAGGTCTGTCCCCCTTGCCCTACCTTCGCGCAGCAACAGGTCGAGCTTAGTACCGCACCTCGCTGAGGGCGTGAGATTTATATAGTTCTAGTTCAGCTCTAATCTTTGCCAGAGTTGCTGGGGTTGGCGCGGAGGCATGTTCTTGTTCTAGTGTTTTAAGCTTAATTTCAGAGTTGTGTAGTGCTTGTCTTATGGCTTTTAGCACCCCCACCTACCTTGAGATGCACATTCCTCTAATGTATACTTTAAATGCCTCCCAGCGCATCCCCTCAGGTGTATCTTATTTGTTGTTGTTCTCGAAAAAAAGTGTTTATATCCGATAGTATCTCGGCTTTAAAGACAATGTCAGACAGAGCTTTGGATTTAAAACGCCAAGCAGAGGCGGCAGGAGGGGCAGGTCCCAGTTGGATCTGCATCATCACCGGGGAGTGATCTGAGAGCATGCGTGGCAGAATCTTGACATCTGCTACCCTACCGACTCGACAACCCGACAGCAGAAACATATCTATTCTTGAAGAGCTATCGTGTACTGATGATTAAAAAGTATACTCTCTCCCTTGGGGGTGGAGTGTCCTCCACACATCGTGCAGATTTAGGGATCCCATATGTGTGTGGAGTTGTTTAGCGGTTCGAGACATGGCTCTGCGGGTAGTGGCTGTTCTGTCCAGGACAGTGTCTAGTATGAGTTTCATGTCTCCCCCCCATATAATGGGGACTTCCACGTATCTCATGAGGATGGTGGTCACTTCATCTATAAATTCCGGGGAGTCGGTGTTCGGGCCATACGAGTTTACGAGCAAGCATTCCTCATTAGCCAAAGTGCAGTGAAGGACCACATATCTGCCCTGTGTGTCAATGTGGGACGTGTGGAGTGTAAATTTTACTGATTTGTGGATCAGGGTCAGGACTCCCCTGGATTGAGTAGAGTATTGAGTATGTGCCAGGTTTGATGTTTTAGAGCGTGCGTCTCCTGCAGGAGGAGTACCTTGATTCCATGTCTTTGTGCATATGCTGTGATCCTGCGGGTCTTCGTGAAGTTAGTTAGCCCCCGGACATTCCATGTCATCATTTTGATGGACATGATAGCAGTCTATGGGACATCCCAATTAAAGGATCTGCCTCTGCTTTCCACCACATTTGCTGCTGTGACGTGAGCACGCCACATTCCTAAACCAGTCACCTTCTTCCTGCCGATTTTTGTATAACATTCCCCAACTTTCCCACCCCCTACCCTCAAGGCCCGCTTCAAACTAGCAGTGTGATATTTCCCGCCCACGGAGCAAACGGCTGCGTGCCACCCCCAACTTGGCGCCACTCGACCAATAGCCCAACAGGGGCTTAAACTTAAACACTCCGTCTTAGACGGCATTGCAGCTGCAGTGGGGGCCGCCGCTGCCGTATGACCCACATTTGTTTATGCATATTGTGATGGAACATCATTAATTTTGAACGGCTGATAATACTTTAGGTTACAAGAACAAACTTATCATTAAAAAACGAGATCTAAACAGATAATGCCAAGGTCTGGTGCATATCAGTGAGGCTTGGCTGCTGTGGTTCCAATCCAGTGTGTACCGTCACAGTGAAGCAAGTTAGAAGTGTTCCCTCTTTCCATTGGTGGTGCTCTTACGCTGATAGTGTTGGGGCCAGGTTGGCTCCTGGATGGTGTAGAGCAGGGGGGAAAGGGTGAACGACTGGGGGGGACAGTCAAACAGATTGCTCACAGCTGTTGGACCATCATGAGAGTTGAGGGAACATTAGCCTTAGTCATTGTCTATTGGTTCCGCCGGGAGTTCCGTTTTCGGAATTTGTGCCTCGATAAATTTGACTGCTTCATCCGGGACTGTGAAGAAGTATAGTTTGTTGCATTGAGTGAATTTCAGGCGAGCGGGGAAAAGCATTGCGTACTCGATCTTCCTGTCTCTTAAAAAAATTTCACACCTCCGAATTTCCGTCGCTCCATCTGCACCCCCACCGAGAAGTCCAGGAAGATTCTGATGATTTGTGAGTCTAGCCTTAGTTCTCCTTTTTCCCTACCCAGGCGAAGAATGAGGTCTCTGTCTTTGTAGTTTAAAAGCTTTGCAATAATTGGTCTGGGAAAGTCGCCCGGTTTGGGGCGGGGTGCCAGTGTGCGATGCGCTCGCTCAACAGTGAAGAACGGTGACAGTTCAGGATTGTCTAGGAGGTCTTTGAGTAGGTGTTCAACCGCAAGTTCCATTCGGCCCTTTAGTGCAGATTCGGTAACCCTCACTATGCAAATGTTGTTTCTTCGCGACCTCGATTCTAGGTCATCGCACTTGGCTTTGACTTGCTTCATGTCACGCAGAGCTCCGTGACCGTGTTTTGTAGGGTGTGAACACTATCCTCATTGGTTCCGATTCTGTGTTCTGCCTCAGTGATTCTGGCCCCGTGCTGGTGTAGTCTGGACTTTAGTGAGGTGACATTTGCGTTGATATCGTCAAGTTTTTCATGAAAGGCTGCAACGTTTTTCGCCATGGACTCCATCATTGTTGTTAAGTCAGGATGAGGGGGGTCCGGCAACATGTCCAAATCTTCATGTCCGGCGGAGGAGGGCCCCTGTTCTGCCCTGGGCGCTGCCTTGGCAAATTTGTCCATAGCCCCAACTTTGTTGGCCCCTCGCGATCTGTTGGACATTGCTGTGATGGGAAGCAGGATCTCACTTGGCCGGTTTGCTGCTGATCGTGGGTCAAGAGTCCCGCCGCGGTAACGTGCCACCGGTTCCGGCGTGTGGGCGGTCCAAGATTGGCCATACAGGTATTCGCCTCAGATGGGGAGGGAGAGCACGCCCACTGCAAGGCAGTGGCTGTGAGGAGGCTGCGGGCATCAAGCAGCAAGGGGGTAGTATCGTGGCAGGTCCAGCAGATGATTTGTGGTGGCCTCGGGGACAGCGGGTGGGGCAAAGCTGAGGGGTGCCAGGTGAGTTCCGCTATGAGCAGTGCTACTCTCGATAGCCCTCTGGATGCACTGGGCTATGTGTTGTTGATAGGGGGGTCCAGGGGAGCCCCTCAGGGTTGAGGCAGTAAAGTTGATTACAGTAGTGTGTACTGGTGGAGCAGAGTGACTGCCCCTTTGTCAGTAATATATCTCAGGCACAGTTCTTTTAGTGGAGACTCCCAGCGCTGGAAGGGGCTGTCAGTGCAGGCCAGGGGCAGCCAGGTGGATTTCACTGTTCTTTGGTTGTTTTTTAGAGCCAGCCCGCTTATCAGGGCAGCGTATGCCTGGGGCGCAGGAGGGCAGGCCAGGATGTCTAGCTGCAGCGGAGTTGCCATGGCTGCGCCGTGTGGGCGCCAGCCCTACTGCCTCGGGGGTGCCAGATGGGGAGGGGTCTCCGAGCCCCAAGGTGATCTCTCCTTCGCTGGGTGTGTGCAAGCAAGGTCTCAGGAGCCCACGGGGGCTCAGGCAACGAGGCTGTTTGAGCGGCAGTGCCTCCTCACTTTTCCCCCCCGGGGGCACCTACCTTTGCTGCCCGCAGTCGGCCGAGGCCCGCGGCAGCAGGGTAGCGGGTGATGCGCCTCGGGTCCTGACCTCGCTGTCCATCTCCTCCTCCACACGAAGCCACTGTACTCTCCGGCAAGTCCAGGGAGGCCGCTGGCTGTGTCTCCACCGCAGCAGGCCAGCCCAGCCTGGGGACGCAGTGGCCACGTCACTCTCCGACACCTCAGGAGGCAGGCCCACAGTCGTTGGTATCATGGCTTCGGATTAGCTCAATGTTTACGGTTTTAGCACCGTGTACAGCTCGCAGTCATAGGGTGCTCAGGGTGCCTTGTATAGGGGTTAAAATAGCAGGATTCCACTATTGCGGATAGTGGGTCACAGAGCTCCAATGCTAGGCAGCCATCTTGTCGACTGCTCAACAGTGCCCCCACCCGTACACATCTGTTTCTACTGCTTCTGTTTGCTCTTCCCCTTTTGGCTACTAGGCTGCCTGGTAGTTGTGTCTTTGCCGTCTCTCCTTCTATCCTCCTTCCTCATCTCTCCACCGCAATATGGCACTCACTATCTCGCCTATCTACTCTAACTGCTTTACTATTACCTATCCTCCTTCCCTCATGAAGTCGGGAAGGGAAAAGTTAAAAAAAGAGTACTTGACCACCAACCCTGGTCTACCCATTGCAGACACCTACGTCAGCGCAGATTCCAGACAGATCGTCGCTGATATCCTCTTTTCTGTCCCCTCTCTAGATCTTTGGACCCTGCATCTTATCTCTTCTCTCTCTCCTGTTCTATCCTCACCCATTAATGGTGGCACTAGATGGGAAGTACTCTTGGCTGGCTTCTAATCATACAGGTGTATCATTAATGTCTATTGCAATGGCACTATCATGGCTCAGGGTCCTCAAACCAACCTCCTCCTCTTTGACCCACGCCTGCCGTGCTTCATCTAGCCACGCTTAATGCTTGCACCATCAAACACTCTGCGGACATCTGACTCCTCCTTGAAGACATCAACCTCGATATCCTTGCTCTCATCGAGACATGGTTCAATGTCAGCTCAGTCACTGCTTTTGACTCCCTTCTCCCGGATGGCTGCAAGAGCATCTCTAAGCCTCACCCTAAATGTCCCGGTGGTGGTGTTGCCCTGATCTCCCCTGAGTGGGTCCCTTCTTCCCTCATACCCACCCAGCCATATATCTCCTTCAAGAGCCTCCCAACTCCTCCCTGACCATTTTCACTATCTGCAGGCCACCTAGTTCTATCACCCTGTTCCTCTCTGAATGGGCTGATTTCCCCTCCTCTCTGCTGACTTCTTCTAAACGCATTCTACTGGGCGATTTCAACATCCACCTTGACTCTTCGTGCACAGCGTCCACTCTCTTCCATGATCTCTCTCCCTCTCCATTCTCCCCTCTGGTCCTACCCACTTGGCTGGACAGACTCTGGATGCCTTTATCCATAGAGATCTTTCTCTCTCTGTCCCACTTACCACTCCTCTCACCTCGTCAGACCACTCCCCCCTCTCCTCCCACCTGGGTCCTATCAAACAATTGTTGTAAATAATTGTTATTATCTGCTATTACGTAACATGTTTTAAGTAACCATAAAACATGTAATGCACCCAGAAACCCCAGGGTAGACAAACAAACCCTCTGACCGCACCTCCTCCAGCCCTACCAACCTTGTGCACAGATATCCGTCCGATGAAACGAGTGGCAGTTGCTGCCTTTGCATCCACCTTCATCCCACCGTCTCCTGCTACTACAGACTCTACCTCCGACCCTGCTCGTAGCAACTTCCATCTCGCCATCATCAACCCTCTCGAAATATTAGCCCCAGTCATGAGGATCTGCCTGAAACATGCCACCAAGCGTAACACTTGGTACCACTCCGATCTGAACCGCAAGAGCAGAGCTGCAGAACAGAAGTGCCAGACCACTGGCTCATCCTCTGACAAACTGGCCTGTCGCCTCCTCCATAGGCAATACCGTCTTACCATTTGCTCTAGGAAGAGGGCCCACATCCAGGCCCATGTCTCAGGGTGTTACGCTCAACGGGGACGTTGGGGCACGGTTGGAGCCCTCCCTGGATTTGGCTTCCCTGGATCTTGCTTTACCCCCAGTTTGCAGCGATTTGGTCTGGTCAGGTTGCTGGCAATGCCCTTGGGGAAAAGGTAGAGGCAGTGAGAAGGCTGTGACTGAATTGCGGTCCCCCTCGAGCCCCTAGTGCCTGAATGAGATACGCAAGCGTTTTCCCATAGGCTCTCACCTGCTATTTTGCAAAGATGAGCTCTCCGTCCTGCTTCTCTTCAGCAGGGGTGCTAAAGACAGACCCAGTTGCTTCACTGGTCCGTATGCATGATGGCCCAGACCAGCTGCGACCAATCCTCGTGGGAGGTAAGTGTTGATAACAATGATTGTCCATATGCTTCTGTAATGTCTTTCCCAATGATTATTGTCTGTATTCTTAATAATGTCTTTCTTTTCCCAATAGGTGTTGAAGACGGCTCCGCTGAGTCGCGTTGCTGACAGTGTACCCACACGGTGTCAGAGGGGGATGGAGCAGACCCCACTAGAAGGTAAGTAGGGTTTCTAAATGAAATGCTAGGCTTAGGTGTTGCGCGGCCAAGCGTTAAATGTTTATGCGGTTTCTAACCGCATGGATTCCTGACGAGAAGAAGACTCCTGCGTGAATGAAGACTCTGACAGGTGAGTAAGAGGCGCCCAACAGAAGATGGATTCGAGAAGACAGGTAAGGTGTGCACTGAAGATACTGACGTGAAGCTAGTAGTACTTCAAGCGGTGTTATGGCTGGTTTCAGGTAAGGTGCGCGCTGCGGGTGCCGGATCGAGATGGGATGTGCTCCGGGCGATGGTATAGCTGGATCCGTGTAAGGTGCGCGTTGAAGATGTACAGCTGGAATCAGGTAGGTGCGCACCAAAGACGTGAAGCTGGAATCAGAAGATGCAGAGCTGGAGACAGGTAAGAGCTTCAGACGGCGGTAAACGTTACGCTACATTCAGCAGATTAACGCAAAGCCTCCACATGCAGGTGGGGCCGGCTTAAATAGTCTGGGCCAAGCCACTCCCCTTTAGCTCCGCCTTGTGGCCCCACCTCGCCACTCCCATAGATGATTGCACGTGCCTTCCAATGCTTTCTAATGGCCACGCCCGGCCTAAATACACGTGCCTTGAACCCCAAGTGTGCAGAGCACACTTTCTTATGAGCCTGGTGCCAAAGGTGCCAGGACCGGGTCCATTTGGACCCTTTGGAAGGAGGAAATAAGGGCCCTTGGTTAGTTGCCATGACAGCACTCCCCCTCAAGGCCCCTCTCATGGGTGTTCTTCCTCCTGGCCCTGGTTTGGTGGGATTGTCCTGATGGAATTGTTTGACAAGTCGTGGAGCATGGACAAACTCAATGGGTTCCTAGGTGCAGTCTTGCGGTCCATAACCTTGCCAATCGATCAAATAGTATAGTTTTGATCGTACTACCTTGGAGTCTAAAATGTTCTTAACTTCATATTCTGGTTCCCCCTCTATGATCTTGTCAAGGCGAGGTCCGTCCCAACGCAGAAGCAGCACGAACTCCTACCTCCCCTTGGTGGTCTTGGCGTCTGGATTAGGTAAACGCAGGTCACCGCGATCCCAACAGGGAAAGAGGGTTAGGGTCCACGGATTGGATCCCATTGTTGCCGCACCCTTGACCACACCACCTAGTACTTCTGGCCCTCCAGCCTCACCCACTAGCCCACCCGTCCCTATGCCTCCCTCTACCTACATGCTAAGCTGCGCCCTGCTCAATGCCTGCTCCGTACCAGCTCACGCCCTTGACATCAATGACCTGCTCATAAACGACGAGCTCGACCTCCTCATCCTTACTGAAACCTGGCTGAATGAAAGCTCAGGCCCGGCCTTATCACTGGCCATCCCACCTGGATATTCCATTTTTAGGAAAGACCGCACCTCTGAGAGGTGGAGGCGTTGCCCTCATCGCCAGGGACATCCATACCATCAGAGAAGTGGAAGGCATCCTTGACAGCAACAGTGACTACCTACCTCTAAAAATCAATGTCTCGCCCAACTGCACCATATCCATGCACATTGTCTACAGACCCCCAGGCCTGTGTACTGACTTCCATGACACCCTTATCCCTGCACTGTCTCACAACATCAAAAAGACCTCACAGAGTCTACTCCTTGGTGACCTCAACCTAGGGTTCAACGACCCCAAAGACTCCCCTGTGAAACACCTCAAGAAGGCACTCTCCAACCTCAGCTTTGCGCATTCCATTCTGACCCCACGCCCATCAAAGGACGCACCCTTGATATGATATGATAAGGCATTTGTAACGCGCCTATACACAAGTGTTTCAAGGCACGACGAGGCAGGGGGGGGGGAAAAGGGGAGACAGACCACGATTTTACTAGGCCAGGTGTCATTCAGATCGCGCAAGTGCAAGGGTAGAGGGGAAGGGAAAAGTGCATGGGGGAAAGGGAGAGGGGAAAGTGCAGTACAGGGTTATTAGCATACAGGATAAATAACAAGGGCCAGCTGGTGGCAAGTGCGAGGTAAGTGCAGACAAGTGCTGGGAAGGGGGGCTGTATGGATACAGACACAGTCCCGTAGTGCAGGGGTTGCCGTGGAGGCAGTGCAGGGGAGAGTGGCTGGGCCGAGAACGGTGAATGGCCCAGTTGCAGATTCAGTGCAGTTTCAGTAGTATTAGCAGGGGAGAGGGGGAGAGAAAGCAGAGGGAAAGAGGAAGGTTTTGAGGTGCTTCCGGAACCGGAGGTGGTTCTCCTCAAGTTTCAGGGAGGTAGG
Source organism: Ambystoma mexicanum (assembly GCF_040938575.1). Lineage (NCBI taxonomy): Eukaryota > Metazoa > Chordata > Amphibia > Caudata > Ambystomatidae > Ambystoma > Ambystoma mexicanum. The sequence goes on along the minus strand of NC_090922.1, from coordinate 1,296,534,679 downwards.
AAGGCTGTTCCAGAGGGAGGCCCCTGCAGTGGAAAGAGATCTGCCCCAACTCGTTGTTTGGAGAAGCGGCTGACCCTGAGGGAGTTGGAGGCGGATGAGCGAAGAGCTCGAGAAGGAAGATATTTAGGAAGAGAGAGTTGAAGGTATTTTGGCCCAAGGCCCCAGACGGCCTTGTGGACAATGCAGAGGGTTTTGAACTTGATCCTCGCAGTCACTGGGAGCCAGTGTAGTGATTTCAGTCCCGGAGAGATACGGTCCCTGGGCTTGAGGCCAAGGACAAGTCTTGCAGTCCTGTTCTGGATGAGTTGCAAAGGGCGGAGAGTAGAGGCGGGCAGATTAAGATAGAGGCTGTTACAGTAGTCCCTTGACTGGATCAGTCATCACAACTGCTCCCTTCTCATCACAGCCAACACCCCTATCCCCTGGTCTGACCATCACTACATCCAATTCAACCTCAGAACTAAAAAAGTGGCTCTCTCTCTGCCACCACCGTGCCTCGCCACCTACGCCAGGAGTTCACGCCTTCTCACAGTCGAGAACCTAGCACCTTACCTCCTTAACCCAGCCCTTCAGGCCCCCCATATCAAATAACCCTGATACCTTAGCTGACACCTTTAAGGAAGTCATTACATCAGCCGTGGACGCCATTGCTCCCCGGACTCTCAAAAAAGCTAAGAAAGCCAAACATGCCAATTCATGGTTCTCGAAAGAACTCCTTGACCAACGTGCGCAAAAGAGGATCGCACTATCCACCTGGAAAGCAAACCCCTCTGAAGCCACTAAACAGAAGTTCAAAGCCATTTCCAAATCATACAAGACTAACATCACTCTGACAAAGGCTGCTTCCTTTAACGCCAGGATCGCTGACGCCAAGTCAGGATCTAAGGATCTAAGGAACTATTCACCATCTTTAGGGAACTTGAAAAACCATCTGCCCCCCCTCCTCAGTCATCAAACAGTGGTGTAACAGCATTCAATCTGCCATGCTAGAGAAGCTCAACACCCTCCAAACTAAAATTCGTGGCCACCAAAAAGCCGTCTCCCACATTATAGCGAACATGCACGCCAAGCCACCCATCAAGACCACGTCATCCCCGATGTTCGAATTCAAAGACATCACTGAGCAAGAGGTCATCACCCTGCTCAACTCTATCAAACCTTCTAATTGCAAAGGTGATGCCTGCCCAGCCAGCCTCATGAAAGACTCCACACCTACCCTAGCCCCCTTCCTTACTGCCTTTATCAACTCCTCCTTCCAATCAGGCCATGTCCCATCAGGACTCAAGGAAGCCCACTCCTCAAGAAACCCTCACTCGACCCAACCGTCCTGGGGAACTACAGGCCCATCAGGACTGTACCATTCCTGCTCAAAATTTTGGACAAAGCAGCCTACCTGTAAGTCCAAAAGTTCCTAGAGGACAACCGTCTCCTCGGCCTGAGGCAATCTGGGTTCCGCCCCCGACATGGCACTGAAACAGCCTCCTAGACCTAAAGAACCAAATGGATGATCTCAGAGATGCAGGCAAACCTGCCCTCCTACTGCTCCTGGACCTATCCGCAGCGTTCGATTTGGTTGACCACAATACCCTGCGTCACCATCTAGCCACCCAAGCCAACTTCTCCCCTAAAGCCTGCCAGTGGATCACCTCCTTTCTCCAAGAAAGGGCCATGAAGGTATTTTCTGAAGTTGCCGCCGCCACCCCTAGCCTCCTCACCTACATCGCACCCACACTCTACAACCTCTTTACTAGGCCCCTGTTTAGCATCTTGGACTCCCTTGGTATCTCATATACCAACTATGCGGACGATACGCAGGTACTTATCGCACTCACGGGCGACTGCCTAGCAGACTCCAAAACCCTCACCTCTATCTACTCTACCATCCAATCCTGGATGGCGGAGAATTGGCTTTGCCTCAATAGCGAAAAGACCGAACTCTTCCTCATTGGTTCACCATTCACTCTGGGTAACCCCGGAGATCAGTACGCCTCCTTCACCATTAATAACATTCCAATCAAGGTCTCGAACCATGTTAAGACACTCGGAGTCTACCTTGACTCCGACCTGTCGATAGATAGACAGGTCAATGCTATTGCTGCATCCTTAGCCTACTACTCCAAAGTCCTCAACGCTGCCAGGACCTTCTTGGCCCGTCAAAGTTGCCTCACGATTGCCAAGGCAATTATTGGATCATTAGACTGTAATGCCCTTCTCGTGGGGACATCCAACAAAAACCTGGCCAAACTGCAGCTAGCCCATAACAATGCACTAAGGGCAGCCACCTGCACCGCAAGAAGAAACCATATTTCCGAAATCAGAAGGCAAGTACACTGGCTCCCTGTCAAAGAGAGAATTGTCTTTAAAACTCTTGCTCTCACCCACAAATGCCTTCACGAACTTGCCCTTCCTTGCCTGACTAACAGAATTACCAGGCACACGGCCACGAGACCTCTCGGATCCCTTTGTGCCAACTTAATTGTCACGCCTACTACACGTAAAGTGCGCGCTGGTGGCTCCAGCTTCCCCACCCAAGCAGCCACGCACAGGAATGCTCTGCCACCTCACCTAAGACTCATTGAGTCCCACCTAGCCTTTCATAAGGCTATCAAAACAAGACTCTTTGTCTAACTTGAATCTGTATCATCCACTGCATATATGCCTGTCAATCTGTAAATAAGAGCCCTCCTGGCACCTCTCTGTAATCTTAAGTCTGCGTGTCCTCTGTAACAACGCCTCGATGCCTTATGGGCTGCAAGGCGCTTAACAAATGCAAATAAATAAAAAAATAAAAAAATAAATAGTTCTTTTCGATCTTGGCCCGAGTCTTTGCTATTCTGGGATGTCCTTCCACTAAAGACTTGTGGTAGTTGGATATTATTTTGTTTCGCATTTCCTTGTCTTGGACATCTAGACTTCCTTGAAAATAGGGTACGTTGTCTTTGATGGAGTACTGATCTCCTTTCGTCAACCATTCCTGTTGGGCTGATTGACTCATTTGAGATTATAGATCAGCCTTCAAGTCTTCCCAGCAGGCGGTTGTAGCAATCTGAGTCTGAATCCGTACTTCAGGAATAATGGCTACTGGTTCTGATGGAGAGAAGGCGTCTTTGTCCTCTCCCATGCGTGATAAGGTGTCAGCTTTACCGTTTCGTACACCTGGTCTGTAAATTATGATGAAATCATATTCGGCAAAGAAGAGGGCCCAGCAAAGCTGACGCGAAGATTGAGCCTTAGCAGTTTTCAAATATTGCAGATTCCTGTGATCTGTAATAACCGTGGCTGTGTGTCTTACCCCTAAGAGATGGTGTCTCCAAGTCTTTAGGGCCCCTTTAATTGCCAACAATTCCTTGTCAGTGATTGCATAGTTTTTTCTGGTGCTGAAAATTTGCGGGACCAAAATACTATGGGATGTAACTGCCCCATCTCTGGATCCCTTTGTGATAGTACCGCCCCCATGGCTACACTGGAGGCATCCGTTTCTACCACATAAGGCAGGTCAGGTCGAGGATGTCTAAGAACAGGCGCTGAGGTGAATGCTCGTTTCAATTCTTGAAACGCGTTCTCTGCCTCGGAGGACCAGAAAAATGTTTTGTTCTTTTTAAGGAGGGAAGTTATTGGGTGGACAATCTGTGAAAAGTTTGGGATAGTCTATAAAAATGAGCGATCCCTAGCACACTTTGCACTCCTTTGGTATTTGTTGGAGATGGCCATTGAAGAATGCCATCCACCTCACATGTGTCCATATGAACTCCTTGTGGGGTAAGCATGAAGCCCAAAAATTCGACTTCTGTGACATGGAAGAAGCATTTTTCCAATTTGGCAAATAGCCGATGCTGACAGAGGTTTTCCAGGACTGCTCTTACATGTCCAACATGTTCTTCCTTAGATTTTGAGTAAATTAGGATATTGTCGATATAGACGAGGATGCAGATGTCCAACACTTTGTAAAGCACATCGTTCATGAAGAACTGGAACGCCGCTGGTGCATTGCATAACCCAAAGGGCATTACCTGATGCTCAAAAAGCCCATATTTAGTTTGGAAGGCTGTTTTCCACTCGTCGCCCCTTTTAACCCTGACAAGGTGATAGGCTCCTCGTAGATCCAGTTTGGTGTAGATTTGCACATTCTTCACTTGATCGAGTAATTCGGGAATGAGTGGCAGAGGGTATCTGTTTTTCACAGTGATTTGGTTTAATGCTCTATAATCTATGCACGTTCTAATTTCCCCCTCCTTCTTAGGTAGGAAGAAGAGAGCCGAGCAGGCAGGAGACTTAGACGGCCGGATGAATCCGTTAACTAGGTATTGATCTAGGTAAGTCCGTAGATGCTGATTTTCCTGTTCTGTTAAAGCGTAGATTCGGCTGCAAGGAATCTGTGCTCCAGGAATCTGGTCGATATGGCAGTTGTAAGACCTGTGCGGAGGCAGGTATTTGCCTGTTCTTTTTGGAACACGTCTTGGTAGTCCAGATACTCGGGAGGTAGGAGAGAGCCCTAGGGTGGGCTTAACTTTGACTTTCTGACTCTTTACACTCTTGTGGTAGCAACTCTTGGTGCATTCTGGAGGAGAGGTCATCACTCGGGTTCGCCAGTCAATCCTGGGGTTGTGAGTTTCTACGTGTAAAACAATGGGGAGATCCCAATATCCACTTCTAAAAGCGAAATGGATTCCTACCTTGGTTTGGGAACAAGTGATTATAACAATATAGAAAGGTAGGAAAAAGGTAATGTCAACAGCTACTTACTCTTCATATATTTCCATCAAAAACTACATGAATTTAGCCAAAAATAAACATTTTAATGTTAAAACAGTCTCGTGAGAATGGAGAGACACAAAACATGAAATACATATTCAAACACTCTAAATGTACACATATATGTAACAATGACAAAAATCATACGTAAGTTCTTTAAAAGATAGAGATATATCTTGTTTATATCGATCTATGTTCAACCTTAGCTTTCAAGCCTTTTTGGATTGGGTTTTCGATCTTCATGGATCGCTAAATGTTTTCACCCGATCTTTTAGTATTTCTAAAAATTGGGACACCTCCTTAATGGGACACTAGATGCTTTCAATCAATTTAGTAAGATCTATAAATTGGCAACTCGACATTTTTCAGTCCTCTTGAGCATTAGTGGGACTTTCTTCAGGAGTTGTCATGTAACTGTATTAGAGTAGAGTAGCAATTGATCTGTAATCTTCTTTGCATGAAGATTTGATCGTTAGAAGTGCAGTAACTGTTGACAAAAAACCATAAAATAAGAATCAATAATTTGTTATGTATTCTTAGGACACTAGATTGAGTGTCTGGAGAGGTTCAGGATGAATTAGATTACCTGGACTTCCTTGTGTAGGTGCTCTCTTGGCTGTCAAGGGGAAAAAATATCCGCCTTTGTTAGACGTTTTCCTTATGGGAGGGTTATTCTTCCTCTTGGTCCTTGAGTAAATAAATAACGCCAGAGAGTTACTAAATCAGCCTGTCCTCCATGTAGCAGAGCTAGAGAAAATATTCAAATCGAAAGGTATAGCGAGATGGATAACTATCATTAATTTTAAGTGGGTATAGTATTTCTTCAACGTTGTTCTTCCTGTAGTTAGAAGGAAAATATTTAAGGTGAACAAGCCATGTGCTTACCTTGTTGGGACAAAGGGGTCTTATCTCTGGGGAGAAGCTGGTCTGGTAGAGTAGCTGCTGTCCTGTTAATGGCACTCCAGTATGGAGAACTTTGCTAGTAGACGAGACGGCAGAGTCAATGACTCACTAGTAAATGTAAAGAGAGGAACCGAATTAGTATTGGTGGTGTTCGTACTTTTCTAGTCCGCATGTTATTACTGTTTTTCGGCGCTAGACATCTAATAGTTACATTCTCAGAGTTGATAATTCATTAGTACGGATTCTTTGGGTCTATCTTTAGATGGATCATAGCAGAAGCGTGGAAGTGTCAAAAGAATCTCGGTCTTGGTTCTCTATATTCGAGTGCTTGGAACCCGTGCATCACTTCAACATTTGATTAGGCCCGTGTCCATATCTGTGTGATGGAACCGCATCGCGATGTATCTATACACTTACCTGTTTCCTGCGCTCTTGTGCGCATATGATGTTTAGTTCTGGTGAATGCCTCTGTGTGGATCCAGGTCTGCGCTCGCGTCTGTATCGGAGCGCTCAGGTCCAGTTATTGCTATGAGCCTTGCCGTTCGTTCCGCATCGATGGATCGAGTCCTGATACCGCCGAAAAACACCGGAAAACAGCAAGTATTGGCCGCCATCTTTGGAGGGTGCTATTTAGAGACTCCCTTGTCCTTTTTTCTTGTTGTTGATGTTTAAAGTGAGACTCACTCGAGTTTATGCTGGTACTAGAATTGTGTGTCAGGGGGGTAATGGACTTAATCATCTTAGAGATGTTACTTAGAGCATTTGATTGGAGTGCTAAAGTTGCTAAAGTTGTGGTCAAACTTTTAACCATTCGATGGATTTGTTTAATCCTTTTTTATCGCTCTGTGTTAAGTAGATAAGTCTCTGTTCTTTTTCGAAGAGTACTCTGCTTTTGATGTTATGATCCTTTCCTTGTATCATTAGCAATATAGCCCATTCGAACTCTTCGAAACCATGTTGGGCTTCGATATACTGTTTAACTAATGGTGCATTGGGTACTTTATTTTTCAAACAGCTTTTATGTTCCAGCATTCTTATTTTGGCTTTTCTGTTTGTTTTGCCTATGTAATGTTTATTGCAAGGGCAAGTAATCATGTAGATAACGTGATCGGAGTTACAGTTCGTCAGTTGTTTTTGTTGCCACGGGCTGGAGAGCCCGATATCCACTTCTTTAGTTTTTTGGGTTAGCTTGCACACCGCACAATTGCCACACGGGTAATGTCCAACAATTGGCTTCAGTCCCCATGTTTCTGTCAGACTAGTAGTTTTAACTAGTTTTTCTTTTAGTTTGCTACTGCTTACTCTATTGCCTATTGTGGTAGAATTCTTGTATGCAAACATCGGTATTGGAATTGTCAGATTTCCACTTTCAAAGATTTTCCATTGTTTTTTGACAATGTGGCTGATCTTCAGGCTAAGATTGGAGAAAGTATTCACACATACCAGCCTATCTTCTACAGGTTGTTTGATCTTGTCCTCTAGAAGGGCGTCTCTGTTGTTATTTGCTGCTCTTTTTGCAGATCTTTTTATAAGCTTTTTAGGGTAGCCTCTTGGTTTTAGTTTTCTGGTGAGGTTTTTGGCTTCTACTTTCAAAGCTGGTTTTTGGCTACTGTTCCTTTTGAGATGTAAAAATTGCCCTTAAGAGAGATTATCTCTGAGGTGTTTTACATGATGGCTTTTGTAGTGTAATAGAGAGTTCTTCTCTGTGTTTGTGTGAAATGGTTTCACTAGTAGATGGCCATTTTTGTGAAAAATGGTCATGTCAAGAAAATCTATAGAACGTTTTTGAATGTTCATGGTGAACTGTAAATGGCGATTCCGGTTGTTAAGCCAAATTAGAAATTCTTCAGTTTTTTCTGTTGTTCCTGTCCATACCATCAGGTCATCGTCAATATATCTCGCCCACGATTGGATTTGTTCTTCAAAGGGATTGGTCATGTAGATGAACTGTTTTTCGGAGAATTCTACAAATAGGTTTGCTAGACTAAGGGTCATGTTGGCTCCCATGGCCGTCCCATCTATATGTTGGAAAAATGTTCTGTGGAATTCAAAATAGTTCCGTTTGAGAGTCACTTCTATACACCAGAGTATAAAACTGCTTGGTACTGGGTTGTCATCCATTCTGTTGAGGAGAATTTCGCTAATTGTTTCTAGAGTAGCTTGTTGCGGGATGTTAGTGTATAATGAGACTATATCAAGACCTATCAGATAGGAATTTTCTGGATTGTACGGTAGGTTCTCATATTTTTTTATCACGTCTTTTGTGTCTTTAAGATATGATTTCATATTCACCACATATCCCTTTAGATAGTGGTCCGCATATTTGGACAGGGGTTCTAGGATGGAATTTATACCTAACACTATTGGTCTACCGGGAGATTTTATCAGAGTTTTGTGAATTTTGTGTAGACAATAAAATTTAGGTATAGTGGGTTCCAGGTTGTTCAGAAAAGACCATTCTTGCTTGCTAATCCAGCATCTTTCCAGCACTTTAGTTGTTTTAGTCTCGATTAGGCTTTTCAGGTCTTTTGTCGGATCGATTGTTAGTCTCTTATAGTAATTTTCATTCTCTAGTTGTCTAGAAAATTCTTCAATGTAGTCTTTCTTGTTGAGCATCACTATTGCTCAGCCTTTATCCGCTCTCTTGATGATAGTATCCTCGTTAGTAACTAGTGATTCCATGGCTTCTCTTTCTTTAGTTGTGAGATTCTGATACATAGGTAGATTTTGTTTTTCTAGTCTGGTAACTTCCGCCAGAACTCTTTTTTCAAAAAGTATGGACTCCGGTGAGTAGCTGTAGGTGGGTGGACAGAAGGTGGAGTTTTTTTTAGACCTGAATGGTTAATTGTGGTCTGGCCTCTTGGTGTTTCAATTTGGTTAGCGAAACATTCTTTTAATCTAATTTTCCGCATGAACTTAAAGTCTGTGCGGAACAGAAAAGGGTCGTGTTTATTGGAAATTACGTAGCCTAAGCCTTTGTCAAGTAGTTGTTTTTCTAAGGTGGTGGGTGTGTAGGTGGAGAGATTCACTAAAAGTGATTGCCGCTCCGTAGGTATCTCTGGTCTCCGTTCCAATTGCCCCTGTTGGGGCCTTTGTATAAAAAGGCTGTGTACCTTGGTTTTGGTTTCCTCTTCATTGTTTATAGTTCGGGTTGCCTCTTCCTCTATTGGGAGGATTAGTGGGAGGTCCCGTATTCGTATTGTCTGGGTCGCTACTCGAGTTACTAGAACTGTAGGATGTTGCTCTAAACCTTACTTGTCTGTTTTGACGTGTTTGTCCGGGAGCTTGACCTATTTGGGTTTTGTATCCATCCTTTGTGTATGGGTATGCTTTCTCATGTGAATATTTGCTTAGGTCTTTTTTTAATCTTTGTACTCCTTCTAGTGTGTTGGTTTGCTTGAAATCTTTCTTTTCTTTTTCTATTTCTTCTAATCTTTTTTTCAGCACATCTAGGGCGATCAGTTTCTTGATATCATCCTCTAGTTTTTTCAGGTCAATTTCTATTTTGCTTGATGTTTCTTTGGCTGTGTCTATTATTAATATCATCCAATCTCTCCAGCAGCGATTGGCGATATAACTCCATTGTAGTATGAACCTGGCATTGTCTAGGAACAGTCGTGGTTCGTTGGGGACTGTTAGCCCTTGTGGTAGGGCTTTGTTTTTTAAATATTCCAACATGATGGCACCATGTAGTTCTGTTCTGATGAGTCTTTTGCGCAGTTGGATAATTTCATCCCAGTCATCAGTTTTATCTATATTTTCTCCGAGTTCACTGTTATTGATGATTGAAATGGCATTCATTAATGTCGTTGCATAATCATCACTATATGTGAGTGTTCATTCTTCTGTCATGTTTAGGAGGTATGTTGCGAAATGATGGTTTTTAGGAGACCCTGTGGGAACCAAGGGGCGCCGGGTTGCGTTCAGATATAGAGAGATGGATGAAGCCCGTTTAGGTAAAGCGTAGATGCTCTGATATAGCTCTAGCTTGATGGAGAGTTGTGAGTTTCTAGCCATGGCATTCCTAAGATCATTTGGAACTGAGGTGCCCCAATACGATCGAAGGAAATGTCTTCCCGATGACCGTCCTGACACATCAGCGTAACTTTATCAGTATGTTGCGTTACTGGGCCGGATGACAACTGAGAGCCATCCACTGCGGTGACATTTTCCGATTGTTGTTTCCGCTGGAGAGGAAGGCCAATTTGTGTGGCCAGATTCTAATCGCTATAGTTTCCAACAGTTGCACTATCAATATACGCTTCCAAGGCATGAACTCTTGATGGTTGCTGGTAGTGAACTACAACGACTGGAATGACCATGTGTGAGGTCTGGACAACTTTCTTCTTTTCGCTTGACAAGTGGACCCCTACGCTTGTCGGGCATTGGAGTTTTCCGGGGTCTGATCCTTTTCGTCCATGCTGTTATCTGTTGCACCTACTATTCTCTTGGGAGGTTTTATTGGGCAATCCCGAAGAAAATGTCCTGTCTTGCCGCAATACAAACAAAGTTGTTGTTGCCTCCTTCTTTCCCTCTCAGCTTTGGATATAGGGGCCCGTAATCTTCCGATCTGCATAGGTTCGATTGGTTCATGAGTTTTAGTTTGATTGCCTCTGGGTCGCATATAAACCGACCTCCCTTCAGATCTTGTGTGGTCCATTTTACGGTCTTGTAGCCTATGGTCCAGCTGTACGGTCAGATTAATGTATTCCGCACAACAGTCCGGAGGGTTGACCCCTTGGGCTAGTACGTCCTTTAATTCCCCACGTAACCCTCGATAGTACAACGTGGTTCTCTTTTCTTTGGGCCAATTGGTTTGTGCAATGAGGCGATTAAAGGTGGAGATATATGTCAGCAGATCGTGGCTCCCCTGTCTAAGAGATAACAATTCGTTGTCTGAGGCTTGTCCTTGGGTGTGCCTGGCAAACAACTTTTCCAATTCCTGTTGAAATGCACCGGAATTGTGAAGTATTTGATCATCTTGGTTAACTGATGGTATGGACCAATCAGCTGCGCTGCCTCCCAGATATGAAAGTACAAAGGCAACTCTGGCACTGTCATTAGGGAAGGCCCCAGGGCAGCACAGGAAATGGAGACGACACTGGTTCATGAATATAGCATATTTGTTTGGATCGCTGGTAAAACATTTGGGCGAGGCCAAAGGCACAGCCCCCGGGAGGACCACTTGGACTGGTGGTGATGGCTGTGGTGAAGGGGTTGGTGCGACCCTGGGTAAAGGAACTTGCCCAGCATGAGTTTGAAGCATCTGTCTTGCCAGATCATCAGTTTGTTCCCGAGCGACAATAGTATCCCTTCTTAGGGCATTAGTCTCTTGTCTGGAGGCATGCACTTCAGCCCGCAGTTCCCCCAACAATTGGGCCAACTGGTCAGTCTCAGAGGTTTCCATAACGCCCAAGCAGAGATTCGGAGAGGCTTAGCGTTCTGTTACGCTCACCTGATCTCTGCTGGGATGTTGGGACACAGTTGGAGCCCTCCCTGGATTTGGCTTCCCTGGATCTTACTTTACCCCCAGCTGTGGCGATTTGGTGTGGTCAGGTTGCTGACAATGCCCTTTGGGAAAAGGTATAGGCAGTGAGAATGCTGTGACTGAATTGCGATCCCCCTCAAGCCTCTCGTGCCAGAATGAGATGCGCAAGCGTTTTCCCATAGGCTCTCACCTGTTATTTTGCAAAGATGAGCTCTCCGTCTTGCTTCTCTTCAGCAGGGGCGCTAAAGACAGACCCAGTTGCTTCACTGGTCCGTATGCGTGATGGCCCAGACCGGCTGCAACCAATCCTCGTGGGAGGTAAGTGTTGATAACAATGATTATTGTCCGTATGCTTCAGTAAAGTCTTTCCCAATGATTATTGTCTGTATTCTTAATAATGTCTTTCTTTTCCCAATAGGTGTTGAAGATGGCTCCGCTGAGTCGCGTTGCTGACAGTGTACCCACGCAGTGTCAGAGAGGGATGGAGCAGACCCCACTAGAAGGTAAGTAGGGTTTCTAAATGAAACACCAGGCTTAGGTATTGCCAAGTGTTAAATGTTTATGCAGTTTCTAACCTTGTGCTGAGCAGACCTCGTAGTTTGCCAGTCTGGTAACAACGGTACCAGCTAGCTTACCGGTACTGTTGTTACCGGACCGGCAAGCTTATAATGAGGCCCATTGAATTTTTTGTATGTCATCAGTGATGTCATGATTGTGGTCATAGGCTGTGCAACAGGGGGATTGAAGTTAAGGTGGCTTTAGCTGAGTTTCAGGGGGTTTGTTGCGTTAAGTTCTCACCCTAATGTCCATGCAGCTAAAGTTTTTTTTACCCCCTGAATTTCAAAGGTTTTGTTATACCATTGTTTTTTTTCCCACGCTCTTGGCCACGGCCTTCGTCCATGACCACTGTATATTTTAGAACACTTCCAGACCTTTTATTACACCATAGGTTTTCACCGTGCCACTGGCCATGGCTTTCAGCTATCACCACTGTATATTTTAGAACACTACCAGACCTTTTGTTACGCCATAGTTTTTCCCCGTGCCACTGGCCATGGCGGTGACCATTGTATATTTTAGAACACTACTAGCCCACTGGCCATGGCCTTCGTCCGTGGCCACTGTATATTTTAGAACACTACCAGACCTTTTGTTACACCATAGTTTCTTCCACGCCACTTGCCATGGCTTTTGGCTGAGCCCACTGTATATTTTAGAACACTACCAGACCCATTGCCATGGCCTTTGGCCATGGCCAGTTGACATGGCCAAAGTAAATTTAGAACACTAGCAGACCACAAGCCGTGGCCTTTGTATTTTTTAAAAACACTAACAGGCCTTCGGCTGTGCCCAATGTATATTTAAGAAACACTTGCAAACCACTGGCCACAGCCTTCGCCGTGCCCATTGTATGCAGGCCAGTGGGCACAGGCTTTGGCCGTGCACACTGCATATTTTAAAAAACTTGCAACCCACTGGCCATGACCTTCGTCCATGGCCACTCTTTAATTTAAAACACTACCATGTCACTGGCCATGGCCAGTGAACTTTCACCCCCGACCTCACTTTATAGGTCCCAATGACAACTTCTTTCAAAATAACTTTTTACCCATAGCCGAAGGAATACCCCAGGTTATCTGGAAAAATTGAAAAAACATGGTTCCATGTCCTCTCGGATCCTCACCAAGTTCCCCCTCATGTGTGCCTGCTCCCCCACTCCCCTGATGACCTCCTCACCTGCCCTGCACTCTACCATTCCCTCCATAACACTCATAGTTTCTGTGACGCAGATTCAGTTGAAATGTTGGGTAGCCACGGTTATACCCCAGGTCATACCAGAGGGTTTGTGAAAAATGATTGAGCCTCTTTTTGCAAATTTGGTATCTAGGCCCCCCTCCAACTCCCAAATTTCACCTGGTGTTCGCATGCTCCCTCCTGCCCCCCACCCCCCCGCACCTCCTACTCCTAGCCGGATGGCATTTGCATGTTGGTTGACCTGCAAATGGCTTTTTTTCTGGATTTTATTTTCAGATACCCTGAGGTGTAACCGCAGCTATCACTCGCATCTAGAAAAAAAAAAGATTGCGGCTGTTTCATTTAAGAACACCCTAAACACCTGTAATACCAATGTATGCGGGCAGATATAGCCATTTATTTTTGCGATAGAGGTACCCCCTTCTCCGTGAAATAATTTAAAAAGGACTGGACGGAATAACCCCAAACCAGAAAAGGATCGTGAGTCAGCGCTTCGTGCCCATGTTGTTTCAAACGTGGCCAAATCTGTTCAGGCTGGGGACTAAGCCAAAGGTGCCTTTTTTTATTTACTAATAACTTTTTTATTTTTTAAAGAATCTTTCCCTAACTGTCCAGTCTGCAAAACTTCATCACATGAGTCAAAAGTTATTGGCGATTCATATTTTCGATTTCCTATGTAACTCCGACTAACCTTAACAATAGGGGGGTGACTGCCGTCCTATAATTTATAGCATACATTACTTAACGTCATTGTATTTCTGATGCTTGTATCTGCCTAGATGGACATGCTTTGCATAGGTCGACATCTAGTGGTAGGTGCAGAGTATTGCATGATTTATTTTCATAGTTCAAAAATGAACGTCGACTAGGCTAGTTTGTAATACTATCCCTAGCGTGACGTGTCCTGTACCCATGGTCCTTCACGCATCAATGTCCCTCAGATTGTTTTATTTCTCACATGAGGGAGCATGAAGTTTGTGTCAGTACAGAAAGGTAAGGGAAGATGTCTATGTACCTTCAACTCCAAGAAGAGAGGAAGGGTAGGCGCATGTGCATCTAAGCAGATACAAACAGCAAAAATACGATTACGGTAAGTAATTTATGCGTTCTGAGGTTTGTGGGTCTGCTTGGAATTGCATGCTTTGCATAGTCTAGCAAGCAGTACCTGAAGGTGGTGGATTGTTGGAAGGTACAGTGGCAAAAATATGTCTTAACATCACCTGTCCCACCTTTGAATCGCCCATTGAAGGAGCTTCTAAGGGCACATTTGCAATGAAAGCTAGAGTAGCCCCGGTACCTTGAGTTGAGTGTAATGTGGGCGTGAATGGTAATGTTCTTCTGGACATTGAATAACAGATTTGAATGCATTTGACAATCCATTTTGAAAAGGCGGACTTAGAGACAGGATCCCCTTCTCTTCCTGCAACAAGGTTAACAAAGAATTTATCTGTTTTCCTCAATTGTTGCGTTTTGTCTAGGAAATACTTCACTGCCCTCCTGATGTCTAGTGTATGGAGCTTTTCTGCAGAATGTTGAGGATCTTGAAAGAAAGTAGGAAGTTTGATGGATTGATTGACATGGAGCTTTGAAATACATTTAGGAGAGAAACGTAGATGTGTCCATAACACAACCTTCGCTAGAGGACACTCTTTAAAACACACTCCATCATCCACAGATGCCTGTCCAAAGATGCCCCACCATACCTGGCACAGAAATTCTCAAAAGCTACCTCCTCTAGACTGACGAGAGCTGTCTATAGTCATCGCATCATCCAACCCAAATTAAAACGAGACAAAGTGGGAGGCTCCAGCTTCCCTGCCATAGCTACCAAACACTGGAACATTCTCCCTCAGTCTCTGAGAGCTGAGCAGTCATATTGGACCTTTCGCAAATCAATAAAAACTTTGTTATTCACCTAATGGGCTGCTGCCTAACGCAGCCTTAACACTTGGACTATGGCCTCCCGGGTTACAGACTTTTGGTTGACTCACTACTTGAAATCTACTACTATGACAATGCATGCGTGTTAGGGAGAATTCTCATTTCATGGCTAATTTCCCTCACCTATTGAGTCCCTCAGAAGCTTTGGAGTTATTTCTTTCCACTTGGTAAGAGTGTGAGCTTTTCCCCCACTCTTACCCATGTTTTGCTATATGTTTTTTACCTGTTATTATGATTGTGGGCTCTGGAGTACACCACTTCAGTGGCCCCCCTCTTTTGTGTGTTACACAGCACCTTCAGTGCAGTGACAAAGGGTTGTCGTGCAGACTTCCCACCGACTCCATTTCTGAGGCTGACTACTGTCCCCCAGAAAAGGGTAAAGTTGCCATTAACTTGTTTTAGTCATGTAACCGCAGATCCAGTACACCCCATCTTACATGGAGTACTGGAAAGGGTTAATCCTTAGCCCTTTTTATCTGTACCTCCTAGAGCATTGTTTCGCTCTTTTAACATTTAGAATTGGCTGGTGGCAGTGGTATCAACCCTAAACTTTCCTACTGCGGTTATCTTATATAAACGTGGTAGTATTGTAGGCTATTGTATTAGCATCGAAGTTAAACCCTCTTGACCAAATACTTTATCTTTTGGCTCCGGTGCGGTTTATCCGCCATTTCTTTTTGTTAAACTCCTTCTTGTGTTTTACTTTGCGTGGCAAACCAGGTTTGCCTTCTTTGTTCACTGTCTTTTGGCGGGCTTCTGCCAAGAAGCCCTCCTCTAGGCGCCTAGGTGTCTAGGTGGGCTGAATGTGAGGAAGGGGTGTAGTCACCCCCTGCACAGGGTATCCTAGGAAACCCAAGTCGCACTTTTCCATGATTGGCTGAGGTGGTTGTCCGGGCTGGACAACCCCCCTGCTGCGTGATTGACATCCAGGCTGTGTGAATGGGGGATTTTCGCATAAAAGGCAGGTCTCTTGGGCTGGAAGTCAGAGAATCGCCACTGGAACTACAAGGAACTGAAGAGAAGCGGAGAAGAAGTCAGCTATTGCAACTATCCTGTCCCGGTGAAGCCCTGCTGCAGTCCTGAGCTATCTACCCTTCAACAACTAAGAGACGATCCAGTCCGGAGTCTCCTTCCCTTGAGCCTGGTGGGGATAACCAGCTCATCCTCTACAGCCAGAGGATTTCCTTCGTGGTCGAATTCGCTGCACACTGCTGTAGTGGTCCGGATAGCCACCTGAAGAGCCTCTGCTGTTTTTAAGGAGTGCACCTTTTATTCGTCGTCACTGCTGCCAGCCTCATCCCTGCGTGGTGCAGACCCCCTCATCCTCCTCCTTCTTGCTGAAGCTCCAGGAACCATGGGTCAGCTGGAAACTACCAGGAACAACTGCCGTGGCACCGGCCTCTTCATTTTGAACAAGGTACTGAGTCCTGCTTGAGGAATTTGGGTGAATCCCTATTTCTCATTATACAAAGCTTGTCCTTATCTTCCCTCCTTCTTATAACTTTTGCTTTCGAACATTGACAATATCTAAGTACTCTTGGCTACGTTGAATCGTGAACTGTCCGACTGTGTGTTCCTCGACAACAGGAACCTAGTTTCACTTGACACTGGCTCCGGCCTCTTGACTCTTGAATTTCTCTCTGAGTGTTCTTCGATTCTGTTTGCCTGACAAAAGTATTGCCTATGATTTTTGCCCCCAACTCCCTCTGGGTATCTCAAGTGCTATGTGTGTTTTTGCCCGGTAGCAATTCTTGCCACGGATACGCGTTTATTTAGTAGACCGAACTGTTAAAAAGTGATTGCAATTGTATTCACGGTAACGTTACTTGTTTCATAACACCGGTCCATTCAAACACAGGGTACTTACCTTGATTTATACCGTACAAAGTGAATTGGTTAGTTGTAGTGTATTTTACGTGTGATTTTGAATTTAATAGAAGTGTTGTGTTTATAAGAAATGGTTTAAAAATAAATGTGCTTATATTTTTCTAACTGAAACCTTGAGTCAGTGTTTGCTTGAGTCACAGTAATTGTGGTCCCTTTGTGTAATCTCTACTACTGCTCATATACTCTTGATAGGCCTGGCTGCTCCGCTACTGCTACCACTTTAACATAGTAGTACAGGCTTGTACCAAAGGTAAAACTTGTATTGCCACCTGTAGTCTTAATTGTGCGTAGTGGTCCCTAAGGGCGCTGCACAGGATTCTGCCTAACAATGCGTCACTATGTTTTTATATGCAATTTAGCTTGTAACGGCGCCTTCATGCCCCCGGGCTTAGCACGCTCTATAAATGTGAAAATAAATAAATAACCTTGTCTTTATTAATAATATTAAACAGATCTTGAACTGAGAGAGCTTGAAGTTCGTTCACTGATCCTCCTAATTGAAGTAATGGCAACAAGAAAAGCAGTCTTATAAGTGAAATGTTTAAGGCTGGCTTTGTGCATTGGCTCAAAGGATTACCCCATGAGTTTTGTAAAGACAACATTAAGATCCCAACTTGGAGCTGGATTCGAAATTGGGCCGTATAGCCTCTTAACTCCCTCCATAAATGCTTTCACCACTGGAACTTTCCAGCATGAGATTTTACTTTGAGCTGTGGTATATGCTGAATGTGCTGCTAAATGAACTTGAAGCAAATTAAAAACTAAACCTGAATCCAGGAGATAAAACAAATAGTGTACCATCTGTGAAGGTGAGCAGTCAATACGGTTCATGCTGCGTGTTGTGCACCACAAAACAAAGTGTTTCCAATTGTTGATGTAGCAGTGTCTTTTATTGGGCTTACGTGCCTCCTTTAAGATGTTCATACATTTTTGTGGCAGGTTCAAGTGTCCAGATTCTATGACTTCAGTAACCATCCTGCCAAGTTCAGTGTTTGTGGACATGGATGTAGTGTAGTGCCCTGATGTTGGGATAACATGTTGTAAGGGCACAGTAGTTTGACTGATGGGCAAAGAGATTTTGTCAATTCTCATCGGCACACCTGCTCCCTCCATTCCTGTCACTCTCTGGCCAGCCTCTCTTGGCCCTCTTCCTGCTCCCACCTGTGAGGCTAAAAACCTCAGGGTCATCTTTGATTCCACACTCTCCTTCTCTCCTCACATCTCTGACGTCTCTAAGAAGTCACACTACCAGCTGCACCTCCTCAGAGGTATTCTTCCTTTCCTCTCCTTCCCCCAGAAGCTCACTGTCTCCAGAGCTCTGGTTCTCTCTAGGCTGGACTATTGCAACTGCCTCTTTCTAAATCTGCCTGCTTCTACTCTCTGCCCCAGAACAGGACTGCAAGACTTGTCCTTGGCCTCAAGCCCAGGGATCGTATCTCTCCAGGACTGAAATCTCTGCACAGGCTCCCAGTGGCTGCAAGGATTAAGTTCAAAACCCTCTGCATTGTCCACAAGGCCTTCTGGGGCCTCAATACCTCCAACTCTCTCTTCCTAAATATCATCCTTCTCGAGCTCTTTGCTCATCCGCCTCCAACTCCCTCAGGGTCAGTGGCTTCTCCAAGCAACGATTTGGTGGTAGATCTTTCTTCGGCTGGGGCCTCCCTCTGGAACAGCCTCCCTGAAACTTGAGGAGAATCATCTCTGGTTCCGGAAGCACCTCAAAACCTTTCTCTTTGCTTCTGCTTTTTCTCCTCCTCTCCCATGCTGACCTCCTGCTGAAACTGAAACTGCACTTGTTACCTGGTCACCCTCTGATCATGGGCCCAGGTCCCTCCTCCCGCCAGTCACACACACCTGCACTGCCTTCTGGCAACCCCCGCACTTGGTGTCCTTTTTCTGTATCCCTACAGTCCCACTTCTAGCATTTTACTCCTGATGTCTGCACTTACCCTTACTCTTGCACTTGCCACCTTCTGGCCGTACTTTCTACTATTGTTATTTATTCTATTATCCCATGTACTGCACTGTCCCCTCCCCCTTGCCCCCACAGTTCCCTCTTTCCATGCACTTGCACGATCTGAATGACACCTGGCCTAGTAGCATCGTTGCCAGTCTCCCCTCTGTTCCCCCTCCCTTGCCTCTCTGTTCCCCCTTCCTTTGCCTCGTCGCGCCTTGAAACACTTGTGTATAGGCGCGTTATAAATGCCATATCATATAATAACAATAGGGGTGTGAACCAAGATTGACGTGCACACATTAGTGCTATTAGGATCATGTTGACGTTCCTGCATTTTGTGAATAATCTTGTTTAGATGAGGTGTTGGGGGGCAAGGGGGAGGTAAGCGTATGCACATATCCCTGACCAATTCATCCACAGTGCGTTCCCTTTGGACCCCATCTGTGGATATTTGGATGCATAGTTTTGGCATTGTGTGTTCTGTCGTGTTGTAAAGAGATCTACGTTTAGATGGCCCCAGTCTTTGAAGACGCTGTGTAGAATGTCCCTGTGTAACTGCCATTCATGCGCTGAAGGAAGTTGTATGTTTCTGCTCAGCACGTCTGCCAGACAGTTGTGTTGCCCAGGAACATGTTGGGACAGGAGGAACATATTGTGAGTGCCCAAATCCAGATGTTCTGGGCTAGTTTGGACAGACTTGGAGAGTGTGTCCCCTCCCTGTTTGTTTATATAGTGCATGGCTGTAGTGCTGTCCATCAGGAATAGGACTGTCTTCCCTGTCAGCTGGTGTTGAAAAGCTTGGAACACTACTAGTAATTCTAGAAGGGTGATATTCTTGTTTGTTAACGCATGTGTCCACACACTGTGCGCAGTATGATGGAGAAAGTGAGCTCCTCACCCTGAAAGTGATGCGTCTGTTGTGAGAGTGACCTCGACTGCTGGGATAGTGAATGATTTGCCCCTCAAATGATTCTTTTGCCCACAATTGCAGTGTTTGAACGAGGGGATGTGAAACCACCACTAGAGCAATCCCACAGATCGCTTAACTGCAATGGTTTGTTTCGCTAGCCACTCTTGCATTGGACGCTTGTGCAATCGAGCGTGTGGCACTAGTTAAATTCAGCAAGCCATATTTCCCAAAAGGCGCATTGCCTTTCGCGCTGATAACTGATGACTGGCTACATATTGTTGAATTTGAAATAGCATGTTTTGGACTGTTCGAATTAGTGCTCCAAGAAATTGTTTCACCTAACTTGGAACAAGGCTTGATTCTTTTTTTTTTCTCCTCCTCATTGATCGAGAACCCCCAACTGAAATGGAAGATTGATGATTTTTTGAGTATTCCATTGACACAGCTGTGACGTGTCTCCTGTTATTAGCCAGTCATCTATACAAAGGTACACTGGAATGGACTTTCTGCGCAGATGGGCTGCCACCACTGCAAGTACCTTTTATAAATAGCCTTGGCGCTGAGGATATGCCAAAGGGAAGTACTTTGAACTGGTAGTGGGTATTTTGTATCTTGAACCTTAAGTATTTTCTGGATGCTGGCAACATTGAAATATGAAAGTGTGCATCTTTCATATCTAATGTTGCCATGTTATCCCCTTTGTTCAGAAGCGGGATTACTTCCTGCAGTGCTGTCATCCTGAATTTTTGCGGCTGGACATACGTGTTTGCAGGATGCAGATCTAATACAGGGTGCATGTTTAAGTCCTTTTTGAGGACAAGGAAGTAAACTGAACTGCTACCCTTGTTTTCCTGTAGAAATGGAACCAGCTCTATTGCTCCTTTCTCTAGCAGTGTCCGTATCTCTGCTTGTAGAAATCGAATGATCTCTGCTTGGAGAATCGAATAATGCTCTTGCGACATCGTTCTTGATTTTGGCAGATGGTGGTGAGGTTTTTTGAGGAATTCTGTTGAGTACCCTTTGGTTACTGTTGCTAAAACCCACTTGTCTGATGTTACACGCTCCCATGCGTGGATGAAACGAGTGATGCAACCCCCTACTGGGATATCATGGGAAGGGTACCTGAACGTGTAAGTCATTTGTTGGAGGGGGCAGTTGAGCCTCTGGTGATTGCACATCTGCCCCCACGCTTGCCTATTCAAAAATACCAATGTTGGGCGGTTTGAAAGGTGGAAGACTGCCCCTGTGATATGTACCAAGGGGATGAGCTTGAGTTTGTACCAAACCCTGACTGAGCTGTTCCTGCAAATCCTTGGCTTTCGAAAAGAACACTGGATGTTGAAAACTCCATTTTGAATATAGAGTGTGTTGGATATCTGCCCTAGTGTTTTTAATGTTTAATGTTCTTTTTTTGCTGTCTGTAGCACTGCTTCTACGGCTTTACCAAAGCGCAGAGTCTTCAAGAGGCATACTGATGAGTTGTGCCTGAGTCTCAGGCTTAAAGAAAGACTTGGTAAGCCATGATGGCATTTAAGCAAGGTACCCTTGGCTATAACCCCGCCTGCAGTATCAGCAGTGTATAGAATATTCTTAAGGATATTTTGGGCTACCCGTTTTCCCTCTGTCACAACTTTTAAGTATTTGCGACTTAATAGGTTCTGGGACGGAATCTAGTTGGCTTTGTACTAAATCCCACTGGGCATTGTTATAACTGGCGAGCAATGTAGCATTATTCGCTATCAGCATATAGAAGGCACACGATGTGATTATTCTTTTACCTGGTACATGCAGCCTTTTACACTCTTGATCAGGCGTTGCCTCAGCGTTAGACAATGGCATGCCTACTATTTTTCTTGTTGTGGTAACAAGTTAATCTGGTTTGGCTTGGCCCTTAATATAAAGGGTGTCTGAGAGAGCGGGTTTCAAAATGTTCTCCACTCCAGCATTAACTGCACCTGCAAGAGATGGTGTAGTTAGTGATGGAGCAATTTGTTTTTTAATTGAGTGAAGGAGAGGTATAGACTGACTGATCACTTTCGTTTCATTTAAAATGTCTACAAGATCTGCATCCTCTACCTTTTCTTGGGTTTTGATCTTAAAATGATCTGCTGTCTTTTAAAGTAGACCATTGAAAAGAAGCTGGTTGGCAATAGGGGATGTGTCCAGTTTCGCCAGCAATATCTGCAGATGATAAACAGATATGTATGCGTTATCTGGGTCATCTAGGTTATACTTGGTAGGATCACTAGGGTCATCGTACCAGTCTGCCCGGTTTTCGTCATCCTGGCATTGATCATCCTCCTGGTCCTGATTGATGTCTTGGTCTTGGAAAAAGCTTTGATCATCTTGGAGTAAGTCTTGTTGTGGCTGCTCAGTGACATCGAAGACGTTATGTCTAATGTCAATGTTAATGTTAAAGAATATTTGTACCGCCCACTATCACCACCGGAGTGGTCCCCTGGCGCTCTGGCGGCTCTGAAAAAAGGGAAGGGGGGTGAGGTAGCAGGAATAAGCTGGAAAAGTGCTCGAGAGCAGCGATGTGCTGTTGGTGGCCTCAGCCCGGTGGGACCGTTGGCTGGGCTTGGGGTGTTTTACAGTCGGTAGTTGTTGTGTGCTGTTGTGCGAGTCTATGTCTGATTTGTGTTTTGTTTTGTTTGTTTGTTTATTATTTGTAATGCGCCGGCATACCCTGGGGCGCTACAGATACAAGGATATGCGAAGCTTGGTTAGGACAACAACAATATGTACATACACACAGTCAAGGTTGTTTTGTTGTTGCAGTGTAGTGAGGTTTGTGCGGATTGTTGTGTTGTAGGCTTGTGTTTGTGTTTGGTTAGCGTTTGAGAGGTGTATGCAGAAGGGTGAAATTATTAGTGGATTGGTTAATTGGCATTGCTGTCCGGAAGTAAGGTGCTGAATTTCTCTATTCTCTCCAGGTGGGGTGCAGGAGCATCTCTGCGTCTCTGTCCTGATCTGGGCCGTCCGATACACACAGTCCCTTTCACACATGGCATTCACTCACATTCATAACCCTACCCAATTTCGGCCTCGGCCACCTACGTGGCACCTGTCTGTGTATGCGGGGCAGGCAGGCGTTTGTGCGTCCTTCAAATGTGGCCCAGAGAGCATTCCCAATCCACTCAGTGCGCGGCATTGACTAGCCAAGGCTACTCCATCCATATTGACGGGGTGGTTGGCATTCATCATCTTATTCAGTTGTTTATGCAGGCTATTGCTCCCAGCCCTTTCAAAACGTGGTGCATGCCAACACTTGCAATTACGTCCCGGGGTGGCACCTGCCTTCATTCACGATTTCATACGGTCAATGACCATGCCAATGCCACTTAGTCAATTGTGGCAAAGGCTAACATTCACACAACTCTATACAAGTATGATACCTGGTAGCAATTATGGGGCGGGTGAGGTTGTTGGCTGGAGTTGGGTAGGGATGCTGATTTCTGTCCTTGTGGGTGTCGCTTGTGTCCTATTCAACTTAGCATCTCTAGTAGATGTGTGAGACATGCACCCTAGGAGATTTAACTGGTGGTTCCCCTAATATTAAATCTAAAGCTTTTTGCCTTGCTGGGTATTTGTAAATGTTACAAAGGATGCAACCTCATCTGGATGACACCCAGCTCATTTTCAGGCTAC
Organism: Ambystoma mexicanum; assembly: GCF_040938575.1. Classification (NCBI taxonomy): domain Eukaryota; kingdom Metazoa; phylum Chordata; class Amphibia; order Caudata; family Ambystomatidae; genus Ambystoma; species Ambystoma mexicanum. The sequence continues at coordinate 1,296,511,435 of NC_090922.1, read as the reverse complement.
CCTCGGCCTCCTCCTCTCCTTCCCTCATCTCTGACTGTCTGTCTTCTATCCAGGAGTGGTGTGCCGCCAATGACCTCTTCCTTAATGCCAGTAAGACTGAGATTCTCCTCATCAGCACACCCACTCCCTCCTTTCCTGTAGCTTTCTGGTCGGCCTCTCTTGGCCCTCTCCCTGCTCCCACCTACAAGGCTAAAAATCTCGGAGTCATCTTCGACGCCACACTATTGTACTCCCCTCATATCTCTAAGAAGTCACACTACCAGCTGCACCTCCTTAGAGGTATTCTTCCTTCCTTTCCTCTCCTTCCCCCAGAAGCTTACTGTCTCCAGAGCTTTGGTTCTCTCTAGGCTGGACTACTGCAACAGCCTATTTCTAAATCTGCCTGATCGTATCTCTCCAGGACTTAAATCTCTGCACTGGCTCCCAGTGGCTGAGAGGATTAAGTTCAAAATCCTCTGCATTGTCCACGAGGCCTTCTGGGGCCGCAATACCTTCAACTCTCTCTCCCTAAATATCTTCCTTCTCGAGCTCTCCGCTCATCCGCCTCCAACTCCTTCAGGGTCTGTCACTTCGCCAAGCAACGTGTTGGTGGTAGATCTCTTTCTTTGGCTGGTGCCTCCCTCTGGAACAGTCTCCCTTAAACTTGAGGAGAACCATCTCTGGTTCCGGAAGAAGCTCAAAACCTTTCTCTTTGCTTCTGCTTTTTCTCCTTCTCTCCTCTGCTGACCACCTGGCTGTAAACGGAACTGCACTGGCTACCTGGACTCCCTCTGATCTCAGGCCCAGGTCTCTCCCCCGCCAGCGTCACACACCTGGCAAACCCCACACTTCGGGACTGTTTCTGTATCCCTACAGTCCCCCTTCCAGCCCGCGTCACCTGATGTCTGCACTTACCCATGCACTTGCCACATGCTGGCCATTACCTTACTTATTGTTCTATTTGTACCCATGTACTGCACTATCCCTGCCCCCTTCCCATGCACTTGCGCGATCTGAATGTAACCTGGCCTAGTAGGATCATTGTCTGTCCTCCCTTTGTTCCCTTCCCTTGCCTTGTTGCGCCTTGAAACACCTCAGTATAGGCGCGTTATAAATGCCATATCATATCATATCCACTTCGAAATGTTCCCATGTCTATGTGCCTGTTTTGGGAGTTTCTGGACGTGGAAACACAATAGCTTTGGTGTCTACACTTTGCCGTGTCTTTTGCAATGATTTAGACAAGGGAGAAGTAGACATAATATATTCTGGGGAATTTTGTGCTAGTGTTGGGGGTGTTAATGAAGAACTGGTAACGAAGTCGAAGCTGAAGTGTTTCGGGATGTTTCCGTGTGTTTTTGTTTTGAAATAATTTGTTTTAGTGATTTCGGTGGCTGTTTCGACGAGCACGAAACATGTTCTGGTGAGGGCAATCGACGCCAGTTTGTCTTTACTACTATAATGCGCTGGACGCAAGAGCGTAAGCGCAACAGGTTTATGGCGCATGGATCCAGTAGCCCTGGGTGTGCCGTCCGCTGCTGTGTGGCCTTTCTTAGGCGTATACGTCGAAGATCTGCTCAGGGAAGTGATTCTTGTGTGTATGTGTGTCTCTGTCGCCTGGAGTGTTGTCCATAGCAGAGCTCTGCGCCTGCCTTCCGGGGCTGGAGATCGACATGCAGGAGTTATTGGACGACTTCTAAAATGTCTTCGCCATCTGAAATGGAACCACCGCTGCCTTGGCCTTCTAAATCTGATTCGTAGGCGCTGGTGGGATTTTCAGACTCAGCCATTATAGGTTAAACCACCTCCCATTTGGTACCCCTCTCCTTGACAATCGTTGGCTTAAAGATTTTACACGACGCACAACACCCTTCTGGATGATCACGAGGAAGGCAGCGGTTAAACACTCCATGAGTGTCCTCCCACAGAAATGTCCTTTTTAGAGGATGCACAGAATTTAGAAGCAGTTATTTCCAATTTTTAATTTATAAATGTAAAGGCAGCTAGACAAATGTAGCAGAAAAAGAAAGTGGAAGTATGCATTCTCTAAAAGAGAGATGAAAAAATAAGTACCCCTCCGCCCCCACTCTTCCTACTGCAAGGCCAAAGCCTGGTATAGGCTTAAGCCTATCATCGAGCTGTTGATGAATTCTTCGAAAATCATCATCCAATGGATGTTGAATGTTGCTTGATAAACATGCGTTGAAGTTGCGTCTGTCAGAAGGCGAAAGAAATATATAAGTTACTGAACTATTAATATAAGCTACAGACTCTGCATAGAATCGACCAACCACGATGCTTGAAAAAAAAAAAAAACAATATCAGGGACCTCGACACGTGAAGGACCATGGGAACAGTGCATGCCACACTAGGGATGGTATTACAAGCAGCATGCCTAGTTTACATCCCTTTTTGAACTTCGAAAACAAATCATGTAATACTCTGGACCTACCACTAGATGTCAGCCCATGCAAAGCATGTGATTCTAAGCAGATCCACAAACTTCACATTTTTATTTATATATATATATATGTCTTGACAAGTTTCCATTGTGTGCTTCATAAAGCTCCTGTGCTCCCTTGATCACCCTGCCCATCTCCTGTCATCTCAGCAGTCTGCTGCTAGCTGTTAAGCAGTGGCGAAATGCGGTACCATGGATTCCATCTCCTGTCTGTAGTTTCTGAAGTCCACCCTTACCATGCCTGCCATCACTAACTGCCGTTTCCCACTGCCTGCTACTGGTGCACACACATTTTTACGGGGATTCATGATGCCAGCATGACCTCAATTCTCACAAGCACTTTTGTGAGGGTAAGGATGGATTTTATTTTTACTGTGCAATAAGGTTGCTCCAGAAGAGTCTCTTGGTAAGAGACTGAGTGCCATTTGCATTTTATGAGCAAAAATAAAAACTGGAGGTGTGGTGTGAATTAGTCAAATTAATAAATTATTCAAAATGACCATTGACATTTATACTGCCTGGTGCAATCGCGAGGCCTGGTATTTAGTGTTCAGGTACTCATAAAGGCCAGCTGGCTAGCCAGACAATCCACTAGGGTAGCTGTGATCAAGAAGAACACCAAGACCAGTATTATTATTTTTATTAGTGGACTATGTACATGTAGGGCCAACTTAAGTGCAAAGACTGGAATCCCCATACAAGCAATACAAATAATCTTGTTGGGCTTCTTACAAATAAATCTCTGTCCCCAAAGTGGGCAGATAGCTATGCCTTTGGGACCCCAGGATCCAATGTCAGCGTCTACAGTTCCTTGGAGGTTGCTTCACCTCCACCTTTTTTGAGTTTCAGGCTCGGGGGTGTCCCAACCCCTCTTGATTTATTTAGGCTATTTGTAGGCTTTCTGGTGTCATGTACCCCACGACCTACTCATGGACCAATTCGTTCATGGTTGTGGTGCCAGGCTATGAGGGACTGGTATGATTTCACTGTGGCATAATTGTTCATGGCGGAATTGACTGTAGTCAATTTTTGCCACACACCCAATTTTACCCATGGTCAAAATCGTACTAATCCATCCCCACCTAGCCCCCCTCTACATCACCACCCCCCACTTACCTTTCACTGTCCGCTTTCCGTCTGACCCTGCAGCGTCAGTTCCGTCCCTGCAACGAGGGTCAGAACTGTTGCTGCAGGGTCCCTTACTCTGTTTCTTTTAAAGTCCCCTGCTTCCAATGTCCCGGAAGCGGGAGACACCCCTGCAACCCCTGTTCCCCTTGTTTGCTACAATGGAACCGGATGTTCCATTTGACTGAATCTTTCGTTGTATGATCGTTTCGTACAGCCTAAATCTGGTCAAATGGGCCATACGGTAAAACATATTCGGTCAAATTGGCCAATACCGCTGTGAGTACCCTGGATTTGTCACTCTGATCTGAATGTAACCTCCCTGTCACCCTTTTGTCGTTCCTCCACCTGGCAAGTCCTGCCGAGGGCCAAGCTGGCCTGCTGGAACCTTCCTATTCTTGGTGTCTGTGTCCTGGCTTTCCTCTCTTCTTCTCTCTTTGATCATCTTTGCTTTCCTACTTCCACCACCATACCATTCTATACACCTAATATGACTGGTTATGTGTCACCCATGGGCCCTGATGTCTGCACCTCCTCCTGGCAGCTGTCTTCACCCGCCTCCTCTTGGACCCTGTCCACCTCCTCTCTACATCTCAATCACAATGTTGTCTCTTGCTCCTCCTGGATCTGTCCTGCTGCTATCCTCACCATCTCCACTTCTCTCATCTACATCTGTGTTCTTACCTTTCCCTTCAGCTTCTGCCTTCCTAGCATCTTCTACAACCAGCACTGCCTTCTGTTCACTCTTGCCCCATGATGTTAACACCTCCTCCTGTGCTCTCTTTGCAACCACCACTTTCTTCTGTTCAATCCGCAAGTTACCACATCCCCCTTGATCTCTTCTACTATGACTACCGTCTTCTGCTCACTCTCCACCCCTGATTTTACTAACTCCTGCTTCACCTTTTATACTAACATCCTCTTCTCCTAATGTTACTGCCGGCTCCTGCTCCACATATTCTGCTGCTCCACTTCTCCAAAGATGAGCCTCCTTCTCCCGCAACCCACAATCAGCGCCTGAGGCGGTTGCATTTATATTGTGCTCCCATAATCACTTGGGTGGATCTTCCAGTGAGGGCCTGAACATATGACTGTTGATTGAGTGAAGTTTGTGATTGGCTAGTTTGAGTGTGCCCCTAGGGATTTTTTAACCTCTGTCAGCTCGACCAAACCCATATCAAGCTTGTTGGCCATCTTGGATTCAGATTTGCTGTTATTATTTTTCCTGAGACTGCTTGCACTGCGCTGAAGGCTGTGGTGTTTTTAGCGTGTGAATTACTGTTTTTTAACATGCTTGTCAAGCTTTGTATATTGTTTGACAAGTAGCACAGTGCTAGCGGGGAGTGTGAGATATTTGTTTTCCTGGCATAGGATTCAAACAAATCTCTTTGAGGTGATGGGTGAACGGGCAATATTAGCCCTATACTAGCTACCTTTGTCCAGAGGGGTTACAAGGGGGGATTAAGGGAGTTCTAGCCCCAGGTCTTTCGGTTGTAGCCCTGGATAGAAGCTCAGGGTCTACAACCAAAAGGCTAGCTATCCCTGATTCGCGACAGTCCCTTCATTAGCGTAGCCCCGGGCCTAGCAACACCCCTGCTTTTGTCAATCACACAATGGTTTTCCCTTGAAGGTAAAGTAATCCTTTCAGTACTGGAGATGTGGTTCTGGCTAGTGCATGCTTTAGACTCTTAATTGAGGAGTAGTAGCCTTTCTACTAGCTTTAAGATTATTTTAAGTGTTTAGATCAGGGTTTAAGTTTCTAGGACTATTTTTCACTTATGGGCAATGAGGTAGGAGGAACTGTACCCTTGGTACTGGTCTGTGCTGAGGCAGTGAGATTGTCCCCTGACACGTGATAGGGATTCTGGCAAAGTGACCATCCCCGTCATACCTCCTCCTTGTCCAACATCCCCTGGCTTGCCGTGGCACCCATGCACCTGAGTCAGTCTTGTGGTGGTTTCCAGAGTCATGGAGTAAACATTGTGAACCCACGCATAAGATTAAAAAAAAACATCCAGTATTTACACCTACAAAATCCATTATACGTTCAAATACTATTAAAAACACCTTCCCAACTATTGCTCATTAGAGACCTTAAAAGTATCTCAAAGTCTGAAAAAGTGCAGCTGAACATAGGTAACTGATTTAAAAGAACCTGTTAGAAGAGCCAGAATATCTTTCTGATATTGATGACACATAAGCCGTGCACATGTGAGCATTAAACCTTAACCCCAAGATCCCAGAAACAAAAAGGGAAGGGGATTAAAAGAGCAGCCTCCAGGAAGTGCATGGAAGTGTCGTGCTGTTGTGCTGTTAGCTGGATGTTGGGGCGTGGGGACGCACCTCTTCCTAAACCATTGTTTTTCTACGCACTTGCTTCAATAGTGTCCAAGTAGGTGACCTTCCGTTACCACAATTTGCTCACAAATTACTTTCACATTCTGTAAAACAATATTTGTTGAATTGCTACGTCTTAAAAAATGTTCTACAGTACATTAGTTTGTGACCAATTAGAAGTTGACTGCATTATCCAAATATTTGTTGTTCCTGCATTTGGGAACTTAACAATACTGTTTTGGGTGCCATACATTTTACTGCATAGCATATCGCCCGTTCTGTTTTCGTATGTCACTTCTAGAAATGTAACTGCGCGTGCTATCTTGTTACTCGTATTGACCTATTGCTTTGAAATCACACAGTGCACGCACAGTAGTTGCAGAATAGTTTCTCCTGGTCAGAACACTTATTTGAAGATGATGGGAGGTGTGGTACTTCGCAGTGGCAGATGCATAACACCACAGATTGTGAACAGTGTGAACTGTACTGCTCTCTCCCAACCGGTCCCTAATCCAAGTGCTACAAATCCTGTTCTTATGTGTGCATGGCTCCAGTGCCATCTAATCAGGATGATCTCATAGAAGTAATCCCCTCTGGCATAAATGCTCTTTCTGATCTTACAGTCACACCGGTTGGCTCGATGATGCATTCTACCACGGCTGCCCATGTCCACGCTCCATCTAAACTATTAACACATGCTCAGAATTTTGTATACTCACTCAAGGAAGTGAATATGCAGGATCTTGACATAGGAGGCACAGGGGATGAATATCATCTACACAAACAAAGTCCAGCTGCTTTTGCAAATTGCATGGACTTGCATGTCAATCCTATCAATGACTTATCTATCTTAGGCCTTGCTGTTGTCGATGAATTAGACAAGCGGATTAGGCTTTCGATAGGCTCTTCTATTCCGCAGCGGATGCTTCCTAAGGGAGTTGAAGATGTGACATTGTATTCACATGAAAACCAAACTTTGAAAATTCCTCTTCCCACCTCGGCTACTGCAATGTTGAGCAGAAACCAGAGGGGGTCAATATTACCATTTCCTTCTTCTCCATTTCATCCGTCTAAAGACATCTTTGCAATATCTGATGACATTAGTGCCTTGGGTAATGAATTGGGGCCTTTAAACACATAATTTTCTATGATTCGAAATGATGATGCTGCAATTGAGACTGAGGGGGAAGTCATATGAATCCCCAGTTTTCGATCAAAAGGTAGACACCTCGCAAAGGATATCTGGTCATGACCCCTCCAGTTTTGCTGAGGAGTCTTATTCTTTTCCAGTTATCATCAGGATTCTTGACCTGCTCGATAAAGGGCACAATGTCACCCATCTGGAAATTAGAGAAATTAAGATGTCCATTGCCGATATTTTGTCCAAAATCAATTACATCGAAGGATTTATACTGGCAAAAGAGACCTGTAGGCAACTCGATAATGAAGTTCATGAGGACATGAGAACAGGTCTCTCTGTAAAGTTGAATTCTACGACTAAACCACATACATGCAGTAAACTCACACAGACCATTCCTACGAACTCAGATGTTATGGAGAAGATCGGGGGTCAAAAGAGTGAGACTCAATTACAATCTGATCATATGGCAGACATGCCTCAATCGTCTACCTTGGATTTATGCATGGCCTCTATAGTGTGTCTTTCGCAAGAAATGAAGGACACGATACAGGATATGTGGTACATGAAAGCTCAAATACACATGCACATTTTGGAGAAAAAAACATGTCACTCCCATGGGCCTCCGGAACATCATCTGACTAAAAGACCAGTGTCTTGTGAAGGGTTGTTCCATCCTAACAGTCTGACGGCCCTTATGGACATTATTGCCCGGGGTGAACTTGATGATGAGAACTCGTATAATAAAAATGTATCATTTTCACGAAAGCATTAACGCTTGCAGACAAGAGCAATCAAGCGTAAAGTAAAAAAACTTAAGGATCAAGTGAAGTCTCTGAAAAATCCAATGATTATCCCGATTTCTAATTTGTCTGTGGATATACCTACTTCGACTGAAACCCCAATCCCTCTAATCGAAGACACAATAATCGATGTGACCCAGCTAACTGCGGAAAGTCAACAGCATTTGCAGCTAAACAAACTTAATCTCTATCCTAAGACTCCAATTCAAATAACTTTGACCCCTCCATAGAACAGATAAATGGTGCTAAAGTAAAACCTCAGCAATCTAAAACTGGGGCGTCTAGCATGGACAGGGTCGCACACCTTGTAGAAGCTGTGCCGTGTTGCCACAGAAAAATGAGGCATCTCAAACTTCATTGCTTAATTTTATTCCTAAACAAGGTTGTAAACATACCACCTCTATGTCAGTTACCTCCCATGTAACATCAAAGTATGACGAGCTATCCTCTTCTCAAAAAGACACTTCGAAATCCAAGTTGCTTAATAGACCCTATGCTGAGGTGTGTGCCACAGACTTACCCTTGGATAAATCTTTGCCTGCTTTAACCCCTGCCATACCTCCTAAGCAAACGTTGGATAACCAAAGTTTGCATCTCAATAAAACAATAGATGCACCCTCCGTAGTTCCTTCCTCACACACCACCACTTCTGGCATAGTCTTACAGGATGAGACACATTTTGCATTGCTCAGGCAGTTGAGACAAGCTTTGTATGATGGAACAATAACTGAACAGTCCGTAGGTGCAATCATCTCCTGCTCAGACGCTAGGTACGATAATACTGGTCTTGCCCCTAATATGCCCAATGTTCCCACACAGAAAGAAAGTGAAGAGTCCCGGATTCCATCAGGTCCAATAATTTTGAGTAGGACGGATCATACTAATATTGAAGTGTTCCCCCGTCCCTTCGATCCAATTCTATGTGGTAACGTACAAGGGTTACAGGCTTCTTCTGTGTTAAACCCAGTAAAAAATTGCAATACTTCTGATGGCACTACTTTACATAATCCTACTTCCCCTGATGAACACACTTGTAATCCGGTTAATATCTTGGGTTGGGCAGGCGATCCAGAAATGCTGGGTAAGGCTTGCATGAATCGCGCTTTCATTAGGAAGCCATACTTCAAATGCCTGCGCTACGAAATTTGATCTCAAGGGACTTTGATAGAATTTCTCTTCACCGTGAAAATAGCTACAGGATGCTCAGTTACATACCATCTGCAATTATTCAGAAACTTCTTTGGTCACATAGGGCAGACATGCGTGAGCTAGGATTTGATTTGCATTCATTTAGATCTGAAATGGATGCAACAGAATTCTTGAATTTCCAATATCCAATGGTGGTGGAGGAGGTTGGAATAACCCAACAAACCTCAGCAGCGAGCACAGATGGTGCCACTAATATTTTACAACTTCTATCCATAGGAGGGGCGATAAAAGACTGGTCGTGGGTGCAGCCTCTACTGAAGTCTCTGTAATCAATTGAGCCAGGAACGCACTCTACATAGCCCAATTTGTGTTCTAGATTTACTACATCCTCCTGGAATTCATGTGGATTTAGTAATCTTAACACTTATTAGGCCTCCCTCTTTTCAGCGGACATGCCTTCTGTCACCTTGATACAAGAGTCAATGAAAACGGCTCCTTTTACAATTAAGGGATATGGAATGTTTTGTGTAAACGCCACTAGGGCGGAGATGGGTTGCCCCTCAGGTAGCCTAGCAATTGGTGTTAGTAATGTAATGATATGCACCGCCAAAATTATCTCCACATCAGATCACCTTTTGATGATATCATTGAATTTACATGGAAATCCCCCTTAGTCACTTTCTTTGTATAACTCTCTATTGGAATTCCTGTAAAATCTCCCTTGAATCCTTGTTTGATGAGCTTGATCTGCTGTTGGAATATGCTGCCATGTATTATCCCTCATATGATATTATCATTGGAGGTGATTTTAACTCCGATTGCATGCGCATTAAATCCTTCTATTTGGGGGATGGCCATCGTGCTGCCAGGTCAGTGGTTAGCACCAGAGGGAAGCAACGGGCCTCGTATCTAACTGAATGGGACATTGTTATAGTGCCTTTTAATGGTAATGGTCCTTTATTTAAATGGTCAAGAGGTGAGGCCAAATCTTTGATTGACTTCTTTGCGATCTCACATTCCATTAGCCAATTGGTAGTCGAAACTACTATACAATTGACACACCTTAGTGACCATGCAATTATTCTAATGACAACTCTATATCCAACTCCCATGCATACGATTAATCCACAATTGCAATTTCTTGAGACGAATAGGGCCAAAATATCCATACGTTGGAGTGCCAGAACATGTATTCACATTTCACGATCACTAGTACAGCATATGAGTCTACTCACACAATCAGGAATGGGCTTTCCATCTTTGATTCGTTCCAAATAATTCATCTCTGGAATTGTTTTAAAAATAATCATGCGGATGATGGAAACTCAAAAGAAAACAAGGAGCACTGATCCATATCAACATCCTTTTGGTCCTAGAATAAAATGGTTAAAACGCTCTAAGAATAGGGACTAAGAACAATCCTAAAAATGAATATTCCTCTGCATGCATTAATGATACAAAAGAATTTGATTATTCAGACTTACAAAAATCAAATGTAACATATTCGAATAGAGAACTACAACCATGAGAACCTCAATATGGTGAAATCCATTTCTTCACACAATTCCAAAGAAACGTGGAAATTGTTAAAACAGAGTGCTGCAACTAAGCAATCATATAGTTTATGTATTTCTGCTAATACATGGGTGGAACATTTAAAAAATGAATGTAACCTTCCCGTCTACTTTAAGCATGTTCCTTTGTATCAATTTAACTGTTCTTGTCCTTCCAATATCGTAATGTCCACACAAGATATCATTTGGACAATACGCCACCTGAATCCATCTAGAGCTGCAGGCCCTGACGGTGCCCCCCTTGTCTTTACAAATCTGACCCCCCCCCATGGGCTGCAGTTCTGAAATCAAAATTCGATCTCATCTTAGCCACAAATACGGTACCAGAATCTTGGGTTAATTCTATTATCCCCCTATTTACAAGAAAGCTAATCCAGCTTGCCCTCAAAATTATCGGCCAATTGCGCTCAATGATGTAGCCGCTAAGGTTTTCTCTACATTAATCTTGCATTTGCTAGAAAAGCATATAGCTACTCATGATCTTTACTCAAGGTCCCAAATTGGCTTTCGAAAGGGGATGAGTACCTCCCTTAATTTGACAATTATGGCCCAGCTTTAAGCAAAAATAACATTGGCGCATGTCCTGTATACATGGCTTTTATTGACATGTCCTCTGCCTTTGACACTGTTATTAGAGAGGTCCTTTGGTCCAAAATGATAAAGTTAGGGATACATATAGAACTAATATCTTGGATTGTGAAGCTCCACGCTGATACATCCTACAACATAAGAATATCAGCAGAGGGTGCAATCACCACAAACATACCAACACGCATTGGACTTACAGTGCTGCAATTTTGCTGCAACCCTTTTTAATCTCTATCTCAGTGACCTAGGTCTGTGTTGGGCATCCCCAGAGATGTTTGCCGTCAGGTTGGGATCTACTCGTTTACATTGGCTCGCTTTCGCAGATGATGTCATCCTCTTTGACGCAACTGCTTTTGGTTTACAATACAAATTGGACGCTTTTTCTAAATTTGCTAAGAATCATAATTTAACACCTAATGTGGTGAAAACTAAGATGTTAACCTTTATGGTGGGGAAAAAAATTAAACATTATACCTGCACCATTGAAAAAGTGTTGATTGAGATATGCACGACCATCACATACCTTGGGTATACTGTGACCAACTTATCATTTTTTAAACATTGGTCAAACATACTCAATGAGAAAACGCGACCCCTCCTATCTCAAATGAGGGTGATTTTTTATAAATTCTGTACATTTTCAATCTTACCCCTGATCGAGTTTTTAACGAAGAAAGTTGAGGTGGTCATTTTATACTGTACGGATATCTGCCTACATGATAACTATGATTGTTTAAATTCTCTTCAAGGTAGACTTAAAATCTGCAATGCACTTGGCTATGTCTATTCCGAATGCTGTGATCCGTCATGAATTTGGTCTTTTATCATTATTTTATCATTAGCAAGCTGAATGAAATGGAGGTCACTCATTATATATGCAAAAATCTTGGTACCTCCGGGGAACTCATTATATCTAGATCTTAACTTAATTGCCTCTCAAAATGGATTGAAATCGTTAAATATTTTCACAACACGGATGAATTAAATACTCACAGACTTGGGGGTATCGCAACTAGATCTAACTTTGCGCCCAGCCAACGTAAAAAAATAAAAACTATACGAAATGGACTGGATTACAACAATTGAATCGCTAGGTATATATAAAACGTACAAGGACTATCCTAAACATACCAACAAAAGAGTACCTTGTAGTACCTATATTATCTCTTTTCCATGTAGGGCAACTCAATCTTTATATATGCACTTCAAACTAAACCAGTTCCATACTCAGGAGCGGACATCACACTGGTTCATTACAAAGGGATCTACTCAAAATACCACTTGTAGATTCCTGAATTGTAATTGTCCCATGGAATCTCTAAAACATCTTGTTATGGAATGTTCTCATTTCATGATTCCACATACGATATATATGTCCAAATTTGTGAACCACGCTTCTGTTGATTCCTATGACCATCTATGGGCTAGACTAATGGTAGGAATGCACAAACCACTGATATTTGCCCTTGCTCATCTTCTACGAGTAATTGAAGTAGAAATACAAATCTCTGAAGAGAAATCCGTAGAACTAATTGAATAATGTGCCAATATCATAATGATCTTTAAAATACATGTATAGCAATCTTAGAAATATATAACTGGTATTGTTGGGTGTCCTGACCCACGTTTGAGCTATCATGCTGCAACATTTGGTGCTGTGGGCTTAGAAAATCCAAGATGGCCAAAAAGCCCACATGTACGCCAGAATAGGAAAACTGTGCAGTACTGGCATGGAAAACATCATGATGGCCAGAACTTCCCAGAAAATGCACAGGGAAATGCATGAAGAATAGGCTGCCATCCATTTTTGCCTAGGTTGTGAGCACAGGAGGGCACTGCCTAAAACCACCATTGGGCTACCCACACAGTAGCCTGAAACCATTGGGAATGGCAATGCTGATTGCCAAAAGCAACCTAGAACTGTGGGGAATTTATTTTCTGAAATCCCAAAAATGGTTGCATTACCAGTACTCACCACTATCAGAAAGGCGGCGTTTTAAAACCACCAGACTTGTGTGTAAAACTGAACAAATGAAACAAAACCAGACCAAGGAAAGACTTGCTAAGAAGTGGATACAATGTAAAACTATATTCTGAAATGACTTGAAGGAAGTAATTATTTAATGTGTATGTAAAAATCGTAAGTGATTTAAACTGGGGGACAAAAAGTGACATTTTATCTGAAACCTGGCTTAATGAAACTGAATTCTGCCTGACATCTACCCCCACAGGAGTTAAAACCTGCTCAGCCACTCTTCCCCTTGCCAAAAGGAGTTGTCACCTCTCTGATTAGATTAGGGGTGGAGCAGCTACAGGGAGTGGAACAAAGGCCTGTCCTGGGCCCAGGCAGATGGTTTATTAGGGTGGTCGTAAATGGCTTCCTTTTAAACAAAGCCCTTCCTTGACTCAGGCAGATGCTTTATAGGGGAGGTCGTAAAGTGGCTTCCTCTTGGCAGAAACCGGGAGGGGCAGCCCCTCTGAGGACAGGCTGAGCTTAAAGAAAGTGGATAGACTGGTTTCTCCACCATGTGACCTGGGAAGACACACCCCTGTTGGCCAGAATATGATTTTAAGAAAGATGTATAACTCATGGTGCGGACTTGTCAAAACTATCTAAATGATACCATAATTCTTGTGATTTTTCTGCCCACATTTTTAGAGGTTTTAGGACCTGGTGGTATGATCTGGGGGGTTGCTAGCGGAAAATAGGGTCTCACTCCAAATGTCTGCATGTTAAAAATCTGACACTTCATCAATTAATGTCCATACTCCTTCCGCACATGTGTGTAAATTTGGGTTAATGTCCGATATTGCAAAACCAGTTAAAAAGCGCAAAATGTTGCCATTTCTGAATGCGAGCCCCCAGGAAGAGCAGAGTTTGAACAGAGTATACCTCATGTGATATGTGATGGGTGCATGTAATTTTAAAAACTGTGTATCTGTGCAATATGTATATGATTGAAATATTGATTTGTGGGCAAACTGACCAGGGGCGGCCATCTTGAAACATTTTTCTGTTCACAGAAATCCTCAAGAGGCTCGCAAGGCAGCCTACAATTTGCAATGTGGGGAGGATCAGGCACCACAAGAGTTTGTGCAAGAATTAAAGCATGCTTTTGCGCAGACCAGCAGAAGGGTGCGCACAGACAGCAAAGAGTTTGTCAATACATTTTTTCATGCTCTCCCTAAATATATAATGACCCAGCTCGTGAGAGATTTTCATGAGAAAAGATCTTTAGACTGGGTCATTGAACAGGCTACCCGGATCTATGAGGTGCAGAAGCCTATCGAAAATAAAAATAACGTGCCGAAAAACCCAAAAACCAACAGCACCCCTGCTGCTCCCAAGGTGGCAGAGGTAAAGGTTGCCCCCGTTTTAGATTTGGAGATGGGGGGGGCCTAAAAACCTGCCTGCACCAAATAATTCACAGCCCAGAAGGCCCTCGGGCCAGTCACAGACAGGGAGTCGAGGAGGTAGTCCCATAAATGGGGTCCTCCGCTCCCCTGACTATGTAAGTCCCCGCTATAAGGGAAACCGACCAATCCTGGGTTATGTGTGGACTCCTCCAGCCCAAGGGGGGGGGATCCGGCCAAGCACCTAACCCAGGGAACTTCCCTCCCAACTTCCCACAGGAGGGCAGAATTTCTCCAAATCCTGGGCAGAACTTTTTCCCCAGGTATCCACCCAATTTCCCGCCCCAAAATCATCCATCCTTCTTTCCCCAATTCCCTGAGCCCAGACTACCTAATCCGGGAGAGGGGAGGCCACGGGTGGAGGGGTACCAAAATCTTCCCAACCAGGGGTACTACCAGAGAAGGGATAGCTACCCTTCCCGGGATCAGCCCAAGGGAGAAAATAGAGCCTTGTGTCAGCCTGAGCGGGTTTCCCAGTTAGAGCGCCAGGTCCAAAATATGGCACGGGATCTGGGTCACATACTGAGGGCTCAACAGAACCCTCTTATGAGCATGCCACCGCAGAATGCCCCAAACTCTGGACCTGGTGCTCCAGAACAATGACGAGGGCAGCACCCCGATAACACACCGGTTCCCAGGGAGGAGGCACAAGGGGAAGGGGGGTGTAAAGCCTTGGAGGAAGCTTCCTTCCCAACTTGTAAACAGCCCCTGGAAAACCAGGAACCGGAAACAAAATATCCTACCCCTGAAAGCCTGCCTCCCAAGGAGCAGGGGGGGGGGTAGGAGAAACAAAGGACCCAAACAGACCCACTTTGTGGAGGAGGTACAGGTCTTCCAATTTGAGGGAGAGGGATCCTCAGAAGATCCTGGGAAAAGGATCTTCTCCTTCAGAGATGGGGGAACTCCTCCCAAAGAAAAATGGGTCCCAAGGGATTCCAATCCAGACTGGGGAGATATGGAGACTGAGCTACCGCCGCCCATCATCTCATCCCAGAACCCACAATACCAAAATCCTCTGGTTCAAACCCATCATGGTGACTGCCTCCAAAAAGGGGGGGGCGGCCCAGAACCGGAACCAGGGGAACCCACAATGGCTCTGATCTCCAGTTGCCAACTTTTTCTTTCAGATTCCCAAGACTCTCCACAGAATTCTGCCCAAATCTCTTCTCTCGCAATGTCCAAAACCAGAAAATTAGCCCACCAGTTGTCCAAAAATGTGCATTATCTGTGCCCCCTTGAGGAGAAGGAGGGAAGATACTATGCCCCGGTACAAGTACAGGGGCAGGGTACAATTTTGACACTGGTGGACACTGGATCCCAAGCTACCCTTCTGTCCAAAAGGGCCTTTGAGGAACTAAATGCAGGAAGGGGGGAGAATTGCCGAATTCCTCTCACCTCTCTTCCTGGACAACTGCAGAACTTTGACGGGAAGGAAATTCCCATTGAGGGGACTGCAGACTTGGACATTAAAATTGGGCGACACAAGGTGAAACACCCGGTCATAGTAGTGACTCCAGAGGGCACCCCTTGTGGGCAAACTGACCAGGGGAGGATCCTCTGACCCATAAAACCTACAGCATCACTCTGACTCACATTTCCTTCCCCCAATCATGGGAGAGGGGAGAATTGGGCCAATGACAAGTAGAGAGGGGCAGGCTTAGCTAGGCCCAGGCACACACCCATTTTCAAAACACATAAAAAGAGACTGCTGGGACAGGTAGAGAGATTAAAATCCAGTTGCTGCAACGCCCTCTGCCGGATCACACAACATCCAGAAGATACCAGATCCAACACTTAGACTTTAAAACTCCAAAGAACTTGATTCAGAACTTAAAAGCAAGGGCCTAAACCCACAAACTGAGAACTCTTCTCAGCAGGCCTCAGCATCCAGCAAACCTAACAGCGGTAGCAGCATCCAGGAGCCGTGCAGATCAGCGCTGTGTCCAGAGAAAGCTGTGCAGACAGATCCAGGAGCTGTGCACAGACGCTGTACCCAGAGATCCAGGAGCAGTGTCAGACCAGACCAGCAGAGCAGAGACCAGACGCTGTGCGCAGAGACCGTCCGGGGCGAAACCAGAACCGAAGCCATCTTGACCCGATCTGTGAGACCTAGACCTTCCAAATACATTGTGAGTACAGCTAGGACGGTGTGAAACCAAATCTCTTAGTTTCCAGTGATATAATTCCATATATTTAATCTAAGTAGAACTGCCTCCTAACTGTCACTTGTCAATTCTGCAGCCGCATAGCTGTCACCTGTCATTTTTAAAAGCTGTCACCTGTCAATTTGAGTTACTTTAAATTCGAAAAACGACCTTTACAAAATCGTTCATATCTTTGGAACCGTTTGGGCTAGAAACTTGGTTTAACTTTCCTCTGAAAGCTTAGAATCTTAGCTTTTCAACGAACCTAGAACCGACTTGCTACTCCTTATGCTTTTGCCGTAATCGTGATTCACGCATTCGCAAATTTTGCCGCGATTCGCGATTTGGTTAAAAATCCAGCCACGTGTGAAAACAGCAGCTTCCTTGCTTTCCTTTGCCAAAAATTCGTTTAACCTGCTAGTTACTCCTAGAGCATTGTTAAAGGGAGCCTGAGCTCATCCCAAGTATCTTTCACTCACCCTGAACCTCCTAAAGGGAATTAAAACCATTTTCAGCATATTCCTCACTTCATTGCCAGCACATATAAAAGCATTTTGGGCCTGTGTTTCAAACTTCTATCTGTGGTCTAAGCTTGCTGGGGGGGAACTGAATTTTGTATTGTATTTGATTGCATTCCTAAGAACTGTGTGCTCTCATCTTCATCTCCTTACATTGCATAAAGGGGGGGTGAATTGTCCAAGAAAGTGATTACATTGGCCCTCATTACGACCCTGGCGGAAATCAACCGACCGGACCGCCATAGCGTAAATAGCGTTTCCGCCATTGCACGACGGAGCAAAGTGCGGCTCATTCCGACCCATCGGGCACGAGCACCACGCCATGGCGGAAGTGCAAAGTCCGCGATGGCGGAAATGACCCCAAAACGGCCCACACCGCCGCCGTACGGCGCCCTAGGTGCAATTCCGCCACCCCTCTTAGCGGTCACCGCAATGAGCGGCAATCGTAAAGTACGGTGACCGTAAATATACGGAAACGAAAGTAAAAACATGGTCCCGGAACGGGAAACATCACGCCGTACACCTATAAAAACACTATTTCCACACAACCATTAAAAATACTACCCTGAGACACATCCCAACCCGACATCCACCCTAGTGAAACCAAGAAAAATGGGAAAAGTAGCGAAGAAAGCGTGCGACCGCAAGCGGCAGGTCCACTTCTCCTGTGAGGAACTCACCGTGCTCACAGAGACCCTCCAGGAGAATGCTGCCGTCGTCTTCTCCACGCAAATGACCAGGACGGCACTTGCGAACAAGAAGGCCATATGGGCCCTGGTGGCACAGCGGGTAAGTGCGGTGGGGACCGCACCCCGCAACCCACAGCAATGCAGAAAGCGATGGGACGACTTGCGGATACGCGTCCGTAGCATACTTTCTGCCAACCGCAACATTGCCACAGCTACCGGGGGAGGATCGGAATCACCCATCAAGCTGACCCCCTGGGAAGAAATCTGTGCCTCCACCATTGGAATGGAGAGTATAAAGGGAGTCGGAGGGATGGAGAAAGGAGTGCAGACATCCGAAGAATCAGGTAGGTGTCCCAAATAAAACAATGCTAAAACCACAATGTCCAATCATGTGAAGTACCACGTGTCCACATAGTGCAACAGTAACACATGTCCAGGAGAACGGCCACATACATAGGCCCGATAGCACACTTTAAAACTCACATTAAATACATAAATAATTAAAATTCCTAAAAACACCCTCTACACGTGCAGCAGGCACACCCTAACTGCAGGCTGCAAAACAACTGCACCCTCACTCCACACAAAGAAACCACCTCCAAGGCCCCAACCCAAATCACCCTCAGGTACCACCCCAATGCATGTGATACATTGCCATTCCAATTCCCACAGACCCATCAATAACGCTCGCCCTCTTCTACTCCACCACAGGGTCCGATTCAAACGACGAGCTCCAGGACACCCCTACCAGCACACCTGCAAAGAGGGCCAAGACCAACGGCCAAAGACCCTCCACCTCAGCTGCACGCATCAAGACACGGCAGCAGGACAAATCAAGTGGCAGCACACAGGAGGGAACTCCAGGCACCCCAGCACCCAGCATGCCCACAACAGCACCACCACAGGTCCCCCGATGGATGCCACAGAAGGCACTGCTCCTGGTGGCAGCAGCACCATAGGTGACACTGCATTAATGGCAGCATGCTCCGACACAGAAAACGGGGATGTCGAAGTCAGATCCATCCATGACCTGTCTCAATCCCCCGGTCTGTTCCATCCCGTACACCATGAGGATACCACGCAGGGGCACCCACAAGACGACGACTGGCCATCCCCCACAAGCCCTGTGGCAAGGCAACATGAGGTGACCAGCCCCTCTGTGACACCACCGCAAATGGCCATGGCCCAGCAGAGGCAACAGTCCCTCGACCAGGTAATCGTGCAACAGCAGCAACTGGCCACGCTCCTCAAGGACCATGCCGATCAATGTGGGGGCACTAAGGCAGACATAGAAACATCAACTGAGACACTTAGGGCAGAAATGGAGAGAAGCACAGAGACACTAAGGGCACAAATGGAGAGTAGCACCGAGAGCCTGAGAGTAGAAATGGAGAGAAGCACCGAGAGCCTGAGAGTACAAATGGAGAGAAGCACCGAGAGCCTGAGGGGGGAACTGCATGCGACGTCCAAAGACGTATGTGCCGAACTTGCCGCTGTGCGCCGTGTGCTCACTGAGCTCTCACAAACCCTTAGGGACATGCATGGACGTGAGCAGGCAGAGACATCATCCGTTGCAAGTTCCGTCCAGGGCAGCCCCCAACGTAGATCAGGGAGGAACCTGCGCTCCACAGGCAGGGGTGCCCCTGATACCCGGAGAGGGGGCTTGCAATAGCGACTGCCCACTGACAATGAGCATCTATGGACACTGGTGTTCGGGGGGGAGGTAGGAGGGTGGAGGGGGTGTGTTGGGCTCACTTGGGTGGCGGGTCGATGGGGTGTGTAACATGATTTCACATATGCCATAAACAATGCACGATTATCCAATGAGATGTGTGGACATTGATCTTTGTGTACGAGGCCATTATAGGCGTACAGTCCCTATTGTGCATGTTCCGGACACACACAGTGCCACAAGTTCCGTGTCCATGTATCAGCCACCAGGCGTGAGTGCTAGAAGCATGCATCTATGATATGCTGACGAATGTCACGGCCCTCCTGTGCCTCGGGGACTCCTTGAGGTGCTGCCACATCCCCACCCTCATCATGGCCATCTTCAGGTGCTTGCAGTTCTGCGTCAGGGGGCATGGGCACATTTCTACGTACGCACATGTTGTGGAGCATGACACATGCCATGACCATCTTTGCAACCTTCTCATGGCGGTACAGGAGTGCCCCGCCAGACCTGCTGAGGCAGCGGAAACGACCCTTCAGTAGGCCGAATGCCTGTTCTATGACTACACGGGTACGTGAGTGGGCATGGTTGTAGTCCTCCTCATGCTGGTCCCGTGGGTTCCGGAGTGGTGTAAGGAGCCATCTCTTCAGTGGATACCCGGCATCACCTGTATGTGGACAATAAAGGATGTTTGAGGAATGCCATTGCTACGTACGCACCCCCCCCCTTCCTGCTAGGTCATTGGCGCATCACATACCCCACATTATCATGCTTGAAATGAGACTCACCGAGTAGCCAGGATCTGTTCCCTGCGTGTCGCTCCATGTAGCGTGGTATTGTAGAGTTCCTCAAGACCATAGAATCATGGGTTGATCCAGGGAATCGGGCACAACAATGTGTAATGATCCTGTTGGAGTCACACACCATTTGTACATTCAGAGAATGAAATTGTTTTCGGTTGCGGTACTGGGCCTCCATGGCATGTGGGACGACCAATTCCACATGGGTGCAGTCGATGGCACCAATGCAACCCGGTATGCTGGCAAGTGCATGGAATCCCACTTTTGTGTTGGTAATTTCCTGCTCCGAGCGTGGTAGAGAGATGTAGTCGTCTGCGTGCCTCAGGAGGGCATCGAGCACTTGCAATAGTGTCCGTGAGAACAGTGGCTGTGAAATGCCATGCAACTGTCCGACTGTGTGCTGGTAGGTGCCTGTGGCCAGGAAGTGGAGTACAGACACCACCTTCAGTAGGGGTGGGATGGCGGTTGGGCTTTCTATCATGCTGGCAAGGTCAGCCTGTGTCATGTCCACAATGGCGGTTATGGTGTCCCGGTCCAAACGGTAGAGGGTGTGGATCTGCTCATCAGTGAGGTCGAACGGATGTGCTCGGAGGCGTGGGATTGCGGGCTGCCTGCGTGGTGGTAGTGGCTGTGCTGGCGGCCCTTGCTGGCCCTGCCTTGCCCTCCTCCTCCTCCTCCTCCTGCGTCTCCTCCGTGCGGCCGGTTGTAGTCGGTGTTCGTCTTCTTCTTGAAGTTGGAGTACTTGCAGTGCTATCAGTCCCCCAGGGCCAACATGGCTAGTCCTGCCGGTAGCATTTCGGAGTGGGTGTGGTTGTGGGAGGGGGTTGGGTGTGCAATTTATGTGTTTCCAGGCTGTATGGCCTCCACCTGTGGTGATTCATTCCACCTGTGCAAGCTGCTCTCCCCTTTGGGCGAGCACGTCCCGCACACAACGCTGCAATTCGACGAATGGCATCTTGCCATTACAATCATGTATTTGTACCCGATGGCAGTGTAACATTGGTTGATATGTTCATTCTGCTTAGGTCCCATTGTTTCACATGCTATCTTTGCAGTCGCGAACAGACTTGTGAAGGGTCAGTGGAACGTAGTACTCGAGTAACGGTGGACCCTCATGCAACACTGCACCGAGGTTCACCGACGGGCGGGGCGTCCCATTTGTGAGTGAAGGCAGTTGCCATTTTCACACACAGCCGCACTAGATGGATGAATTTGTGATTTCAAGCGGTCACAGATGCCTTTTCGACGTGATGTTGCAAATGAGGAATTCGAAGGACGGCGCTTTCGGTTTTCAGCTAGCGGCGAGGAGATGCCCACAGGTCTGACTGCAAATATAACGTTCTATTGTTCAATGTCCTTGGGACAGGGGCCATGGCGAGGATGCAATGATTGATATGAATAGTATGGGATGCGCAATAGCGAAGTGGGCGATAAGGCCGGACGTTCCCAATTACATGTTGCTTCACAACACTGGAATTACGGGCTGGGGCACAGTGGATTTTGCAGGCTGCATTACGCACAGACTCAATGGAAGTTTCACATGTCATGTGAGTATGGAAGCAGGCGTTTGTGATGGTGTTTTCACCTCGATATAGATAGTTATGATTCGCTAGTGGTTTTTGGTTGGTGATGATCCTTTGGAGTGGGCTAGCATGCATATGGCTGTGGATTTGGTGTGATCATTGAAGTGAGTAATTCAAATGTAGTTCTGATGGCCATACTATTCTTTTTCATTTCGTTTGGGTGACAGGTATCTCCTCCCCTTTTGCCACTGCCATCTGTATGCCACTCCTGCAGATGGATTTTACTCCCGACACCTGCTGCTTCGTGTTAATCAGTGGAGCAGCATTACGATCTTATGGGACGATCGCCAATGGGCCACATGCCCTTACGCAGTACTAGTGGCTAGGAGCAACATTTCGGCCTTTCAGCTGGACTAGTGCCTCCCTATTTGGACGGCCCTGCGGGTCGAGGCGCTTCCATGTTGCCTTTTCGTACGAGAATGTAGCCCGTGTGTGCCATGAGGGTACAGGGCGTCACACGAGAAGTAGCTGGTCATTTATTGCGGATGCAGCCCACAATGGTGAAATGTATTTTGGAGTTCATGGCCTGATGGCTGTATGGGCTTGGTGAATTTGTTGTGCATTAAATTCCTATTCTGATATGAACCGTGTAGCGTTCTTCTTTGCAGGTGATGTGTCATATTCCTATTTGTGGAGCGATGTATTGTGAGAAGATCTGCATTGGGTTCCAGCTTCGGAGTATAGTTGCGTGGTACTGTGCTGGGCGTGTTTGCCTACGAAGCCCAGTGAGGTCAGGGATGAGGCCTGCCAATGTGACTGTTTTGATGATGTGATGCTCAGGGGCGGGGGAATGGCTTTTGTGTAACAGATGCCGGTCAGCCAGTTGGATTGGTGGTATGATGTGATTATCAGAATATGGCTGGTCACAGGTGCCTGTGTTTGCGTGCGTTTCTTGGAGGGAGACTGAGGTCATGTCCATTTGTGTGGCTTCTGTATTCGTGCCATCTGTGCCCTGCAGCTCCCATTGGCCCCTCTTGAGATTCATTTGTTCGTTGGCAGGCATGGATGACTTGTACATTTCACTGGTTGCATTGTGTGGCTTCATTGCACCTACGGGGAGTTGTACAATGTGGCCAGGGAGCGGTGTACAGGCACTCAGTAGGGCCGTTTACGGTTGGTTCGCGATGCCGTACTTCTCACCATGGCGGAATGGTACTTTCCGCCGTGCTTGATGGCGTTAGGTGCATGTCCGCTGGGGTCAGAATTCGCGTACCGTTGCGCCATGGTGGTAATTGCGGTTTGGCATGGCGCGCGCGCGCGTACTTGGTGCAGTTAGCGTTGGCGTTCACTGCGGTGTCGCTAATGGCATCGTACTTTGCGGTGACGGGTCATAATCGCACCGAGCGCTATTCGATGGCGGTGTTGCATTTCCGCCATCGTTTTTCAATTTCCGCCAGGGTCGTAATGAGGGCCATTGTCTTTTGTTGAAATCCTATCAAGTTATTTTCTGTACTGCATTTTCATGCCACATTGCATCTATTTGAAACCATAAAAGTATTGTTGCTATCTTATCCATCCTATACCCACTCATCATTGATTATAAAGAAGTGTGCTAGTGCCAGACTATCCATTATTGATTACTGCTCAGATTAAGTGTGATATCAGATATTAATTATTATAAAGTGTGATATATATATATATTGTTTAAATTCTCAAATAAACCTTTTAAACTACTTGCAAAACAGAACTACTTCTTGGCTCAGTGGGGTCAGGGGGATTCTAAGAGAGGGGTGTCATATATAGGGGTAGTCATCCAGAACTCATGAACTGGACATAAAGATATATTAATAAGGGTTTCCATTCAGTATCCCAGACTAGGCATTGACTTAGCTGTAGTGTTGAATCGAATCCTCTTACAGTATAGATATTTCACATTTTGCCTATTTGTTTTTAATTGAAAGTAGACTTTGTATACCTGTTCCTCTTTTTATATATACTGTGTAACGATTGCCACTATGTATTGCACATTTGTACATTGCATTTTCCACAAACAACAATTGTTAAACTGCAATTTTATCTGTATTTGTCTGGAATTTCAAAATGAAATGTGTAGAATTATCTGAATCATGGTATTAGGTGAAAACGGTTTGCTAAGTGCGGTAGTTTGAACATAGTAATATAGAAATCATGCTAAGTCTAGCTGTTCCCCAACTGAACCACGGTATCCATTGGCTTTTTATAGTTTATTTGATCAATATTTATGATATGGTTTACACTTTTGCACAGTGAACCATTTTGGATTGCACAATGCTTTTTTTGCACATACGAGGATTTGCATATTGCACTTTCTTTTGGAATTGTCCGGAATTTCAAAATGGAAATGCATATAACTATTTTGATGGTATTAGGTGACAATGGTTAGCTAATTTTATGTATGATACCTCGAGCACAGTAATAGGAGAATTCATACTATGCCAACTTGTTCCCCAACTGAAACAGGCTATTGCTTTGTTTTTACTTATTACTGTTTATGATATGGATGGTATATCTGCACATTGCAATTTGTAAAGAATAGGATTTTGGTCAGAGAAATTCTGCACTGAACTATGTGGAATTTTGACATGAAAATACTGAAAACGTTACGATGATATTGTTTTATGTTCACAAATAGCTATATAATTTCTCTTTTAACAATAATTCGTCGATAAAAGATGTCAGCTGTCTAAAATGTGATTTTTAACAAACATTTTAAAGATTCATATAATTAATGTCTAATATTGTGATGCTTCAAGGAAATATTGTAAAGGTTTTTAACAAACTAAACACAATAAAAATAAAAGTGCAGCCACACAGATCCCATCTGATAGACGCCAGACAACTTCAAAGCCTAAGACTATGGCCCCTGACCCTAGGATACATGGCCAGAGGAACATTTCAGAGATGCCACCATGTAAAAGTGCAACACCAAAGGCAAACAAAATGGAACCCTTAGAGGCCAACTTTTGGTACCAGAGATGTCTTCCTTGATTTTAAGAGGCATGAATAGAGGGTGCAATACCTACTCGACAAGGCCAGAAAGAGACGGAGGCAGAGGTGAGCTTCAAGAAGATGTGGAATGTAAACTCACAGGTTCAATTTGATTGCACTACATGAGAAGAAGGAGAAAGTAAATACAATACTAGCCAATGGAACATCAGGATGTTATTAGCCAAAAACCTTCAGATGGCAGAGGGAGATTCCAGGTGCTCATTTGGCTGACTGCAACACCTGAGCATTTACCCTTAGGCCTGCCTACTTTTCTGACAAATGTGAGACCAGAAAAGGAAGAAAAAGGAAAATCTGTTTTTCATAGGGAGAGTGCAGTGTTAGTAGTTGTTCAGAAAGTTGAAACTGAAAGACTACACAAAGAGTTACACAAAATGACAAAGTGCAAACAACTATCCAAGCCTGAAACTGACAATCCTTCCAACCATACATTCCTGAGTCAGTTCACAACAAAAGCCAATGGAGGCAAAATAGCCTGCACCAACATGCCCAACTGCTGTGGTTAACCAAATTGTACAATACAATGTTGAAATTTAAAGATTCCATTTGAATCGTAAAAAACAAAATGGAAGAGCCGACATGAAGAACAAACATACCACCATCCTTACTCCCAAAGTGGAGAATGCTGGGCCATGGGAGGCTACCAGAGTGGAACCTTAGCCTGGTTTAATGGAAAACTGGACTTGGAGTGATCAAGCAAAGTAACCTCAGGGTCTACAAAACAGAGTGTGAGCGAAAGAAAGATTGTATCATTGCCATTTGTGGGAAGGGAAATGTTCCCAAGACATTACAGAAGAATAGGGAACTCAGAGGACCTCAATGAAATCCAAAGAAAATTGTAACTTCATATGCTATCAGCACAGGTCCAAACACCTCCCATCCCACATGAAATACCGTAGTCTTATGAATTCAACTATCAAATGTTGGGAACTGACCAATGTGCCCCTAGCTTATTGTCCATCCAGCTGTCTCCCAGCCTTGGAGAGAGAGAAAGATTCTGGATATGAAGTCCCTGGTTCTTGCTCCTCTCCCAGTATGTGTAGTTTCCTGCCTTTTACTGTCACAACGATACCTTTCCCTCTGAATTTGATAATGGTTTTACACTGTTTAGTAAACAATTTTCCCCAATCTCATTTACCTTGTATAAAGTGTATGTTTGTTTCATTTCACTATGTCGAATTCAACAAAAGACTTGGTCCAACATATGTAAAGTAAAACTGGAATTGTGAAAAGTTAATCACTATGCAAAAACAAACATTCAAGTCAAAGGCATTGGTTTACTCCTGTGGAGCTGTGTCAGTTAATTGTTATTTAAACTAGATATATGGATTCATAAACTGCTTCTTTCACC
Organism: Ambystoma mexicanum; assembly: GCF_040938575.1. Taxonomy (NCBI): domain Eukaryota; kingdom Metazoa; phylum Chordata; class Amphibia; order Caudata; family Ambystomatidae; genus Ambystoma; species Ambystoma mexicanum. The sequence goes on along the minus strand of NC_090922.1, from coordinate 1,296,485,125 downwards.
TCTGCACAGTTCTCTGATTATTTTCCAAGGTATTAACTTCAGTTAAAAACATAACAACATTACGATGAACTGGCTTATTTATTTTTGTTCAAAAGATGCTGCCATACTTATAGACATTAAAAACTGCCATATCGACTGGTGTTTCTACCCTTCCCACAGACCATAAAGTGGGGGTGGGCAATTATCCCACAATTTCAGTATGTAGGGAAGTGTGGAAAGAGTTATCCTGTCATCATGTTCAACTTTATACCCCTATGGAAAAGATGAAAGAGTGCATTGTGTGCAAACTGCATATATTTCTGCCAGTAAACTAAGATGTTCCCTGGATTTAACATGCACTGTGAGATCTCCAATTGCACAGAACAGTAAATTCCTGGTTTATTTTAGCATATATTGAATACAAATGTGGTGTATGGCGATCAGGAAGCATGTACGAAGGAGAAAGCAGATCCATTTGGCAGTCCATAGATAACATATGTATAATTCATTTTGTTTAGTAAAGGGCAGGATCCCATCAAACTTGAGATTTCAATCTACTTGTGGCTGCATGTACTTGGAGAAATTAGGGCTAAATTGCCCCCACCCCAAGAAGCTGAAAGCACACTCTGAACCTGCAAATTGTTGGGTAAACAGAATGTTAACTAGAATGTTCCTTTGATTCAAGTTACTTGCTTAAATATCCAACATGCGTGGTTTTTAAATAAAAATAATACAAATTCATAATTTGGTGTTTTCAGTCCTATTCTTGTTTTTAAAAAGATGTTGCCCGCTCACTTAGCCTTCGCTTTCTAAAGTCTGTTTTCATTGTGTCCAGCAAGAGTTTCACTAGGTCCATTTTCCCCATCGCGATCATTGCTTTTGAGAGTTCAACAATCTCTGGCGTATGATTCCGACAAACCACTTGTAGCTCCTGACGAACCCGTATGATTGGGTACTTTTCTTCTGCCTTCTTCACCCAAACGTCAACCTCCTTGACCAGAGTTTCTGCTGTCATCCTTTTCTGATTAAACAGAGTGAGTAGTGTCTCTATCAGGCATCGGAAGCTCTCTGTGTAGGAGGACCCGACATCATCCAGTTCTATTGCTTGCTTGAAGCACTCAATGGCATTCAGTTCCTCACTTTTGATCCTCAGGCATTTTCCACGGAGCAGCTGTATTTCAGGTAGCGTGTCTCCAGGGACAAACTCCAAGGCTTTAGCGAAGTAAACTAACGCATCATTGAGTGCATTTTCATCCACCAGAAACATTTCTTGCATGGCATCAACGCCCATGTAATAGCAGACCTGTAACAACATACAAATTATATTATTGCATGTTTTAGTCCATTGTATACATCAATTTTGCCTAAACATTGTAAACACACTCAAAAAAGAACAACTCCGCCCCAGAATTGTGAATCCTATCAGCTGAGTAATGTTACAAGTGCAAAGTTGTAGCAGTATTTATCAGAAAGACTGAGGTTGTGGTCATTTTGCATCTTTACAGTAGAAATTCTGCATTGTCTGGGGGTCCCCAAGTCATCAATGTCTCCTTTAAAGGCTGTGGTTAACTCTGCTGCCACCAGCCTGGTAAAGAATGCTCAAAATGTTGACCACATCACTCCCCACTCAATCCCCAACTAGAGAAAGACATGAATCAAAATAGGTGGTCTAGCCTATAAAACCAATTATCTGGGACAACATGCCTACTTTGGCTAGTAAACTGAATATTTCAGGGGTGCAAACAACATCCATGTGTGTGACTGGATTTAAACCCTGAAAGGTTTTCGGGAGTTTTGTTACAGCCCTAGCTATTAATGAAAATGTCTGCACTGGAATCCTGGTTATAACAACATGTAGATTGTTTGTGCCTCTTATTTTTTTTTAGGAGGGTTTGGCTGTTTGAGAGGGTTGGAAGTGTGAGGCTGAAGTTGTTGAGTAGTGAATTTGTTGAATTACTGATGTGCTGGGTTAGATATGCATGTCGCTTGATGGGAATTCACTGGGAAGGTTTTAAATGATCTAGTAGTGATATTTAACAGTTTATATCCCTTGTGGGGAGTTGTCTGTTTCAGAACAGACGCCATATATGACGACATGCGATTTGGGCAAGTTGCATGCAGTACAATAAGAGGTTGGTAGAGGATTTGTTGCTGCACGCTACATCCTCATGAAGGAAGAATCATACCAAGGTAAAGGAGTGATGTAGCAGTTCTCCTTTCCTCCTTGGTCATCTGTATTTAAACAGATATGGTTCTGCTTGAGTATCTAAACTCAAATTTGCTGTGAAGAGATCAATGTCCTTAAGGCATGTGGTGAGGCATATCTTTGTTTACATAAAAGAGCTAGGATTGACCTTAAGGCTGAGAATAAGGATCAGGCTTGGAGAATAAAGACCTTAAAACCACAAGGCAAAAACTGCAGCAAATGTTGGGAGGTGACAGTCAAGAGACAGCTTTTCCAAGTGATGGTTCTAAGCAGAATGGACTACTGAAAGGCACTTTCTCTGGGTATGTCCAAAAGCCTCATCAGGCAATTACAACTTGTTAGTAACAGAACTGCAAGAATCGTTTCAGGCCTCAATACCTGTTAGTTACCACATCTCCTTTGCTCTGAAGCCCTATGCTGGCTTCTAACCAAGATGACGATCCAGTTTAAAACACTGTGGGCCTCATCACAAGTTGGGCTGTAGCCCTTAAAGGCGGTGGTAACGGCATTACGGCTGCATTTAAAGGCTGGCCCTATCACAAGTTGGGTGCTAAATCGGCTGTTTTACCTCCAGCTTTTTTCTGGAGGTGAAAATACCTGTTTTTGGCGGTATTACAGCCGGCTGTATTACCTCGCAATATTAACACTGAAAAATCCCCATTGGATCCAATGGACCCAATCAGGAATGGGGATTTACCGTTAAGGCCCAATCCGGTCGGTGCTAGGGCTATTACAGTCGGAGGTATTACAGCCGGGAATACAGCCCAACTTGTGATGAGGCCCTCTGTGTCTCCCACAGATGCTATTAGAAAATGGGTCCTATTTACCAATCTGACCACTTGCCCTACTATCTTCCTATGAGACTAAGGTCAATTTTTACTCAGCGCCTCCAAACAAACTTTGCTCAAGAAGTGACAAATAGAAGGAATCTGCTTTCTATCCAGGACCCTACACTGTGGAACGACTTTCCACTGAATCGCCAACAACAACTTCATTAAAGGCTTCAAAAGGCCCTCATAGTAGAACTCTTAAATCAAGAGGTCACTAAATATCTCTGTGGCTTTTACTGGAATGTGGAATCTTGAACAACATGCTCTTACTGGAATGTGTTGAATAGTTTTTTTCCATGGTACCTAAAAAATTGTTTTCTACCAATAGCTATGTGTATTTTTTTGTTCATGGACTCCATTTCCCTGACCGCTTGCAGGAACCTGTTATGCCCATGGCACATTACAAATCAAAATAAAACAAAACCTGTAAAGGTGATCTTTTCCAATATGAGTTGGGAGTATTTGTCAGGCTCAGGGGTGCTTGAAGAGCCGGGAGAGGTATATGTGAAAGGTATCAGTGCATGGTGCTGCTTTTCCTCCTTTATAACCAATCATTCGGTTTCATATTGTCAGGCTGGTTGGCATATGATTGTGGCTTCCCAGTTCACTGGTAGGCAGATGAATTCCAGCTGAACCTGTGGTGTAATTTGTCCAGTGCATCCAGTTGCTAGGAGAGTACGAGATGCATATCAAAGCGTCGGTTATCTGGAGATCTTTTAAAACTGAAAACCAACAAGTCTGAGTGCTTGTTAATTTCTGCGGTCAACCACAGAAATTGCATGCAGCTCATTTCTGCACGTGGTTCTTCCAGGGGCGACCCTGGATGTATATTTGTGTTCAATCACAGTTTGCCTGGCCACATCTGGGTTCAAGAGACGGGCAAGTGTGGGATTGTTTTCACTCTATCTTTCCTTTGCCAGATCTCTAGCTACCTGCTGGAGCCCGATTGTTTTAATGAAGTTGAATGTCCAGCAGGTTCTCAAATCCTGTCATTTTCAGTTCCATTGTCTTAATGTGATGAAGACCTTTATTACACTATACGACTTCCACACTTTTATGTAGGCCCTTTTTTGTATCGTGCATTAATTCTGGAAACTCAGTCTAGACCAGGTTGACCACCTCTAACCTTGACCTCTAAAAACAGCCCCCCAGACGGTCAACAGGCAAGTGTGGGCCAGGAGATTTGTGCATGTGTCCCATTACTACAATTGCACCACTGGTTGGTTGGCCTAACTCACAAAGAGGTACCTTAAGGAAATCCAGCATATCTGGCTGCCCAGCTGCATGAATGAGGTGGCTGTAAGGATGGAACCAGGGAGCCACTATGATCAGAGGTACTTAAGTGCTACACACATTATTTGTTTGCTTCCTTTGTATGCTTCTGGAGCGAACTCCCTCCCGGGTAAAGGGCCAAACTAAAGACTTGATTATTGGTCTCATCTTTTGGATGATTGTAGATCTGCTGTGATGTTTCTTTTGCTATTCATTTTCTGCTGGGTTGGTTTCATTTGTGTGGCTTTGTAGATTGTTAATATTGTTAGAAGTATTAGGTCTGAGGATTGGACTCCCTTATGAGCAGAGGACTTGTAGAGTGTGTCGGCTAAAATATATAGAAACTTTAAAGCACTGGAATTTAAACTGTAAAGCACTCGCTGATCTTGCCTTACGCACTTTGAGAGATCTGGATCAACTCCCAGCTCTGTACACATTGATAACCTGTGGGCATGGATGATGAGGGGAGATTCCGTAGCACTTTCGATTGCTCTTATGAATTTTATAGATGTTGTTTTTAACTTGGTAGGAGACATATTTGTACAGACTAATGAGCTTTTAAGTTTAGTTGAATAATTTGTTTACGAAAGGCATAGGCTTAATGTAGAATTTTAGATCTATTTCTGATATGGAGATGGCTGAGTAAACTAATTGACTGGTAGTGTTTTAATCTTTTGTAATTATGAATGTAAAGAATATAATGAATTAGGCGGTTCATTTTATGATGTCTTTTAAATGTTTGTGAAAGGTTTGATATGTAACCAAATCACAATGAAAAAAGAAATAAATATAGGGCCTCATTATGAATTGGGCGGTTTCACGGCGGCAAATCTGCGACTGAATTTCCACCGTGATAATTCTGCCGTTTCCGCCAATTTTTGTCCGGTGAGTGGGAGGATTTTTCTGGGGTACATCCTTCACTCCAGGCCCGACCTCATCATATGGCATAGTGGCAAACTTGGATTTACCGCTTAATGCCATACTTGTAATGAGGCCCATATTGTTTTAATATTATAAACTTAATTTCATGATTGTACTCTGTACCGTCAAAAGTGTGCACTAATGCTCTTCAGTTATTTGACTGTGCCAGATAAATGAATTGCAAAGAATCATAACATTCTCACAAAGTCACAAAGAAAACTGTGAAGCACAAACCTGGGACTATTCTGCCATAAAGCCTGCTCAATAAGGTCCTGACGGATGCTATTTGTTGAAGGTCCTGTCTCCTTAAGAACCATAGGATCAAGGCCCTGAATTCATCGGATATAATACAAACAGAACAACGCAATAGGTGTTATTATGGGGTCATTTGGGTTTACAATTGTGACCACTTGGTGTTTCATTGTATTAGGATGATCCTTCACCTGAATCTGTGCATTCACTGTAGCAGGGATACTGGCTTTTTTGTGCACCACCCTTTCTAAAGCAACCGGCAAGGAGAAGACATGGTCATGCATCCATTGGCCGTTAAAACTGGTGACAGGGACATCATTTAGGAGTTAAGGATTGCAACCAAATTCTCTATGCTCCTCTACAAATGAGTTGCATTCCTTGTACTTGTTGTGTATCATTTGGAAGTGATATATTATTGCTATACTTATTGTAGACTATATTGGAACCAATGTCTAGCATTTCAACAAGGTCAAAAGCCTTGTGATGTCACCTCTTGTGAAGTCATTGGTGTGAAAATGTCATGTGATGGCACTTCATAGGATATCATCAGTGGGTTAATGGGTGTGGGGTATGACTTCTACTACCCCATGATGTTGGTGAAATGGGGCCACAGATTTACGTTCTCTGACAAATCTGCCCAAAAACTTGGTCAGCTAGACAACATCTTTTAAAATACTAAAAAGAGGTACAGCAGACATTTTCAGAAAGCATTAATAGTGTAAAAGGAAGGGGCTACAGAGAAGGTCATATATGGTCGCAACATTCTCAGATGCACCACAAACATTGAAGCAAATGACATTATATCCTGAGCATGTTCTGTTATGTAGCTTGGCCCAGGCTGTTTTGAATTCCTGATCTGCAGACAAGGATTTTGGCATGCATATACCTCCATAACAATCTGAATGCAGGGTGTGTAAAACCATGCTCTTGCTAAACCAATAGGGGGCATAGGAGAGACATAACCCTGGACAGCAAGGTATTGCGTAGCAAAAAATAAACACTGGCTAGAGGATGAACATTCCACCCACCACATGCTGCAAATCCTGTGACGATTACGGAACAGAGTCAATTGTACCCCTACATCCCAAAATCAGTACCTGTGGTGTATGCTCAAGTCTTGTTGAAGGGTAGGCATGACGTGCACCTAGTCTAGCATGGACCCCTGCTAAACACCAATTTGCTGTCATTACCGCCACTGGTAGGGCTTTTTTTAGCCAGTAGGGTGCCTGGCTTACCTCCAGCATGGAGCCGGAGGTGACCCAAGTGTCCCACTGGCACTCCTGTAGTCAGGCGGTCCGGTAAAGTGCTGGTATCCTCGGATACCAGCACCTTTTTATCGGACCGCCTGACTCAGAATAAGCCCGAAAGATATTTACCATTTGAAGTTGCAATAGTATATAGCTGAATGTGATAGACGTTTTGTTAGAATTTGGAATAGAGGCAAAGAAAAACGAATTAAGCTTTTCAGGTATAGTAGAACAAGCCTTGGATAACTTTTTTGCCAGAAGATGGAGAACAAGTTGAAATAAAGTAGTCATTTACATGGTTGCGATTTGTTTAGAATTTGCTCGATGCATAAACTCTTCATTATTAACGCATGGAAGGCCTTAATGACCTCCTCTGAGTCAATCAGAATGCTCAGGGTTCTGTCAATAACTTTTGTTCTTGACTGCATTGTAAAAGTTCTGATTTCGGAAGCAGACAGGGGAACAGCAACGTCCACTTTAATATACCAAAGTGAAACTAAAACATGTGAGGCTGCTTTCAATTTCGAAGAAAGAAACTATTTTCGCCCACATTTCATTCCATGTTAAACCTATTTCATAAAGACAAACTCGTTATTTAAATACTACAATATCAAACCACATTTAATTTGCCTTCACACCTTGTCCATGTACTTTATTCACAATGAATGTTTACTTTACTACGTAAACTGTAAAACCTACATTGCTATCAACACTATGTGCTGATAGCTTTATAGGCCCTGGCAGGTGTAGTTACCTTTCTACCACTCATTACCCTTAGCTTCCTCACGGGCCATAACTTTAGGACGTTTATTATCCTGCGATAATGCTACCTCCCAAGGTCGATGAGGCTTTAGTAAGTAAAGTGGTCATGATATCAGCTCATAATGCACTAGGTAATCTCATGCACAAATGGGAAACCGAGCTTGACATGGACAAGGAAGTGCGAAAGGAGAATGCAGAGCTCCACCACAGCTGTGACCATTGCCTTTTCAGAGGGCAAGCAGTAGATGGTGCTGGCTCTTACCTGGCCCATATCCAAGTATGTCTTGAGACACGGACAAACATTTAAAATATTTTCCAGATCTGATTTGGCATTTGTGAGATGTTTCCTTTCTGGTAGTCCAGCGCCTCCCATTTTTGCACGTTCTAGGTCCCGGATGTAGATCTTAATATAAATCTAAAATCAAAGACAGGTTTTGGGATTTTTATCACCAACAACTACATATTTTCTTACGTACAGTGCTAGTAAAATAAAATCAAATGCTTTAGAAAATGATGTTCTCTGAATATTCAACAATGTATGGTTCAAGCCATGATTCGTGAAACTTCCATGCCAAGGGGTAATAACTCAAAATGTCCTTCCTTGTCGATGCATTCAAAATAAATGATCTCTACACCAGACCAAGTTCAAACTGTACTCCAACTCCCATGCCTCCCTTCTCAACATGCCCCTTCTGCTTCCAAAAATCCCACAAAGTAGTCGGCCAACAAACTCCAGCACCTGTAACTTACGGTACACCATAGACAACCCAATTTAACATTCTGTAGGAAGCACATTACAGATATAGAACACTTGGTTACTTCACTGGGGGTTCAGCACTATACACTTACTATAACATAAACACCACATGAATTCAGATTGTCCACTATGCATTCACTGAAAATATTGACCATTTTGTGTATGCCTGCAAGAAATACCAGATTGGCACTGTGTGGAGAAGCAGTGGAAGGTGAGAGTAGTGGCAGTGAGTTGTGACCACGTTGTAAAATGGGCATAATGGAAAATGTTTGGGTCCTTGCACATATTTTATTTATGTGGTTTACAAATTAATCACTGCTAACCGGTAAATGGCTCTTCAAACCTCATCCAAAACCTTTAAGCTATAACGAATCTATTGTCACATAGTTTAATACTGTACCCCTGTAACGCACATAGCTCTTGAAAGGAACATCTCCACTATGAATCCTGCATACTGTACTGCTTCATATGCAGAGCTGTCTGGAGGCGGTGGGAGGGTTGATGAGCGATAATTGGCTTAGGTTAAATGGGGACAAGACAGAGATCTTGGTGGTGGGCCCACTTTCTGTTGCCTCTCCCTGGACTCCTGATTTCTGGCCTGTCTCTCTTGGTTCTTTCCCATACCCCATCCCGGTGGTGAAGGATTTTGGCGTTAAATTATCAGACCCACTTTCATTGGAATCTCAGGCTGCAGCTGTCTAGCAGTCTGGACATTTCAGATTAAAGATTGTGTTCAAAATCTTATTTTTTTTTTATTCCTGTTCAGTTTCATGCCCCTATGGTGGCCTCCCTTAAGCTGTGTGGACTACTGAAACCGCTCTTTTTAGCTCAGTCCCAGTACTTTCTTCAACGGTTTTAAATCTTACAAAATACTGCAGCACGAGCTGTGATTTGTGTTCTGTTTGCTTCCCACATCTCCCCATTCTTTGCCAACTCCACTGGCTCCCGATTGGTACACGGGTTCAGTTTAAATCCCTGTGTCTTGTACACAGGGCCTTTTATACTTTGGAGGGTGGAGTAATTACAGCTGAAATTCCGGCCGTATGTGCCATGTCTCTTCGATCCCAGGAGAAGGCAGTAATTCAGGTTCCAAGTATTCAACTCTTCTGTGTTTGTGGCCGCACCTTCTCTGTGGCAACTGCCAAACTGTGGAATTCACTACCTCGGTGGCTGCGGATCACAGAGAACCACCTGTCACTTTGGCAAGCGTTAAAAACGTTCCTCTTAGACAGGGGTTGCTGCTGGTTACTGTTGTGCTGGACTTAGCGCCAAGATGCCTATTGGTGAACGTGCGCTCAATAAGGGAGTAGTTTCTTACCTGTAACTCCATTTCTCCAGCATTGGTATCTTTCATGGATTCACATGCTTAGAATATTCCCCGTCGTCAGACTGGGAACCCTCGGTACACATATATATAGTCATTTCCAATAGGAAAAACTTCTGCCCTATCCCCGTCTGCGTCCTCTACGGGGCCGCCCACGTACGCCCCGTTGGACGTGATGGTATATAAGCCCCGCCCCCGCGGGTCCCTTCAGATTTCGACCCCTCCAAGATAACGGGGGGAAAACTTGCTTACATACCAATCTTCCACATTGCAGTCCGGGGAGGCCGGAGGGCGCATGTGAATCCATGAAAGATACCAATGCTGGAGAAATGGAGTTACAGGTAAGAAACTACTCCCTTCTCCAGCATTGGATCTTTCATGGATTCACATGCTTAGAATAGATTGTAAAGCAGTAACATCAAGAAGGAGGTGAGAGTGCAATGTAACTTACATTCGTAGAGACACCCCCAAACACTACCGTTTACACCATGTATGTAAGCAACAACTTATTACACTGATACGAAACGGATTTCCGCCATACAATGCTATGTCATATGACTCAGTATGCACCCCTTGCGCACATATCTACCCAACCACTTATGTTTAGGTCAATAAACTATGCACATTCATGTATAAACTCTGAAAAACCAGCTGAGGCCAAATAATAATAGGCAGCATTCTTCTTGAAACTTTGGCTTACCTCATTGAAAAAGGTGGCGAAGCACTGCCCTTCCCATTTGTACCTCATCCGCGTGCTGCTTTTCCAGGCAGTAGTGGCGCGTAAACGTGTGCGGAACAGACCATGCCGCCGCCTGGCAGATGTCCGTCAGCGGAATTCCTGCCCATAGAGCCATGGAGGAAGATGTCGATCTCGTGGAATGGGCTCTGGGACGATGTAGTAGAGGTCTCCCGGCCTTGGAATGACACAGGGTAATCGCCGAGGAGACCCAGCGAGCCAGACCTTGTTTGGAGATAGCCTTACCCCTAGCCGAGGGGCCGTAGGCGACGAATAGCTGTCTGGTGGCTCTGATATCTTGCGTTTTTTGCAGGTAAAATTTTAGCGCCCTTTTGACGTCCAGAGTGTGAAGAGCCTTCTCCGCCGTCGACGAAGGAGATGCAAAGAAAGTAGGGAGTACCAGGGTCGAGTGCTTATGATAGACCGACGGTACTTTTGGGATGAATGAAGGGTTAGTTGATAAAATAACTTTGTCCTTAAAGAACCTCAGATATGGAGGGTCTATGACCAGTGCCTGTAGTTCCGACATTCTTCTAGCCGAAGTGATGGCAACTAGGAACGCGAGTTTCCAAGATAGAAATTGTAGAGATGAAGAGGACATTGGCTCAAAGGGAGGCTTCATTAAGGCAGCTAGAACCGTGTTCAGACTCCACGACGGTGGGAACCGTTTTTCCGGAGGGAAGGTTCTAAACAGACCCTTCATGAAATGCTTCACTAGCCTGTCACTGAATAGTGGAGGGGACTGTCTTCTTCTGGTAAATCTCGAAACAGCCGCCAGGTGTACTTTGATTGACGATGATGACAGTCCGCTCTCCGCAAGATGAAGAAGATACGGGAGGATTTGCTCCGGAGTTACTTCCAAAGGTTGTATATTTTGTTGTGTTTGACACCATATACAGAACCTTTTCCATTTGCTTACATATGATTTGTTAGTGGACGGGGCTCTGGCCGCCTGCAGAATCCTTCGGCAATCAGTCGAGACTTTTAGGTTCCCGAACTCCGAGAAGTCAGGAGCCATGCAGTTAAGTTCAGGCTGTCCGGATTGTGGTGCCACACGGTCCCCTCGTCCCTGGACAGGAGGTTCGGTACTTTCCTGAATGGTATCGGCTGATCCAGCGACAGATGAAGGAGGTCTGAGAACCATGGTTGCCTCGGCCAGCGCGGGGCCACTAGGATGACCCGGCAATTGTACCTGTGGATCCCCTGGATCGTCCTCCGTATGAGGGGAAATGGAGGGAAGGCGTAGAGGAACTTGCCTGTCCACGGAAACGAGAACGCTTCCCCCAGGGAGCCTGTTTGGGGCCATCTGCTCGCGAACTGAGCACATTTTCGGTTTCTTTCCGTGGCGAAGAGATCGATCGACGGGGTCCCCCATCTTTCGAAGATTTCCCCGAGTTGAGTGGAGTCCAGCTCCCACTCGTGTATTTGTGACATAGTCCTGCTCAGGGAATCCGCCTGTAAGTTCTTCGCTCCCGGTAGGTGGTATGCCACTAGGGAGATGTGGTGTTTTAAAGCCCAATGCCAGATCTTTTGAGCTTCCTTCGAGAGGGTCCTGGATCTGGTGCCACCCTGTTTTATCAGGTAGAACATAGCTGTCGTATTGTCCGTGAGCACTCTTACTTTTGACCCCTTGATGTGTGGGAGGAAAGATTTCAGGGCCCATCTCACCGCCCTTAGCTCCAGGACGTTGATATGTAGGCGAGATTCGGTCGACGACCACCTGCCTTGGGTTTGGTGACGTGACATGTGTGCTCCCCAGCCCGACAGAGAGGCGTCTGTAATGATGGTGTTCTGAAATTCCGGCTCCTGCAGGGGGACCCCTCTGTCCAGGTTGCGCGCCACTTTCCACCATCGGATGGCTTTGATAACTCGTTCGTCGTCGACTATTATCTTGTCCGACCAGCGGCCTGTGGCCTGCTTCCATCTGTCTGATAGGAACTCCTGTAGAGGTCTCATGAACAACCGGCAGTTCGCGACTAGGTGGATGCACGATGCCATGGAGCCGAGGAGAGCCGCATATTTTCTTACTGACAACCTTCTCTGTAAACGAAGTTGGTTTGTCAGGTGTTTGATCTTCAACAACCTTTCCAGGGATGGTTTCACTAGTCCCGTGTGGGTGTCGAATTGAGCACCTAGGAACTTCAAGCTCTTCGAGGGCTTTAGTGAAGACTTTTCGTAGTTCACTGCAAATCCCAGACGCTGTAGCAGTCGCAAGGTGGTCAATAGGCTGTCGTTGGTCGACGCTGGGGAGGATCCCCTCACGAGCCAGTCGTCGAGGTACGGGTAAACGTGATGCCCTTCCTTCCGCAGCCAGGCTGCTACGGGTGCTAGGCACTTTGTAAAGGTTCTTGGGGAGGACTTCAGGCCGAAAGGGAGCACAGTAAATTGGTAGTGTGTTTGGCCGACTAGGAACCTCAGGAACCTCCTGTGGTGAGTGCGCACCGGAATGTGAAAATACGCATCTTGGAGGTCCAGAGACGCCAGGAAATCGTTCTTTTGGACCGATCTGATTACCTCCTGTAGAGTAAGCATCTTGAACTTTTGACTCAGCAGGGTTTTGTTGAGGTCCCGTAGGTCGAGGATGGGGCGCCACTTCCCGTTTGGTTTCTTTACTACGAAGCAGCGTGAGTAAACCCCTAAGCCTCTCTGTGAAGCAGGGACTAACTCGATGGCGCCTTTTTTTAGCATGAGCGCAACCTCTCGACGCAAGACGCTTAGGTGTGGTTGAGACAGGCGTATCGGTGGACGTCTTGGAGGTCTGGATTTGAATCTTAGGGAATGTCCCAGTCTCACCGTGTCCAGAACCCACCGATCTGTCGTAATTGACTCCCATTCCTCGACGCAACTTGACACTCTCCCTCCTAGAACGTCATTGTTGATCTTTTTGTTTTCCCGTCGACGACGAGTAAGTGGGACGTCTCTTAGAGGCCTGGAAATTTCTGCGTCGGGTCGAGGACTGTGAGGCGCGTCTATAGCCTTGGGACGGATATGAAGACCTCCCGAATGCTCTATCCCTGGATCCCGCAAATCGTGCGTTTCCCGTAGCTCCTCTAAAGGGGCGAAAGGAACGAAAGGGCTTACCACTTTGGAGAGAGCCCAGCGAGCGCGCCGTCTCAGAGTCCTCCTTCATTCCTTTCAAGGCCTCATCCACCTTTTCGCCAAACAGGTGGTCACCTTCGAAAGGCATGTCGACGACCTTATATTGCACCTCGGGTCTAAAGTTGGTGCACTTGAGCCAGGCCTGGCGTCGTAGAACCACTCCGTTGTTAATTTGTTTGAACCCCGAGTTTGCCAGGTCCACCGCTATATTGATAGCATGGTTCGAGGCTTCTTCTCCTTCACGAACCAGGGACATAGCTGATTTTCTGTGTTCTTCTGGGAGGTGGTCCAAAATGGGTGCCAGTCTGTGCCACATCTCCCTGTCATACCTGGCCATGATTGCCAGGGAGTTCGCTGCTTTCACTGTTGACGCTCTCACTGACAGGATCTTCTTACCGAAAGCGTCTTGGCGTCTAGCTTCGGAGTCCGGCGGGGTAGAGCACTTATGCTGGGCCTTTGCCTTTCTCGTCGCCGCCGCCGATACCACCGAGTCAGGCGTGGGTTGCGCAGAGAGGCATTTTGGCGTCGAATCTGGAACTTTAAATTTTTTCTCTACGCGGCCTTTGACCGCAGGTTCCGAGAATGGATGCCGCATGGTTTGGACGCCCTCTTTCCATACGTGGTCCAGTATCGGTATCGAAAAAACGGAACGCCTATTCTTGCCCATGTGGTCAAAGAGGAAGCAGTCCTTCTTTTCTTCTTGTTGGGTCAAACCGAACTCCTTGCAGGCCTTTTCCATCATGGAATGGAAGGCCCCTATGTCATCCGGTGGAGATGGGTGAATGGGACTTTTCGGAGAATCCACCTCCACATCCGAAACCCATGACGGGTCTCTCGACGGCGAGAGGGAGATATCAGAAGCTGACCCCTGTTCAGAGAGGGAGTCCGAGAGCTCACCTTCTTCCTGGACTGTTGGAGCAGTTGGGCCCACGACCGATCTAGTCGGGCGGTGTGAAGGTCCGGGCTCGTCGACGAGGGGAGTCGTCGGAACAGGTGGGAGCCTTTCGTCCAGGGACTTCAAGAGCGAGTGTAAGGAGGAAAGTACCTCCATGGAGAGAGTAGCCTGGGCGTTTGGAGGCTGGGTGAAAACTTGAGAGCAGGTTGCACCAGAAGGAAATCTGGGCCGTAGCCCCAGGTCTTCCGGGCTCACTATTCTGAAGCCGTCGTCTTCTTTGGAGGCGATCGAAACTGCCTGTTCTTGTAGCAGTGTGTCGGGTAGCCCCATGTCGAACGCTTCTGGCCTCCAGGCCTGGAACTCCGTCGACGAGGGAATCGTCGTCGACGATGAGCCCGTTTGAAAGGCGGGGGACTGTGACGGAGTGGGCACTTGGATCGTCGCCGTCGTCGACGGAGGGCCTGCAGGTGGCTTAGGCGGTCCCGCCTTCGCGGAGCTCTCCCTGCGTTTATCCGCCTCTCTACTCGTAGCTGATCTTTTCTGATCGCTCGAGGAGGATTTTGGCCTGTCCTTATCTTTCTTCGACGAAGAAGAAGAGGAAGATGATTTCTTCGTCGATTCTTTCGATGAGGCCTTAGAGGAATGACTTCGAGGCACGTCCTTCTCCGAAGGTCGTGATTTTTTGGCCGGAGGTTCCGACGGATGTGAGCGTCGGGAGGCTTCTGATGTTTTCGCTGAGGCGATACTGCGCACCGATCCTACCTCCGACTGAGGGTACGCTCCAGCGCCGTCGTTCAGCCACGAGACCAGTCGCCGATTCCAGTCCTTCAGGGTTTTTTGGGAAAACCCCTTGCAGATATCACATTGGTCCGCCGAGTGGTGGGGGTGAAGGCAGTAGATGCAGTCAAGATGGCCATCCCCTTCATAAACCTTCTTTAGACCGCACGTGGCACACGGGCGGAAAAGAGGCTTACCCGACATTATTGCCAGACCAACTAACAAAACTCGTAGGAGTTAGAAGCGGACCAAACAGACAAACTCGCAGGAGTTAGAAACAATCGATAAGTATTTGAAGAAAATACACGAGGAGATCCCACTATCTTTGGAGACGGTTGAAATCTGAAGGGACCCGCGGGGGCGGGCTTATATACCATCACGTCCAACGGGGCGTACGTGGGCGGCCCCGTAGAGGACGCAGACGGGGATAGGGCAGAAGTTTTTCCTATTGGAAATGACTATATATATGTGTACCGAGGGTTCCCAGTCTGACGACGGGGAATATTCTAAGCATGTGAATCCATGAAAGATCCAATGCTGGAGAAATAATGTTAACATGACATAACATATGGAGTAAGTTACTTACCAGTAACTCCTGTTGAGCAGCATTGCTATCTTTCATAGATTCACGTACTGTTTGAATGGTCCCTGTTGTCAGGCTGGTACTCCCCTGTAGCATTAAAGCGGTTTACATTTAAATGTTAAAAATGAAGTCACTTCAGTGCTCTATCAGAGTGATTTTGGGAAATATTGCCACACGGCGAATAGACTGGTCGCCCTTAGCTCCACCCCTGGAGACCATCTCCAGATTTCGGCAAGCGAACGTGAAGGTGGCAATATGAGCCAAGAGGAGCCATACGTGGGTTAGGCGAGAGGGTCACATGTGAATCTATGAAAGATACCAATGCTGGATAACAAGAGTTAAAGTAACTTATTTGTTTTCCAGCCTTGGATCTTTCATAGATTCACATGCTGTTTGAATAGACTACAAAGCAGTACACACAATACCACAATGGTGGAAATAAAGCTCAACTCAAAGAAAAACACACACCTCAGAAAACACTCACTTCATGCAGCACTGCCTGGCCAATCCTGGAGTCCTCTGTGGAATCCCTATCGACAATAAACCCTTGTGAAGGTATGCACGTATCTCCAAGTAGCGGCCATGCAAATATCCACCAGAGAGAAACGCTGTTGTATCAGCGACAGCTCTCGTAGAGTGAGCTCTACACCTGCCAGGGAGAGGCCTACTAGCCAGCCGATGACAATACGATATGCATGCGGATGTCATGATCTCTGCTTCCAAAAGGTCAGGGTTTTCCCAACTCCCTTGCAAGCAGATCCATAACCCAGGTTCCGAGTGCCAACCAGTCCCAATTGGGACCTTTTGGACCCAGTCCTGGCGCCAGTGGCACCAGGCTCATAAATATGCCCAGTCCCAGTGCTGGAAGCGCCGGGCTCATAATGCTTGGGTGGACTTACCTGCAGCAGACCATGCTGCTTACTTGCCTGCCAGTTGAGTCTCTGATCCTGTTCTGTTTGGAACTACTTTTCCTGTTGGGTGGGGCAGGAGCCACTCCCTAGATTCAGAACACTGGAACTCTTCTGGAAAGCAGGAACTCTTTTCTTAGGCGTGGCTGTGGAAGGAGACACCTAAGCACTACAGGAGGCTATTTAAACCACACCCGATGGATGAATCTTGCTTTGCGTTATTCTGCATCCTCAGCAGCAGAACGCTCATCGTGTCTTCTGCATCTGATCCTGGGCCTAAGGAAAAAGGCTTACCATTCTGAATCCAGTCTTCAGCAACACCTATAAAGACAAGAAAGAACAGGTTAGCATTACGGTCTTCAGTGACAGCTCTTCACTTACCTGGTCCATCGGCTGTCACCAACGCCTCGCGCTGCATTCCGGCATCTGAAAGACAAAGGCTTACCTACTCTTCGTGCGCTCCGGAGGTCTTCACACTGCATTCCGGCATCTGAAAGACAAAAGCTTACCAACTCTTCGCACGCTCCCGAGGCCTTCGGCGCTGCATCCCGCATCTGAAAGACAAAACAAGGTGCGTTTAAAGACATTGGGGAACTTTAATACTCACGTGCCATTACTCCTTTCCACATCTAACCCAGTGGGTATTCCGCCACCCTGCAGCCGCCCCGAACTTGTACCTGCAAAATAAAAAGACAGTTAGAGCGCATCGTGAAGCTGGCAACAAGCGCTTACTTACGTGCTTCCAGGCGCTTCTATTCATCACACGGGCTCCATCTTCAACTCACTTCAGCCCGCCATCCGCCATCGCCGGAACCCTGCAAAACAAGAGACATCATTACAAAAGACTTTAAAGACATTAGAATTACTCGAAACTTACCGTTCGTGCAGTAAACGACGGACAGCAGTCCTCTGAAGTCAAGAGGCCTGCTCCCCTTATCCAGTGAAGAAACTGGTTACAGCACCCTGCCTCGAGGCAGATGGAGAGCACGGCGTTCACTTACCTAAGGTGAGAGCGTTAACCTTTGGGGTTCTACAGGAGAAGAGAAAGGGAAGAAGAGAGAGACATTCAATAACCTGGTTCATTAATCCCACATTTTCTATCTGCAGACATCTTACCCTTCGAGCCAGACCTACAGTGCACAGAGGTCCAGCCCAAAGAGCCAGCCGTGTGTTACACATCACCTTTGAAGATACGGTATACGCCCAGTCAAGACCGGCGCCTCTACGGGAATCAGGTGAGCGTTACAGCAGACAGCCACCTTGAAATGGGGATCTTGAAACGAGCATTGGCCATTTATCTATTGAGCATTTATTAGGCGCCTATACAACAAAATCGTGTTTCCAGGCGCCACAAGGCAAAATGGGTAAGGAACACATTATAATGGCAAAAGACAGTAAATATACAATCATGGTCCTACTAGGCGTTGTGCCATTCGGCATTGAAAAGAAGTGCAGGAGATAGGGGTGGGGGGGACAAGGTATGAGCAAGTGCTGCTGAGAGGGAAGATCTGAGAGGTCCCAGGGGCGGTGGCCACTGGCTAAATGCTAGGGCGGAGGAATACCAAGGGTGGGATGCACAGCCACTGGGTAGGTGGCCCGCTAGGGCAGTGCTGGGAAGAGAGGGGCCTGATACCCTGTGAGATTCATGAAGGTCCAGTCCACCAGTCTCAGCAGAAGAGGGGAAGCAAGGAAGGGAAAGAGGCAGAGAAAAGCAGAGTTTGAGAAGTTTCCAGAAGTTAAGAGGTCTGGTTCAAGTCTCAGAGGGGCAGGGAGGCTATTCGAAAGAGAGGCCCCAGTCGAAGAGAGAGACCTGCCCACTACTTTCTGCTTGGAGAAGTGTTTAATGCACAGAGAGTTGGAGTTAGAGGAGCTGAGGGCGCTGGCAGGGAAGTATTTAGGGAGAGAGTTGGAGAAAGCCTCAGAAAGCCTTGTGGATGATGCAGTGCCAGAAGGACCAAAAATCACAAACAGCTGTGAAGACTTGCGGAAACTCTTAGTGTGAGAGACATCGAATTTCAGGACTCGAATCACGTATAAGGAGTGCAAGGAGTGTTACTCTGGAGAGGTAGGAGAACCAAAAAAGACAGGCAACAGCAACATTAAGGTGGAATGAAGACGGAATCTTGGACATGAACGTCGGGTTCGTTCGGAGAACCACATTAGATTTATGAAACATCTAACAGTGAGGTTTACACGAAAGAGCTGGGAGCTCCCTACACGTCTTGTGCAGGTGATGACAACCAATAGAAAAGTTTTACAGGAAAACATTTCAGAGTGGATAGGTTTGAAAGGGGGCTCCATAAGCTTGGAGAGAACCACATTCAATTTCCATGCTGGAGCAGGCGTTTGGATAGGAGGGAAGGAGGACAGAACAGTCACTTGAGGAATTCCTTATTGAGCCTATAAAGCCATAGAGAAGGCGTCCCAGGGGAACGAGTAAATATGGAGATGACAGCAAGGTGTACCTTGTTGGAGAAATGAGCCAGACCGGCTTTTGCCAAAGCCAGAAGGTAAGGCAAGACGTCTTGTATGTAGAAGGGGTTGCGTCCCTGGCCAGCACACCAAATGGAAAAACATTTACATTTGCTCTTGCTACAGCCTATGTTCCAATGGCGTCAGCTTCTGTTTACAGAACACCGGAACATGTGCTGCCTTGTTTGCAAATGTAAAACATGGTGGTCATTTTGTTGGTGAACAGCCGAATCACTGAGCCCTGAAGCTGCAGATGAAAGGACATGTGTGCCCAGAACACTGCACGCAATTCCAGGACATTGATGTGAAGCTCCTTTTCTTCCTGTGACCAGAGACCTCTGGCATGAAGTGTCATGTGTGTACTCCCCAGCCCTCAAAGGGACGAGTGTGTTGTGACTGTGACCTGATGGTCCAGTAGACGAAAGGGCGCCCTCTGAGTGAGATTGGAGTGAAGCATCCACCAGCGTAGAGCATCTGAGAAGGGACATGTCAGAAGAATGTTGTCCTCCCAAGAGCCAGAGATTTGCTTCCAGGGGGCATCGAGACATTTCTGGAGAGGTCTCATCCGAAGCCTGCAATGCTAGATCAGGCGATTGCAGGACAACATCATCCCTAACATGGTTTTCATGTTGCAGACCGACAGTCATTTTCCACGAAAGCAGAAGGGCCTTTGCAAGGATGGACTTCACTATGTCTTCTGATGAGGTAGCGATGCAAGACAGCGTGTCCAGATGAAACCCAAAGAACAGAACAGAGCGCACTGAGAAGCAGGACTTCGCATAATTGACTGAGAATCCTAGCAATGGCAAATAAAGTATTGTGTGTGCTGGAGAGACTCGGCTCTGATCAAGCAGTCATTGATGATTAAACATGGATCCCCTGAAGACGGAGTTGAGCTGAAGTTGGGGAGAGGCATTTGGTAAATACCCATGGCGTGTAATTTACGACGAAGGGCAAAGCCTTGAACAGGCATTGTCGCCCTGCAACGGTGAACCTCAGCAACCACTTGTGGCATAGATGTATTGGGATCTAGAAATATGTGTATTTCAGGTCCAGCCATGACAGGAAGTCTCCTGCCTGCAGTTGGCTCAGGATGCGATGTGGCATGACCATTGGACTGGTTTGAGACCGAAGGAATTTTTTGAGGAGGCGCAGGCCGATTATGGGTCTCCACCCATCAGATTTCTTCTTGACGAGAAAGTACTTCGCGTATATACCGTAGCCTTGCTGATGGACCAGAAGACGTTCGACCGTCAAGGAGGGACTGGATCTCATGTAGAAATAACTGCAGGGTGGTGAAGGAGCGCCACTGCTCGATGAAATTAGAGAGTGTCCCTCCCACTGAGGTGTGAAAGTGGAGAGGCGGGTCTGAGACTTTTCAGGTCTGCTTGGAATATTGGCCCCTGCTGTGAGAAACCTCGGCTGCATTGAGTTCCTTGGTAAGCCTGGGACTTCCCCTTGTAACTGTCCGAGGCAGCGTAGGTATTAGACTGGTTCGACTGAGACTGATAGGAGAGTTTGTAGTTGCATGGCATCTGGGGGGAAAAAAGGTGCATTAACGAAGCAAAAGGACTAATGCTGTTGCTGGATCATACTCGGAGAGCTAGCTGTATCAGCATCAGCCTTGAGGGCCTGAAGTGTCTCATCAACCTTTTTACCAAAAAGGTTCTCTCCTTTGAAAGGTATGTCCACTATCTAAGACTGCAGTTAGTGGCCTGCAGCCATCTCTGACAGCATAGGACTGCCACATTGCCCATCCTCCTAAAGCCAGGTCCTCAATATCGACAGTTCCAGATATATCGTGGTCCAACGCGGCCACACCCTCACGGAGGAGTGCAAAATCTTCTTCCTTTTTATTGCTAGGCAGAAAGTCCAAAATATGTTCCTCTTGCACCATAACTCCCTGTCATAACAGGACACGATAGCCATGGAATTAGTTGCCTTGATGGCGGCTGCAGAAATTGAGATTATACACTTCCCAAATTGATCAGTTGCCTTCCCAACTTGTCCAGCGTGACTGTGCATGGAGAAAATGAATTAGCTGAGTCTGGGCTTGGCTGCGTATGCAGACACTTAGGGGTGGAATCAGGCATCTTATACTTCTTTTGAAATCTGTCCTTCTTGGGAGGGACAGTGAAAGAGTTCTTCATGGTCAAGAGACACACCACCTTGAGAGGTGTTATCCTCAGACTCAGTATCCGTCAGATTGTCAGGATCTGAAAGAGCTAGTGTTGGGACGCCTGAGAGTCATCTAGTTGGAGGTGGAGAACAGGTAATGGGCCTACAGGAAGATTACGACGAGGAGGAAGAGACAGAGTAGGCAGTCCATGTTGTAATTCGTTCACAGGGCTCCAATTTACTGGTAGCCTGCTTTGGAGAAGGCCCTGATGGTGCAGGAGGAGCACGTGTGGGTGGCTTGACAGATGGAGAGAGAGCCGGAAGTAATGGCAGAACCTCCACATACTCGTCATCGGAAATCCAAGCCCAAATTCACGGGTAACTCTTGGTACGACTCAGACCTCGTCACCCTTAAACGCAAGTGTAGGGTGGCTGAGAGGAAGTGGAGGGCAACAAGTACACCCCTCTGACAAACTGGCCTGCCACCTTCTACAAAGGCAGTACAGACTCTCTGTCCTTGCTAAGAAGAGAGCAGACATCCAAACCTGCGTCTCTGCGGCATCTTACAACTCGGCCAAACTCTTTAAAATCTGTAAGGAGATGGCCAATCTTGCTGCAGTTTATACTTCTCCTGTTCCCTCCCAGGCCCTCTGCACGGCCTTTGCTTCACATTTCATCACTAAAACTCAGAATATCCTGACCACCCTCTCCTTCTCTCAATCCTCCAACTCCATTCCTGGCCCTCATGTGGCCGCCTCTCCTCCTCCCTTCTCTTCCTTTCCTTTGTTCACCCTTGACAACGTTTCTAGACAAGTTCGATCTATGAAAGTCTCATCAAAACTGGTTCTTCTGTGTTCATCCAAAACCATCAAGGACCATATCGACACCCTTGCTCCAGCCTTGGCCAATTTCTACAATCACTCTTTTGCCACTGCGACCTTCCTCTCCCCCCCCTAAGCACTCCATCTGCAGCCCCTTCTTAAGAAACCCTCCACAGATCCCTCCTGTCAAGCTAATTATAGCCCGATCTCCATTACTCCTTTCCTGGGCAAACTCTTGGAAAAGCTGGCCATCTCCCAGCTTAACCTTCACACTGAGTTTGATGGTTGTCTCCATGACCATCAGTCTGGCCTCAGAGTGGCCAGAAACATAGAAACTGCACTCCTGAAAATCTGTGAAGACCTGCTCTCAAACCTCAATTCTAACCTTCCTTATGTCCTCATTCTCCTCGATCTTTCTTCTGTTTTCGATACCCAGGTTATCACGGATCCGGTTGAGCAGGATGGCGTAGTTGACCGTGTCGATCAGTGAGATCAGGCCGTGGCCTGGCTGACCTTTCTCACTGATCGACGCTCCCAGGTCCAACTGGGGTCCTTCCTCTCTTCTATCTCTCTACCTGTGGTGTTCCCAGGGGTCTAATATTTCTCCCTGTTGTTCAACCAATACCTGGCACCTCTTGCCCATCGCATAGCTGCACTCTGCTCCAACTTTCAGTGTTATGCGGATAACACTCAGCTCTCCTTCAGGTTCCCTTCAGCCACCTCTACTCCTTCTCTCATTCTTGAATGTCTTTCTGCTATTCAGGAATGGTGTGCCAGCAATGCTCTCTGTCTTAATGCCAGTAAGACTGAGATCCTCCTCATCGGAACACCAGCTCCCTCCTTTCCTCTCACTCTCTGGCCGGCCACCCTGGGGCACTCTTCCTACTCCTACATGTGAGGCTAAGAACGTCAGGGTCATCTTCGACTCCACTCTCTCCTTCTCTCCTCACATATCTGATGTCTCTAAGAAGTCAAACTACCAGCTGCACCTCCTCAGAGGTATTCTTCCTTTCCACACTTTCTCCCAGAAGCTCACTGGCTCCAGAGCTCTGGTCCTTTCTAGGCTGGACTATTGCAACAACTTCTTTCTAAATCTTCCTGCCTCTACTGTCCGTCCTCTACAACTCATCCAGAACAGGACTGTAAGACTTGTCCTTGGCCTCAAGCACAGCGATTGTATCTCTCAGCTCTAAAATCTCTACACTGGCTCCCAGTGGCAGCAAGGATCAAGTTCAAGACCCTTTGCATTGTCCACAAGGCTTTCTGGGGCCTGGGCCTGCACTACCTCCAACTCCCTCTTCCTGAATATCTGCCTTCTCGAGCTCTCCTCTCCTCCACCTCCAACTCTCTGAGGGTCAGTCGCTTTTCCAAGCCCAGAGTTGGGTGCAGATCTCTTTGACTGGCTAGGGCCTCCCTCTGGAACAGCCTCCCTGCCACTCTGAAACTTGAGCAGAACCATCTACGGTTCCAGAAGCAACTCAAGACCTTTTGCTTTGCTTCTGCCTTCTCTCTTCCTCTCCCTTGCTGATCACCTGCCTGACCCAGGTACTGGTCACCTGGCCACCCTCTGAACTTGGGCCAGGTCCCTGCCTGTCCAGCTGCAGCCTGCACTGCCTCTTGGGTCCCCTGCACATGTGGCCTGTATCTGCAACCCTATAGTCCCCTCTCGTGCACTTATTGTCACTCGTTGGCTGCACTTCCGAGTACCTGCACTTTTCCACCCTTTGGCTGCACTCTTGTTTCATTTGTCCTGCACTTCTCCATCCACCCCCCACCCTTGGCACTTCTCCCTTCCTCTTCTCTGCTCTTGCATGATCTGAATGACACAATCAGACACGTTATAAATGCCATATCATATCATATCAAATAACACCCTGAGGACCTTCAAAATCTGTATCAATCACACGTTCTAGTATGTCCTCAGGGGGGTCCATAGTAGGACCCGGAAAATCAGGAGGTAGATATAGAGCCAATGTAAAGAGTGGGTGTGTACAAATAGGTTACGGTAGGACTGAGAGCAAAGTTGCTGAGCATGAGAAATCACTCTTGGAGTCGCAGATGAGGAGGCATGTACCTTGGTCATGGACGAGCTGGTTGCAGTGGTGACAGTCGTATATAGAGGCTATTCTACCATCAATGCTGTCGTTGATGAATGCGTCAACAAGGTTGTCATCATTGTGGCATTTGACTAGGTCGGCTGTGGACAGACCCCTATCTCACCTTTAAAGTCCCCCCCCCCAACTAAAGCCCTCAGCGCCCTCCCCTGCCTCCTCCACATCCACCCTCACTAGACACTCTGCCTCCATCAAGGATATAACTGCCCATCTCCTCCCCTGGTAGGAGAAGAGTAGTGCTGTTGGGTAGCCCTATCTGTAAGCCACCACTTTGTACCTTAGCCATTCAGTTAACGGCCTTAGTGCCCTCCTCATCGTCAAGCTGTACGAGTTCAAGTCCTGATATAAAGTGAGCAATATATTGCGAAAGGTGACTGACGGGGCAGTCCTCGCTGCAGTCATTATTCCCTCTTTCATGGTGAAAAAGTGTATCCATGACAGAACATCAGAAGCTTATCTTGCGATGCAGGAATGTGAGATCTTGTGCGATGTGTGCTGCCCGTTCCATATTAGCTGATGCTGGCAGATCCAAGATGGGCCGAAAGAGATTTAACAAAGGGAGGGAGTTCCTCATCTTGCAAAAGGTATTCCACGAATTTGAATATTTTTCCTTTGGGTACGATTCTCAGTGTCCTCTTGTTTATCTTCCAACACCTCACAGCGAGCTTCCAGAGCTTCAATCTTGCTGGACCACTCCACCACATGAGACTGCTTGCACACCATATCTTCAACCTCAGAGATTCTTGTTTACTTGTCAGACACCCTTTTATCCAGTGCTAGTATTTTGTTGGATAATTCTTCAGTGCTTTTGTGGATTTCTTTACTTATTGTGGCCAGTAGCTCCTGCAAGTCTGCCTTGGTGGTCACCTGAGCGGGCAATCCATGGAGAGAGTCAGTCGCATGAAACTGTACCACAACCACCTCACTTTGTTTGAGCTTATCCTGGAGCATTGCAGAGATATCACCCTGCTTGGCTGACTTGACAGGTCTAGCCATTTGTTAGGCTTGTTATGTTAGGCTTACTTATAAAGTGTACTATCACCAAAGGTACCTTGGTGAAAAAGCAAGCAGGACCAACCAACAAGACTGAAAACAAAAACCGGAAAAAAGCTAGAACAGAAGAGTTTTTAGAGCATGTCTAAACTCTAAGTCATTCAATGATTCATCTTAAAAGATACAGAATTGAGTTCCGTAGTTTCACAGCTACAATAGAAAAGGCTCGGCCACCAGTTCTCATTACTCTAAAATGAGGAACCTGAACCAAACATTTATCTTCAGACCTCAGACACCGACCAGGACCATAATGCAGAAAATTAGATTGTAAATACTCAGCACCTTTCCTATAGAAAGCTTGATACACAGTACAGAGCGATTTAAATGCAACCCATTTCTCAACAGTAAGCCAAAGGGGTTGACAAAGGATTGGAGAAATATGGGACCCAAAAGGAGTGTCAGTAGCAACCCTGGTGGCCAGATTTTGCGAAAGCTCTAAACAACGCATCAGGTATTTGGGCTGAACAAGATATAGTGAGTTGCAGCTGTCAATTCTACTCAATACCAATGCTGCAACCAC
The DNA here is from genome assembly GCF_040938575.1 of Ambystoma mexicanum. Lineage (NCBI taxonomy): Eukaryota > Metazoa > Chordata > Amphibia > Caudata > Ambystomatidae > Ambystoma > Ambystoma mexicanum. Next base: position 1,296,459,479 of record NC_090922.1, on the reverse strand, counting down.
TGGAGCATGTAATGAATCTGGGGTGAAAGGAATAATTGTCCTCAAAGTTCAAAGATGAAAATAACCAGATTGGCAGACAGTAGTGATTTGAGCCTCCAAGCGCTCTTTATCCCAAGGTCTTTAACCATAAAGACAGGGACAGGAAGAGGACCCAGTGAAGGGTGCCAAAAAGCAGAAGACTAGAGAAATGCAGACCAAGAGAAACAAACCACAAGGATTTCCGTCTTGTCCCCGTTCAACTTCAGCCAATTGTCTCCCATCCACCACCCAACGGCCTCCATACAGCCCCTAAACTAAGACGGATCCTTCTGATTAAACTGGATAATAATCTGAGTGCCATCAGTTGTTTGCTGACCAGCACAGTACAACTCTGCAAGTGGGTGCCGTGTCGCCTGCCAGGGTCAGACCTGCCGGGTGGGACGGCACCCGATCGCAGAGTTCTCTCGGGTGCTCCGGCACCGTTGTTAACAGTGCTGGTGCTCCCGTGTCCCCATTCCCATGGAGTCCTATGGGACTAACAAAATTACTGGCACCTGACTTCCCGGCCACCAGACTTGGAATAGCCCAGTGGCACCGTAAAGTCAGGTGCCGGTAATTAATTACGAGTTCCATTGGCTAGCTGCCTGTTTTACCGGCATGGTTACCGCTGGACCCGTAATGAGGCCCAAAGTTTCACAAAGATGCAGGGGGGGGGACAACCCTGGCAACACAGAATTAGAGGACAATTAGTGCAGTAGTGAAAACATCTCTTTAGATTTATTTACAACATTTCCTACCTGCATTTTATAATAACAAAGCTTAGTCTCGCAAATAGCACTAAAATAGTGCTTGAAAATGTCCTTGAATTGGGGAAGTACTGAGATTGCCACTTGCGTTCAGCCCTCCTGCATTCAAAATGCAGATCTTTCAGAGTTGTGTTAAACCACAGCTCCGATGGCCGTTGCTGACTCCTTGTCATACAGAGTGGCGTCAGACAGTCATCCGTGTCCTGAGATAACCTGAGCTAGCAAGAAAGGTTTGTAGTCTCAATCGAACCACAATGATCAACAATAGAAGAAACAATCCTGGCCCATTCCACCAGATGCCATTTAAGTTTAGATACAGGAGGTGGAAAAGGCATAACAAAATCCACCTCAGATTTGATACAAAACGTTATGGCGTATGGTCCGACCAAGTGATCAGTAATGCAGGAAAGACTTTTACCAACGATTGAGAGGCCAAGGTTAGGTCCAATGTATTACCTAAATGGCGTGTGGCACTGTGAACCAAGTGTACACAATTAAAATCCTACATTGCATTAATAAAACAGATACAGGAATCGGAGGAGAGATTAGAATTAAATTGAAATTTCCAACCATGGTGAAACCGATCTGGAGGTCAGCAGCGAATTCAAGAAATTAATCGCACAAACCAAAATCAACACCAGGAGGACGATATACTATTAAAATATAAATTACATAAGATGCAGAAACCACAAAAAGGATCAATAATGCTTCTATTTTTATAAAGTGAGTTAATGGAAGAGCCAGCAGAGTAAACTGAGAATTGAAGATCAGTGCTACCCCATCCTCAGGATGTGGCGATTCCGATCTAGTCGATGAATACTATATTGGGAAGGAAGAGCTTGCTTAAGCTTGTTGCCAGATGCCTCTCTAAGCCAAATCTCTGTTACACAAACAATGTCAGGATCATGCTGGGTAAGAAAATCATGGCATGACATCCCGTGAGCACCCAGTGAGCGTGCATTTATAAGAAGGCATTTAAAAACATAATTTACAAGCTTTCAAACAGGAAGGCTAAAAGATTCAGTGTAAACCAAACTGTGAGGAAAGACAGTGTTATTTGGGGCAAGCTGAAGCAGCGAATCGCGAGTCAACAAGACCCCAGCTGAGAAAGTGTCTACCTCAACCGGGTGTTCCAGCCATAGCCCAGATGAGCCCAGACAGGCTGGACTTTGGCGCACACAAGGCAGGCCCGCTGCACTTGTCTGCTGTGCCTCCGAATTCCAGACGGCATATGAAGGCACATAATTTTGCAGAAGCCAATCCTTGTGTCCCTGCCAGATGACAAGGTAAGACAAACTGAGAGGTGTATGCAGGTCTGAAATAAAAAATAAAAACGCCAGGTGGGAACGAGACTCGGGGCGTTTTGGAAGGCCAGGCATACTCCTACCGTTCACAACGGCATACAAAAACCAAGACCAAAATAAAACACAACATATAATTTAAAAATAATTATTAAATCAAATTTAAATTTAAACAAAGTAAACAATAAAACGCTGTCCAGTCACTCGCTGCAGCCCGGATTCAACCCTGGCTGTAAAAGGAACAAATAAATGAAAATGAATAAAAGCACACACCATGTGAACACAGCACCAGAGGAAGAGACCACTGTGCCTGTTAGCCATTGCACCCCACTAGTGGCAATAGGTCAGCAGAGCTTAATAGAGCCCGCCCAATGCAGTCAAGACACTATTCGTTCCTGTTTGAAAGTTCCACGTGCACGCTGAGGGGTAATCTCTGCTGCCTCCACCCAGTGGCAGTCCAAGCATGGTGCAAAGTATCTCCAGGAGGATCTTCACCTCTCACGGGTCTTTGCGCCCTTCTATAGAATCAAGCCCCTGCCCGGTCTGTTGTCCTGCGAGCCACTCCTGATTACTCTGGATTGGTAATACACTGTCCACACTTGCTTTCTCGAGGTGACCACCAACTTCAACTCATAAACTCACTGAGCCATGTGTTGCCCCAATATGGCCTTAACACATGCTCCCAGACACAGAAGTTAACATTTGCACACAGCGTTGTATCTTCCAGCCGTCATCGCCGCCCATCTTCAGGTGTGCTACCCTCCTTCCTCAGGTGTAGCTTCTCTGCAGTCTCAACAAGTACTGGAGAGGATGCCCCTGCATCACTCCTGTTATCTCTCCAGCCTGGAATCCACTGTCAGCCACTCTGCTTAGAGCCCGCTTGGCTTCATTAGCTGGATACTGTCACAGTGTCTACCTTTTTGGCGCCCAGGAGTCGCTGGTCCCTCTCCTCTTCCTCCGCCACCCTGCTCCAGCTGTCACTGCAGTACAAGGCTTTCCTGCTCCCTCTGTGGGCCCGTTCCGGTCTCCTAGGCTTTCAGATCGCTGGCGAGGAAGTAACCAATCTTAAATGCTCTCTCCACACATTGCAGCGGCTCCAGCTCTGTTCCATTTTAAGTTGCGTGGAACGCATTAGCAGCCGCCATCTTGGAAGCCCTGGGCAGATCTTCCTTGAGCATTCGTTCTCTGGTGTTTAGGAGCTCCCGCAGCCTCAAAACCCAGTGCGATCAGCTACCAGAAACGAGCAGAGGAAGACATTTGCACTGATGGGAGTTCCTAGCCACACCCCTGGTAGGTCCCTTTTGAATTCTCTTTCTGCAGGAAGACTCATTGTGAGAACTTGACGCTCAAGGGGCCTGCACTGCCTGAGGGAAGCATGACTTCAGACAGAGGCGGAATCAGAGGCTCCAACACCTTCATCCAACAAAGCCACTAACCTTTTACTGATGGTCCGTGGGCATTGTGGTAGAGAATGATTGCAGTCATTGACCTTGTGGCCCAGGAAGAGACATAAAGACAGTCTTCATGAAGATCTTCAATATACACATTCTTCAGATGACCGGTAGAACAGGCCTTGAAAAGGCTCTTTTTCTGAAGTCAATCACAGTGCGAGGCCTCAATGACAGAAGCTGAAGCAGCCGCCCAAAAGCTATGAGAAGCTGCACCATAACCACCGACCAGTGGAGGGAAAGACAAAACTTCTCAAAATTCAGAAATGTAATTGAAAAAAAACAAAAAAATAGCAATAAAAAAATAGCAATAAAATTGTCAAAAGATGAAAAGATTTTTTGAGCAATGAACATGAGGTAAAAATCTGAAGATGATCTCCAGGGGAACGCCAGGGGAGGAGATAAGGGAGACATGTCTATTAGCTATGGGGCAAAATGCCCTAAAATTACACTGTTAGAGCACTAGTGACATCAGTTTTAAAATGTAAATGCTTTAATGTTCCAGAGGATTCTCTGCCTGACGTCGGAGAATAGTCGAGCAGCATGTGAATCTATGAAAGATCCAATGGTGGAGAATAAGGGCACATAGAGGAACTGACTCTGATGGAGTAGAGGATAAGGTAGTAATCACTGGATCACATGCAAATACAAATTCACAAAATGGCCTCCTGTAAGAAGCGTATCTTCTATTAGTCCGCCACTTTTCACCTTTAGATAATGTACCAGGATTGTAAGAGATTGTAATAAGGCAGACATATGAATAATGTGCCCAATTAGATGTGTCTAGCAAAATAGTGTACTTTTGTGACATATAAAATGAATTCAGAAACCATGAAACTGGAAGGCAGACATATTTGAGGCTGGTAAGATATAGAAACACAGATGGCTACTGAGTCAACAGAGACTTGCACAGCGAATCCTAGATTATGCTTCAGGAGTCCATAATACATGTAGCACCAGTGCAGGAAAAGGATAAAATAAATGTTTCCCTAGTTTTGCTTATTGTGCAACAGGGGTAAACCGGTGTTGCTCCAACATTAGGCTGAACTAAAAATGGGAAAAGTGACACTGCAGGTGAAGCCGGGCAAAAGAGAGTAGGAAATCCAGAACAGCGTGGATAGAACAAACCAATGTGTCCAGATATTTGCTCCTGCAAAAAAAGAAAAGAAAATGTATGCCACCTGCAGGCATAAATAGAATTGGTGGCATCCAGCATATAGTCTGAAACATCACACTATTTATACCCCAGCCTCCCAGCAGCCAAGCCTAAAGACTGAAGGTGCAGATTTTTTGGCAAAGGACCCACATCACCAACTGGGAAAGTAAGTGCACCCTTGCCGGGCGATGCAAAGGAGAACAGATGCATACACGAGAGTGTTGTTTCACTTGATATCCTGCGTCCTACAGAGCCATCTGTTGGAGAAATACTCTGGAGTATAACAACTCACACTTCCTGTTGACAATGGTTGAGAAGAGGGCCAGGTGAGGGTATCCCAAAGGGCAAATATCTAGTTCAGAACTTCCTCACAAAGTTCATATTTTTGAGAGGTCAATGTCTATCTGATCAAAGCATACACAATCATATTCACCATACCGGTCAACAGGCAGCTGGCAAACAGATCCTTCTCCAGAACAACAAATTAATTGCTTCACTGCTGAGAGGCAATGTGGATCATTATATGTTTGCCGGTAATTCCAGCGGAATAGTGGCAAACTGATCTACCGTTTCTGCCACCTGTTATCCTGGAATTTCCAGGATATTACAGGTGGCAAAAAGGGGGATAAATACCCATTCAATAGAGTTTCAAAGTCTCCATGGAAGGGATTGCCAGTATTACCAGTGCCGACAATACCAGCAGTTTTTTGCCAGTACGGTCCGGTAAAAGTGCAGGTCACAGAATTACCAGCACTTTTCCACAAAACACATAATGAGGCGAAAAACCCAAACTCCCATCCATATTGAGGTAATGAATGGCCACTGTGTTTCCAGCCAGGATCAGGACACGCTTGCCCCCTACAGAAGGAAGGGATGCTACTAATGCCAGCATGACAGACACAGTTCCAGTATATTGATGTGTTCCTATGCCTTCTTCTTTCACGTCACCTTCATGTAAAGACCTCTCCTGTCAAGACTGGACCTTCTTCGAAGATGCCTTGAAAGCAGGGGAATTGGAGGGAATGTGCTTCCCACCCTTGTGGGGGGAGCATGTTCAATGTTGTGGTATGCTCTCGGACAGCCTTCCATGCATCAACTGGCATTGACTATAATCTTCCTTATTGTGTTGCTTCCTCTGACAGCAAAGACAGACCATCATGTGGTGGGTGCTGGACATCTGCCTCGAGTATTTCCTACAGAATCTGAAGCACACCTGGGATTTAGCATGACAGTTATTTTGGAAAATATCTATTGTCATTCGTGATCAGCAAACCGAGCGTGTGAAAAAAGGAACTGAGGTCTAGGGGCACCAAAGGCTTCGTATATGCTGTAATAAGACCTTTCCAGTAGGATAAAAGCCAAATGTGAGACGTCCTCCCTTGGCTATCATCAGGTAACACTAAAGAAGAGTTTCTGCTGTTATGTTAAGATTGGATCTCCACATACAGAGGTGTTTGTCTCGAGCTGGTTCTACACATGCAATCCACCGATGGTGCAGGGCCCAATTTGAACAATCGCAACTATATGAAATAATTGATGTTTTTGGATGGCTATTAAGTAAGATATGTGTGGGTGTCATTTATACAAAACGTGGGAACAAGTGTGTCAGCTGTTTCTCCCCAAACTAAGAGGCCCTTCTGGTAATTACTGTGCCATTTGTGTTTCATGACTGAGATTTTCCAATGGGTAGTGTGTGTAATCAGTACAAAATGCTGTGAAACACTATAAGGTTGGCATTGTCATTAAACAAGCTGCATGCGGGCAGGCCCTCATGTGAGTAGATAGGTTAACAGATTGGTTAATAAGGCCTGTACAGACAGCGCACAAAGATCGGGAGTTGTGGATTCATGGCTTATGGGCTTATCTAGTGAATGGAAAATTGGGGATTGAAGCGTGTAGATTGACAAGTAATTTGCCCTTCTGTAGCCCCAGTGTATATACACATCAGAGCACCCCCTGTACAATATGAAGAGGGAATTGTGTATATTACAGTGGAATATTGCTGCCCTTGCAAAGAAAATCAGATGGGATAATCACATAATTTGTTTGCAAGAGATTTAGATGACTTGTGCTGAACTTTGTATATATTCAGAAATGTATGATATATCAGCTGTGGATGGAACGAGAGGTAGCCCTGTGGAGGTCTCCTGGTCTGGGTAGATTCATCCCTCAATTAGAAAATTGAGGCCCATGACATGGAGTCTTGTGCTCTCCAAGAATTATGCCTGGATATGGGGATTGGCCACAACATACTTGTTTCAAATAAAGACCTAAAATTCGTTTTTGAAAATTGATTTGCAATTTGCTAATTAAAATTATTTGCTGCTCAAGAGCAGGTGAGTGGCCCCATCTTTGCCTAATTCCCCTCTTCTCGTTCTATCCTTCTTTCTCCATTCTTCACTTTACCCCTCATCTTGCCCCCCGATGTTCTCCCAATCCTGGATCCCTTTCTTTCTTTCCGCTCTCCGTTTTCCTGTTTTCCCCCATTCCTGCCTGGCTCTTCTCACCCCTCCCTCACCTCCCCTGCGACACCATTGATTGGTGGAAGCCTAGCTTCCTCATCCATGTCTCTTGGAGCGGTATTTTGAGTTGCGTTGGGCCCGTGCAAGCGGGCCCGTGCAAGCGGACCCTGCTGCTGCCGCTCCAAAGCAGGTGAGTGACCCCATCTTTGCCTTCATGAAGACTAACATTAACATTAACATCCTGGCCTTGATGAGGTAGGTATTGTCGTTTTGCCCCCTCCGCCCCTCCTCCATTTTGTAAGCTTTCCTTTGCTTTCTTGCTCTTTCCTGCCTCCTTTTCTCTGCTTTCCTGCTCGTATCTTCCTCCATTCCTCTGTTTTCCTGCTTGTTTCTTCCTCCATTCCTCTGCTTTCCAGCATGTTTCTGCCTTCATTCCTCTACTTTCCAGCTCATTTTTACCTCCATTACTCTACTTTCCTGATTGTTTCTTCCTCGATTCCTCTGCTTTCGAGTTGCAGAGGGCCCGTGCAAGCGGACCCTGCTTCTGACACTCTAAAGCAGGTGAGTAACACCATTTTGCCTTCTACCCCCTGTTCTCCTTCTCTCCTTCCTTCTCCATTTTTACCCCTCCTCATCTTGCCCCCCCCATGTTCTCACTCTCCTGGATCCTTCTTTTCTCTTTCCTTTCCTCTCTCCAGTTCCCTGCTTTCTCCCGACACTCCCCGGCTCCCTCCCCCAACCCCCTGCGTCCCCTGCGACCCAATTGGTTTGGAGCAGCATTTCGAGTTGCAGAGGGCCCATGCAAGCATACCCTGCTGCTGTCACTCCAAGGCAGTTGAGTGACCCCATCTTTGACTTTATATCATCCTGGCCTTGAGGTAGGTGTTGTGATTTTGCCCCCTGCGTCCCCTCTTTCTTGCCCTTTCTTCCTCCATACCTCTGCTTTCCTGCTCATTTCCTCCTCCATTCCTCAGCTTTCCTGCTCGTTTTTCCTCCATTCCTCTGCATTCCTGCTCATTTTTGTCTCCATTCCTCTGCTTTCCTACTTGTTTTTTCCTTCATTCATCTGCTTTCCTGCTCGTTTTCCCTCCATTCCTCTGCATTCCTGCTTGTTTTTTCCTCCATTCATCTGCTTTCCTGCTCGTTTTTTCCTCCATTCCTCTGCTTTCCTGCAAGTTTATTCCTCCATTATTCTGCTTTCCTGATAGTTTTTTCCTCCATTCCTCTACTTTCCTGCTCATTGTTTCTTGCATGCCTCTGCTTTCCTGCTAGGTTCTTCCTCCATTCCTCTGCTTTCCTGCCTGTTTTTTCACTGTCTTTTTTCAATTTTTCTAGCGGTCTCTGTTGCACCTATGTGACCTCTCCCCTGCCCCAACACTTCCCCCACCCTGTGCCTGTGATTGGCTGATTCCCCTAGGGAAGTGTGAGAAACCTGAAGATGTCTCACCCGCTAGTCCCTGGAGATCTGTCATCCAGGTGGCCAGGACACAGCACGTCCATTACTATTGGATCCAGTTCCTGGGTTGGACCAGTGGGGCAGGATCACCTGGATGGGGGGTCTTCGGGGAGTGGAAGTGGGATACCGAAAGGTGAGCCACGGTTTCCCCCTACTTATCACACCTTTTCCCCATCCTACCCCATAGGATTTGTAGAAGCTCTACCCCCACCCCTTTTCCAACACAAACAATTTCTCACATCGTGAAAGGCAACGGACTAACACCAGAGCCATTTACCTGACATGTCCCAACACAAGGGTCAGGCAGATTCAAGCAATTGGTGATAACTAAACACACCTGACTGCCCTTCCCCTTCCCCACAGGGATGAAGGCGGAGCACAAGAGCACATTTTGAGCAAGGCTGAATGCACGAGGAAGCAGCTATTCCAGGATGGCAGTTCAAACGGAGAGGAAAGGCGGGGAGATCTGAAAGAATGACCAGGAGGGAATTACTCTTGCCCTTTTCAACCCAGACCTGCGAAACCTCTGAGAAAGAAAACGTAAAACCAGGAATCGCAGCTGGCGAATGGTGTGTCGGATGTCAGCAGTATGTGGAACCCTCCCGCACTGATTGCCAGGGGTCAGGGCAAAGCAGTTGCCATCATGGTACCCTCCTTGACTCCAGTGGCAAAGGAAACGCCAACGAGTTTGACGCAGCTGGTGAGTCGGAAGAAACTAATAGTGGACTGTACTGTGTTAGACTCAAGGTTGCAGTGGCAACATTGTATGGGAAGAAAGAAGATAATAGACAGAGGTCTTTTGTGAGTGAAAGCGGTACCAGAGTGGTCCGGTACCAAGTGGGTGCTCATTCGAAGGACTCTAACTGATACCCCTCTCCTGAAAGAAAGGAAAACATTGAACTAAGAACCTTTTGGCTAGCAAAACTACCAAGACCAAGAAGCTTAGGGGAGGCCAGCATGAACTGTGAAAGTGGTCATACGAGGGTCAAGCCAAATCCCTTGCACAGTAGAATTTCTTTGACATGTTGTGCAAACTACGTGAACTGTGATAATTGGCAGACGTGAACCCGACTGGCGGATGCCTAGTGAGGTAAAAAGTAAGATGACCGTGAACATTGTGATGACAAGCATGAACACTAAGGGACGTCCACAGTGAGTTGATGGTCTGAGCCCGATTAAGGGAGGCTAACGTTGAGAAAGGGATCAAAGCCCGGCTGAGGGAGATCCAAGGGTGAATAATCGTCCAATCTGAAGATTATCAAAAGGAACTTTTGTTTTGTGTTTATAACCATAAGGCCCTCTGAAGCAAGAGACTTTGCATGAAAGAGATTTGGGTACAGAAGGCCCTGATATTGTTGAAAGGAACTTAAGCTTGTGCCAGAGAAGCCCAGGAGTGTGCTGTGCTCTAGAGTCTCGTCTTGTCCCATGCTAAAACCATGGGGAAGGGAGACCACAGCCTCAGCATCCTGACCTACTATTTTGTGAACCCTCTTTTTTTTCTTGTGAACATTATGCCACACCATTTTGTAGCATAGCGGTAAGGATTGGCAATAGTTGTTTTTAGTATAGGCCCTCAACTAGGACTGTATTATTATTATGTGATGGTGGTAGCATGCTCCCATCTTAGATTTAGGTCTAAATTAGGTGTTAATCTCACCCATTTTTATAGTTTAATAAACACCATTGTACTGTGATTACATGTGTCTGTCTTACTTTGATACCATGCCTTCCTTACAGAAGCCAAAGCCTCCTCTGGAGACCAAGATGCTCTTTCCATCTAATGTCCTGTCCTTGACGAGGTAGGTGTTGTCCTTTTGACCGTGATCCCGCCTCCGTTTTATAATCTGTCCTCTGCTTTATTGCCCTTTCTTGCCTCCATTGCTCTGCTTGCCTGCTCATTTCTTCCCCCATTCCTGCTTGTGTTTTCCTGCATTCCTGAGCACTCAAGGTCTACTTCCCTCTCACTGCCTATCCCTTGCTGCCACCCTTGCTCTCAGCCCACATCCCTTCCCGCCCTCAACTGCGGATTGGTGTTCTGCAGCCCCCCCCCCCCTGACCTGGAACACCTCATTGCAACCACTCCCAGGGTAGTCTCACTGCCCGGGCAGTCCCTTTGGCGAATGACCCAGAGACAAAGGACAGCTCCTGCAGAAGCAGCTCCAGAGCGTGTTGGCCCGTGGTGCCGGCAGCCATCAACCAGCAGCTACTGACAAGGCAAGTGCCATTTCGGGCAGGGGGTACAGCCATTACTGCTCCTCACTAAATTGACAACCCAATCTAATTTCCATCGAATACTCTAATAGCTGGTTGTCTGATGCGTCTAGCCCACTGTTTGTATAGGAATCATATCTCACATTTGGCCTGATTATGTTAGACAGCCATTACTGTACTACCCCACCATCTCATTTCCCAATTCCCTACTACCTAGGCTGGTTGCTTATCAGCCATAGTCAGCATTACCTCCACTTGTATAAGGTGGAATTTCTTAATTGAGCCTCATTGTATAAGGTTACCATATGTTGCATCAAGCAGCAGTTTCCATTTTGGCCAGTTATGGATGGGGTAAAATTGTATTAGCTTGCGTCACATCTAGACAGAACTGTGAAGATAATCTGTGTTACATCTAGATAGAACTGTAACGATTAGCCTGGCATCACATCTAGACAGAATTGTGAATATTAGCTGGTATCACATCTAGACCGAATTGTGAATATTAGCTTGTGTCACAACTAGACCGAATTGCAAAGATTAGTTTGCATCACATCGAGATAGAGTTGTGAATATTAGCCTGCGCCACACCCAGATAGAATTGTGAATATTAGCCTGCGTCACATCTAGACAGAACTGTAAAGATTAGCTTGCATCACATCTAGACAGAATTGTAAAGATTAGCTTGCATCACATCTAGAAAGAATTGTGAATTTTAGCTTGCGTCACCCCCAGACAAAATTGGGAATATTAGCTGGTATCACATCTAGATAGAATTGTGAATATTAGCTTGCGTCACATCTAAAGCGAATTGCGAATATTAGATTGTGTCACAAATACACTGAATTGTAAAGATTAGCATGCGTCACATCTAGAAAGTGATGCCACTAACCAACCCTGCTAAAAGATCTCACCCTCTGCATACACCTCTCAAACTCTAACTAAACACAACCATACCTCTAAAGCAAAACAAACCGCATTCACGTCACTACATCGCAACAACAAACCAAACCACACATATCCTCGCACAACAGCACGACATCTACCAACCAAAAAGCACACCTAAGCTCAGTGAACGGTGTTAACCAAACTGAGGTTGCCAACAGCACATCACAGCTCTCTTGCTCTTTTCCCGCTCAGCCTTACTAGCAAATCCTACCCTCTTTCCTTCAGATCCACCAGAGTGCCAGGGGACCACTCCGGCGGTGATAGTACATGGTATAAATCTCCTTTAACATTAACATCAACATCATTATCAACCATTTTCACCTTGTGGCACTGTCTAGTCTTTAAGCAATATCACTCTGAGAGAAATGTGGCAGGTCATATAAGTCCATTCTCTGTACACTTACTTTTAGATAGATGGTACACCACTGCATTTTGCTAGGGTTAACTCGAGTTATTGATTAAATAAGGTCAGATGTAGTTTCCCTGTACTGACCTAATCTTATTTATGAGAGACTGCCTTGTATAGTGCCTGTGATGTCATGTCCGTAGTTCTGGGCATGCATTGGAGTTGGGTTGAGCTGACACAAAGTCGCATGACCTCCCTGGTGGCTGAAAAGTTTACCGAAGACTGCTAGCTCTGGTAGATATACATTTGTAATGAAGAATCAGTGGGAGGGAGAAATCGATTAGAACGCATTGGTTGATAAGATAGGTGATGAATGTCATTGGGTGGATGTGTGGGTGTATTTGTGGGGATGGGCAAAAGGATAGATGGGTGTGCTTGTGTGGAATGATTTCTGTAATTGGAAAGCGAGAGAGTGTCATAATTGGGTGGATTGATGAATGGTTGAAATTGTTTTGAATGCATGGGTATGAAAGGATAAGTGGATGAGTGTGATTGAATAGGTGTCCTTAAGTGGATGCATGGATGATATTGTGCCATACAAGTATGGGTGTGAAGGTGGATGTTGTATGTGACTAGGTTTATTGGTCGATAGGTGACAATGGGCCTCATTATGACCCAGGCACTAAGTGTTTAACGGCGCCGTAAAAGGCTGTGGCGCCGTTAAACACTTAGCGCCTAATTACGAGGTCCCTTTGCGGGACCCGACCTTAACGGCTGGTTTGACCAGCCGTTAAAGTAGGGACCCGCAAAGGGACCTTGGTGCTAATTACGGTACCGCAATTTGCGGTACCGTAATTAGCGCCTTCCCTATTCCCATTGAGCCCTATGGGGCAAAAATGGGAATGGGGAAGTGCCATGGCGGCATGGGGAATTACCGCCCCACCAACCTCGGAATGGGGTGGTAATTCCCCATTCCGCCATGGCGGACTCCGGCATGGACCATGGTGCTAATAGCACCATGGTTTAGCGCCGGAGTCCTAATGAGGCCCATTGGGTTGATAGATGGTGCTAAGATGGATTTCCATATCAACCCTTGGGGTGCATTTTTGGAGGCCAAGCTATCATTGTGAAGAGGAAGACACAGGACTCTAGCCAAAGCCAATCAAGGTAGTTAGCAGAGTGGCAAGGCTTAGACTCAGGAGGGGTATAAGAGTGGCTGAGGGCTACAATGAGACACACACAGAGCACAGCAATAATTCCAGTCAGACAGGTAAGTACAACAATATACAATGGTTTATTAGACCTTTAAAATACACACTAAGGTGTCAAACATCTAGGCAAGTATTGTCACACAACTACTATAAAATAAATATATACATTTACTCTTTCAAGAAGATAGGAAAGTATTTTATGCGAAACCAGTACAATACATGTAAGTAGTCAGATGCAGAAAACACAGTATAAACACTTAAGAGCCACACTAAAATAGTTTCCAATTATTAGTCCAGCCCTGAGATGATGTTGGCCTAATGCCCTAAAGTCATCAGTTCCAAAAGATATACTTGTTGGGTACATTTATTATGTGACTAGGTTGTGCCATTGGGTGGTGCCATTGGTTATGATTAAGAATTCCAAAAAGGTAAGGAAAGTTCAGGAAGGTAGCTCTCTCAATCCCAGTACACTAGCGTAGGCCCAGGAGGGGGATCCTTGTGTAGACCACCACTCATCTCATTCAGGAAAGAGAGGGATAGGGACAGGACTTTACGGCCATGTAAGCCTATGGAGGATAGGGGGGAAAGGAACAGGTGTGTTTTCACTTACCCATTCTTCTCCGATTTCTCCAGAGACCAGTACAGAGGTTCTGGATTCCATTGGGGACACATCCTTTTGTGCTTGGTCCAGTTGAGGTCCAGTTGAGGTAGGCTATGGGGTTGCAGGTGTAGAAGTCGTTTTCGGGTGTACCTGTATTACGTTTCTAGGCACTGTCTAGATTAACACCCTTAAAACGAAAGGCAGAAGAGATCTGCAGAGCAGGTGACCCCAGGAAACCTTCAGGAAGCGTAGAGGACAGGTTGCAATATATGTCACAGCGAACAGGCGGCGACAGGCGATCTTTGATGGGCAAACAAAGAAGCAGGCCCTGCATGGCTTCCGTTGGGACTGGAAAGATGAAAATGCAGGATCAGGCGTCTTGTAGCCCAAGTTGAAGATACTCCAAGTTCCAAGGATGTACTCCGAATAGCGGAAACTGCAGCAAGGTAGCCCTGGAGAGAGCTGGCCATTCCACCGGGCTGGTCTAGGGACACTTTCGAAGGCAGAGCAGGGACAGATCCTCAATCAGGGGTTGAAACTGGTTTTTCTCACTGGTCCTGGGGTCAAAGCACTGATGAGGGCTTTCTTGAGATCAGGACAATGGACGAGGGCTTCACCAGGACTGCACTGAAGTTGATGCTGTTCAGCTGCAATGGTCCTCCTTGGGTCCTCAGTGGGCTACACGTCTTTGTAGGGGTCTTGGCTCCAACAATGATCAGTCGAATGGCTACAGAAGTCCTCCTTTTATACAAGATCTGAATTGGAAGCTCACTCAGGTCCAGCAATGACAAGAATGTGCACCATTCAAACTGGCATTGACTATCCAATCATGGATAGCTACTGCCTCACAATTTGCCCAGCAATAGGCACTCAGGAGGTTGGATGTGGACTCAGACGAGACAGTCCAGACCGCAAATCTGGCCACAGACAGCAGAAGCTTTGCCTATGAAAAACCATATGATATATGGCAATTCTGGACCTGAAGGGGCCAGAAGAAGGCCAAAGAAAAAACATGGCCAAAGGACAGACAAAAATCTCACTGCACAGCCATTTTAGAGTGCAAACCACTCTTAGTAGCCCTTCATGGTACTTGCAAAAGGGCATGAGTAAAAAGAAAAAACACTGGAGAGAAATATCTGCTGCCACCAACCCATCTTAACGCATTGCTCTTGTAACCACAAAGGTACAAAAGAAAAATGTATAAAGATGCAAAGTGATGTGTGGAGCTTTAGGTTTGAAAATCCAAGAAATTTACTAAGAGAGACAGTCTCCCAGTACTGATAGTCTTATGAACAGATCCGTTTCCCCATATAATTGGCACAAAGCAAGGGAAGTAAAGCACAAGGCTTTGCATACCTCCAAAATGTCAGGTCAACAGTCAAAACAAAGCAAAAAGACGGGGTGCCCCATAGAAATCTATGGGAGTCGCGCAGAAAAACTAAATCTTTCCTAGAGGATGAGTTCATTAGGTGGATGGATGGCTGCTACTGGATGAGTGAAACTGTTGCAGGCATACTAGGAATACAGGGTCATAAAACACATAAGAGTGCAAAGCTCTTAGAATACACAATAGGCACCAAATAACTTGGAAGGTCCTAGGCAGCATGGACGACAACAGTTAGCTTGAAAAGGCATATCGAGCATATACACACTTCTTAAATGCTTTAGGAGAATACAAAGGCATAAGGTTATCTAAAGCGCAATAGGAGGAATAAATAGAATTTAAATGTTACAGTTACCTAGGTGTGTGGGTGTCAGTGGGTGGACTGTGTAGTTTCAACACTTTCTCTAGCATAATACCTCCACCCGGGTCTGAAAACACTCCTGCAATACAAATGGAATTTGGGCTCAGTTGAAAGTAGTGTTCTGCCCAGGCCCACCCCCATTGGGGACTTGTAACTCCAGATTCCCTAGCTTTAGGCAGATAACAAAAAACCATGACAGGGCGTTTCTCCAGATAATGCATGGGGGCCCAATGAGGGTATGACATACAAGGAAAATGTAGGGCATTATATTGGTGAGGTTGGTTGGCCATGAAGTCAGTCTCTGGAAGACTAGTGCATTTTCAACAGGTGGGGTAAAGGCGTGTTGGCACAGCATATTGCCTAGGTCTTGAAGACAGTCTAATAGCACTTTATGCCAGATTTGTCCTTCTTCCAAGCACTGTAATAACATGTGTTATTATTACCCCCATTCATGCTATTCAATGTATCCACCTGGGAAAGATAACAGGCTGTGACTGCCCCTGTTGTGTGGAAGATAGTAAAGTAAGGCAACGGGCCTGGTGCAGGTCAGCGTCATTAGTAGTCAATGTACTCGGTAAGTACAAGCTCAAGGACATGTGGTTGCTAAGTGATGTTCACAGCAACATGTATAACAGTTCCGCCGCAACATCCAAACGTGACATCGCCCACCTACAACCTCACCTCTATCCGAACATTCTGTACTTTCTGCCCCTCCTCCCCCAAAATACATGCAGAAGACAGACCCTTTGCGCAAATCCCCGCCAGGACTTATTGCTTCAATTTGCAAACATACAGCAAAGTCGTACGTTAGCATCCATCTACGATTTTCAGTTGGGTTTGGTCTTTACATGTTGGGTGCATACAGACATGTTGGCCATCTACTACCTTGCAATGTGTCTTCGTCCACACCTCTTCATAGTTCTGCCTGCCACTTTCAATTACAAGCCCACCCTTCTGTGGCTGTCAACTCTTAGATCACTTTGGAAGTGTCCAAGATCATTCCTTTCGAGGAGACAGCATTTTGGATCACAAGTTCAATTTGTGAGATTCCTTGCTGGACCCAGTGCTTCTTTTGATAGTAATGAAGGTGCTCACTCTCTCCAATTCTGTAGTCACTTCTACAGTAGTCAAAGGATTGTAGGTGCCCTTCTAAGGAACTAGTTCCCTCTTTACTAAAGTCTACCTTTCTCCACATAAGAGAGCCCCTATCAAATAGTGGTGGCACATTTGTTTTATTAAATCTCATTTGGGTATCACCCCTGTCATTTGTGTCAAAATGTCCCACGTTTCTATTGCCACCTTATTGTTGTGATTCCTATATAGATTGGGACAATATGATGCTACTAGTGTCAGGGCTGTATTCGTGTGCATTCTGCCACTACCTTCACCTCAGCTGCCAAGTAGCAATTGTACAAATCCAGACAGACTAGTCCCCCCTCCACATATTGATTTTTAGGTGCAAAAAGAACATGTTTTTGCACTCTGGATTTGTTTTGCTTGCCCAGTTAACCCTCCTCACCTCCATCTGGTATTGTTGAAGTATTGATTTAGGCTACCAAATAAGGAATGCCTGAAAAATATAAAACAATCTCAGGAGAACCTTTACTTTTACCAAAGAGTTTATGTCAAGTAAGAAAGAAACCATCCCTTTCCTTTGTGTAGGTCTGATCTTATTTAAGCAATATGCCCCGAGCGGCGGGGGCATTGCCGAGTCAGGTAATGACCTGGGGCCCATAGTTATAGGCCCGAGCAAAACGAGGGCCTTACCGAAGGACCTGGGCATTACCTGACTCGGTAATGCCCCCGCCGCACGGGATATATTGCTATTAGTACCCCGGCCTGCAAGATATGCGTGACCAGGGCACTAAAAAAAAAATGTCTGTCCGAAACGCTGCAGCATTTTGGGACAGAAAAAAAAAACGACCAAGAAAATGGCCTCCGGGAAAGGGAAAACTGAGTCAGTTTTCCCTTTCCATGGCGCCATCGTGAGCGGACGCGCTGGGAACAGAATTGTTCCCAGCGCGTCCGCTCCCGAAAGACCACAGAGAAGAAGGTAAGTGGGGTTGGGGGGTAGGGGAGGAAAAAGAAAAAGAAAAAAAGACGCACCAGAATCCCCGGCGGGGGACGATGGTAGCCTCCAGCCGTGTGGAGGCGCAGAGCGGGGATGGCCCCGCTTCGAGCCTCCACACGGCTGAGGGCTGCCACGCCGCCCGCAGTGGACAAAGGAGGCAGAAGGTAAGTGGTGTGGGGAGGGCAGGGAGGTGGGATGGAAGGAGAAGAAAAAAACATTTTAAAAAACGCTTACCTGAGTCCCCGGCGGGGGGCGAAGGCAGCTTCTCCACTGCGTGGAGGCTTGGAGCGGGGATGGCCCCACTTCGAGCCTCCTCATTGGCTGAGGGGCTGCCACGCCCCCCGCTGTGGAAAAGGCGGCTGGAATCCCTGACGACAATCGAGGGATTCTCGGCTGGGTAGTGACCCAGTGTGAGCCAATCAGAATGCGTGTTGCATTCTGCTTGACTCTCGCCGGGTACTAATGCAATAAACAATCGGGGATAATTAGCACTGTACCTATTTGGGGCTGATAAGTGTTCTGAGATATTGGATCAATTTCTTCACCCACCTAAAGAAAACTTGGAGTTGGTCCCGGGACTGTTCGATTTCAAATGTTAAAAATACTAATGCTCACTTTAAATCCTGACACTCTCCCTAACCCTGCTAACCGGACAAATTTTTTAGATGATTTTATATTTATTTGACTTATTTTTATTCACATGTT
This sequence comes from Ambystoma mexicanum, assembly GCF_040938575.1. Classification (NCBI taxonomy): domain Eukaryota; kingdom Metazoa; phylum Chordata; class Amphibia; order Caudata; family Ambystomatidae; genus Ambystoma; species Ambystoma mexicanum. Next base: position 1,296,441,036 of record NC_090922.1, on the reverse strand, counting down.
TTATATTGTGGGAACCTAACTGTGAGGCATTAGAGCAGAGAACCAAATAAATAGAGCACTCCTAATTTAGAGTGAACCGTTATTTGGAAAACAGAATATAGCCTTCAGTGCAGCTACAGTTTGCAAGATGGTCAATATCATATCTTCTAAGAACAAGCATATTTTGTGCTCAGTGGTGATCCCCTTTATTGAGACATTGCTCTGAATTAGATCCACAAATGGCTCCAATGCGAAGGTCAAAACAACAAGTGATAGAGTTCCTGTAATGTCCTGTAATTGCCTCAGAGAAAAGATAACCTGGGATTAATGTGATGTCATTAAGAGAATGCTTCTCCAGTGAGAGGAATGTTTATGTATTCATTTGAAGGATGCTGTCCCAACTCATGCAGTTATTATGATCCAGCCTGGGTGGTGGGAGCCAGTGGGCTCATTAAGATCGCCTACCAACCTAATGATATACACCATCAAGAAACTTGACGCTCAGTTCAGCCATTTCACCATTGACTCAATCACAATCCCAGTACTTGACACGGTAAAAACACTAGGCGTCTACTTAGACTCCAATCTATCCATGACCAGACAAGTAAACGCCATTGCCTCCTCGGCCGCTTACCATGCAAAACTCCTTAACGCAATCAGACCTTATCTGTCAAAAGACACTTGCACTAACATAGCCAGGGCCATAACCGGCTCGCGACTTGATTACTGCAATATTCTTTTCCTTGGGACCTCCAACAAAAATCTTGAGAATCTCCAAGTAATACAGAACAATGCCCTACGCGCTGCACAAGGCATTGCCAAGAGAGAGCACATCACCGCTGCCAGAAAAGCTTCCCACTGGCTCCCCATAAAGGAGAGGATCTTATTCAAGGCTCTAAGCATCACCCACAAATGTGTCCATCTTGCCGCCCCAATGTACCTTTCCCAGAGGATCCACCTGGTCTCCTCCATAAGACCCACTAGATCACCCTATGCCAGCATGCTCTCAGTACCCAGGGTAAAAAGGACCAGAGCAGGGGGCTCCAGTTTCCCGTACCTCGCTGCCGTACACTGGAATACCCTTCCTAGCTCCCTGCGCTCTGAACCCTCACTGACCGCCTTTCGGAAAACCCTGAAAACGACCCTGTTCATCTGACAATTACATGGCCTAGCCCTCATAATTGTATTGTATGATGTATTATGTGGTATATCTGATCACAGGTCACTGCCTCACTGTAACCCAAGGCACAACCTGCACACATTGTAACTAAGTCTTCCTTGCAAGTAACAGTGCCACAATGCCCCTGGGCTGCCTGCGCGCTATATAAATTTAATAAATAAATAAATATAAGCTCTTGTCATTCATTGTATCCTGCACTGTTTCCTGAAGATCTAAATAAAGAAATCTGAAACATCACTTCTGCCTCCAGAGATATACCTTTTAACCGTGTGGCACTGGTGAATACCACAGTCCAGATGGAAGATATCAGTAAGTGCTCTATTGACCCTGTCCCAGGCAGAGGAATGAGTGAAGTTAGCTAGGAACATATGTTTCCTTAGAGGCCAAAACTGAACTTTTCAAGCCTGCATTTAGAAACCCCCAATCTACCACTCAAGCACTTTCTCTGCATCACATGCTAACAAAACGGCTGGATTAGGGGTTCGGCTGGGTTTTTCTAGCAGGTGAAGTACCCTTCTAATATCTTCAAATGTATTAATGTGCATTATAAGCCCATATTGTTCAGGGCCTATCAAGTATGGTATCATTCCATGAAATCTATTGACTAGGAGACGTGTACATTTGATAAGAGCAATGATCATACACGACGGGGCTTATTCATTCCCCTCTGTAAAGGAATTAAACCAATCCACCAGAGCCTTTGAGTGGAGCAAGACTCTTGTAAAAGGATGCAGAAAGCTCATCAGAAAATGGACTCTTATTGGCTTTCGAGTGTGAAAGCCTAGGCAGCGTCACAGAGTCCAACTGAGCCCCCGCATGTTTGGGACAATCCTCTCTTCTTTGTATATGTTTTAGTACAAGCTGCTTAAGGCCTGCTGTGTAGGCATTGCATCCCTTCCCTCAACCCCGCTGGCATCCTGTATAGTTTATATTGCACACTTTCACTTGCTGTGTTTTGAGCTTGTACCCCAGCATACTGCCTGCCTGGATGTCCTGTTCATAACACATCTGTTTTAAAACAAGCCCTTTAATGAAAGTTGATGACTGGAATGTTTTGAACTAATCATAACATCTTGCTTTTCTCGTGACAACCTACCAGCTCATTGTTTTCCAGCCTTCCCTGCCATTACAGAAGGTGAAAGACTGCATGCAAATCAGGCTTGGCCGCACCCCAAGAAGGTGCAGTCCAGACTGAAATGCACAGTGACATCCCTTCAACACATAATTACAAGCAGGTCCAGACATGTTTAATTATCATTGGACATCATCAGTGAGGTGTAGTCTGGGTCTCTAGGAAAAAACAGGCTTGGGAAGTACATCTGGGCATACCAATCACAATGATGTGACATTTGCACAATTGAAGGATGAAGGCTGGAAGGTTTTAAATTAATCATAACTTCTGGCATTGCTGTAGGAAACCTTTCAGCCTGCCATGCCATTATGCAAAGAGGAAGACCAAAGTCAAACATCAGGCTTTGTCCCATCCAAAAAGAGGCAGTCCAGCCCAAACAGCCATGTCCCATCATTTCTGTACGAGACCACAAGCAACACCAGACATGTTATGGCCTTATCGGAAGTTAAAAGATAGTTGTACCTTGAGTCTCTGGGCACAGTCGGCTTCAGGCCCACATTTGGGAATACCAGTCATTTGTACAACTGAAGGTTGATGACGGAAAGGTTTTGAATTAATCCTTATCTGTGGCATTGCTGTGGGTGCACTTCATAAACCAATGTAAAAGGAGATCAGTAATTCTGCCACTATGACCATAACGTTCAAAAGTTTTCCTACACAGGGCGCTGTTACACCAAGTGCCCAGTCCTGGTACTATACCCGCTCCACCCAACCCACTGGATAATGTACCCTGTGGATAATCCAGTAGTAAAAGTGGTCGAGGGTCCCATGCTTGTTTCTCGCATTGTAAGACTTCCTAGAGTGAAGTGTGAAGCCAGGAGCAGGAGACGGATTAGCTCACCTCCTGCATTCAAAGTGACCCACAGCCATGCACAGCATCAACGACATGTCCTTCCCTAGTCATATATGATTATTCACCTATAGAAAGGCAAACAGAGGCATGCTTATAAAGCATTTCTTTATTGTATGGCTCTGTGTTATTTGTCCTCTTTCATCTGGAGGATCATATTACCCACCCTGCAGTCCATTTTCAGATTTGTCTTAGAACTTGCTTTTGGACTCATCACTTCCTGACCATCCCCCTTGAGCTGCAGGTAATGTACTCCAGGAACACATGGCTCTATCCCCAGGGTACAAGCTCTTGGGCCACTCATCCAGGAGCTCGAGGACACAAAGCAATGATGAGTCCGTGTGAGCCGAGTGGGTGTGGACTTCGCTGAGGTGACTTGACTGAACTTCCCTTTGAAGAGCACTTTCACTTTCTTGATATTTACAATGCAATCCATTCTGGTAACGTGACCTTTTGGCGAGTGAGGCGAGGAAAGCTGTTTGCATGTACCTTCACTTGGTGCTAGACAGATGGCAGGGAAAAGCCCCATTCCTTTATCGCTGCCCCTCCCAAAAAATATTAGATTCCATTGCCAGACTTTCGAAATGCTCTTATCTAATGGTTATCAATGTTGGCTCTGGTAGAGCCGAAGCCTCAGAGGTCGAAGTGAGCTGCTTTTATTTATTATCTTTGAACAGTTACATCAGTTTCTATAACCATTTTAATTATTATGAAACTGTTCCTTTGGAAGAAGAAGCATACCTCTTAATTTTATCACCCCATAGAAGTTACAGGTTAACTGAAATCTGTGTAAAGGTACCATCATGCAGCCTGAATTACTGGCCTGTCATCCCAGACAGGAAGAGATGGAGAAAGAACAATAAGAAGAAATGTTTTGAAAACGTATCAAGAAGTTATCTTAGGTTAATTGCTTAGACACTATAGTTGATAAAGGTCCAGGCAATTTGCAAAGGAAGCTATTTAAATATTAGGTGGCTTTATGTGACATCATGCCATCCGACAACTGTAGTAGGGGCCTTAGTGGCTAGTTGCTTGGACTAAGTGATGCATTCCTGGGTGGTACTTGAAAGAAACATATTAGCCGACTCCAGGTGGCACAAACTGATGGGTTTCTGGACGTAGCAAAAGTGATCCAAGCAGCTTGCAGGAATCCTATGCTACTTCCAGTAAGGAATTCATTTATAAATGTTCAGCATCATCTTCAGATCAATATATATCCCAGGACAGAACCTTTGGTCTATAGAGAATCACAGACTATTTAACCCTAGGACTCTAAAGACATTTAGTTTTGGGACCCAGGCTCCGAATGAATTACCAAATTCATGGCAGCGCAAGAGTTTCTAGTTGCTGCCCCCTACTGAAACGGTATCGGTTCAGATACATGTTAGGTGTGGGTACCAGAGAAGGGATGATCCATGAGTAGAGGCGACGTATAAGTGTTTTAACCGGCTGATTAGCTGAGAGAAATAAATGACGAACAATATAGGACCACCTTCTTTATCCCGTTCCACCCACTTGGTTGTCCATCTTCTCCTCTGAGAAAGGAGGTGGTAGCATCAGGGGGAGAGGCTGGAAACCACGAGGAAGTGGTAAATCGAAGAGTGAAGAATGAGGTGGTAAAATTAAGGGCACTGCAGGAGGTGCTAAGAGCTAAGTAAGTGGAGAAGGAGATAACCACAAGGACTTACATAGAGGAGGTATAATAAGGTGGCAAGAGAAATACCGACATTGATGGCCAAAGGTGGTATAGACAGTGATAATGAGGAGCCAGCGTTACTGCAGCAAGGAGAGAATATAGTGGTCTAGAGAAAGTAGTGCCTTGAGTAGACTGGTTTTGCGCTGGTAGGAGTAAGTGGTGAAGGTGATGTAGACAAGTGGATGACAACAAAAGAGTATAAGGACAGGATAGCATCAGGAGCTGAAGAAAAACAGAAGAGGATGAATCAGAAATATCACTTGGAGAAGAGGGGGCTGATAAGAAGGTGGTCATGGAGGTTCCACTACATCTGAGATGCAAGAGAAGAAGAATCAGAAAAGACCACTGGCAAGGCAGGATCTCAAATGCCCCTCTGCAGCTCTCCCTGCGGTCTACACAAACTGTCCCTCCTTCTTGCACAACTTCACACCTGAGAAAAATGTAGGTCATAAGACCCCCGGAAAGACTGACAAACCCCTGTGGAACTGTAAGGATTGGGATGGACAATCCAGAGGCCAGCAAGGTCTGAGAGCCAGGGGATACTAGACATGTATTTGTGGGTTAGTCTCTCAGGGGAAGGGACCTGACTAGGTCAAGGAGAGGAACTGCCTTAAACATGTATTAGTTTCTTTGGCATGGTTCCCCTAATATTTCAGTTGGCCCTCCTTTTAACAAACTCAAATAAAAGCTTTGAACTCTTATGTGTGGTCTTGGAGTGCTTCTTGGTCTCGGGCAACTTTTTACAGGTTCCACATGGTAGCCTGCTCTCAGCCATCCCTTTCCAAATTATATGTCAATATTTATGTCTGCCCCCTCCTCCACTTAATTCCCTCATTTGGCCTATGCTGGTATTCCTATGTGGATGACATAGTCAGCTTGACTCGCCTGTTTATGAGGTCTCAGGCCAGCTACCAAATCACTGGTATTTGCAAGGCCCTGCCCTTGATCCCCAGGAAATCCAGAATTGCCTTCAAGATCTGTTCCCTGGTATACAGCTCTATACACAGTCAAGCCATGTCATATCATATATTTAAAACACTCACAATGCATCTACATAAACACTCTCATTCATTAGACGACTGCACTGTCTAAACACCTTTTATAAAAACAATTCCTCCTCACCTAACTCCTGCCGCTACTCTGTGTATCTCTGTATTTCTATTTGCATTTATTGAAGTTATATAGGGGTTTCATCAATTGTTACGTAACACATTGACTGAACAAAATGGACAAAAACTACAGTATCAGCATAATAGTATACTAAGAAGAAAGCAAGTGATCTTAAAGCAAAAATCAGCAAATTGCAAGAGAAGGAAAAGCCAAATGTGAAGACGTAAGGCATTATTGTCATGCCCTCCATCTGACCCACCAGTGATCCCAGGTCCCCCTCGGCCCGAATACACCCCCCACTTACCTTCCAGGGCTCACGTTGGCGGTCAGGCCATTTCGCACACAGCTACAGCAGCAGCTTCACGCTACCACTCCACAGTCACGACTGCGACCGTTCCTCCATTGGCAGTTGCCGTGGAGATTAGGCCATCAGAAGATCAAGGTCGCTTCCTCGCATCGTGTTGCTGGGCCTACCCGATCTCGTGACCTGAACTCGCGATCACGTGACCTGAACTCGCGATCACGTTACCTGAACTCGCGATCACGTGACCAGGAAGCGAACGGTACTTAAGTAGTGAAGTGCTTCAGTACCGCGCTTCACAGCTGTTTTCTTGGAGACCCTGTTTGGCCTGCGATTCTTACCCTGTTTCATGACTGATCTTGGACCAGGCTAACTCTTCTCGGAACTCTTTTTGGATTACGCTCTATCTGTACTTTACCGGCTTGGACTGATACACTTGGCTCTTGACCTCGGATCGTCGTTACGGACTTCTTTTTGGATCCCACCTTTCATTGTTCCGTCAGTTTGGACTGCTACCCTTGGCTCTCGACCCTGGATTGTTGCCACGGACTTCTTGTGGATTACCCCTCTTCACAGAATCTGGAGCATTGTATGAACTACAACTCACCATCACCTTTCTCCCCCAGGTATGGTCTGGTGTGACTACCAGTGAGTGTCTCCTATTCGGGACCTTTGCCTACGTGAGCCCCGGAATTCCTCCTTCTGTCAATTCCTGGTAAGATCCTTCCTGTTTTTTGGCTACCTGTGCATTACCCGGCTTGCTTGGTACTTAACGCTGTTTTCCTTCACAGCTTCCGTGGGGCTTCCAGTACTTTGCGGTTCCGGATTTTTTCTCCACCTGTGGCCTCAAAGGTTGCATAGAGAGTGAATCTGTCATTCTCCCTGTGCGGCACTTGGGGACGGAGGTCTCACATATCTACACGACACTCAAGTTACAACAGTCTGTGAAGCCTTGTCGTGTCAGGTATGGAGGGTACCGCAGAGGACCCCATGGCTGCTATAATCCAAGCAATCACGGTATTACAGGCCGACATGGTCGCTGCCAACACAGCAATCCATCAACGCCTTGATTTATTGCAGAGTGCCCAACATCCCTTGCCCGCGGACCCAGAGCTTGGAGACGCTGCTCCAGTACCAGTGCCACCTCCTCCTGTAACCCCGGCTCCTACTGCCCCTACTTCCGTTCCCGTCGTTCTGCCCTCTCCTTTTCCCTTGGCAGCCCCGGAAAGGTTCCATGGAGACCCCAGAAAGTTCAGGACCTTCCTTAACCAATGCAAACTACACTTTCTATGCCGGCCTCTTGCTTTCCCTGATCCTACCACTAAGGAGGCCTTCACTCTATCACATCTGGCGGGTACAGCTGCGGCATGGGCAAACCCCCTATTAGAAAACGACCACCCCGCTCTCTATGATTTCGACCAACTGGTATCGGGGATGTCACGAGTATTTGACTCCAGAGCTACTGGAGCTTACCCAGGGTAGGGGGTCCCTCATCGATTACATTACTCGATTTAACCAACTAGCGGCCGAAACATCATGGCCAGAAAGTAAGACGGCAGTGGTCTTCTACAGAGGGTTAAGAAATCCCATGAAGGATGCATTAGCTGTGGTTCCGTCCCTGCCCGTCCAATTCCCGGCCGTTGTGGATCTGACCCTTCAAGTAGACGCACGGCGTTCTGAACGGAGAGATGAGGCTGGATTTCCCCATTCCACAGGCCCTGCCATCTCTTCGTCCACCTCAGAAACCACCGGGGAGCCTATGCAGATTGGAGGTATCAGGAGTCCCATCACATCTAGGGAAAGGGAATGTAGAAGAGCAGAGAATGCCTGTTTTTATTGCGGGTTGGGTGGCCATTTCGTGAAAGAATGTCCCCGGAGACCGAAACCCAAGAACCAGGTTTTTCACACAGCTCGACCCTAGACACGGGGGGAGGGTCGAGCTCCTCATGTTCCTCCCCGGATCCAGTCCCGATGTTTGGCAGAATTAGACCCATCCAAGAACAGGCCACTCTGCAGCCCACCACTGGCATCATCCACCCCGTAGTGATCACTCTTGATTCAGGGGCTTCCAGGAACTACATTGATATTACCTTAGCCCGAGCCTTAAACCTGCCCTTGGTAAACAAGAATCGACCCAAACTGGTACAAGCAGTTGATGGGACAGAACTCGCGTCTGGACCCATCAGACAACAAACAGCACCACTCATACTGACGATTCAGTCCGTCCACAAGGAAACCATACATTTCGATTTGATAGCCATGCCCCAGTTCGGTGTTATATTAGGAATGCCATGGTTGCGGGATCACAATCCGCACATTGATTGGGGTACGGGTCACGTGCATTTTGAATCCGAACTGTGCCAGAATTTTTGTCTCCCCATGAATGGAGAGGAGAACACGCATGCATCAGCGTTGGCCGCTATTGCCCGACTCAGTATCACAGAAAACAGTGCTCCGTCTGATCCGCATGTAGTGGGTTTAGTCACCGCAAACATCCCTGCGGAGTACCAGGACTATGCTCCGGTGTTCGATCAAGGTTCTTCTGAAACCCTACCCCCACACCGTCCCTATGATTGCCCGATTGATCTGACCCCTGGGGCTTCTATACCCTAGGGTCGTATCTATTAGTTGTCACAGTCCGAAGACCAAGCCCTCAAAGAGTACATAGAAAAATCTTTGCGCCTGGGTCACATACGCCCTTCCACGTCTTCAGCTGCCAGCCCGATCTTTTTCGTGCCTAAAAAAGAAGGCGATCTACGTCCGTGTGTGGACTACCGCCGTCTCAATGCCATTACCATTAAAAATCGGTACCCAATACCTCTTATCACTCCGCTATTGGACCGATTGACCCATGCCTCTATCTACTCCAAGTTGGATTTGAGAGGTGCCTACAACCTTGTCCGCATTCGAAAGGGGGACGAATGGAAGACCGCATTCTGTACACGATACGGCCTATATGAGTATGCGGTCATGCCTTTCGGACTATGCAACGCCCCAGCCACCTTCCAGCACTTCATGAATGATGTGTTTTGTGACATATTGGACATATACGTGGTTGTATATCTTGACGATATCCTCATCTTTTCCCATACCCTAGAAGAACATATGCAACATGTTCGAGACGTACTGTCCCGGTTACAAAAACACTCACTCTAGGCGAAACCTGAGAAATGCCAATTTCATGTGACCAATATCGAGTTCTTGGGGTTCAACATCACACCTGGTGGCTTGGTGATGAATTATTCCAAGGTTCGAGCGATCCTAGAATGGCCGACCCCGCAGACCCTGAAGGCATTACAGTCGTTTCTTGGTTTTGCCAACTTCTACCAGCGTTTTATCTCTGGCTTCTCCTCCATAGTATCACCTCTCACCTCCCTCACCAGTCCACATGTCCCTTTCAAATGGCTGGAGGTACATCAGCAAGCTTTTGAGGATCTAAAAAACGCCTTCACCAACGCCCCTGTCCTCCAGCATCCTGATCCTGACCTGCCTTTCATTGTTGAGGCGGATGCCTCCTCTTTTACACTAGGGGTAGTTTTGTCACAAGTCTGCTCCGCTACTGGACGCCTACACCCTGTGGCCTTCCATTCCCACAAATTCAACTCCACGGAAGCCCACTATACTGTAACCGAGAAGGAGCTTCTGGCGGTGATGGATGCCTTTCGCACTTGGCAACACCATCTCTTGGGGGCCAAACACAGGATCACTGTGTTTACAGATCACCGGAATTTACAGGACCTGGCCTCCCTGAAATGTGTGAACAGCAGGCAGGTCAGGTGGCGCCTGTTTTTTGCAGCCTTCAACTTTCAAATTAAACACCGTTCTGGTCTGACGCACGGTAAAGCCGATGCGCTGTCTCGTTCCCCCGGGGGGGGGTTTCGCTACCTATCTTTCCCGACACTCTCTTGTCTCATGAGAACGTTGTATGCACATGTACACCTCCTTTGGCATTGCTGGACGCAATCCGTACTTGGGTCCAGCAACATCCCAAACAGCTATCCGAATGGGACCCTGTGTACTGTGACGGGCTACCATATGTACAGAATCGCCTAGTTCTGCCTACCACTGATACCAGATATCTGGCTTTGGAATGGTCTCATGACGCCCCCTTCAACGGCCACCCAGGCCAGGTCCGTACCCTGGACCTACTGAAACACTGGTGTTGGTGGCCATCCATGAAACGAGATGTCTGCTATGTAAACACATGCGCAGTATGTGCTCAAAGTAAACACTGCAGGGGTCGTCCGTTTGGCCTCTTACAACCACTACCTATACCACCCAAGCCCTGGCACACATTGACCATGGATTTTGTGACTGATTTACCTAGGGTTCAGGGTTACGACACAGTCTGGGTGGTGGTTGATGCTTTCACCAAAATGGCCCGTTTCATCCCCTGCCGGGGTATTCCGTCTGCCCCTATGTTGGCCAAGCTGTTCTTTGAATCTGTCTTCTGTCTCTTTGGTCTGCCTTCTGTGCTCATTTCTGATAGGGGGTCCCAGTTTACGTCCCGGTTCTGGCGTGCCTTGACCAGGTTGCTTGGTATTGATGTACGGTTTTCCTCGGCTTACCATCCTGAGACCAACGGTCAAACTGAGAGAACCAACCAGTCCATGGAACAATACCTGCGTTGTTTGACGCTGCAACAACAACCAACCTGGTTGCAGGTCGTTCACTTTGCTGAATTTGCCTACAATAATGCTGTGCATTCCTCCACCGGTTCCTCCCCCTTTTACGCTGTGTATGGCCAACACGCCCATGTTCTCCCTGTTCCTGACTCTTCTTCTTCTGTCAACCCAGCCGCAGCTGCCTGTGTTAGAGATATGTCCTCTATCCATGCCCAGACCGTAGTTCACCTCCAAGAGGCCCGGTCATCCATGAAAGCTTTCGCTGACTCGAAACGTAGTTCTGCCCCGTTATATGCTGTGGGTTCCCGGGTCTGGTTGTCCACCCGGCATCTCCGTTTAGCGGGTTGTCGGAAACTTCTGCCTCGTTTTGCGGGCCCTTATGTGGTTTCCCGAGTCATCAGTCCTGTGGCCTATCGCCTTGTGCTTCCGTCTTCTTGGCGGATTCACCCTGTTTTCCACACGTCCCTCCTCAAACCTTGTCCTGCCTCCTCCCGCCTCCGTTCCCCGGTTTCCCCGGTGTCCCTGGATGCCCCTGATGTCTTTGAGGTTTCCGGCATTTTGGGTTCCCACCTCCATAGGGGCAAGTTGCAGTACCTGGTAGACTGGTTGGGCTACGGTCCAGAGGAGCGGTCTTGGGTCTCGGCTTCGGATGTCCGGGCCCCCCGGTTGGTTGCTCGGTTCCATCGGGAGCATCCTTCCTGCCCACGCGGTCGTGGGCCTTTGCGGGGGGCTCTGTCATGCCCTCCATCTGACCCACCAGTGATCCCAGGTCCCCCTCGGACCGAATACACCCCCCACTTAACTTCCAGGGCTCACGTTGGCGGTCCAGGCCATGTCGCACACAGCTACAGCAGCAGCTTCACGCTACCACTCCACAGTAACGACTGCGACCATTCCTCCATTGGCAGTTGCCATGGAGATTAGGCCATCAGAAGATCAAGGTCGCTTCCTCGCATCGTGGTGCTGGACCTACCCGATCACGTGACCTGAACCCGCGATCACGTGACCTGAACTCGCGATCACGTGACCAGGAAGCGAACGGTACTTAAGTAGTGAAGTGCTTCAGTACCGCGCTTCACAGCTGTTTTCTTGGAGACCCTGTTTGGCCTGCGATTCTTACCCTGTTTCATGACTGATCTTGGACCCGGCTAACTCTTCTCGGAACTCTTTTTGGATTACGCTCTATCTGTACTTTACCGGCTTGGACTGATACACTTGGCTCTTGACCTCGGATCGTCGTCACTGACTTCTTTTTGGATCCCACCTGTCATTGTTCCGTCAGCTTGGACTGCTACCCTTGGCTCTCGACCCTGGATTGTTGTCACGGACTTCTTGTGGATTACCCCTCTTCACAGAATCTGGAGCATTGTATGAACTACAACTCACCATCACCTTTGCCTAAAATCTGGTTCAGTCCTGCCTGCAGGTCTCCCCAGGTGTGGTCTGGTGTGACTACCAGTGAGTGTCTCCTATTCGGGACCTTTGCCTACGTGAGCACCGGAATTCCTCATTCTGTCAATTCCTGGTAAGATCCTTCCTGTTTTTTGGCTACCTGTGCATTACCCTGCTTGCTTGGTACTTAACGCTGTTTTCCTTCACAGCTTCCGTGGGGCTTCCAGTACTTCGCGGTTCCGGATTTTTTCTCCACCTGTCGCCTCAAAGGTTGCATAGAGAGTGAATCTGTCATTCTCCCTGTGCGGCACTTGGGGACGAGGTCTCACATATCTACACGACACTCAAGTTACAACAATTATAATGTTTAGGTGCAAGGAGAGAAAAAGCACGGGAATGTGATTTTGTGGAGGGGGTTTCGGAATAGACAAAAGCTACATAGAAGCTGCAAGAAGAGACTGAGATCGCATACATAAAGAGATAAGCGATGAGAGGTAAAGAAGAGCCAGACCATGGATGCATTTGTAAACAATGCAAAGAAAGTGAAAAGGTATACAAGAGCAAACTATAAGACAATGCAGAATGGCAAGTGAAATGGAGTACCAGCACGGTAGACAAAACAAGGGACGAATGAAGGAATAAAAAATAGATCTTAGGGGTGTTAAAGTATTAAATGGAACGCCGACACAAAGCCCTGAACAAAAATCTAGGCGTGAAAAACAATGGTAGTAATTAGAATTTCAGAAGCATGAAATATCAGAAACTGACCCATTTGGCAATATTGAAAAGAAAGGAATGAGCCAACATTTTAAAATCTGTGTAATGAAGAAAGAAAAAAAGAAAAAATTCCCTAAGATTTCACATGGACGTTGATAAAGGAAGATGGGATAGAGGAAAAAAGTACAAAGGATGGTGGAGGTACAGCAGTAAGAAACTAAAACAGTTCAGTTTTTGAAGGATTAAGATGAAATGAGTGGGAATCCATCCAGGACTGGAGAACTAGAAGACCGACAGAGAGGGGGTGGAATGAAGAAAATCAGATAAGCAAGAAAAAGAAAAGAAAATCTGTGAGACATCCACACAGAAATGACAGGCCAGATTGAAAGAAAGGATATCTGAGTGAGGTAGAGTGCAGAGAAAAAAGAGTAAAGGACTTAGCGTAGAATTTTGGGGAACACCATATCGAAGAGGAAAATAGGTTGAAGACTTACCAGCCCAAGCTAATAAGTCCAGTCCGAAAGTTAGTAAGAAAGACAGTGATGAGCAGTCCCAGAAAAACCCAAAGAAGAAAGGGTAGTTTGACAGGGACCCGGGTGGGCGGCAGGGACCCTCCCAACCAGGGGCAGATTACACAGGAGGGCAGAAGCTAGAGTCAGCCTTGTTCCAACAGTGGGGAGTTGGTGTGGAGGGGTAGTCCCTGAAACCCAATCAAACCCTCAAGTACCGGTATACAGTGTTTATAACGAAATACAAATAACGACAGGATTTATAGGGTGGGGTAAGGTATTAAAAGGGCCAGGGAACAGTAAAAAAAGCTGTGGGAATGGGTGCTTTGGGGAGGGACCCTCCAAATTATAAATAGAGAAAAGCATTCAACATATTTTGGTTATTTTCTATTTCACTGAAAAAGTTTTCGTTATGTGTGTTGTCGTTATAAAGACATGGAACCTCAAGTACCTTGAGTGAAAATGCCGGAACAAAGTATGCCACAACATGCCTCCCAGTACATTTTCCTGTCCCAAGTTCTCTCTGTTGTATTTCAAGACCTCAAGTACCAGAATCCCTGGCAGCGTCACATGATTCGCACACAACAAAACCTGTGCAGAGCTCTAAAAATCAACTCCTAATTCAGAGGAAAAACAAACAACTTGCTGCGGCGAAGATAACATGAAAAGTCAGACCTGTAGTACACCACAGAAACAGCAAACAGACATGTGGAGGGAAAGAGGGCAGGCCTAACAGGGTTTTTGCGCCTGTGTAACCTGGCCCCTGGGGGAATAATATCCACAGATTGGCCCACAAAGGCAGGTCAGCGTTTGAACCAGTATGAGGGGGTATAGAACTAGAGGAGAATAATATAAAAGGAGAGTGAATGAGGGCTAGATTGGGGGTTGTATGGCGAGGTTGGAAGAAGTAGAGGTGTACCGAGAGACCAAGCAAGGGAAAGGATGGTGGAAAAGAGTACTACAGAGTTGGTGGCAGAGTTGATGCAGAGTGCAGGTGAGGTATTGATTGTGAGACAAAGTGATACCATTTGCAAGTTTGAAGCTGTGAATTTCAGAGTGTGTGTGTGGGGGTGTTTGTAGTAGAATGGGTGAGAGGAAGTAGGTGTTGGGAGGAGTGAGAGGGGTAAGGAGAGGGAGGAGGGAGGTGAGCAAAGAGGAGAGAAGGGGTGAAGAGAGAGAGAGGAGAGTATAAAGTTCAGGAGAAACAAGAGGGGTGAGGAGAGGATAAGGGGAAGGAGAGAGTAGGAGAGAGAAGCAAGAAGCAAGGAGAGGAGAGATAAGAGGAGTGGAGAGAAATGGTGTGAACATCAGAGGGATAGAGGGGGAGAGAGTGGAGGAAGGTGAACAGGGGGAGTGAGAAAGGACAGAGGAGGGGAACGACAGTAGAATAGAGTGAGTAGTGAGATCAGGGAGATGAGAGAAAGGGAGCAATTGAGTGAGATAATGGACCAGGGTGTCTGGTTTTGGCACAGTAAGAAACATAATTTCTATTGAGAAAACCTGGGCAGTGTTAGGTTCGGAAACCCTTAGAAGATTCCCAGAGGGAGCCAGATAGATAAGGCTTTGGCCTTTAGGCCCTTACCTATTGCTTTCCTTAGATAGTAGATGTTACGTATTGCAAGTTACCAAAGCTTGAGTATAGGAACTTCTGGGTTAAGTTTGAGGGACCCCATGGGAGGTTGAGAGAGGGAAGACCATTGGTGTACCCTGCACACACCCTGACTAAAATAAAAAGCATTTCCTATTTGTGAAACAAAAGACCGTTGAACCACTTGTGTACAGGCGTGTTATAAATTACACATCATCATATCTTATCATCCTTTGGAGTTGGGGAGTTTGTACCGCCTTCTGTGACAGTAGACATAAGAATAGATTGAACCACTGTGTTAAAAGAGGCAGAAAGATCTAATAGCACAAGAAAATATGAGTTTAGCATGTCGAGCTGACAGGAGAGAGCCACATGAATTGGAGGAAATCCAGACTAAAATGTAAGAAGAAAACAATATGTATTAAGGAAATCATGAACATTGGAGGGTATGGAAGGTTTAGAAGGGTCGGGAATAGTTTCTTCTGAATAGCAATGATAGTGCCATGTAGGAAAGATTCTGATGGATATAAAAAGGTTACAAATAATGGTTAAATATGAGACTAGCAGAGGTAAACTGTTGGTATAAGAGCAGAAGGAAGGGGATCATAGGGATCTAAAGTAGGATGGGTATGATTCAGGACTGTGGTCACCACAATATATGAGACCAGAAAAAAAGACAGACAGCATGTCCATGTTCAGACATGAACCCAATGTCTGTTGCCTCGAGACAGTTTATTCGGTATGTGCATGCCCAATACATGTTTTCACTATAATAATGAATACTATAGCAATAATACTTTTTTCAGTTATGAGCCATCAAATTGCAAATCAACAAATGTATCTTTTCAAATAACCCATATAAAACCAACTAACATTTTATATAAAAATATTTATGTTGTAAAAACAATTATCAGAGCAAAATTAATTCAGAAAAGTCACACAAGAATGGAGGAATTTCTACCATTCTTCAAATACATCTCGGCTTTTACAAATTACAAAGATTATTCAAGAAATTGATTTCTAATATTCCAAGCATTATCTATGTATTTCCCCAAGGCCAGGACCACTTTGGCCGATTTACACTCTTTGAGCAAATCTATAGCTTCTACAATCCTAAATTGTTAGAATGAGGGGTCAGCCATTTCTTGAGCAGGCCGCTTTAAAAAGGCACAGCACAATAAAATGCGACTCTGAATATGTATGCTCAGGACAGAAAAAACATTTATTAAAATGGGCAGGATGCCATCGAACGAAAATCCCAGTTAATGGCAAGATGCCTAGTCTGAATTTCATCATAAACGTTCTCTGTCAATGGCAAGTAATGCAATTCAAGTATGAATGAAAACCCCAGGATTCCTTATATAAAAGATCACTAGATGTTTTATGGCCTGGCTAACATTGTGAACGAAAATCTGCTATAACACATTGCAAAAGTCTCATTCAAATCTCTGGACTCTGTGCTAGAGATGGTAACATCTTCATCATAAAAATTAAACCAAGTTCTACAAGAATTAATTTGAGTTGCTTTATGCATTTTCAGTTGGAAAACTCCATATTTGGTGTAAATAAAAACAAAATACCAGAGACTTATAGAAAGCCTCATTATGAAATTGGGCATAAACCCAATTCAGCATAGACTGGAAGGGTTGAGGCGCTCGATGACAGAGAAAGTTATTTCTTAATATATTTCTTTTCTGACAGCTCCAATGACTTTAGTGAGATATGACTCCATAATTCAGCTTTGCCTGTGGTTTGGGTTTATATACCTCAACACTCGGCTTGCTCACCTTCTCACTATGTTTGCTTGAAATAATCCATGTCATTGTAATCCGCTGACGTAAGATGCTTTCATTTTTTACATACTTGATATTTCCTTATCCCTTACTAGATATACGAATACCCAAGTCATTATATCTGAGGGGATGGCAGGGCATAGAATCATCATTACAAAATTGTTCAGAAGTGTGTAGTTGGCATCTTTCACCCGTCAGATATATGGACAAAAGGGAACCTTCATCAGCATAGAATAATAGTTCTGCAGTACATCCTTAAAACCAAATATTGTGAGTTTCCTGCCTCTGTGATCTGCAACGTCTATGCTATCATTTTCTAACTATGATGCAGCTATGAAAAATGTTGTCAAATACTGTTATCTATGATGGAACAACTGTTGAAAGGAGTATGGCTGAAACTCTTCTACATAATATGTGATGTCTGGGTCTGGGGTCTGCAGACTATAATAAACACATATGCAAATCAAACCTGTGCTAATGACATGAGCGTTTGCAGAAAGGTTTAGAAGCTAAAGATGGATAGCCAAGCATTGGGTAGGTTGGCAACACTTTATAAACATACCAAGATCCAAATTGGCTGCTGACATGCAGTAATTATGGAATCATGCAGTAAAATCTCATTCATAATGGTAATCTGATGTTAAAAAATTGTAGTATGTCGATTGTGCTTGTGTTTGCTATCATTGAGTGTATTGAAACTGATAAATAGGTTGTGCAGGGAAAGCCTGAACTGAACACTTTAGTACAGACCACTCAAAGAGGTTTCCATGGTCACCAGTGTGAACGAACATGCTTCCTCTTGTAGATCCATCTCAACTGCTGGGCTGTCCCAGGGTGGAGATTGTTGCTTAGGCACTGGAATATCTGACAGGGTGAGCCTGTGGCAGATTGACTTGTGGTTTATTCCAGACAGCTCTCTGTAATTCAAAAACCTGCAACGTTGGTTTAAGGGGAATTTCGATTTCCTCTCCTCTAGTCAGTCACTGTATTTGGAGCCACGTACCTTGAACTTACAGGGTGATCTTCTGGACATACAGGCTTCTTGGTTTAGATAAGGCATTTCCTCTGATCTTGCTCAGACCTAGCCGGGGACTTCACAGTAGCAGGCAAAAGAAGACACAAACTCCTTCAGTGCAGGCCCCACTCGTTTTGGAGGGTGAATCAAAGAGCTGACTGGTCCAATGGGGATTGCATCTTTTCTCTGGGTCAATGGCAGGGAGTGGAGGTAATGTTTCTACCAAGATGCTACAACATTGTAGCCCATCAGGCTAGCAATATGTACACAGATAGGGCAGATAACAGCCAAGTTATCATGATGTAGGTCAGAAGAAAATTTGTTTTTATGCTGACTAACTTAGATTGCACACTTTCCCCTAAAACTGACATGGCTCCAATTAGATTTCTATTGGCCAGAACCCTCTCAGCCATTTTTGCCTATTTCAAAGGTTGTTTTGGCCAGGCTCAGCAATTGCATACGACCCACAAGGTAGGAGATATGGTTGTGATTTGTGTTTCGGAACTCCTTTGAACAATGGGAAGTGCTTAGGTGAGATTCAGACATTCTTCACAGAAAGATAATACTGACCTCTGAAATTATTTGGAATATGGTTAGTATTTCTCCAAAAACCTGCATTAATAAATTAATCCAAGTTGCTGGACAAAAAAATAACATTTGTATAACTGATATGTGAAAATGAATGCAAATGTCGGTTCTCAATTATAAGATTAAAACAGTAATTTGTGCATGCTTTCTCCTGGGCCCCTTTTCAGATTACACAGTGGAAGGAAGTTGGACTCATTCACAGAAATGTACAGGTGCTGTTTTGGGTATAACCAGAAAATTCAAATGCACTGTTACCAGTCAGCATACATTTATCACCACAAGGCCTTACTCCTGTTACCAGTGTGACTTGTAATAGAATGGCACAGTTGCACTACATTTCACAGAAGCACATGAAGAGTTGAGCAAAAAGTTATTGCCTCAGTCTTCAATGGAAGTAAAAAGAATCAGGATATGGAACAACAGAAATTAGGCGAGTCATATAACATTGTGTGCCAGGAGAAGACATGGACATGGTCAGACTGGATGAGCCTGATAGGCCTTGTACACTATAACTCTATGCAAACCACTCTCACACATTTATCACATGAGTTTCCATACCAAAAGAGAAGTTCAATTTGTCTTTATCCAAGGTAGTTGCTTTAGCCCGTTATGCTTTCATGGTGTATCGAAGAACAGTTATCCTGTATCTGGCCCTGATCCTAAAGCAGCCGCAAGACATGTAAAAAGCTGGGAAGACTTATTAGCGGCAGATGGAAAATGTAACAAGGCACTAGCATTGTGTTGGGAGCTTATTGAAAGCTTATTCTTGAAGGAGTTTTACATCACAGTCTAATGCACAAATGCAGGAATGTTGCAAATAGAAGCAAACAGTGCACAAATAAACTGATGGTGATGTCTAGGCCTTGCCTCCAATAGGCTGACATACGTCAGCCTGTAGTAGGAGCAGCATGGAGGGAAACCAAAGAACTTCCACAGAGCAGACATGGTAAAAAGTGTGCAGGGGGCAGGGACACGCAGCCTGTGTATAATGCGGGGGGAAGCAGGGGGTCATACCCTAAAAATGACTGTTGAGGGAGTGGAAATGCAAAAGACCAAGCTTGCGGGAGTGGCCTTTGTGGCTGCCGCCTGCAAAGTCTGTCGTTTGTATGCAGCGTTTAGACCACGGACCAAATAAACCTAGTTACTACAATAAAAAAACAGGTTACATCTCAGAAGATTGAAAGTGATGTACAACCTCCCTTCTAAATTCTGCAAATATTTGTTTTTCTGGAATCTATGTGATCACTGCAGTGCCGGTAATTGCGCCGATGAAAATGTCGATGCCAATTACAGCGTGGCAGTGATCTAATAGATCACTTTAGCCACCTCTCCCACCCCGCATACCCCTTCCCGACCCCCCACCCCACTTACCTTCATGGCGGCACACTTCTGTGTGAGCTGCTGACTCCACGCTATCCCTGCTGCGTCAGTTCCTCCCACTGCGTGGGTCGGAGCTGACGCTGCAGGCACTTTAAAAATATATTATATATTTTCTTGTCCTCTGCTTACCAAAATGGTAAGCAGGGGGACTCTCCCACAACCCCTGACTCCCGTTACTGCCCCCAAGGATTGTGAGGGACACACCTGCAACTCCCACTCATCTTGGGGGCAGTAATGGGAGTCAGTATTTTGTGCGCCCCCAAAGTCGCAGTGACTGCGGGGGTGCACAAATGAGGGCGACATAATGGTACATTTCCGTTTTTCTGTGAATAATGGTCAATAAACACATAATCCGAACATATTTATTTTGGTGCAGATGACAATACTTATATTTTATACTGGAGAAATTGAAGACAAATGTGGGTAATAATTGTCATAATAATTGAGAACCTGCTTTAGTAAACTTTTCAGATTACATATAAGGCAGGCACGAGGGAAGCATCAACATGACTTTTACAAAGAAACAAGGCTGTACCTGTGCTCGGGTGCAGTAGGCCTGCCAGTTGAGTTCTGGATCTTTTAAAATGTCCAGTGCCATGTTGCAGATCCCAATTGCCATTTCCTGCTTGCCCAGGAAATGAAAGATTTTTGCCAGCCTGTTTAGGATAAGAGGATCGTCCTTTGCTACTTCAATAGCCTGTTTCTCAAAAGTAAGCAAGGAAAAAAAGAACAAATTACAGGTTATTGTGTCTCTGCCAACAACAACAAAATCAAATATACAAAGGAGACTGAGCTAGACTTTAATTTCTGCTTACTTTGTGGGATTTGACATGACATGTAATGAAAAACCCAGCTGTCCTGTCTGCCATCATTGCGCTGATAAGTGACTCTGTGACCCAGAGAGAGGTCATTCCCTTCCATTGAGCCAATTCGGAGTGATTTACAGAAATCAAGTGCTTTCAAATTTATTTGCTGAAATGCCATGTTTCTAGGTATTTTGAGTTGTTAAAAATCCAATTATCTACCCATCCATCTTTCTTTCTCACTTGTTCTATAGGTGTAGATCTTTCTGAATTGTACTTGAACATGTTTGTTCTTTTAGAGCACTGTTATGAACATGGTGGTAACAAAATAAATGTGGTGTTTCAAGCACTGTCACATAGAACAGATGCAGGGCTATATCTCGGGTAAGGTTGCTCCGCCAAATCTTTAATAGGAGCACTGCAGGGTGAACAAAGACAAGAATGACATACAATCCTTATTAAATGCAAGACTGTGTTACCCCTTCCCATTATCAACAGTTCTTTAATAGCTTTTCAGGACATTGACTTCAGTGGAACATTTGGAAATGTTCACGACTGCACTTAGGAGGATTTCAGTTTCCCCAATTAACACAATAGTTGCCTCTGTAGAGACAGGCAAACTAAGACATCCAAGGTCCTCTTTCAGTCTTCAAGAGATAATCAATGTAGACCCCCCTGTATACTAGACATTGGGCAGACCCCCCTGTCTACGAGACATTGAGAACTGGGTATCCAAAAGAATGTAGGAGAAACCAGTTACAATATGTAATTAAATTAACTTAATTTACGTATAAGGACTGGGCAATTGACTTAGCCCTATCTAAAGAGAATTTGAACACAAGTAACTTAGTACCTATGTCATTTTGTCATTGAATGAGTTCGTTTATACCATTTTGGGCTCTAGCTTTTCTGTGACACACCTAATTCCGTTTCGGGTAGGGAAGAAGAGTGTTCTACCGAGACTTGAGGCAGGCCCATTCTTTTCTCTCCCCCTTTTTCTTGTTTCCTTTTTTTCCCCCACCCCTTCCTTTCCTTGAATCTGTTGTCCAAGATTCTGTCCCTTGGTACTAGGCAAATTTGTGTTGTTATGTCTTATGGTTTTTTTGATAAAATGCTGCTTCTGCCATTTTAAGCTACTACTATTAGCTTTCTTCAATTATATATTTTCATGGTACGTATAATAAATCCATAATAAAGGCCTAAATCATTGCCTTTGTTAAGATTTTTGATTACAGTACAAATTACATAATACTGTTGTGTTCTATAGTGTCCCACCAGAATCTCATCAAGCGGGATAGCAGGGGTAGATAGATAGTTAAATTAGCAGATTCGTTCAAACAAATAGATATTCCAGTGGTGAATCTTTATGTTTTGCATAGATAATTTGCCCCAGCCACCAATGATAGTAGGGGATATCCTTATATACGACTACCTCAACTCAAATAAAATTAAGCCTTTAGTGCTTTTAGCAAACTGTGTGTGAAGCGCCTTTATCAGTGTAGTTGAATCTACATTTTGGCAACAAAAGCATATTTTGGAATCATTTTGCGACGCCAACAGAGTATAAACTATGTGAGTAAATACTTTGATGGTTGCAAAGTTTCTTCTGTCCGTTCAGTCTTCAGCCACACATTTCAAAACTGATTCCTTTCTTCAGCACCATCAGGACTAATACTGAACATAGAGGCCTAGTCGTTCTTGAACCAATATGCTCTTGGGAGTTATATTTAGATTAACCTACAATCACATATCCCATATACATTCTTTAAGCAGTTTGCATATATTTGCACGTTTTTAATTGACTGGGTTCACATGGGATATTTTTATAACTTGGGGTGCACAGAAAGTACAAAACGGTGTAATATTTTAATTTTTGAATACCTTTTCTTTTACAATTACCACCATACTAATAACATGCAGAGTGTTTTAAGTCAACAGTTGGAACATGTAAATATTACTTTTCAGCCCAATGTAACAGAATTACATTTTACATTGAATCACTTACTTTTTAGAAAAGGGGTTTAAACTGTCATATGTTTAAACTCCCACATAACATTTCAGAATTTAGTGATACACATTAATTGTATGGTTTCATCAAATTACTTCAAAAAGTTAAATGAAATGTACCTTGCCAAAGCAGTCCAGGGGATCTGTTCCAGAATAGCCACAGTCATGGATACCCATCGGAGTTGTCGAGAAAGTGTCCTTTCGCTCAAGCATGATCCCGACATAACACCAGGCTAGAGCTAAACGGAAAATACAAGTAACAGAGGATTGCCATGAATGAACATCTGCTTTTTGTCCAACGAGCTTCCTCTTTTATCTGACATCTGCTTTCGGGATCAATGGCACATTATATGTAAAGGAATCATAGTGTGATTGAGAGTTCTAGTGGACAGGGGAGGTGAGTTTCATTAGAGCGCTTTCAGCCATGAGGGGTTTCATGACGGAATATACATTAAATACATAGTTTATTGAAAAAAAGTGCAAGATAATTTATCATTAAAACTGAGTGTTAATTACCAAAAAGTGAAATAGGTACAAACAAATCCAAAATTATAATAATTAATAAGAAAACAAATGAGAAATTAAAGACAGGATAGACAACCATGGATCACATTTTGGTGTTGAACGGTGGGGTTGGTGGAAAAATCAGGATTCAAAGGATCATGATCACCAGGGAAAATTCCCTTTTAGAGGTTATCTAGTTCTTTCTTTGAGCTCTACAGTTTAGACGCCTCAGGATAGTACTAAGTCGTATGCTAATGTTATTGTTAAAGGATATTTGTACCGTCCATTATCACCACCGGAGTGGCCCTGGCGCTCTGGGAGATCTGAAAAGGAAAGGGGGTGGAGGAAGAGTTAGTGGGAATGAGCGGGATAAGTGCAAGAGAACAGTGATGTGATGTTTGGCAGCTTCAGTTCGGTTAACACCGTTCGGTGAGCTTGGGGCTGCTTTGTGGTCGGTAGCCGTTGTGTGAAGCTATGTGTGGTTTGTTTTGTTGTTGCGGTGCAGTGAGATTTGTGCAGTTTGTTGTGCTTTAGGGTTGTGGTTGTGTTTGGTTAGAGTTTAAGAGGTGTATGCAGAGGGGTGAAATTGGTAGTGGTCTGGTTATTTGCCTCGCTATCTAGAAGTGATATGTGCTAAATTTCCACATTCTTTCTAGATGAGGTGCGTGAATATCTCTGCATTTCTATCTAGATTCAGCATGGCTAATATTCACAAACAATCCTGTCTATATACGACGCACAACAATATTCACAATTATATCCAAATGTGGCACTGGCCCACCTTCAAAATCCTGTCTAGATGCGAAGCAAGCTAGCATTCACAATTCTACAAAAAAATGTGGCAATAGGTAATATTCGCAATGTAGTCGAGATGTGGCAATGGCTAACATTTGCAATTCTATCTAGATGTGGCACTGGCCGACATTCACAATCCTGTCTAGATGTGACAGAGGCCAATGTTCACAATTCTAACCAAATGTGGCACTTGCTATCGTTCACAATTCTGTCTAGATCTGCTGCAAGCTAATGTTCACAGTTCTATCTAAGTGTGGTACTTGCTATCATTCACAATTCTGTCTGGGTCTGGTGCAGGCTAATGTCACAAAAGTGTGGCAGCTGCCAACATTCACAACTCTATCCAAGTGTGGCACTTGCCAACATTCACAATGCTATCTAGATGCAAATCAGGCTAATGTTCACATTTCTATGCTATCATTCACAGTTTTGTCTTGGTGCAGCACGAGCTAATGTTCACAATTCTATCTAAATGTGGTACTTGTTAACATTTACAATCCTATCCAGATGCGACACAGGCTAATGTTCACAATGCTATCTAAACGTGGTACTTGCTAACATTCACATTTCTAAGTGTGGTACTTGCTATCATTCACAATTCTGTCTGGGTCTGGTGCAGGCTAATGTTCACAATTCTATCTAAGTGTGGCAGTTGCCAACATTCACAACTCTATCCAAGTGTGGCACTTGCCAACATTCACAATCCTATCTAGCGACGCAGGCTAATGTTCACAAATCTAACTTAATGTGTCTGTAGCCTTTTACCTTGACTATGCATGTATGTTAAATTACAACTGTCAGACCTGACAATGAAACAGTCTGTGCTTTACTGTCCCACTCTGAGTAACATATGCTCTAGACCATTTCCACACCAAACCTGGTACCATGACAGTGTTGTTTTCCACACAGGTTACCAAACCTCCTTCTTGCACCATACTTGTGGGCTCGGTGGGTGTAGGGAAAAACAGTATAAATGCTTGCTGCATTATTTTGTCGCATCTGCCAACACTCTTGGTGTCTCTGGTTGTCTGGATATTCTATAGCCAGAAGCAGCCTAAAGGCTGCTTCTGGCTATAGAGTATCCAGACAACCACAAAATCTCTACACACATGCAGGAACACTATGGTTGAAACTGCACACCTGGGGATTCTTCTGTGAGTGAAATCCTTTAGCAATCAATATACACCCCTTCAAAACACCCCTGAGATTCTGATCAAAGCTTTTATTTTATTTATTTATTTGCATTTTTAAAGCGCTCACACAGCCCAGCGGCATCGAGGCGCTGTTAGAGGAATATGTCTCTTCGTTGTGTATTTATAACGTGCTTAATACCCAGACGTTTCTAAGCGAGGACCCAGGGATCGAACCTGTGTTGCTTCGTGCCGTCTTGTTTCCAAGGAGAGCACGTTGCCACTGAGCTATCCTCCCGAGACACTGCAGTCCCATAATCCACCTTTTAGCTCTCTCTTCTTTTCTGCCGACTCAGCTGTTCTCCTCTCTACTTCGCTCACTGTTTCAGCTTTTCTCTTCACCCGCAACATCCTCACAAAAACACCTTGAAGCTTCCCAACTTCATGACTTGTCCCTGACTGTTACACCACTGCGCCTCGGTTAGGTGGTAAGCTCCTCCACTATCTTCATTGCTGTACTCTCCTCATTCTGCTTTCTTTAGCCTTTTTGGCCTCTCATTTTCCTTAGCAGCACCCATCCCAATGCCGTCTTTATTTCACCTCACCTCTTCCACCCCTCCTCCCACTCTATGGTTCTTCTGCCTCCTCTATCTATAAACTCTCTCTCTCTCCCTCTGCTATTTCCTTCTCCTGTTTGTGACCCCTTTCACTTCCCCTCACCTCAGTTTCAAATGCCCCCAAATATTTACTATAGCACCTCTCCCTTCTTCCTTTCCGTGCTCTCAGCTCTCAATACCCCCTTCCACAGAGCCCTCCTTTGTCCTCACCGTATTCCAGTCTGAGCTCTTTTCCCTCTTCAAATGAACTCACCTTTTACGTCACCCTACTTTGTCAGTGACCTACTCCTAACCCCCTTACACAGCTCAACTTGCAGTCTCACTTAATTCCTCTCTGGTTGGTCCCCCGTATCTGGGCCCCCTCAATCCCCCTCATTATTTACCATCTTGCTGCACTCACCAGTGGCACCTGTGTCTCACCCTGTATCCTTATCATGGTTCTCCTTCCTCTCATCCTTTTCCCTTCCACTCCCTCCCCCCTCCTCTACCTGTCTGATATATGCTTCCACCTGCCAAAATCCATCTCCCTTACCTACCCACTTTTTCTCTACACACCCTTACTGACCCTGCTCCACCATATCTTCATCTATGCACTCTTAAATGCTTTCACTGAGGAACTGCACCTCTGAATTTGTGTTGGGGGGGCTCCTGAACCTCCACGCACATTCAGACAGTGGTGGTTGGTGACATGGTAGCGTTCCAGCTCCTGTGCGCATTTGCTTGAACTAGGAATTACTCTTTGATTTCAGGTTCCTGTTCGTTTGGCATGGGAACCGGTGAGCTTCCATGTTTCTTGAGAGGCAGTCACACAGCAAGGAGCATTGTCCGGACTGGGGTTAAAGGTAAGAAATATCTGTATTATGTATACGTGAATAAGTGAATGTATGTCATGAGCCACCAACCTTGGCCACTATGGGCTTCCTGGTGCCTGTCGCCTCAATAACTAAGTTATGCTGTGCCCTCCAACATGGTTCCATTTGCTGTGACACATTCAGACTACTATTGCTAGTCTAGTTTCACTTAGCGCCCATCTTGGAGTTCTCTGCACTTCCGGGTATCACATAGATATATTGGTGTTGGAGACCACTGCATTGCGTCTGCACACTATGTACGTGATTGCCTAGATTAGCGCTCCCTTACCTTACTAGTTACTCACTTAGCTCTTTTACTGGTTTCCTTGCCGCTGCCTTATGTCGCAGTACTTTCCTTCTTGCTGCTTGCTTCTAATCTTCCCTACTGGCTAATTGCGGCTTCTCTGCTTCTACTACATTTGGTATTGCTATTACTCATACCTATAGCCTTGACTACTACTATTTCTCTATATTGCGCCTAACAAGTACTTTGCTATTATACGTACCAGAACTCCTGGCTGCAAAGTGCCCGCATCTTGATTTTCTGCTACAACAGGATACAGAGTGATTCCACCATTTTTGTATACGTTTTTCCCTGTGTTCATCAGTGTGTCGGAGAAACATCCAGATTACAAATACTTCAATCAAATAGAACCTTTGCAGGTTTATTTCCCTTTGTAAAGGGTTTTACCTGCTCCTTAAACAGGCAGTTCCTCTGGGGGTTATTATGCCAGTTTTCTTCATTTAACTGGCAGACTGGCTTCAGGAGAAGCACACTCTTATCTCGGGGATGCCAAGACCAAAAGGACCAATCTGAGGAAGCCCTCTGCATCAACCTCGATGCGCAGGAAATCTCATGTGAGCACACAACCTGACAGATTGAGAAGCCTAGAAATAATTCAAACAATGGATACAATGCAAGAATGAATGCAAGTTATGCAGGAACTAAACTTTGGGTACTTTGGGTAAACAGACGAACGATGGAGTAGTCTCAATGACTCACCTTAATATTTGAAACTTGTTATTATATACAAAACAGCATTACAAAAGGCATAAGTTAGCCACCTAACTTCATATTTGATTCCCTCTTACCTACCCTCTTGATGTCGGCTGTTGACTGCTGTTAACTACCTTGCTCCTGTCACTTAACCCACTTTGTTCCATCTCTCCAGCAAGCTAGCATGGCAAGTCATCCTCCCCTGCTCTCATCTCCCTCAGACTTTGCCTGCCTTACTGAATGCTGTGAATGTGCTAACCCTTTACCTGTCTTACTGAATGCTATGAACATTTCAACCTTTCTCTCTAATCTACAATGTCTGGTACCATTCTCTCTACAGATCAGCTATCACTGAATGTCCATTTAGTTAATAAACTTGTAGCCAATGTCCATGGCTTACTGGAAGATTGAGATTGTCTTCTTGTCACTAGTTGAGACATGGTTTTCAGACAGCTAGAGCAATCTTTTTGCAGACAGTTATACAAATCTGGCCTACAAAAGAGTGATGTCCCCTGGTCTCCACTTCCTTCATCCCTACAATGGGGATTCGCACTACGACCACCCTCTTCATTTGAATGGCCAGTATTCCAAGGTCTGGTTAATCTGAACACTTGTCTTTATTTTGTCACCTGTTACAGAGACCTCTAGATGACACCACTGTCTACCGACCTCCACTATTTATCATTTCAGATACGAGTCTGGTCTTGAGGAACCTTAATATTTGGTTGCATTGTACTTCTGACAAACAATACATAGCTTTCCATAAAATCTGTGAATTGCCATTAAGAGATCTAGCCTTCTAACACTAGTCACTCCAGAGGACACACCATGGATGCTATTCTAATGTCTCACCATGACCACCTGTCTAATATTGCCTCTAGCTCTGTACCCTAGTCAGATCATAATTTGGCAGAAAAGAGGCTGCTGGAGACAAGCGAGGAAGAACCAGCTGGAAATATAAGAGGAAGACATTGGAAGGTGGCAGAAGGAAGACATTAGCAGGTTTTAGAAGGAGGACATCAGGAAGCGACAGTATAAAGACACCAAGACGTGACAGGAGGAATACAGGAGGAGGTTTGGAACCAAGACTAGGACAAAGGGCTAGGAAGGCGATAGCAACAAAATGTTATGCACCGGCAGCACGCATCACAGACACTGCCATGCTGGCACCATCAGCATTTGCTGCAGACTCGGCTATGCTGGTGCTTCCCGAGGCGACTCAGGCAGCGCCGCTCACTGCAGAACTTCATTTGCCGACTTCCCTGCGTAACACAGCATGTTGACGTGAAACCTTGCTGTCACTTGAAGCTTGTATTAACTGCCGATTCTTGTACTCTTCTGTCTTTGGCTGATTTTTTTCCTTTTACGGAATTCCTTGTTCTGTCGAACTGACTTCCTGGGTTCCTACCCTGGTTCGATTATTGTTGATTGTTTACTCCTACTGTACCCGGTTCACCACAAACTGCTTTTTTGGGAGGAAACTAAATAATTCCTGCCAGAACCGAGGATTTCGGGAATAGCACTTTGGATTCTGGTGCTCGCCTTACCATCTACCCTTCTGGATAACCTGAAGAACCTTCTCTTTTGCTGCCCAGGAGCTGCAGATTTGTTTTTCCTTTAGGTGTCCTTGTTCCATCGGGACAGCTCCACTCAAACTTTGCTCTGGACTTGTTGCAGCAGTTGTTTCGTGTTTAATGCTCAGTCGTGTCCTCTGATCTATGGACTTCTGGTATTCTGCTGGCTGCTGGCTCCTTTTCTTGTTTCTAAAGACAGGTCCTCTGGTAAGAAAACCTTGTATATGGTTTTTTGCGGCTGTTCCTGCTTGGGGTTTGGGAGAGAGGGAATGTTATTACCGGAATACCTTTCGATTATTGTTTTTCAGTTAATTTATTCCGATTAAGGGTAATTGTTTTGCTTAGAGCCCGGTTCCAGCTATCTCTGCCTTTTCACGGAATCCCTTAGTTCTTGAATGTTTCTGTATTCAGCTCAGACTGGGGTGTTCAGGGGAAAGCTTACTGTGTTTGTGGCTTCCCTGGGTGGAAGCGCTACACAAAAGCAGGAAGAACCAGTGTGCAAGCTTAGCACGGCTCCGGGAGTAGGAGTGGCACCATATTAAGAAGGACTAAAACCCAAGGTGGGAAGAGGAAGATACTTGTGGCATGGCAGTGAGTAGGATCAAAACCAGTAGATGAATAGTAAGGTTGCACAGAGGAGAGAAATAAGGACACTATGAGAGGGGAGTGATAAGGCATTATAAGTTCCTTTGTGGAAACTGGGACAGGCAAACCCATTTGGCTCTTTTGTAAAGTGAAAGAGAAACTTCACCTATGCCTGCAACAGTTCATGTCCCACCATTAACTGGTGACAAATCAGAGGACTGTCAGAGGAAGATTTGTAGATCCTGAATGACTGGGAGGTGCCCCAAAATGTTGTTAACCTTATAAAGAGAACTTCAAGAGTGTGAACCTTTTCTTTTCTTGAACTAGGTCTTTGGGCCTGCAAAGGTGTAAACTCTAGACACAGAGAAACCAAGAACCATGTTAGATTCCAATGGAGTAGTGAAGGAGAAACAATACTGACCGATGCAGAACATTAGTTTGTACTTGGGTGTGTTGGAATTGTTCATCATTTCTGATTCAATGGTTTGAAGGACTTTTGGGGAAAAGCACAGAGAGGCAGCCTAAAACGACTTTAGAGGAGGGAGATTTAGGTTGGAATTCTAGCCAAGTCAATTCATTATTTGCTTTTTTCTATACAATGATCATTAAGCATAAGAATAAATCTTATTAAACCCATGCAAAATGCCTATTATAGGACACCTCACTGTTCCCTAACCCCCAGAAGACTTGGGGCTTGTATCAGTAAGACATATGCAATAAGTATCTACTGCCCTCTTTGTGGAAATATTTATAAATCCTGTAATATCCTGGTAAAAGAACTGTGGATGTCTTAGTGCCATAGTTCAGAAAAAACTCAAGCCACCCTCTTAAGATAATGGGCCTCATTACGACCCTGGCGGTAAGCGGAAAATGATGCCGTAAAGGATTACCGGCATCGCTTACCGCTAGGTCCGATTACGATCCGAATAAGTGCAATTAGCGGCACCGTAGTTAACGGTGCTGCTAACAGCACCAAGGGCGCGGGCACGCGACCCCCCATGCCGGAAATAGCGGCATGGCGCAAATTGGGGAACATCACGAGTCAAGCGGACATGCTCTTAACGCCCTTACGAAGGCCGTAAAGTACCTTACTGCCATGGTGCAAATACCACCATCGCGGAACAACCATAAATGGCCATGTGCAGTGTTCCCAGCTGCCACAGGTGTACACAATCAGCACAGGTGGAGGTAATACAGACTCACCAAGTACAAAAAGAGCACACCCCACCCCTTCCCACACCCAGTCACACTCCACAATGATTCCAATAGGACTAGCAATGTTGGGGCTGGAGGACCTGATTGCAATGCAAGTGCTACAACAACAACAACAACAGGCAGCACAGAGGAGACGCAGGAGGAGAAGGAGGGCAAGGCAGGGCCAGCAAGCCCCACCAGCACAGCCAATGCCACCACGGCGGCAGCCCCCAATCCCACGCATCAGAGCCAGTCCATTCAACCTCACCGCTGAGCAGATCCACGCCTTGTACCGTTTGGACCGGGACGCCATCACCACCATCGTGGATACACAATGACATCGTCAGCATGATTGAAACACCCACCGCCACCCCCCCCTACTGAAGGTAGTGTCCGTGCTCCACTTCCTGGCCACAGACACCTACCAGCACACAGTGCTGCACTTGCATGGCATTTCACAACCATTATTCTCAAGTACGCTGATCCAAGTGCTCGATGCCCTCCTCAAGCACACAGACGACAGCATTTCCTTACCACGGTCTGCCCAGGAGATCGCAAACACCAAAGTGGGTTTCCATGCACTAGCTGGCATACCTGGTTGCATTGGTGCCATCGATTACACCCATGTGAAATTGGTGGTCCCACATGCCATTGAGGTAGCGTACCGCAACCGTAAACTATTCCACTCAATCAACATGCAAATGGTATGTGACTCCAACAGGATCATCACACATTGTTGTGCCCGATTCCCCAGATCAACCCATGATTCAATGGTCCTGGGTAACTCCACAATACCACGCTACATGGAGCGACATGCAGGGCCAAGATCCTGGCTACTCGATGAGTCTCATGTCATGGCCATGGAAATGTGAAGTGGGTAGGTGATAGACGTATCAATGTATACTTTACCTGGCTGAAAGGGGGGGGAGATGCATACTTTACCTGGCTGAAAGGGGGGGGGGGTGATGCATACCTTATCTGGCTGTGAGTACCAGAGGCAATGGAGCCAGCTCATACCCTAAAGCAGCCCAAATGTCAACTGACACCTGAACACATAATGCCCGATGTAAGCAGCCCTACCTTGTGAATGAAGGTGTGTCCCAACCATGACACAACCATCTGCAAGTGCACTGTACCGAATCGGACCACATCGACCTCAACGAAATGCACCTACATGCAATGACTTCAGCCAATACACGGCACCAAACACCTTCAACTGAAAGGCCAGTCCCCCATAACTGCACACAAAGGAGGCACATGACGGACAAAAACATCAATACACCACTACACAGACACCGAGGCCCCAAAAAATTGCCTAGCAACATTAGTAGTGCTCAGTGGGGTCATCATGAGGCTGACAGCAATGTTGCCATGATGAGAGCATTGATATCACTGGACACCTGCCAGGTCAACAAAACAAACGCCATGGACTAACACAGTGGATGGGCACTCACAAGGCACTGGACCCCCCTGCATACACTGGTTGATGGCATGCAAAACAGTCCATGAGAGGAATACACATATACTAGTCACATAGTGTGACTCCAATTGTGCATGTAAATGTGGTACAAAGTAAGAGATGAATGCATGCGATGGTGGCACGTCATGATTTGAGATTTGATGTCATGACTGACACATACATTGTTGCCCACATACAGGTGATGCAGGCTATCCCCTGAAGAGGTGGCTCCTTACCCCAGTCCGGAACCCACAGACCCAGCACGAGGAGGACTTCAATCGTGCACATACACGAACCCGTGTGGTGATTGAGCAGACATTTGGCCTATTGAAGGCACGGTTTCGCTGCCTCAGCAGGTCTGGTGCGGCACTCCTGTACCGCCATGAGAAGGTGGAAAAGATCGTCATGGCCTGTGTCATGCTACACAATATGTGCATCCGACGGAATGTGCCCCTGCCCCCTGACGCTGAACTGCAGCCACCTGACGATGAGGATGAGGAAGGTGGGGATGGGGCAGCACCTCAGGGAGGCAGCAATGCACAGGAGAGACGTGACATACGTCAGACTCTGATCAACCAATGTTTCTAGCACACACAGATGGGGGTGTCACATGGAGATGGCAATTGGGGCACTGTGTGTGTCTGGGATATGCACACTGTGGACTGTTCACCAATAGAGCACACATACGCAATGAGCAATGTCCACACATGTGATTTGTGCTCAAGCAAAAACTGTATTGTAAATGTGAATTCAATTAACACACCCACTCCCCCCTCCCCCCTCAACTCCCCAACACACCCACTCCCTCCTCCCCCCTCAACTCTCCAACACACCCACTTCCCCCTCCCCCCTCAACTCCCCAACACGCCTGTGGTGAAGTGCCTAATGTGGGATTGTTCCACTGGGCGGCCTCTATTGGCAGCCCCCTCTGCCGGCCCCCGGGGCACCCCTGCCTGTACTACGCAGGTTCCTGGCCGACCTGCGGACGTGGCTGCTTGGGGCAGAACTGGCAGCGGAGGAGGTACTCGGCTGCTCACAAGGACGCATGTCCCTCATTGTCTGTACAAGCTCCGAGAGCATGTGCCGCGGCAAGTTCGGCACAGATATCCTTGGTGGAGGATTGTATGGCTGCCTTCACAGCCTCGGCACATTTTAGCATTTCCGCACTTGCACCTCCACATTCGGCCACATGCTGAGTCAGGAGTGAGGACAGTTGGTGTTGGCTTGTTAAGATTTGGTCCAGCGACTCTTGGTTTTTTTAGGCATTGGATAATGCCAGTGGCGTGTTCATTGGGCTGCTCCCCTCCTCCACACCTTCCACTGGGCATGGAGTGGCTGGCCAGGAGTCATCAGGGGATTGCCCCTGTGTGTCATCATCATGCAGGCTACATGGGGACAGGTAGGGGGAATAAGGGTGGGCAGTGGGGGGACATTCTACGACATCATCATCATTCCCCACATCACTATCCGAACAAGCTGCAATGGCAGCAGTCTCCCCAATCGTGCTGCTTCCTGCAGACACAGTCCCTTCAGTGGCCACCAGTTGTTGGATGCCTGTTGCTGGTGGTACCGTGCTGCTTGCCTTGGTGCTTATCGGTGCCCTGGCCTGTGTTGTGGCCGTCGATTTTGGCTGTTGTGGGGGTTTGTTTGGTCCAGCAGAGGTGGAGGGTTGGTGTGGTGTCACTTCGGGCCTGGCCTTCTTGGCAGGTGTGGTGCCAGTGTCTTCTTCGCGAAGGTCCGAATGGGAGCCTGTGGTGGAGCAAAGGAGGGAAAGTGTTATTGATGGGTCTGCAGACATTGAGCAGGCATTGTGATGACTGCCATCATTTTGATAACTAGATGGTGCACATTGGAGGCAGTGACATACAGGTTGTCTCCCTTTTGGGTGGGAGAAGCATGCAGGAATGTGGGTGCCTACAGTGAGAGTGTGCATACTGCATGTGTACAGGGTGTAGGTCAATAATGCCTGTAGGCAGTCTTCTGCTGATGTGTCACATTAACCCTATTAGGCAACATTGTGCTTCCCATGAAACTGGACTTCAGAGAGTTTTGCATGGCTTGATTTGAGGCACCTACCTGCGTCACCTGATGTGGGGGCTCCTCTCTCCATTTCTCCGACCCCCTCGATGCTCTCGATGCCAATGGTTGTGGCACATATCTCCTCCCACGGCTGCAATTTTATCAGTGAGTCTGCTCCTCCACCAGTTGCCATGCCCAGGTTTCTGTTGGCAGACAGTATACTCCTTACACGGAGCCGGAGGTCGTCCCACCTTTTCCGGCACTGTCTTGTGGTGCGGGATGTTGTTCCAACTGCACTGACCCGCTTGCGACTAGGTCCCATATGGCCTTCTTCCGTACTATTGCCGGTCTGGTCATTTCTGTAGAGAATACAACGTCTGCGTTTTCCTGTAGGGTTTCCGCCAACATGGTGAGCTCTTCCCTAGTGAAGCACTCCTGCCGCAGCCGATCGCAAATTTTTTTAACAACTTTCGGCATTCTGACGATGGGTGGATGTGGGTAAAGGTTTGTGGCGGGTCTCGGGGTCAGATGTGCAATGGTTGTGGAGGATGGCAATGGACTGTGTTTTTAAAGATTGCCGCCGTGCTCTTTCCCGTTCCGGTGCGATGGCGCAACTTCTGGATCCGCTTCTTTACGGTCACCGCTAATAGCGGTCACCGCTATTTGCGGTGATCGCTAATATCGGTGGGTAGGGTGGCGGTAGTGCATCTTGCACGGCATACGATGCTGGTAGGTGCCGTTTTTGGGACGTTACCGGCATGGCGCAGATTACATTACCGGCATGGCGCAATGCTCGTGCCCGAGAGGTCGTAATGTACCACTTTTAACGGTTTCTGGCCAGCACGGACACGTTAGTTGCGCCATGCCGGTAATGTCCATTAATTACCGCCTGGGTCGTAATGAGGCCCAATATCTTGTTTGACTCGGATTTAGCATTACTTAAATGAAAAAGGCTTGTCTACGGCATAATAACATGTATTGCCCCCTACTTCAAAGCTATTTTGTATCTCCAATTGGAATGTGCAGCTTCTGAACTTCCTGTCAAGTCCCAGCAGACTCCCTCACTTCATTAATTTGTGGAAAAGATTGACTCCATCCACATGTCCAATTCTGGTGTTGTTAAACCTCCTCCCCTTCAATTCCAGACGTCTGAACAGATGCTTCCTTCTCTGCTTATACTCCTGTCTCTCAAGTGGATATTGTGGCTGTTGTCAGAAATATGAGAGCATGTATGTCCCGCTAAAACCATCAAGGATAATTTCCTTATCTTGGAACGCGCGTTAACAGCCTTCCATAGCGCATCCATGGAAACAGGAGAGAATCATCTTGGTTAACTTCATGACCATCAAGCAGGATCAATTACTACCAGACATACTGAATCTGCAATACTCTAGATATAAAATCGTTCCTAATGTTAGTTCATCTAATCAGTCCTTCCATTCTCGTTCTCTTTGACTTGTCAGCAGCGTTTGACACTGTAAATCATGCTACTCTCCCGTTAGCCATCTCAAAGCCTCCTTTACCATCTCTGGTACTGCTTTAAAATGGATCACCTCCTTCCTGTTGCACAGAGAAATACAGCTCAAGTCAGATTCCTTTCTCTCCAAGCCTTTCTCTCTGCAAAATGGTGGTGTCCCCCAAGGATCCATCCTGTCTCCCTACCACTTTAATAACTATTTTAAATCTTTAGCTGACCTTATTATGCCTCACAATATTACATGTGTGGTTAATATGCACAGTTCATTTAGTCTCTGCGGCCCTTCAGCTGCCCATCATCACATTCTTGACTGCCTGCTCTAAATCAAGGACTGTATGATGGATAACTGCCTTTGCCACAATGCCATGAAAAAAGAGATCATACACTTTGGTGCCTCAAACCTGCTGTCTCTTCCTTTTTTGTGTCTTCGTTCTCCTGGGCCCTTTCAACCTGCTGGTCATCAGTAAAGTTGATAGTACTTTTCACTGGGTACAAAATGTGAAATTGACTCTTGGTGAGTAAGACATGGTATGCTGCATAGAAATGAGGTGGCAACCAACTTTCCATGGCTGGCTAGGAGGTTTCAACTTGAATTTTGTACCCCTGCTTTTCAACAATTCTTGCTCCTTTCTTCTTCAGATACATGAAAACCCAAATAAATCACATGTTCAGCTTCATGTGAGGAATTGCCATCTGGCAACGGTGCAGAACCCGAACTTTTTTTATTTTTAGTATATAAAATGAAGCGGGTGATTCCTTCTCCAAAGGGGTAATCTGCTAACCAGGTCCGCTCTGATTCACAGCTCTATGCCAAAACCATAGGCACACTTGTGCCCTGCTGCATCAGTAGCCAGATTCGCAGCACCTACTCTGCTCATGGGCCAGAGCAGGTCTAAAGGTCACAAGATGTCCACTCTACTGCCGCAGTGACAGCAAAGTCACTGAAGCACAGGGACATGTAAGATATGCCCCTTGTACCCAAACTACGATGATAATAAATACGTCATGCTGTGGTAGGGTAATGTCTAAAAATAAGCTATGCCGAGTTTAGGAATAGTACATGGCGATATTTATGATCGTGGCCGCCACATACCAATTGATATTGCACATGTGTCCGCTCCTGTGAGTCAGCTCTGCTGTGAAAAGGAATTTGTATAAGGCTCAGACGGGCCGATACTGCCACCCGGCAGGACAGACACCCAGAGGACCCAGCCTCCTTTTGATTCTCTTTGTGAGGGCTGGTAACCCCCTCCCCAGCAGGCAGCGGTCCTGGTCCCAGGTATCAAAGGAGCTCACTCATTCAGGAGGAGTAGCCTCAAATCAGGGTGATGCATGTCTAAAGGCCTTTTGTTTTCAGTATGAGGTAACAGTAGGATAGGCAGGAGTG
Source organism: Ambystoma mexicanum (assembly GCF_040938575.1). Taxonomy (NCBI): domain Eukaryota; kingdom Metazoa; phylum Chordata; class Amphibia; order Caudata; family Ambystomatidae; genus Ambystoma; species Ambystoma mexicanum. The sequence goes on along the minus strand of NC_090922.1, from coordinate 1,296,403,782 downwards.
CTCTGTGTTAGGCAGAATCCTGTGCAGTGCCCTTAGGGACCACTACACACAATTAAGACTACAGGTGGCAATACAAGTTTTACCTTTGGTACAAGCCTGTACTACTGTGTTAAAGTGGTAGCAGTAGCGGAGCAGCCAGGCTTATCTCAAGAGTATATGAGCAGTAGCAGAGATTACACAAAGGGACCACAATTACTGTGACTCAAGCAAATACTGACTCAAGGTTTCAGGTAAAAAATATAAGTACATTTATTTTTAAACCATTTGTTATAAACATGACACTTCTATTAATTCGAAAACCACACGTAAAATATACTACAACTAACCAATTCACTTTGTACGGTATACTTCAAGGTAAGTACCCTGTGTTTTAGCGGACCGGTGTTATGAAACAAAAGACGTTACCGGGAATACACTTGCGATCACTTTTTGACAGTAATGACAGTTCGGTCTTACTAAGGAAACGCGTATCTGCGGCAAGAAATGTTACCGGGGCAAAAACACACTTAGCACTTGAGATTCCCAGAGAGAGTTGGGGGCAAAAATCATAGGCAATACTTTGTCAAGGCAGACAGAATCAGGGAACACTCTTAGACAGAAATTCAAAAGTCAATAGGCCGGGGCCAGTGTCAAGTGGAACCGGGTTCCTGTTGTCGAGGATCACACAATCAGACAGTTCACGATTCGGCATAGCCAGGAGTACTTAGATATTGTCAACAGAGGAAGCAAAAGTTATAAAATGGAGGGAAGACAAGGGCAAGCCTTGGAGGCGAAGAAAAGGGATTCACCCAGATTCCTCGAGCAGAACACAGTACCTTATTCAAGGAAGAAGCTGGTGCCACAGCAGTTGTTCCTGGTAGTTTCCTGCAGACGCTCGCTTCCTGGGGCTTCGATCCGAAGGAGGACGTCTGGAGGGGTCTGCACCACACAGGGCTGATGCTGGCAGCAGCGACGGTGAATAAAAGGTGCGCTCCTTAAAAACAGGAGAGGCTCTTCAGATGGCTATCCGGACCACTGCAGCAGGGTGCAGCAATTTCGACCAGGAAGAGGATCCTCTGGCTGTAGAAAATGAGCTGTACCAAGCGCAAGGGAAGAAGACTCCGGACTGGATCTTCTCTGGTCATCGAAGGGTAGATCGCTCAGGACTGCAGCAGGGCTTCACCGGGACGGGATAGTTGCAGCAGTCGACTTCTTCTCCGCTTCGCTTTGGTTCCTTGTAGTTCCAGTGGCGACTCTGACTTCCAGACCAAGAGACCTGCCTTTTATGTGAAAATCCCCCATTCACACAGCCTGGCTGTCAATCACGCAGCAGGGGGGATGTCCGGCCCGGACAACCACCTCAGCCAATCATGGCAAAGTGTGACTTGGGTTTCCTAGAATACCCTGTGCAGGGGGTGACTACATTCAGCCCACCTAGACACCCAGGCGCCTAGAGGAGGGCTTCTGGGCATAAGCCCGCCAAAAGACAGTGAACAAAGGAGACAAACCTGGTTTGCCATGCAAAGTAAAACACAAGAAGGACTTTAACAAAAAGAAATGGCGAATAAACTCAACCGGAGCCAAAAGAAAAAGCGGGTTTCAGTTCAAGGCTGATATAATAGCCTAAAACAATACCATGTTTATATAGTATAATCGCGGTAGAAAAGTTAGGGTAGATAACACTGCCACCAGCCAAGTCTAAATGTTAAAAGAGCGAAACAATGCTCTAGGAGGTACAGATAACAAGGGCTATGGAGTAGTCAGCCTCAGAAATGGAGTCGGTAGGAAGTCTAAAAGACAACCCTGTGTCACTGCACTGAAGGTGCTGTGTAACACACAAAAGAAGGGGGCTACTGAAGTGGTGTACTCCAGAGTCCATAATCACAAAAACAGATGAAATACACATGGCAAAACACAGGTTAGAGTGGAAGGAAAGGGGTACACTCTTACCAAGTGGAAAAATAAACTCCAGAGATCCAGCAAAGCTGTTGGGGGACTCAGCGGGTAAAGGAAATTAGCCACTGAATGAGAATTCTCCCTAACACTCGCCCTCCATCCCCCAGACTAAGGGGCAGGAAGATTTAATCCACTCCTGGATGGTTCTCATACCTCTAGTTGGTTACAAACATCTTAGAGAAACCATCAGCATTTTGGTGGTGACTTCCTGCTCTGTGCTCAATGGTAAAATCAAATCCTGGCAGGCAGATTGACCATCTGAGTAACTTTGGGTTTTTCCTTTTCATTTGCATCAGCCATGTCAAGGGTTGGTGGTCAGTCTTAATGATGAAGGTAGATCCATCCAAGTATGGTCTAAACCTCTTCAGTGACCACACAATAGCAAAACATTCACGTTCTATTGTTGCCCACCTTGTCTCAGGATCCTTTAACTTCCTGCTGATGAAACAAATGGGGTGTTCCCTACCTTTCTCATCCAGTTGACTAAGGACTGCACCTATAGCTACATTAGAAGCATCAGTTTGTACAATGAAGGGTTGGTGATAGTCAGGAGCTCTTAGGACTGGAGCTTGACAAGGGGCTTTCTTTAGACCTTCAAAGGCTTGATTGCACTCCTCATTCCACCTGACCTTTTTAGGGAATTTGGGAGAGGAGATGACATTCAAGGGAGAAGCTATGGTCCCGTAGTTCTCTATGAAGTTCCTGTAATACCCAGTGAGACCTAAGAAGGCTCTCACTTGGGTTTGAGTAGTAGGGGTGGCCCTGTTTTGTACAGCTTGTACTTTGCTAGGCAATGGCCTTATTTCACCCCCTCCTACCTCATGTCCAAGGTAGACCACTGTACTCTGAGCATTTTGACATTTGCTTGCCTTTATGGTCAGATGGGCCTGTTCCAGAGCCTGCAATACATAGCCTAGGTGTTTAACATGTTCTTTCCATGTAGGGCTGAACACTGCAATGTCATTCAAGTATGCCATACAGAAGTCCTCCATCCCATTCAGAACTTGATTGACCATCCTCTGAAATGTAGCAGGTGCATTCTTTAGTCCAAAAGGCATTACCTTGAATTGGTAGAGGCCAGCTGGGGTGGAGAATACAGTTTTCTCCTTGGTATGGTATGGTCTGTCAGGGCTGTTTGCCAATAGCCGGACGTTAGGTCAAATGTGCTGAGGTACTTGGCTGCACCAAGTTTGTCCACCAGCTCATCTATCCTAGGTAAAGGATGGGCATCAGTCTTGGTGACTGCATTTAGAGCTCTATAGTCCACGCAGAATCTCAACTCCTTAGATCCTGCTTTTGGTACAAGCACAACTGGGCTAGAATATGGGCTAATAGAGGGTTCTATAACCCCGAGATCAAGCATCTTTTTGACCTCATTCCTTATATGGGTCCTTACATTGTCTGACATTCTGTACCCCCTGATTTTGACAAGCAAACAGTCACCAGTGAGGATATCATGCTGGCCCCAAGGGATCAAGCCTGGTGATAGTGAGAACAGGGAGGCAAACTGATTTACCAGTAACTTGCACTCATCCTGCTGGTCAGATGTGAGACTGGAACAAAGATTAACTCCTTCCACTTGCTCATCTAAAGGTAGGCCTCTGAGGAGGTCAGGTAGAGGTTCAATCTCCTCCTGAGCTGAAGCTAGAAGCAAAGCTCCTATGTCAGGTCTAGAGACATAAGCCTTCAAACGGTTGGTGTGAAAGCCTCTGGGAGCCTCCTTAGGATTGCCTAAGTGCACCAGATGGTTCACTTCTCCAAGTTTACCCACAACCTTGAAGGGTCCTATCCATTTGTCCTGCAAGGCCCTCTGCCTTGTGGGGACCATAACAAGAACAAACTGGTCTTGAGTAAACTCAACCATGTTAGCCTTCTGGTCATGCCAATGTTTGACCAGAGCTTGACCAGCCTTCAAGTTGTCACTTGCCTCTGCCATCATGTGTGACATTCTCCTCCGGAGACCTATCACATAGTCAGTCACTCTGACTGGCTTGGGAGAAGGAGCACTCTCCAACCCCTCCTTGATCAGGGCCAATGGACCTCTGACTGGATGGCCATAAAGAAGTTCGAAGGGACTGAATCCTACTCCCTCCTGAGGGACCTCTCTATATGCAAAGAGAAGGCATGGCAGTAGAAGGTCCCACTTTCTTTAAAGGGGTTCTTCTAAAGCCCCTATCATGCTTTTCATGGTTCTGTTAAACCTCTCTACCAACCCATTAGTTCAGAGATGGTAGGCAGTTGAGAACTTGTAGGTGACTCCACAGGTTTCCCACATGGCTTGCATGTAGTGGGACATACAATGTGATCCCCTGTCAGATATCACCTCTGATAAAACCTACTCTGGTAAAAATACTGAGTAGGGCCTTAGCCACAGCCGGAGCCGTAACAGTCCTCATAGGTATAGTTTCAGGAAATCTAATGGCATGATCCACTACAACCAGGATAAACCTGTTGCCTGAAAATGTGGGAGGGTCAAGAGGACCAACAATGTCAATCCCAACCCTCTCAAAAGGAACTCCCACCACTGGGAGAGGCACCAAGGGTGCCACATTCTTGGTTCCGCTCTTGCCAGAGGTTTGGCCAGTGTGGCAGGTTCTGCAGAATTTGTCTACTTCTGAGCCCATCTTAGGCCAGTAGAAGTAAAGAGAGAGCCTTTCCTTGGTCTTCTTAAAACTTAAGTGACCAGCCAAAGGTATCTCGTGGGCTAACTGCAGAAACTGGAGTCGGTTCACTAGAGGTACTACAAGTTTTTTGCAGTCTCCAGGGGTTGACTCAGTCGGTTCACTGTAGAAGAGGCCATCTTCCCAGTGCAACCTATACTTCCCAGGCTCAGTCCCATTGAGCTGAGAAGCTGCCTGTAGGCGAAGACCTTCCAAGGTAGGACACTCTCTTTGTCCCTTGCTGAAATCTTCCCTGTTGGGTCCACCTTCTGCCAGTAAAGACTGCAGCTCAGGATGGTCAACAATGTCAAGATCTCCTACCAGAGTAAGATCTTCTTCCAGATCTGATTCCTCAGTATCTAGTTGAGCCATAAAGGGTTTAACCTCACACTCAGCCTCAGCTGGTGGAGGAGTCACAGATGTGACTTTGGACAGTCTTGGAGATGTCCTTCTGGGCACAGGGGTGCTTGCTGGCTTCTTGCTGGCAGACCTGGGTTTCCCCTTTGTCTCTTTCTGACCTGCAATAGCAGTAAGTAAGTCCTGTGGACCTGGGGTGATAATTTCCTCTATCATGTCCCCAGGAGAGCCTCTCAAGGTTCTCTCCCTTGCAGACCTAGTGAGCTCCTGCTTCCTTCTGTTGGGGGGCCTGGGGGTACTAGACACAACTCCAAGAGTTTTAAGGTCATTACCCAGCAGGACCCTCCCAGGTACGTTATTTTGCACACGTACAGGTATTCTGACAGTCATGTCATTACACTGGAGGAGAGCTGGTAACTGGGGAACCATTTGCACAGGGCCTCCAGTTAACTTGGTCAGGTGTTTGGGTGCCTTAGCCACATCCTCCACCTTGAAAACACAGTCATCAACCACTGTCATGCTGGCTCCAGTGTCTCGGATGGCAGGGGTTTCCTGACCATTCACAAGAACACTATCTTTGTAATACTCTTTAGTATTATCTGGGATTGAGTTGTAGACATCTAAGTTCTGTTGTTCCAAAATACCCAAGGACATTAAGGAAACACTAGCTGAGACTCTCATGGGCTCATCAGCTAGTAACTGAAAGTTTCCACTGGTCATAGGTACTTCATTAACCTGGGAGAAGGATAAAGAGACAGTGTTGACCCCTGAAGGTTTACCCTTACATCTGGGATCTCCTTTCACATGGTCAGGCAACCCACAATCAAAGCATTTTCCAAATGCTCTCTGGAGTGGGGGTTTGTTCTGACCGCCATCTGGTTTGGGACCAGATGGTACACTAGCCTGATTCGGTTTCCCTTGTGGCTTACCCTGGTTATGTTTGGGGCCCTCTTTTGGATTGGAATTATTGGAATTCTCTTTGTTGTCTTTCTTTGGCTGCTTTCCCTCATCCTTTTTCTGATTTACCCCAGAATCTTTGTGAGTAGCCCTGTTGGCAACCCACAAGTCAGCAGCCTTAGCTAGTTTCTTAGGATCTATCTCCTTTGAATCAGTCAAGTGCTGTCTAAGCTCAGGGGAGCAGACATCAAAAATAGACTCCAACATTACAAGATTCCTCAAATCTTCATAAGTGTTCACTTTGTAACCCTTAACTAAGTTTTTCAAACATTCACACACCCAGGTAGCCCAAGGGGTACCATCATGCTTTTAGAGGGTTCTAAACCTCTTAGGATACTGGGAAGGGGTCTTCCCAAATCTAGCTATTAATGCTAGCTTCACACACTCATAATCCTGCTTATCCTCCTCCTCCAACTCCATTACAGCATCACTTGCAACAGGGGGAAGCCTTGAGAAAAGCCAGGGAATCAGCTGATTCCCTGAGATACCTTGAATCCCATGATTGTACTCAAACATTGCTAACCAATCCAAAACATCAAGTTTAGTCTCATACTGTCATATATCGCCCATGGAAAGTATGGAGCAGATGGGCGCTATGGAAGAAGGACTAGACTCCGAGTCACTGCAAGGTGCGGTCTAGTCTTTCTGTTGTACTGCCTACAAGTACCTGAAAATGGAGAACACCTGTGCATTGCAACTTTCTTGCTTCCTACGTGAGTACACCTCGCTTGTGCTCTGCCTCCAGTTGTTTCTCTGTGTTTCCTTGCCTTCATTCCCTGTTCGTCTGCCCGTGTCTTTCCGTTACCGCTGTTCGCGGTTTCCTCCTCCCGTTTATTCCGCTTACCTGTTTGTTTTCTGCTTCCGCTGTTTATCCGCGCTCTGCGCTGCCTTCTAATACTCACACCTGCTTCAGCGTCTCATCTGCCATCGGACGCTCTCTGCTGGGAACACTTCGTTGTCCAAGTTCTTTGGAGTACTGTACTGTTTGTGCTGTTCCGCACTGGATCGTTATTTCCTATTCACAAAGAACACTTACCAGTGCATGCTGGTTATTGAAGTACGGATACACGCCGACAACTTCCTGCCTACTACAGCTACACAATCTTCCAGGGTTTTTCGGCAAGGCTTTTCCCTGGTTTGGGGTGGGCTCCCCGGAGTCCCCGCTGCCGGGCTAATTGCTTATAGGCAAAGTGGCGCTCCTATTTCGTCAAACAGGAGAATAAGATCGTCAAGACAAAGACAAAGACAGCCTGGAGGGAAAAGCCGGAAATCTCATCAGACGAATCCATAAAGACCCACACAGAATCATCAGGTGAGGAGTGGGCTAGTGGGAAGGAAAGTGTGAGTGATAAACCTACAGAATCTGAGAGATTGCAACGCCAAGAGAAGATGGCTAGTCTTGAACAGTACCAGGAGATGGTTAACGCCATACAAGCTCTGAGGGTTGAAGTACAAACCCTAAAAACTGATAATGCCGCATTGAGGCAACAGAGAGAAGATTCCAGAGGAGAACTACCTCCTTTATCCCTACCTTGCGGTAAATTTGAGGGAAACCCCAGGAAATTAAAGGAGTTTCTGGATGCCTGCACAATACACTATACTTTTCGGCCCAAGGCATACGAGTTGGATCGAACAAAAATGGGTTTTCTAATTTCGAACTTAGCTGGTAATGCCCTAGCCTGGACCACCCCACTAGTGACAAACTCAGACCCAACATTAAATAACTATGGTGCCTTTGTAACACGTTTCAAAGAAAGATTCGAGAGACCTGAAGTCTTATTCTCCACCTTTGAAAACCTGTTGGACATACGCCAAGGAAACTCAGACATACAGACATATGTTACCTGTTTTCAGAAGGTGGCAAGTGAAGCAGGTTGGCCAGAAACGAACTGGCCAGAGTAGCCAGACCTGCTTCATTTCAGGAACTCGTGTCATTGGTATTGCAGATAGAATTCCGCATGTCGGAAAGGAAGGCTGAGAAGAAGAAGCCCCGGTCTTTAGTACCTTTCACTAGCCTACCCTCAGTTCCTGAAAGGGTTCAACACGAAGAACCAATGCAGATAGGAACTGCTAGAGGACCACTTACAGCCAACGAACGGAAGAGACGCAAGGATCTTGGACTTTGCATGTACTGTGGGTCCAACACACATTTGCTGCGAAATTGCCCAGAAGTCCCTCCCAGAAAGCAGGGAAACGAAAGACCCCAACCTTGAACAGGGATAAGGAAGGGGAGACATCTATGCATCCCTGTGCTAATGCTCAGCCAGCTTTGATCAGCAATAACACACTGATGGTGGTTAAGATTACGTTAGACTGGCACTCTACCAAACCCATTGAATGTTTAGCTATGCTGGACTGTGGAGCTGCGGGCAACTTTGTAGATGATAAGTGGGCTAATGAACACCACCTGCCTCGACGCCCTAAGATCAAACCGATTCCAGTAGAAGGCGTGGATGGCACACCTTTGACATCCGGACCCATTTGTCAGGAAACACAGGAATTACGGGTCAAAGTGTCAAATCATTCTGAGTACCTATCTTTCGATCTCATTCGAGCGGCTCATTTTCCAGTCATATTAGGTATACCATGGCTCAGAAAACACAACCCAGCAATTGACTGGCAACTTAACACAGTAGAGTTCAGATCCACGTATTGCTCTCAACAGTGTTTGACTAATGAACCCGCTTTGTCCTGTGTGCTTCCAACAATACAAAATACCGTCCTCAGTGTCAATACAATTCCCATCCAGTACCTGGAATATGAGGACGTGTTCTTAGACAATCAACCGAGGAATCTTCCTCCTCATCGGAAAGAAGACTGCAAAATCGAACTAATTCCGGAGGCTGAAGTACCCTTTGGAAGGATGTTCCCTTTATCTCTACCTGAAAAGGAGGCATTGAGGGAATACTTGTCTACCAACCTACAAAATGGCCTCATACGGGAATCCTCATCATCAGCAGGGGCATCTCTTTTTTTATCTCGAAAAAAGGAACCACGGAACTAAGACCCTGCATAGATTACCGGGGTTTGAACAGTCTGACTATACAAGACAGGTATCCTATGCCCTTAATGAAAGACATTATTGAGGCAGTCCAAGGGGCACACCTCTTTACCAAATTAGATCTTCGAGGAGCTTATCACCTACTTCGTATTCGTGAAGGGGACGAATGGAAGACCGCTTTCAGGACTCCCCTGGGACACTACGAGTACAGAGTTATGCCCTTTGGTTTGGTAAATGCACCGTCCCAGTTTCAACGCTTCATGGACAAGATATTCGCAGATATGTTGTATTCCTCAGTTGTGGTTTATTTGGACGACATTCTCATATTCTCAAACACTCTGACTGAACATCGTCAACACGTCAAAGAAGTTCTCCACAGGTTAAGACACTATAGTCTATTGGCCAAACCTGAAAAATGTGTTTTTGAAGTTACTGCGGTACCCTACTTAGGATTCATCCTCTCCGAAGATCGGGTACAGATGGATCCAGCCAAAACTCAGGCTATAACACAGTGGTCCACACCCAATTCAGTTAAGGAAATACAAAGGTTTTTGGGACTTGCAAACTTTTATCGCAAATTTATACCAAACTTTTCGGACATCATCCTTCCTATTACAAATCTCCTTAAAAAAGGAGTCAAGTTTCTCTGGGACCAGAAGACGGATCAGGCATTCCAAAGGCTTAAGGAAGCATTTGTGACAGCGCCTATCCTGAGACAACCGGATCAATCCTTACCATTTATTGTGGAGACCGATGCTTCAGGAGGAGCGATTGGAGCTGCTTTGTTACAAAAGAAAGAAGATGGGTTGGATCACCCTATAGCTTATTATTCCAGAACCCTTAGTCCCAGTGAACGAAATTACTCAGTGCTGGAAAGAGAACTTCTGGCCATAAAACAGGCCTGTGAGGAGTGGAGGCACTTATTACAAGGAGCTGTTTGTCCTTTCCAAGTTCGTACAGATCACCAGAATTTAAAGGTGTTACAGAAAATGGAATGCCAAAATTCCAGACATGCTAGATGGGCTTATTTTTTTTCTCGATTTTATTTTGTAATCACCTATTTACCAGGAAAGGATAACTCATTAGCAGATGCCCTTTCCCGCAGTCAAGGGAGTGACTGTGGAGGATATCAAGGTCCAGAAATTCTTCTAGCAGGGAAAAGGTTCATCAATATGGTTAATATGTTCCTTCAACAAGTACAGAAAGCCCAAAAGAATAACAGAAAGATAGACGACTATGGAATGACCCAAAGAGGAAATCTGACGTTTATGAAAGATGCTTTATTCTTACCCACTCAGGATCTACAAGAACAGGCCATGGCTTGGTGTCACGACATCCCATTAGCAGGACACAAAGGTCAACTTGCCACCATGGAACTGGTGTCTAGACAGTTTTGGTGGCCTACCATGAAAAAAGACATCAAAGAATATGTGGCTACGTGTCCCATATGTGCTCAGAATAAATATGCTTACTGTAAGCCATTAGGCTTACTTCAACAGGATGTTCTACCAGATGGGCCGTGGCAACACATTTCCACAGACTTTATTGTAGACCTTCCAGTTTCCAATGGACATACGGCCATAATGGTCACTGTGGATTCATTCAGTAAACTAGCGCATTTTTCACCATTGAAAGGTCAACCGACAGCAAGTATCACTGCGGAGGTGTTTCTGAAAGATGTGGTTAGGTTACATGGTCTTCCGCAATCCATAGTCTCGGATAGAGGCTCACAATTCACCTCGAAGTTTTGGACTGCCTTGTGCAAGACCTTGGGTATAAGAAGATCACTGTCATCAGGATTCCACCCTGAGAGCAATGGGCAAACTGAACGTCTTAATGCAACATTGGAACAATACATTAGGTGCTTCTGTAATCAGGAGCAAAACGATTGGTTTCACCTACTTCCTATGGCAGAATTCTCTTATAATAATACAAGACATTCCTCGACAGGCATGAGTCCCTTTTTCTGTACCTACGGTTTTCATCCTAGACACATTCCTCTGTTTGGTCCGGTGTCTACTAACATTCCCTCTGTGTTCCATCTTTTGGACACCCTTCAGACCCTTCCCAAAAGAACCAGGTCTAATCTTGAAACCTCCCGTCTAGAGAACAAGAAGTGGGCTGATCTCAAGCGAAGACCCAATCCACAATGGGACTTTGGTAACAAGGTATGGTTATCCACCAAGTTTTTGCCCAGATGGGTACATCAAGGAAAGTTTTCTCCCCGTTTTATCGGACCTTTCAAGATTACTGCCAAAATCAATCCAGTTGCCTTTCGATTGGCTCTTCCTGCAAAGCTCCAAAGGATACATCCAGTGTTTCACAACTCTTTACTAAAGGAATATGTGGAAGATCCTCGAAAAAGAAGGAAGAGAGGAACCGGTAACCTACCCATTGAAACATCGAAGGAGTATGAAGTATCCAGATTATTGGATTCAAGATACAAGAAAGGCACCTTACAGTACCTAGTATTATGGAAAGGATACCCAAGGTCAGAGAGTTCATGGGAACCGGTCAGTCACATCTCTGCAGCCCAACTTATCCGAAGGTTTCATCGGCTACACCCGGGTAAACCGGGAGGAGGACCGCTGAGAAGGGGTCATACTGTCATATATCGCCCATGGAAAGTATGGAGCAGATGGGCGCTATGGAAGAAGGACTAGACTTCGAGTCACTGCAAGGTGCGGTCTAGTCTTTCTGTTGTACTGCCTACAAGTACCTGAAAATGGAGAACACCTGTGTGTTGCAACTTTCTTGCTGCCTACGTGAGTACACCTCGCTTGTGCTCTGCTTCCAGTTGTTTCTCTGTGTTTCCTTGCCTTCATTCCCTGTTCGTCTGCCCGTGTCTTTCCGTTACCGCTGTTCGCGGTTTCCTCCTCCCGTTTATTCCGCTTACCTGTTTGTTTTCTGCTTCCGCTGTTTATCCGCGCTCTGCGCTACCTTCTAATACTCACACCTGCTTCAGCATCTCATCTGCCATCGGACGCTCTCTGCTGGGAACACTTCGTTGTCCAAGTTCTTTGGAGTACTGTACTGTTTGTGCTGTTCCGCACTGGATCGTTATTTCCTATTCACAAAGAACACTTACCAGTGCATGCTGGTTATTGAAGTACGGATACACGCCGACAACTTCCTGCCTACTACAGCTACACAATCTTCCAGGGTTTTTCGGCAAGGCTTTTCCCTGGTTTGGGGTGGGCTCCCCAGAGTCCCCGCTGCCGGGCTAATTGCTTATAGGCAAAGTGGCCTCCGGGGGAGCTCGCTCCTATTTCGTCAAACAGAAGAATAAGATTGTCAAGACAAAGACAAAGACAGCCTGGAGGGAAAAGCCGGAAAGCTCATCAGACGAATCCGTAAAGACCCATACAGAATCATCAGGTGAGGAGTGGGCTAGTGGGAAGGAAAGTGTGAGTGATAAACCTACAGAATCTGAGACATACATACCAATAATTTCCTTTGGCATACGGGGTCTCTTAGGGTTGGAAGACCTAGAAGACTCTGAGAAAGAAGCATTTTCTACAGACAATTTCTTCATCTCTAGTTCATGATTCAGCTCAATTTCTCTGAGCCTTAACTCTTGATGTTTCATGGCAGTTTGTGCATCAATACGTTTCACTTCCAATTCAAGTCTCATTTTCTCAAGTGCAATAAATTCAGGACTAAGTGTAGGACCTGTGGGGGTCCCTGTGGACAGAGGTTGTGCTTTCTGAGCAGATAAGGGAGTTGTAGGGTTTCCTAACTAGGACTCATCTACTTCTTCAAACTGAACATTCTCAGAATCAGAAACATCAGTATCTACATTTGCTGGTCGGGTAGGCCCTTCTGGCAGACTCTCCAGACTTTGTTTTCCCAACAACTTTGCAATCAATTCAGATTTCTTTCCTTTACCAGAGAGACCTCTGTCCCTACACATGGTTCTCAAAACCTCAGGTGTATAGTTCAAGAGACCCTCTTCAGTGTAGTTTTCCATATTTGACATGATGTCTTAGTTAAATAGAATTAGTGGTGTTAGCCTTGTGGTTAGTTGAACCTAAGCAATAGCAGCACTCTAAGTGTAATCACTCTACTTCCAAATCCTCACCACTGTACACCAGTGTTAGGCAGAATCCTGTGCAGTGCCCTTAGGGACCACGACACACAATTAAGACTACAGGTGGCAATACAAGTTTTACCTTTGGTACAAGCCTGTACTACTGTGTTAAAGTGGTAGCAGTAGCGGAGCAGCCAGGCTTATCTGAAGAGTATATGAGCAGTAGCAGAGATTACACAAAGGGACCACAATTACTGTGACTCAAGCAAATACTGACTCAAGGTTTCAGGTAAAAAATATAAGTACATTTATTTTTAAACCATTTGTTATAAACACGACACTTCTATTAATTCAAAAACCATACGTAAAATATACTACAACTAACCAATTCACTTTGTACGGTATACTTCAACGTAAGTACCCTATGTTTTAGCGGACCGGTGTTATGAAACAAAAGATGTTACCGGGAATACACTTGTGATCACTTTTTGACAGTAATTACAGTTCGGTCTTACTAGAGAAACGCGTATCCGCGGCAAGACTTTTTACCGGGGCAAAAACACACTTAGCACTTGAGATACCCAGAGAGAGTTGGGGGCGAAAATCATAGGCAATACTTTTGTCAAGGCAGACAGAATCAGGGAACACTCTTAGACAGAAATTCAAAAGTCAATAGGCCGGAGCCAGTGTCAAGTGGAACCGGGTTCCTGTTGTCGAGGATCACACAGTCAGATAGTTCACGATTCGGCGTAGCCAGGAGTACTTAGATATTGTCAACAGAGGAAGCAAAAGTTATAAGAAGGAGGGTTGACAAGGGGAAGCCTTGGAGGTGAAGGAAAGGGATTCACCCAGATTCTTCGAGCAGAACACAGTACCTTATTCAAGGAAGAAGCTGGTGCCATGGCAGTTGTTCCTGGTGTTTCCTGCAGACCCTCGGTTCCTGGAGCTTCGATCCGAAGGAGGACGTCTGGAGGGGTCTGCACCACACAGGGCTGAAGCCGGCATTAGCGACGGTGAATAAAAGGTGCGCTCCTTAAAAACAGGAGAGGCTCTTCAGATGGCTATCCGGTCCACTACAGCAGGGTGCAGCAATTTCGACCATGAAGAGGATCCTCTGGCTGTAGAAGATGAGCTAGTTATCCCCACTAAGCTCAAGGGAAGGAGACTCCGGACTGGATCTTCTCTGGTCGTCGAAGGGTAGATAACTCAGGACTGCAGCAGGGCTTCACCGGGACGGGATAGTGTCACGCTCACCTGGTCTCCACAGAGGCGTAGCACGTAGCCGTACGAATGATGGCGTACCTCTGGCGGTATGATGATGTCCACTCCCCTGTTATCACCCCAGGAGGCATTTGTCTGCAATGTTGAAACAAGATATTAGCTTTTGAGTGGGGGTTGGATTGGTCCCACCTCCTTCAACCTCCTGATGTCCAACTCCTCTTCTGGCTCACCTTTGAGTTTTGTGAGGTTGGCTCTCCGTCCTGCTTGACTTTCAACACGGGCGCAGTAAGCTCAGTCTTTCCCCGGACACAGTTACTTCACTTGTCCAGAGTGGCTGTTGCTGTGTCTGGAATATCTGGATTAAGCTGGTAAGTCTCAATGCCAATGGATGCTTGGTATCGGTTCTCAATGTCTTTATTTCCCAAGGTTTAAAGGTGTTTTGTCTTTCTTGCAGGTGCGGATTCGTACGGAAGTTTGGGTGAAGATTTGACTCTCCTAGGATGCTGGGCAGATTATCTCCAGGTGAGTATTAGTGCGGGTGAGTGGCCCTGGATGGCTGAATAATTGATCGTTTTTGTTTTGTGCGCAACTGACCTGCTGTTTTTTGTTCTTTCTATGCAGGCGCGGCGTGGCCCCAGGATGCTGGATGGAAGAACCGCTCTGACGTATTCCGGAGGAATGCAGATGCGCAGGTGAGTATTGGAGGCCTGTTCGGATGCCCTCTTCCCAACAAGAACGGCGATCCGAAGATCAGCTGAAGGCGAGACGGGTAGATGAGAATTGCAGGTAAGGCCTTTGTCGCTGTAATAACACCTGTTCTTCTCTCTTTCTTCTTTCAGGCACTGATGGATGGAAATCTCAGAACGGGTGTGGCTGTAGAAGCTCGAGGACAGAGCAGACGCGGTGAGCGTTACGCTGCAGGATTGCAGAATAACGCGAAGTGTGTTCTGCCTGCAGGGCGAGGCTTAAATAGCCTTGCAAGTAGCGTCAGGCAAATAGTCCCTTACCACACCCTGCCTTTCAGGTAAAGTAGTCCCTCAGTCACGCCCTGGATATGCAGAAAGGCTCAGCCTCATTAGACTGAGTAAGTAGTCCATATGGTTCAGTCCAGGAGTCCAGGAGGTTCTGGGACGCTCCTTTGGGGCTTGATAAGCCCTATTGGGTGTCAATAAATGGGATGGGCCCATCAGTTCCAGGGGTTTTGGAGCACACACCATGACAGATAGTTGCAAGAGTCGGCTTCTTCTCCGCTTCTCTTCGGTTCCTTGTAGTTCCAGTGGCGACTCTGACTTCCAGACCAAGAGACCTCCCCTTTATGGGAAAATCCCCCATTCACACAGCCTGGCTGTCAATCACGCAGCAGGGGGGGTTGTCCGGCCCAGACAACCACCTCAGCCAATCATGGCAAAGTGCGACTTGGGTTTCCTAGATTACCCTGTGCAGGGGGTGACTACACCCTTCCCTCACATTCAGCCCACAGAAGCCCGCCAAAAGACAGTGAAAAAAGGAGGCAAACCTGGTTTGCCGCGCAAAGTAAAACACAAGAAGGACTTTAACAAAAAGAAATGGCGAATAAACCCAACCGGAGCCAAAAGAAAAAGTATTTGGTCAAGTGGGTTTAAGTTCGAGGTTAATATAATAGCCTAAAACAATACCACGTTTATATAGTATAATCGCGGTAGAAAGGTTAGGGTAGATACTACTGCCACCAGCCAAGTCTAAATGTTAAAAGAGTGAAACAATGCTCTAGGAGGTACAGATAACAAGGGCTACGGATTAACCCTTTCTGGTACTCCATGTAAGATGGGGTGTACTGGATCTGTGGTTAAATGGCTAAGTAAAGTTAATGGCAACTTTACCCTTTTTTGGGGGACAGTAGTCAGCCTCAGAAATGGAGTCGGTGGGAAGTCTAAACGACAACCCTGTGTCACTGCACCGAAGGTGCTGTGTAACACACAAAAGAAGGGGGCTACTGAAGTGGTGTACTCCAGAGTCCATAATCAGAAAAACAGATGAAATACACATGGCAAAACACAGGTAAGAGTGGAAAGAAAGGGGTACACTCTTACCAAGTGGAAGAATAAACTCCAGAGATCCAGCAAAGCTGCTGGGGGACTCACTAGGTAAGGGAAATTAGCCATTGAATGAGAATTCTCCCTTTCCTGTCTCCTCCAATCCCAGTTTGGGTGCAAGTTCAAGGGGGCAAAGTCCACTCCAGCCAGTGGCAGGGATTGGTCCCCTAAAGCAGGCTAACTTTAGATCAATCGCCTGGGGACTTAAAAGGAGTTTTGTAGCCCTTCAACAGAATACCTTTAGCTCCTCGAGGATCCTTTAAGGCCGAAGAGAAATTCTGGGCACTCTCACCTGGACTTCCTTCGAGAGTTGCACTTCCAGAGCACTCCGCCGGAGTTGAAAAAAGAGCCATCCAAGATAGAAGGAAGATCTGTCACCTAACCACTTCCAGGGACTATCGCGAGTGAGCAGCACCGTGGTCCAGTTCCAACCAATCTGCACTAAATCTTCTGTTCTAAAATAGCAGACCCTGAAGGGCCCATTGCAAAGCCTTCACAGCAACCCGGAGGGCCAAACCAGCCGAAGCTCCCTGTTCACCCTCACCGAACCAGTCGCTCCATGTTCACTGCATCCTGAATGAGAGGAAAGGTGTTGCTGCTGGTATCTGTGTTCTTCCAACCAGCCAAACGATTGCACTACATCTCCATCAGCCCGACATGGAATCATGTCCCAGCCGAGCCCGCCAACTGCCAGACACAAAGCGTCTGCTCAATACTGGAAACCAACCCGAATCTCTGGAGGGTCACTCGCTGATCATACCCAGTTTACCACACGGCACATCCCAGCTAGCCCGAGAATCGTTGCCTGCACCTCAACACCCGCTCACCACTTCACAACCACCTCTGCCAGCGGCTAAATCCCAATTCTGCCGGGTGAACGTTTAATGCACCGGGCACCTGCGTTTGACCCCGATCAACGCCCACTTACTGCAAAGGCTCTCAGCGATCCTAGTGAGCCTGATCAGCTCACATTAAAGTTCAACTGGGGTCTG
Source organism: Ambystoma mexicanum (assembly GCF_040938575.1). Taxonomy (NCBI): domain Eukaryota; kingdom Metazoa; phylum Chordata; class Amphibia; order Caudata; family Ambystomatidae; genus Ambystoma; species Ambystoma mexicanum. The sequence goes on along the minus strand of NC_090922.1, from coordinate 1,296,386,557 downwards.
ATGTGTCAGCCAACCAAGAACCGAGTTCAGGTACTGTGAACTGAACTGCTTCCTCCCCTCCCTTATGTCCACTCGGGCCCTAGAGACTGGTTAGGTCACGATCATCCCAGTCTTCAACAAGATATCCTTTTTGGCAGTACCTTACCTACCACCCCTGGAACCAATCTCGAAGTGCTACTTTCTCCAGTCTTTCACATCTTTTCTGTCTTTCCTCTGTGGTGGGATTTTGTACAGTAATTTCCTTTTGTTCTACTTGTAGGTGGTGTGTTTTATTTATCTATTCCCCGGGAAATTGAGACTTTGTACATTCAATGTCACCATGCATAGTTCTTTGGTAGTGTCAATTGCCATGTTTGTTACGAGTTGTTGTGCTCATTATTCCCTCACTTAGGCTTCTGTTCCCCAGGGTGTAAAAAGAATATTTCCTGCTGTCTTCCTAACTAACTCTGTTTATGCTTGATTCCCCAGTTCTGCTGCTCCCCCCAAGCCTCCCCTCAGAACAAATTTCCCCCTACAAAACCCAAAACTCCTTCCCCCCAACAAACAACGAGCAAGTGAGCTCAGTCCACAACCTACAGAGCAACCGGCTCCAAGCCCGAACAACCAACTATGATATAGGCCAGTAGATCCTATTGATGGTGTAGGTAAAACATCAAACTGCTTTCATTATGCTTTGCTTACTGTTCCATTGGGCCCCCACCATGGTTACCCTCCCGGGCTACGTCGACGTCTGAACGCGCCTCCCGTATTCCAGCATGGGAGACCAGGGGAAGCTCTGCATCGTCGCTGCAGGGAGCATTGTTCATTTACTATGTTGAGGGATGCAGGTGCATTCTAGAGTGTGAGTTTGCCTTCCGGACTGTAAGTTCCTCCAAGTCCAGAGCGGCGCCTCTTGTTTCCAGGTAACATGCTCCATCTCAGTCTGTTGCTTTATTTGTTTTTGTGCATCGGACCCTTGATTCTTTGCCTGTGGTCCACCTGGGACCATGGCTTCATGGGGCTTCTCAGCGTGTTCTCCTGGCATGCTTCCCCCCGTCATCGCTTATGCAACCCCTCTGGTTTCAGGTGTTTATCTGCTTCTTTCATGGTGTGGATTTGCCACGTTTTACCCTCCAGATTGAAGTTCAGTACGGTGGGGAATCCTCAACGGTAGGGAACCTGCTTTTCTCACAGCCATTCTGTCACTGGTTTTAGGTTTTTCCTTTTTTGCAATGTGGTGGCTGCAAGATCCTGATATAGTGTGATGGAGGCATCCCTGAATTGGATGCGCGTTGAATTCCTGGCTTCTTGCATTATCTCCTCCTTGACCCTGTAAAAGTGTGCTCTTGCCAGGACGTCCAGGGGGATTGGGGGGGCGGCTAGTGCTTGCCTTGCTCTAGAGCGGTGCACCCTATCCAGTTCCAGTGTGGCGCTGTCAGGCAATGTCAGGATGAAGCGGAACAGTTCCCGAGTGAAGTCGCCTAGCTCAGCGTCTGTGATAGAGCTCAGAATTCCCCCCAGGCGGATGTGGTTGCGTCGGGAGCGGTTGTTTGAGTCTTCTTGCTTGAGTTCCAGTGCTTCACATCTGGCTTCCAGCGCCATGATCCTGTCTGCTCCTACTCCAATTTCATACGATTGATCGCATATGCTGGTTTCAATTTCGTCTGTTCTGTTTTTGACCTTGCTAATTTGTTTGTCCAGGCTGGTGAATTTCTGCATGTGCTCCTCTGTGCCTCTTTGATATTCCTTTGTCATGGCTCCCAGTAGCACCTGGAGATCTGACTTGGATACTGCTTGCACTGGAGGCGCATTGGTGAGCTCCGGCATCACCTCCTTGAGATAATGCCTTGCCCCGTTCCCCCCTTTTTGTCCTACCCATGGCGGTAGCTGAGAGCAGGGTTGAGATGTACATTTGCTTTGCTGCTTTAGGAGTTTTTGCCATTTTACCTTACGGGTTCCGAGGGATCCACTCACTGGTAATTTGCTGGATTGTGCCTTGCACCTTGGTTTATGACGGGGTGTCAAGTACGGATGCTTCTGCTGTGGACCTGCACCGGATGACTGTGCTGCTGGTCCGCTGCGTTGTGACCCTAGAGAGGTTTTAGCACTCTGTTCGCCCTCCCACACATGCCTGCAGGGCCCAGATGGGCCTCTCACTACTCCCAAGTCGCAGTGTACTGGCAAGTTCTTGTTCCAGTAGAGTGGCGGACTGCTGCGTGCAGGCTTACTCCACCTCGTGGGCAAAATGTCTATCCGGTGGGTAGCACAGGGGAACCGCCAAGTGGATTTTAGTAGTTGTGTGCCCTGCACTTGGGCGTCCCACCCGTGTGGCCTTTGTGCGCAGCAGCCTGCTTGTCTACCCCAGCATGGATGAGGGAGGGCTGTGGTTCATGGGCTAGTGCCTTGTTACCAATGTTACAGCTTGCAGGTGTTGCCGTGAGTGCTCCAGCGCAATCCTCATGGACATGGCTCAGGGCGGCAAACGAGGAGCGGTGAAGGTAGAGAAGCCGCCTCACGGAGGGGCCACGGGATGCACTGCTGCTGATTCTTATATGGGGCTGGGCTGCCCCTCGCTTCCGCCCCTTATAGGGATGCTGTTTTGCTTGATATAGCTGCCTGCCAGGGCAGGACTGGTGCTCTTCCTGATGCGGAAAGTCAGTCCTGCATACATTCCATGCTGCATTCCATCCCCATGCTCCTAGGAGGGGGGTGGGCGATCATTGGGACGGGACCCCCTGGACGCCGGGGCTCACCACCAGTGAACAAAGCTCAGCTGCGTTTGGAATCACCTCACCATGCCCACCCCGGCGGGGGGAGTCCCGATGGAGGACCCACAGAGCCACCGGAGCGTTTGACTGCTTCCCACACCAGATCGCTAATCTGCCGCTGTTGTCTGCTATGCATCACACTGGGAGCCGTGGGACGCCATGCTCACCAGTGACTGCATGGGGGGTCTTGTTGGTGCCCCCGACAGCCCACATTTGTCCAGAGGGCTGCCGGATTGGGCCCCGACCGCCATTTTGGGTTGCCCTTTGAGTGGGTGGCACATCAATTCTGGTGTAGGTGAACAGCCCCATCATATGGGGTCTCACTCCAGCTCGGCGATCCCCATGTTGTGCTCTACCTTATCTTCATGTTTTGGTTCCGAAGTTCGAGTTTAAACCTGCTATGATCCACTTGATTGTCGGTCTAGGATCAGGAGCTATCAGGAAACCATGGCGCACACCACGGCACCAAGCCACGCCCCCATCATTTTGATTTATACGCGCACAATATTTTTTTCCAACCAAAGTTTTATGGGAAGGGGGAATGCCATGTAAACCGTGCAATCTAACTGGTCATTTGGGAAGACCTAAAAAGAACAAGTTACTATCTTACCTGGTAACGTTCTTTCGATGGGATGGTCCGACGACGTAGTCCATATCTAGGACAGTAATCACCACAGCTGTGCTGCTTCGGAAAATCTTTTGGTGTCTGCGTCCTGCATCGATGACGTCGATATGCCATCCTCAAGGACCTCCTCCAACGGCCGACGTCACCAAATGTTATAAGTGGGACACACGACGCCCGTAGCCTCAGTTGTAGTTTTTTCCCCAGAACGTGTGGCACCAATCTTCTGCCAGTATGACCACAGATAGCCTTGCGGAAACGCAAGCTGCAATCGCAAAAGAAATTCTGTAGTGGGGTAGACAGGGAGGGAGCGATATGGAATATGTTGTCGGACCATCCCATCGAAAGAATGTTACCAGGTAAGAGAGTAACTTGTTCTTCGAGGGGATTGGGTCCTCCAACGTATTCCATATCTATGACAGACTCCTAAAGCAGTACCAACGTAAGGAGGTGGGAAAAGAATTTAGAATATACAAATTTAGAATGCCCAATCAATTTGCAGAGTAAAGGACCGCCTTGCCAAAGGCCAGATTCTGCCCATGGATGGAATCTAGGGAGTAGTGACGTACAAAAGTATGGACCGAAGCCCAAGTGGCTGCTTCACAGATGTTACGAATAGGAACACCACTCTGCAGGGCAGTAGAGGCAGCCATACCCCTAGTAGAATGGGCCCACAAGCCTACCGGAGGGTCCTTACCCGCCAAGCGTTAACATTCAGAAATTGCCAAGATAATCTGCTTACTGACATCTTGTCCCAAACGCCTTCCAGCGTAACCAATAAAGAGCTGATCGTTCACTCTGACCCGGGACATGCGTGAAATGTAGAAACTTAAAGCTCTCCTAGGGTCTAATCTATGGAGCCTCTCCTCGTCCTTGCCAGGATGTGGAGGAGGATAAAATGCCGGAAGAATGACCTTCTGGCCCTAATGAAATGCCAACACCACCTTCAGAAGAAAAGAAGGACGAACTCTAAGGACAACCCTGTCTTTATGAAACACAGTGAAGGGTGGCTTACCTGAAAGTGCCTGTAACTCACTCACTCTGTGAGCGGAAGTGACCGCAACTAAAAATACAGTTTTAAGAGTTAGCAGTCTCATAGGGCAAGAATGTAAAGGCTCAAATGGAGCACCCATCAGAAACTTGAGAACAAGGTTCAAATCCCAACCGGGCACCTGGAAAGGTGACGGAGGGAACACATTAGTGAGCCCTTTCAGAAACTGAGAAATTAAAGGAATTTTAAAATAAGAACACTCCTCAGACGAGCGCTTAAATATGGAAAGCGCCGCCAGGTAACCTTTAACGGTACCCACTTGCAGGCCCCTGTGGGCCAAAGAAAGCAAAAAAGACAGAACCACAGGAATGTCACATGAAAAAGGATCCACATTCTTAAGCCTGCACCAGTCGCAGAACTTTCTCCAACGGCAACGGTACAGGGACTTTGTTGCAGGCCTTCTGGCCGAAAGCAACACCTCCATCACGTCTTCAGGGAGGTCCCAATCCTTATACCTCACCCTTTCAGAAGCCAAGTGTGAAGGTTGAGGGATCTGACCTCTGGAGGAAGAACCTGACCCCCCTCCCGTGAGAGCAGATCGTCTCGGTAGGGAAGACGACATGGAGGGCAGATGGACAAGTCGAGAAGGTCTGGTTACCACGTCCTCTGGGCCCATGCCGGAGCAATGAGGATCATCCGGGAACCGAACCTGCGTAACCTCCGCAGCACTTGCGGGATGACGGGGACTGGAGGAAACGCGTGCAGCAGTGGGAAGGACCACTCCACCACAAACACGTCTCCAAAGGCTCCTCTTGGAGGAAATTCCCGCGAGCAGAACCTTTTGCACTTCCGGTTGACACTGGAGGTGAAGAGATCCACTTGAGGGGTCCCCCAAAGGGCGGAGATCTCCAGGAGAATCTCCTGAGCCAGCTCCCACTCATGAGAGATCGCGCTCTGCCTGCCCACAGCGTCCGCCGTCTCGTTTTCGCCTCCGGCCAGATGGACTGCCGAGATCGAAACTTCCTGCTGGATGGCCCAGAACCAGAGCTGCTTCGCCTCCCTGCACAGAGGAAGTCACCCTGCCCCCCACTTTTTGTTGAGGTAGTGCATGGCCACTGTGTTGTCCGTCAGAATCAGGATAGTCTTTCCTCGCACAGTCGGCAGAAAAGCCTTCAAGGCAAGCCTGACGGCCCTCAGCTCCAGCAGATTGATATGGAGTCTGGACTCCGACGGAAACCAACGACCGCTGACTGTCAACTCGTTGGCATGAGCTCCCCATCCCGTGAGGGATGCGTCCGTCACGATCGTCATCTCCGGCCAGGGAAGCCAAAATGAAGCCCCCTTCATCAGATTGCCTTCGACGGCCCACCACAGAAAGTCCTGGGCGACCAAGGGCGGCACCTGAACAGGGTCCGACATCCTGCCGGAGGATTGTGACCACTGCATATTGAGTGCCCACTGCAAATATCTCATCCGCAGTCGAGCCTCTGGCACCAGAAGAATGCAGGATGCCATGAGGCCCAGCAACCTCAAGAACTCGAACGCTGGGAGACTCTGGGCATGTTGAAACTTGTGCACCATCTGCTGAATGTGATGAGCCCTCACCTGGGGAGGAAAACACTGCCCCAGGGACGTGTCGAGCACTGCACCGATTTACTGGAGCCGCTGAGTTAGCGTCAAGTGGGACTTCTTTAAGTTGAGGGAGAAGCCCAGCTTGTGGAGGGAGTGGCAGGTGACGGACAGATGATCCAGGACTTGCTCGGGAGAGCGCGCCCTGATCAATCGTCCAGGTACGGGTAGACGTGAATCCCCCCTTTCCTGAGATGCGCTGCCACCACTACCATGAGCTTGGTGAAGACCCTCGGGCGGAGGTCAATCCGAACGGCAGGACCCGAAACTGAAAGTGTGAGTCGGCAACCGCAAACCTCAGGTACTTCTTGTGCTTTGGATGGATCAGCACATGAAAATAAGCATCCTTGAGGTAAAGAGACACCAACCATTCCTGAAGTTGAAGGGCCTGGAGGACTTGAGAAAGAGTAACCATCTTGAACTTGTCCTTCCTGAGGAGTTTGTTCAAACCGCGCAAGTCCATGATGGGTCTCAATCCCCCGTCTTTCTTCGAAATAAAAAAAAAGGGGAATACCATCCCTTGTTCCTCTCCGCTACAGGCACCAGTTCTATGGCGCCTTTCTACAACAGGGCTTGAATTTCCTGCGCAAGGAGCGGATCCGGACTCTTCAAAGAGAGATTCCCTGGTGGATTGTCGTGAGGCCTCTGCCGAAAGGGAATACAGTAACCGTGGGCTATGATCCCCAGAACCCACACATCTGAAGTAATGGCAGGCCATTCTACAAGATGCTGCACCAGCCTTCCCCCAACCAGCGAACCATGGGACATGGCCTCATGACTGAGCTGAAGCGGCTGCGGCGTTGCCTGAGGGCAAAGAGGCAACTTCCCGAGCAGCCTTGGCACCTCAAGTACCTTGTTTTCCACCTCTGGCACTCCTACAGTGGCCCCTTTGACTATCAGCTCCCCTCGCTTTACTAAAGGATGAATAATAACGAAAGGAACTCCCCTCCATTGCTGTCCCCTAGGACAAAAAGGCAGAGGTTGTCGAACTGCAGCGCTCAACGTCTTTGCTGCAGCTTTTGATGTCTGCAACCTCTCAAGGCTCTTGTCAGCCTTGCTGCCAAAAATATGTACACCATCAAAGGGCATGTTGAGGAGCCGGGCTTGCACATCAGGAGAAAACCCCGACTTCCGCAACCACGCAAACCTGCGTATTACGGTGCTCGCAGCCATGGACCGGCTGACGCAATCTGCCATGTCCAGACCTGACTGAACGGCCTCACACATGGCATCCTTGCCATCCTGTATCATAGCAAAAAACCATCCCGTTCGCCCCCTTCGGGAATATGTTCAGCCGCTAAGGAAACACAGTCCCACAGAGTGTGCGTAACATGACAAAAACATGACAAGGCACATACGGAGTTGGTTGCCTGAAGAGCCATACCCCCTGAAGAAAACACTTTCTTTGCCCAACCATTAAAACACTTGTCATCCCTATCAGGAGGGATGGTAGGATACGGCGCCTGCTTTGCTGGGGCCATAGCCGCCTGCACCACCAAACTCTCCGGAGTGGGGTGCGTGGTCAAGTAGCAGGGGTCGCTACTGGCTGGGCGGTATTTTTGCAGCAAAGACTTGCCCACTGCCGGGAGACTCTCCGGAGCAGTCCAAGCTGCCGCCACCCTTCTTTGCAGAGCCATATGGAATGGCAGTACCGGGTCAGTTGGTGGACCTTGGTCGAGGATATCCATCAGGTCATCCTGCAGAAAATCTCCTGGTGGAGCAGACCAGCCCAAGTACTCGCTGACCCTTGACATCAGGCACCGGTACGAGGACTCGGCATGGGTGCCAGGCTCAGGCCTACAGACCTCCACCTTGGGAGAGGTGTCCAGACCACTGGGCTCGTGCAGTGACTGACGCAGGTCTTCAATCTGGCTATGACCAGAGATAATCTCATCTGGCACTGAATCAGGAACCAACCCATCTTCAGAACTTTCATCCACCTCAGAAATATATTCCAGATGGTGGAAAGTGGGCACAGAATAGGGGACAAAGACATTCTTTGCCTTGGTCAGAGCCTTTCTAGGGGGTTCCACCATGCCACGGGGTACCTCCGACAAAACAGCCTCGAAAGGCGTCGAGGGCATTGAGTGAATCGGCGTCGAGCGTGGCGCCGACAGCATCGACGGCTCCGACACAGGCCTTGAGGGCGGAGCCCCGAGCGTGTCCTTCGACAGCCTGGGCGCCGATGGCGTTGACTTCTTCGGAGGCGAAGCATCGAGAGAGTCCCTCGATGACCTCAGCGCCATAGGCGTCGACGTCTTCTTCGAAGATTTCACAGGTGCACACGGTCTCGAGCGCGTCGAGGACCGGGACCTGGAACGGGCATGACGAGAACGATTCCCCTTGTCCGAGTGGGACCTTTCCCGCGAATCGTGCTGACCACCCAAGCCCGAAGGCGTACGAGCAGTGTCTCTAGTACGGTCATGCCCGACCCCACTCGGAGGCGCGGACGGACTGGTGACCTGCGATTCAAGAATCGCCAACATTTTCTTACCGAAGGAAGCCCATTCCTCTGGAGTCGCATGCTTGGTGGGATAAGCAACCTGCCGACGGGCGGAGTCCTCGGACGAGGACGGGGAAGGCGACCGATGACGGCGCTTCTGTGAGTGCCTCGAAGAGGCAGAGGAGTGGTGGGACCCACTCTGGGACCGAGACCCCTTAGACTTGCGACGACGATGCAGAGAGTCGCCCCTCGAATCGTCTGTCGAAAGCCCAGTGGACCTAGACTTTCGGGGCTTGGACACCATACCGACCGACAGCTTCTTCTGATGCTCCCACAAGGCCTTGGACGTAAGCAGTCGACACAATCATCCGTGTTGTGGGCCTCCCCGAGGCACCAGAGGCAGGCGTCGTGCAAGTCCGTCACCGACTCTTGGACCCGCAGTCCCCACACTTCTTGAAGCCCGGACGCGGTGTGGAAGAAGAGGAAGACATCCCAATAAACTTCACAACGAACAGGTTCGAAGAACCGAAAGAACAGAAACTCCAAAGAGTCGAGGCGCGCCGAGATCTCCGAAGCGAGCACGTTCGCGGAAAAAATGGAACTGAGGCTACGGGCGTCGTGCGTCCTACTTATAAAATCTGGTGACGTCGGCCGTCGGAGGAGGTCCTCTAGGACGTCGTATCGACATCATCGACGCAGGACGCAGACGCCGAAAGATTTTCCAAAGCAGCACAGCTGTGGTGATTACAGTCATAGATATGGAATACGTCGAAGGGCCCAATCCCCTCGAATGAACTATTTAGTTATGCTTTACTACTAACAAAAATCCTGTTCAATTTATGAGTAGAACAATAAGCACAGCCGTTCCTCTGGGGAAGGGTGCCAGGTGCACTGAGCTTCACGCATCAATCATTTGTAAAATGCAGATAAAAGAACAGCAAGAATGGGATAGTACACAAGGAGCTGTAAGGGTGCAGAAGTATCAGACGGACACAAAGATGATATTGTGGTTACTATAGACTTTTATTTTAACAAACAACTGTAGAAACCTGACACTAAGGGAGTTTATCTTGCCTCAACTAAACATTTAAGGAACCGGTCAGGATGTCCAAAAACATAAATGTCCACTGTCGTATCAAATCCTAGCTCTGCCTCTAACACTAAAAAGTAAATAATAAAGTCTTCTGATCCATACAGAAAGATGATCTTCTCCTTCTGGAATGCTGAGTTTCTTCAGAGTCCATGGAGAGTTGCCAGACGGGATGATTTCCCTTCCCCTGATTTCTTCATATATTGCGGTGAAGAAGAGATACTGTACTTTTTTAGCTTCACAATCTTTCAGTTATGTTTCACATGAACAGTTACATTTTAGGATGTTGTAGATATCTTTAGCAAAGAAGAAGTATTGTACTTCTCTGGCATTGCAGTTCTCCACAGTTCTTTCACATGAGCTACTACTGCTCAGATTGATGTAGATGTCTGAGCAAAGAGGAGGTATTGTGCTTCCCTAACTTTGTCGTTCTCCACAGATATTTCACTTGAGCTTCTACTTCTCAGGATACAGTAGATAGCTTAGGCAATAAGAGGTGTTGTGCTTTTCTATCTTTGTCATTCTCCACTGATGCTTCACTTGAGCTACTAATTCTCAGGATACTGTGGATAGGTTAGGTAAGAAGAGGTATTGTGCTTCTATATCTTTGCCATTCTCCACAGAATCTTCACTTGAGCTACTACTTCTCAGGATACTGTAGATAGGTTAGCCAAGAAGAGGTATTGTGCTTCTCTATCTTTGCCATTCTACACAGATGCTTCACTTGAGCTACTACTTCTACGGATACTGGGCCTCATTACGACCCTGGCGGTAAGGGGTTAACGCCAGCGTTAGCTGCGCCGACCCCTTACCGCCAACTACGAGGTCCCTTAGCGCCATGGCGCTTTTAACACCTGCTTTTAGCAGGTGTTAAAATCCATGGCGCTAAGGGACCATGGAGTTAATTACGCCACCGTAATTTACGGTGGCGTAATTAACGCCTTCCCCACTCCCATTATGCCCTATGGGGCAAAAATGGGAATGGGGAAGGGTAAATGGGGATTGGGGACTTACCGCCCCGCCGACCTCGGAATGGGGCGGTAAGTCCGCCAACCACCATGGCGTAAACGTAGTTTACGCCATGGTGGTAAAGTCACGGCCCAGGCGGTAACTTACCGCCTGGGTCGTAATGAGGCCCACTGACTATAATAATCACTTGTTTAGAATGAACCTCTGTTGATTCAACCACTTATTTCTCATCAGATTCTGTCCACCTGGTATACTAATCTGCCAGGTACTATGACTATGAAGATCTCTTTGGAGGCCTTGCCGTCAGGAGAATACCCTAAGAGCGATGCAGTATTGTAACCAGACAGTGGTGGAGGAGAAAGTCCCAGATGCCTTCTCGGGATATCTTGATTTCCATAACCCAAATTCTGGACTGGAGCAATTATTAAGCATCAAGAAATTAACTTTGTTGTCCTTCTTTTAGTTTTACACAGGGCCACCGCATGTGACTGCTGCCCCGCTTTCCTAAACTCCGCCCCGTGCATCGCCCTTAGTCCTTTTCTATTGGCAGGCCCAGGACCATTAAGCATAATAGGGGATACTTATTCAAAGGGACTGCGGGCTGGCGTATGGAGGAAAGGGAACTATGGACTAGGAGTAAGGTAGTCACTATGGTAAGTAACTTTGTCATACTCCTACGTCACGTCCACTTTCCTCCATACTTGTGTGAGATTCGAAAGCACTAACCAAAGGAAAAACGGGTGAATGGAAATGTCCCTTAATGGAACAATTCTTAAGAACTGCCTGGCCAAATTGGGCATCAGCCCGGGAGCTCAGATCAAGACAATAATGTCTGCAAAAAGCTAAAGGGAAGCCCACATAGCAGCCTTGGCTATGGACTGCCAAGGGACGTATTTTTGGAAGGCAACAGCAGCTGCTTTGCCACGGTCCAAATGTGCATGAATTCCCTTTGGGGGCTGAAGGCCTTGAATTTTGTAGGCGTCGGAAATACATGAAGCTATCCAACAAGAGATGGACGCTTTCGAGGCTACTTTCTCTTTTGGCTTTTGGGTCACCAAATGTAACAAAGAGTTGTGAAGAACTTCTAAGTTCGCTTGTTATTGTCACAAGACACAATCAATAGAAGCCTGTTGGGGATCAAGCTGTTTAGCTAGACACCAATGACAAAATCAGAGCCATTTGCTCCTGTGCTGAGCCCTCGTAGAAGGCTTACGTGCTGATTGAATTATGCGCATGTTATCATCAGAGAGGTTGAACTGCACTAATGATCGGAACTCAGGTACCAGGCCGCCAAGCTGAAGGATTGTGGTGAGGGGTGCCACAACTGGTGGCTGATCTAGTGCAGAAGCTCGGGAATCTGTGGCAACCTGATTGGGGAGCACACCGACAGGTGCTGCAGTTCCGAAAACCAGAACCTGGCTGGCCACCAAGGAGCTATGAAGAGGAGAGTGCAGTTGGAAGCACTCCTGAGTATCCAGAGCGACCGTTGAATCCGCGGCAAAGGAGGGAAGGAGTAAGCCTTCATGTTTTCCCAAGGGATCTCGAGAGAATTCCCCAAGGAAGACACTCTGAAACCTTCCCTGGAAGCATAAAGAGGAAGTTTCCTGTTCATTGAGGTTGCAAAGAGGTCCTTTGCTGGAAGATCTTGGTGAGAACATCGGTGTTCATCTCCCAATCGTAACTCGCCGCAGATTGGCGGCGGAGGGAATCTGCAGCCACATTGATGTGACCAGGAATGTGCACTGCCTGAAGCCAGACATTGGGCTTCATTATGGGTCTGGCGGTAACCCTGCCGGTGATACCGGCGTATTGCTGCCAGACCCGAAAAAAATTACATCCAATCCATGGGATTGGGGACCACGGAAGCGCCAGCACCATTATTAACAGTGTCGGTGCTTCCGTTACAGTCTGCATACCGTGGCTGCTGTGCCCGGCAGGGTCAGACCTGCCGTGCACAGCAACTCCAGCAGGCAGACCCGTAATGTGCCGGTAGGCTTAGCAGCACCGTTGTTACCAGACTGGCGCACTTGTAATGAGGCTGATTGTGTTGGATAGCCCAATTCCAAATTTGGATAGCTAGGTCCACCAGAGGAGGAGACATGGGGCCCCCCTGCTTGTTGATGTAGAACATTGCTATGGAATTGTCCATGCAAATTCGAACCACATTGTTGGTGATAGATGGTTGAAAAGCCTTGAGTGCCAGAAAAACTGCCAGAAGCGAGGTAATTGATAGGGGACCGGCCTGTCCTGGGATGTCCACAAATCGTACACCTTGAGGTGACGCAGTGTTGCTCCCCACTCTATATGGGAGGAGTCTGTAGTAACCTTTACTTGTCGGCAGGGCTCCTGGAAGAAGCTCCCCACTGAAAGGTTGCTGGCATACAACCACCATTGAAGATCCGCCGTCATGGAGGATGGAACTAGAATCATCTTGGAGTCTGGATCAAAAGCCTAAGACCAGCAGCTCCAAAGAGCAAGCTGTGCGCTCATGTTCAGTCATGCAAGAGGTAGAGCTGACACGTGGTTGAAAGGTCTGCAATCCTGTCCTCCATCAGGAACACTCTGGAACTGACAGTATCCCAACGGAAACCTAGAAAGATCAGGTCAAGAGCAACCGTCATCGACGATTTCAGCCATTTCACTGACATCCCGAGATGGAACAGGAGCTGGAGGAGTGACTGAAGATTGGCCATTGCGGCTTGTGGGCAAGGACAGCGCAGGAGCCAATCGTCCAAGTACGGATATACATGAACTCCCTGCAGTCTGAGGAATGTTGCGATGATCGCCATCATCTTCGTAAAGACATGCAGCGCCGAGCTGAGACCAGATGGTAGCACTCGATACTGGAAGTGTTCCGTTCCCACTGAGATCTGCAGATATATTTCCGATGTGGGCTCCAGATCAGGATGTACATGTAGGCGTCCTGAAGGTCTACCATGCTGAGCCAATCACCCTTCTGGAAAGAGGACTTTAGCTGGCTGGGCGTAATCATCTTGAATTTCTCTTGAGGTCGAAAGAGATTGAAATTGCTGAGGTTGATGATAGTGCGCAGGCCAGCCTGGTTGGTTTTGGGCACTGTAAAGAGACAGGAATAATAGACCACACCCTTGCTCCCGCAAGGGAACAGGCTCCGCTGCTCTGTGGTCTAGAAGTTTCTGTAAATCAGCTCTGAGGGGGGGTGACCCAATCTGCTGAAGAGGAGGGCGAGAGGTTGGGGTAGGGGGGAGGGGCAAGGAAAAGCCCACCCGGATGACAGACAAAGCCCATCGGTCTTCTGCGATGGTCTGCCACGCCTCCATATGAGACGATATTCGTCTTCCCAACCGGAGTCTCGTGAGACCGATGGAAACCATCATTTAGATGGTTTATCGGCAGGGAGACCACCCGTTGCTGAAGAGGAGGCTGTTAAACCACCTACCTTGCCTTTGCTGTTTGCTGAAACCAGAGAAGGACCTCGTTTGAGACCCCAACCTCTGAGTATAAGCTGCCTTAGCTGGGGTTTTGGCAATGACTTAGCAATGACTTAGCAGTTTGCGTGCTTGCCTTGGTTTTGGTGAGTTCCTTATCAGTGGATGAGTGGAATAGTTCTTTACCTTCGAGGGGAAGATCAAGTACTTTGTCCTGAACCGCCTTCGAGAACTTTGTAGAATGCAGCCACGCTTGGCGGGAGATGTCTACTCCAACCACAAGGCCCCGAGTGGAAGTGTCAACATAATGGGCCGCGGCCTCCAGCAGGTCCTGCGCCTGAACTTTGGCATCGGATTAGCCGCCCTTAAAGTCTTTGAGCTTGTCAGAAGAAATACATTCCCAATGGTGTCAAGAAGCTTGTCCTCCTTGGAAAAGACCTGAGACGCTGAAGTGAGGGATGTAGAGGACAGCTTAGACTAGAGCATAGCGTACTACCACCACCGTCGATGAGGGGAATGGACATGCAGTCAAGGATATGTCTTCAGATGCGTGTAGCTTGTAGCAAGCATCAATTTTCTTGTTTAGGTGCTGCCCAGAATTAGGTTTTTCCCAGAGCTTGCATGCTTCGGCCAGGACATCCTTTTGAAGGAATAGGCCGGTGCGCTCCAGTGTCGACAGCGTAAAGGCTCCCGAAAGTACACCTTCTTGTGGAGCCGGAGGCTCGGGTATTGGAATGTCTAGCAGTGCCATCATATCCACCAACCAGTCATGAAAGGCTCTATTAAAGCGGGGTGGGGCGTCGATATCCTGATCCGCTTTATCTTCATCTAGTGCAGTGGAAACAGAATCCTGATCCACAGCACGTGGCACCACAGACCTCGTGGGCAGACTCAACTGCGCAACGGCAGCCTTTAGCACAGGTGAAAATGGAGGCAGAGGAGGCAGTGGAGGCAGCTGCCCCACAGGAAGTGGGGGAGGAGGTGGCACTACCAGGACCTGCGGAGGAGTAACCAGAGCAGGTTGCGGTTCATGTGGCTTAGGATACATTTCTTTGAAAAGATCATTAAAATATACCTTCTTTGGATCAGAGTGCATTAGCAGTTGAAACCTGCCAAAAAAAGCATCCTCAGAAGAAGACCTAGGCACTGGAGTGGGTCAAGGCCGCTCAGAAGGGGCATACCCCCAGGATTGCAAAGAGGATGGTTGCCAGGAAGGCCCTTTGCCAACTGCATCCACATAAACCAGGGGAGGGATGTAGTTGGGAGTGAGACTGTGTGTGGCATCAGAAAACAAGCATGCCAATCCATCGGAGGGCGGAACGGATTCTTATTATCCACATCACGTGGAAAAGGCTGCACCACCACAAAAACAGGCCCCTTGAAACCAGCCATTGAGGACGTTGGTGTGAGAGAGGTAGTCAAAACGGCCACAGCAGACCGCGGGGGTTGGACTGCGATTTTGTTACTGCCTGGGGTGAACTCCGTCACAGGTGTGAGTGAGGTCGTTGTCACCACAGGGGTATCAGGGGACTTATGATCCATTTTAGCCCTATAACAGGAACCCTCAGCAGAGCCGGTTCTAGCAGATCTAGAGTGTTTCTGTGACTCCTTAGAGTCTGGTGCGGTACTTGAAGACTTTACGAGTGTTTAACCACCTTCTTTGCCCCCTCAGCAGGATCGGTCCAACCACAGGTTTGTGTGTGGGAAGGCTTATAGTCACCCCCAGTAGCCAGAGCCTTCAGAGGATGTCCCTAGATCTTGACGGTCTTAGATGTAGACCCAAGTCCGGGATCCTCAGGAGTAACCTTGTGCGTTTAGTCACCTTAATGGAAACCTCGAGACGAGTATCGGTACACATAGTTCCAGATTTGGAAACTTCGGGAACTACCCCAGTGAAAACAGCCCCAGAAGTATTGGGCTTAACCTTCGCCCCCAGATGGGGAATTTCGTATGTAGATCCGGTACTGGTAGCCGCCTTACAGGGAACCTCGGAAGAAACTCTGGAGTCCAGGTTAGATCCCTTTCAGGACACCTCAGAGAGAACCCAGATACCAGAGCCACTTGGGCTCCTCCCGGAACCAGAAGACCTCGGGAAGGATTATCCTGGCTGGGGTGCCCTAAAAAGGAAGGAACCTACCGGCCTCTTCCGTTTTTCTTCAATGAACTTCTGTAAATGTGGAGGAGGAATCCGCTGGAACACCTCCTCCCACCTGACAAGTCGATGCTGGAGTGCCCGGACGGAGAGGGAGTCGCAGTAGAAGCAAGAGTCCCACCGGTGTTCCGGGCCCAAGCATTCCGGACAGAGAGAGTGGGGATCCTGCCACGCTAAACGGCATTCGCACGAAGATCAGGACACGAACCCCAGATGCTCCGGTATAGACGGTAGAAAGAAGACCGTGGAACCGGAGCAGGAATATCAATATGGAGGCCCCACATAAAAATAAAAGAAGGACTAACAAGTTATTTTTTGGATGCTTAAAAAGGTCTCCGGTCCTGTCCAGATGGATGAAATGTCCCACAAGTATAGAGGAAAGGGGACGGGATGTAGGAGTACAATAGGTATTCATCCTCTCCAAATCATAGGGAAAAACACTTAGCCACCCACATAAGCCATCAGCAGACATAAAGAAGGGGACAACTTCCTCCTGTGGGCAAGAACAGATCGGGAGATGTCCTTAATACCCTGATAGGATTCTCAGAACTCAACCTAAATACTATTACCCGTTTAAAAATGTCCCTTAACCTCAAGGCGGTGTTTACAATCTCACCTCATCCCCCCTCCCCATTTCCAACGAATACTGAGATGAGAAGGAGGCCACTAAGATCAGTAAATATTACCCATAGAAAGAACATGGGGCAACTAAGAGAAACCTACCTGTGGTGAATCAGCCACCCGGAACGATGACGGGGCTACAGCATCCAGTGCCTACTACCTCCCTTCCCACTCAGCATGGGACCTGGATGGACCGGAGGATGAGTGCGTACATCTGTCCTCCCAATCCTGTCTCTCTGCACTCGGGCCAAATGTGCAGTGCTCCGACAGGGAGCAAGACAGTGGTTCCCCCCCCTCCACACAAGAGGTTGGGTGCAACAACATGGAGGCCGATGGACGACATATGTGGAGGCCACATCCTTACCGCATTTCCTCTGCATCTTGGACGCTTGGCACACAATGCCTCCATGGCAGCAGAAACAACAGGGACACCACAGTACTATGGGGGACGCGGATTACACCGGGAATGAACAGCGGCCATGACAGGGGCAGGGCCTCACATTTAACCAACGCTGATGCCTCCCCACAAGGGTGCTGTGATAGATGGAACGATCAAGGAGGGCTATAAAAGCCTGCACAACTCCTGACACATTGTTGCTTTTCTCACATTACAGGAGAGCCGTGGGAGAGACCAGAAGACAGAGAATTGTTGTGAGATAAACTCAGAGACTGTGTTTGAGTGAGAGCGGAGCAGGAGAAAGGCAATGACAGTGAAAGCAGCACAAAACTGCAAAGTGCAGCGGAAAGCCAGAGCAAAGCAGAAAGTATAAAAGGCTAAAAGCACAGCTGAGAGCAAATGTAAAGTGGAAAGTTAAAAAGCAGACTGGAACCGAAAGCGAGCGAAATTCCGATCAGAGCAGAAAGTGAAAGAAAAAGGAAAGAAGCCCAAGGGTGCGAGTGGCCATAAGAGCGGGGCACGAGAAAAAGGCAATCCAAGGGGGCAAGTTGCCCATAATGAGAGAAGGGCCAGAGAAAAGGCAAAGAAAGGTTCAAGGGGCATGTCAAAGAGGAAACAGAGAGGAAGGTGCAAGGTAGCACATAGAGAATAAAGGACAGGCGCCAGTTCCATGGTAAGAAGAGCAAGAGTAAAAGTTCAAGTGTGCATGGAAAGGAAAGAAGAAGAAAAGGGCTGCAGGAAGCATCTGAAGGGAAGCAAAAAGGTATCAGGAAGAGCAAAAAGCAAGAATAAAAACAAAGAGAGGGGCAGAAAGGGTCAGAGTGGTCGTGCCCAGGTCAAGAGAGTCTGGTGTTTTTTCTAAGGCCTCTGACTCTACCATATGAAAGGATTGTATGCAGAAAAGATTTTCACTAAGGAAAAGGTACATTGTAACCAGAATAGTTTGTGTTGTGAATTAAAGGGTCCCAAACCTCGGGAAGGGTGCCCTATGAATTCAAGAAAGAACTGTGATCTATTATATTTTGTGTTTGAAAGCTGGAAGAGGCCTAAAGCTTCGGGAAAGGTACCCTAAGAGGCCTGTCAAAGAAGGAATCCGGATAACAATGACTTTTGAAGGTTTGAAAGGGGCCTGAGCTTTAGGGAAGGGATCCCTGAGAGTCCCAACCAAAACCGTCACTTTGTATTTAAAGGTTGGAAAGGGACTTGAGCATGGTGAAGGGAACCCTAAGAGGCCCAACCAGTTTGGAGATTTGTTAGTTTTGTTGTACTGTTGAAAGGATTAAAGCGTGGGGGAGGGAACCTCGAGAAGCTTACAAAAGGAACTGTGTCCCAATTATTCCATGCTGTTTTTGAAACTTTGAATAAGTTGAAGCTTGGGGAAAGGAACCTCAAGCAACTTAAAGACACTGAAGGTAGTTGAAATAACTACAGGGGGCCTGTGGAGAAGGTCTCGTGAACAGCCCTGCTAATTGAACTCATTTTTGTGACATTGACAAAACAGCACTTGGTGAGTAGACCACCTGAAAACAACCTTGGTTTCCATTTTTTGTTGAACCACTATATTTCTGGTTTTGAAAATTCTTCCTATCACATTGTTGTACAGAGTGAGGGCAAGCATAGTTTGAGACAAAGACAGACTTTTTATGTGGACTATTAGACAACGCCGGCCATTAGAAACATCAGTTAAGGGAATTACCCCTTTAGATGTAAGGCCTGTCAGGCATTACACCAACCCAGTAACCTTAGCAAATAAAGGTTTTCAAACAAACCATTTGAGTCTGTGTCTCTCTTGATACCATGCCTGTCTCACAACTGGTTAAGGGTGCCTCTGCTGATGGGCAAGTTTCGCGCACTGCGTATCGCAGCTCCTCCAGCGGAGTTCGAATCTTGCGCTTCCTCCTGGGAGGGTCTCTCTCTTTAGAAAGCCCTTCTTTCCTTTTCATGTTCCATTCAGATTTTCTTGACACAAATTGACTAGTGCGTTTGTACTGGTTCGGTTGAGTATTCTACATTACTCTGCACTTCTTCCTCGTCTCAGTATTACAGTCATCCCAATACCCAAAGTTCTTCCTTGTCTCAGTGTTTCTTAGGGAAGTGACATTGTCCATTCTGCAGACATACAGGGAAGTGTGTGGGGTTATTGTGTCCTGTGTAGGATAACAGGGTGAGGGAGGTTAGCGTTGAGGGGAACTACACTGCGTTTCTCTCAAAGAGTCGTCCCTCGTCCCCATAGGAGGTTTCCCCCCCCCCATGAGATCCACCCGCTGAGTACCACCTCCAAGGGGACTACTGGGTAGCAGTCTCACCTCCCTGGCCTCATGGGAAGGGGTTCCCCCCATGGAAGCAGTGACAACATCCTGGGATTCGTCATATACCCTTCCCCTTCGGATGATAGCTTCCCCTTTTGAAGCTGATAATAGGGGCTCTGGTACTTCTGCAAAAGATGGTTTAGTCAGGGTTGGAGCACCAGTCTCCGGCATTCTCATTCTTATCCCTATTTGGGTGATTTGGGTCATCCACTGATTAAATTGTGGAACTGTGCTGCCCAGGACCAATTCAGTTGGCAAAGGGGGAATTACGACTGCTGTGACCCAACTTTCTCTTCCTAGGATGGTAATGGGGGATACCTCATCACATGACCATAAATGCACCCAACTTTTTCTTTCTTCTTCATCCACCCTTGCTGAAGTAGTCCTGATCTTATGGCACACCCCCTGCTTCCGCTATCTAGTTGGGCACAATCTTTTTTCATTGAAGAGTGACTGGGATTCTGTAGGTGGTTTTCTTCCCTGCATACAGAAAAGTGTTGGGGTTTCTTCTTTTCTTATTATTCTTTGCTCTAAAGAGGCATCTCCCCAGGTTCTCTTACCAACTTGCTGTTATCTCACTGGGCAGGGCATAGAGGATACTGGCATGAGATGGTTCCGCCCTTGATCCTTTAACTCCTCTATCATGGTGGTGTTCTTTAAATGCAGGTATGGTGGGGAAATCAATTCTATTCGGGGGGCATTTCCACGCCGTATGACCCGACTCTCAAGAGAAACACCTCTTGTTTCAGGAAGGGGATGAAGGTCCAGAGGATGATATACCATCTAGATCTCCTTCTATGAGAACTTGGGTATACTGTCCCCTATCCCTGGGGCGGGTTGGTTCTCTAATTCCTGAGAACTATGAGGGAGTGTTAATAAGACAGAATGTTCTCCCTTCTCATTCTGTACTATTTGGAAGAGTTGTTGGGGTACATTCTTAGAAGGAGGGGTTTCAAACACCTCTTTTCTATCTGCCGAGAAGGACAAATCTGGATCTTTTTCCTGCAGTATGGGAAACTGTGCTTTTGTGGGCAGGCTGGACAGAGGGTAGGTCTTGCTTTCCTGTCTCAGTACCTCCTCTAGTCACGGGTTCCCCAACGAATAATGGCATTACTGGGAAAGTAAGATGGCTAATGCTTTCCGTGGAAGGTGTCATCATACTGCCCTGGAGAGTGGTTCAGGCGTTTTCCATTGGTTCAGGGTTTTTAACCTTTTTGGGATATGGAGTGGTATTGTCATCTCCACTAAGTCCCATAACAGTGTCAGAGGATGTTGAGGCTTCTAACTCTAGGATTTCACTGATTTCTATTCTGAGGGGACAGAACTTTCCCAAGATGTTAGGGAACTTGGACGGCTGGTATTTTCCCTTGATGACACATCCTTTGACTGATCTTGGTCCAAGTTAAAGTCCATCTCAGTCTTCCCTTTCGAGTGACAGACAGTTCTTTCTTTGGTACTGCTCTCCCTAGTTTGATTCTCAGGGTTGTCTTCCTATTTTTCCCTATGGGTCTGGCTGGACAAAAACTCCCATAGGTTTTCATATATCAAGTGCCCCTTCAACCCGCCCCATTCCATCTTAACTGGGCTGAATGAGAAGTTCAAGAGGGCAAACTTTATGTCCTCTCTATAGGACAAGAGGGGTAGTAATGTGCTCCGTCTCTTTCAGTCATATGCCCCAGGAGGCATGATATATATGACCACTTTAGTGGGGAAGTTTACTTGTAGGTCTAAGGAGATCACAACTTTGTCTCTGGCAGGAACTTAATATTCTCTGGGATGACAAAGATTATAAATATTCCCTTTTACTGTTTTCCTCATCAGAAAAGTGGCCTGGAAAATTAATAGATTGAATCTGACCCCCATCCTAGGGTTTAGATGGTTGTGGGGTTCCTGCCTTTTCAACCGACCCTGCCCTTGTGGTCTTGACCCAATGAAGTGGGGTCGATCAGTCTTGGTCTCTAAGGTAAATAACATATTTGCGGAAAAAATGACGCTGGTCAACAATCTTCTGGATGTAGCAACTGGGGGGTACAGATTACTTGATCAAACGTACTGCTCATGTGGGTTCCCCTGTTTGCATCAACGAGGCACGATCCCACTCCTTACACCATAAATAAGGGGGCAGAAGCATCAGACAGACACAAAGATGGTATTGTGGTTGCTATAGACTTTTAATATAACAGAAAAGTGTAGAAACCTGTCTCTCCCTAATACTAAGAGGGGTTTCCCTGCCTCAACTAAAAGTCTAAGGTACCGGCCAGGATGTCCGAAAACATAAATGTCCACCATCGTGTCAAATCCCAGCTCTGCCCCAAACACTAAAAACAAACTAATAATAAAGTCTTCTGATCAATACAGAAATATAATCTTCCCCTTCTGGACTGTTGGGTTTCTTCAAATTTCATGGATACTTGCCAGGCGGGATGTTTTCCCTTTGCCTGGTCTTTTCAGTGTCCAACTTTATTAGAGGTAATGGCTTCCTGCTTTTTAACTACAAGGTGGGATCCCTTCCCCTGATTTTGTCATCTTTAGGAGATGAAGAAGATACTGTACTTTCTATATTCATAATCTTCCAGTTATGTTTCACATTAACAATTACGTCTTAAGATATTGTAGATATCTTTAGCAAAGAAGAGGATCTGTACTTCTCTGGCTTTGCCGTTCTCCACAGTTCTTTCCGATGAGCTACTACTGCTCAGAATGCTGTAGATGTCTTAGCCAAGAAGAGGTATTGGGGATAGACCCTCTTTTTTGTAAGGGGGCCTGACAAGAAAAGATTATTGCTAAATCAAGTAGCAATACGCTAACATTGTCCATATTGTTCGCATATTGCTACTTGATATAGCAATATATGAAGTAACAGTCACTTTTCTTGTATCTACTAACCCACACAAAATGCATACTACAATGTTTTCTACTCTGCATAACCCACGTGCCACCTAGGGCACATGCCTATCTGTGTAAATATGTGTCTATCGTTGTGTTAAATTAAACCTCATTATTTATATTCTGTGTTCTTGGTGAGCTCTATTAGCTAGCATTAATTTAATTAATAGCCCGACTGCTACCACAAAGGTGACCTCCCCTGGCGCTAATGACAAGGGTAGCCTTTGACTCTAATCCTCTCTTGAAATGCCATTTAGCATAATCCAGTTATTGTAACATCAATTGAAGCAAAGTCTAGGGTTTACTAGGGATTTAGAGATATGGAATATATGCCTGTGGCTCAGCATTCTTATATGCGAAAAAAGAAGTCGTAGTTAACATGGACAACTGCTGTTTCAAAAAGAGCTGGTGGTGTACAATAATCCTCAAGCTTTTCATTTTTGCAACCAGGGACGCCAACAGAGTTAGCAAAAGCAGCAAACAACTGGGATTTAATCTGACATAGTTTTGAACCATGTTTAAGTTATTTGACCACTGGCAATCACTCAAATCTGATGTTACATGGTCACCAGTTATAGAGAGTGAGATCAAAAGTCACGTGCCACTTCAAAAAGGAAGCACATGGCATATGTTCCCCAACATGTTCGATATGCTCACAGACAGGAAGCTGCTGGAATTGCCTGCATCCCTTAAAATTATCGCCACTTGATAATTTGAAGTATAGATATACTCTTTAAATGACCCCCCTGCATACCTCGATAATGCGAGTTACTCGACTTGATGGCTTCGCGGAGAAGTACCAAAGTCCTGTTAAATGAAGGTAGTCTTTGAAGCTTGCCGTCCTCCTCTTTGTTCATCAGGATACCGTCCAATCTGGGAAGTACAAAGCAAGAAATACTCAACACAAGTACTAATAGAACCAATAGACATGCCTGCTAAAGCATCAAAATATTCTATACTATATCAAATGTAGTTGTGCTCCAATTATTTTTAAAGTGTTTCCAATATATTTGATACATTCATTTAAATTCCTAAATAGGGACTTGTCTACCTTCAGGAGCGGCATAGGCAATGGGCAAGTTTTTTTTAAAACATACTTTTATTGCTTTTACACAAAGATAAACATCACCACTAGTGTTCTCCCCAACTTTCCACCCCCTTCCCTCCCCACTCCCCCCCCGGAAGAGTTCGGGTCCTCAATGGTTTTCCGGTTCGGGAACTTTTACGTGCTGTATATGTCCGATATTTTGATGTTGTGTGGACACCATTGTTCCATATAGTCTGAGTGCAGGTATTCCAGCACTGATCTCCATTCCTTCATGAAGGAGTTGTTCTGGTCCTGGAGATGGTTCGTGATCTTTTCCATGGTCATTTGGGACCACACCTTTTGCAGCCATGTGAATACCAGTGGTGGGTCTCGTTTATTCCAGCTTTGAGCTATCGTTGCCCATGCCGCGATGACCAGGCACATAAAGCGCCTCCATTGTGCTTTGTGGAGTCTCTTGGCCTGTGGGTCTTTAAATCCGCACAACCACACCCTCACCCCCATTTGGCCTGCCTCTGGGAATATTTTAGTCATTTCCGTTTGCACTTCTCTCCAGAAGCCCTTCACTCCCTGACAATCACACCAGATATGCCTCCAGGTTCCTACGACCGGGTACCCCCTACAACAGCGATCCGAAGTATCCGGGTACATTGACTTAAGTCTCTCTGGGGTATAATGCCATTGAGTGATTATTTTCAGCCACATTTCTCTGGTTTGGATGGCCGTGGTGAGTTTTGGGATGCCTGCCCACAGTTCCTCCCATTGCTGTCTGGCAATTTCTTCCCCTAGCGTGGCTTCCCATCTCCTCATGTAGGTCCATTTAATTTCTTCTTCTTGTGTGCTAATGAAGTTGTATAGTCTAGACACCAGCTTTTTGTCACCTGTGTTGGTTATAATGTACGTCTTAAATGGTGTGAGGTCCCTCGTGGCAGCCTGGAAGACCTCTGGTGTACTCAGCTAATGTTTTAACTGCTCATATTTGTATCTATCCGCTTCTGTTAGCTTCCACATATTTTTACATTCTGCAAAAGTTCGTATTTCTTTGTCTTGGATCATTTCACCAATTTTCCTGCATCCTGCTGCTTCCCACTTCTCAAAGCCGCCGGGTTCCTGTCCTGGTGGGAACTGTGGGTTTCTACAGATCGGCGTGAGGGGGGCCAGTGGGGTGGTCATTATTCCCTTTCTGGTTTGGTCATCCCAGGCTTCAGGGTGGTTCTCATGACCTTGCTTATTCAAATGTTCAGGTGTCTGTGTTGTTTATGTTGCCACAGTAAATCCTCCAGGGGGGTCCTAGCGACCGCCCTGTCTTGTGTTACCCAGGTCGTCTGTTGGTCCTCCCCCATCCATTCCTTCAGGACCCAAATTTGGGCTGCCTGATAGTATTTCTTAAAGTGGGGTATGGACATTCCGCCAGCCTTTGTTGGTGCCGTGAGAATGGCTCTGGCGACCCTCGGAGGTCTCTTGTTCCACACAAATTGCGATATGACTTTGGAGAGAGCTTTGAAGAATGAGTCGGGGACTGACACTGGGAGAGCATGGAAATAGTAGAGCACCCTGGGGAGTATGTTCATTTTTACTGATTGTATTCTTCCCCACCATGAGATCATAAGCGGGCACCATTTTTCTAAATCCTTCTTGACTCTAGCCAGAAGGTGTGTGTAATTACATTTAAAGATCTTGTCCACCCTGTGCGTGAGTATCACCCCTAGGTATTTGATGCCCTCCTCTACTATTTTTAGACTTAGCAAGCCCGCCACTGTTTCTAGTAACTCCTTGTTTTCAGCAAGGAGCACGATCTCTGATTTTTTCCTGTTGATCTTCTGGCCTGAGATCCCCCCAAATTCTTTGAGTGTTTCTATGGTTCTCGGCAGAGAATTCCCAGGGTCTTCCAATGCTAGCAGCATGTCATCCGCGTATGCTATAACTTTATGTTGCCTGCCAGCCATCTAAATCCCCCTTACCCCCTCCAATCCCTTATCTTAATTAGAAGGGGCTCCAAAAATATGGCGTATAGCAGAGGTGAGAGGGGACATCCCTGTTTCGTACCCCTTGAGATCTCCACCCTATCCGTGACTTCTCCATTTATTGCTATTCTAACCACTGGGGAGTTGTAATTAGCTTTTACCATGTTTACAAATTGTTCCCCGAATCCCATGTGCTTCAGTGTTTTGAAAAGGATGGACCATTCTACACGGTCAAATGCCTTTTCGGCGTCTAATGAAAGTAATATTGCTGGTGTGTGGGTAATGCCAATTTTTTCTATCAGATGGGTTACTCTTCTTAGGTTGTCGTGTGTTTGCCTACCTGGGATGAAGCCTGATTGATCTGTGTTTATTAGGGTTGGGAGGAGGGGTGATAGTCTGGCCGCCAGCACCTTCGTATACATTTTTGCATCCAGATTTATTAGGGCTATCGGGTGATATGAGCCGGGGAAAGTGGGGTCTTTACCTGTTTTGTGGAACACGAGGACTTTCGCTTCATTCATGGATGGAGTTACGTTTCCACTGTCCTTGTCAGGACCGGAACTAATGTGTCTGCATATTTTTTGTAGAACAGGGCCGTAAAGCCATCGGGCATGGTGCCTTTGAGTTTGGAAGGCCCTTTATTGCCCTTCTGACCTCTTCTTCTGTAATCCTAGATTCCAGGGCCTGGTTATCCTCTTCTGTTATAGTCGGTATGGGGATGGATTGAAGGAACCTGTCTTGTTTCTCTCCATCTGGGTGCTCTATTGCATACAATAAAGCAATAGAAATATATATATGCAATAGAAAGCTTTAAAAGCATCCCCTATATCCCTTGTATTTGTATGAGGGTTCCCTTGTGCGTCTTTGATGTTCAATATCGTCATCATTCTCTGTTTTTCCCTGAGTTGTCTCGCTAGGTATTTGTCCGCCTTATTGGCCCTGATGTAGTATCGTTGTTTTAGGTAGAGGAGGGATTTCTCTGCTTTTTAGTTACGGAGCATCTCTAATTGTCCCTGCACGTGTTTCATTGCTTTCTGGAGGCTTCTTGTGGGATGGATTGTTAGCTCCCCTTGTATTTCTGTTAATTTCTTCTTGAGCGTTCTTTCCCATTCCTGATGCATTTAGCTCAAAGAATTCTTTGATTTTGTCCCTTAGTTCCTCCACCAGCACCTGGTCCGTTAGAATGTCAGACGGCAGACTCCATCTCCAGAGGCCTCTCCCCCTTCCGGATGTCTGTATGTCAAGCCATAGTGGGGCATGATCTGATAGAGCTATCGATCCCTTTTCGACACCCAGGATCCTCCCAACCAGTCCCACAGACACCCAAATATAGTCTATCCTCGACATCGTGTTATGCACGTGCGAGTAGTACGTGAACCCGCTGTCTTGTCCCTTCAAATCTCTCCAGCCATCCCGTAATGGCATCTGTTCCATCCTTTGTCTAAGTTGTTTGGATGGGGTCCCATGCGCCTGTGTTCCCCCCGCACTCCTGTCCAGACTGGGTTGCCAGGCCAAGTTCATATCTCCTCCCAGTATTATTTCGCCCTTTGCAAATTCCTCTAGTTTCCCCAGGGTGTCTCTAAGGAATCCGCCCTGCCCCATGTTCGGCGAGTAAATTGCCACTAGGGTGGGCCTGTGACCTTCTATTGATATATTGACGAATGCAAACCTCCCTTCCCTGTCCACTTGAGTATCTAAGAGGTTTGCCACCAGACCCACTTTTGCTGCGATCATCACTCCTGCTCTTTTTTCCCTTGCATTCGCCTGCGCCCAAATCGTATAGCCTCTGAGGTGTACTTTCTTTTTGTCCTGGGCCTTAATATGTGTCTCCTGGAGGAGCAGAATGTCCGCCTTTTCCCTTCTTACCAGAGCCTCAATTTTTTCCCTTTTCACCGGCGAGTTCAGCCCCCTTACATTTTGTGAATCGATTCTGAGCTTCCCCATCCCGTCTAATCTGCTGCTTCAGCCTTCGTTCCCACCTGTTGTGGTCCCTTCCCTCTTCCGGAATTTCCCCTACCCTTCCCACCCCCCCCCCAACTGCCCAACTCCCCCTCAACTGTGAAAAAAAAGTTAACTTCTATCCCCAGGAGTGGCCGGGCCCCTATGGATGCTAGGGCATTACGCCTATCGCTCTCTGCCCTCTCATAGCTCAGGATTAACTGTGCAAGGAGTCCTAAAGTCCGCGCCATCCTCCGACCTCAGCGGTGTTCCTCCCAGTCCCCACCCGGGCCTCTGTTACATGGTGTTCTGAGGTTTACTGATTCTTCCTCCTCCGGCCTTTCCCTCAGATGGATGAGCCGTCATACCTTTATACATCTCTCTAGTAGTCCCCTGATGGCTTCACCACTTTCCCCCATCCATTTGATTTATTCTTTTGTCGTACCTCTTCCCATCCTCTTGGCCTTTTGTGCGGGTCCCCTTTCGTCCTAACAACTCTCGCCTCCGTTTCTTCCATTTGCATGTCCATTATATAGAGGCCTTCCTCACAGGTGGTCACTCTTCTCTGCTTGCCCTCCCACTCAAATAGCAAACCGAATGGGAATGTCCATTTGTATCTAATTTCTTTCTTCACCAATTCCCTCACCAGTGGGGCCATCTCCCTTCTTTTTAAGAGTGTCACCGAGGCCAGATCTTGGTACAATTGTATTTCCACTCCGTTCATCCTTATGTGATCTAGCAGCCTCGCTTTCCTTAGGATCAGTTCCTTTTGTGGGTAGGATGTAAGTGCCGCTAACACGTCCCTTGGTCTCTCCGTTGGGGCGCCAGTTCTTTTCGGACCTACCCTGGGGATTCTGTCTATCCCAATGTCCTCTGATTCCTGTGCCTCAATTATATCTCTGAATACCTCTTGTACCGCGTTTTTGAGGACTTTGTCCGTCACCGATTCAGGCACAAACTTGATGCGGATGTTGGATCTGCGGGAACGGTTCTCCAAATCTGTATTTCTAGGTTATGGGTGAGTCTAACCAGGTGTTCTTGTGTTTCACTGTTCAGTTTCGCTTCCTCTTCTATATTTTGTACGATTCTCTCCACAGTGTCTGTCCTTTCCTGCAGCTTGGCCACATCTAATTTCAACTCTTGTACTGCCTGCTTCATCTCGTTCCTCATTGTGGCAAATTGGTCCTGGACTGTGGACATGAACTTGTCCTGGAGCTCCGCGAACCAGGCCCGCATATCGTCCATTGACGGCGGAAGGGTGCTCTGGTTTGGGGGGTTTGAGTCCGTTGAGGGCTCTTCACCTGCCCTATCTTTTGGGATCACTAATGCGTCCGAGGACCACATTTGGAGCAGACTCATGTCCTGTTTGTGGGATTGCGGCGTGGATTGTGAGGTGCTCCCTTTCCCTTCGCCCGTGACATCCTTCTTGCTTGTGAGGGTCTTGTGCCGTTCCTGGATGCCTCTCGGGGGGGTAGTGGTGGGACGGCTTATGCGGTCCCCCTCGTATCAACCGGTATTGTTCCTTCTTATTGTGTTCATGCAGCCGGGGCCACCATGCCCCTGAAATGTGCGTGGGTCTGTTTCGTGTAGAGATGAGTATTATGGTCTCTCTTGTGTCCTCCCTGGTTGCAGGGGTTACCCGAGGTTATGATGGTATCGTATGATCACTCCCGTGGAGCCGCGGCCCCCCCTGCCTTATTTCCTTTATATTGTTATGTGGAGATGGGGGGGGCAACGCTCTGCTGATCTGGGGCCTGCGTCTTACTTGATTATATCCTCCTGTCCCGAGCCCTGAATACCGGGAAGATGGTCGGGGGGAGCTTCAGCAGGCGCGCTCACCTCGAATTCTACAGCCTTCCGCAACTGGTGTCTGCTGCGTCCCGTCAGCGGGTGAGCGGGTGGTGCCTCCTCCTCTTCTTGTGCATCTCCCCCGACGCGCCGGGGCCGGCTCGCCTTGTTGCTGCCGGTCTTCCTGCTTGCGTTGCCGGCGGGGGGCCCGCCCAGGCCCGCTTGGCGGTCGGAGCGGTGTTTCCCGCCGGCCTGTCTCGGGGGGGGGGGGGCGGCACGTGCCGGTGCTCCGGTGCTCCCGCTGCCGCTCTGCTTCCAACGCAGCACCTCCAGGTGGCACGCATGTTCCTCTGCGCGCCGGAGAGGCTTTACTTTTCCCCCTGTGGCGGCAGGGGACGGATCTCCCCCCGGGTCTACGGGCGCTCGATACTGCCGGCCGCACTCTGTGCTGTCTCCTCTACAGGGCTGAGCTGGCCTCCCTCGGAAGGGGAGGGGCAGTCAATTCTCTCGGCAGGCTGGCTCCTCGGGGGGGTGTTGCCGGGTCAATCTCCGCTCGCTACCGAGTCTCCAGTTATTTGAGTACTGCTGCGGTGAGTCCGCTCGGAACTGCACTGTTAATGTGCTTTTTTTGTTTCGGGCCCGGCGGCAGCGCGATCTAGACGCGAGCTCCACCGCCGGCGGCCATCTTGGAAATCCTAAGTATAATATTTAACATTTTGTTGACATTCTTTTGCCTAAAAAGAATTGCTCCACAACTGTCCCTTCCAAACTCAAACCAGTTTGTGAAACACTTAAACATAGAGATCCCACTTCGGGTGTTTGTTTTTCATGCAGATATGATCAGGAAATGCATTTGAAAATGTCAGTGAATGTACAGGCTACACCTGTGTGGGTGTTGACCAATATGTGCATTGGTTACTGCAAGCTCTGCCCTTACACTCCTTTGGGAAGGCCTACTAATTCAGATGTGGTGTACTTGACGTGTGCTTATTTTAAGCATTTTCTTATACCGTACACACTTGTTAGGGGACACTTAAGCACCTGAAGCTGACACCAACACCCACATCTTTTAAAGTTATGGGATGATTATCCATAGAATTACAGATGGGCACACATTCTCTTAGCGCATCTATTAGGTGGCCAAGCTCCTAGCCATTTATGAATTGCTAAAGGGCATATCTGAGTTTGAGACATTGGGCCTCATTACGGGTTTGGGGATAGCTATGCCCTTAATAAGGGCATGGCTACCCCCAAACTCGGGTCCGGGTTCCCTGAATGGGAAATACCGGGCCATTCGGACATTGGAGGGCCCAGTATTTCCCCATTCAGGGAACCCGGACCCGGTACATTCCCATTTGAGCCCCCATAGGGCTCAATGGGAATGGGGAGCATGCTAACAATGGGGCAGTTAATGACAGGCACGTTGTTAGCATGCTGCGCCGCTCACGGGACCCACTAAGGACGTCTGGTAAAACCGCGAGCGGACCTCGTAATGAGGCGGTAAGACAAGCTCTAATGCTGCATGAGCATCCATGCATTGTGGTGTGGCCTACGTGGATGGAGTGAGGCAGCCTTTGGACGGAGCTCCCGTCGTGATCCTGAAGCAGATCATGTAAAAGTGTGGCTTATCGTTAAACATAGCTACTACATACACATCATCGGACGCATAAAGCAACCCTGGCACTTTTGAGATCGAACCTGAAGAAAATCGTAGCATTTCTGAGGCAAAACACTTCAGAAACATCAGCCCTGCAGCCCAAAGATGGCGGACTAAGCCGCGACTCAGTCCCAGAGAGTGGGAGGAGCTGAGCGTGACGGACTACCCGGCTGTGCCCAAAAGCGTCCGGAGGACCGGGCCCTCTTGATGGGTGGTGCCCTGATATAGTACAAGGAGCGGGGGTGATATCTGGCGTCGGCGCTGCAGCCACTGAACACCCGACGCGTCACCCAATGGAGCGCAGGTGGCCCGGAGAATCGGCACCGCTCTGCCTCACGGGCACGGAAACGAGCCAAATATCTTGGGCGGGCGAGCAGATCCTGTGAGAACAAGGGCGGATCCGGACTCCAAGGGGCAAAGGTGGCACTGCACTGCCCGTGTGCGGTGCCAACAGACTGGCGGGGCGTTGACCGCCTTGAAGACCCGCTGAGCTGTGGGTGACACCACGAGACTTGTAACCTGCTGCACTTCGGCAACGTAGGACACAGACAGCTGTAGGGTACATGCAGAAGAGATACAGCAACAAAACAACAGTGAGAAGAGGGGTGCTGAGGGAAATCACTTCACCTACCAGACTGCCCAGCCCAGACCCAAGAAGAGACGGGGCCCCGCCGCTTGACTGGCGTAATCAGGCCCCGATAGGCAGATTACATGAGGGCTGCACCACAATCAACAAACCGGCAGAGCAGAACCCAGTAACTCAACAGCACCCGAAGAACTCCCACAACCGGAGCTTGCATTAAGGCACGCAGACCCTGCAAGAACCTCAATCCATGCATGAACTCTCAGATTGGGGCAGATAGACCCGACTTTGGGTTCCATCCCTGGCCCTGCTGGCTCTGCCACTTCCCACCGACAGCCGCCAACGCCAGGGGAATTAAACACAAGGACGCACCTGCTGGGGCCCCCTTCGGCCCAACCACTGATCCTAAGATAACCAAACTACCAACAACGCGCTGGTGTGCCTTTGCCCACCGATAACAGAACTATCCTTGGTCTGCCGGGGCTGCCCTCGACATTTGCACCCCACTACCTTCTCAAGTCGCCCACCCAAATTAATTGCGTCTCCGGACACCGACCACCAGGCCAACAGTGCCCCGTCGCCCCACTCCCGACCCGCTCGAGGCCACGACCAACTAAGAACTTGAAGACCTCATCACCTTGCAGGTGAAAAGGCCAGCCCCGCGGCCTGGCTCACATGGCAACACGACAATACCACACAAAGCAGAAGCTACAGGAGCGACCTAAGTGACACACACTGGGATGTCCTCCACAAGAAACAAATCCAAGTCGATGACAATAATGGACTCCTTCACAGCGGCCAGGCCCAAACAGCAACCACCCCAGGAGTCCAATACACAGACAGAATCACCCCCAGTTAATGCGTCAGGATGCCTGCAATCTCGCCGAAAGATTGACCACAGTGGAAGTGAGCCTACAGGACACCACAGAGGCCTCTTCAGATCTAAAAACTAAGGTCCACAAACTCGAAAAATAGGTCGCAAGGCTGGAAGCAAGATCAGAGGAGGCAGAAGGTAGGGCCTGCCGCAATAATATTCGCATACTAGGAATTCCGGAAGACATGGAAGGAACTAACCCGACTGAATACATGGAATCCATGATACTACAGGAAATCGGAGCCGGCAGACTCTTCCAGGGATTCTCAGTGGAGAGAGCCCACAGATCTCTACAGAAGAGGCCCCCACCGGGAACGCACACACACCCAATGATCGCGAAAATCCTCAACTTTCGTGACAGAGAGGCAATACTTAAGTTCTCAAGAGAAGGAGGCGAGATCAAACGGAACGACTCCAAGATCGCCATATATCCTGACTATACCCCCAATGTTCAACGCGCAAGGAACTCGTTTGTGCCGGTGAAAGCTAGACTGCGGAAGCTTAATCTTAAATATATGTTGCTATACCCCTCACGCCTCAAGGTGCTCCATAAGGGTAAAATGGTCTTCTTGGAAACCCCAGCCGCAGCCAACATGTGGCTAAAGCACAATAACCTGGCCGAAGGCGATGAACGCGCCCCAAGAACCTAAAGGCTAAACACAAACCACCGATCCCACAGAACAAGCTAATATATGACTCGAAATGTTAACACCGAATACGAAAGACAGCCCACCGCCGCAACAAAAGATTCTGCTACTACAGACGGGAGGTCACGTGACCACACATGAGAACTGCTACAGCCCACCCCACTGGAATTTGTGCCGGCCCGTTGCCAGGACTACACCCACACCAAACGGCCTGGAAAGGCCCACGAGATGCGGGAGCCCCTGAGTGTTGCCCCTTCAATGCAACTGCTGGGGTCAGTTCACAGTTGTTAAACTTTGGTAATCCATTCACTAGAATGAAAGTTAAAATATTTGAAATGTCTACAGGATATGATGCAGCATCTATAGCGATGACACAAGGGCGAAGAACGGGTAATCAGGAACTAGGCGACCCAGGGGCGAAGCGCCCACGCCCTGTGACCATCACGCAGGGAGTGATGGGCAACATGAAAGGAACACTGGAACTCTCCCCACAACCACTATGGCCAGACACATCAAAGTTCTAACCTGAAATGTGATAGGGCTGGGTACCTACCTTCGGAGAAACAGGATTAAATCCTAGCTACATAGGAAGAAGATCGGACTGGCCCTATTACAGGAAACCCACCTTACAAAGGAAGCTAATGCAACGCTACAAACACAATTGGGGCGGGCAGGGGTTCGGAACTGCTTACTCCAAATATGCCAGAGGGGTGTTCACATGGATCAGCCCTCAAATCCCCTTCCAACTAACCAGGACCGAGTCGGATCCAGAAGGCAGGTATGTGATTCTATGGGGACATATCGAACAAACTGAAGTATGTATTGTCCCCAACAACAACATACCAGTTCACCTAAACCTAATGTACGTCAAAGTCACACAATATAGGAACAGATTCTTTATCGGGTGGGGGGGTGATTTCAACTGCGTGAGCAACCCGGAGCTTGACAGGTCCACACCCATCTTCAGTGGCCCACCGGCACCCACCACGGCGCTGAACACCATGCTAAACCACCTAGACATAGTGGACGTCTGCCGAGAATTATACCCAAACGAATGAGGCTACTCCTTTTACTTAGCCCCACATAGCCTCCACACCAGGATCGATTATGTTTTCACTGGCAGGGAACACCTGCCCCAGATCAAGGTGGCACAATACCTGGGTCGGACCATTTCCGACCACTCACCTCTAATGGTAGAATGGAGCATTAAGGGATCTAGATCCCTAATACCGACATGGAGAATGCCTACGGAAGCTCTAAAATACCCAGCATTCAGAGATGACCTCACAGACTCCCTAGAGAACTACATAGAAGAAAACATGGGCAGTGTTGACCACCTGAGCACAATATGGGACGACCTGAAAGTAGTAATACGTGGGGAAGTCATAGCAAAGGCTGGAGGTATCAGGAGACAATTACGGACTGACCTAGAACAACGCAAAAAAGAAATCGAGAAGCTAGAATCTGACATTCAGGACACCCGGCGGGATGAAGATACACTCAAGCAGATCAGAACTGAATGCAAGGAAGCCTGGGGAAGGCTAGCCAAGTTTGACTACACCACTAGAACCAATAGAGCGCACACTGAGGCAGACAAGCCCGGCAGACTTCTAGCCTGGCTATGCAAAAAAAGAACGCCCCAGGCATCTAACCACGGCCCTGAAAAGCGAAGACAGCGCGCTACACCAGACCCAGCAGAGCATAAATAACACCTTCAAACAATTCTATGCCCAACTGTACTCACACAATGCCCAGGTGCCCCCTGACGAGATCTCAAACACACTAGAGGAGATAGGGCTGCCCAAGATATCACCCCTACACAGTGAAGCCCTAGATGCAGACATCACCATGGAAGACATATCTGAAGCAATTAAATCCTTGGCCACGTGCAGAGCCCCAGGCAGTGACGGGCTACCCTCATCATTTTACAAGACCTATGAACCAACTCTAACCCTGTTACTGCACGAGGTCTTCCAAGAGGCATATGAATTGGGGATCCTACCCGAGAGTATGCGAGAAACACTGGTGGTCCCAATGCTTAAACCCAACAAATCAGTGGACGACTGCGACTCCTATCATCCACTCGCAATGCTTAAGTATGACGTCAAAATATTGACCATGATCCTAGCCAGAAGGCTCTCCAGGTCGATAGGAGAAATAATACACACAGACCAAAACGGCTTTGTGCCAGGCCGCATCACCACTGCCAATCTTCACAGGCTTCAGCACGTTGTGTCCCAGGCTGACCGAGACGGGGGCTCCTATGCCCTGCTATCCTTAGACGCTATCAAGGCATTTGATTCCATCTACTGGGAATGGCTGATAGCGGTTCTCTGAGGCTTTGCTTCGGCGAGAAATTTATCAGATGGGTCAAAGTGCTGTACACCAAACCAAAAGTGCGAGTAAGATCCGGAAGGCTCATTTCTGCGGCGTGGGACACACAGAAGGGCACCAGGCAGGGATGTCCACTTTCCCCCATACTCTATATACTTGGACTGGAACCTATTGCCATCGACTTCAGAAAACAATTCTTCGATGCAGGCATACGGTTGGACGGGGCAGATCACATAATCTCCCTATACGCGGATGATGTTCTCCTATATGTGAAGAACCCTCACCTGAACGTACCGACTATGCTAGAGGTTCTGGACAATTTGCCAAAGTCTCTGGAATACGATTCAGCAGATGTAAATCTTGCCTCTTCCCACTGGCAGACCTCAGAAACAAACACACCGAAGACCTACCTTCACTAGGTGTACAATGGCAATTGACCACATTCCGCTATCTCAGAGTCAACATAATGCACACGCCCGAATTAATGCAAGAGAATAACACCTTGGCGGCGCTGCCCCTTCTACGCAAATCGATAAGCTTTTGGCCTAAGCTCCCCCTGTCTGTCATGGAAAGGGCTGTAACGCTCACCTGATTCCCGTAGAGGCGCCGGTCTTGACTGGGCGTATACCGTATCTTCAAAGGTGATGTGTAACACACGGCTGGCTCTTTGGGCTGGACCTCTGTGCACTGTATGTCTGTCTCGAAGGTTAAGATGTCTTAGGTAAGTGAACGCCGTGCTCTCCATCTGCCTCGAGGCAGGGTGCTGTAACCAGTTTCTTCACTGGATAAGGGGAGCAGGCCTCTTGACTTCAGAGGACTGCTGTCCGTCGTTTACTGCACGAACGGTAAGTTTCGAGTAATTCTAATGTCTTTAAAGTCTTTAGTAATGATGTCTCTTGTTTTGCAGGGTTCCGGCGATGGCGGATGGCGGGCTGAAGTGAGTTCAAGATGGAGCCCGTGTGATGAATAGAAGCGTCTGGAAGCACGTAAGTAAGCGCTTGTTGCCTGCTTCACGATGCGCTCTAACTGTCTTTTTATTTTGCAGGTACAAGTTCGGGGCGGCTGCAGGGTGCCGGAATACCCACTGGGTTAGATGTGGAAAGGAGTAATGGCAGGTGAGTATTAAAGTTCCCCAATGTCTTTAAACGCACCTTGTTTTGTCTTTCAGATGTAGGATGCAGCGCCGAAGGCCTCCGGAGCGTGCAAAGAGTTGGTAAGCTTTTGTCTTTCAGATGCCGGAATGCAGTGTGAAGACCTCCGGAGCGCACAAAGAGTAGGTAGGCCTTTGTCTTTCAGATGCCGGAATGCAGCGCGAGGCGTTGGTGACAGCCGATGGACCAGGTAAGTGAAGAGCTGTCACTGAAGACCGTAATGCTAACCTGTTCTTTCTTGTCTTTATAGGTGTTGCTGAAGACTGGATTCAGAATGGTAAGCCTTTTTCCTTAGGCCCAGGATCAGATGCAGAAGACACGATGAGCGTTCTGCTGCTGAGGATGCAGAATAACGCAAAGCAAGATTCATCCATCGGGTGTGGTTTAAATAGCCTCCTGTAGTGCTTAGGTGTCTCCTTCCACAGCCACGCCTAAGAAAAGAGTTCCTGCTTTCCAGAAGAGTTCCAGTGTTCTGAATCTAGGGAGTGGCTCCTGCCCCACCCAACAGGAAAAGTAGTTCCAAACAGAAGAGGATCAGAGACTCAACTGGCAGGCAGGCAAGCAGCATGGTCTGCTGCAGGTAAGTCCACCCAAGCATTATGAGCCCGGCGCTTCCAGCGCTGGGACTGGGCATATTTATGAGCCTGGTGCCACTGGCACCAGGACTGGGTCCAAAAGGTCCCAATTGGGACTGGTTGGCACTCGCAACCTGGGTTATGGATCTGCTTCCAAGGGAGTTGGGAAAACCGTGACCTTTTGGAAGCAGAGATCATGACAGTACCCCCCCTCAAGGCCCCTCCCAAACCGGGCTTCTCCGGGGGTTTTGGCTTGTCAGGAAATGTTCGGTGAAATCTTTTGATTAGGCGAGGAGCGTGGACATATTCAGCAGGTTCCCAGGATCTCTCTTGGGGGCCGTAGCCTTTCCAGTCAATTAGTTTGAATAGTTTAGATTTGGAGATCTTGGAGTCCAGAATGCTTTTGACTTCAAACTCGAGTTCTCCATCAACTAGGATAGGTTTTGGAGATTTGGTTAGTCGGGTTTGAGGTTGCAGGGGTTTTAATAGAGAGACGTGGAAGACCGGATGTATCTTCATGTGCGGGGGCAAGTCCAACTTGACCACTACTGGGTTTACTATGGTAGTGATGGAATAGGGACCAAGGTATCTTGGGTTGAATGTGCGTGGCCCTTTTAGAGGTAGATATTTGGTGGATAACCAGACTTGATCCCCTACTTGATATTGAGGGGCTTCCTTCCGATGTTGATCTGCTCCTTTCTTGTATTGTTCTTTAGCCCTTTGAAGGTGAGAAACAGCTTCCTTAAAGGCTTGGGTGATTGTAGAATCCAGGTAGTCTACTGCTGGTGTTTCAAGATCTTGGAGGGGATCCAACTCCGAGGTTCGAGGGTGACTGCCGTACAAAAGAAAAAACGGGGTTTTCCCAGTTCCCGAATGGACAGAGTTATTGTAGGCATATTCGGCTATCCAAAGGATGTCTTTCCAAGTTTTTTCAGTTTGTTGCAGCATGCAGCGTAAATACTGTTCCAGAGTTTGATTGGTCCTCTCGGTTTGTCCGTCGGTCTGAGGGTGGTGACTGGTCGATAGTCTCACATCAATTTGAGCCGACCGACAGCAACTTCGCCAAAAATGAGAAATAAATTGACTACCTCGATCCGAAATTAGAACTGAAGGAAAACCGTGCAGTCGGACGATGTTTTCGAGAAATTCTCGGGCCAGTGTTGCTGCTGTTGGCAAGCCTTTGAGCGGAATGAAATGCGCCATCTTGGAGAATAAGTCCACGATTACTAGAATCGTATTGTATCTGGAGCATGGAGGTAGATCGGTGATGAAGTCCATAGAAAGCGTATGCCAAGGGCGAGGTGGGATGTCAATAGGGCGTAAGAGGCCTGCTGGTCTTTCCTTTTGACTCTTGTTTTGGGCGCATACTCCACAGGACATTATAAAGTCTCTGATATCTTTTTTCCAAGACGGCCACCAGAAGTAGCGCTTGATCTTTTCTGAGGTCTTGGCTATACCGGGATGTCCTTCCATTAAAGAATCGTGATAACAAGAGATTACTTTTTTCTGTAAATCTGTGCTGGGTAGGTATAATCGTTCTTGGAAATACAATAAGTTGTCCTTTACTGCAAAGTCCTTTCCCTGCAGATGCCAATTCTGTATGTCTGCTGGAGTTACAAGTTGCCTGGCTTTATCCTTAACTTCCTCTATGGATTCGGTGGCGATTACACCCAGAATTCTTTGTTCGGGAATGATTGGTACAGGTTTAGGGTTGATCAAGTGTTCTTCCACTCCCATCCGAGAAAGGGCATCAGCTTTACCGTTTTTTGTACCAGGTCGATAGGTAATAATGAAGTCAAACTCGGCAAAGAATAATGCCCAACGGAGTTGTCTAGAGGATTGGGCTTTTGCGGTTTTCAAATATTGCAGGTTTCGGTGATCCGTAATCACAGTAACGGTGTGTCGGGCCCCCAGCAGATAATGTCGCCAAGCCTTAAAGGCAGACTTGATAGCCAGAAGTTCCTTGTCAGTAATCGTGTAATTGATTTCAGGAGGCGAGAATTTGCGGGACCAAAATGCCACGGGATGCAACTGATTGGTTACCGGGTCCTTTTGTGATAGAACTGCCCCCATGGCAAGGCTTGAAGCATCAGTTTCCACGATGTAGGGGAGTTCGGGGCGAGGGTGTTTTAAGATTGGTGCAGAGATAAATTTAGTCTTCAAATCCTGGAAAGCTTGTTCCGCCTCGGTAGACCATTCAAAACGTTTGTTTTTCTTTAACAAGGCAGTGATGGGCTGGACTATTCGAGAGAATTCGGGGATAAACCTGCGGTAAAAGTTAGCGAAGCCTAACATGCTTTGCACACCTTTTACGGAGGATGGTGATGGCCATTTGAGAACTGCATCGACCTTCTTTGAATCCATACGCACTCCGCCAAGTGATAATATGAATCCCAAGAATTCAACTTCAGTCACATTGAAAACACATTTTTCCAACTTAGCGAAAAGTTTGTGTTGACGCAATCTTTTGAGGACCATTTTCACGTGTTTCCGATGTCCAGATTCCGATGAAGAATAAACAAGGATGTCGTCAATGTAAACAACAACACACACATCTATGAGCTCTCTGAGGACATCGTTCATAAAATATTGAAAGGCGGCCGGGGCATTACAAAGTCCGAAGGGCATGACCTGATATTCAAATAGCCCATACTTGGTGCGGAAGGCCGTCTTCCATTCATCGCCCTCTTTTACTCGTACCAAGTGGTAAGCTCCTCTAAGATCCAGCTTTGTATAAATGCATGCTTTTCTGACTTGGTCCAGGAGTTCAGGGATCAAAGGTAACGGATATCTATTCTTAACGGCGATCTGGTTCAGGGAGCGATAATCTATACAAGTTCTAAGGTCTCCTTCCTTTTTTGGAACGAAGAACAAAGCTGAAGAAGCAGGGGACTTGGAAGGACGAATAAACCCATTTGCCAGGTATTGATCCAGGTATTGTCGAAGGTGAAGGTTCTCAGGCTCGGTGAGGGCATAAATTCTACTACAAGGAGGAGTAGATCCAGGTATCAGGTCGATCTGGCAGTCATAAGACCTATGAGGAGGTAGAGAGTTAGCCTGATCCTTCCGGAAAACATCTTGGTATT
Source organism: Ambystoma mexicanum (assembly GCF_040938575.1). Lineage (NCBI taxonomy): Eukaryota > Metazoa > Chordata > Amphibia > Caudata > Ambystomatidae > Ambystoma > Ambystoma mexicanum. The sequence goes on along the minus strand of NC_090922.1, from coordinate 1,296,346,652 downwards.
CTAGGTATTCGGGAGGTAACAGGGAAGTCTCTGAAGAAATTGCTGCCAGTGCAACACTAGGTGGAGGGTGACAAGTAGAGACACATTCTGGAAACTGGACCGTTCTTGCTCGCCAATCGATCAGAGGATTGTGTTTCTCTAACCAAGGTATTCCTAGAATAATCTGAAACTGAGGGGCCTTGATCACATCGAACACGATCTTCTCATGGTGTCCATCTTGACTTACTAGCGTCACTTCTTGAGTGGTATGCGTTACTGGCCCGGAGGCTATCTCCGTACCATCCACCGTAGTAATGACGTCCTTTACAGCCTTGGGACAAAGAGTTTGATTCATCCTCAAAACCATTTCATGATCCACATAATTGCCGATGGCACCGCTGTCGACGTAAGCTTCAATTGCATGTAATCGATCCGGATTATCAGGGCTAATGAGGACCATAGGTATCACGAAATGCGAGGTCACGGAACTGGTTTTCACGCTCGGCAAGAGGACCTCTATTCTTGTCGGGCGAGGTCGTTTCCCTGCTCAGAGTTTGTAACTTTGGTAACTGCAGCTCCTACTGCCTTCTTAGCAGGTTTCACCGGACAGTCTCGAAGAAAGTGCCCTGAGTTTCCGCAATAGAGGCATAATTGCAACTGTTTTCTCCTTTCCCGCTCCTTTTGTGTTAGAGGACCTTTCAGACCCCCTTTTTGCATGGGTTCCCCGGAGTCTACTCCTTTGGAAGGAGTTGGCGGTTTGGAAAATACTCGAGCATCAAACTTGGAACGATCGGCCTTCCTGTTCTGCAGTCTGTGATCTATTTGAACGACTAAGTCTATATAGTCCGAACAATCTTGTGGGGGATTCACTACTTGGGCTAACACATCTTTGAGCTCTCCGCGTAGACCTCTATAAAACAGCGTAATCCTTTTGTCCTCAGGCCAGTGAGTTTCCACTATCAGTCTGTTGAAAGACGCAATATAAGCCAAAAGGTCTTGATTACCTTGTCGCAACGAAAGAAGCTCATTGTCCAAGGCCTGCCCCTGTGAATGTCTTGCGAACAGTTTTTCCAAACTGAGCTGAAAAGCTTGAAAATCATGGAGGACCAGATCATCTTGATTTACTAGCGGGATCGACCAGTCTGCCGCATTGCCACTAAGGTACGAAAGCACGAAAGCTACTTTAGCTTGATCAGTTGGAAAGGCTGCTGGCCGGCATAAGAAATGCAACCGGCACTGATTGATAAATACTGCAAACCTCTTTGGGTCACCAGAAAATCGTTCGGGCGGAGCCAGAGATACATTCCCAGGTAGGTTGATCTGCACTGGATTCATAGAGGATGTAGAAGGAAGATTTCCCCCAGATGCGGGTAACGGGGTCTGTCCGGCTTGTGACTGTAGCAATTGTCTAGCGAGATCATCTGTTCGCTCCCTGGAAATAATCAGTTCCCTTCTTAGAGCGTTCGTTTCCTGACGGGCTGCATGCACTTCTGCCCTTAGTTCCCCAAGTAACTGGGCTAGCTGGTCGGTATCCGAGGTTTCCATAGCGCCTGGACGGGAGTTTTGTGGTAGGCTTTGCGTTCTGTAACGCTCACCTGATTCCCATAGAGGCGCCGGTCTTGACTGGGCGTATACCGTATCTTCAAAGGTGATGTGTAACACACGGCTGGCTCTTTGGGCTGGACCTCTGTGCACTGTATGTCTGGCTCGAAGGGTAAGATGTCTTAGGTAAGTGAACGCCGTGCTCTCCATCTGCCTCGAGGCAGGGTGCTGTAACCAGTTTCTTCACTGGATAAGGGGAGCAGGCCTCTTGACTTCAGAGGACTGCTGTCCGTCGTTTACTGCACGAACGGTAAGTTTCGAGTAATTCTAATGTCTTTAAAGTCTTTAGTAATGATGTCTCTTGTTTTGCAGTGTTCCGGCGATGGCGGATGGCGGGCTGAAGTGAGTTCAAGATGGAGCCCGTGTGATGAATAGAAGCGCCTGGAAGCACGTAAGTAAGCGCTTGTTGCCTGCTTCACGATGCGCTCTAACTGTCTTTTTATTTTGCAGGTACAAGTTCGGGGCGGCTGCAGGGTGCCGGAATACCCACTGGGTTAGATGTGGAAAGGAGTAATGGCAGGTGAGTATTAAAGTTCCCCAATGTTTTAAACGCACCTTGTTTTGTCTTTCAGATGTAGGATGCAGCGCCGAAGGCCTCCGGAGCGTGCAAAGAGTTGGTAAGCTTTTGTCTTTCAGATGCCGGAATGCAGTGTGAAGACCTCCGGAGCGCACGAAGAGTAGGTAGGCCTTTGTCTTTCAGATGCCGGAATGCAGCGCGAGTCGTTGGTGACAGCCGATGGACCAGGTAAGTGAAGAGCTGTCACTGAAGACCGTAATGCTAACCTGTTCTTTCTTGTCTTTATAGGTGTTGCTGAAGACTGGATTCAGAATGGTAAGCCTTTTTCCTTAGGCCCAGGATCAGATGCAGAAGACACGATGAGCGTTCTGCTGCTGAGGATGCAGAATAACGCAAAGCAAGATTCATCCATCGGGTGTGGTTTAAATAGCCTCCTGTAGTGCTTAGATGTCTCCTTCCACAGCCACGCCTAAGAAAAGAGTTCCTGCTTTCCAGAAGAGTTCCAGTGTTCTGAATCTAGGGAGTGGCTCCTGCCCCACCCAACAGGAAAAGTAGTTCCAAACAGAAGAGGATCAGAGACTCAACTGGCAGGCAAGTAAGCAGCATGGTCTGCTGCAGGTAAGTCCACCCAAGCATTATGAGCCCGGCGCTTCCAGCGCTGGGACTGGGCATATTTATGAGCCTGGAGCCACTGGCACCAGGACTGGGTCCAAAAGGTCCCAATTGGGACTGGTTGGCACTCGGAACCTGGGTTATGGATCTGCTTCCAAGGGAGTTGGGAAAACCCTGACCTTTTGGAAGCAGAGATCATGACAAGGGCGTCCATCATTAAAATGATTGTCCTCCCCAGGTTCCTCTACGGATTCCAAAACTTACAGTACTACTTTAAAGCCCCCTTCTTTCGCTTACTAAAGACGATATTCAGAGATTTCCTATGGGGTAAAGGCAGACACAAGATGGCGCTAACCACACTAACCCTCCCATACAGGCAGGGTGGCATTCAACTCCCTGACCTGGAAAAATATTATCTAGCAGCCCAGCTCATCTTTGTAGCCAAATGGTTGGCTGACGACGCCACCTCTGAAACAGCATTACTACAGCACCCAGTCACCCCAATCCGACTGAAGGAACTCATTTGGGCACCCCAACACCTTCTGAGTGAAGCACCCCTAATAGTTACCCTTGGGAAGGCAGATATGGCACAGGGCAAGGTCACTTCTCCACCTGGAACACACATATGCCCCGGATATCCCGTTGCTCTCAGACCTATGTAGACCAGCGTCGACTTGGTGACCATCAGGCACTGGGAAAGGAGGGGGTATATACGTGGGGTGACTTATACTGTGAGGGCTCCTTGCGTGACTTCTCTTCCCTGCAATCTGAAGATGGCATACCTAGCGGCCAATTCCTGTGGTATCAGAGGACTCGGAAACTGGCACAAGCCAAATGGGATACATGGCCTGAGGAACCCGAGGCCAACCCCTTCGTAACACTATTGTACAACTTGGGAGAGGGCTGGAGACCGGTATCCCGGATATACAGCCATTTGATGGACAGGCCTATTCCCCGCAGCCCTGAACTAAAACTTAAATGGGACAAAGACATGGGGAGCGAAATGACCGAAAGGGAATGGGAAAGATCCCTGGCGTTCCCCAAAGAGGTATCCAGAAACTCCGGATTTAGATTAATCCAACTGAATGTGCTATACCGCACCTACCTAACTCCATATAGACTGATTAAGTTCAGTAAAAATCAGACCATAACTGCTCCTGGTGCAGCAGAGACAAAGTGGATCTCCTACACATGTTCTGGGAATGCACCAGGGTTCGGCGGCTTTGGGCCAAGGTGGAACAAACCTGCAGGAAGGCAGGCATGTCCAGATATGAATGGACCTCCAGTGAATGCCGCTTGGGAACCTACCCCAGACTCGCCAAGATCAAACACACTGTGAAACTTATGGACATGGTGTGCATCCTAACCAAGAGGACCATTGCAATGGCATGGAAACGACCAGGTGGCCCACAATTCCAAGCATGGTATGGAGAGTTGGAGCGCTGGGTGGGGGCAGAAACTTTGGCCTGGGAAAGCAGCGTTGCTAAATCCCCCGAAGATACGAGTCAGACACTAGACGCTTGGAAAGCCCTGACGTGGGCAATGTTCCACCCTTCCGATGATGAGAAGCCTCCTTGAATGCACTACCATCTAACTTGCCAACCCAGGGATACTTAAACAAGCAGCTGCCTAAATCAGAACTGAACCCCCACTCCCATGCTCCTTTCCCCTCCCTTACCCTTTCCGCCCCATCCCTGATGATTTTCCCACTCTGAACTGCTCGTCAAATCTTATGGAGACAGTCACCGTTATCGTTAATTGTTTGTTAATGTTGGTTTGTCGTTTACTTCTCACTCAAACTATACTATGCCGCAGTTACGACAAACTGCTGTTGTACTCATAACAAATGCCAATAAAGAAATGTCCTGTGTTTTAGTGGTGAAGTGAGAAGCCAGTGCTGTGTAGATGACAGAGGCCCTGGGAAGGAACAGGATAGGTGGAGACTGCAGCAGGAGTGGCAAGCTCCTTGCAGATTTTGAAGAGTTCGGCCATGTTGTTAGAGGCCGCACAGACACAGAAACGTGTTTGGATGGAAGATCTATTTCTTGGACAGGACAGATAATCTGTATTGCCTTTGGAGCAGGCGGCAGGCCAGCTTGTCAGAGGATATGCCTAATGCCCTCCACTTCTTCTCAGCCACCCTACACTTGCGTTGTAGGGTGTTGAAGTCAGAATCATATCAAGAGTTGCACTTGGAGGTAGACTTCAAACGGATCCTCATGACAGCAGGAAGGACATCAAGAGTGTTACAGATAGAGAGATTACGGTTAGTGTATGACAGAAGCTGCGTGCTGGTGGGTGGCCGTGCCTGAGGCTATCTTCAATTGACGAGGAGTGCAATGTGTTTCCTGGCTGGTTTCTTGTTTTTGTAGATGTGGCACAGATTATGTCATGTGATCTGCTGGAGTAGTTTATTCCCTCTGCCTCGCAGTACATTTAATGAAGGGTTCAATTCTGCCTCAGCCTATCTTGCTGGGGGTTAAATAACCCAACGTTTCAAAATGGGTTTGTCAATATGCAGGGGGAGGTGGCATAGCCAGGTCTTGAGGGCCTTCTGGAAGGTGATCCGCTAAGGGGCGGAAGCTAAGGGGAATTGCGTTCCAGATTGTGGGAGCTTGCTCGGAGAAGGACAGCCCAAACCTTGTTGATTTGAAGGGAGGGATGACCAGGAGGAGTACAGTGCCTGATTGCAAATTTCTAGTAGGCTGGTAAGGGGTGAGCTTGTGTTGAAGATATTTTGGGTCTTTCTTTTGCAGTGAACGGTAGGTGACGCACATGGCTTTGAAAGTGGGCCGTCACCCAACAGAGAGCCAGTGGAAGACACACAGGGTGGGTGGGTTATGCTCTCTGAGGCCAAGGGATCGAATGAGCCTAGCGGCAGTATTTTGGACCTGCTGGAGCTTTCGGAGTTGATATGCAGGGTCACCCAGGCAGGCGCTAGAAGACGATAGACATGATTGCTGTCACTCTGCAAGGGTAGGAGAGGTAAGGGAAGATGGGTCTGAGAATGCACAGGTGTAGATAGCAAGATTTAAATACAGAGTTGATGTGGTGTGAAAAGTATCCAGAGAAAATGTTGCAAGCAAAAATTCAGTCACTGAAAAAGTCATGGTGAAAATACCTCTGAATGAAAAAGTTGCCAAGCAAAATGTTGTCAAAAAATGCAGCGAAAAGTAGCTAGAAATGTAGTGATGCTAGGCTAATTGTTAGGGGTAAGGTTTTGTAGTCTTGGAATGGCCTTGTTTAGGGTTAGGATAGGGGTTAGGGTAAGGATAGAGTTTAGGGTTAGAGTAAAGATTTTGGTTAGAATTAGGGTAGGAGTTAGGGCCAGACTGGATGCTGCATGGCTGGTGATGTTAGGGTTTAGTTAGTCATTAGAGTAGATTTAGTTTCAGGGTAAGTGTCAGGGTAGGGCTTATGGTAAGGCTATAGCTAATAGAGTAATGGCTTGAGTATGTTTTAGAGAAAGGGATAGGGAAGTTGTTAAGGGGTGGTGATGTTGGCATAGGATAGGGGTTAGGATAAACCTAGTTTTTCGAGCAATGTAAGTATGAGGATATGTGTCAGAGTTGCAGTTAGGGTAAGGCTAAGGTTTAGATAGGATTAGAGCAAGGATTTGAGTTAGGGCAAGGGCTATGACATTTGTGGTGAGCTGATGAAGCGGCTGGAGTTAGGTTCGCTGTTCATTTTCCATTGATTTTGTATTGAGTAAACTGCAAATAAAATGCTTAAGCACGCTGAAGGGTTTGTGTTCTGCTAGAGTTCACGGTACTTATTAGTTAGGGGAAGGTTTAGGAACGGAGTTAGGGTCATTTTGGAGGTTTTATTAAAGGTTTGGGTAATTGTTAGGCTTACAGTGTCATACTTTTGTGAATCTAAAATAGCTTGTTGGCAACCTTATTACTGGCAACATTTTCACACTTTGCATTGATTTAATTGAATGACTACATTTCTTAAAACAAGTTGTTGCTGGCTACATTTTTACATTAATACATTTTCCTGGGGACATTTTCACATAGAACCATGTGAAAGTGTCGGATCTGGTCCATGGTACATCCCAGGTTCTTCACTGAGTTGGATACAGCGGGAGAAGGGCCTATGGTGGATGGCTAAGGCGTGGGTTAGGGGAAGAGTGATCATGATTTCTGTTTTTCCGGGGTTGAAGAGGAAGTGTTTAGCCATCATCCAGTGGTTGAATTCTGACAGGCATGATGCAAGGCTGGGATGGGGATAGAAGAGGTCTTAGGCATCTGGGTGTCGTCGGCATACTTGCAGCAGGTTAGGCCATGTGAGCGAATGAGAGCACGAAGGGGACTCAGGTAGTGTTTGAAGAGCAGGGGGGCTAGGCAGGTGCCTGTGGTACCCCGTTGGTGACAGGGCAGGGGGTAGAGTGGAAGGGAGAAGGGAGGAATGAAGGTGATTTGTGACTGAAAGGCCGCCTAGTGCTCAAGGAGGATAGTGCTGCACAGCCTTCTGAGACTTTGGTTCTTTTGAGGTCATCCCAGATGGACACTAGGGACGATTCAGTTCCTTGAAGGGGTCTGAAGCCGGACTGGGTGGGGTCGAGGAGGAGGTTGGATTCGGTGAAGATGCAAAGCTGGGAGTAGGCTGTTCGGTCAATAAGTTTGGCAATGAAGCAGTTGTTATATATATGTCTGTAATTGGCCTGGAAGGAGGAGTCAAAGGAGGGATATTTGAGCAGGGGCTTGATGTGCGATGACTTGAATGCTGCTGAGAATATGCCTGAGGTGAGGTAAAGGTTAATGATGGATCTCGCGATGCTGCCTGCACATGTTGAGGAAAGCATATCTTTAAGGAGGCCATGGGTCTACCGTGGATCTGGATGGGTGGCGGCTGGCAAGTAGCTTCAGAGAATTTGGGTCAGTGGATGGAGGAGGAGGTAGGGCAGGCGGGGGCAGGTTATGTGTGGTCAGACAAGAGTGCAGGCGATCGTGGAGGGAGCGCTGCCAGTTTAGCACCTAGGGTCTGGTTTCTTTCCAAAGAGAGGGACTGATGATAAATTTCACTAGGAAGATATTCACAGTCCTTGTAGCAGGCTTGTTCCAGAGAGTGTGAGATGGTGAGGTGTAATTTGTGGAGGATGTCGATCCTGCCTGCTCTGCCGGTTCTGTTGTGCATGATTACTGTGTAGCCTGGGGAAATGCCTCGTGTGATAGATCGGAAGTCATCAGAGAACCAGGTTTCTGTGATGAAAAGGATGTCTGAGATTTCAGAGAAAATTAAGTTGTAAACGTGTCGGTTATTGGCGACAGATCTGGTGTTAAATAGGATGCATGAAATTAGATTAGATGGACAGAGGTTGTTGGCCACCGGAGAGAGGTGGTGAGACGAGGAGTGTGGAGGATGATAAGAGGGGTGACACTGTTTAGGGGAAGGAGAGGTGTCTCTGTTGTGGGGAGGCTAAGAGCAATGTGAGAAGAGTGCTTGTGATGTGCGTTTCCTTGGGGTTGAGGGTCTGGTTTGGTGGAGTGGAGTGGATGGTGTGTGTGGTGAGGGGGAAATGCAGAGGATACCCTCATCAGACGTGTGGAGTCAGAAGTGAAAAGGGGGGCTGGATTGGATGGTGAGCAGTGACTAGGGTCACCAAGAGGGGTTGTAGATGAGTGGAGGCAGACAGGAATGAAGGGTATAAGGTTGGAGATGAGGTCAGGTTGCTGATTTTCAAAGGAATGTCAAAGATGTCTGAATGGGGTCCGTGCCAGGGGTGTTGGAGGATGAGTTGAAAGAGATTTAGCTAATTTGAAGGTGGTCATAATGGTGTAAGTGAGAGGTGTAGGCAGGGAGCTGGGGGGAGATAGTGTGAAGTGTGCAGAGACGAGCCGGTCCAGGTGTTGCAGATTCTGTGTTTTAGAGTATTCTTGGATGCCCGTGGTGTGTGTGTGAGGGTCGGAGGGGCATCCGAGAGAGGGGTATTGGCGAGGGTAGTCCGAGCATTGATTAAGGATGCAAAGACCTTGATGGGTTGGGGTTCGGAGGGCAGGGAGTTGGCAAGGGTGGGTGTGGGCAGGCTAGGAAGATATGGGGGTGGTCTGTGATGGAGGTGTCTGGGGGATGGGTAGGGATGGAGTATTCCCCCCGAGGGTAGGACAAGTAGAGGGTGTGGAGGAAGGAGAGGGAGTGGGCAGAGAGAGGGGTTGACCAGGATTCTGGTGTGGCATAGTGCCCCTCCAATCTTGGAGTTGCTTGGCATGATCGATAATTTGCTGACTCTGCTCTGGTGCTAGATTTACGATTATGGGTCTGCAGATTATCAGCACACTCAAGGCAGCTAGATTGAAGATGGTGGTAGGATTCAAAGCGGGGCTGGATTCAAAATAGTAGCTTCATAAAAAATGCAGCTAGCTTAAGGCAGTGGCAGTATTCAGGGGACAGCTTGATTCAAGGCGGTGACTACACTCACAACATTAGCAATATTCAAAGCGCAGCTATATTTAAAACAATGGGCACATTAAAAATGCACCTAGATTTAACACAGTGGTAAGATTTAAGATATTTAAGAATGCTGCACTTGCTGTGCACCCAATTCGTCGTTCCTTACCTGATTGTTGCAGTAGATTTGGAGTATTGTCCTGGCTGGGGCAGCCAGAGCAAACAGGCAAACAGACGATGGAAGTGCTCACAGAGGTGCCCTTTGCTATGGCCCTTCACCGGCTTCCCGGGCAAGGCTGGCCTGGGACTCACTGTTAAGAGTACTTCCTCATTCTTGGCCAATCAGGCAGGGGCGGGGAGTGTGTGGGGAGGGGAGGAGGGCAGGGGTGAGGAACGGAAAGGTGAGGGAATGCCAACAGAGTGTGAATGGCACTGAGGCCAAACAGGGATAGCCCTCTTGTAAAGCGGTTTCATTTGGGGCCGCAGAAACATACCCAGGAGCTGGAGGTTGTAGTTCCTCTACAACGAGCGCCGGGTATAAAAGAACACTTCTCATGCAGCGTTGATGTTATAACGCTACTTCCTGGATTCTTGGCTGATCAGGGAGGGTGTGGGCATGTGAAGGGACGGGAGGAGGGCAGGAGGGAAGAGCGAAAAGGTGAGGGAAGGCAGAGAGAGCATGGATGGCAAATGGAGAAGAGGAGAGTAGCTGTGTATCATCTGCATAAAGATGATAGAAAAGACCAAAGGAAGATATAATGGAGGGAAGAGGAATAGTATATAAAGAAAATAGTAGGGGGCCCAGAACAGATCTGTGGGGCACGCTGTAAGAAAGAGGGAGAGTCGGGGAGGAGTGCCCAGCCCAGGTGACCGAGTAAGAGCAGTTAGAAAGATAAGAACAAAACTAGTCAAGCACAGAGGATTGGACTCCGACATGACTACGCGTAGAAAGAAGCATAGAGTGGTTGACTGTATCGAACGCTACCAATAGGTCACAAAGAACAAGGAGAGAAGAATGTTTCTAATAGTTTGCAGAGAGAAGGGTGGGTAAGGAAGGCATGGTATCAAAGTAAGACAGACATACGTGATCACAGTTCAAGGATGTTTATTAAACTGTAAAAATGGGTGAGATAAATGCCTAATCTAAACCTACATCTTAAATGGGAGCAAGCTACGTCCATCAAATAACAATAATAATACAGTCCTAGTGGAGTCTAGTCAAATACAAAGGGTGACTGTACAAAGGGTTTTGACTCGACCCTTGTATGGCCTGATCTGGGGCCTCTTGGTTCTTGTAGTTTGAAGGAATGGAAGAGTCAAGAGAGGGTTTATGAGGATAGGGAGAATAGAAGCGTGTTTAAGCATAGAGGAAAGGGTGGCAGAATGGAGAGAGAGGAGTTAAACAAAGCAGTGAGGAACGGGACGAGAGAAGAATAAACCAGCGGAACGAGAGAAGAAGGAAGAGGGTTACTGGGCGCAGCAGTAGGATGGGCAGCAGGAAGGAAAAGAAGGATATTAGAGTCAGAGAGAGGAGAGAAAGAGTTCATAAGTACTTGAGGAGAGGAGGGAGTAGGACAAAAATTCCCAGATGAAGGGGAGATGGAGGAGCGAAGAAGAGAGATTTTGGAAGAAAAGTAATTAGCAAAATCAGAACCTGAAAGGCAGAGAGTGAAGCTGGGTCAGAAGGAGGTGACAGAATACGGTTAAGATTAAGTAAAGGCCAGCGAGGATGAGATGAAAAGGATGTAAATAGAATAAGTTTGTTTAGTGGAAAGAAGTATAGTCATAGAGAGAATGGAGGGAAGACAGAAGATGAAGGTCAGTAGGTAAAGAAGAAAAGATATTGATAGTGGAGAGAAGAGAGTGCTGCAGAAAAAGGAGAGATTTAAAAAGAGGCAAGATCACAGTAAAGAAAAGTTGAAGAGGAGGGGCGGGGGGGAGAGGAGGTGGAAGAATGAATGAAAATGCAAGAAGAGAATGATCAGAAGAGTAAGTGGGAGAGCAGATACAGAGGAAGAAATAGGAATAAAAGAGATAATGAGATTAAGATATGAGCCAGAGCAGGGAGAAGGAAGGAGGTAGGCAGTTGAAAAAAGTACAAAAGATTCAAGATTAGGTAATAGAGGAACGGAGGAGTGAGATGTGGACAAATGGAGATTAAAGTCACCAAGAAGAAAGGGCGAGTTAAGAGGAAGAAGAGAGAACAGAAGAGCATCAAGATCATCTCAAAAGGAGGAAACAGGGGCTGGGTGTGGTAGATAACCAAAATGTTAAGTGGAAAGGCATGGAGAAGAAGGAAAGATATTATTCAAATTAATAAAATGAAGGGTGGCTTGAAGAGTCAGAGTCAGGGAGAGCAGAAGAGTGAGAGAGACTACCAGCCCCATCACTATGGCCTGAAAGACGGGGGGAGTGAACGAACAAGGAAGACGAGGAGGAAAGAGCAGCAGGAAAGGCAATATTATTGGATGAAATCCAGGTTTCGGCAATACACAGGAAGTGAAGCTGAAACCGAGAAAAAATGTCCAACACGGAATGCCCTTTGTTGTTAAGGGAACGTGCATTCCAAAGGGCAACAATCTTAGAAAGGTCTGCAACAGGATGGTAAATGAGAATGTCCAAGTTGCAATAGGGAGTGGAATTGTGAAAAATAAGAGGGAACGCCCGTAGCAGGCATAGAACAAAGTTAAGAGGTAGCGTGAGGTAAGCAAGAGCAGGAAAATATGGTATAAGAATTAGTAAAAATTCATTAAGATGGGAATGGAAAAGAAGAGCTTCTAAGGTAACAGGTGCAGGGAGTGGCGGAAGTCCGGACTAAAGAAAGAAATAACAGGATATTCGTAAAGTAATGAAGACATGAATAGTAGTACAGTAGAGAGACTTATCATGTTGAAAAGAGATATAGGAAAGCTGCTGTCCGCTGCCGGACAGCTGCAGACAGCATAGTCCTTTGCCGGACTTGGTCGAACTTTGCCCGGGGATTTGCCCGGGAGCGGATGATAACAACTTCCATTCCAGAGGGGAGGTATGGCCAGCTCCAGGAGTAGAATGAGGAAAGAGGAGAGCCCACGGGAGCTGAGCCGAGCAGTGCTGCAGCAATGAAGTGGCTAGGAGACACAGGAGTAGCAGGTAAGATTGCATTCTAGTTCTGCTACGTTTGTGTAGCTGGCAGCAAGGTGGAAAGCCAGCAGACAAAGGGCTCAGTGTAAGCGGGAGAGTATGACACCAGGGCCAAGCCAGAACCCACCACACTTATCCAGGCTGTGCAGCACATGACTTTTACAGACTTCGCCCAGGGCTTTGCCACAAAACCTATGTCCCCAATCTTAACTACTGCTTAAGCCTACTCCTTGGCCTCCCACCGACCACTTCCTCCCTCTAGACAAAGTCATAAACTTTGCTACCCATGTTTTTATAACCTATCCAAATCCCTCGCACTTCTACCTACTTAATACATGCTGGTTGGCTCTATGCACAACCACTCCCTTTTCAGGTTCCTTCTTCTGGGCTACAAAGCTGTCAATGGTCTTGCTCCTCAGTAACTGACTGATCGCATCTCCTCCCCTTTCCTAAGCTCCTCCTCTAAACTTAACCTCAATGACCCATGACTTATCTGTGCCTCCTCTCACTTCCACTTCAATGCTCAACTTAAACTTCACTTTCTAGCTAGATGTGAGTTCCCCTTTCTCTCTTACTCATCCACCTTAATTAACCCTACTGCCCCATCGATTGATACTTAACAATGTAATTATGTATATTTATATAGTACTCATCTTTCGTTTGAAGCAATTCCCATCTTAGGTAAGTGTTACCTTTATATGTCACCTGTTTCTTTTATACTTTTTTATTTCTGTTTGTTTATTTTGTTGCTGGTCTATGTCACACTTTTTGTAAACCCCCATAAACGGACTCTCCGCTTGTTATCATCTTTGTGCTATTGTACAAGCACCCTTCAGGCGGAACACCTCCGCCATCAGTAAATGCATTAGTGTAAGTCATCTCTGATCGAAATTGACAACCATGTTCTTTAAATAAATACAATTCTAATTTTCAATTTGTCGTAGGGCTCCATTTGGATTTTTCTTTTTGTAAATACTGAAAGAGACTAGAATGTGTTCTCTGTAATGTTTTGACTTAGATGAGCCTTGGGTCACATCATTTATCTATGTCAAAAGTAAGGAGATCCCCCCGAGGACCTTTGCTTGCAAGGGGGCAGAAAGACTACAAGCTCACATTTGCAGCCTCATTGGAAAGTCTATCATATTCACCCAAGAGTTCCAAATTGTAAAGTTTTAAGGTGCAGATAAAAAAAGAATGACGTTCCACTAGAGAAAATGATCCTCCCTTCCCCTATGCTTCCTTCTGGTCTTTCACTGTCTATCCGGCACCTTTGGATAAAGATCAACAATGTTACACTGCTCAAATAACTGGGTGGAGCGTTTCACTTTCCTTCCAATATTTTACTTTTCGGTTTAAAGGGGGATGACCTCTCCCTTGAGTTTTCTCCACTTGTACTTTCACAGTTTGTAAGTTTGTTTCTATCCCTGGGCACTTTCTACTTCACTTAGCACAGTTCAGATTTCTACTCCTAGCATTTCACTTCACTGTTACTTCCACAGCTTATAAGAAAAATCCTTCTTTCCCTTGATACATTCTACTTCCCTTATCACAGTTCAAGTTTGTTCAAGGGGGATGAGTCTTCCCTTGAGCTTCCTTTAAATACACAATTGTCTTAAATGTTCAGTTTCTAACACTTAATTAGCCTCTTTACCTCCCTAGTTTACTTTCCTGCCAGGGTAATTGCAACTTTCTCAGTGAACCTTACCATGGGAGATGATTCTTCCCTTTTATATCTGTGTGTCACTGTTTCACAATTTGAAGTTTAATCCCTTCTCACTCTTGCCAGGATGTCACACTATTGTTTCACAAATGCAAGTTTACTTTTCATTCCACTCCTGGTTTGCTCTCCTGCCAGTATATCACATTACTGTTTTGCTTTATCTTCCTGCATGTGTGTGAGTCACAGACTCACTGGTTGCTTGGTTCACTAACCTGCCAGGGCTTATCTGTTCTCCAATCACTCTCTCTTTCATCCATGTAATAATGTGTTTGCAAAATAGTGTGACCAATCCTTTTTCATAAAAGTTTCTATCTGTTTCAACTTTTCTTTTCAAATATTGGGTCACTGACACTTTTGCAGCAAAGTTTGCATTTACAATAATTCCTCTTCTGAAATATTGGGTCACTGACCCTGTCTTAATATCGCTCACATCCATAACAGTTTCTTTAATGATGTCACTTTGACTCTCATGCTCTTAGTGTGTCACGGCATTCATCTTCAAGCACTCCGGTAACCCATTTGCTTTTCCTGGGATTACTCGCCGGCTTTAGTGTTCCTTTTGCCTCCCCTTCTTCCTTTTCAGTCCACTGACTCAGCGTACACCCCGTTAGCGAGTTAGCCCTCGCTTTGCCTTCTTCTGCTTTGTGCAGCTTCAGCTGCTTAACACCATTCGTGTCATCCTCCGTACGGTTTTTAACAGTCTGTTTGTCTTCAGCCTTCACCTGCTCCAACCACCATCAGAACAAGTTACCAACAGTTTCAGTCTCTGCCTCTCTCTCTCTCATTCTAGTCAGCTGTATCATCATATCAGCTTTAAACTGCCCGGCATTGCTCAACATTTTCCAAAGACTAGAACGCAGCGTTGGCTTCCCGCTTCTGGTCATCTTCATTGCTCTATCCCTCTTCTCAGTACTAAAAAGGGGGTGGGGTAAATAAGGTTGTTGGCTGAGAAAACCCGTAGATTCTTTGACTACATCCCAATAACCCATGTAGGTATGTTGCAGGGGCACATGAGTGTCATTGGGAGCTGTGGCTTCAAGACTATTTTGATCCAGTGACTGTCTGCCTCTATGGAGTTTGTCTGCCCCTATGTGGTCTTCCTGCAGATAGCCACCCCCACAGTAAGAGTCAGGTAGCTTCTGCCTTTCCCTGGCCACGTAAAGAAGTTTACCACCAGAGAATCAGTGATGATATTGCTAGAGTGAAAGGTGAAATGGGTTACTGCGGTCCTCACATTTGAATTAACTGTAGGAGGGGGTAGAGCCTACAATGATTCCTTATGGGAATTCAGGATGAACATACACGACCTTAGCAATTAAGGGGTAAAGCCACCCTTCCACTGAACTTTAAGTTCTTACTTCCCATAAGCCTTAGCAGGTTAAAGTTATGTCTGTGTTTCCACAGTGCACCTTTCCCACATCTGCCTACTCGCAAATGCTTGTTTTGTTCCACAGGGCCGTTTCCATCATATGCAACTGCTAACATGAAGGTTTTTTCCCTCATGGGGTGTAATGTATCGTTTGAGAGAGAGAGAGAGAGAGATAGAGAGAGAGAGAGAGAGAGAGAGAGAGAGAGAGAGGGTGGCATTGGGGGATAGTGAAATAGGACCCATGTACAAATGGCCTGGGGTGGGAGTGCAGGGTTGCAAGGATGTTTTGACTTGTATGGTTTACACCCGCCTAACCGACTTCCCTCTAAGATCTCCTATCACCTTAACACTACACACACAAACCCCCCACAGATGGCAACCACAGGCCAAGCCGTTAGCACATTACAAACTAACTGAGCAACAGCTAAGCTCTCCCCTTTAGCCCCGTCACATGATTCCACATTAACAGCTAACCAGACCCAAAGGATCTATCAGATCTTGGGCTCTTTCCTATGAATAACACACACCCACGTTTCTTCCACCAAACCTATAGAAATTATTGGCACTCAGAATCCCGTTACTTCCGACCTGCACCCATCAACACTACAGGTTTTGCATCTGTCCTTGCCACTGTTACAATAATGAAACCCTTCCCCCTTTTTTCTTACGGAGCCAAGTACAGAGAAATCATCAATAGTGGAAGACGGGCAATACACAAGACCACTTACATCACATTATATTACATCAGAAGAAATGTATTTATTTTATAGGAATGTGGCCTTGAAAAAGCACAGTAGTATGAAACATGTGTTGGACAACACAGTTACAATTGGATCATCAATGGTGGTGGATATGAACAACCCCACAATTATGGATTATAAACCATGAACATTTAAATCTGGACTACTGAGACAATCAATATAAAGGCCTTACAATCTATGTGTATTTTTGTCTAGTGTGCTGCATTATTTTTTAAAGAAGATTTCTAATCCTAGTTGGCATTGCTGGCTGGTTATATCCTTGGCACAAGCTGCTTCAGCTTCAGCTGATGCATGTGGCATCAGTACTGCAATTTGTTTGCACAATCGGCAAATGTAGCTTAAGGCAGCAAGGCTATTATGTATAATATTATTTTACATTCTATGAAAAACTAGTCCAGAGCGACCGAGTGAAAGGCTTACCTCGCATTAGCTGAGCTTTCACAATGCTTTATCCATAGGTTCACAGCCTGAAGCCAAATAGATCCCTTGAAGTACACTTTGGGCCATCTTATATCTTAGCTCAGAGACAAAATCCCAATTAACATTTAAAGCAAAGGAGGTAGAACAAAGTCAAAATGAGTCAATACTGTACTAGCTGTGCAGCGTGGAACATTCTTTAGGGAAAGTGTGAGTCTCACAGATTGTAAATCTGGTTTGGAAGACTGGGAGGCAGCTACTGAGCATGGCAAGCATGATTGGGGCAGGTCAGACATAGGTCTGTGGAAAAAAGGGTTTTTCGTTTAGGTCGCAATGATTGACGGCAATATCTGAGGTACGTGAATCCATGTAAATAACATTCTTTCAGGTGAATCCCAGTTGAGTACAAGCTTTGGAAACTGGGATTTGAAATTACAATTTCTCACTCCTGCTGGTCAGGGGTGTTCTCAGGTGCAGTAGTTCATGGGTCCACTGCAGTTCTTTTGTAACCTTCTGTCAAAGCTGTTGGTGTGAACTGGATAGACTTCGGAGGAGAGAAGATAAACGCTGGTGTAGTTACAACTGCACCTTTTCCAATTTGGCTCTTACTCTTTTGGGAGCTCACACACGTCCACATTTTTTCAGTGATGGCTGCCAGATGACTAGTCCCCGCCGAGGGACAATAATGAATTAGCGCTGTCAATGCTGTGCCACAATTGCAACGGCTGTGTCAAGAAACTCAAAGCTGGGGAACTGTACTGTATGGTGGCAAGATGCTCTCTGTCTACTGTCTCCAAATAGTTATTTTTGTGAGCCGGAGGTTCTGATTTCCCATCCTAGGACAAGGAATGGAGCAGCAACTGCCTGGGCTCTTTCCATGGCTTCATTGCACTTCCCTTCCACTGGGCAATAGCCTGGACACAAATGGATGTCATCTCACTTGTGGTATGCCTTATCCATATATGGAACACATTGCAGGCCTTTCTCTGACGTGCGAAGGATGGACTTTCATATAACCCTGAATGTCATTAAGCAGAATATGAGCTTGGGGTCTCCTCTGCCCATGGTTTTGGTTGCTATATAGGGAGAAAGGAAATGTGAACAAGATACACAGAGTGGGGGAGGAAAACTCAAAGAGAAGAAAGGATCATATTTATTCTCCCCAAAATGTAGATGGGAGCGGAACTGTGGTTCGATTATCCCACACAGTTCTCACATTCCAATCATGCAGGGATGGAAACACTGCAGAGAACTGAGTGTACTACCTCTAGAATTAATGCAAAGTTGAAGAGTTTAAACAAGACGATCCTTAAAATAGAGATGAAAAGGATGTCAAAGACAATAAATTGATGATGATGCAAATCAAGTCCATTGAGGGTGCAGGGAACTTCAAGCAGATGAGGTTCATGAATAGTTCCCTGGTGGCAAATAGAACGATCTTGGTGGTACAGGTGGAAATGCTGGAAAATGTGTGATATGTAAGGGTTCCTACATGGGGCTGCCGGTGGTGACAGCTACATGTTCCTGGACACCTGGATACAGTGTCAAATGGACCTGGGTTTGGCAGGTCCAGGCTGTAGGTCTTGAGCTCATCCTGATCTGCAGAATTGAGAGCTGAGAGATATGCGCTTTGAAACACCTTGTGTACATGCGCTATATAAATAAACAATACAAATCAAAAATAAAATTTACTCCTGAACTCGAGTAGTTTTTCATCTTTTCAGCTATCAAGTTGACCACAAAGTGAAGAAGGAGAATAATGTTCTGTAATAGACGTTTTCAGGGGCCAGGCAGCAAAAGGGGAATGTTATTCCCCATGAACCCGAATCTCGGTAACTCTGGGGAAGGTAACACGCATATTCCAAGAACCCAGAAGCTTTATCCATGCTTAAGAAATGGTTGTGAAAGAAAACTTTGTAATAGGAGGCCAGATGCAGAAATGGACAACGACAGACACAGGGATTTGCATGATCTGGGATCCACTGATTTACCGTTTATTATCCAACTATGACAAAGTAATATAAGGTGGCTGTTACTTCTGATTGGTATTAAAAAAGCAGAGTAAAGCAATATCTATGTTATTGTATATCACCAAGCTTTTATACTGGGCCATATCACAATTGGATAGGATTTCCGCCTGCCCGATGAACGGAGTCTTCAAAAGTAATCAAAGGTTTTGAAAATAGCTTGTGTATGATGCTGTTATTGAGTTGGTTGCGTGGTTCCTTCTGTATCTTTGATGTAAAACAACTAAATCCTTATTCACAAAAAAGGTGCTATGAAACTAACAAAAACAAACACAGTGGTAACCAAAGACAGATGCAATATGGAAGCGGGGGCAGTAATTCTTAGTTGGTTTGGTACTTCCTAGAAAGGAGTGTTTTGATTATTGATGCCTGAATCATGCCCTGGGGTGTTATAGGCAGCCATTACAAAATGTAAGTATGCCCAACCTGTTAGCGTAGGATTTTATTGGAAATATGAAAGATTACACCCAAGGGTTGCAAACTGTTTCACGCTGTATCAAAAGCTTGCCTCACAGCCTGAAATAGGTGTATCCCAATTTCCAATTCGTGTTCATGTGCCAGGTTTCTGTACTAACAAGGAGTGCTTCATTCCATATCCTTAGAAGACCTGTTGGGCAAGGCCAGCACTGCTCCTATGCCCTATTCTCAAAGGAGGCGTAGCTCTATTTTCAATTATCATTCTAGTATCATCATTGCCTGTGGCCTCAAGTATTATCACAATTTTCTGTGTGCAGTTTCGAGGTTTTATTCTTTGTTAATATGCCTCAGATTTTGGTGGACAAATGAGATCAGGTTATGTTTTTATGTAATGGAAGAGGAAAAGTGGACGATTGCCATCTAGGGCAAAGCAACCTCAACCAATACAGTGGGATTAAAGTAGAACCAGGAAAATTCCTTTCACTCACCCTCAGAAACATATTTATAAAGGCAAGGACACGTCACGGTGCTATAAAAGGCAGGGCCAGTATTGGAACCTACAATTGTATCAATGTGGTCTGCATGCAAGCCAAATCACTCTATTGTTTCTTACTCGAAAATAAATGGTGGCAGCGTATTTTAGTATGCAGTAGTTGTTGGGTTCAATTATATTTTCTTTCAATAAGCACCCTTCAGAAACGCAGCTGAACAAAACAGAATTCTCAATTGAATGCAATAGGATATATTATCAAAGCAGTTTCCACTATGCTAACATCATTTATATTGTGTGTATGTGTGCGTGGGCGCGAGGATGACATCCAGCTGCGCTCTTCAGACACATAAAGGCATGACACAAGCTTCCTGTTATTGCATTTCTCTTTTCGATTTATTTCCTCCAACAGAGATAAAAACACTTTGGGCCTCATTACGAATTCGGCAGTAATGGGAAAAAGATACGGTTATGGAATGACTGCCACTTTTTCCATTCTACCAAATTGCAGGTCACATAAACAGGCCGGAATCCCACAGGCAGCAAATCCGCCAGGAGTATTAGCGCTGGAGGAATGAGCACCAATAAACCAATGGAAATTCCTCCAGCGCTAACTCTGCCAGTGGAATTAGCCCCCATAAAGACAGTTGTAAATCCACTGTATTGCAAGATGAAATACCACCAAAAAAACGCAATAATTTCTCCAAAAACACAGAGCAGCTATAAGCATCCAGGTGATGAAATCTGCAAGTGCCAGTAATTGCTACAAAAAGGGTATTATGATGCCTACCCCCGGAGCACCAGGCCAGGCCCAGCACCCCCGGGAGCAGGCATCATGCCCCCGGGTAAAAGCCCAGCGGCCCCTTATAGGGGCTCTTTGGACTCTGTCCTGGGTCCTTTGGCGCCAGGCTCATAAAGGAAGGTGTTTTGGTGCACTTACCTGATGCAGACCATGCTGCAAGATTCAGGCCTCCCTGAGACCTGAAAGGGACTATTTTTTCATTGGGACTATTTTGCCACTCGGGCGTGGCCAGGGAAGGATACTCACCTGGAACTACTTTGGGGGCTATTTAAGCCACGCCCAGACAGTAGCTCACGCTTCGCGTTGTTCTGCATCCAAGCAGCTGAACGCTCACCGTGTCTGCTCCTGCATCTGGTCTCCAGCCACGCCCGCCTCGATCCTGGAAAACCTGTAAGGAAAGAAGAGAAGAGAAAGGTGAAAACCAAGGATTTTATCAAACTTCTTACCTGCATCCGGAACCTTCACGCCAGCGTTCCTGAGAAAAGACTTTCATTTAAAAGCACCGCGTTGCTCGCTGCAACGCCGCGCTTCACTCACCTGTCCTCAGGAGTTCTTCTGGCTCCACCGCGACTGTCTGCACCGGTCGCCACATCTCTGCGCCTAAGGGAGAGAAGAAGAGACAAAAGGTGAGCAGAAGGAACATATGAGGAAAGTCTAATTTTCCGCCATAACACTTACCAGTCTTCTGTTGGTGGATCATTCCTCATTTCGGGTCGGCGCCGCTTCGTTGGCAGGTACCGCACCCCGGCCCCTATGGGGAAAGGACAAAAGACATTATTGGAGGGATATAAAGACATTAAGAGGGGTTGCCCCCATCGCTAACTCACCTGAGTTTACCATCGGCAAGTCAATCCCTCAACGCATCGCCTTCATTCTGCACCTGAAATAAAGGACAGATCACAGGTTAGGAAGGCAACAGAAAAGGAGGCTCAGCACTTGAACTTTTGTAATCTTCATACTTACGGCGTTCTGCTCGGAAAAGTCAAGTGGATTTTGCCAGCGCCATTCTGAAAACCAGTGAAGTAACTGGACAAACACGCGCCCCTGCACCAGAAGCAGGATGGAGAGTTCATCCTTTCAAACCATAAGGTGAGCTTCAACCGGGGATTTCGGAGGAAGTTATAGAAGAACGGAGGGAGAAATGGGGGAGCAAGCACACTATTCTGCAGACTGTTAATCCCCTTTCTCATCTGCAGAAGGATATTCCTACGGGCCAGACAAGCAAGATTTGAGGGTCCTGTTCAGTCGGTGTTATGAGTTCTGCGCATCACGCTCGAAGAGGCCACAGCAACCCAGACCAGACCAGCGCCTCTGTGGGAGTCAGGTGAGCGTTACAGGTATTTAAGGCCCACGCCTTTCTCAAACACACTTCCAACTGATTTGCAGCCGCAGGCAGACATGAACTATGTCGTTCAGAACCTGCTCCTGTTCACTGAGCTCCAGTAGCTTGCCAGGCCCTAGCCGGGAAGGATACAGGCACAACAAAGGTGGAGGAGACTTGTGATGCAGAGGCCGCCCATATCATGCGCCCCTTCAGTGACTGACGAACAATTAGGCACACAGTATCGCATAAACTGCCACCCCATCCCAGACCTGCTGACCCTGATTGAGGCAGACCTTCAGAGAGCCATCATGATCAGGAGTGCCATCCCACCCCTGCTGAAGCTGGTGTCTGTCCGACACGTCTGTGCCACAGGTGCATTCCCACACACTGTCGGGATGCAGCATGACATGTCCCAGCCAGCCTTCTCCAAAGTGCTGGTGTAAGGGGTGGATCCGTTCATGAGATACGCCCATTAGCATATCTCCCTGCCCACCACCCAGGTCCAGGGGCATGAACCAGCAGCACGGCTCTACGCCATAGCTCACTTTCCCAATCTGATAGCAGTACTGGACTGTACACATGTGGCAGTGGCTTTAGTGCCCGCCCGCCCCAGGCACAGGAGCCAGTATATCAGAATCGGAAACAACCATTCACAGGGCATGTACTTGTAACGCTCACCTGATTCCCGTAGAGGCGCCGGTCTTGACTGGGCGTATACCGTATCTTCAAAGGTGATGTGTAACACACGGCTGGCTCTTTGGGCTGGACCTCTGTGCACTGTATGTCTGGCTCGAAGGGTAAGATGTCTGCAGATAGAAAATGTGGGATTAATGAACTGGGTTATTGAATGTCTCTCTCTTCTTCCCTTTCTCTTCTCCTGTAGAGCCCCAAAGGTTAACGCTCTCACCTTAGGTAAGTGAACGCCGTGCTCTCCATCTGCCTCGAGGCAGGGTGCTGTAACCAATTTCTTCACTGGATAAGGGGAGCAGGCCTCTTGACTTCAGAGGACTGCTGTCTGTCGTTTACTGCACGAACGGTAAGTTTCGAGTAATTCTAATGTCTTTAAAGTCTTTAGTAATGATGTCTCTTGTTTTGCAGGGTTCCGGCGATGGCGGATGGCGGGCTGAAGTGAGTTGAAGATGGAGCCCGTGTGATGAATAGAAGCGCCTGGAAGCACGTAAGTAAGCGCTTGTTGCCTGCTTCACGATGCGCTCTAACTGTCTTTTTATTTTGGAGGTACAAGTTCGGGGCGGCTGCAGGGTGCCGGAATACCCACTGGGTTAGATGTGGAAAGGAGTAATGGCACGTGAGTATTAAAGTTCCCCAATGTCTTTAAACGCACCTTGTTTTGTCTTTCAGATGCGGGATGCAGCGCCGAAGGCCTCCGGAGCGTGCGAAGAGTTGGTAAGCTTTTGTCTTTCAGATGCCGGAATGCAGTGTGAAGACTTCCGGAGCGCACGAAGAGTAGGTAAGCCTTTGTCTTTCAGATGCCGGAATGCAGCGCGAGGCGTTGGTGACAGCCGATGGACCAGGTAAGTGAAGAGCTGTCACTGAAGACCGTAATGCTAACCTGTTCTTTCTTGTCTTTATAGGTGTTGCTGAAGACTGGATTCAGAATGGTAAGCCTTTTTCCTTAGGCCCAGGATCAGATGCAGAAGACACGATGAGCGTTCTGCTGCTGAGGATGCAGAATAACGCAAAGCAAGATTCATCCATCGGGTGTGGTTTAAATAGCCTCCTGTAGTGCTTAGGTGTCTCCTTCCACAGCCACGCCTAGGTAAGAAAAGAGTTCCTGCTTTCCAGAAGAGTTCCAGTGTTCTGAATCTAGGGAGTGGCTCCTGCCCCACCCAACAGGAAAAGTAGTTCCAAACAGAAGAGGATCAGAGACTCAACTGGCAGGCAAGTAAGCAGCATGGTCTGCTGCAGGTAAGTCCACCCAAGCATTATGAGCCCGGCGCTTCCAGCGCTGGGACTGGGCATATTTATGAGCCTGGTGCCACTGGCGCCAGGACTGGGTCCAAAAGGTCCCAATTGGGACTGGTTGGCACTCGGAACCTGGGTTATGGATCTGCTTCCAAGGGCGTTGGGAAAACCCTGACCTTTTGGAAGCAGAGATCATGACAGTACTGCTGATCTCACATTAGCCACTTCTATGCCAGATTTACGGGTTACACCAATGCAGCCATGTTCCTGAGGAACAGGGGCCTGCTTATATGAACACCCACAGACCACAGACCAAAATACAAGCCCCCTAATACCTAGTGCAAGATACATGAAATAGGTCGTAGCGTAGTACCCACTTTCCTCAGGGAACAGTCTGGCCTGAGCAAACACAATAGTAGGATCCTGGTATGCATGAAAGCAGGAACATGATTCCTTCCATCAATCAACGTCCCTGTCAAATCTTACATGCCTTTACGAGCCAATACAGGGGACGGGGGGGAGGATGGCAGCATCCCAGCCAATCAAGAGGCTCGAAACAGGGGCTTTACAACATGGTAAAACCCCTGCTCCGAGCAAGCTGGAGGCCGCCATCTTCCCCATCAGGAATCGGGAAAGTGCACCCATGCTCCCTTTCTGTAACGCTCACCTGATTCCCGCAGAGGCGCCGGTCTTGACTGGGTGAATGCCGTATCTTCAAAGGTGATGTGTAACACACGGTTGGCTCTTTGGGCTGGACCTCTGTGCACTGTATGTCTGACTCGAAGAGTAAGATGTCTGCAGATAGAAAATATGGGATTAATGAACTGGGGTTATTGGGTGACTCTCTCCTCTTCCCTTTCTCTTCTCCTGTAGAACCCCAAAGGTTAACGCCCTCACCTTAGGTAAGTGAACGCCGAGCTCTCCATCTGCCTCGGGGCAGGGTTCCGTAACCAGTTTCTTCACTGGATAAGGGTGCAGGCCTCTTGACCTCAGAGGACTGCGGTCCGTCGTTAACTGCACGAACGGTAAGTTCTGGGCACTTCAAATGTCTTAAAAGTCTTTTGTAATGATATCTCTTGTTTTGCAGCGTTCCCGCGATGGCGGATGGCGGGCTGATGAGAGTTGAGGATCGAACCCGCGTGAGGAATAGAAGCGCCTGGAAGCACGTAAGTAAGCGCTTGTAGCCTGCTTCACGATGCGCACTAACTGTCCCTTTTATCTTGCAGGTACAAGTTCGGAGCTTTAGAGAAGCTGAAGGGTGCTGGAATACCCACTGGATTCGGCGTGGGAAGGAGTAATGGCACGTGAGTAATAAAGTTGCCCAATGTCTTTAAACGCACCTTCTTTTGTCTTTCAGATGCGGGATGCAGCGCCGAAGGCCTCCGGAGCGTGCGAAGAGCTGGTAAGCTTTTGTCTTTCAGATGCCGGAATGCAGTGCGAAGACCTCCGGAGCATGCGAAGAGTAAGTAAGCCTTTGTCTTTCAGATGCCGGAATGCAGCGCGAGGCGTTGGTGACAGCCGATGGACCAGGTAAGAGATGCGCTGCCACTGAAGACCGTAGTGCTAACCTGTTCTTTCTTTGTCTTTACAGGTGCTGTTGAAGACTGGATTCCAGGATGGTAAGCCTTTGTTCCCTTAGGCCCAGGATCAGAAGCAGAAGACACGATGAGCGTTCTGCTGCAGAGAATGCAGAATAACACAAAGCAAGATTCATCCATCGGGTGTGGTTTAAATAGCCTCCTATAGTGCTTAGATGTCTCCTTCCACAGCCTCGCCTAAGAAAAGAGTTCCTGCTTTCCAGAAGAGTTCCAGTGTTCTGAACCTAGGGCGTGGCTCCTGCCCCACCCAACAGGAAAAGTAGTCCCAAACAGAAGAGGATCAGGGGCTCAACTGGCAGGTAAGTAAGCAGCATGGTCTGCTGCAGGTAAGTCCACCCAAGCATTATGAGCCCGGCGCTTCCAGCGCTGGGACTGGGCATCTTTATGAGCCTGGTGCCACTGGCGCCAGGACAGGGTCCAAAAGGTCCCAATTGGGACTGGCTGGCACTCGGAACCGGGGTTATGGGTCTGCTTCCAAGGGAGTTGGGCAAGTCCTGATCTTTTGGAAGCAGAGATCATGACAGCACCCCCCCCTCAAGGCCCCTCCTAAACCGGGCTTCTCAGGGGGTTTTGGCTTGTTAGGAAATGTTCGATGAAATCTTTTTATTAGACGAGGCACGTGGATATATTCTGCAGGTTCCCAGGATCTTTCTTGGGGACCGTAGCCTTTCCAGTCAATCAGGTAAAATAGTTTAGATTTGGAGATCTTGGAATCCAGGATGCTTTTGACTTCAAACTCGAGTTCTCCATCAACTAGAATAGGTTTTGGAGATTTAGTTAGTCGGGTTTGAGGTTGCACGGGTTTTAATAGAGAGACGTGGAAGACCGGATGTATCTTCATGTGAGGGGGCAAGTCCAACTTGACCGCTACTGGATTTACTATGGTAGTGATGGAATAGGGACCAAGGTATCTTGGGTTGAATGTGCGTGGTCCTTTTAGAGGTAGATATTTGGTGGATAACCAGACTTGATCTCCTACTTGATATTGGGGGGCTTCCTTCTGATGTTGGTCTGCTCCTTTCTTGTATTGTTCTTTAGCCCTTTGAAGGTGAGAAACGGCTTCCTTAAAGACTTGGGTGATTGTAGAATGCAGGTGGTCTACTGCTGGTGTTGCAAGATCTTGGAGTGGATCCAACTCCGAGGTTCGAGGGTGACTACCGTATAAAAGAAAAAACGGGGTCTTCCCAGTTCCCGAGTGGACAGAGTTATTGTAGGCATATTCGGCTATCCAAAGGATATCTTTCCAAGTTTTTTCAGTTTGTTGTAGCATGCAGCGCAAATACTGTTCCAGAGTTTGATTGGTCCTCTCGGTTTGTCCGTCGGTTTGAGGGTGGTGGCTGGTCGAAAGTCTCACATCAATTTGAGCCGACCGACAGCAACTTCGCCAAAAATGAGAAATAAATTGACTACCTCGATCCGAAATTAGAACTGAAGGAAAACCGTGCAGTCGGACGATGTTTTCGAGAAATTCTCGGGCCAGAGTTGCTGCTGTTGGTAAGCCTTTGAGTGGAATGAAATGCGCCATCTTGGAGAATAGGTCCACTTTTACTAGGATCGTATTGTATCCGGAGCATGGAGGTAGATCGGTGATGAAGTCCATAGAAAGCGTATGCCAAGGGCGAGGTGGGATGTCAATAGGGCGTAAGAGGCCGACTGGTTTTTCCTTTTGACTCTTGTTTTGGGCGCATACTCCACAGGACATTATAAAGTCTCTGATATCTTTTTTCCAAGACGGCCACCAGAAGTAGCGCTTGATCTTTTCCGAGGTTTTGGCCATACCGGGATGTCCTTCCATTAAAGAATCGTGATAACAAGAGATTACCTTCTTCTGTAAATCTGTGCTGGGCAGGTATAACCGTTCTTGGAAATATAATAGGTTGTCCTTCACCGTAAAGTCCTTTCCCTGCAGATGCCAATTCTGTATGTCTGCTGGAGTTACCAGTAGCCTGGCTTTATCCTTAACTTCCTCTATGGATTGTGTGGCGATTACACCCAGAATTCTTTGTTCGGGAATGATAGGTACAGGTTTAGGCTTGATCAAATGTTCTTCCACTCCCATCCGAGAAAGGGCATCAGCTTTACCGTTTTTTGTACCAGGTCGATAGGTAATTACGAAGTCAAACTCGGCAAAGAATAGTGCCCAACGGAGTTGCCTAGAGGATTGAGCTTTTGCGGTTTTCAAATATTGTAGGTTTCGGTGATCTGTAATCACAGTAACGGTGTGTCGGGCCCCCAGAAGATAATGTCGCCAAGCCTTAAAGGCGGACTTGATAGCTAGAAGTTCCTTATCAGTAATAGTGTAATTGATTTCAGGAGGCGAGAATTTGCGGGACCAAAATCCCACGGGATGCAACTGATTGGTTACTGGGTCCTTTTGTGATAGAACTGCCCCCATGGCAAGGCTCGAAGCATCAGTTTCAACGATGTAGGGGAGTTCTGGGCGAAGATGTTTTAAGATCGGTGCAGAGATAAATCTAGTCTTCAAATTCTGGAAAGCTTCTTCCGCCTCGGTAGACCATTCAAAACGTTTGTTTTTCTTTAACAAGGCGGTGATGGGCTGGACTATTCGAGAGAATTCGGGGATAAACCTGCGGTAAAAGTTAGCGAAGCCTAACATGCTTTGAACACCTTTTACGGAGGATGGCGATGGCCATTTGAGAATTGCATCGACCTTCTTTGAATCCATACGCACTCCGCTAGGTGATAATATGAATCCCAACAATTCAACTTCAGTCACGTTGAAAACACATTTTTCCAACTTAGCGAAAAGTTTGTGTTGACGCAATCTCTCGAGGACCATTTTCACGTGTTTCCGATGTTCAGTTTCCGATGAAGAATAAACGAGGATGTCGTCAATGTAAACAACAACACACACATCTATGAGCTCTCTGAGGACATCGTTCATAAAATATTGAAAGGCGGCCGGGGCATTGCAAAGTCCGAAGGGCATGACCTGATATTCAAATAGCCCATACTTGGTGCGGAAGGCCGTCTTCCATTCATCGCCCTCTTTTACTCGTACCAAGTGGTAGGCTCCTCTAAGATCCAGCTTTGTATATATGCATGCTTTTCTGACTTGGTCCAGGAGTTCAGGGATCAAAGGTAACGGATATCTATTCTTAACGGTGATCTGGTTCAGGGCGCGGTAATCTATACAAGTTCTAAGGTCCCCTTCTTTTTTTGGAACAAAGAACAAAGCTGAGGAAGCAGGGGACTTGGAAGGACGAATAAACCCATTCGCTAGGTATTGATCCAGGTATTGTCGGAGGTGAAGATTCTCAGGCTCGGTGAGGGCATAAATTCTACTACAAGGAGGAGTAGATCCAGGTATCAGGTCTATCTGGCAGTCATAAGACCTATGAGGAGGTAGAGAGTTAGCCTGATCCTTCCGGAAAACACCTTGGAATTCTAGGTATTCGGGAGGTAACTGGGGAGCCTCCGAAGAAATTGCTGCCAGTGCAACACCAGGTCGAGGGTGACAAGTAGAGACACATTCTGGAAACTGAACCGTTCTTGCTCGCCAATCGATCTGAGGATTGTGCTTCTCTAACCAAGGAATTCCTAGAATAATCTGGAACTGAGGAGCCATGATCACATCGAACACGATCTTCTCATGGTGTCCATCTTGACTTACTAGCGTCACTTCTTGGGTGGTATGCGTTACTGGTCCGGAGGCTATCTCCGTACCATCCACCGTAGTAATGACGTCCTTTACAGCCTTTGGACAAAGAGTCAGATTCATCCTCAAAACCATTTCATGATCCACATAATTGCCGATGGCACCGCTGTCGACGTAAGCTTCAATCGCATGTAATCGATCCGGATGTTCAGGGCTAATGAGGACCATAGGTATCACGAAATGCGAGGTCACAGAACTGGTTTTAACGCTCGGCAAGAGGACCTCTATTCTTGTCGGGCGAGGTCGTTTCCCTGCTCAGAGTTTGTGACCCTGGTAACTGCAGCTCCTACTGCCTTCTTGGCTGGTTTCACCGGACAGTCTCGAAGAAAGTGCCCCGAGTTTACGCAATAGAGACATAATTGCAGCTGTTTTCTCCTTTCCCGCTCCCTTTGTGTTAGTGGTCCTTTCAGGCCCCCTATTTGCATGGGTTCCCCGGAGACTACTCCTTTGGTAGGAGTTGGTGGTTTGGAAAATACTCGAGCATCAAACTTGGAACGATCGGCCTTCCTGTTCTGCAGTCTGTGGTCTATTTGAACGACTAAGTCAATATAGTCCGAACAGTCTTGCGGGGGATTCACTACTTGGGCTAACACATCTTTGAGCTCTCCACGTAGACCTCTATAAAACAGCGTAATCCTTTTGTCCTCAGGCCATCGAGTTTCCACTATCAGTCTGTTGAAAGACGCAATATAAGCCAAAAGGTCTTGATTACCCTGTCGCAATGAAAGGAGCTCATTGTCCAAGGCCTGCCCCTGTGAATGTCTTGCAAACAGTTTTTCCATACTGAACTGAAAAGCTTGAAAATCATGGAGAACCGGATCATCTTGATTAACTAGAGGGATCGACCAGTCTGCCGCATTGCCACTAAGGTACGAAAGCACGAAAGCTACCTTAGCTTGATCAGTTGGAAAGGCTGCTGGCCGGCATAAGAAGTGCAACCGGCACTGATTAATAAATACCGCAAACCTCATTGGGTCACCATAAAATCGTTCGGGCGGACTCAGAGGTACATTCCCAGGTAGGTTGATCTGTACTGGGTTCGTAGAGGATGTTGAAGGAAGATTTGCCCCTGATGCGGGTAACGGAGTTTGTCCGGCTTGTGACTGTAGCAACTGTCTAGCGAGATCGTCTGTTCGCTCCTTGGAAATAATCAGTTCCCTTCTTATAGCATTCTTTTCCTGACGGGCTGCATGCACTTCTGCTCTTAGTTCCCCAAGTAACTGGGCTAGCTGGTCGGTATCCGAGGTTTCCATAGCGCCTGGGTGGGAGTTTTGCGGTACGCTTTGTGTTCTGTAACGCTCACCTGATTCCCACAGAGGCGCCGGTCTTGACTGGGTGAATGCCGTATCTTCAAAGGTGATGTGTAACACACGGTTGGCTCTTTGGGCTGGACCTCTGTGCACTGTATGTCTGACTCGAAGAGTAAGATGTCTGCAGGTAGAAAATATGGGATTAATGAACTGGGGTTATTGGGTGCCTCTCTCCTCTTCCCTTTCTCTTCTCCTGTAGAACCCCAAAGGTTAACGCCCTCACCTTAGGTAAGTGAACGCCGAGCTCTCCATCTGCCTCGGGGCAGGGTGCCGTAACCAGTTTCTTCACTGGATAAGGGTGCAGGCCTCTTGACCTCAGAGGACTGCTGTCCGTCGTTAACTGCACAAACGGTAAGTTCTGGGCACTTCAAATGTCTTAAAAGTCTTTTGTAATGATATCTCTTGTTTTGCAGGGTTCCGGCGATGGCGGATGGCGAGCTGATGAGAGTTGAGGATCGAACCCGCGTGAGGAATAGAAGCGCCTTGAAGCACGTAAGTAAGCGCTTGTAGCCTGCTTCACGATGCGCACTAACTGTCCCTTTTATCTTGCAGGTACAAGTTCGGAGCTTTAGAGAAGCTGAAGGGTGCTGGAATACCCACTGGATTCGGCGTGGGAAGGAGTAATGGCACGTGAGTAATAAAGTTGCCCAATGTCTTTAAACGCACCTTCTTTTGTCTTTCAGATGCGGGATGCAGCGCCGAAGGCCTCCGGAGCGTGCGAAGAGCTGGTAAGCTTTTGTCTTTCAGATGCCGGAATGCAGTGCGAAGACCTCCGGAGCATGCGAAGAGTAGGTAAGCCTTTGTCTTTCAGATGCCGGAATGCAGCGCGAGGCGTTGGTGACAGCCGATGGACCAGGTAAGAGATGCGCTGCCACTGAAGACCGTAGTGCTAACCTGTTCTTTCTTTGTCTTTACAGGTGCTGCTGAAGACTGGATTCCAGGATGGTAAGCCTTTGTTCCCTTAGGCCCAGGATCAGAAGCAGAAGACACGATGAGCGTTCTGCTGCAGAGAATGCAGAATAACACAAAGCAAGATTCATCCATCGGGTGTGGTTTAAATAGCCTCCTGTAGTGCTTAGGTGTCTCCTTCCACAGCCTCGCCTAAGAAAAGAGTTCCTGCTTTCCAGAAGAGTTCCAGTGTTCTGAACCTAGGGCGTGGCTCCTGCCCCACCCAACAGGAAAAGTAGTCCCAAACAGAAGAGGATCAGGGGCTCAACTGGCAGGTAAGTAAGCAGCATGGTCTGCTGCAGGTAAGTCCAAACAAGCATTATGAGCCCGGCGCTTCCAGCGCTGGGACTGGGCATCTTTATGAGCCTGGTGCCACTGGCGCCAGGACAGGTTCCAAAAGGTCCCAATTGGGACTGGCTGGCACTCGGAACCGGGGTTATGGGTCTGCTTCCAAGGGAGTTGGGCAAGTCCTGATCTTTTGGAAGCAGAGATCATGACACTTTCCCCTCCTTACCCCACCCCCAACTTTAATTTCAACATACCCCTCCACCTCCTGATGATGAAGGTGCAGGTGGTGGGAGGGCACCTCTAGATGGGTTGATTACATACATATACACCTGTTACTGTACTATTATATTTCGCTATATTCACATTTATCACGGAAAAGAAATGACCACTGGATTCATTGGCTGTACTCTTACGTGGTTTATTCAACATTTACCACCCTTAACATCCACTGCCCACACTCCCATCCCCTACACCTTACTCTCACCGCACCCTCGTAGTATGCAGTCAGTCAATGGAAGTATCAACTTCTTCTTTCTCTTGCCACCTTCCCGAGTTTGAGTGGTGGGACGAGGGAAGTGCCGCAGAGAGCACCTTGGTAGTGTGCTTGCCACGGATCCCTCTGTTGGGGTGGCTGACACAAAACTAGCCATTTCGCCCTGTGGATATGCTGCAGGGTGAGGGTAATAGCCTGTGAAACATTTTCATTCGTGGCAAGCATATGCTCTGCCAACTCCCGCACACATTGCCTCATTAGTGGATGTGCCAACTGCTGAACACCGACACAAACTGTCCAAGACAGTGGCCACCCTCATGGCACCCTGCACTGCATCTCGCATTGCCTGGGAGTGGCCCAGTTGTTCCCGGGCATGGTGTTCCATCCGCTCCTGCCACTGCTTCATCTGTGTGACAGCATCCAGGGTGTGATGCTGAACTGAGATGGGAGAGGCTCATGGTGGTACCTAGCACCAGATCCAGAGGCCTGTGCATCTTCAGCATCCTCATCCTCTGGAGGCGTGTCTGAGTGATATCTATGGCGCCAACGCAGTGCACGGTGGGAAGATAAGTCAAATGGGAATCCAGTAACTTGCACTTCATAAGAAATCTGAGAGTGGGCTTAGTATTGGACTCAAACGGGTTTTGAGGGTGGTCAATGTATCAGACTTAAATGTACCTTTAGGATACGCAATTGGATCAATGGGAAGGAGGATAATTAGTTAAACTTGAATCATTTGGAGTTTGGCAATTTAACACAGTGCCAAAGCAATTTAGGGTGGGCATTGCTGCGTCACTAGACATTTAAGGTGGGATTTATATCGCGCTTGAAGGACCTGGGGATGGGCAATGTATCACTCCGAGATCCCCTTAGAAGGTGGGTATTTTATTACACTTAGATCATATGTGAGATTAATCACTGTTCTTTGTACCTAGATGGAATCCAGGGGTTAGACAATGTTTACGGTATAGCTAACTCATGTATTCCTTTCGCACTCCGCACTTTCAGAACTAAGTCAAAGACATGGCCTCACTCCCACACACATCTGCTTTCACATATAACTCAAACATGTTTGCACAGCTCCCCTGCCATAGTAAAGTAGATACCTTTCACACAAAAATTCGAACTGTAGCTACACACATAACTGTCTATCCTCTAACACACACACTCATGCTTAACTCCTAGTATACCTCCTTCCACCCATTCACATGCCATTCGGACATGGGTTACTAGCAGGGTCTTGGCCACCCACTCATAACTTTAATGACAACATTTTCCCATTCTTCTATCCAAGGGCGTTCAACCACCAGCCCATTCTTCTATCCAAGGGTGTTCAATCACCAGCGCGTTGGGAAAATAATTATGGTGAAAGGCTCTATACAAATGAGGAAAATGAATGAATGAATAAGGGGAAACAACTAGTGTGCAGAGGTGAGTGGTTAGGCAGGGGAGAGGAGTGCATTGATAAATGGCTCATTGTGACAGTGACAGTCGTGCTGGGGTCTTCCTTGGCCTCCTGGCTGTCTTGTGTGCCTGTTGGAAGACATGGAACATGACATGATTACCTTTGTAGTAATCTTCTCTGGTGTGATTTGATGTATTTAGCAGTCAGCTACATGAAGGTCATGGTGAGAAGAGCCTGGAATTCCCATATGAGGCTTGTTGGAAGGGCAGGCAGTAAGTGGGTTAATGACTGTTACCGATATGAATGTATTTGGAATGTTTAGCTTGGATGGCTTCAGGTCATATGGCCTGTAAGGTTGTGCAAGCTCATTGGTGCCCATTGACACCCGAGCACATGTCGTTTTTTAACTGAGTTGTCCACTAATCTGATCTGAGAGGTGCCTTCTATCCATCATGGTGTGACAGCAACATTTGGGTGATGACACTTTTTGTACAGACGGCTTGCTGCTAATCCTCTATTGCACATACTCTCTGTTGCGCCAGGCCACCTGCAACGGTTGGATTAGGATACTTGCTATTGACTTTTGCAGATGAATGTCTTAAATTAAGGGTGTCATAGTTATTTATATGGGCCTTTTTCTGGGAAATCACCTTCCAAACCTCCTGATATATGGTTCAGTGTTAATTGGAGTATGCTTCTCAGTCTCCTCTCAAGGATTCAGTTGCAGAGGCTCCACTGACCCTCTTCCAGGAGCTGCTGTCTCCCTAAATTGGTTGGCTACTGGGGTGCAGATCCTGGCTTTCAGGTCATTTCACCTTTTCCTGAGGCCCTTCCAGTCCTGTGGCACTGTCCCCACACCAGCCAACTTGTCCTGAATCTCACTCCATATAGCATTTTTCCTCTAGTGGGTGTAGTGAGCACTGTGTGAGGGGCCAGGAATGAGACTCAGACCCAAAAGATTCATGGTTTTGGTCAAATACTTTTATTAAAATAAAAGGGGTTGGGGAAATGCTTCTCTGTCCCTGCACTAGAGATGTTTCCCTACCTAAAACCAAAACTAAGGATCTGTAGATGCCACATCATCCAAAACAAAACCGCCCCATGTCCAAAGTGCTATTCCGACCCTCACACTCTAACAAAATAAACTCTAAGGTGATAAGGATCATGTATTTGGCCTTAAATGATTGATACATATTCTAAAGGAAAATCCACAACTGCAAAGCAAAAGTTCTGAAAGGATGGAGTTCCTTGTTCTGGAGGGAAGAGAAAACCAGGGGAAGATGATTCCCTTACCCTGGTTTTCTCTTCCCTCTATGGTATATTCAAAAGATATCAGTTCCTTGAATTTCTCTTTTTTCACAACACAACTGATATTCAAAACAACTTGATTATTTTTCTTTTATCTTGGTAGGGTACGTGGTGTACTGCCCAGCCAGGTGTTCTCTCTCTCTGGTTTTACAAAGCCTTTGGCTCATCCTGTTATATACTTCTCAGTACCCTTTTTGTGGCGATGTATTTCTTATGCACTGTTTAATTGGTCCTTGCCTGGTGTGTTTCCCTACCCGGACTTCTTGTTTACACTTGGAACTGCCTGGGATATTCTCTTGACAGGCCTTTCTTGCAACTGACTGGTATACTGTCCTGCCATGGCTTGCTTGAATACACCTGCGACTGCCTCTATACTCTCCTGCTGGGCTTCTGATAAACACACTTGCAGCTTTACTTTGTCCAATTTACCTTCCTGTCAGGGCTTTTCTCGTGTGGGCCTCGCACACACTTCCAACCGTGATGTCTTTCTGACTTTGCGGTATATAATTCTGAATATGCCTGGTAAACTATCCTGCCAGGGTTATTCTTAAGTGTGTATTGCATTCACTCACACACTGGTAAGTCTTTAACTTCTCTTCAGTTTTCCTAAAAATGCCCGTTGGCTTTGTCACTTCACAATACTTTGTTTACTTTTTTAATCTTTATTTGCATGCAGCATGGCAGCCCATACGCCCCGATGTCCCTGTATCCCTTTCGGGGACTCACTGGCTCTTGTTGGTGTATTTCCTGCATTCTACAGCAAACCAGTGACAGGCGATTGGCGTCTCTTTTTGTCTCGCCACTGTCGCTCTTTGTTTTCTGTTCCCGCGATGGGCTCTTCTGCTCTGCCTCATACTTCCATCAGGTAAGCAGTGTCGCTCAACAGCTGCAAATGCCCAGGAGCCCTTGGTTGGCTTCTGGTATTCCTGCAGCTTGTCTTCTTTCGCCAACGACCTTCCTCTTCTTCCTCTTTGAGCTGGATGGCTCCACGGAAGCTCCTGCCACCCCACAGTCTCTAGGTGTTACGCTCAACTGGTATCTACAGGGACGCCACCCAGCCATGTTACTCGCTGGTATGCTTCTCAGCTTTGCCCTGATGTGGTCTGCGGGGAAGGTTCTGCCTGAAAATACAGGAGGACTGTGTTCAAGACTGACCGACTGGGGTAAGTATCCTCCCTCCAACCCCGTACGATTTCAGTCCCTCTGGTAGAATTAGGCGTGCTCTCCGTCCTGCCTTCTTTGCAGGGGCGCGTTGTCTTTCATGGGCGAGTGCGGTCCAGTTACTTCACTTACACCGGCCCGTTTGATATTGTTCAGGTAGGTCTTATTGCTGTTCATTAGTCTTGTTGCTATCCTGCATGCCTTTCTTTGTTTAAAATGTCTTTTTTCTCCCTTAGGTATGCGGAGCTTCAGCGCGGCGAACTGGCTTGGTTGAGCTCCGCTGGTAAATGATAGCGCATTAAGAGCGCTATGATGCTGTAAGTAAGCGATATGCGCAGCGCTGCGAAGTCTTGCCTTTGCTAACCTGTGTTTTCCTTCCTTGTAGGAAGCAGTGTTCTTCAGTGCGAGTGGAATGTCCTGAGTGGTGCCAGCCGAGAGGCGACCAGCCAGGTAAGCCTTTTGAGGAGTTTGTAATTTGTAAATGTCTATACTGCTTTCTTTAATGTTGCCTCTATCTTCCTCTTTCAGGTCGCACTGTCCGGTAGGCGTGCAGATTCGAGGAAGCTGTTCTCAGTAGCTGCGAGTGTTTAAAGATGAAGACTGCAGGTAAGATGCTGCTGCTAATGATATTCCTTTTGTCTCCTTGCAGGTTCTGCTTCTCTGAAGTTCGAGGGAATAGCTGGACACAGTGAGCGTAACGTTCCAAGCTGCAAAGTAACGCGGAGCGTGTTGTCTTGCTCAGGTGTGGTTTAAATAGCCCCAACAAAATAGTCCAGGTAAAGTAGTCCCTAGGCTACCACACCCAAAACACTATACCGCATAGCTTGGTTCTTAGGAACCAAGCTATGTGGATGCCTCCATGTTGGCTGACAGTATAATAAAGTAGTTCCCAAGCACATTGTTTTTCATGGTGTATGAGCCTGGCGCCATAGGCGCCAGGACTGGCCTCATGAGGGCTTTTGAAGAGGATGCCAGGTTCTAGAGGCCCGATTCCTGACTCCACCTGGCCAATGGGTTTGCCAGAGGGGGTTTTGGGCGAGGGTCGTGACAGCACTCCCCCCTAAGGCCCCTCCCATGGTGTTCCTTCTGTCTGGCCCAGGTTTGGTTGGGAGGTTCCGATGGAATTTCCTGATTAGACATGGTGCGTGGATATTCTCACTGGGCTCCCAGGATCTATCCTGTGGTCCAAATCTTTCCCAATCGACGAGATAATATAGCTTGGTCCTAGTGTATTTAGAGTCCAAGATATCTTTGACTTCGAATTATGGTTCTCCGTCAACAAGTATAGGCTTAGGTGGTGTCCCAATCTGTGTGCCGGGTTGCATTGGTTTCAGGAGGGACACATGGAATACCAGGTGGATGTGTAGTTTAGGTGGTAAATCAAGTTTCACGGCTGCTGGGTTGATAATTGCCTTAATGGTATAGGGTCCTCAGAATCTGGGATGAAAGGTCCGTGTTCCCTTGATGGGTACGAATTTAGCGGCTAACCAAACTTTGTCTCCTACTTGATAATCAGAGGCCTTTTTCCGGTGTTGGTCGGCAAATCTCTTTTGTTTTTCTTTGGCATGAATAAGGTGTTCCTTTGCCCTTTTGAAAGCCTGACTAATGGTTGTGTGTAGAGTCTTTACCGCTGGCATTTCCAAGCTGGCTGGAAGGTCTAGTTCAGAGGTACGTGGATGTCTGCCATAAAGGGTATAGAAGGGCGTTTGCCCCATGCTTCAATGCAAAGAATTGTTATATGCATATTCGGCTATCCATAGTAGGTCTTTCCAATTCCTTTGCTCGAGCGTCTGATTGGTTCTCTCGGTTTGGCCGTCCGTTTGGGGATGGTCACTGGTAGATAGCCGAACGTCGATCTGCGCCATTGCACAACACGACCAGAACCGAAGGGAAGCCATGTAGCTTAACCACGCCCTCCAGGAACACTTTTGCTAAAGTGGCTACGTCTGGGAGGCCTTTGAGAGGGATAAAATGGGCCATCTTCGAGAATAAGTCCACAACTACAAGGATGGTGTTGAACCCTTGGCTTGGAGGTAGATCAGTGATGAAGTCAAGGGAAAGAGTGTGCCATGGAACTGTAGGAATGTCCAATGGTTGTAGGAGACCAGATGGTTTTTGTTTCTGTGATTTATTTTGTGAGCAGACACCGCAGGACTGAATATACTGAATGATGTCCTTACGCCAGGTAGATCACAAAAAGTTCTCTTTCACCTTAGCTAGGGTTTTGACAATCCCAGGATGCCCTTCGATCAGTGAATTGTGATAGTTTGGAATAATATGCTGTTCTAATTCCTTCTTGGGTACATATAGGCAATCCCTAAAAAAGGGTAGATGGTCCTTGATAGTATATTGTTCTCCTTGAGTTTGCCATGCTAGGTAGGCATCAGGATTCATTGTCCGTTGGATTTCTTTTCGTAGTTCTGCTTGTGTTAAGGCTGTCGTGATACCCAAGAGTTTGTCTTAAGGTATAATAGGTAGTGGGTCTTGAGCTGTATAAACTATTTCATCTATGCCCATGCGAGATAAGGCATCCGCCTTTCCGTTTCTGACTCCTTGTCGAAATGTGATTACATAATCATATTCGGTGAAGAAAAGGACCCACCGTAATTGGTGCAAGGACTGGGCCTTGGCTGTTTTGAGATATTGCAGGTTTCGGTGGTCTGTGATGATTGTAATGGTGTGTCTGGCCCCCAGAAGGTTGTGCCTCCAGGCTTTAAAGGCGGATTTGATAGCCAGGAGTTCCTTGTCCGTGATGGCATAATTATTCTCTGGAGGTGTGAACTTTTTCGACCAGAAGGCCACATGATGTAGCTAGCCGGTTTCCGGGTCTCTCTGTGAAAGGACAGCCCCCATTGCGAGACTGGACGCATCAGTTTCAACGACATAAGGGAGGTATGGATGAGGCTGTCGCAGGATTGGAGCGGAGGTAAACCTTTGTTTAAGTTCCTGAAAGGCTTCTTCTGCTTCTTCAGCCCAAGCAAACTTTTTATAGTTTTTTCGTAATAGTAGTGTGATTGGGTGTACAACCTGAGAGAAGTCTGGGATGAACCGGCAGTAGAAGTTCACAAAGCCCAGCATGCTTTATACCCCTTTCAGAGACATTGGTGAAGGCCATTTCAGAATGGCATCTACCTTGTGCACATCCTTTCAGATGCCTCCTGGAGTAAAGATACAACCAAGAAATTCTACTTCGGTGACGTGAAAAAAGCATTTTTCAAGCTTTGCAAACAAGCGATGTTGACGGAGCTTGGTGAGGACTGAACGAACGTGCCTGACATGATCTTGTTCCAAGGCTGAGTATACTAAGATGTCGTCTATGTACACTAAGGCGCACACATCAATTAACTCCCTTAAGACGTCATTCATGAAATACTGGAATGCCGCAGGAGCGTTGCATAACCTGAAGGGCATGACTTGATATTCAAACAAGCCGTACTTAGTACAGAAGATGGTTTTCCATTCATCTCCTTTTCTGACTCGGACCAGGTGGTACGCTCCTCGAAGGTCCAATTTGGTATAAATCTGGGCATCTTTAACTTGGTCTAGCATCTCAGGGATAAGTGGCAAGGGGTAGCAGTTCTTCATAGTGATCTGGTTCAATGCGCAGTAGTCAATACAGGTTCTCAAGTCTCCTTCCTTTTTCGGTACGAAGAACAAAGGACTGGCTGCGGGGGACTTAGAAGGACGGATACATCCGTTTGCAAGGTACTGGTCTAAATAGGATTTCAAATGAAGGTTTTCTGGTTCTGTGAGAGCGTAGATCCTGCCGCAAGGGATTTGTGCACCAGGAACAAGGTCAATCTTACAGTAATAGGGCCTGTGTGGCGGCAATGTATTGGCTTGGTCCTTTTGCAAAACATCCTGGAAATCATGGTATTCACTTGGCAAGGTATTAGTTGCTCCCAGGGTTGGTACTGTCACTCCGGGAGTCATGGGGATACAGACGTCAGGTTTCTCCTCTTGGTAATAGCAGGCAGGCGAGCAGTCACCGGGGAAGGTTAATTTTCGTGCCCGCCAGTCTATCAAAGGGTTGTGAGCAACCAAACATGGCATCCCTAGTATTAGCCTGAACTGAGGTGCCTTGATGAGATCGAATGAAACAGACTCCCGATGTCTGTCCTTGCACAGCAAGGTTACCCTGGCTGTGCACTGGGTTACTGGTCCGGAAGGATTTCTGTCCTTCCATGGTGGTTACCTTGTCCATAGTTGGCTTAGAACACAAAGGAAGCCCCATCTCTGCTGCCAGTTCTTGATCAATATAATTTCCAACTGCTCAGCTATCGATGTATGCTTCAACGGCATGCATTCTTGACGACTGTTGGTGGATCGTTAAGATCACTGGTATTGCAAAGTGCAAGGTCAGCAACTCTTTCTTCTCACTCGACAAACTAACCTCTACGTTTGTCAAGCTTGGTAGTTTTCCAATTCCTTAGCTTGATCCTTCTCTGTGGCCCGACTGTTCTTCTTGGGGGTTTTCTTGACAGCCCTTCAGGAAATGTCCTGGTTTCCCACAATACAAACGAAGCTGTTGTTGTCTTCTTTTGTCCCGCTCTTGTTTTGTTAATGGAGGCCGTATCCCTCCAATCTGCATGGGTTCTACAGCATTTTCAGGTACACAGGGTGTGTTTTCCCTTGATCGAACATACACGGTCCGAGGATCCGTCTTAGACCGGTCTGCCTTTCGGTCCTGCAACCGGTGGTCTAGCTGCATGACCAGATTTATGAATTCTGCACAGTCTCTGGGTCGATCAACCACCTGGGCTAAGACGTCCTTTAATTTGCCTCGTAAGCCTCGATGGAATAACATGGTTCCTTTGTTTTCTGGCCACCTAGCTTCGGCAACCAGTCTGTTGAAGGTAGCAATGTACGTTAACAGGTCCTGATTCCCCTGTCCGAGGGACAAGAGTTCATTGTCTACTGCTTGTTCCTGGGTATGGCGAGCAAAAGGTTTTTTCCATTTCTCTCTGGAACCCCCCAAAGTCATGTAATAGAGGATCGTCATGGGTTACCAACGGCACCAACCAATCTGCTGCACTACCACTCAGGTATGATAAGACAAAAGCTACCCGAGCTTGGTCGTTTGGAAATGCTCCAGGCCTACAAAGAAAATAAAGGCGGCACTGATTGATGAATGCTGCATACTTCCATGGGTCGCCTGAGCACCTTTCTGGTGGTGCCAGGGGCACTGTTCCAGGTAACGTGATCTGTACCGGAGTGGGAGGTATGGCAGGGTTTTGCATCGTTGGATTGCTTCCAGGTAGAGGCGCCTGTCCTGCCTGTGATTGCAAGTATTGCCTGCTAATCTCTTCAGTGCGTTCTTTGGTCACTATTAGGTTTCTCCGGAGGGCATTAGTCTCTTGTCGGGCAGAATGAACCTCAGCACGAAGCTCTCCTAGTAATTGGGCCAATTGGTCCATTTCTGATGTCTCCATGGCGCCCAGGTGGATTTGTTATGGTAGGCTTTGCGTTCTGTTACGCTCACCTGGTATCCACAGGGACACCATCCAGCCGGGTTACTCGCTGGTATGCTTCTCAGCTTTGCCCTGATGTGGTCTGCGGGGAAGGTTCTGCCTGAAAATACAGGAGGACCGTGTTCAAGACTGACCGACTGGGGTAAGTATCCTCCCTCCACCCCCATATGATTTCAGTCCCTCTGGCGCCCTCTCCTCACCTTGTGGTAGATTTAGGCGTGCTCTCCGTCCTGCCTTCTTTGCAGGGACGTGTTGTCTTTCATGGGCGAGTGCGGTCCAGTTACTTCACTGACACCGGCCCATTTGATATTGTTCAGGTAGGTCTTATTGCTGTTCTTTAGTTTTGTTGCTATCGTCCATGCCTTTCTTTGTTTAAAATGTCT
Source organism: Ambystoma mexicanum (assembly GCF_040938575.1). Lineage (NCBI taxonomy): Eukaryota > Metazoa > Chordata > Amphibia > Caudata > Ambystomatidae > Ambystoma > Ambystoma mexicanum. The sequence goes on along the minus strand of NC_090922.1, from coordinate 1,296,305,138 downwards.
TTTTTCTCCCTTAGGTATGTAGAGCTTCAGCGCGGCAAACTGGCTTGGTTGAGCCCCGCTGGTAAATGATGGCGCATTAAGAGTGCTATGATGCGGTAAGTAAGCGATATGCGCAGCGCTGCAAAGTCTTGCCTTTGCTAACCTGTGTTTTCCTTCCTTGTAGGTGCTGTGTTTTCCGCGCATGTGGAATGTCCGGAGTGGTGCCAGCCAAGAGGCGACCAGCCAGGTAAGCCTTTGAGCAGTTCGTAATTTGTAAATGTCTCTACTGCTTTTTTTAATGTTGCCTCTATCTTCCTCTTTCAGGTCGTTCTGTCCGGGAGGCGTGCAGATTCAAGGAAGCTGTTCTCAGTAGCTGTGAGTGTTTAAAGATGAAGACTGCAGGTAAGATGCTGCTGCTAATGATATTCCTTTTGTCTCCTTGCAGGTTCTGCTTCTCCGAGGTTCGAGGGAATAGCTGGACACGGTGAGCGTCACGTTGCAAGCTGCAAAGTAACGCGAAGCGTGTTGTCTTGCTCGGGTGTGGTTTAAATAGCCTCAACAAAATCGTCCAGTTAAAGTAGTCCCTAGGCTACTACACCCAAAACGCTAGACCACATAGCTTGGTTCTTATGAACCAAGCTATGTGGATGCCTCCATGTTGGATGACAATACAATAAAGTAGTTCCCAAGCACATTGTTTTTCATGGTGTATGAGCCTGGCTCCATAGGCGCCAGGACTGGCCCCATGAGGGCTTTTGAAGAGGATGCCAGGCTCTAGAGGCCCGAGTCCTGACTCCACCTGGCCAATGGGATTGCCAGAGGGGGTTTTGGCGAGGGTCGTGACATCAGGTCCCGAGCGAGAGAGACAGCCTTCTCTTTCCAGCAACGGCACGCCACAGTCAGCTGTGGCTGCTATTTACATTTCCCGGCTACAGATACACGTGCCGAACAACTATAGCGCAGCCTGTACCCTTGGTCTTTTCCGCTCTGCATTACTCAGATCCTCTTCCTCCTCCCAGTATCCTTGTAATTATGGGAATGGTAGTCCATAACTGATGCTTTACATATAAAGTCTGTATAACTGTTCTTTAAGGGCAAGTCAGATCTGAGTGATTTACAGGTAGAGTTTGGAAACGTATTTTCATGAGACTTCCATACAGTTTTTGAGGAAAGATTTTTCATGTTATACCTAAATGGATGAGGGATGGTGTAACAACATGCCATTAAGGCATTGTGTACGGGTGGAGTATTCTCAAGAGAGGAATAGGATTACCATGCCTTGTCCAATGGTGCCCTGCTACTTCCCCGGAGGTTGTCTCCCCCATGTGATCCTCCCTCATATAGCCGCCCCCAGGGCCAGGATCAGGTAGTGGCTGCCGTCCCAAGGCCACATGGGCAGAGGTCACCACCAGGAAAGGAATGATGATGCCATCGGATTCATCACAACTGCCTCAGTGAATTTTGGTTTCTAAGCAGGATTTCAGGCACCTTGGCTTTTGATTTGCCCCCTGTCATCTTTTTCCTGTGTTTCAGGTTCAGAAGACACTTCCAAAATGGCGATTTTAAGTGGATTGTATTTTTGTTTCCATGTTTAATAACAAATTAAAAAATAACGAAAAACTTTATAACGAATTTAAAACAAATAAAACATGTCAAAACCTTTTTTTTATGTGGTGTTTCTTCCCCCAAACCCCCAGTCTCTGTATCTTTATTACCCCACCCCAACACCTTCCCCACACGTTTTACTCTCTTACCGGTAAGCTTGGGGGTGCCGTAGTTCCCAGACCAGCAAACTACAAGTTGTGCTCGCGGGTGCCTTTCTGCATACCAGGTCGGACCTGGCGGGCAGAGCGGCACCCACGAGCACAGCATTTCAAAAGCACCGGTACCATTCACGAATAGTGGCGGTGCATGCAGGTTCCCCATTCCCATTGAGCTCTATGGGGCTCAATGGGAATGGGGAAGAATTTTTTCCAGCGCCCTGGAATGGGCAATTACCGGGTCTGCCGGGGTTGTAATACCACAGTAACTGCCCATTCCAGGGCACCAGAAAAAAAGACTCCGGTGGCAACCGTGCCTATATTACAGGCACAGCTGTCCACCAGGGTCGTAATGAGGCCCTTGGTCTTTGCATTTCCAGACAGTTTTCAATATCATTTCTCTTCTTTGCAAAATACAACTATTTCCACATATCTCCTTCATAAATATGGTTTTGTCAGGATGGTCTTTCCACAGTTCATTAACACACATTAGTGGCCTTGGCCCTTTCTTGCCACCACAACCTTCTATCACTTTGCAGTACTTCAATTGTCTTCTTTCTGGTACACTAACCTGCCAGGACTCACCACTGTACATTGGAGAAAGCACACAGAGTGGAGCAGCCATGGCACACAGAGCAGCTAAGATATGAACCCTCAATGACACAGCATCCGAACGTGGGCAGGAGTGGCGGTCCTGGGTTCCTAGAGTCCTGGATATTCCAGAATTTCTCAGCATCAGTACAGGCGGCAGGAGAACCTTCACCGGGGTGAAAGGCAGTCTTCGTGACCTGGATATAAGATATGCAATGCTGTTCCCAGCTAAGCTCAGAATCCAATATGCTGGGGAGGCACACTTTTTGTCACTCCAGATGAGGCCAGGATGTTAATAGACTCCCCAGGAAGGGGCCCAGAGGAGGCTGGTCACCTCGTAATCCTGACAAGGACCTTGTCGGTCCCTCCCAAAATCAGAGCTGACATTGACGGGGATGTGTACATTGACAGCTCAACAACCTTGGGGAATACAGGGGGATGTGTTCCCTAGCGGGATGTAAGGGTCCCTCTTGCCTTAGGTGCTGGTAAGAAATGTGTGGGGTCGCCATGCTGCCCACCCCAGGGAGGACAGTCCAGCATAGACATTGTGGTCTAAGGCATCGGCGAACTCTGTAGGCACCTTGCATGAAATTGTCACCTTGGAATGGGGCATAGCATTGTGGGCCTTTTGGGGGACGGGCCGGGGCCGGGAACCGACGTTGCTTGCCTAGGTTTGAGGCTTGTGGTGGCACAAGTATCCCGTCTTCACTCCACTAATGTTCATCTGGGGAGGTGGGGGGATTGGAGCAGGGAATTACTGAACGAGTTCAGGGTGTTGTTCAGCGGGGAAAGGTGTGGAGGAGGACAAAGGGGGTCATGTTTTGTGGGATTGTGTGTGTTACTCAAGAGTGTCCTCATGTGTACAGCCTCCTGGGTGGTTTGTTGGGTGAAGTCTGGAAGGGACAGGGTTGGGAAAGTCACTCTGCAGGCGTTTATAAATGGTTCTGGATAATGGAGGACCTAATAGGCTGACAAACCTCAAGATGATCACCTGGAACATACAGCGGTGGGGACAATCGCCCGGACAACGTCAGAATGGTTATTTTATATATGAGGCAACATGATATACAGTTGGCATTTCTTCAGGAAACCCATCATACAGCTGCGTGTGAGAGCATTTGGGCGGCACAGTGGGGGTGCCATAGGTACTACTCATCGTACTCCTCCTTTGCGAGTGGACTGGCCATCTTAATCCACAGTTCCCTTAGGTTTCACCTTCTGGAGATCACTCAGGATCATGAAGGCAGGGCACTACTGTTGACAGGATACATAGAAGGGGTGAAGCGCTCTCTCTCCTCAATACATTTGCCCCGAACAATGACGACCCAACATTCATTGACTGGGTGTCATCCCTTCTAGCTCAGGCATCCGACTCTCTGATTCTCTGAAAGGTTGGTTTTAACACCACCTTGGATAAGGATCTGGACAGGTCCAGTAGCGGGGCGCACCGGATGTCTCAGGATATTCGGAATATCTTGGAACTTTGCACAATATATGACCTGATAGATGTGTGGCACACAGAACACGCAATGCTAAGAGGTTACACGTTGCATTCATGGTGCACCACACAGCTTCCGGATAGATCTTATTCTGGCCTCCAGACAATCGGGGATACACCTGGAGTCCTGTGAAATTTGGCAGAGGACACTATCGAATACTTCTCTGGTGATGCTAGAATGCCTATTTCCATGGGGATATTGAGGGGGGCAAACTGACATTTTAAGTCAGCAGCACTCAGCGACACGGTCTTCCACTATGAGTTGCACACAGACATGCTTGCCTTCTTTGCCACTAACAACGGCACGATTGTGGGAAGCCTTTAAATGCTGAGTCCGAGGAATGTGTGTGGGGAAAGTGGCAGGCATACTGCGGGTGATTAGGGCAGACTTAGAAGACAATTAAAGCAAATTAAAAGACCTAGAGTGGTTACATAGGGAGGGAGGAGGTGAGGCGGTATTGGCGGATATTAGGAGCAAGGTAGATGCATACCAAGTGAATGCAGTGTGGGAGGTTTGCTAGCTGCGTAGATCACCCCTGGTTCGACAGTACGGGGAAGGCCAGAAGATGGGGGCATTCTTGACACTGCTCCTAGCGGCTGAGGGGGACATGCGTCTATAGGACAGTAGACATCAGGGAGGCATTCCGAGAATATTATAGTGCTCTGTACACGTCCATGGGGGCATCACTCAGAGAATGATATAGAACAATTACTTGGGGCGGGGGGGGGGGACGAACTGGTTGGCACCAGAAGAATGGGAACACTAGGACAAGGAGTTCACAATGGAAGAAATGATGGGGGTGATTAAGGCGCTATCCGGGGCAAAGTCCACAAGCCCTGAAAGCGTTACCGGTGGGTTTTATAAGGCATACAGTCAAATTGTGGCTCCATATCTGCTCCAAGCATACCAAGAGGCAGCGCAGCGGGGCACCCTTCCGCCGACACTACTAAAAGCTACAATAACGATTCTGCATAAAGAGGGAAAATCACCTGAGAATTTGACCTCGTATAGGCCTATATCCCTCATTAGTGAGGATAATACAATTTTGACCAAATTGTTAGCGAATAGGCTCCTTCCTCTCATGCGCCACCTAGTCATCACAGATCAGTCGGCTTCATTCCTGGGAGGAATACCACGTATGGGTTATGAAGATTCTTTGGTCTTCCTGATGGGATAGACCAGGATGTGCCGGCGGTTGCTGTCCTACTAGATGCTGAAAAGGTGTTTGACTCCATGGAGTGGGCCTTTCTGTTCAGTATGTTCCGGCATATGGGCCTGGGCCGTAGCTTCCTAGATTACATAGCTTTACTGTATACCCCTTCCCCACTGCACGAATAGCCATCAATGGGGGACATTTAGCATCTCTGCAGACGGTGAGAGGGATGCACCAGGACTGCCCTCTCTCGCTGCTTCTACTCGCGCTTGCCATCAAGCCACTAGCTGCAGTAATTAGGGAACGGCACTTAGAGAGAGGCATTCAATTATACACACACCGGGTTATTCTTTGTCTTTATGCAGATGCCATCACCCTATTCCTGAAAAATCCTATGGAGGATCTTAATCCACTGTCTGGTCTAAAAATCAATTATGATAAATCAGTGATATTACCACTTAGGGCAGTGGTAGTGCTCTTTGGTGATGGGAACTTGTCAACGCTAGGTACCTTGGCACAGAGCTGTCGCGGGATACAGAGGTCTTATTCAGGGAAAACTATGGCATAGTGATGCATAGGCTACAGGAACAGATTGGCGGATGGACTGGACTCCCTCTTTCTCTAATGGGCTATGTAGCGGTCATCAAATTGGTGGTATTACCTATATTCCTCTATTTGTTCCAAAATATTCCAATCATTCTTCCTAAATGGTTCTTTTTCTTTTTTTTTTTACATGTTTTATTTCGTTTTACCAAGTTGGGGGGACCCCAAAGAAGAACAACAACAGTGGAAAAGGTAATAATAAAAAACATGTATCATTAAAACATAACATTGGGCCTCATTACGGGTCGGGCGGTCCGGAAATAACAGTGTCAGTAAACCCGCGCCAGTGTTAATTCCGGACCGCCCGATCCCGAGTCCTGCAGGCGGGAGGTGATGTTCCCACCAGGTCTGACCTGGCGGGTTTAACACCGCCCGCCTGCAGGCGGACGTGGAAACACCAGCACCATCACGAGATGGTGCTGGTGTTTCCACTTCCCCATTCCCATTGAGTCCTATGGGACTCAATGGGAATGGGAATTTACCAAATTCCGCCTCGGGAATTCCCGGGACACCAGGGTCGTAATGCCCTGGTAATTCCGGGAGTCACGGAGGCGGAATGGTAATGCCGCCGGACTCGTAATGAGGCCCATTGTCTTAATTTCTCACGTTCTTTCCTCTCTCCCGAAAGGAAGAAAATCTGGCAGGAGGTTGCCCGGAAGGTGTCGGCCGTGGGGACCACCCCACGTACTGTGCGTGACTGCCGCAAGAAGTGGGACGACCTCCGCTTGAGGGTGAGAAACATCCTGTCAAGCAACAGGAGGACGGCCATGGCAACAGGCGGGGGTCCCCACTCACCTGCTAAGCTGATGCCCTGGGAGGAGACTGCCAGCACATTTATCGATCCTGAGTCTATAGAGCAATTTGGAGAGATGGAGATGGGTGCGGCATCATCCCCAGAAAGAGGTGAGTGACCCTGCACATCCCTGTAGGGGAAACCATGACATAGCACAAGTGACGTGGAAGTGAGACTAGGCAAGGCAATGTATGTCCCTACACCCACATCAACATATCCAAGTCAAGATTGCGGCCCAAACCCTGCCACACAGAAATGCATGCTGAGTGCCAATCCCATAACCAACACACGGGCGACATACCAGGACCGTGCCCATGTAACCCAACACACAAACCCCATATCAACGGCAGGCCACCTGCCATGCATTGATTGCCAATATGCCCCCTCAGTACACCAAGTGCCACACACCTGTAAGACATGGATGCATGAATGTATGAATATTGAACAGCACAATTATGTCGCTGGCATGTGACACCTTCACTGATGACCAGCATCTCTTCTAACCCCCAGGCACCGATGAGGAAGATGCCAGTCAGGAGCATAGCGCAAGGGCATCTACATCACGCCATAGGACAAGGGCCACCGCTACCACCACCACCACCCCCTAGCCAGATAAGGAGGCCAGATCCACAGGCAGTGTGCCTGACCTGGTGGAAAGCCAGCAAACAACACCTGCTGCCAGTGTGGCCCACACACATCAGGACCAGCAGCACACACCCACAACAGATGGAGTGGTGTCCCTTCCTGCGCCACCAACCACCGCGGATGTTGTGGATACCAATGTGGACCCCGAGGGTGTCACAGTTGTGTCTACTACATCCACCCCAAGTCCCCTGATCATCCACCCACCACATATGGAGGCCTACAGCATTGATGATCCCTGCCTCCGTGACTCCGACCTCAGGGATTCGGACGTGTGCCCCTTCGAGGAGGACAGCACCCAGGATGTAGGCCCCGTGCATGCACCATCCACCACTCCAGCTACCACCACTCCAGCTCCCACCAACACCTTGGAGGCACGCCTGTCGAGGGTGGAGGCACGACAGGAGTCAATGCTCAAACTCATGCAGCAGTATATAGCCAATGGGGAGGACACTAGGAGGGCCATTGCTACTGCCATTGCGGGGACCACAACTGCCATTGGGGAGACCACAGCGGCCATTGCTGCGAACACTGCTGCCTTGAAAGCGTCGGCTGTCCTCATGAGGGACTGTCTGGGGGCAGTCAACCAAGTCCTAACTTCCATCCTGCTCCATATGCAGTGGCCACGCCTTGGAGCAGGCGTGGAACCTGCCTCGGACACATCCACTGCTACAACACCTGCATCCTCTGTCTCCGCAAACCCTGTTCGGATGACCCGGCGGAGGAGTTCACAGCACTCGGAGATGCCACCCCCGGACAAAAAAAAGGCCAGGAAGAAGAGTGCCCACACAATGGGAGTGGGACACATGGTTGTGGGTGAAGGGAACCATTTCTTGGAGTACATTTGGGGACATTTGGGATTTGTAGGTTGGGTTGGGGAGTTCACTGGGGGTTTTGGGGGTTTGTAGGGTGGGTTAGGGAGTTCACTGGGGGCTGGGGGGGGGAGTGTGCACATTTTTCCCTGTTTGAAAAAATACACCCGTTGTGTGCCAAAAAAATCAATGGCTGGACATTGTCCATTTTGTGCATATCCATTTAATGTGTGATGGTGTTCAGTGGCAAACTCCCAACAATCCAAGCGTGCATGTCCACATGGAGCCAGTTTGTCACTGACACATGTCTATCATAGTCCCTGTGGTTCAGAAGTATTTGTGAATTAGTGCTTGGCATACAGCATGGCGATCCCGTGCATCACGTACTAGCAGGGGGGGCTACTTCACCTCCGTCTCCATCCTCATCATCCTCACCCGGGGCATGCATGTCAATGTCAGGTGGCAGTGGTACATTTCTCCGGACGCACATGTTGTGCAACATGACACAGGTCATGGTGATCTTTGCCTCCTTCTCAGGCCTATATACGAGTGCCCCACCAGACCTGCTTAGGCAGCGGAAACGCGCCTTCAACAGGCCAAAGGTCTGCTCAATCACAACATGGGTGCGGGTGTGCACACGATTGTACTCCTCTTCATGGCTGTTCTGCGGGTTCCGCACAGGGGTAAGTAGCCACGGCCTCAAGGGATATCCTCCATCACCTGCAAGCAAATACAAATAGGTGTGTGTCACTCTGAGCTGCCACCTTCAGGAAGCACAGTCATGGCGGCAGCTATTTGGTGTGGACATGCACAAGTCCCTGTACGTATGCAAAATTGTCACCTAGATGCATTCTATACTGTTATGAGGTGTGGTAGTCTGGGTGGCGTTCAATAGATGATGCAGGGTACATGCTGGGGCGGATGTACTGTGGTAGTACGACAATGTTTAGCCTCCCATTCAAGCAGTTTATTCTACACTATGCATGGTCACACTAGCCACATTGGCACAGTTGCCATCCTGTACAGTCATGCATTGCTTGCCATCACCATGGTGGCCTGGTTGTGCCTCTTACTTGTTGTCATCGATATGCATTATTTGTTTAATTTGTGCCAGTGATGTGTCATGTTCCGTTTGGGAGGTTCAGGTCTGGAATGTTTAGCTCTCCATGCATTCTCCAATCACCGAAAATTGCCACCCAGGTGGAGTATGCACCCCCTCCTTTCCCAACCAGGTGGAGTATGCATCCCCCGCTTTCCCAACCAGGTGGAGTATGCATCCCCCCCTTTCCCAACCAGGAGGAGTATGCATCCCTACACATCAGTACCCCAAAGAACTGCCATGGGCCTGTTGTGCAACTCACCAAGTAGCCAGGCACATGGTCCTGCATGTCGCTCCATGTGACGGTGTAGCGTGGAGGTGCGCAGTACCATGGCATCATGTGTTCATCCGGGAAATCAGGCGCAGCAATGTGTGATGATCTTGCTGGAGTCACATACCATTTGCACATTGATGGAGTGGTATTGCTTGCGATTGCGGTACACCGCCTCTATGGTATGGGGCACTACCAATTCCACATGGGTGCAGTCCAGGGCACCAACACAATTGGGCATGCCTGCCAGTGCATGGAAGCCTATTTTGGTGTCGGCTATCTCCTGGGCAGTCCGTGGTAGGGATATGTGGGTGCTTGCGTGCTTCAGGAGGGCATCCAGCACTTGGTTCAACATGCGTGAAAATAGTGGTTGTGAAATGCCATGCAGCTGGCCCACTGTGTGTTGATAGGTGCCTGTGGCCAGGAACTGGAGTACAGACACCACCTTTAGTGGCGGGGGGATAGCAGTGCGTATTTCTATGAGGCTGGCAATGTAGTTGTGTATCATGTCCACTATGGTGGTGATGGTGTCCGGGTCCAACAAGTACAGGGTGTGGATCTGCTCAGGGGTTAGGTTGAATGGGCTGGGTCTGGTGCGAGGGATTGGTGGCTGCCTACGAGGCACTGCTGGCTGCGCTGGTGGTAATTGCTGGGCCTGTCTCACCCTCCTTCTCCTCCTGCGTCTCCTCTGTGCTGCCTGTTGTTGCTGCTGTAGTTGTTGTTGTAGTTGGTGTTGTTGCTGTAGTTGTAGCAGTATTGGCATGTCCTCCAGCGCCATGATTGCAACAGCTAGTTGTAGCATTTTGGTGTTGGAAGGGGTGTGGTGTATGGGTGTACTCATTTTATACTGGCCCAGCCTCCATTGACTCCACCTGTGGGGATTGTGTGCACCTGTGGCAGTTGGCTTGTTTCCTGATTGCTGTTTGCGGGTGGTCCGTGATGCCTGTATGGGCGACATCATGCAGCCTGTGTTTACCGGCTTCGCGATGCCGGTATTTGTATGTCCGCGTGGGTTGGGATGTCCTCCTATTACCGGCATACCAGTATTTGTGCGTGCCCATGCCGCTATTAGAGACACCATTATTTAGGGTGCCGCTAATAGCGGGTTGCCGGGTCATAATACACCGGAGCAGTAAACGATGACGGTAATCCTTTACTGGCATCGTTTTTCGCTTACCGGCAACCTCGTAATGAGGCCCAAGGTCTGGTTAGCATCAAAATATGTGCCCATAAAAGGGACTCTGACCTTTCGTCCCCGATATCTGGGACCTTATTCTATTGAATCCATAATAAATCCAGTGGCAGTTAAATTAGCCCTACCACCCACTATGGAGATTCCTCCTGTGTTTCACGTATCACTCCTGAAACCGTTACATCCCGGTACTCGGGTTACAACACCACCAAAACCAGTGTTAGTTGACGGAGAACCAGAGTTTTAAGTAAAGGATATCCTAGATTCAAAATACACCAGATCCAAACTATACTACTTAGTTGATTGGAAGGGATACGGCCCTCAAGACAGATCATGGGAACCTAGTGAATACATCCATGCACCTCGCTTAATTAAAAAGTTCCATCAGAATTACCCAGCCAAACCAGGACCAGGCAGAAGTGCCACTGTGAGAGGGGCCTTGGGCGGGGAGTGCTGTCATGACCCTTGCCCCTGGCCCTCACTGGCAAGTCAGCATTCCAGTTAGGGCCAATGTCAAACTATGTGCACCAGACCTATCACACACCATCCAAATTGCATAAGTATTATACAGCAGTGTCTGGGGAGTGCTCACGCTGTAACGTTGCTGAGGCAGATTTTGTACATTTGGAGTGATGGTGCCCTCAAACAGTGCAGTTCTGGGGGGAGGTAGTTGACACTCTTCTGCTATAATTAAAGAAACAGTGGTTGATGGACCCGCTGATGGCATTACTTGGTCTGACCGTAGGCCTGGCCCGACTGGAAACTGGCAGGCTTATTCCTGATTGTAGCCCAGCATAGGATAGTGATCGATTGGTGGAAAGGCCCCGTGCCAAAGCAGGCACAATGGTTGGAGGATATTGCGTACTGTCATGACTTTGATGGCTTTGATGTGGCCTATATCCGTACTTTACTGCTGCATTCTCGTCCGCCAGATGCTTGGGGACGGTTACCAGACATTTGGTCGAAAAAAATTGGTCGACCAGACAAATGGTCGAACCAATTTGGTCAAAAACCAAATGGTCGAATTTTATTATTTTTTATTTTCACCCCTTTTATTTTTTTTTTTTTGGGGGGCTCCCCCCCAACCCCCTTTTTTTTCTCAAAACCCATTTTTGTAAAAAACGAAAACCCGAAAAATAAATATATAATTTAAAAAAAAAATCGACCATTTGGTTTTCGACCAAATTGCGTCGACCAAATGTCATTCGACCAGTTTTAGGTCGACCAAATGTCTGGATACCTTGGGGACCATACGTTCAATTTTTGTTAACTGGAGGGCCCGATTCACCGAGCTGATCACATTAGCAATGAATAAGAGTCTGCAGATGTGTGGTGGGGGAATGGGAGGGTGTTGTTTCACTGTCTTAATTGCTAAAATGCTTTGCAGGGTTGGAAGGGTTGGACAGTTAGGGGTTGGCCATTTGCCCTCCCGGACTGGGAAGATGGGCTACGAGCTAGTATGATTAGAGGTGTTAGAGGAGGATGGGGATGCCTCCTTTCTTCTTTTGTGGTCGGGGAATTCTGAACTGTTATGTTATATATCGTTGGTTTATGTTGTTCAGAAAGAAAAAAACAATCAACACAATGTTTTTAATGAGATATTGGTCATCATAAAGCTGTTGGGGGGGGGGGCTGGAAGAGAGGACAGGGCTGCCCCCAAGCTCTAAGGGAGGGGCAGAGGTAAGAGGACAAAAGGGAGTCTAAAACCTATACTAAAAAAGTATGTTAAAAAAATGAGGCATTCCCTGACGACACAGACCCTGTGTTTGGCAGTCACCAAATCATTAACAGAAGTCATGAAAGATATAGACCTGGTTGACATATGGAGGAATGAAATGGAGATCATGAGATCACTACTCATGAAAGATATAGACCAGGTTGAAATATGGAGGAATGAAATGGAGATCATAGAGGGTATTGGCACTACTCGGGAACTCAAGATTACCACAGATGAGGCATTCAGGAAAGACATAGGTTAAGACCAAGAATGTAATGTTTCTGAGAGTAAGGAGCAGTGGCAACTATGGGAACACAATGTTTAAAGAAGTAATCTGAGGGACATGTATCCTGACTTCACATGGGGCATCCACTGCCCTGAGATTGTGACTGCTGGAGGCTGAAAAACTTCACTGTGACATTGAGACTAGTCCTGCACAACAGGAAGACAGAGGAGAAAAACGTCTAGAGGCACAAGTTAAGCAACACAAACTTGATGAAGGATCTCATGAAACATGATAACAGGTAATACAATGTACAGCAAGGTTGCTGGCATTGATGCTGCGGAAGGAAAATGCAAAAGAGGCGTTTGCACGTGTCTGCCTCCCAGATGGCACATTCACTTTCACACAGCAGGATAGTAATTACATATTTAAGCTGTAAATACGGTCACAGGGCCCCTCAGGGTTGGAGATGCAAGTGTCCCTCGACTGTCACACATTGATAGGGAAGAACTAAATCAACCTACTACAGAACCGCAGCTATGTGGCACTGTTGAGAGAATTTTGAGAGAATGACAGACTGGTAAAAATCAATGAAAATACAGACGTGCAGAATCTTACATTCAGAGAAAATCCACAATTAACCTAAACTCACTACTGGAAGCAATTCTGATGTCATGTGGACAGGGGTTAGTACAATAATGACACTACATAGAGCCCTTCAACCGAAAATCACACTGCAAACTCTTAATGCCAAATTGATGTGGGAATATGACCTCAAGTCTCTATTAGAAGATACCAAATGGTTATAAATGTGCACAACTATTAGGACATTCTCCCTAAATCCAAGATTGTAACTGGTACAATTTAACATTGTTCATATGTTGTACACAACAATATAATGTCTGCATAAAATTGGGCTTAAAATGTCCAGGCTGTTGCAGGTGCAGCACAGGTAATGTAGATTATCAGAATATGATGTGGGAAGGCTTGACTTTACAACAGGTGCACTGGCAGCGTTTAGTGGACGCAATTATGCCTAGAGTGTCTAAGCGGCTGGCATTCATGCTACATGATCTACTGATCTAACCAATTCTTGTTTGTCTATGCCTGTTCACCACATGGTGGGTGGCTGTGCCTTTCCCAGTAATGCTACAATTGTAATTCACTCCAATCCCCATGTCATTGCATCAGTCTGGCTTGCTTCTACTGCCAAGTGAGCTCTTTTTCGGTAATGTACATTTTTACTAGATGTTTATGTTTTATTTACATTTGCCATTTCCCTTCTGTTGTCATTTAAGTCATGAGGTTTTATTAATGTACAGAATGCCACTTGATGGGAGGAAGCCAAAAAGCACATTAAACAGCGATAGTCACAGGGAAATGAATGGTCAACCTAGACTTGTAAATATCAAGTAATGCAAACACAATCATCCATGTGGCAGCTGTTGTACCTGCAGTATCAGGAAAACCACTATCACTTTATCTTCTACAATGCTGCATAAAGGTAGATATTTTTAGATCTTTAAAGGCACTAGTAATTGTCTTTTGCACCGTACAATAAATGCCGTGCCCTAGACACATCGTCAGTGTCAATATACATATGATAAACCTCTACAATGACACAATCACAACACAAGACACCAACACAAACCAGAAGAAATATGAAGACATCTACATCAGATACGTACGCCTCAAACAAAAAAGAAAGAAATCATGGCCCAGCAACAGCCTTAGCCAAATGACAGGAAGGCCGGTAATAGATCTGTGTAAGAATTTGCCATAAATGTGCTGATAGAAGACCATCTGTTGAAAGCCAAGATCACCCGTTCCATGTTATCAATGAGAACACATATGTATTACAGCATTAAACCACACACAAGAAACAGGCAACCAAAAAAGATGTGCCTGGACTGATTAAGAAGACTGCATGAAGAGAAGGTCCAGCATATAACCTTCTTGATAGCACACAGACGTGTAACCTCTCCCTGACATCAAAGTACAAGGCACAGGAGGTTCATGAGCAACGTTAATCTGACAATGACTGGAAGATCAAACCAGAATCAAACAAGGTATGATTCACAGAGACAAAATACAGTAATGGGCCATGGGGAGCAGATGTTTGGAGGACAAATCATGCTTAGAACCCAGGCAAGGGAGCAAACAAGAATCTCCCTAAATCCATGAAATTATCACAGAAAGTGGTTTTTATTTTCAATGAAAATGTATTCAAGATCAAAGTGCCAATAATTGGACATGGGAAGTCCTGGAAAGAAAAGAACCAAATGTATGTCAATGGTGCATTTCTAAAGCCAGTCAAATTTGACAGGAAAGGCAGGGAAAATGTGGGAGAAGCTGCACAATGATTTAGCACGTTTGGAATCTTCTGTAGAAATAAAAGGAAACACCCATGCTTCCTCTCAGAGCATAATATAGCAAGTGAGGGAACCACTGATGCAGAAGAGGGGACTTAAAAGGGCAGTTGGAAAGTTGTGCTTATAGATTCCTGTTCAGAAGGTCAGGTCATTGGAAACTCTTAGACCTATAGCTTCAATGGGAGCACATAAAGTTGTATGTTTTAAAGTGGTTCTCCGTTGAGGCCCAAGTTCTTAGAAACATGCCTCATCATCCCACTTCCCACAACCCCACCACTTACCTGTACTGGCCCTGCTGCCTTTTCCATCCACTCCAGGCCTCTTCCCTGAAGCCTGATGGACTGTGCGTTGCACAACAGCATATAGGGCCTCACTAGGAGTAAGGAGGTAGCCACGGTGCTATTAGCACCATGGCTGCCTCCATACCAGGCTCTAATACCGGGTTCCTGCAATGAGGAATGTAGATTACCCCTGCTAGCTGCGCAGGGAGTATTAATTCTATTAAAGACTAGGAGGTGAGCATTATGCTTCATCTTCACTTTATTCTACTCTTCACAGCAGTTCAACAAACACAATAAAACTCTTGAAAAGTGTCCAACAACAAAACTTTTCTCTTAACACACTACAAAGTCCATGAGCCTCTGCAGTCCAAGCTCCTTCAGTCAGCCACAACCCACTTCCTGTGCATGGGCTCCTCCTCTGCTTTTACTTGCTCTGAATGTCCATATAACTTCCATAACTGTTCCTCGCTAACGACGCGAAGCCTTCATTAACTTGATAAATCAACTGCCGAAAAACTCGGCCTTCTAGATTCCTTTGTCTTCAGTTACTCTTCTGGTCTTCCCCTAAGAATCAAAACAAATAGAAAATCTTTAGGGTGGTGTCTACGTGTTGTATTTACTATCATAAGAGCAATACAAAAGTAAATCGACAGTACAATACTCGGGTGGGAATTTAATGCTCGCCTCCTAGTCTTTAATAGAATTAATACTCCCTGCGCAGCTAGCAAGGGTAATCTACATTCTATGACAAGACTGGAGGCGAGCATTATGCTTGTTCAAAACTCCCCAACACCGTAACTGCTACATTCTCTGTTGGTTTAAAATAAAACTCTTTAAACGTGCGTTCACACGACCAGTCTGCTGCTAACATTATTTCCCTTAAAGATACACCGGCCCTTATGGCTTTCGAGGCCATTGCCCCTCTCACAGAATGAGCTCCATACATGCTCACATTCACTCCTGCAGCCTGCATAATCTCTTTGACCCATCTCGCGATAGTTGCAGTAGTTACTGCGTGAAAAGGCTCCCTACGAGCTATCAGAAGCTGCGTGGTACCTACTGCTCTATATTCCGCCGTCCTGCTCTCGTATTCCATAATGCAACGTGCAACGCACCATTTCGCATTACTCGGAAAATAGGGATAATGTACCGAGGTGGTCCCTGTCTTAGTTCTCTTCACTATCGAGAAAGTCACTCCCTCCGGCTCGAACGACCTCCTGGACACCTCCAACGCTCTCACGTCAGACACTCGTTTGCAGGATACCAAGCACAATAGCATAGGTAGCTTGCCTGATAGCTGCTTGAGTGAGAGATACCTATCTGATGGCCAATCCGCTAGTAATCGTAGCACTACCGCTACGTCCCACGTTGAGCTATATCTGGGCTCCGGTGGCACTTTAAACTTTGCTCCTCTAATGAGCCTTACTACTGCAGGGTGTTCTCCTGCCGCCGCTCCTTCAATCGGCAAATGGCCTGCTGAAATGGCCGATCTGTATACCCCTATAGTACGGAAGGCTCTTCCGTCCTGCAACAAATGCGCTAAGAAGTTCAAAATTTCTACTACAGGCGCTGAAATGGGATGAACATCTCTGTTCTTACACCAGCTGGACCACCTAGCCCAAGCTGCATCATAGCTCCTCCTAGTGGATGGCGCCCAGGATTCAGCGATAAGCTCCGCAGCTTGCTTCGAAATTCCTGGCAGCGCCCAGCGTCTCCTGATATTCTGCACGCGACTAATGGGAGTGTCCCTCTCACTTTCAGAGGATGAGATGACCCAACTGGGTCCGTGAGTAGTCGCTCTCCTTCTGGTAGGATCCTGGGTATGTCCGTCACTAACTCCATGAGAGTCGGGAACCATACCTGGGACCTCCACCCGGGCACAACTATCACAAGCTCCGCCTTCTCCCTCCGACATTTCGCTAGAACTCTGTTCAGCATTACAAAGGGAGGGAAAGCGTAGTGTGGGCCTCCGGACCACTCCTGCAGGAAGGCATCTGTTCCTTGTGCTCCTGGGTCTAACCTCCAGCTGAAGTAATTCCCTGTCTGAGCGTTGAGCCGGGAGGCAAATAGGTCTATGTGCACCGGGCCCCATCTCGCGTTCAATTCTCGAAAGACTACTGGATCTAGCCTCCAGTCGCTGGAGTCCGTCAGATACCGTGAGTTCCAGTCCGCCACCGAATTCAGGGCGCCTGGTAGATATTCTGCTGTCACTGACGTCTTCGATTCTAGGCAGAAGTGCCACAAATCCTTTGCTAGCTCCGCTAACATCTTGGACCTTGTCCCCCCTAGGTAGTTGATATATCGTACAGCCGATATGTTGTCCATCTTCAACAGGACACAAGATTTTACTCTGTCTCTCGTGAATGCCTTGATCGCAAACGAACCCGCTAGGCGCTCCAGACAATTTATATGAAGGCGAAGTTCCTCTTCGCTCCACTTGCCTCCGGTCTGTAAAGAACCACATCTGGCTCCCCAGCCCTTCCGGCTGGCATCTGATTCTAAGATCAGATCCGGTCTGTCTCCGAATATGGCTAGCCCATTCCAGGCGTCCATATTCCTCAACCAACATTCTAGTTCCGTAATGGATTCCGGATCTAGGGGTACCGACTGATGATACTTCAACCCCTGCTGGAGGTGTCTGATCTTCAACCTCTGCAGCGCTCTGTAATGCAACGGGCCCGGAAATATGGCTTGGATAGATGCTGCCAGCAACCCCACTATCCGCGCCAAAGTCCTGAGTGATACCTGCTGCTTCTCTAAGCATGCCCTGATCTCCCTCTTGATATCTTTTATCTTTCGAGGTGGGAGTTCTAGCGTCGTTTTCCTGGTATCTAGCACAAACCCCAGGAAATCTAACCTTTGTGCTGGCGTGGTGTCGGACTTCTCTGTATTCACCAGAAACCCTAGTGATCCCAGAAGGTCCTGCACTCACTGTGTCTGATAAACCAGCACCGCCCGATCCTCTTCTAAGAGTAACAGATCGTCCAGGTAAATGATCATCCTTACTCCCTTCTCTCTGATTGCTGCCGCTACTGGCTTCGTCAGCTTCGTGAAAGCCCAAGGAGCTGATGCAAGACCAAATGGCATCGTCTTGAACTGCCAGAACTGCCCCTGCCAGTGAAAAGCTAGGAATGATCTGTACTCCTTGAGAACTGGGATTGTCAGGTATGCGTCCTTCAAGTCGAGACACGTCAACCAGTCTCCCTCTCTCAAGGAGTCCCTTAGCTGATGGATACCCTCCATCTTGAAATGTCAGTATACAATCCATCCGTTGAGCTCTTTGAGATTTATAACTGGTCGCACCTTCTCCTTCCTGCGGACCAGGAACATGTTGCTCACAAACCTTGGGGCTGACTTGCACTTCTCTATCGCTCGCTTGCGCACTAATTGCGCTAACTCGCTGTCTAAGCATGCTTGCGCCAGCTTCTGCCTCTGGGGTCTGCTGAACTGTACTGGGTTTTCTACAAAATCTAGGAGCAAACCTCTGACGGTCTGCAATACCCAGGAATCGCTTGAAAGCGCGTGCCAATTTTCCAAAAACATGCGCGTCCTCCCCCCCTACGGGAGGATACTCCTTCGCTCTCACCTGGTGTAAAACCTTGGCCTCGCCCTGATCCTCTGGATCTGCGTCCTCTCGGGAACCTCCCTCTGGACGGGAAAAAGGTGTCTTGGCCCTTGTTCTCCCAGTACTGGGCTCTGAATGTTTGGGATCTTCTTCCCCCTGGGCCGCGACCGGCTGCTCGACCCCTGAAGCGGCCGGTCCCGCCAAAAACTCTACTCGGGAAGATCCTGCGGATCGATGCCTGAGCCTTCTCTAATGACGCATACGTTCCGACAAAGCGCCCCATCTCCTTCCCAAATGTCTCTCCAAACAGGAGGCCCTGAGCTCCTTCTCCCGCTTCATATGAAGCCAAATCACTAAGCTTAGAGTCTATCTTCAGAAGGAGACCTCTTCTCCGCTCTGATGCAATGGCGCAGTTAGCATTCCCAAGAAGGCAGACTGCCCTCTGGGCCCAGCCGGCGAGAGCCTCGGGGTCCACCTCTTCCCCGGTATCCTTTGCCCTCTCTGCGAGGTCCATAATCTTCGCCAGCGGACCGGCCAGGTCCAGAACTTTTTTATCGATGCCCTTGCGAGGGTCCTTGACTGATTTCGAAACAAAGGTCAACATCTTTGGGTCGAGTTCGGGGGCCTCAGCTACCTTTCCTGGAAGGTCCGGACGTGGACACTCAGCCCAAAGGCACTGTCTTACTTCTTTATCTAGCGCCTTGCGCAATCTCGCTGCCATATATTGCGTCACCCGGGGACATGGCTGCCATTCGGAGGACCTTGGGTTGCGTATACTGTCTGGGTCGAACATATCGTCCTGGGGCTCCAGGAGATAATTCTCTTTTCGTACCTTCTTTCCCCCGCTCGGGACGGCCCAGTCGTCTTCTGCGACTTCCTCGTCTCCCTGCGAGGTCCGATCCTCTACCAGCTCTTCTTCCGAGCCTGGGTCTTCTCCAGCGTTTTCTTCCCCTGGAGATGGGGTCAAGAGGTGTGGCACTGTTTGACGCTGCATATAAGCCTCCTTCAACTTCGCAAACGCGTCAACCACCTCTGGGGCCTTGTCTTCTGCCCCTTCCAAAGAGCCCCGGGGGTCGTCAGAGAATTTTCTCTTAAGGGCTGTCTTACTCCCTTTACTCCCCTCTTCTGAGGGTTCTGTGGGCGTGCTCTTCCAGGTCTTGGTGCTTGTACTGGGTTGGGATAGCAACGCTTCCAACGTCTCCAGTCTCTTCTGCAGGGGCCTGACCCCTTCCGCCACTGCATCTACCAGGGAGGTACCCAGCACTTTCTTAAAGCTGGCAGCTAGGTCCTCATTCTGTTCCTCCTCGCTCCACTCGAACTCCGACATTATGCTGTTGTGCTCTGTGCCCAAAATACCTGCCACAGGTGTTTTAGCACGCCCCTGCTCCCTTAGATGCACTGCTATAGAATATTCTTTTTTTTTTTTTTTCTTTTTTGTGGCTGCACCAACCTCCTTTGCCTTCTGGCCAGCTGCGAGACACCTCGCTTCAATGCGCTGTCTTTCCTGCTGCACAGCAGCCTCCGGTGTACAGGGCTTCTCACTGCCCCTCTCCTCCAGCCGATCTCACTCAGCTGTTGTTCTGAAGCGCTGCGACTGAGGGATCGCTTAATGTTTCACAGCTAAAGCTGTGATCTCTCCCTCTTGAAGCCTTTCCCTCAATACTGCCGCTTCGAAGCGACGATCGGCTTCCGTGCGAGGCAGAACTCGCGATTGGCTCCTCCCACCCGCGGGTGGGGGCTCGCTCGCGGGAGCGCTATTCGCTCGGCTTCCCGAGCGTAGCTCCACCCACCCGCGGGTGGGGGCTCTCGCTGCGATCGGCGCATCCCACGCTCGCGTGTCCTGGCTCCTCCCCCCGAAGGAGGGGGCTGTTGCGCGAGCAGCAATGAGCTCGCTGCGACGCTCGCGAGGCCGGCCGCACCCCCGATGTGCCGGTAATGCGACACGGGGTCGCCGCCTCGCGAGCCTACTCAACTGCGTCCCATCGGGAACGCTACTCACCTGTAGGACCTTGCGACGAGGTCGCCGTACACTAACTCCAAACTCCTACAGTGCCTGACGTGCAGCCCGCGTGTACTCTCTGAACACTGCCTATAGAGGCAGAAACTCTGGTGACAACCTCTGCTCGCCTATTAGCGCACAACCCTGTACTGGTAAAGCTATTAGCTGTCCAAATAACCACTCTCTCCGTCAATCCCCACAGACGCACGGAGAGGAAAAATATGGTACTTATCTGCTTGAAGAGCAGTAAAAGAAGAGGAGGAGCCCATGCACAGGAAGTGGGTTGTGGCTGACTGAAGGATCTTGGACTCTAGAGGCTCATGGACTTTGTAGTGTGTTAAGAGAAAAGTTTTGTTGTTGGACACTTTTCAAGAGTTTTATTGTGTTTGTTGAACTGCTGTGAAGAGTAGAATAAAGTGAAGATAAAGCATAATGCTCGCCTCCAGTCTTGTCATAGAATTACCGGGTCATTCTGACATTGGAGGACCCGGTAATTCCTCCTTGCAGGAACCCATCCCCATTTGAGTCCCCATAGGGCTCAATGGGAATGGGGAGGGAGGTAATAACGGGCACATTACAAATGGCCCGTTATTAGCTCCCTCTTCCCCTCGCGGGACCTCGAAAGGACGTCTGGTTTTACCAGACGTCTGTTCTGGGTCCCGCAAAGGGAACCTTGTAATAGGCGCTCCTGTAATGAAGGGTGCCGGTCCCGTACCGGCACCCTTCATTACGGGAGCACCAGGGTCGTAATGAGGCCCATAGTCTTTTGTGTGTCACGCAATGTGACACATGTCTTTTATGCGTTGGGCTGTAGGGAAAGGGATCTCAAGACCACAATCACTTTAAAAGTAGTGCTTCTCTGTTTGTTGGATATATTCTCTTGATTATCGCCAAAGGAAATATATTGAAAATCCAGGTAAATAATGAGAAGAATGGCATCCCAGCAAGAGTAAACAAAAATCATTTCAGCATTATTTTTTTAAAGCCAATAAACATTTACATAGAAACAGATGAAAAAATGCAGGCGTAGTAGTAGTAACTCTATTTCAGCATCTGCCACAAAACCAGAAGATACCACATCCAGTACATATAACATATAAAACTTGATTGAAAAAACAATATAAACAATAAGAACCAGTTCATATGTAGCAGTTCAATGGCAAAGTACATTTCTTTCTTAAACGCCATGCACTTTTTAGATAATACGATTGTGTTTGAAGCACAGACTATTTTTAGTGCTTAGAAACATTTTAAGACGTCTTTTAACCGTCCGTTTATGTATCCGTTTCGTACCGAGGTACAGCACAACTTAGACCAAAAGGCAACCTGGCGCTACAAGACTGTCGAGGCACCCAAAGTCGGGCACAGGAAATCAAAAGAGAAGAGTTTTAAAAGCACGTCTAAATTGCAGGTGGGCCACCATGGACAGAAGTGCAGTGGGCAGAGCATTACACAACTTGACTGCCCTTACAGAAAATGAACGGCCACCAATATGGATTAACCGAAATCCAGGGACAGGAATGAAAAACCTGTCCCCAGAGCGCAAAGGGCGGCCCGGGACATAAGGCCTGAACCTATGCTGCAGGTACTAAGGTCCCACAGTATGGAGGACCCTGTTTACACGACACAGAGACATGAAATGCACCCGCTTAGCCACAGGGAGCCAATGAAGAGCACGCAGAATAGGGGAGATGTGGTCCCTGAAAGGGATGCCAGTGGCTAGCCGGACAGTGGAATTCTGTAGGATTTGCAAGCGTTGAACCAGATTAGCTGGTTGTGCCAAGTACAGGGAGTTGCAGTAGTCAACACGACTAAGAACTAAGGCTGCAACCACAGGGGCACCAAGATGACAGGGAATAAACTGCAACACCTTTCTTAGAATCTTCAGCTGGAAATGGCTCGCCTGGCACACTGAGCTGATCTGGGAAGATATGGAAAGGGAGGAAGAAAATTGAACACCAAGAACTTTACCCTTCAAATTATACTTGTTTTTGTATGTAGGAACAAACCCCTTAAGGTGCAGGCTCATGTACAGGCGACGTAGAAACAGGAAGTTAATAAGATCTTATACAGCACTCCTATAAACTAAACTGTACACATAGGTGAGTCAACTCTGCCCCAAGAGCTGCCAAGAGGGAGAATCCCTAATCTAGCTTTTAAATATAAGGTAGAAGCCTCCTTATCGGGATGCAAGATAGGTATTTTTCTTGGCCCAAAGATTGTTTCAGCTCAAAGTATTTTGCTTTAATGCCTATCCGACCAATCTCCAGGATTTTTGCTCTGTAGTGCCAATCCTTCTACGTTTGCTTAATGCAGTCTCTCATTGTCATATGATCTTGAAAATTAGAAGCAGACATTGGGGGGAACCAAGTTTTCTAATTAAGCTGGAGACATATTTAACCCATGGTAATGTTCGAACCACGTCTTGTGCAAGGACGTCCAAAAAGGATTCTCTATAAGTGCCACGGATTGCTTCTAAGAGGTTAACAGGGACCCCCAGATGAAATAGATACTCCTACAGCCCTGATTTGGGGATTGAATGAAAGGCTGCTTGCAGATCAACAAAAACCAAAAAGAGGTTTCGGTGTCTAAGTCTCATATGTTTATCACAAATTAGGAACAGCCTACATATCTGATCCACTGGACCAATACTTGGACGGAAGCCTGTCTGCAGATCTGAGAGTACCTTGTTGGATGACATCCATCCAATCCTCCAACCAATTTAAAATAATGTGCCCATAAATGTTTGAAGCGACATCAATTAACGAAATAGGTCTATAGTTTTGAGCATCGTCTTTACTCCCTTTTTGTAAATACAGGGATTATAATACCACCACACCATGACTCGGGTACTGGGTTGGGGCTCATAGTATTTGAAAATACATGCAGTAAAACAGGGCCCTATACTCCTACTTCCGTGCTGAACAGCTCTACAGGTATTGAATCTGACCCTGACGCTTTGCCCCTTTTTAGTGAAGAAACTGCTTCCTTCGCCTCCTCTAAGGAGATGTCCAAAGTGTAATGTTACATCAGAGCCTCCCATTCCCTGGGTTCAGTGAAAGTCAATGGCTGGGCACCAGAATCCTGATAGAGTTTTCTGAAATGTGAACACCAAATGCCCTCTGGGAGATTCGGTGTAACCAATTTGGACGGCCGCTTATTATGCACGGAGACCAGCTTCCAAAAACTCGAATGATTTTTCTTTCTAACTGGTAATTGGAACTCCATCCATTTCTTTTTACATTAGACAATAGTTCCTACTTGCTTGAAATGACATATTCCCAGACCTCTTTTTACCCGGCTTACTTAAAATGGGATTCAGCAAGCAGACCAACTGCTGCCAGAAATGTCTAGGGAGGAAACCATCCCCTTCAGCAAAAGATTCAAGGAGTGGCACCAATAGTGTGTAGACACTACTGATATGATTGTTTTCTACCAAAAACCTCCAAGGGATTCGCCTCCTACCTGCTTGGGTATTTAACTTTCCGAACGTATCTCCAGGCTCATCCTTCGAAGCGTATGCGGGAATCTCGGTGATGGCAAATGATATCAGGAGGGGGTTGTGGTCGCTCGCAATTCGTTGAATAACTTGAAAGTCAACCACTAACCTCCAACTTTCTACGTGTAGTAAAATATAGTTAATATGGGTCTGGCAGTTACCTGAGATATATGTAGGTCTTGGGCGGATATCACAACAGAGCCTATCATTGCAGGCCCCATACCCCCTTGTCATAATTTCTCGAATGAGTCTGTTGACGAAAGCTGTCCTATGTATGCAGGGTCGGCTATGAGAGTGGGGAATCCCCCACAACTCATTGCAGTGCCTGTATAGGAACCTATATTCTTCAGTGATTTCAAACTGAGTATTAAAATCACCGACTAGCACTATATACACTTGATGCGCAGTACAGAGCAACATCGTCTTTTCTAGTTCTTCAAGATGAGTTAGTAGGGCACCAATAGCTTCCTCTGAGGGCCTCAAACAAATGTTAATAATTACAAGGATATTTTGTGGATGAACCTCCCATTTTACAGTAAGGATATAAGGTGATAGAGATTGAACTAGAATTTTAGATCCTAGAAGTGAGTTTTTAAAATATGACAACAGACCCCCACTTGGCCTACCCCTCGTTGGCTTTCTTGCTAGGGAGCTAAACACTTTATACTTGCTTATCTCTTCCGGTTGCAGAAGCCATATCTCTTGGAGACAGATGAGCTCCGAGCTTTTCAGAAATTGCTGCCAACCTAAATTATCTCCCTTACTCTTAAAGCCAGCTATATTCCAGGATAAAAGTTGTACAGTATCTGGGGGAGTCAAATAAAGGTAACTGGAGGAGGACTTGCCAAACGGGCCAGATTGGTTTTCTGGGAATCCCCCTGCACTGGCTTGCAAGCAGCCATCCCAGAGTATTTATACTCCATGTTGACCCCACTCAGAGTCCCAGTTGTGGAACATGTGATAGGCAGCTGTAAACCACTTCAGTAGCACACTTAGACGGCCCACCCTGACTCAACACTGACACTTTGCTGAGCTTGCTCTCTAGTTCCGACTTTGTAAGATCGATAATCAGGGGGTGCTGAAGTGCATAGTTACTTTGCCTCTCCTCACTCTTATTTGGAGTCACTTCAGCAAGTGTTAAAAAGGGTGAGTTCCAGATATCATGAAGATTACAGATAGAGTGTTTGGAATCTTGCTACACTTCGATTTCTCTGTTTGAGTGGGCAGTTGTGCAGTTTAACACACAGGTATGAAAATATCAGTTGGAAAGACTAAAATGTACATTGCATGACCACAAAACATACAATTTGATAAAATCCATGTCACTATAAAAACTTTAAAATATATATCAGGCATACACAACATTTCACTCAAAGCCTTGATTAGAGTTCTCTTATATGAGTTCTTATTCCCATAGAAGAGACCTTTAAAACAAGTGATAATGTTATGTTTTCTCCAGGGGGCTAAAATGTCTGGCCGATCAGGTTCGATGTCAGCTGTCCTCTCCTCATTCCTCATTACTGATGGACAGAGGTTAACTGTACAAGAGGTTTTTGTGGCCTCATGTGGCTTATAAGGTAGGCCAGCGTTGACCAACCTGTTATTGGCAGGGAGGCTGTCAGAGGCCTAATTGAATGTACTTGTAGCCAACAACTTCCTATCCCTTGAGTCGCTTACTACAGGCTTTGTGGGCTTCACCGGTAATCGGATGACTGTTGATCAATAATTTAATTTGAGAGTACTTGACTATTGTCCCCCCCATGGAAAAAACACTCTTCCTTGGAGATTTGTGGATTATCGCAGCAAATAGGGTCCTCACTTTTCTCTGTTTGGCGATCGACATCAGATATTTTTGGCCTCGGCAAAGAGCAGAATCTGCCTTCAACCATATGGGTAATAACATGCAGACACTTATCAAGAGGCAACTCGTTTAGTTGCTCATTTCGTGCATAAGAAATACATAGGTTAGATATTTCATCTTTAATGGATGACAAGGTAGACATCAAACATCTGAACCAAACTTCCACTTGCTGCATTTTTACGGAGCCCTCAGATGAGTGTGAAAGTAAGGAAGAATTTAGCTGCTGGGTTTGTACGTTATTCTGGTTAGACTATGCAGACTCCTCACCATCTTGTCGTAACCCTTCCTGACTTATCCCTTCATGGGCTTCGGCGACCTGTCGGAAGCTCAAAGAATGGCCAACTCCTCGTGAGACAGACATGTGCCTCTGAACACATTAGGGATCCTTGGGAGTGAAAGAGGGAGGCCTCATTGCAGGTATCTGAAGTTGCCGAAGCATTCTGGAGCTGGGGGAGGGGGAGGGTCAGAGGCTGGTGTAGACCCCTGACAATAAAGAAATGGAGATTGGTAGTAAGGCACCTAGCAGGTCCGTAATAATCGTACTTATTTCCAGTACAGCTTTGAAAAGGACATGGGAGGCTGTCTGTAAAGCAGTTCTAATGAGGCGGGCCACCCGTCGCACTCCCGTAAAATTCAGGGTCACTGGCCATGTTTCTTTCACTTCCCTCGATAACCGCTTCCAAGTCCTTACTAAAAATATTGCCAGAGCCACAGATCCGCCCGGCTTCTATAGATGGTAGGCAATTCTCCTTATAGAGGCGATCAGTGGAATGTTCCATGGCCTCAATTACTGTTTTGTCAGAGGAGGAGAGGTTGCATAGAGGGGATATAGGAGCAGTAAAGACATCAATAGGGGATACAGCAGGGTTGACGAAGACACCACTCTGGTCCATTGATGAAGGAGCTCCCAAAACACCTAAAGCAACAGTGAATGGAGGATAGCACAGGCGCAATGCACTGGTCTTGGAAGCAAGACCACGCGGTATGCAGTGATTATCACAAATACCAAAATAACGGATACCATTATAACAAACATTAAAAAACACAAATTCCAAAATAACGAATTCTGAAAAAAACAAAAAAGGGGTTGGGTATAGGGGATAGTGGTTTTGAGAGTGGGGGAAATGTATTAGGAAAATAAAGAGGGGCCTCGGCGGGGCAACGCCCCCCAAAAACAACAAAAAATTAAGTCGTTATTTGGGAATTCATTATTATTGGATTCGTTATTATCACATGTAACCAGACAACGCAGAGCAACAGAGGTTTGAATCCCGGATCTGGGCTTAGAAACCGAACTCAGGTATGGTATTAGGCATTGTTATTAAAAAACTATTAAATAAATAAATAAAGGACTTGTTGCTAGCCCTCGAAAAAAGAACTGATTCGCAGCATCAAAAACAGGAGAGAAACCACCACAAGGGGTGGTGGGCTCAGCATCAATTCTGCCATTTCTCAACCCTGGGAGGTTAAGAGGCAGCATCACATGTTGACTTAGGGGTTGTTGGCTTCTAAGGGCCCATCTGATGGTGGATTGGGTAATATGAGATGAGCTGCAGCGCTCAATTGTAGAGGTGGCTGAAGCTGGTTTGTGCATTCCCCCACCCCCTCACATTTCTCTCAACTTGTTTCACCGAGAAGGGCTGGTTTTAGGGGCCATCTATCAAAAATCAGGAGAGAGCAGATAAAAAATAGCTTCCTCAGCAGGGTTGCTCAATCCACAGCAGTTACTCAGTATCCAAAACACTATCAACAGGTGGCTGCAGTTTACAAGTTAAAACTTGAAGAAGGTGTGAAGCAACAAAGCGCTCTCTAACACTCTCCAAAACACCCTGCACCAGCTCCCCTAGACACACATATGGGCCCACCGACAATCCCTAACAATGGCGTGCAGCTAGGGATGGTGCCAGAGTCCCACTTTCAGCTGTCGGGTGCATCTATGCGCTCACTGCACATACCAGGGATTATTAGTGCACTAATCAGTACTAAGGGCTGGAATTGGTGTTTTAGTGTTTTTAGAGTTTCTGCTATGTAGATTAAAACTGTCCTCACCAGCCACATCGAGCCACTCCGAGTGAAACCCTCTATCCTCCAGACCCTTCCGCCTGGCACCGGAGCAGGCACTGGCAGGCAAGAGAGGCAAAAAGCGGCAAGGGCAGAAACCAAAGCAGTGGAAAATAAAGCAGCGCAAACCGAAATTGTGCACTGTCCCCCTCCACGTCTCACCTAAGCACGCATACCAGCCACTAGTGACCAACCAACAGCAGAAAACAGCCACCATCCATCAGGAAAATGGTACCCGCTGCTGATCTGCCTGGTCCGCTGGAAGCAGAGAGGCCAAGAAAGCTCAGGGAGCTCAGGTGCTTGGGGGAGGGGGCTCGCCACACAAGCGCCCACATGTCAAACCGCACTGCAATCGGGGGAGCAGCTGCTTCCGACATGAGAAAAAGGGAGCAGTTGCTTCACGATTTGGATACTTTGAGGTGTTCTGGGGGATTGAAAGGGAACACATCTGCTTCGTCTTTTAGAATAACCTGCTGATTGAGACACAGGGAATTAACATCACAAAATAAGAAGGTCATATCACCAGAAGCCTGCAGAAATATAGTTTCAATGAAACACATCTGCTAAACCGCCCCGATCCACAGTGAGTCTGCTTTTCTCTCTCAATGTGTATCTCATCAGTGATCCTCTGCTTTCCCTCTCTCTATACACTTCATATCTGTTCCCTTAATATTCTAGTTTATTAATTGTTCCCCTACTATTGTTTGTATTATACTATGCCTATGCTGTACATCAATACGTTGCTTTTGATCTATGATTGAGCTGTATAAAACCCAATACATGCATATATACATACATACCCCTGAATCTGGTGTAAATTAGGGCCATGGAATGAGAAAACCAAAATCAGATAAACCTCCTCAAACATCATACTCCCAAACACAAGATGTTTATTGGCAGACGTCCAGAGAACTCACCTGAGCCTGCGTACCAACCCACCTCAATACCCCATTTGCGAATAAGCAACCCTCTCCTTAACATTTCAGAGGTTGATAGCCGGAAATCAAAACAATGACACTGCTATATTGAAATGGAGGGACTTGGATAATCAAATAACCCTGAATTCGTCCCATCCTTCCAGGTCGGGTAATTCAATGCCTACTTTATGGAAAAAGCATTTCTAGACAACCTAGACTCTGAGGCTCAGTGCCTGCTAACATGTTTTACAGAAACCGGGTAGTTAGAAAACTCAATAACTAACATGCATAACAGACACCAGGTTATTAGATATTTAAACTTCGGCATTAGAATCATAATCTTAGCCAAATTGTGTCCTCGTTGTTTCAAAATCATCTTAAAAACAAAGACATAAGGAGAGAGGGCAGAGTAGTGGTTGTATTTGATGACAATTATTCATGTACTGTTTTGAATACACGTCGTGGCATTCTACAAAGTCATTCAGACTATCTTTTGTGCAAGAATTGATATATTACAAATCTATCTATGTCAATTCTTTACTTCTGGAATTGTTTGACTGTACACAGAATTTGCAAACAGTAGCCCAAAAATCCCAATAAACAATTACTATATGTGGAGGGACCCTCCTGAGAGATGAGTATCATAAACATTTGGAGTAAGTTAACAATCAAGTTAACAATCATTTTACTATTGCAAAAAATAGGTAAGTATATCTGTAGATATATTTTCATAAAATAAGGTGTGGTGGCCATTACAATGAAACGTTACATGCATGTGGTTCAGAGACTATGCAGCCACAAGATGCCCACCCATTGAACATGAGAAAACTTGTTTGCAAAAAATGTGATTGTGCTACATTGTAAGGAATCAGTTAAAAATTAATAAGGTGACAACACTTCAAAAATAAAGTCAGAACTTTTAATGTTAAGATAGAAAATACGTGAAGACCTGCTCTCAAACCTTGACTCTAACACCCCTTGTGTCCTCATCTTGCTTGATCTCTCTTCTGCCTTTGACACTGTCAACCATGCCATCCTGCTAAAGTGTCTCTGTGATAACCTATGTATCACCGGTCAGGCCCTGGCGTGGCTGAATTCCTTCCTCTCTGACCGACCCTCCCATGTCCAACTTGGGTCCTTCCTCTCTGCTATCTTTTTCTCTACCTGTGGTGTCCCCCAGGGGTCTAACCTCTCTCCCTGGCTGTTCAACCAATACCTGGCACTTCTTCCCCACCGCTTTGCCACTCTCTGCCCCAACTTTCAGTGCTATGCGGATGACACCCAGCTCACTTTCAGGCTACCTTCGGCCACCACTTCCCCATCCCTCATCTCTGACTGTCTGCTATCCAGGAGTGGTGTGCCGCCAATGACCTCTGCCTTAATGCCAGTAAGACTGAGATTCTGCTCATCGGCACACCCGCTCCCTCCTGTCCTGTAGCTCTCTGGCCTGCCGCTCTTGATCCTCTTCCCGCTCACACCTACAAGGCTAAAAAACCTAGGGGTCATCTTCGACTCCACACTCTCTTTCTCCCCTCACATCTCTGACGTCTCTAAGAAGTCACACTACCAGCTGCACCTCCTCAGAAGTATTCTTCCTTTCCCCTCCTTCCCCCAGAAGCTCACTGTCCCCAGAGCTCTGGTTCTCTGCATGCTGGAGTATTGCAACAGCCTCTTTCTAAATCTGCCTGCTTCTACTCTACGCCCTCTGCAACTCATCCAGAACAGGACTGCGAGACTTGTCCTTGGCCTCTAGTCCAGGGATCGTATCTCTCCAGGACTGAAATCTCTGCACTGGCTCCCAGTGGCTGCGAGGATTAAGTTCAAAATCCTCTGCATCGTCCACAAGGCCTTCTGGGGCCTGGGGCCTCAATACCTTCAACTCTATCTTCCTCAATATCATCCCCCTCGAACTCTGTGCTCATCCGCCTCCAACTCCCTCAGGGTCAGTCGCTTCTCCAAGCAACAAGTTGGTGGTAGATCTCTCTCTTCAGCTGGGGCCTCCCCCTGGAATAGCCTCCCCGCCTCCCTGAGGAGAACCATCTTCGGTTCTGGAAGCACCTAAAAACCTTCCTCTTTGCTTCTGCTTTCGCTCCCCCTCTCCCCTGCTGAAGTCCTGGCTGATAATGAGACTGCACGGGTTACCTGGCCACCCATCTGATCTCGAGCCCAAGCCCTGTCAGTTGCACGCTTGCGCTGCCTCCCTGGCAACTCCTGCACCTGGGGACTGTTTTCTGTATCCCTACAGTCCCCAAACCAGCACTTATGTCTGCACTCACCCTGCACTTGCAACCAGCTGGCCGTTCTTTATTTATTTTATGTTATTATTTCTTATCCCATGTACTGCACTTTCCCCTCCCCCGCACTTTTCTTTTTTCCCCCTTCCCTTGCACTTGCGCAATCTGAATGACACCTGGCCTAGTAAGATCATTGTCTGTCTTCCCTCTGTTCCCCCTCCCTCGCCTCGTCGCGCCTTGTATAGGCCCGTTATAAATGTCATATCATATCATATCCTTCAAGATTAAGATAACAGCTTTTTTTCAACAGTTCAAGATGTACTTTCATAAATGTGAATGTTGTGGATGTTAATCTCTTGAGTTAGCCAACATTAGGGGGACGCCCACATTACAAAACAACAGCCAACAGTCATTTAAGGTCAAACTGTATACATTGTGATCAACGCTGGTGTAACTCCTTCCATGTCTTCCACTTAGCTATTAAGGAAAAGGATTGGGGTACCCTATGCTTCCAGCCATATTGATGTACAACCTTACAAAGAACTGAAAATAGCAAAAATCACATACAAACGAACTCAATATGATAAATAATAAAAACAAAAAATTAAATTAATAATGAATCAATGGAAAAACAAGTTCTGCAAAGTAAATGAAATAAACGAATATGGTAGAGTGATTAAATGAAATAAAGATGTAAAGATGATTAACCAAGCGTCTTCCTGAAGCTGAATTTTATCATTATTGGCACCTCTGTAGGGTAATAAGGTGTTCCACAGCTGCCACAAGTCCACTCCTCAACTAATCATGTTGTCTGAATTGGTTTACATTTACCAGTCTACTTTGCTTATTCACTACCTGTGACTTTGGTTGTTTAACTAGTTTGGTTGTTTAACTAGTTTGTTTGAAATGTGTATATTTCGTTTATTCTTCCGTCATGCTTCATGACGGAATAAACACATGGCAATAACACATAAAGACCTAGCGGAAGGGTACATCCCCGAATGGTGCTTACTTGAAAGAATAAGCAAATTAGAGGTTAGATATCATTTGGAGTGAATTGTGATGGCTGTATCATTGGGTAAGGCACAGCCACCCGACATGGGGTGATACAGCTTTCGTTTGCTGCTACACAGTCTCGCGCTGCATGCCGGTCCCAATAAATGGAAATCAGACTTCATAGAGCACATGACAGCAATGTATCTCTACCAAATCGTGAAATGCCCTCCACACACAGCAGGCCTGTAGAATTTCAAACTTTGGGTCTGATTACCAAACTGTGTTACCCATGTGGTGGTAAGCATGTGGTAACTTGAAGGGTCCACATGATTCTTAGTCACGGTGGCTCGGGTATTTCCCATTTTGGAGTCTCATAGCACTCCATGGGTTAATGCCATATTATTGTATGCCGCATTGCGGCCAGCAGAAATATCGCATCTGTTAAAGATTTTGTGTGGGGGTGTCTAACTCCACAAAAAAGAATGTGGAATTGAAAAGTTTCAGGTATGAAATTCAGAATTGAGCAGAGTGGTGAAACATGCGGTATTCATGAATGCTGCATGGTTTCCTACCACCGACAAACTCGTAAGGACCCTTTTGGTGTTAATAATGGAATGCTGCAGTGTTTATAGAAAACATGTTCAGTTTACACTGTTACTCTGGGTATTCGCCTGTTGCATAGTTCGGTGCATTTAGCTAGTACACTGTTCACTTTACTCTCAGCAATGAGGCCTGTGTGATGGCGGCTGGGCCCGTAATTAAGAGCTTGTTGAGTAATCATATCACATACATCATTCTGAATACTCTTTTCAGGGCTTGCCTGCAATGCCTGCAATGTTTCAAGAGCAGAGAGAGCATCATTCAAAATAAATGTTCTGGGCTCGTCCCTGGGCATTTATTTTCAGGTCAGTTGGTGTTTTATTCATGTTTACGTAGAAAGCAGCGAGGGGTATACATACCACAGTAAATGTTAGCTCCTTGCTGGATCCGTTTGCAAGTGTGAATATGTATGAGCACGTGTGGGTGTACATGCGGTAGGTAAAGTGCGGTCTGCGTTCATAGTTGTTCTTAGCTAGAATTGCGCTGCTTGCAGTTTTCTGTACCCTGTACTAACATGCCCAAACAGGAGTTGCCTCAGAGACTTAATGCCACTCCCCATGGCTCCAAATAATACAAGAATCTGGATCAGAGTCAATATTTACAAATACCGACAAATTAAGAGCTCAGACTGCATGACTGACTCACAACAGGGTGGTATGCATGGGGCCTGTATAGGACAAATTGAAGACATTTTTGTAACAAACAAAGCAAGAAATCTATCATGCATTACCTGATGTACATCGTCGCCATAGTGAAATACCAACTCCTTTTTTCTTCCACCGAGATCTGAAAAGTGCAAATAGAAAATCATTACAAACCTTTCAAGATAGGTTGTACAATCATGTTTAGGCAAGCAGTTGGCATTGACTAAGCCAAGCCATAATAACCTCTCCCCAAAAAATAATTCATATTTGACAGCCTACGATAATGTTCATTAGTCCAACCTTTGGCAATTGGTGGCCTTTGTAGCAGGGCAGACCCTGATTAGACCAGAATTTATGTTTGGGGTCTGTTACCTTGGCATGTTTATTCTTCCAACTCTGTTGTTACTCAACCAACACACGTTGTCTGCTCCTATTGTACAGTTCTTTAGCACAACAAAAAGCAAAACACTCTCCCAGGGAGAACTATATAATTAGTTAAAAATGTAGCACCACTGCAAACGCGTGCATGCCATAGTATTTGTTTCTAATATGCTAATTAGTTTAGAAGGAGTCTGTGAATGTACTTGTGTTTATAGAAAACTGTGCACATGCTTCTTGGACACAAAGGAAGGTGCCCTTCCGTGTTACATGCACACAAGTCAGCGCTGACCCCTTTTGGCTTCCAAGCCGGTTCCGGTCAAAGTTGTGCTACACACTGCGTGCCACAGCTAACAGAGGGCATGTTGGCGCTCGTGTCCTCTGCACTAGCAATTCGTTTCTAAGTTTAGAGATGATCTTTAGTTATAGAGGTGAGTTACAATGAGAAGCCCCTGGGGCTCGATAGTTGCCGGTTCACTATTGGAGCCTCAACTTCCTCACATTCTAAGAATTCCGAAAGGCCCACATTATCTACCCTCATGATGCAGCAGCACTGGTACATCACTGGTGGATGCCTGCGGAGAAGTGGAAGGTTACCACAAAACGACTGCTACATACCCCAGCCACCCTTTTTCAACAGATGTCATTGCTCATTTGACCGGTGAGCAAGTCAAAACTATGGCTCTTTAAATGCACCTTGTCCACACTCGTCTATCTGATAACCTTATCACATTTGCCCATACCTCCACAACTTCACAAGGAAAAGCAAACCAGGACATCACCTGTCATAGATATCTAGGTAGTTTATGACTTTGACAACATCTTCCACCTAGTTACGTCTCGTGACACACCTACCTGAGGTCATGCTATTCGACTCTTCCCTCCAATCTGCACTGCCCCATCACACCAGTTGAAGGGTTGTGCTCTGCCTATCCAACCTGGTCAAAGTCAACATCTAAAATTGAACCAGACCTGTGATCGCTTGTGGTACTAAGCATTAAGCTGCCAGCCACCAGTAAACATTCCGTTTACAATCATCCCCCTTCTGTATTACCATTGTGACCCTGTGCAAGAGGGTGAAATTAAATCTTACAACCCCCCCCATTTGCTTCTGGGTGATCCAGAAACATTCTATTATGCATCATACAATTATCCAGCAAGAAGGACTCCAACTCATTAAATACCATCTGCACTCCATTGTCAGTGATTAATTTCAATGGAACTCCTTCAGACCAGAATATGTCACAGGTTTCCCCCTATCTCACCTGTTTTCGCTGCTTGATGGACTCTTTAGGAGGAGTTTTCTTCCGTACGGTATGAGTCTTGTACAAGCCCGCTCGGCCGTCTTCGGCTTCCAGTGTTCGTTCAGCTTCGATGTCCGGGATCAATAGGAAACTCCAGGAAGTCCAGGATAAGGAGAAGGTGCACTCGAAGGCAGGTGCACGGAATCCGGGAAGAAGGCTGAATAAGAAGGAGAAAGGATAGTAGGGGAAAGCGAAGGATCCGGGAACCAGGAAACAACAGAGTTCCGCGAAGGCGAACTACGTAGCACACGTCTAGCCACAGTTAACAGTAGCGTAGAGACGCGCGGGGCCGCGGGGGTGTGGCTAATTTATAGAACGTGCTGCATCGGATGTGAAGGCTGGTAAGCAGCGTTCTGTGCTTACGGCCATGTTGGAAGTACAACAGAGTGTAAGCCCCGACGTATCAAGGACCAGGAGGCCCAGACGGGGCGTGTCCGATGGTTCATGACAGAATACTCTCTCCAGAAATTCAATTGCAGTCTTAGCTTTAATTATCTTGGTGACTTTAATCTCAGAGAACTTCGAGTAGAGATCTATAATCGGCAATATTAACCATGCTTCGATGCTTGGCAAAGTAATGAGTCCCTCTGTATCCAACCGCTGCTCCTGCCATGTGCCCTTCAGAAATTCACATATGCTCCTGAGACAAGCAGAAGCAGAATCTCACCAACTCCACAAACTCTGTATCCATACCTGGGCACCAATAATATTTGTGAGGCGACCATTTCACTTGATTGACTAAGGAATTCTCTCCACAAGCAATCTACATGAGCTGTGCTCTGAGACTCTGTGAAGGTACCAGCCTCAAAGGAGTTATTTACATAGCCTAACTCCTCTCTCGATCTCTTGCACTTTGTGAGCTGAGAGGGATGAGCAAATGCTCATGTCCAAATTTTCCTCAAATACTCCAGCAGCATGGTGTAGCTCTCATCCTCAGAGATATACTTAGCTTTAAACAGCAAATGAGACCTATAAAACCTGGTCATGTTCATTCTCTGCCATCTTCCATGTCCCTTCTCCCGTTGCGCCATTACAAGGCATCTGCCACAAAATGATCTTATACCACTATGAAAATTCACCCTCATGTTGAGCCCCTGTATTGTGGAGACCCACCTGACTGACAAGTATCCTGCTGCAGTGGATAGCTTCACCTGCGCCACAACTCTAACCCACTCACTTTGCTGCAGATGCTTCTGGAGAACATGGTACGTCTAGAGCCACTCACCTTTTTGCCAATTCTTGTGTTCACTGTACCAGTAATCACGAAGGGGATGTATTATTCGTTTTCTAAGTTTACTGATGAGCTTTGTTGTATAGGTCAATTACAATGAGGGCCTTTGAGGTTTAACTGTTGCTGGTTCACTAGCAGAGCCTCAATGGCCTCATATTCAAAGAATCCCCCCAAAGACACATTTTCTCTACCCTGATAAGGAAGCAGCACTGATGATGACATATGGAAGAGAGAAATTGTTTTTAGATGTTGACATTGTAAAAAGTCCCAGAACTCACATTGATGCCAAGTATGCCACATGTTAATATACTCCCGTTGCAAGGAAGGTGACATACCAGAGTCGTGAAGGAAGGCCATACTGAAACCAGTATATTAAAAAAATGCCCGAACCGATCCCACTAATTATAGACCACCGTCTTTACTGGGTGTAACCAGTAAGGTGTTTGCGTCCTTTTTATTAAAAGAATTGCTAAGATATGCTGAGGAAACTGATTTACTTAGCGTATTTCAGACCGGTTTTCTGGATGGATCAGTCACGACCCATAACATACTGACGCTTAATACCTTAATCCTCTCAGCACACACTCGAACTAACCCCCCGCTGTTTGCTCTTTATGAAGATTTCAAGGCAGCCTTTGATTCTATTAGAGCGGGCGCACAAGCGTCCAGGTGAGATTGAGCAGCATGGGTGACTGCACCACAGAAATGTCAACATATAAAGGATCAATCTCTACCTGGCTGACTTACTGGGATGATTGGCTGGTATTAACAATGTACTACAGTAATAAGGACAGGATCACATACTGTGGTTAGCATATGCAGACAACGTGATCCTCTTTGATCACACATTGATGTGCTTGAAGAGAAGTGCATGCAAATTAAGCAATTATGCTAAAGAAAATGGGTTAGAATTAAATTATGATAAACCTAAGCACATCCACAAACAGGAACGGTGGTCTGGAGGGTTGCCCAGAGCAATGCCAGAGGTTAAGATTAATTCTAAAGCTTCCAGCCATCACCTCTTTTGTTTTGCTACAGTCACCCCGCGTGGGACAGGTATGCCCAGACCTGGGTCCTGGGCCTAGAGACCCAGGAAACTCCTCACTCATGAGGCCCAATGAGGCTGAAACATGCCTGGGGATGCTTTTGGTTTCGTGCAGAAGGGGTGTGGCCAAGCAGTTGGGCTAGTCTGCCCCTTTTGGGGGTGAGACCAATCCTTGTTTGCATATGCTCTCTACCCTTTCTAAAATGGCTTGGCAGGCAAAGAATAGTGGTCTGGAGGGTTGCCCAGAATAATGCCAGATGTTAAGATTAATTCTAAACCTTCCAGCCATCACCCTTTTGTTTTGATATTATACTTAAAGGCCATACAAGAGCCTGCCAATCCATTGCTGAAATGAATGGCTAATACCATTAAGAATACTGTTGGACACGCTATACAAGAGTTCAAAAGTGTGAATGAAAATATTTTCAGACAATTGGATGGAGCCCACCAGGGGATATCCACCTTTTGAAAAAAGAAATGTGTTAAAAAGATCAAGCTATGGGATTGTCATAAAAAGCAGCCTCATTAAAAACTCTAAAAGATTGTCCATTCCCATACTTAAGGAGATTCGTCCTGCTATTAAGGCTGAATCAGCAATTGAAGTTAGCAGTATGCGGACCTTGCCAGGGTATTCCCAAACTACATACATTTTTCAGGTAATGTACATTAGATAATTTACCCAAAACGAATAGAAAAACACTTGAGTCGATGTCGAACTTTGGGGAAAGAATACATGATTCACTTTGGGAAATGTGTTCCTAATCCTGACTATATAACAACTGGTTCGTTTAGGTAACGCTGTTTAACTGCAAAACAAATTTCGCTAACTATTCCACTGTGCAGGCTATGGCAGTAAATTGAAGAAAAATGACACATTTTTAAAATAATTGTTTAGACATATCTTTCCACTAATACATGCCTGAACTATCTAAACTAGGGAAATTGAGCATTACGAATTCAAGTATCTATGAAATGTAAATATTAAATATGCCATTTTAACTTTTTTCTATTTAATGAAATGATTTTATAAATGTGATTATCAGATTAATATGTTGGGACTTGAGGGTGTATGCATGGTAATATTAATTAGATGAAATATTGCATTGTATTTTAATATTGTGTAATATTGTGCAAGGTTCTATTGAACTATAACACACTACTTAAGAGAGAGAGAAAGCCACAAGAGATAATTCCACGAGAGACAATTGTTGAAGAGTGGGAAGCCCACTTACTGAGAAAGTGTCATGAGGACTATGAGTTAATAGTACAGCGTGAACTAAGCAAGGAGAGAAAGAGTGGATGCAAAAGACAATAAGAGTGGGTCATTCTCAACCCTGTTAAACAAGGAGACAACATGAAACAAAACAAAGATGTCTAAGAGAATATCTCAAAGAGACCAATGATGTGTCATATTGTCAGGAAGACAAGGTCTTTGAAAAGCTGGGAGGAGCTACAAAATATCATGAATAAAACCAGAGAATAGTGTCAGAAGAGATTACCATAAGGAACGTATATTTGCTAAAAGAGACCTTTGCATATTGAAGATTTGTCTGGAACAAGGAAACACTGAATAAAATCCTAAAGACAAATGGCCAAGGCGAGACAGCCAGAAGAGAAATCTTCTGTTGTCCACTTTTAGTTGTTACTGTTAGTGGCAGGGTCAGGTAGATTTAGGTTCTGACTGAGGACATTTTGAGTTTCTACAAGATGACAGACGAGCACCTTTAGTTTAATTTAGTTATGTAGAGAATCCCCTTCTAGCACTAGGGTGAGGTAGGCCTTTCTTATTATTATTTAAATAAAAGAACATTAGAATGTCTACCATGCATTTGACTCTTTGCTCCCACCCACCATAGCAGCCTCACATGCCCCAAAAATGTGCTGTGAAAAGGTTCCAAATAGATAAATACATTTGTTCATATGTATGTTTCATGATTCTGCTAATACTTTACAATTATGTTATGTTTACAATTCCACAGAGTACTTTGCAGCAGCACCAAGGAGGCAGCAGGTTGGTAAAATGAGGTACAGTAAAAGTGGGGTGAGGAGAGAGATTTGCTGGTCTTGAGCTAGGTTTATATGTAAACTATAAAATAAAAAATAATTTAAGCTCAACGTGCACTGTCTGCAGATGCATGGACATGGGTAGTAGTGATGGTGGTACAGTGCACAGGAAGGGACACAAGTACCAACTGAAACCTTCTTTATGGCAGGTCTGGAGATTAACAAAAATACCAGCAAAAAGATCTAGCAGAAACAATTTGGAAAATAACAAGTAGGATTTCCACCAGGACATGCTGGTTAAAAGAGGCTGGTTATAGCAGGGTTGAGAGATCTCACCTGGTTTTCTGTCATCAGTAAGTAGCTTAAGCTAGTGGAAATATGTTTTTAATAGGATTTAAGGTTACTACCTATAAACCCAATGTTAAGGAACGATACAAACCTTAAGCCCAATCTAAATAATGTATTTCCCTAATACAATGTCCATCACAAAATACACCACTATTTTGCAGGACCCACTTTAACGATAGCATTTTGGCACTCAGCCAAACAGGTGGCTGGAAGCGCAGGCGAGAACAGACAGCATACCGTCCGTGTTTCTCCAGCCACCCGAGGCCCTTCCCTGGGTGCACCCATCTTGATTGCGGGAGACAACAGGAAGCCCCTTCGTATGGCCTCCCCACACCCACATCCTCAACTTCTCCCCCAACCTCCAAGACACCCCACACCGTTCCCCCACGCCCCTTCCTTCCTCCCTACTTGCCTGCTGGATCCGCGCTATGAACTCACCTCCCGGCTCTCAAAACAACCCCTACCCCGCCGCCTACGGATGGCAACACAGAACTAGAAAATGGACCAAGTCCTTTTTTAGTTTGACTATGGCAGCAGCCATCTTCTTTTTTATTTTTCATTAGCGATTGTACTCGTGCAATATGTGCGGAGCCCATCTCCCATAAAAACAAATGTTAACATTCCCATCCCGGATGGAGTCCCAGGGAGTGAATAGCAATCACCCCCTTGTCAGGTGTGCCTACAAGACCTGTAACAGTCCTAAGCCCTCGCTGCGGCCTTCGCTTTGCTCAGGCATGTCTACACTCGGGCTGCAGGCCATTACCGGCCATGTATGCCCTCCGACCCGAGGGTGATAGCTATTTTATTCTGTGTGTATTATTCCAAACATACTGATCTTATATGGGCTCAAAATGTAGACTCGTCACTAGCAATTGGCTAGTGATAATTAAACCCTGGCAAGTAAGAAATGGTGTGCTGTGTCTATGTGTTGAATTGAGGTGGCTAGGGAATTTTATATGTCCGGCTAGTAGATTGCAACTTGAATTTAAAGGTGTGTTCATGGTGTAGGCCTGTATGCAGTGCCTGTTATGTAGCTGTGTTGTGCTGAATTGTTTTCCGAGGACGTTACTACTACTTGATAGTCCGAGTGCATCACTGCGTGTGTATAGTTCAGGTGTATTTTTCTGAATGCTTTATTGTTGATTATAGTGTGCTCATGGTTTGGCCGTGTGTGCAGTGCTTGTTACGTACAGCTACTGTGCTGAATTGTATTCTGTGCATGTTATTCCAAATGAATTCTTCCAAGTGTACAGTTTTGAGCATATTATTCCAAGTGTATAATTTGTTTGTGTGTTTTGCTGCTGTGGTCCATTCATCACAGACTTTGGGGTTTTCTTCCACTGCCGCATATTTCACCCCAGACCTGTGGTGTTTTCATTCTTTCATTTCGCACTTTGTTCTTTTGTTCAGTTGGTGCTTACTTCACATGCACAAAGATATCAATACATACATTTTTTTCTTAAAAGTGAATACCTTAAGTTTGGCGGATCCGATTGTAGAATGTTTGTGGCGTGCACCAGTTCTATGTAACATGTCACGTAATCTGTGACCACAACTTTACAAATATAAGACAGAAAAAAAAACATTATTAGAGCAATAACCTGAGCCCTGCTAAAATAAGGAATAGCGAGCCCATTATGAAGGCTATCCAGAGACAGCACCATTCAGGCCCTAATTGTTTCTCACAAGACACATTATTTCAAGTGATTAATCAGCACGCTGCATGTAATCTAACGCTGAGGCCTATGGCAGGCCACATGCTTAAAAACCTGAAAACGATCACTCGTGCAAGCACTACAACTAGACGTACATCTTCATTTGGGCGATCAACATTCCTTATGATGATTTTGGGATCCCTGCCTATAGATGTCAAATCCAAATGGTTTTGACTGCAGGGAATTCCAAGACTTGTAATTGGATCTAACAAAACCAAATAATCACTCAAAAATAAGGTTTTACATTGGGTTTGGAATAAAAGGGGTTGTTTATTGTTAGGAATGATATTGTTTAATTATTAAGATTTAATGATATTACTGCACATTCATTTTACAACATACATACTGGTGACATTGATCGACAGGGAATCGGTTCGAATGTACCTTTCAACCTTAATCAACTGACCTTATTTTCTCACAATGTGGTACAGAGCCCATCAATGATGGCAAGGCAATATGGGGCGCACAACCAGACCCTCTGCGGTAAAACCTGCACAATCACCAATAGTAAATGATTTGATAAAGCTTGAATGATATCGGCTGTGGGCTTGGAAGTAACTCCCATTAGAAAAAAACTTCTGTACGGTCCAACAAAAATAGTTTAGACCTCCTTTCTTGGACGATTGCTGGGCTAGCAAGTAGGCTAGGTGATCCAGGTGACCGAGAGTGGATTTCATTCATAAGGAATTTCGAAATGATTTGTCTTTAGCGAACATAAGCTCTGGGAGCCTTTTTTTTTTTTTTAACAAAGTTAATCCACTCATTTTTGTCCCAGAAGCGAAGGGTGCTTGTGGATGCCCCAGTGGGGGATTTATAATGTAACCGTTGGTTGATGTTATTCCAAGTACCCTATCGCTTTCATCCAGGCTCTAGGGGTTATTGGTACATTACGCAATGATATTTAGTTATCATTGCTAAATGTTTATCTAACACCAGATTTTAACTTAATAACCTTTACTCAGGGTGTTGCAACTGCATTGGGCGTTCAGGCCTTAGACAAGGGTTTCGTGGGGTAGCTGAATTTACAGATATATCTATTAATGGATGTGAATATTACCCAGGATGAGGATTAAGCCTGGGAGATTCTCCTACTTTTTATGAAAAGCCACCCCAGAAATGAAAGCATGCTATATCTCTTGCAAAATCCTCACACAAAGTGGACTTTTGGTCGTGCAATGGATGATTTAAAAGCAAATGCCCAGCCAAACCAACATATTACACGCAATCAAGAACTATTTGTATACACTATATTTTGTTAATTGTGAACTATTGGTGTATTGGCCAAGATTTTGGCATACTCTAGATAATGGAAAGTGATAAAGACCCACTTAATTTTATTTTGTTATGTGATAGGAATATGGATTCAACGGAACAAGCTAGCATACCTTCTACCATTATTAGCAACCGGGACGGGCGCCTCAGCTAATCAGATTTCTCAGATCACAGGTTGTCTCTCATGAACCAAGCATGCGCTGCTTGCATCCCACCCTCCCATCTTCCTCCAACCTTCTTGCTGGTCACCGCCTATGCCTACCCACATTTTCTCATGAACCAGTCTTCAGTTTCAGCTGTAAATCCCGGCCACCTTCCAGTTCCATGGTAGCCCTCTTTGGTGAGTATTTGTTTGAGAAAATGGATCTCAGCGAGCACTGGGGCCTGGAGGTAGGCCCCTTGCTTAATTCGGATATATAACTCGGACTGCGGGTCATTACCAATGCATAAAGCCTTCCAGGGGGTTAGTATTGCTATATTAACATTCCCCAATGGGTTAGGTACTGTCCTATATTTTATAGTGAAATGGTACCGCTCTAGGAAATATTAAGCACAACTAATTTGCATGCATTTTTTTTTTATTTAATTTCTTTTATTTTCCAATTAACAACATAAATACATACAACATACAAACATACGAACATTCAGCTGCCATTTTGGCTTTTCGGCGGATTCTGCCGTGGGGTCATCGTCTTAAAGTGTCCAACAGCTTATCTTCCCTGTCTGTGGCTGCTTCCGCTAGCTGCCTCCGTGTCCATACAACAGTGTCTATTCTTCCATCCCTTGTGTCTCCCTGTCCTGGGCGCTCTGGTATCCCCCAGCCTCTTCCGGATCCTCCTCGTCGGTTTCCTCTTCTTCTCGTCCAAATAGATTCTGCACTAGGGAGTTCCATGCCGCTATTTTCCCAGCCGTTTCCCCTTCCCCTCTTTGCACTGCTCTGATCCACACCGCAGTCTCCGCTAGTGTCCACTTTCGGAGGTCTGCCCACCATGCTTCTATGGTCGGGCCTCCTCTAGATTTCCAGGAC
This sequence comes from Ambystoma mexicanum, assembly GCF_040938575.1. Classification (NCBI taxonomy): domain Eukaryota; kingdom Metazoa; phylum Chordata; class Amphibia; order Caudata; family Ambystomatidae; genus Ambystoma; species Ambystoma mexicanum. Next base: position 1,296,261,451 of record NC_090922.1, on the reverse strand, counting down.
ATGGCTATCCTCCTTTTGGCTAATATGCATATCAAGTCTTTCATTTTTGCTAGATGCACTCTGTCCCTGCCTCCTCGAGGGAAGAGGCCCAGCAGGTACCATTCGGGGTGCTCCGTCTGTATCTGAAGGCCGCTTTTCGCTATTTTGGTCCTGATGCCTTCCCAGAACGTCTGTATCACCGGGCATATCCAAAACATGTGCACCATGTCTGCCTCCTCGGTCGAGCACCGTGGGCACCCGCTGGGGTCACCTCCGCGTATCACGTTCATCCTCTTAGGTGTGAGGTACGCCCTGTGCGTCACGTACAACTGGTTCTGTTTGAACCTTGCGTTCCTGGACACTGTTTTGGGGTATCTCAGCACCCTGTTCCATTCATGGTCGCTGAGTGGCCTATGGAGTTCTTCTTCCCAACTTTGTTTTATGTGTAGTTCTTGTTCTGTGTGAGGTCTCAGCATCTGCTCGTATAGTCTGGAGGTCGTGTGTGTCCCCTCAGAAATGTCATACCACATGTCCAACGCACCTGCCGGTTCTTCTAGGTCTTCCCATTCTGGCCATCTATCTTTAATTCTGAGGATTAGTCTATTATACAGGATGAATTGGCCCTCGTGTATTTCGTATTCTTCCCTCATCTCTTGGAAGTCTGCCCATCTCCCTTCTCTTCTCATGTCTCCGATTTGCGCTACCCCCTTGGCTTCCCATTGTGTTCGGAACGCAGCCAACAAGCTCATGTCTGTGCCCACCAGGCCCGCCAGGGGTATTTGCGCTGAGTAGGGGTCCTTCGTCCCCTGCAGCTTCCATGCTCTCCACCACAATCTCACTGCTAGATTTAGCATGTACGGTAAAGTCCTGAGCAGGGGTTTGTCCAGCCACAGTATTTCCCTCAGGTAATGTGTTTCCAGCGCGGGCTGGAAGTTGGTTTTGTCCATTGTTTCATCCTCCCCTAACCATTTGACCACAAATTGTAACTGCCCAGCCAGATAATACTTTTCAAAGTCCGGCAAACGAATGCCTCCTCCCTCGTAGTCTCTCTGTAGAGTGCTCATTGCAACCCTGTTTCTCCCCCCTGCCCATAGGTAGTTTCTTGCTATTGTGTTTAGGTTCGTGAAGAATGTCCTGGGAATGCTATATGGGATGTTGGTGAAAAAGTACAACAGGCGTGGAAGTACTACCATTTTCAAGAGGGCGGCCCTGCCTATCATCCCCAGTGGGAGTGTTCTCCAGAAGGCCATGCATTTTCATGTTGTGTCCAGGGCTGCTTGCGTGTTGTGTCGGTGAGTGTCTGCAATGTCATGGTGGACCTCTATCCCCAAATATTTGAAGGATTGTGGCGCCCATGTTAGGCCCACTTCTGGGAGTCCCTCCGGGGGGGGCCCGTCTCAGATCTGCCAGGGGGAAGATCCGGGACTTCTCTTTATTTATTGCTATGCCTAAGAGTCTGGTGTATGCTCCTATTGCTTCCAAGAGGCAGGGCAGGTTAGTGCGGGGGTTTTCTACGAACAATAACATATCGTCCGCGTACAGCGAGATTTGATGGAGCACCCCGTCCACCTCAATCCCTGTGTCTCCATATTCTGCTCTAAGGAAGACCGCCAGTGGCTCCAGGGCCAGGATATATAACATTGGCGATAGTGGGCACCCTTGTTTCGTTCCTCTATAGATCCTCCATTCCTTTGAAATATATCTCCCAGTCTTAACCCTGGCTCTGGGCTCACTATACAGTAGTCTGATCCACCTGAGGAACCCTTCGCCAATGCCGAAGTGGGCGAGGACCCTCACCATCCACCCCCAATTCACCGAATCGAATGCTTTGACAGCGTCAAGAGACACTATCGCACGTTCTCCCCGTCCCTGGTTCGTTCCATCTATCACGTGGTGTAGTCTACGGAGGTTCCATGATGTGTTCCACCCAGGAACGTAACCTGTTTGATCAGGGTGTATCAATGTGGGGATCACCTGCTTCAGACGGTTGGCTAGAGCCGCCGTTAGTATCTTAACGTCCTGGTTTATAAGGGAAATTGGCCTGTATGCCGTGCACCTTGTGGGCAGCTTCCCTGGCTTAAGGATCGGGACGATGGTTGACTCCGACATGCTAGCCGGTAATCGTGCACTTTCATATGCATCTAGGTATGTCTCCAGTAACCTTGGGGTGATAGTGTCTTTGAACTTTTTATAGAACTCTCCTGGGAGTCCGTCCGGGCCCGGGGACTTGCCTGTAGGAAGCTCTGCTATTATACCCGCTATCTCTTCCCCTCTGAGTGGGGCATCAAGCATTTGGGCCTGCTCTTCTGTTAACTTTGGCAACCTTATTTCTGCTAATGCATCGGTTATGTCCTCAGGGTCTACCTCCGGGTTGGGGGCATATAGTTCCTCGTAGAACTCCGCAAATAAATGATTGATGTGCTCTTGGCCCCTCACCTCCTCCCCTGTCTCGTCTTCTATCACCGTAATGGGTTCCCTCTTATTTTCTTGCCTAGTGAGCCAGGCCAGGAGCCTACTGGGTTTGTCCCCCTCTGCATGTAACCTTTGTAAATACCTCCCATAATTCAACCGTCCCTGCTTCTCCCAGAGTTCTATGCACCCCATTCTCAACTCCATCAGTTCCTCTGGCTCCTCCCCCGCTGCCTGCGCCCTCAGTTCCTCTATTCCTATCTGCTTTTCTAGGTCGTTGAGTTCTGCTATGGCCGCTCCCTTTAAACCGCCCATTTTACCGATCGCTGCCCCCCTTAATACCACCTTGAACGCATCCCAGAGTGTGGCATTACTCTCCACACTCCCTGTGTTGTGTTCAAAATAATCATCTATTGCCCCCTGTAGGTGTTCTTGGAATTCTCCCTCGTCCAGAGCTTCTGCCCGGAGTCGCCACGTAGGTATCGGGGCTCTCCCCTGTGTGTGCCCATGATGTCAGTATTGGAGCGTGGTCTGAGAGCGTTCGGGCTTTAATGCTAATTCCTGTGAATTCGTGTAGTGATTCAGTGCCCGTGAGTATGTAATCTATCCGTGTAAATGTTCCGTGGGGTGCACTGTAGTGTGTGTACCCTCTTCTCGCCCCGTGTACCTGTCTCCAGACGTCCGCCAGCTTCAGGTGCTCTAGTGCCCTCTGTAGTTCCTTGGCTGGTGGTGCTGGCCTCCTGAGCTTGTCATCCGATCGATCCAGGAGCGGGTTCAGGGCGCAGTTGAAATCCCCAGCCCAGATGAACATTGTGTCTCTGTACTGGGCTAGATTAGGTGTAAGTTTTCTGAAGTACTCTCTCGTGTCGTGATTTGGAGCATAGGTGTTCACTAAGCACACTTCCCTATTCTCCAGCATGCCATGCACTACCACCGTTCTTCCTTCTTGGTCGATCTCCTTTTTAATGAGTTGGAATGGCACTCCCGGGGCGATCCAAATCAGTACCCCTCTTGCATAGTTGGAATATGTGGCACTATACACTTGCCCTCCCCATTTTTGATCGATCTTAGACTGCTTTTCTCTTGTCATGTGCGTTTCTTGGAGCATTGCTATCTTGACCTTCATTTTGTTCAGCCAGGCGTAAACTCGCAATCTCTTGATGTACGCGTTAAGGCCTCTCACGTTCCATGTTGCTATCATTAACTCATCCCGGCTCATGGGTGTTTGCAGTCCTGGCCTCGTCGTCCCATGGCCCTGTTTGTTTGCCCATTTCCCTGCTTCCATGTTCACTGCTGCTGACCGGGATCACCCGCGTGGGGCTCGCTCTCTTCTCCTCTTGTAGGCCCCGTCTCCTGGGTCCTTGTTGTGGTTCGCTCCAGTCACTGTGTGCTGGTGTCTCCCCATCATAGTCTTTAACCATTCCTTCAACGCCAATGCCGTCTTCCGATTCTTCCTGTCTATCGATAACCTGAACTGTAACTAAAAAACAACAACAAACGCCCAGCCACCCTCCCCCTGCTCGGGCCTCGCCGCTTCTCTTGCCTTGCTCCTCTGGATGAGGCCGGCTTGCTGCAGCGTAATGCCTTAAAACTGGCATCTGAACTCTCGTTCGCACTTCTTGGGGGTGCGTCGTACTAGGCTAGTGCGGTTTGTTAGGGTTGGTTGCTCCCTTCATATTTATTGTCCTGTTCCTAACTTCTCATTTGTTTGATACTCTGCACCCTTGATTCTAATTATCTGCGGATTTCTCGCCCGGGCTGGGCTCTGCCTCTGTTAACGTTTCGCTGCTCCAGTTGGGGGATTCCTTGGGCATCCATCCACGTATTTGCCTCTTCCGTGGACTCGAAGAAGTGTGTCTTCCCCTTGTGTATCGCCTTCAATTTAGCCGGAAACAGGAGCATGTATCGTATCTCTGCTTTTCTGAGGCGTTCCTTTGTGGGGCCGAACTGTGCCCTTTGTTTTTGGACTGTCATTGTGTAGTCCGGATATATGGTAATCTTGGATGAATTTCTGATAATCTCTCCTCCCCCCCTCGAGAACGCCAGTATCTTTTCTCTATCCTTAAAGTTCAGAATTTTGGCGATCATGGCTCTGGGAGCGGCCCCCGGCTGGGGTCTTCGCATCAGTGCTCTGTGTGCCCGTTCCACCACAAAGCCTTGGGACAGGGTTCCAGCTCCGACCTCCTGTAGGAGCATATTCTCGATATATTCCGTGGGGTTGTTCCCTTCCTCCCCTTCCGGAACCCCGATTATGCGGATATTATTTCTCCTTGCCCTCCCTTCTGCGTCTTCTGCTCTCCTTTCCAAGATCTTGACTCTCTGGAGCACCTCCGTCAACTGGGTCCTCGTGGTGGCGGGGTCCGCTGTGTTCTGCTGTACCTGCTGCTCCGCTGTTGTCACTCTGTCCGCCAGGTTTCTCGCGTCCTGGCGAAGGAGGCCTACGTCCACCATGACTGTGTCCAATTTTTGTTCCAGAGATGCCTTCAGGGCCCCTATGGCCGTATCCATTTTCTTCTCAAGCGTCGCCTGTAGGGTGGCGATTGCCTCTAGGATTTGCCCATCTTTCCCTGGTGGGTGTGGGGTGTTGGCCTCCACCAATGCTGTTTCCGATGAATTAGGCTGCCTATTGTCTGGTGCTTTGGCAAAGTGATCCATGCTGACTTGTTTCGTTTCCCCTCCACCTTCTTGTTGGGCATACTCGCCGTGCGGGCCTTGGGTACTGCACTGCACTGCTTCTTGTCCGCTATCTGTGGCTTGTACACCGAGTCCGTGTGGGGTCCGGTTCTAGTTGGATGGGGGCTGCCCGTTGTGCTATTCTCCTCCCGCCAGGGGTTCCCTGTGTTGTCGGGTGTTTCCACACGCCTCCCCGGGTGCCGTGCGGGCCTGCAGGCGCTCTCCTCACCTGCTAGCTGTTGGATCTCTCCGGTGCCCTGAGGTGGTCCAGCGGTGGTCCAGCGGAGAGCCGTCTCACCCCTCTGCTCTCTCCTGGGTCCCCAGTTCTCGTGCTAGTGAGGCCGGCAGGGGCTGGAGGAGACGCTGTCCTTGGCACGGATCTTCCTCGGCTTGCGGAGCTTGTTGCGTTCCCTCGGCGCCGCCTTCCCGCGACCACGACCGCGTCCTGTCGCCGCTGCTCTCCTCTCACCAGGCGCTCGCTGTTGCCGTTCCGCTGCCTGGGGGGCGTATCCTGCTCTCCTCAGCCACCCTGCCGCGGCCCCTCTTCCTTCCTTCCCGGGTTCGCAGCTCCGAACTACAGCCTTTCGTAGTCTCCCGCTCTGGGTCTCTGGGCCGTTGGCTGTGTGTTAGCGGGCCGCCATCTTGCTTTCGATGCTCCGCGTGTTTGCTGCCGTTTTTCGCCTCGTTCCCCAGTCCGGATCTCCCCAGGGCTTGGATCGGGTGGTCGGTGGATCTTCCTACACCCGTCGGTAAACTTTCCAGCCGAGTAAGTTAGTTTTAAAGCGGATTAAATCAGGATCGTTCGGGAGCTTCCCTTTCGTGCTCCTCACCGCATGGCCGCCTAGCCACGCCCTAACTAATTTGCATGCATGTTCGCCTTTTTATGACAATATGATCGTGAATATTCACTCTTTTGTTACTCGTGTATGTCCTTCTTCATAAGCCAAGACACCAAATAGGCGCATGTTCATATGATGCAAAATGCTGCTTTGCCAAAACAGAACGTTTAGTCAAGATCAAAATCTCTATAGAGAATGTAAAAGTTTCTGTTAACAACGCACAGAAAGGTTTTAAGATGTCACTTCAAAGGAAAAAGGAGAAAACGTGCAGTCATTTTGTGGAATGCCAGAGTTTTCTAGAGAATTGTTAGGGAAAGATGTGCTCCAGATCCCTAATGTATAAAATTCATGAGGTACATTGGCATAATCACTATTCGGACTGGTATGCCCAAATCTAACAATCATTCATCAATAGTTGACGCTATGTTGGGCCAGGAGTGCAGATTTCCATGGCTATTTCATCTACTGAGTTACTTACAGTTATTAAGAAACAAAAAGGGGGCAAGGAACCAGGCCAGACCAAACAGTGGTTGGTTTATTTTTTGGAGACCGGGAGATATGATCCCTGAATTAACCAAATTATTTAATACCATGATGATCTTTAGAAACGTCCTTCTAAGTTGTCTAAAGGCAGTGATAGTGCCAGCCCATCTCAGGTAGAAAATAGACCAATCCCTCTCCTTGATAGTTTCAGGAATATATTATGTAAAGTTTTGGTAGGCAAATTAGAAAATTGGGCTACAATGAGTTATGCTGTCACTAATCTCCAAGCAGGTTTTAGTGGTGGGCTAAGTACCATAGATTATATTTTATTCGTCTTTAGTTTATTTTTGTAGTGTCAAAGAAACAAACACCCTATTTTGTTTTTGTTAACCTCAGGACTGCCTTCAACGGTGTCCCCTGTTCCCTACCAAGAAGATGCTACAAGATCTGGACATTCTGGTAGGCCTTCTAGATGCCCTCTGCCATCATTATACTAATAATCTAGCTTCTGTAAGAGTTGGTCCAGGGAATGTATGCACTGGGTGTTTCCCGGTGGAAAATGGCATAATGGCTCCCCTGGTGATTTTGTTATTCATTAACCTTCTAGTCCGTAAAGCAGGAGCCCCAGTTCTTGATAGGTGCAAGACTGGCATTCTTTTAATTTCATATGACACTAGTGTATTAGGGATCCTCTAAGAGCTCATACAGCGAGTTCCCTTGTGTCCATGTTGTTATGTGTACAGCGTGTCCCCCCTTGTTCCCTTCATTGCTCGGTCACTGGGGCTGGGTACAGCATCCCGTGATCCCTTATCCCTACCTTGGGGGTGTCCCTACCCGTCCCCCATCATTCCCGGAATTGGCAAGTGCACCCTCTGCCTGGCGCTGAATCAGTACCTTCATTACTTCTGCCCTTCGATCGATCTTTCGATCAACACCTTCTTCCTTATAATTTTTTACTCCGTTTCTTGGGTATGCATAGCAGTGTTACCTTGTCCATGTCCCTGTCCTCGTATCCATCCAATATGGATCCAAGTATTATGCATTTCCCTTGCAGCAATTACAGTTCTTGATGAAGGCAACAAGCATCACAACGAGCACAGGGACAGTTATTTGCATACTGTAGCACCTCATAGTGGGTAATCTGCAGCCACTTGGCATGTGCGGCTGCTTGTACCCCGGGAAGTAGTAAGGATGTAAAAAAGACTGATTCTTTGTTGAAAAGTCTTATGTTCTGTGGGATCAGATCCAAACTCTGTGATGATTCTGCCGAGATGTAGTTACTACTCCTTTTTATTCATGCAATTTGCCTATGTTTGTCTTTCACCTCTTTCCACTCGCTTTCCCTCTTCTTCTGTCGCAGTGTAGAGAGATAGTTGAACAATAATAAATCCGCCTGGGGTACAACCAATGCAGGGTTGTGGAGGGTCACAAGTGCACAGATCTCTCCCCAATCTGGAGGCAGCTGGGCATAAGCTCTGGATCCACATGCCCACCAGTAATCCATCACTGCTGCCATCCTATTCTGCAATGCCGGGATGCGCATCATCTTCCTCCAGCTGTTCAGGAGAGCAGTTTCCGTGCTTCTGGCTGCTCTGAAGCCGGACTGATGGTCATGGAGAAAACCAACAGAGTCAGTTTGAAGATTAAGCTGGGAGAGGGCCAGCTTTTCCAGGAGTTTGCCCAAGAAAGGAGTGATAGAGATCGGGCGATAGTTAGCTGGGCAGGAGGGGTCGGCAGTGGGTTTCTTCAGAAGAGGGTGCACAAGAGAGTGCTTCGGAGGGGAGGGGAAGGCTCCAGTCGGCCAGGGCAGGGGCGGGAGTGTCAATATGGTCCTTAATGGGTTTGAATGAACAGGGAAGAACCTGTTTTGACAAGACTTTCATAGATCCGACTTGTCTGGAAATCTTGTCAGGGGAGAACAGAGGAAAGGAAGAGTAAGAGGGAGGAGAGGTGGCTGCAGGGGGGCCGGAGGTAGCGCAGAGAGAGGAGGGAAGAGGAGGACAGCATCAGAGGGTGCACAGGATGTCCTGGGTTTTAGAGATGAAATGAGAGGCCAGAGCCGTGCAGAGGGCCTGGGAGCAGACAGGAGAGATAGAGAATGCAGCAGGATTGTCCAGCTCCTTGCAGATTTTAAAGTGTTTGGACGAGTTGTTAGATGCTGCAGAGAGGCAGGCTTGGATGTGAGCTCTCTTCTTTGTGTGGACAGAGAGCCGGTACTACTTTTGAAGCAGGCGGCAGGCCAGTTTGTCAGGGGATGCCCAAGATGCCTGCCATTTCCTCTTAGCCACCCTACACTTGCGTTTAAGGGTGACTAGGTCAGAGCCTTGCACTGGAGGGTATTAGGAACTCCATGAAGTTTTGGTCTAAATTGCCACTGTCAGTGATGGGGAGGGCAGCACATGTTGAAGATGGTGGTATTGCCTAGACTATTGCATTATTTTGTGTACGTCCCATTCTTCATACATAGACACTTTTTTAGGAAACTGGAGAGTATGACCAGGAGCTTCCTGTGGCAGAACGGGCGTAGAGGAATAGCGTTGGCGTCACTATATAGACTGCACGTGGAAGGAGTTATTAGAGTCCCGCACTTTGAATTATATTATGTAGCTGGGCAGAGTTGTGCTATTTAAAAGAGTTATTGTGGATTGAGAAACCTAGGAGTCCCTGTGGGTCACATTTAGTGTCTTTGGGGGTAAACGTGTGGGATAGAGCCATGGCAATGATGGGACTCACAAACCCAATATCGGTACAAACTCCCTTGACTTCAATGATGTCCACTAAGCCACAGGCAAGCAAGGATATACAGCGATATTGGGAAAGCTGTGGGGTGGCCACCATAGGGGATTTGTTGCAGGACACAGTTTTCGTACCCTTCACAGAGCTGGCAAGGCAGACCGGTATAAATACAGGTCAATACTTGCTACATGGCACCATTAAGAGAAAGATAACACTCTGATGGCCAGCATATAGCGAACTGATGGAGAAACACTTGATAGTGGTTGTAATGCTACGGAAGCTGGAATGTTGCACATGTTTTGGGCGTGCCCAGTGGTGGGACTTTACTGGTGGGAGGTGGCAGATAGATTACGGAGAGGGCGAGTAGAACTGGATGTGCTTTCTCCAGGTTCATGTTTGCTGGGCTGTTTTCCACACCCCAAGAGCCGCGTTCATGATGCCAAGTTAAAAGACCTGTCATGTATTCTGGCTAAACGTAGGATAGCTATGGCGTGGAAATCGGCCAAAGTCCCTGGCATAGAGGAGTGGTGGAGGGACCTGCACAGGTGGGGAGGGGCGGAAACTGCAGCATGGAAAGCTGCAGCACTGCGAGACCATGAAGATGCCTCCAGAGGAATTAGAGAATGGGGAGGCTTACTACTAAGTATGTTTGCCAAGGCGCCCACTGAAGAGGTTGGAAAGGATGGACCTGAGTGAGAGTGCATGTGGAGTTCACCTAACGGAACGTAAAAGGAGTTAGTATGAATGGAATGCAGGCCAACCGGAGGGTGGGAGATGGGATGGTGCGGGAGGACTTGGGTGGGGGTGGCGGGGTGTCGTTATGACATGTTACGGAGAAGAGACCAATTGATATGTCATATGATTAAGGAGTGTTATGTTTTTTTGTGTGTGTTTTTTTGGGAAAATAATAAAACAAATAAAACATTTTCCAAAAAGTTGCCAGCCTTGAAAGACTTTGGGGAGTGGTACAAATCAGGGGTACGCCCTGCGGAGGTGTCGAAGGAGCCTTCAAGGGGGCAGAGGAGGAAGGAGGAGAGGGCGAGGTAGCGGTGGGAGGCAAGGAAGCCATAGAGGAGAGAGAGGGACAGCAGGAGAAGGAAGGAAGTTGATGAGGCGTGGGAAGAGTCTATCAAAGAGGAGAAGGTTGGCCTGGTGGACTTAGACCAGGACGGTGCCATTCAGGTAGACATTAATGATTACCTTAGAGGAGTGGAAGGGGTGTAGGAGGGGCTCCCACCGGGTGCCACCAGTACTGGGTGAAGAAGAGAAAGGAGAGTCCAAAAGTCTGGGGAAGGAACGACAAAGAGGATGTTGGTGAGGGTCTGTTTTGAGGATGCGCTGATGTAGGTGTCAGCGATAGGAAGACCAGGGTTAGAGACAAGGATATCCTTTTTGAACTTCTTCCTACCAGACTTGTGATATGATATGATTGGTTATTTATAATGCACTTAATACCCAGAGGTTTCTAAGCGCGGACCTGGGGATCGAACCTGTGTTGCTCCGTGTCGTCGCACTTCTAAGGCGAGCACATTGCTGCTGAGCTATCCTCCTGAGACTTAGTGAGAAGGGTAGGATAGTCAATGGAGAGACATTAGAAAAAATAGGAGAAACAGAGAGCACCATAGGTGATAAGGAGAAGGGTGTAGACGAGGGGGGGGGGGTGGGAATGAGAAAGTAGCAGAGGGGGGGATTTAAGGGGGGAGACAAGAACAGCAGGGCAGGGAAGCACAAGGTAGTCACTGGTCACATGCAAAGCCAAAACACAATACAGCCACAGGGCACATCTAAATTCAAATTGTTGGCAGAAGGTGAAACCACAGCTACATTCAAATTGGTAGCAGAAGGTGAAAACACAGCACAGTACGAGGCAATAAGAGTGGGAGTCCACGTGAGATGGAGTGAGATTGGGGAGTCAGAGGTGTAAGGGTATGTTGAGGTGGAGGTGACTAACCCATTATTAATGAAGTGAGAGTGTCACGGTAGTTCAAGTTCCGCTGAGTAGTGTGGGAGCGCCATCATCAATACACTTGTGAGGGGTGCAGGAAGTCCTCACGCAGCGAACCGGCAGTGGCCAGGGAGCAGACAGGAAGCAGGCAGAGCATTAGGAAGTGGCCGTTTGGAGAAGGGGGCTGGCTAAAGCTTTCCAGTCCACGGTAGGTCAATGATACTTCCCCAGCAGCCAATGGGAATGCAGGTAGAAAGGTATGTGAGCAATCGGCAGGCCTTCAGAGCTCAGCAAAAACAGCAGCCATGTTGGAAATGCTGTGCCAAAATTAGAAGAGGCACAAAGGATTTCAGCCTACTAGAACACAGGCCCAGTTGTTGCCCACAGGAAGAATGCTGAAAAGCAGTGCAGCGAAAGATGCACAGAAAATAAAAAGTTTCGATTTCCGAGCACAATAACATTTCTTTGCTTGAATTTTCTTTTTACTTTGATTTCTTTGATTTTCTTCTAAAAATCGGGTGCTCAATTCCTAAAGACTCCGGAGAGCCTCCTACCTCAGGTAAGTGCCCCCTGTTCAGTAGCGCTGCATATAACTGTGAGAAAAGCCCCTTGTTCCCCGGTGTGTGTCGAGAACCTGCTCAAGAGGGATTAGTGGTCACTGTAGTTGCTCAGCACGCCCCGAAGTTTCAAGTACTGCAGTGGTGGGTTGTCCGTCATGTGTAGAGCTTGTTCCAAATCTCCCCTTGTTAGCAGTGTTCCTTTGCACCACATTTGCCCAGCTCTGATCAGACCAGCCTCATGCAGTGTCTGGAAGTGGTTGGAGTCAGCTAAAAGGTCCCTTATTGGCGGGGCCCATATACAGCTAAACGGGGAGGGCCATGATGTCACTCCTACTGTGTCCCCACCTTTTCTGCCACAATGACAAGAAAACAGGCAGCACAGGGGGTGTTCGGATTCTACGGGGGAGTTTGTGGTGTGGGACCCACAGCCATTCCCCCACTGTGACCAGTGTAAAGAGCCCATTTTCTAATGTCACCCATTGTTTTTCACAATTTTCCTGCACGTGGTCTAGGAGTATTCATAGCTGGGATGCTCTGTAGTATTCGTGTAGGTCTCGGTAACCTTGCCCGTCCCTGTCTTTCGGGAGAATTAATGTTTTGTATGCAATTCTAGTCCTCTGATCTGCCCATATAAACGTGAGGAGTTCTTTCCGCATTTCTAGGTGAAAGGTGGCCTGAATCGCTATCGGCAAGGATTGAAACAGAAACATCAATCTCGGTAGGACATTCATCTTTATTGTTGTAAACCTGGCTAACCAAGATAGGGCATGCTTCGCCTATCTCTTATTGTCTTGCACAATGGCGGCCCATAAAGGCGGGCAATTTGCCCTATACAGGGCACCACACTGTCTTGTGAGTGTCACCCCTAGGTATGTAATGTATTCCTCTTGTATTTGGATGCTGTGCTGTGCTATTATTTGCGAGGCACAGTTGCTGTCTATTTTTAATGGCATGGCTGTGGTTTTGTGTAGGTTGATGCGGAACCCTGAATGAGTGCCATACTCTGCTATGGCTTCTAGAAGGGATGGGACAGCGGATTCTGGATGTGTGAAGTAAGCCAGGATGACTGTCTGCGAACAACAAAAGCGTGTAATCCTTCCCACGTCGCACTAGCTCATGTATGTTGGCACTCTGGTGGATCGATTGCGCCAGTGGTTCTACGCCCACCACATAAAGCAAGCGCCATAGTGGGCATCCCTAGAACATCCCCATGCTTTATTGAAAGCTGTCCGAGGCTATCCCATTGACTACTTGGCCGTTGAGTTTTTATACAGCGCTAGGGCCCCTGTTGACCAATGCTTGCTCAGGCCTAATTTGACAAGGACTGCACGTAGAACGGGCCACTCCACCCTATCACAAGCCTTTTCGGCATCGATTGATATCAGAGTCGGGTCTACGTCGTCTGCATTCAGGACAGCAATGAGATCCAGGGTCTTACGGATGTTGTCCGAGCCCTGCCGCCCCGCTACATACCCACCTTGGTCATTGTGTACCAATTTGGGAATGACATTTCTCAACTGGGCTGATAGAACACTTACATATATTTTTGAATCTACGTTTATGAGCGATATCGGGCGGTATGAGCCGCAGTCTCTCTTGTCTCTTCACTCTTTAGGCAAAACTATAATCCTAGACTGAGTGAACGACGGTGGTGCCTGGCCTGTCTGCATTATGTTGTTAAAAAGCTTTGTGGGAAAGGGGGCAAGGGTCGGCCTGGGTAAAGCCATCCTGCCCTGGTGCTGAGCCTGCTTTGAGCTTTGAAATTGATTTTTAGGACCTCAATCCTATCGACAGGGATGTTAAGTGATTCGCTCTCTTCTGCCGTGAGTGTCATTGGCACCAGCCCAGCTCAGTGAGCTATTGCTTGTTACAGCCAGCATCCTCACGCCTCTCCGTCACGTACAACACTGCATAGAACTGTGGAAAGAACTGGGTTATTTCTACCAGGCTGATTAGGGCTTCCCCTGTTATGCTCATTACTTTGTTCACACTCTGTCTGCCCTTTGTGCTCTCAGTCTAGATGCCAGCATAGTGTATGCATTGTCGCCTTTCACAAAGTACTGTTGCTTCAGGTAGCGAAGCTGGGTTAGGGCCTTTTCTTTTCACAATTCATTCAACTCTTTTCTGTGCTCCCATATCTCTGCCACTTTATTTGCAGACGGATCTGCCCTCCTATTGAGGGCTGCCTCCTTGGCTCTGATGTCTTTCTTCGGGACTGCTTCCCTAAGTGTACAAGTTATTTTTTTCACTGAGCCCTTCGCGTTCAACGCCCCTCGGGTGGTCACTTTAGCCTCCTTTAAAGTCTCACACTTTGTTGTTGTTCTTGAAATATACCCCAATTTCCTTGCAGAGCTGCTCCCTAAACTGGGAGTCTTTGTAAAGGTATCATTACATACCCATCAGTATCCTGTTGCGGTGCTTGGCTCTAGTTCGGGAGTAAGTGCTGTCATGTCATGGTCTGACCTCCAAACAATTATGATCTTTGTATCTACTATTCTGTACTCTTGCGGTGCTTCTATCATCATGTAGTTGATACGAGAGTAACTCTGGTGGGGCGGGGAGTAGAAAGTATAAGCTTTTGTGGTGGGGTTTGTTGCTCTCTATTTATCTATCATATATGCCTCGCCTCGCGTAAATGTTCTGAGAGGTTGCCTCTACTAGGGATTTGTGGCGGTACCACACTGCTTCTTTGTGAACTCCAATCTAATGTGGGGTCTATTATCATGTTAGGATCCCCCCGCAGATGAAGACTCCTTCCCCCAATGACTCCAGAAACTCAAGCACAGATTTGCAAAAGGAAGGTTGCTGCTGGTTGGGTGCGTATATGTAGCAGAGTGTCACCGCTGTGTGCCCAATTGTCCCCTTCACTGCCAAATATCTTCCTTTCAAGTGCCTATATGTGTTGGTCTCTGTTAGGCCCACTGAAGCTTTGTATAATATGTCCATCCCTGCTTTTCTAGCAGTGCTTGATGCCCATATAGCGCCCTCCCATGTGTTTTCCTTTAAGCGCGTATTCCTCCGCCTTTCTGTACTTAGTTTCCTGTATGCATAAAATATCTAATCTTGATAGTTTGAACTCCCTTAAGAGTGCGGTACGTTTCTGCAGGGAGTTGAGCTCTTTTACATTTAGCGCCCCACACCTCAATATGCCGTTAACCAGCATCCCACTGTGTGCAGTGTTCGCATGCCACCTTTGATGCCGAAGCTATACAACGTGGTGTGCTATCAAGGTTTGACATTGTTGTACAACTGGGTGTGTCGCGACCTTACGCTTCTCTGTCATTGGAATTACTGTGCTCGGTACCATTCAACTACCGTTCCCTCCACTCCCTCGCCCCCCAGAATTTTCCACCAACGAAAACCAATGAAACAACCATTTCTCAAGTGATAGAGACGCCCTGTGGAAGACCTCCTTTCCTGGCCGTGCCATTAAACTCAACAACTGAACTGCAATTTATTTGGCAATATCCTGCACCAGGGTGGTTTAATCCTGACATGCCTCCAAGCTCAGGTTTCACTGGTCTGTGGCCTCTGACTTGCACCCTGGGATTTCTCCAGTCAATTATCAACCTTCGTGGACTTGCGGTTGCATGTCCCTTTGGTGTGATACATGATTTCAGCCAAACTAATCCTCATGGAGTTTTAAATCTGCAATATTCCCTTGATCCTCCTGCTCGGCCACATCACAGTTGGGGCCCATGGCCTGCTTCCTTTGGTTCCTGTGTGTTTCTGATCTCGGCGAGTGCCGATCCTGTGTCCTCTGCCTGCAATCGCTGAAGAACGTTAGATGCTTCGTCACCCGTTGTCACCCTGTAGTCTTCTCCAAGATTTTCAAAGTTAAGCGAGAAAGGGAACCCTCACTGGTATCTGATGCCCTGATCTTGCAGCAATGTCGACAGCTGTCTGCAGTCCCGCCTCTTCAATAGAGTTGTTGTGGACAGGTCTTGAAATATATGGATGCTCGGCCAAAGTCGATCTTGTCTCGTGCCCTTGCCTGTAGCACAATTTCAACCTTCTGCTTGTAATGGTGGCATTTTGCTATAACCGACCATGCACCGCTTGGGCGTCCTCCTCCTCTATGGATCCTGTTAAATTCATTACACTTGTTGGCGGTTGTTCAAAGAGGGGATTTGTGAGAGCTTTGCCCTGCCGTTCCAGCAATTGCAGTGTCTCCCCTGACACTTCCTTCAAGCCCATGATCCGTATGTTGGAGCGCCTTTCTCTGTTTTCGAGGTCGTCAACTTTTGCTGCCAAACCTGCTTCCCTTTGTTAGAGGTGGAGAAAGTGGCTTTTCAATTTCATTTCCATTAATACTGCGGATTGCAGGTTGTTTTCTAATGCTTCCAGTTTGTCTTCCAATTTTTACATTCATGTCTGGATGTCTGTTATAGTTGCCGAAATGCTGCTCTTCATCGACCTGATTTCGTCTAGCAAGAGGCTTATATCTGCTTTTGTCGAGGCCTCGTGAACTTCTACTGGTATGGCTGGTGCGCTTGCCGAGGTTGACTCTCCATTGTGACTAGAGCCGACGGTATAACTGCAGGGCTCCTTTTGTGCTGGGGTCCAGCGTGGCTACTGCTGCGGCAGGGGAAGCTGTGCAGTGGGGGGTTGCTGATTTGCTGTTTTACAGCTCTTTTGTGGGCTTCCTCCTGTACTGTGGCCTGCTCTGCTTTTAGACGTGTGGTGTAGAGATCCTCTACTTCTTCTGGAGATGTATGCCCTTTGGTGCTGTCCTGTGGTGGCTGTTTGTGCAGGCGCTGCACACTTCCCCTTAACCTTCCTGACTTTCAACAAGCTTCAGCACTTATTGCACTCAAGAGACTTCTATGGTGCTGTACTCCACTGTAGCCCTTCCCACTATTTCTGCATGGCTCTAATGGTATGAGTGAGTGTGTCTCTTGCTGTGCCTTGCGCACGGGGCGCCTTTACTCTGGGCAGCTGAGTCTGCTCAATTAATCTGGGCACACAAGGCCATTGGCTGTGCTCCCCTCAGCAACCTGCTGCTTGCTCATGCCCCATGCAGTGTTGGTGTAGCCCTGTAGCGTGGACGTGGCTCTGTTGAGGCTGGCGCTCCTCAGTCAGACATAGATATGGAGGGTGCCTAATTCCTAATAAGGGTATCAAGGAAGATGGCAGCTTTGATCACTGTGCCTCCATGGCATTCACCTGCGCTGTGATAGACTGCATGTGTGGTTAGGCTTAGCTAGGGTTGGTGGCTGCACTTTGATTTCTGCATCGAAGAGCTTCCTGACTTGCTTCATATCTACTTGTCCAGCCACTGCTCCCTCCTGCCAGCTCTGCCTCCCTTCCTGATGCGCTCACATTATTGTGGGATCGCGATTAAATTGCATGTGCTATTTACCACTCTACAATCCTAAAATGAAAAGTCGGCAGCAAGTTATACCCTGCCCTCAAGCTTCCCACAAAGCTTGTATCATGTTAACAAAAAATAGCGTGGTTCGGGCGGATATCTTGCGCTCACACCATACACTTATGCTTAAGTGACAAAAAATTATTATTGTTTTACAAGTCCAACATCCTTATTTATAGATTCATTCGAAGTCTTATCCAAAAAAGTCCATTGGCATATTGTTTCTCAAAATTGAGTGGTTTTAATTCTTCATGCAAAAACACAGCCTTGGCTGTGTAAAGCAATACATTATTGTAAAACAATAATAATAATTTTTTGTCACTTAAGCATAAGTGTATGGTGTGAGCGCAAGATATCCGCCCGAACCACGCAATTTTTTGTCCCTTCCTGATGCCTCCAGCATAGTCGTGCCCTGCACGCTTCTCCTTAATGGGCCACAACACTAGGCATTTGGCGCGGAGACCGCCACCTTGGGGGTGCAATCTGTTACGCTTTAGCAGGTGTGGCTGTCCCTCGCCTGCCCAGGACGTCTCAGCATACTTTTGGAGCCTCTGCGGGTGCGCGCCATCTTTCCTGAGCCTTCCCTTGCAGGATACTCTCGCCCGCCTCTTTCCCACTCTTCGCGGGGGGCTGGGTGGCTCTGCCTCTCAAGCGGTGCGCCTCCTTACAGCATATATATTCACTTGTTGTGGCACCAGCCAATACACTGCGGTCAGGCCCCTGCAAAGGTTGAATGCTCCTGGAAAGAGCTCTGCCGTCTCCACTCGCGGGGGGATCTCACAGTTGTCTACTCCTTGGGGAGGAGCCGCGTGTCCATCAGCGCCACTGCTCATATTCGCTCCACAGGTGCTTCAGCCACAACCCAGTGGCATTTTGAAGGTAGTCTGCTAACTTCAATGGCTACCGTTCACAATTCCGCCACGGCAGACACAGGAGGCAAATGGTCAGGCTGCCATTACGCCTGCGCCCGCTATTGGTCCCTACTCCTTTTAATAACCCTACATCATAGGGCCCTTTCATCCATAGTCTTTCTGGAACCTTTTTTTCAATCTTTGTCTTTCTGCCTGCTTCCCTTCTTTACTAGTTGTGTGAGTATTGGCACAAGCTTTCCCACTACTCTTACTGGGCAGGGTATTTGTAGCTGAATACCATCTTTCCTCATCATCCCCATCGGAGAACAGTTGTTCATCCGTTACTCCTGTAATTGCCAGTGTTGGGTCAATACATAGCACTGTATGCCCTTCCATAGTGTCATAATCCGTTCCGCATAGGATTACCATGTTTTTACGGATTACTACCTCTTCAAGCTGTAGCACTACTGTCCCTTATATCCCAGGGACCCACCCTAACAATATCTCGACCCAGTGTTCCAGATAAGATTTTCAAGTGGGAGTACTGAACTCCCTATTTTTTTAAAGTTGGGAGTAAAGTGATTTTTTGGGGCATACAAACATAAGTCCAATTCCCAATGGGAGTATTTTATAAGTGAGTAAAAATATGTTGTAACTGAAAAACAGAAATGTTTTTGTAATATGCATTCCTTTGCACCAAACACATTAAAAGATACATGTGTATTTCTTCCGAATAGACAGTAAGATTAGTCATTTCTTTCCGTGGTACTATGTGTACTACTGGTCCAAACATATCCATGGAGCTGTGTCTATTTCCTATTTTATGTCAGGAGTATTTTTACTCTCTATTTTTATTTTTGGGGAATATTTGGCTATTTTTAGGGAGTAAATGTGGCCGATACACCCCTTATCTGTAGGGCTGCCTGCAGTTACATCCATGTAGATAAAAATCAAAAGAAGCGTTCTGGTTTCTGTCAAGTAACCTGACCTGACCTTTGCACTGCCCTCTGCTATAAAAACTTGTGCGTAAATGCACACAGGAAAATAATAAATCTGGCGTATTTACAAGATTTTCATGCATAAAAAGGCCTGGTATGAACCTTATCTGGAAGCCTGTCTCGACCCCAAACAAAAACATGCTGGGGCACATGGGTTGGCCTTGTAGTGTGCTTTGGGCATGCGCTGCTAAAAGGAGAGCAGCCACTCGTGTATATTAGATGCCTGGCGTCGAGCACACCATCCCCTTTTCTGTGAATGATATTGTGGCATTCAGTTTGCTCAATAGGTCTCTCCCTAGCATGTTAATGGGAGTGCCCTTGGAATACAACAGGAGTGCTATGATGTGCTGCATCCCTATTGTTAGTAGTAAATCTTTTGTTACTGGAACCCACACTACTGTCCCAGAAAAGCCCTGCGTGTACATTACTTTATTTGATAGCGGGATTATTTGGTGGCTCCTGTATCTATGAGGAATGAGAACTCTCTTGGTCCTATTTTCACTGCTACCTCAGGTTCCTCTTCGAGGCTGTGAGTTACTGCTAGGACTGGACACACTCGAACTCTCTGCGGGCCCCCCTATTGTTGAAGGTTACACTGCAGGAAAGGGAAAGGATTTCCTCCGACAATGCTGAACACAGTGTAGTGAGGTACCACGTTCTGCCCTAACATTACTGTACTTCCCGCAGCTATCGCTGGCATTTGCGTTATATACTCAGATGTGCGATCCGTCGGGCCCCCTTGGGTCTGCCGCAGGGCCTGGGACAGGGGCTGGTACCCCTTCTGCAACTGTGCCAGGTGGGTCTGAACCTGCTGCAACAAACCGTTGCTGCTGTACCAATTGTATTGCTTGTGCCTGTGCTTGTTGCCCAAACGGGTAGGTGTGCGCGATATGCCCCATGTTCCCACATTTAAACCATGGGCCAAACATCCTGTATCTTACTCCCTTATATCCTCCACCTCTTCCTTGCGGCGGGTACCCTCTCCCCATTGGAAAGATCCCTCCTGTATGTAATTCCCCTGCTATGGTGCTCCCCATTGTGGCATATACTGCGGTGGCACATTCACACTTTCTGCGGCAGGTTCCCCACAGGAAACCCTCCCTGTTGGGCAGGCGGCACGGCAGCAGAGTCGGATACGAGCATTGCCCCCTCCATTGTGTACTGTGCCAATTTCTCTTGTACCAGTTTGTTTACTGCCCTGGTAGCATTTTCTGCTTCCTGTGTCTCGCGCTCTTGCTTCCTTTTACAATAGTGCACTATCGCTGCCTGTATCTCTGGCCATCCTTTAGCTTCTATTCCTACAATCTTCTCTAGAGACGCAAGGACATCTGCTGGCAATCCATTGACCAATATGTGGTAGAACATGGGTATGCATTCATCCCAGGGCTTCCACGTTTCCAACGTTCACAGGCCCTGGAGCTGTTTGATATACTCAGCTGGGTCTTCATTGGGCTTCATTTTGTGCACCATGACTCCCCCTAAGTCTGAACTATCTGGGTACATGCTTCTCAGGACCTTCCACACGTGTGCTCGGCAGTTGCTAAACGGAGCCCCATTGTGTGCATTCATACTCAATTTCACCCCTTTGTGCCCCACCTGCTTCCATATTTATCCCCTCGCTCTTCTATTATGGCCGCAAATAAGCTTTTCATGTCCCCTATTGCCAACGTCACCCCTGGTGTCCCTTTCTCGAGCGAATAAATTCACTTGCTGGCCTTAGCCACAAGGGAGGACAAGCTACATATTAAGTTGTCCCAGTCGATTGTCTGCCATTGTACGTAGTGTGCATCCCCTCTCCCCTTCTGTTACAATGGCATCTGCGTTGCCCAGGGTCCTGTCTCCTCTTCCCTCTTTGTCGGCTGTGCCAGCCCTATTTTTACCTTCTCCTTTCTGCTATGAAGGGAGGTTGACCAGTCCTCCTGGGCACTTCGTGTTCATCCTGCTTCCCTCCCCTGCTCCTCTCTCGGTCGGGAGTCACTGTTCATACTCTCCATCACTTAAATCCTCTCCTACTTCTTCGTCTGATACTATATTATCCTCGTCCTCTCCTTCTGCCTCCTCCTCTCCCCCTCGTCCTCATCGTCCAGTCTGAATTTTATTCTTCCTGACAACCATTCATTCCTGTCCCCCTTTTCCCCTCTCTGTCCATCCCTCCTCCGAACCTCCTGTTCAATCACTTTCTGTGCTTCACTAAATAATGCATCCACCTGTTGTTGTGTGCCCTTTTCAATGTCTGCTAAGTATTTCCTCTCTCCCTTATTCTGTGCATCATCCCGTTGGGTGTCTCCATCCTTCTTTTTCCCCGTCGTACCCCTTCTCCCTCTGGGCACTCTCGCTACAGGTTGATATACCCCGCTATAGGTCGTAAGGTCGGATAGGCACTACAGTGCGGGAGCAGAGCACTTGGCCGCTCCCCTTCCTCAGCCCCTTCACCTCCTTTATTCGTGGGCTCCCCAATTTCCCCCTCATACAGTCTCCAGGGCCCCATTATATTTTGCCGGCTCTTTAGCTTGGGGCCTTTATTATATCTCGTTAATAAATATGAGAAAATATGTTCTATTATTTTACTATCGAACATTCCCTCCCCGGGCCGTGAATGGAAACAGTAACCTGCAGTCACCTGGAACCACTGGACGTTATACTTTAGTATTTTATCACGAAATTGGGATCATTATTCACACATATTGTTGAGGGGGGCTGTCTGGATAGGCCATTATCTCCCTCCTTTTAGTTGTCCCTCCTCTATACCCTAGTTACCCCAATCACCTCCTCCCACTTCTCACTTTTCCACTTATATTTTTCCCTGTTCTCTTTTATACCTGTCTTCCAAAAACACTCACTCTCAGTCACCCGTCTTCCCCTAATTTCTCCCTTTCGCTCTGGCCTTCTCCACGGGCCCAGCCATGCACTCTCATCTGACAAACTGCCTTCTCCCCAGGCCCCTCCACTCGCTCTGGTTTAGTAATGCGACGGCATTCTCCACGGCCTCACCTCTCCTTATGTTAGTGTAAGTAGCCACTGAGCCACCTCTCCTCCTCTTGCTCACGCCCACCTCTAGAATGCCAAGTGCGCTATTATACAACAGGTACCTGTCGACAGTGAACCATTCCACCTTGGTCAATACCACGAAAGCAATACAAACAGCTCTTTCTAATAAATGTGCATACCTCTCTGCTCCTTCGAAACACTGTTTCAACACCTGCACGATAAAATAACACTTGTCTCCCCTAAATGACGCAACTATACAATTGCTGGTACTACACGTAACTCCCATCAAACGGGGTTCACCTCTCACTGCGTACCTCTCCTGCTCTAACGCAGGTGCACGCACACAAACACACACACATCTACTCCCTACGGGGTGATGTGTACTAAACTCTACTGCTACTTCGGTCGATCGTCCTCCCTCCTCGAGGATGCGTCCTAAACACAAAAAATACAGTCACTCCCCCAATACCCTCAGTTGACCGAGGGAACTGAGGATCTGACTGGGGCCTCCAAAATGTATTAGGGGTCCTCTAGGACTAGGTAATTACTGAGTTACTAATGGTAGTCCAAGAAGGAGTGTGCAGGCATGAAGTAACACTGTTTATTACAACTTGGCGAGCACAAATCAAACAGCACAGTGGAACAGAAATGGTTCATAAGAGCTGACAAACTGGCTCACTGCGAACATTACTTTTATACAGCTAATACAATATGTATACAGTTAGAAACAGCTCCACTTCAAACTTCATGTCTTTGCTGTTCTCACGAAGCCGATTGGTTAAAATATGTCATACCCCTAGACATATGTTAGACATGATTGGAGCAAATCCCCCTCCCAGTGTGGCGCCACATTGCCTCTCGCTCCACCCCGCAAACTATTCGCAATTAGTAATGACATAATTGTGCTGACCTCCAGATCTTTATTTGTCTGCCATTGGTCAGCACCAGAAAAGAAGGAACACGAGACACCCTGAAGTGGTGGGAAGAGAGATAGTCACACAGCAACTGCCCAGCGAGAATCCTTGCAAACATTGTGATGGACACACTGTGTACTTGTTGGTATTCAGGGATACCAAAACGTAGTGTTTGATTGGCTCCCTCTTCATTCCCCATCCTTGTTCCCATACCCACTGGCCAAGGGGTGATTTGAAACCACCATTAGTGTTATGCGAGTCCACCTCCCCCCCCCGGATAAGGTCAATTTCTCCAGCCGCCACCAGTTGCTGTGGGACTGGGTCGCTGACCTTGATTGTACCGCCAGTGCTGTTCCCAGCAACAGCGGTCTGCTGGAGACGAGCAGACAGAATTCAGCTTCTCCCACTCCACAGGTGCTGTGTGTTCTCAGTGTGTTCTAATTGGCCTGCTGTGAAAGGCCCATCTACAGCATACCGATGCAGTACGCTTACCTGTAATTTTCACTTTCCTTGCGCTCATACAACCAGATCCCTTGTTTCCATGCTGTTATGTGTACAGTGTGCCAGTCCCCCCTTGTTCCCTTAGTCAAGCAGCACTGCCCATTCAGCCTAAATAGTGAGGAATATTCATGAAGACTTCAATTTGGACCAGAGCAAATTGCGATTAACCATATCGAAGGCTTGGGAGAAATCAATTGCAGCCACGTATTAGGGGGGTAGAATCCTTGCACTAAGCCTTCTCTTACAAGCAGCTCATAATGAGCCAGTTGAGCAGTGTACCAATGCCTTTTCTGAAGCCTGTTTGATGTTTGTGCAACCTTCCTACTGAATTTGTCCAGGCTTCCAGTTCTTTTAGTACCACTGACGCTAACATTTTGCTACCAGCGTCAAGAAAGGTGATCGGTCTATAGTTAAAAGGATTGTACCGATTTCCCTTTTAATAAATGGGAATTATAATGGATAGCTTCCAGGTACGTAGGGTATGTTTCTCCAGTTGAATCGCTCGTCCAGCGGGATCTCCACTTCGGCAGGTAATGTTTAACAGGTGGCATTGCTAGTTGCTACATCCATTCGCTTTCGCAGTATTATAACGGTTATTTCTATTGTAGACGTTCAGTTGACCTGGCAATATATCATACCCCATCTGGTGAGTAAAATAGGCCTGATCCATCAACATTTTTACAGCGACATTGGATGCTATATTAAGCACAACAATGCTGTTCTCATTTCAACAGAAAACTATACTGATTCGATGTCTTTTGTTGTCAAGAGTCGAAGAGGTGAAATAGCGGTAAGACATTGGATCTATTCAAAACCACCTCCACTTCCGTGTGGACGAGTAATTCCAAAATGACTTTGTTACGGCCTTTAAAGGAATTATCCTCTAAAATATCTTTATGTTTAAAAAATGATGGATTACAGTCACGACAGAGAAAGGTTACTGGGGCGGGGGAAACCCTCAATTTAACTGCTGTGGTTTGTGTTTCTACCATAGGCGTAGGCCCTGAAAATTGCATTTCGTTATGTGCTTTGAGCACATTGAACACTATATTAGGGTTACACAATGTAACCCTAATATAAATGGGTAGCCAAGCTGTACATTTTGCTGGCTCTAACTGAACTCCCACTGGGTCAACATTCTCTCCAGGGGGCTAGATCTCCACGATCCGCTCATTAGTCATGGATGATACCACCAACCCACTATCATCCCGTTCTTTAATGAGACATCCGAGACCACCGCTTTGCAGACGGAGGAGGGGACTTTACTGGGGCTGGTTTGCCAAATTGTTCTTCTGCTGTAATCCGTGCCTCAGTCGCCGCAACTTCAGAAATGTGCAAACTGTGCAAGAACTTTCTTGAGCTCTGCTTGCTATGGTTCCATTTCCGGCCATTTTTTTATTTGTTCATTGCCTTTTGTGGTAATGGGTTGGCTTTCAATGTTTGAATTTCACCTAACTTTTCATTATTGCGAGAGGGCAATTGACGTACGGGCACTGAGCTCAGATCTGCAGGGTGAGTGCCGATTTCACATCTTCCTTGCTCTTGTTCCCAACAGTGATAAAGTTACTTTCTTCTTGCCTAACTAGCCTGGACTTAACAGGTTGATGTACCCTGACACTAGTACCCGCGTTGCGAAAAAGTCATTCATTTTCTTTGGGGTCGTTGCCTAATTTAGTATATTTTTTGCAGTTGGATTTAGTGAGGCGACAGCCGGGCCATCAGTCGTTTCCAAACAACTGAGAGAATTAACCAGTCCATCTTGTTTCCTTACAGACTCATTATTGTTTGCAGGCGGTTCATTTGCAGGTTCCGCCCCTTGCTATGGGCCCCCTGTAAATGTTATGGCAGTACTGGCATTAAAAACATCAGAGTCTTTATTGGACATGAAAGTATTATATGCCTCATAGCAGTGAACTCGTTCAATTTGAATAATAACATTTTCTGGGCCAGTAATTTAGCAAAATGTATAGCTGGTAAGCCCTCGTTTGGAACATACTTAATTCATAGGTCGTACATTGCCAGTGTATTGAAGAGTTCTTGCCGAAAACTTGGATGCAGATTTAATTACTGATAGCAGTACGCAGAGACTTCCCTGACCACTGACCTCGGACTGCCGGACTGCAATCGCACACTTTGCGCACACTTTGCGAGGGCTTCGCGTGTCCTCCTGATTATCAAGCCTCAGTGGGCGTAGCTTTCACCATGGAACCAAGAGCAAACTAGTTGGGCTGCCAGATAGGGAACTAGAGACCAATGTGGACCACCGGACTGCAATCGCACACCACAGCAATCTTTATGCGAGCTTTGCGTGTCCTCCTGATTTTCAAGCCTCAGAGGGCAGAGCTTTCACCACGGAACTAAAAGCAAACAAGTTGGGCTGCCAGATAGGGAACTAGAGACCAAAGTGGACTGCCGGACTGCAATCGCACACCGCCATACACTTATCAACGAGGTGGCACAGTTATTGATGCTTTAGAAATAATAACTAGCACATTTTTGTGTTATGTTTTCTTAAACTGCAAGAAAGCAGTTGTCCTTTTTTCACTTAATTTCATAGTGTGTTTTATGATATATATCATACCAATAATAAACACTGGCCAGGGCGGGTGGGCACTTTGCCCGATGCATGGCCTTAGCCCATATTCCATGGCCCTGCCAAACCACCCAAAGTAGCCACTGGGCCTGGCCTGTGGCCATGGACACTGGCCCCATTGCCCAGGGCATAGCTTTCAGCCATCCTCCAGGCCCCACCAAGCTACAGAGAACCTCCATTATGGATGTCTTAGTCCAAGTGAGTGCGCAGGGTAATGCAAGCTCCCAGACATGCCAACTTTTCAACGGGTCAGGACCTTCTCCGAGACTGAGTCTCAGCAACCAACAAAACAAAAGCCATTATTTTGCCCGTTTTGTGGGAATATTACACTCCTCTGTGAAGTGAACCCTCCAACCTTGCTTACTTTGTGTTGAGGATCGCCCAGGGAGGGAGGGTGCACTATGTCCCTTTTACAACGCTTTACTGCCTGGGATTTGCATGTCTGTGCCAGAAGATGTGAATAACTACCAGATTGGCTGTTGTTACGTCTGTAAACTGGTTGTGAACCACCCGGAAGTGTATCAGCGGACCCAAACCCAACCAAGCCAATCAGGTGCCCAATAAGCTACATGTGATTCTATGCACTGTCCGGGCAATCCTAGCTATCACTAATTCATGTTTCCCTACTTTTGGGCACTTTTAAAAAGAAACTGCTGGACACACTTTTACCAAATTTGCAAACGCATGATTTCGGGAACAGGCGCAAGCTCCTGTTGAACGTTTGGCACGAAACCACCCAGCGGTATAGACTGTGGGCGCAACCCAAAGATTGTTGAAGGAGAATGTATGAGTTTTGGGATCCCCCCATTGCCAGCTCCCTCCTCCGATGACGCTTCGGGTCTATATTTTTGTGCAGATTTGTCGAAAGACAGAGAAGTTGTACGCCACTCAAATAATCTCTATATGGAGTACAACTATACCATAACCACAGTGCTGGTATTGCCAACCATGTGACATACAAAGTTGATAATGAAAAATCACTTTATGCAAGAAAATCATCACTGGGCTGTCCTTCATAAAAATTTGGGAGTAATACAAAATCTAATATATCAGCAATTGCAACCAGTAGAATTTCATTCTATGTCCTGCACATTAGCCAAATATGAATGAAGCACTGTTACTGGCTGAATATCCCACCTCACTCTAGATATCAAATTCTGATATACTTATCCACTAGCCCTGAATGGTTCTTACTGTACATGCTATACCTAGTATTAATGACTCTTAACCCACCTGGAATCGCAACTGCCTGTATACGGTATGAATTAGCATTAATCTCTTTGCATGCGAGAATATGCTGGAATCAACTTGCACTATTCCGAAAAACGTGTGTAGAAGCGGGAATATTTAAATTCCAGATATTTCACAAGGCGGCATCAGGAAGTCCAGATATCCTTTCTCAATGGATAAAACGCTGTGAAGATCTTCTGGTGATCAACAACATCAGCTTGCAAATGCTCCATAGTAATCCTGCGCCCGCAAAAGTGCGACTATGGCGTGCTGACTGGATAAATACATGTCGTGAGCGATTGATGGCTAATGCGATGACAGACTCTCCTATGGAAGCAAGAGGGTACAACATCTTGCAAAAATATTTGTCCCGCTTTCCAAACGCAAATGCAAGAAGATTATTTTTACTGTTCCGGTTGAATGCATTAAGAACTAAAGAGCGAACCAGTTATTGGGCGTGTAATGCGGGAAAAACCTCTACTTGTCGCTTTTGTAATAAGGAGCTAGAGTCCTTAAAACACTTAGTCCTCTTCTGCTCAGCTCTAAGAGACGCTAGATCATTACATCTAGGCCAATGGTCAGATGCAAATCGTTCTACGTGTGTAGAAGAGTGGTGGCGAAAAATGTGGAATGGACTGGACATGAAACTAATCTTGCCCTTGACTTCCTTTCTGGCTATTATCGTAGCGAAATTAAAAGAGAACGCAGGTCAATAAGGAGCCGGAGAAAAGGGTTGAGAACTAACCATCTTTAAGGGGAAATCTGGGTGACTATCTCTGTCCGAAGGTATGGGGAGAACGAAATCGATCCAGTCGGGGGCATTGATAAATGATGACGGAGTCGGTAAAACTCTTGTTTTGTGTAGATGTTTGTGCAATATTTTAAAGGTTTGTTTTAAACCAATAAAATTAAAATTAAAAAAAAAAAAAAAAAAAATGACTCCTAAGGGTATCATCATGGCGGAAGGGTGAAGGAATGCTTACATCTCATTATTTCTAATTGTTGGCAATCTTTGAATACTGATACACATATAAAACATAACAATGTTAAAAAATATTTAGAGTTGAGAACTATTCTTCAGTGAGTTAGTGCAGCCATATCACTTCTTTCATGGCATCAATTAAACAAGGTAAAACAAGCTAATCACAGGATATATTTAAACAGTGAACTTTAATTGTCAAAAAAAAACATGATTCTGATTTGCATTCCTCTTTGTGCAGCAATAGCCATAGCAGGTAAGATAGCTCAGCGTGTTGGGCACTTGCGTCACATCTAGATAGGATTGTGAATGTTAGCATGTGCCACACTTAGATGGAATTCTTAACTTTAGCCTCTGTCACATCTAGATAGGATTGTGAATGCATGTGCCACACTCAGATGGAATTCTTAACTTTAGCCTGTGTCACAGCTAGATAGGATTGTGAATGTTAGCATGTGCCACACTCAGATGGAATTCTTAACTTTAGCCTGCGTTGCATCTAGATAGAAATGTGAATGTTAGCATGCGCCACACTTAAATGAAACTGTGAATGTTACCAAGTGCCACACTTAGATGTAATCGTTATCACTAGCCTGCATCAAATCTAGATAGGCTATTGAAGATTAGCAAGTGCCACACTCAGATGGAATAGTGAATGATAGCAAACATCAC
The DNA here is from genome assembly GCF_040938575.1 of Ambystoma mexicanum. Lineage (NCBI taxonomy): Eukaryota > Metazoa > Chordata > Amphibia > Caudata > Ambystomatidae > Ambystoma > Ambystoma mexicanum. The sequence continues at coordinate 1,296,232,730 of NC_090922.1, read as the reverse complement.
ACCTAGACATAATTCCAAGGGCAGCAATGCCAATTAACCAATCCACTAACTATTTCACCCCTCTGCATACACCTCTCAAACTCTAACCAAACACAACCACAAGCCTACAACAAAACAATCCGCACAAACTTCACTACACTGCAACAACAAAAGAAACCACATATAGACTAGCAAGACAGCACACAACGACTACCGGCCATAAAACACCCCAAGCCCAGCCAACGGACCCACCGGGCTGAGGCTGCCAACAGCACATCACTGCTCTCTTGCACTTTTCCAGCTTATTCCCACTAACTCAACCCCCCCTTTCCTTTTTCAGGGCCGCCAGAGCGCCAGGGGACCACTCTGGTGGTGATAGTGCACGGTACAAATATCCTTTAACATTAACTTGCACCTGTGATCTGCAAGTTGTAGGTTCGATTCCCGGAAAGGCTAAATCATCTTTTCTGAGGTCGATAAATGACTACCAACTTTGGTTGGGTAATATTGTATGCAAGTGTGTTCTATGTGAAGCACTTTGGCAGAAGCGCCACATAAGTACCAGCGTATTATGAAAGGTTACCTCAAAAAGACACTCAAATGAATATGATCTTCACAGAGATGTACAAATCACGGCTACACATTGTGCATGTTATGCTCCTTTTCCAATATTTAACTACACAGTAACGGTCAAAATCTGATCGTAATAATTTGAAAGTTTAACATCAGCCCAGTTCATAGTCCCTAACATTACTCAGCCATCAATGTAACTCAAGACCATTGTCTTGCACTCATGCGCCCTGCAACAGGTAAAGCACAGGGTTGCTTTGTTTATCATGATGATTAGGGCTTTGTATCTAACATGGTGCCAAGATGCTGCCTATCTCATTATGCATGTTTTTGCCCAGAGTGAGAGGTGCAATAGAGTTAACAGGATCCCGCAAAGATCTGCTACCTGCCACTCTACAGATGTTTGGACTATGACTCCCATGATACCTCGCCAATGACTCTGCTGGCAAGAGTTATTGGGAATTGTAGTCCAAAATATCTGGCAAGCCAAAGTTTACAGATCCCTTATTTTCAAAGAAGCAAAAATGTGGACGTCTTCCCTCAGCAAAGTTAACGAGTAACACTTCTGAGCCCATTGGCAGGATGTAAAGCAAGTGATTGAGCCAGCCAGTCACATTACGGGAGGTGAATTCCAGAAATAAAACTAACTTCAGTGGTTTGCACTTGTAAAGCCTGAATGGCTGTACGAAAGAACCATTGGGAGATGTTGCCTGCATGGAAGGAATGAGTGTGCAGTGGGTGGGGATATTGGCAAAGTGCTGGCATAAATCCAAGGCTCCAGAGAGGATTGTGACGTATGAGTATAGTATCACTGCATAACAATACCATTCAGCCAATGGGAGCACTGAACATAATTCCTGGGACGACGCAGGATACAAAGGAAGGAGTGGGCAGTAGCAAAAACCCAAATTCACTTAGTAAGAGCATGCTGTTCTGAGGTTGGCAAGGAGGCCCCCAGTTTAGTGGGCAATTTGATGCCCCAAACATCCCCCAGCAACTATGCCAATCACCGGCACACAGTGTGGGACAATGGTCGTGGCAGTGTCTGCACATCCCAGAAACACAAAAGCTTGTAATAAGAGGTAGATGAACTCAGGCGCCGGGTGGACACCATTCTGTCAGAACACCATCTGGAATAGCGCAGGGTCCGGGCGCCAGACCCATTCATGCACCCATCGTAGCACACGGCTGTAAGTGACGTGGAGATAGCCAGCGTGATGGGTGCAGGTGATGCAGAGGTTGGAGCCAGCTCACAGATTGTTACTGGGGTGTACATAAATGATATAATTACAATAACACCAACTTAATGGGTACATGATGGAAGTAGTCTAGTGTATATGTAGTGCTGCAGAAAGTGCAGAATTGGGCAAGCAAGATAGAATAGTTTTACATTTATTTATGTATTTAATTTGTAAAGCGCACACAAGCCCACAAGCACCTAGGCGCTGTTGCTTAGGTCAAGTTACATCCAGTTGCATGTACACAGCACAGAGGGGTTGCAATCCGCGTAGGCCAGGGATCGGGTCACCCCAGGTTAACATTTAACATACATATTTTGCTCAGTGAGTGACGGGGGTTAGGGAAGTTATCCGGGCAAACAGCCAGGTTTTCATTGCTTTCCGGAATGCCCAATAGGACTCAGCCCCGAAGGCAAGAGGGAGGGAATTCCACTGTGTTGCCGCAATGACTGAGTAGCTGGTTCCTCCTGCTTTAGATCTCTTGAATCTAGGTTTGTGTGAGTCTGTAAGTGTAAAGTGTTCGAGTGGGTCTAGTCGATTGAGATTTAGCAATTTTGTTGACCAGGTAGGGAGGTGCTGTTTTCAAGATACATCTGTGTGTAATCATGAGGGTTTTAAAAGTGATTCTCTCTCGAATGAGGAGCCAGTGCACCACTTTTCACGCAGCTGTGATGTGTTCTTTTATTGGAATATTCAGGGCTGCCCGCAAGGCGTTATTTTGGATGGTCTGAAGTTTTTGAATATTTTGAGCAGAAGTGCCACCCAAGAGCACATTACAGTAGTCCAGCCTGGTGCTGACTACTGCTCGTGCAAAGGTTAGACAACTGTCTGCGGAGAGGAAGCATCTGGTGTCATTTATCAGTTTGGTAGTGTATGCCCCTGACGTGGGGATAGCATTGACTTTACAGGACAAGGAGAGGGTGGCATTGAGGTAGACCCCAAGAGTCTTGACTGATGGAGAGTTCAGTGACCAATGAGAAGGAGCTCAGTCTTTTCGTTGTTGAGGCACAGGCCATGGTTTGCCATCCACGCTTGGACGGTTGCGTAGACTGAGCTCAATGTCTCAGCGTCCCTTGCATAGTTGGCAGTGAGATGTAGTAGAATTTGCATGTCGTCAGCATAGTTTGTGTAGGTTATGCCTAGAGTGTCCAGGTGGTCGAAAATAGGTTTTGTAAATATATTGTACAGTGACAGTGAAACGCATGATCCTTGTGGGATGCCGCAGCTGATTGGAGCTGGGGCCGCGTTGGCGTTCTCAGCGAATACTTTCATTACTCTGCCTTTTAGGAAGGAGGCAATCCACGATGTTGCTTCTGGTGAAATGGCAGCTGCAGTGGTAAAGCGGTTGCAGAGAATTTTATGGTCAACCAAATCAAAGGCTGTTGAAAGGTCAAGGAGGAGGAGTAAGGCCGGTTTCCCTTCGTCCCTAATCTCATCTATCTGATTTTTGAGGTCAAGGAGAGCTGATTCCATGCCATGGCCGGGCCAGAAGCCAGATTGTCAAACTCCTAAAATACGGTTAACTTCCAGTTGGTGTTATATTTGACATCGGCTGCTCTGTCCAGTATTTCTAACAGGAAGGGAACTGTGAAGATGGACCTGTAGTTATTGGGCAGACTTACTTGGGTCAAGAGAATGTCTAAACGGGGAAAAGACAGAAATTCTACTTGTGATCCCTAAAGAAACTAAATTCCAACTACAGCACCTTCAGCAATGAGAACACTGTCATCACAGTTTCTGCGGCAGTAATAACACTGGGTGTATACCTGGACGCCACTTTATCCAAGGAAAGACAAGTCAACGCTATCCCATCATCCGCTGCCCTCACCACTAAAATCATCAACGCAGTAAAACCCCACTTGTCGCCAAGTAACCGTCTAGACATTGCAAGAGCCACCATTGGCACAAAGCTAGACTATTGCAACATCCTTCTCCTAGGCACATCCACCAACATCAACAAACTGCAAACGGTGCAAAACAATGCCCTCAGAGAGAGCCGCGCTAAGCATCCCTAGAAGATACCACATCTCCCAGACGAGAAAAGATGCCCACTGGCTCCCGATCAAAGAGCGTATTCTGTTCAAGGCCCCCACCCTTACACACAGATGCCTTTCCCAGTCCGCCCCAGCCTATCTAGCTAAACGAATACTGCAGGCGCCCACTCTAAGACCAAAATGTGACCAATACTCTCACCTACTCTCAGTCCCAGCTTTCAACAGAGTTAAAGCTGGCGGTACTAGCTTCGAAGTGCTAGGCCCTAAAGCATGGAACACCCTCCCACCTAGCCTAAGAAACTAAAACTCTATCCTAGCATTCAGAAAAGCACTCAAAACCATGCTTTTTAACTAGACTTACTTGCCTGTTTTACTACTGCTTCTGCTATGATGTTCCCCTGTAACCTTGGAACACCTCCGCATCATGGTTCATGTGCCCTCTCAACACTGTTGTCATGATTCTGTTTTATCTATGCAATGATCTGTAAGTGATTATTCTGTAACAGCGCCACGCTGCCTCAGAGCTGCTGTGCGCTTAATAAATGCAAATAAATAAATAAAAATATAATAAATAAGAGAAGGTTTCTTTTAGAAGTGGGAGTACCAAGGCTTCGTTTAGCTAGATAGTACAGAGGGGTAAAGTAAGTGTTAATGTGTGCTACAGGTTTGGTTTGTTTGGGGACTAAAGGGGTAATAGTGTCCACAGCAGAAGTTAAGTGTTCTGGCATAGAGATCAGCAAGGGTCTCTGGATTCTGCATGTCCAGGTGTTCATGTTTGAGCGCCTCAAAGAGAGGTAGGATTCGATCTTTCTTTAATTTACGGGAGCTGCACGCCAGCGATTCCTGAAGTTCGCTGTAAGGGACTTGGATCGTAGGTCGAGCGGGATTGTGAAGGCAATGATATGGTGGTCCAACCAAGGACATGGAGAGTTTGAGCTAACCATAATGCTGCAGTTAAGATCAGCTATGCAGTCAAGCATCCTCCCTTTAGTGCAAGTAGGAAGGTTGATACGAGGACTGAAGCCAAGGGAGCTGAGGTAAATGGGACAAGGAGATTGCCTGCCGCTCAGATGGATCACTAAGTCCTAAATTAAGATTGCCTAATCCCTTTCGAGGACGGATTGATGCTCTCTCCTAGTGTAAGGAGGTCTTCCTCAAAGGTTAAGATAGGACCAGGAGGGAGGTAAATAAGGTGGATTGATATGGTGTTCGTAAGTGAAGTGGTCATCTTCAAAGAGAGGATGTCTGAATGATCGTTGACCAGGGAGTGGGCATGTTTAATAAGGAGTTGGTCTTTGGCTATGAGGGCTTCCCCGCCTGCCCTGGTTGTCTGTCTGTCACTTCTGAAAATAGAGTAGCCTGATGGCAAGGCCAAGGACAGGGCAGGGCTAGAAGCTGAGTGTAACCAGGCTTCAGTGACCACAAAGGCATCCAGGTTCCCTTCAATCAGTGTGTCATGGATGTCAGGCGCATGGGCAGGTAGGGAGCGGGCGTTGACTAGTGCGAATTTGAGTGTGGAACCTGCGGGTTTAGCGAATTGGACACCCCATATTTAGCCACGTTGGTATGGTAAGAGGTGCTAAAGGCCTCATCGCGACTCGAAACACTTGTGTATAGGCGCGTTATAAATGCCATATCATATCATATAATATTGGTGAGGCATTGAGTATTGGTGGGCACAGCAATAGACATGACAATTTTAACAGCATTGGAGGGGCATGATAAGGCTTTGGTAGTAGCAGTTTTGGCAACATTCGTGAGGCATTCACTATCTATAGGCATAACATATGGCAGCATTGGTCGGGCAGGATGAGGCTGTGGTACTAGCGTTCTGACAACATTGGTAAGGCATAGGAAACCAGTAGGCACAACATTAGGCGCAACATTTTTTGCAACTTTGGTAGGGCATAGTGAGGCCAAACATTGGTGAGGCATATAATATCGATAGGCACAACATTTATGGCAGCATTGATCGGGCAGAATGAGACTAAGGTAATAGCAGTTCTGGCAACATTGGTAAGGTGTAGGATATCAGTAGGCACAACAGTTATGGCAGCATTGATAGGGCAAGATGAGGCTATGGTAGTAGCTATTCTGTCAGCCATGTTACAGCATTGAATATCAACAGGCACAACACTGGGAGCAACATTTATGGCAGCAATTGTGTGGCATTGAGAATTGAAGTGCTCAATAATAGGAACCGCATTTATTACATCTTGTTCACTTCAAGACGTGACCAAGGTTGCAGCAATTTTGTTTGTAGCAGGGGTTGAGTTGCATATATGAGAGGAGACCAGATGGGTACCGTTGGCCATGGGTATGGCAGGGTACTGCGAAGTGATCTCTCCTAGGTGTGTGATGCCAGGTGAGGTAGCATCTGCAAACAATGTGCAGTGAGCGGTTGTATAAGTACGCTGGTCCTTGCTCGGTGCAGACCGCAGGTGAGTGTTCAAGATGACATAGCAGCGAGTTGCTGAGTCGGTGCTTGCACTGAGAGGGCTCAGGTTTGAGGCGGCGCACCTATTAGTGGACTGGTAAAGCAACAGGGTTGTTATGGGGTAGTGAATTCCAGACCAGAGAGGATGTGGGCTTTTAGGCCCGACGCGGCTCCGGCACACGAGAAGGGCAGGAAACCGTGGTGTTGTAGGCAAGTTCTTATGCCTAATTTTCTGTTTCTATCTAGTATTGAGGAGCTGGTGGTATAATCGGCCAGTGAGTACTCGGCTGCGGCCTCTCTGAAATTTTGAAATTGTCTGCAGCATTTTCTTGGGAGCTCCTTGTGGTCGGGATGGTAATCCTATACGGGCGTGAAGCTCTAAGCGTATAATCAGGGGCCTTCAGCGCTGTGTGGGTAGGCTTAGGGGAATGGGCTGCGATTTTTTCAAGTTGGGAGCAAAAGGATTTTTTAGCGAGTAAAAAAGTAAGTCCTACTGCTGATGGGAGTATTTAATAAGCGAGTAAAAATATATTTTAACAACTGGCAAACTGAAATATTTTGTAATAAATATTTCTTTGCTACGAGTTATTCATGGATATTAAAAAGATATATATTTACCTCTTCAGATCAGCAATAATAATGATAGTTTCTTTTTTTTTTTTTTTTTTTTTTTTTATATTTGTGGCAGTACGTGTGATACTTTTCCAAACATCTAAGAAGCTGGGTGAATGAAAACAGAGTGACAGGCTCCTATGCCTGTTTTTTGTTGGGAGTATTTTTAGTCCCTATTTTTATTTTGGGGGAGTATTTGCCTTCTAGTGAGTAAAAGTGCCTGATACACACCTTATCTTTAGGCCTGGCTGCATGGCACCTATTACATGTTTCATATAGCAGCCAATAAATATACTTTCACTATAGTATACTCATGGACAAAATACAATCTATTCACAGCAACAATCAGGGGTTTCAGTACTCACTATTAGCCTTACAGAGACAACATCTGCCTTCACGTGCTAGTCCTCGCCGAAGGCCCATTGCATCTAGGTTACTTAACATGTTAAACCTGAATCTAAGGTATGTCATTCTAACCCTACGGTCTGCGAATAACAATAAATACTCTGGCAATTTGTTACGTCACTTATGTGCGTATTTACAATGGTTGTATGCCTTAAACTTTTGTATTGCATCACATTGGTTACACCAATCCCACAATTTAACTTATGTTTTTATTAGGATTGCGTTGGTTATCAATTCATTGCAAGTAGTGCCAATGATTTGCAGAGTTGTTAAGCATTCAAAATAAAATGTATTCAGCGCTCCAGATGTATTGGCTAAACAGATGTTTCTGTTGCTTGAATAGGTTCGATATCTTGTAAGTAAAGCAACACCAGTTTCTTGTGGATGATAACCGGATCTAATGATTGCAATCCAAGCTCGATTCTCACAAACCTATTGTTAAGGACCTAGGAAGCCGCAAGCAGCGCTTTCATAGAAATCCCTCCATTCTGTAGAAGGAATATTCTTTGGGAATGGTCAGTTCCTCAAAACCATTTAATAACATTGGTCGGACATCATGTAAAAGCAAAATACTTTACATGTATCTTACGCATTAGGGCAGCCAAATAGACCAATTTATCATGCAGTCTCTCAATGATCTTTCCAGGCTTCTTCAAAGAATAGACCGGGAAACATAAAAAAGCAATATGATCTGCTATGTTCATAGGAATACCACCCACGTACCATTTGTATTTGCAAATACTTTTCTCCTTACTGCAAACCATTACAGATTATTTGCCCATCTTGATTTTTAATCCACTGTCATCGATATATTTTCCTAATGCCGGCATGGGCCTGGAGAGACCAATAGGAGTCCTGTCAAAAATAATTATGTCATCGGCAAATGCCAAGGCACCTATTCTAAAATTTCCAATTTGTTGCAGCACTGAATTTACACCTTCTTATTTAAAACTGTATTTAAGAATTAGGCAGACATGGTACATTACACAGTAAACAAGCAGTAGTTCCATCTCAATTTAACACAGCAAATGGTATTAATTGTCCATACTCAACAACGGAGGTCTAGTCACATTGGACACAAACATAAATGCACCGGTTCGCTGGAGACCCTCATCATCTTATCCCCTCACCCTGATGTTGTTCATAAGAGGTATTCCCGGAATAGACCCCAAATGTCTTTCGGCATGCACATCGGTATAACCATTGCAACATATCCCTCCTACCCCTCTCGTTAGCGTATGTTAATTCCTTAAGCCTTTCTGTACATGCAGGAGCTACTTTGGATTTCCAATATTTCAATATATTTTTTGCCAATAATACAGCTCACATTAAAAAATCTTCACACAAGCACGGGGTCCTTACCAATATCACCCAGGAGGTACTTATGGGGAGAGAGCACAGGGGTTATCTGCACCACGGTGTACAACACATCTACCACTTCCTGCCAAAAAAGTGCGATCGGCGGGCAGCCCCAGAACATGTGAAATTAGTCCACCCCTGCCCTACCACATTTCACGCATGCATCGCTGACATTCGGTGTAAATCTGGAAATGCGCGCCAGTGTATGAAATAACTGATTCAATATCTTAAATGGTATCAATCTAAACCTCACATTGAGCGAGACTTCCCAATAGACGCCATTCGTCATCCCATATGTATCTCAATAGTCAGATCCCGATCCCACTTGTTCTGTGCCTTAGTCACTGAAAGCTGGCTAGCCTGGCTCAATCTATACAACCTAGAGACCAGCCTCCTGGCGTCATCACTCAACACCACTGCCTCAATGCACTTGTGAGTGTCCGGCTCCTGCAGGAACAATAGCCACCTATGACAAGCTGCCACCCTCATCCTGAAGTATTGTAATGTTTTAATGGGGATGTTACCCAACTTCACCACAAACTTTTCCAATCTCACATACCTCCCTTCTGGAAACAAATCCCATAAAACCAACTGCTATTCAGCATCCCAACACTTCTGAACGTCTGCGTCATATGCGGAGGGAGCCCAACGAAATTCCACAGGGGCACAGCCCTACAATACAGATCAACAATGCCTAGTCTCTTAAATAGTCGAGACCATGCATTCACAGTTGTGCGGACCGGGACAAAAGTACAGGAGTCCATGTGCCGATCACTGAAAATAATCAAACTCAAGTTCATCGGTGCATCACTGTAGAGCTCCAATGCTCGATATACCTGTCGCGGGGGTGAATAATACCAGTGATCAGCATATTGTGCTTGCGCAACTATATAATACAGTTCAAAATCGGGCACCGCCAGACCCCCTTGAACATAGGCTTCCGCTACTCCCTCCCAGCTCATCCGTGCCACCCACGCTCCCCACACGTATTCGATAGCCAAGGACTGAAGTTTAAAAAATAATCACTCGGTCCATATCGGGACAGTGCTAAAGTAATACAATAGTTTAGGGACCACCACCATCTTCAGTAAAGACAATCTCCCATATAATGATATAGGCAATCTGGGCCAGAGTTGCAGTTTACCGGCAAGGGAATTTAGATACGCCTCATTAACGAGCAATGCAATTGAGACACTAATATGTTCAGGTATTGTAATCCAGTTGGGACCCACTTAAACCCCAATAATTCACCCGGCTTTGGCGTATTGTCCGTGAGCAGAAATAATTAGAATTCCACTGCATTCATTTTGTAACCCGAATAATGGGTACATTTATAGACCTCCTCTGTCATCGGCCCCATATTCTGCTCCGGGTACCGAATGTACTGTAGGGTATCGTCAGCATATAGTGAAATAACTTGAGGCGGACCTGCTATCCAGATCCCGCTGTGCCCATGCTTTGATATGATATGGCATTTGTAACGTGCCTATACACAAGTGTTTCAGGGCGCGACGAGGCAGGGAGGGGGGAACAAAGGGAAGACAGACAACGATCCTACTAGGCCAGGTGTCATTCAGATCGCTCAAGTGCATGGGTGGAGGGAAGGGAAAGTGTAAGGGGAAGGGGTGGGGGGAGTGCAGTACAGGGTACATAGAGCAACAAATAAATACTAGGGCCAGCTGGTGGCAAGTGCAAGGTAAGTGCAGACAAGTGCTGGTAAGGGGGGCTGAAAGGATACATAGACAGTCCCGCAGTGCAGGGGTTGCCAGGGAGGCAGTGCAAGTGGAGAGTGGCTGGGCCAAGGACCGAGATCGGTGAGAGTGGCCCAGTTGCAGATTCAGTGCGGTTTCAGTCAAGAATTTAGCAGGGGAGATGGGGAGAGAAAGCAGAAGCAAAGAGCAAGGTTTTGAGGTGCTTCCGGAACCGGCGATGGTTCTCCTCAAGTTTCAGGAAGGCAGGAAGGCTGTTCCAGAGGGAGGCCCCTCCTGCGGAGAGAGATCTACCCCCAACTCGTTGCTTGGAGAAGTGGCTGACCCTGAGGGAGTTGGAGGCGGATGAGCGAAGAGCTCGAGAAGGAAGATATTTAGGAAGAGAGAGTTGAAGGTATTTAGGCCTCAGGCCCCAGAAGGCCTTGTGGACAATGCAGAGGGTTTTGAACTTAATCCTCGCAGCCTCTGGGAGCCAGTGTAGAGATTTCAGTCCTGGAGAGATACGGTCCCTGGGATTGAGGCCAAGGACAAGTGTCACAGTCCTGTTCTGGATAAGTTGCAGAGGGTGGAGAGTAGAGGCAGGCAGATTAAGATATAGGCTTTTACAGTAGTCCAGCTTTGAAAGAACCAGGGCTCGGGAGACAGTGAGCTTCTGGGGGAAGGAGAGGAAAGGAAGAATACCTCTGAGGAGGTGCAACTGGTAGTGTGACTTCTTGGAGACGTCAGATATGTGAGGAGAGAAGGATAGTGTTGAATCAAAGATGACCCCGAGGTTTTTTGCCTTGGAGGTAGGAGCAGGAAGAGGGCCAAGAGAGGCCGGCCAGAGAGCTGCAGGGAAGGAGGGAGTGGGTGTGCCGATGAGTAGAATCTTAGTCTTACTGGCATTAAGGCAGAGGTCATTGGCGGCACACCATCCATGGATAGCAGACAGACAGTCAGAGATGAGGGAAGGAGAAGAGGAGGCCGAGGGTAGCCTGAAAATGAGCTGGGTATCATCCGCATAGCACTGAAAGTTGGGGCAGAGAGCGGCGATGCGGTGGGCAAGGAGTGCCAGATACTGGTTGAACAGCCAAGGAGAGAGGTTTGATCCCTGGTGGACACCACAGGTAGAGAAAAAGATGTCAGAGAGGAAGGGCCCCAGTTGGACCTGGGAGGGTCGATTGGAGAGGAAAGAGGTCAGCCACGCCAGAGCCTGACCAGTGATACCCAGGTTATCACGGAGACGGTTGAGCAGGATGGCATGGTTGACAGTATCAAAGGCAGAAGAGAGATCGAACTAAATGAGAACACACGGAGTGTTGGAGTCAAGGTTCGAGAGCAGGTCCTCACGGATGTTCAGGAGAGCAGTTTCCGTGCTTCTGGCAGCTCTGCAGCCAGACTGATGGTCATGAAGACTACCAACAGATTCAGCATGGAGATGGCCAGTTTCTCCAGGAGCTTGCCCAGGAAAGGAGTGATCAGCCGTGCGAGAGGTTCTACCATTAGGACAAACAGTAAAGGGGATAAGGGGCGTCCCTGTCTCAACCCGCGCCCCAACCAAAAGGCCTGTGATAACATGGCATTGGTAGTAACCCACAAACCACAAATGCCACAAAACTTGAAACAAGAATTTCCAAGACACGGAATCAAAGGCTTTCTCAGCGTCGAGGAAGCTGCGACTGCCCTGGCCCTCGGGTCTATCTGCAATATAATACAGAAAAGCCATTGAAAATTAAGTGCGGTGGATCGGTCCGGAATAAATCCTGATTGGTCCGGATCCACCAGCAATGACATATATAGTAACAATCGAGTGGCCAAAACTCTCGCAAATATCTATGACAGTGACCTGTATGAGGCCATTTCATGTGATGGTGTACTTGGCTTCAACAATACCGAAATTATGGCTTCCGATAGCGATGATGGTAACCGGCTCAGCCCTAACGATTCTTACAAAGCTTCAGATGTCTCAATGCCAGTATCAGCTGGAGCTCTTTATACAATTAAATACCAAACCCACTGGATCCCAGGGCCTTTCCGGACACCAATCATGCAATCGGTGCAGTTACTTCCTCCACTGTAAACCGCTGCTCAAGGGCCACATGCGCTTCCTTAGGCAAGCCTGGGAGAGCAATGTTCACTATGTAATGATCCATCTCATCCGTATACGTATCATAATTGACATATAGGGCTGCATGGTAATGCCAAAATTCCTCATTGATTCCCTCATTTGAGATTAGCATATCCCCTGTCCGCCCCTGATTCTGATAATGTGCTGTATCCCCCTCTCGCCCGGAACCACTCCAACTAAGAAGCGTCCTGGCCTATCCGCCTCCCCATATCTGCATGCCTGGGTTGGTCCCGCCATACACCTGACCTCCTTATCTGCCAGCTCCCGAAACTTAAGCAGGTTCCCCTTGATCAACCCCAACAGTGCTCTATCATTGGATGTGCCATGGTCACTCTTGAGCTGTCTCAGCTGTGTTTCAACCTCCTGGAATTCTCGACAAACATTCCTCAACACCCCCGTGGTCATAGACATCATTTCCCCCGTAACCATACCTTCAATGCCTCCCACACCGTGGCATATCGGGACACTGATCTACCATTCCTGCAGTGCAGTGGGACAATCCCAACGCGGGTGAGTGTTCAGAAAGGGTCCTCGGATGGATCAAACAGTCCCACACTCGCAGCACCCAAGCGGCTGATAACAACCAATAATCTATCCTAGACTGCGCTTCATGAACCGACGAGTAATAGGTCTGTTTGGCCACACCCGGATTCCGGTTCCTCCAGACGTCCACTAGCCCCATCTGGGACATAAATTGTCTGATCGTTCGTGCTGCACTGGACAGACCTCGATGTTAGTACTCGATCGGTCCAGCGCGCAGTCCAGAACAGCATTAAAATCCCCTCCCCACACTATCAGGGTGGCGTCTCCCTCATAAGTATCTCTGATAGATCGCCATAAAATCCAGGGTCATCGATATTTGGACCATATGTATTGACCACCCTTGTTCCAGAGAGATTTCCCCAGACAATCACATATCGCCCCTGAGGGTCTATGCAGCTTTTATCTACTTGGAAACACAGTGATCGGTGTATCAAAGTGAGCACACCCCTTCCTTGTGACGAATACTCTATAGCTGCTGACCCCACTTAGGTGCAAACCCCTTGGTCAATGGTTCCACTGCATGCATTTCCTGGAGCATTACAATCTTAGATCGATGGCTGTCTAAATATGCAAGGATCTTCCTTGCCTTAGAAGGGTTATTGAGGCCACGGACATTCCAGGTTATCAATGTTATACTCTCGCCCATTGGTTCCCATCAAACTCATAAATAGCAAATACCTTACCCTACCGATCTATGTGGACCAATCCACCACCGTAGCTCCATCAGTGCTCCAGCCTCCCCCACCATCATCATCACCCCCAATTTGATGATGCATCCCATAATAACAGTGTAAATCTCCTGGGGTGCACTGCGAGCCGCGGCGTCGCTCATGGGGGACTACGTGCCCCAGCCAGAGTCTTTTCATTTCTGTGTGCCATTATCCAGTAATGTTATGGCTCGGGTGTGCAGTACAGTAATATTTCAATTACTCTCCACTGTTCACCGGCGCAGCAGTTGTGTTGTTGCAGCGCTCCATCGGTTACAAAGCAATAGCTGCCTCTGTGTAGGCACTAGTGTCAACCATGCTGCATTCGCAGTTTAGCAGGGAGCATGAGGTCATATTGGATTTGTCGGGCCCGCAGCAGGCTCTTCACTGGGTCATAGGATCTCTGCAGCACCTGAATCCGAGTCACAAAGTCAGGATAGATGTGAATGTTGCTGGCCTCATATTGGAGCGATCCCCGCTTGTGGGACATTTTTAAGACCAGATCTCTGTCTCTGTAATTGAGCAGTTTAGCAATGATGGTGTGTGGGGGTTGGGGAGGCGGCGTTGGGAGAGGTGCAAGTGCATGATGGGCACGTTCCACCAAGAACTGCGCCGAAAACTGGTCTGCTCCAAATAGTTGCTTCAGTAGCTCCTCAACGAATGGTTCCATGGGACCTTTAACAGCCTTCTCCGGCACCCCAACTACCCGTATGTTATTGCGCCGTGACCACGACTTATGGCTGTCACACTTGACCCGTACTGCTGCCAGTTCGTCCTTCAGTCTGGATATGGCATGGTCGTGCTGTTCCACCCTATCTTCACCTCTCTGATTCTTGACTCTGCTTCAGTGATACAACCACTCTCTTATCCAGCTTAAGTTTCAGGGAGCAGATGTCTGCCACAATGTCATCCAATTTGACGTTAATTGACATCCACTTTCCATTGCCAACAGTAACTGGCCCTCCCGGGTGCCCCCCCTCTGGTGCACGCTGGGCACCGCTGCCTTCAGATAATCCATCCTAGGGGCCCTCGCAGGGGTGTTTGAATAGGAACCATAGGACCCTTTTTCTTCCCTGCCCCTTTGTCATCGTGCAGCAATGGGCACCCGACCCCTTGCTCAGCTCGTTCCACTTAATGTTTGCTTCTCTCCGTGGTGTGTACTCTCTCCACTGCACAAGCCAGCTCTGTCGCCACTGATCAAAGGGTGGCGCCCAGGCCAACTGCAGTGGCCAAATTGCTCCACCAGATGCAGGATTCAGACTCTGTGTTCGAGGGAAATGAAAGACGTGCCAAACCCCCAGGTACAACCCGGAAGATCCCAGCACCGGAGGCCAGCCAGGTTAGAGCACAGGGACAGCTTGCACCAATGGTATAATGTTCCACCCAGACTGCAGAAGGCCGGGGCACTAGATATCCCGCAAACACCACTCCAGGGGCCGTAGAATAAGGAGAGTGGAGAAAGGCCCAACAGGGTAGTCAACACGGGGCCAGTCCACTAGTGGAGCCCAGAGGATCCCAGCACCAGAGTCCAACCAGGCTACAGCTCCGGGACAGCCTGCACCAACCCTAAGCTGTACCACCCAGGCTCCAAGGGACTGGGCGTCAGTGACCTTGCACACCTCATTCTGGGGGCAATGTGACAAGGACTGTTAAGCAAGGTCCAGCTGGGCAGTCAGCACGGGGTCTATAACCCCAGTGGCGTTGTCTGGCACAATGGATTGACTTATCAGGATTTTCCTCCAGCATCATATAAGCTCATATACCCTCCTCTAATACTTCCATTAGAGGGTGCTTCACAGCACACAGCACACCACTCCTCCAATGATAGCTCGCCTCCACCTTATGGATGAGTTGGCTGTTGCACAGCTGCTGAATCTGTCAGACCTGAAGGCTCGGCCTGCCGCTGCTCAGGACACGGCAAGCGGTAGGAGAAGACGCCGTAGTTCAGGGCCCAGAGAGTCCATCCATGTCACAGCGCTCCAGTGTTGAATGTTTCCAGCCCCTCCCAGCCAGCAAAATGTTGCTCAATCACAAGCAGCAACATGGTCCGGCCATCCACTGCCCCCGCCGGCCGATCTCCTGCACAGCCCTCGATTCTGGTGCTCTGAGTGCACGGCGACTTTCCTCAAGCACGGCAGCACCTCCACCTCAGACCCGCTGCCACTCCAACGCCCAGGCCAGCAGGGCACCAGATCACCTTAGGTCTCTTCCCCAGGGAGCAGGGCACCAGATCACCTTAGGTCTCAACCCCAGTGTCCTATTAACCTCCCTAGTAACACTAGCTGACAGTTGTAATCTTACCTGAATCATAGTATGTTTGTGGAGGGTAATCAATATGTTAAGCAATCCTACAGGGCTGCCCCATCTGTAAAGTTTATTGCACTGCAGGGAACAAACCACATAGTCAAATGCTGAGGTAAGATCAATGCACGCCATATACAAAATGTGACCTGAATTTTCGAAAGCATCTTGCTGCAGTAAGTTTACTATAACTCCATGTAATGTACATTCCAAGCCTGATGTAAATCCGTCTGATACTTAGGTGTAATGTTTGCCTCACTGGCCTATTTATATTGATGGACCAATGAGGCAAACATTATAGCGTAATAGCAGACGGATTTACATCAGGCTTGGAATGTACATTACATGGGGTTATAATAAACTTTTTATCAAGATCTTGATGGACTAATGTAGCAAAGATTTTGCTACAGGAGTTCAATAGGGCTATTGGGTGGTAACTCTGTGGATCCACAGGTTTGATCCTTTAGATAGGAACTATATAACGTTGATGCCATGACTTGAAGTTGTCGGGTGTCAATCATTTCCGTGAAAAGGTCACACAGAACAACTGACCACAGATTCGATTTTCCCTTCAAGGCCACATACTCAGACCATCAGGCCTCACCGCTCAGGTTTTTTTGGCTTTGAAAATCAGATTCTCTATCTCTTCGGGTCAAAACATTTATTCCAGGGAGGCAGCTTTACCATATCACATTCTAATTTGAAACCTATTGGGTTCAATATTTTATTAAGCAACATTAGTTTCATGTGGACGATTTCTTTATAAAAACCTGCACCACAGATGTTCAGAAATACTATTTATCTGCAACTCATACTAGGTCTGCCCTAAACCATTAATTAATTGCCACCATGTATCTCAAGTTTATAAAGTTTCATCCAGTTTTTGTAATTTTGTTTCAATTTCCTTTTACCTCCAAAACATTCAAAATGGCCTTGCCCCGAACTTTGCACCAGTGATCGAATATATTTTCTTAACTCTTTCTTTTTGTTTTTAATTGTTTGATCAAAGGGATGTCTATATTCTGAACTTTTAGCAACTTTTCTATTGATAGCTTCCTTATCACAGCGACCTCCTGCATAATTTCTAAAATGTCACTGTTATAATTTCCCAGATTTATCTTTACACAACCTGGAACATGTTTCTCAAATAGGAATTACATTTCTCATAATGATAGCTCAACCATTTGATTTTTGTACCAGAGTTAGTGACAGTAAATCCAGTCAAAGTATACGCAAAATTTGACTGCGCCAGCTGTAAATTAATTCGTAATACTAGCTGTGCATGGTCACTCATATTGTTTCTATTTACATGAAAGACATGAAAGGTATCAGCTTTCACAAACAGATTAGTTTGAGGATAAATATATAAAATCAATATTACTGTAATTCTTATTGTAATGCCATGTAGGGACACTCAGAATATCCCCTAATACCTTCCTGTTCACCCTAACAAGATCCCAATACATTAATTCATTCCATTTAAGACATTTTCTCTTCTGTCCATTCCGAATAACCTGTGTTGAATCTTCCATACAATTGCAATTTAAATCCCCATCAATTACAACTTCACTTGGCTGGATAGTGTTTGCATTTGCTCCATTAAATCACTAATCACAGTTAACAACTGTTTCTGAGAGGTTCTTTTAGTATTGCAATTGACGTTTATAAATAACATAGGCATTTTCCACAATGCCCTCATGGGAACGACAGCCTCACACTGTACCTGCAACTCCTTAACCTCGGTCAAATAATTATTTTCCAGCCCAATCCTAAGACCCCCCTCCCAAAAAGGACGTCCTTTGGGTCCCAATAGCCATCCAGTGAAATCATAGCTAATAGCCATACTTCCTGCAGAAGGTACACCCGATAATCATTAAAGCAAAACCCATCACTACTCTTGTGAATAAAACTATTATAGCCTGTAGTGTTCCAAGACAAGAATGAAAAATGAATACGGTCAAAGATGTGACACCATAGGGCAAAACTCTAATTTGTTCCTTAAGATTCCAGGAAGCCATGACCAATCGTTCCCATCCGATACAGACATTCTATTTGAAGAGAGGCATGGAGATACTGTGACAGTATGCTTGATTCCCTTATTCAAGGTGCATGTTAATAATGGCCCACACTTGTCCATGTTGTTATGTAACTCAGTCTCCCTAATTCTACAGTACTCCTTTAGGTTACTTCCAGAATGTTTTGCCCATGGGAAGTTGTCAATTCCCATCAATAGGAAGGATTCGGTTTGGCTAATAATTGAATTAAACATTAACCTAGAACTTGTGGTTAACGAGTGCCTGTTTGCCTGGAGACGCTTGGCAGTCCACCTACGTCGGCATACACCATCTGGCTCATATATTAAGGCCCTGGATACAATCATAGCATAAACATATTGCTGGAACACATAACTGCTGGAAGCCACGGTCCCATAGTAAGACACTCCTATATCTGGCACGGGACGCGTGCACCCGCACATCCCGGAGTGCCCACTAGTGTCTGCCTGAACACGCTTGGCGGTCCGCATACATCTGCATACACCCTCTGGATCATATATTAAGGAACTGGATACAATCATAACATCGAAATATTGCAGGAACACATAATTGCTGGAAGTCAAGCCCCCATAGTAAGACACTCCTATATCAGGCACGGGACGCGCGCATCCATGCGTGCGCATCCGGATTGCCGACGAGTGCCTGTTTGCCTGGAGACACTTGGCGGTCCGCATACATCTGCATACACCCTCTGGATCACATATTAAGGAACTGGATACAATGAAGTACGGTGGTGACAAGGACTTATCATAAGTGACACTCTTTCTTTACAAGTGCACATTTTGCTTAAATATACTCTGTTTTTCCTTCGGAACATCGAAATATTGCTGGAACACATAATTGCTGGAAGCCACGCCCCCATAGTAAGACACTCCTATGTCAGGCCTGAGATGCACGCATCCGCACACGTACCTCCTGCAGTGCCCACGAGTGCCTGTTTGGTGTTCACTGGGCCGTTGGGGAGGCGGAGTGTTGGGTGTCCTGACCCACGTTTAAGCTATCATGCCACAACATTTGGTGCTGTGGGCTTAGAAAATTCAAGATGGCGGAAAACCCACATGTGCGCCGAAATCCAGGAAAGCTGCGCAGTTTGTGCGCACACCAAAATGGTTGCCTCACTTGCCACCCACCAGTGCGAGAATGAAAGGCCGGGTTGCCATGAGGGAAATGGGTTGCCAAAGGAAAAACAGTAGCGCCGGTTAGCTTCAAAGCGCTTTAAAACCACCATTGGACTACCCGCACAGTAGTCTGAAACCATTGGGAATGGCAATGCTGATTGCCAAATGCAACCTAGAATTGTTGGGAATTCATTTTCTTAAATCCCAAAAATGGGTGCAGTACCAGTACTCACCACTATCCAAAAGCCGGCAGTTTAAAACCACCCTGTGTTTCTCTGAAGGCAGGCTCAAACTGTCTATTTTAAACATTGCAACACATCTAAAAACTCACTGGACACCAGCAGACATTTGGTAGAATGGAGTGTTGTGTGCCTACAAAATCTGGGAAATGAAGAGCCCAAAACAATGCTTATAACAAAACTGCTATGGAGTCAGCAGTTTAAGTTGCACTGGATTTAAAGACACTAAAATCGAAAATGTTTAGATTAAATGAGTGACCTATGTTTGGTGTCACATGCCTTTGTAACTGTTTAAATGTCATAGTTTTAAACTTAGAATCAGCCTTCTAGCTGCATATGTGAAAATGTTTAGTTTTATTTGAATGCAGAAACTGGGGAACAGAAATGACAGCTTAAAGAGATTCCAATTTGCCTGGCAACTACCCCCATCAGGAGTGAAACTTGAGTCACAGCTGTGTTCCCAGGCCTAGCTGCCCTTTTGCTGCTCACACTAAGGATATGCCATCTATCTGATAATTGAATTACCTGTGCTCTGCAGGAGAGTGAACAATGCAACTCCCTTCACCCAGGCAGAGGGTTTATTGAGAGGATCATAAATGGCTTCCTCTTGAACAATGAGCCTCTCCTGACTCAGGCAAAGGTTTTATTACAGCGGTCGTAAAATGTAGCTTCCTCTTGGCAGAAGCTGGGAGGAGCACTGCCTGTGAGAGAAGCTGGCTTGGCAGAACTGGATAAACCAGTATTTCTACCTTGTGCTGAGGGGAAACCACACCCCTTTGTAGCCAGAATATTGTTTAGAAAAAGATGAATAACTCATAGTACGGACATGTGAAAATTTTATAAATGACACCATAATTCTTGTGATTTTTCTGCCCACATTTTAAGAGGTTTTTCGACCCAGTGGCATGTTCAGGGGGGTTTTAGCGGAAAAGTGGATATTACTCTAAATGTATGCATGTTAAAAATCTGAAACTTCATCAGTTAATGTCCATACTCCCTGCACACATGTATGTAAAGTTGGGTCAATGTCAGAAAGTGAAAAATCAGTTAAAAAGTCAATTATGTGCCATTTCTGAATGCAAGCTCTTAGAAACAGCAGATTTGGACAGAGACATGGCTAAATTCAGCCACACCATGTATATGTAATTTCAAGCAACTGTGTAACTGTGAAATATGTCTTTTATTATCAAATATAGAATGTGTGCAATCTGACAGAGGAGTGTCCTATCTGCAAGCCATAAAATGACATCCCTCTGACTCACAGTTCATTCCCCAATCAAATAAGAAATGGAAGTTTGACCAATTAGAAGCTGAGAGAGAGGTAGGGTCAGTGATGCTAGAACACACCCACATTCTAAACACATAAAAGCAGACAGACAGGACAGATAGGGACCTTTAAAATCCATCTGCCGCTGGAAGCTCTGCCGGAAAAATCCATACTTTACCTCCATCAAACCTCCAGAGAGCCAGACTAGAGACTTCAATCTATCCAGAACTAGAGACCCAGACCAGAGAACCAGAGAGAGCTGACCCAGATCACTGTGAAGTGCAGAGACCAGAGGCGAGTTTAAAACCTGACCAGATCCATGGCGAGGCCCATTTCACTCAAGAATATAGTGTGAGTACCTAGAAAACTGTGCAGATCCGATCTCCTAGTTAAAATAATATAATTCAATCCTATTTTAATCTAAGTAGAGCTGTCTCCTAACTGTCACCTGTCATTTGTAAAGCTGTCACTTGTCATTTCCTAGTTGCAAGCAGCACTTGTCTTTTTGAACTTTAAAATTTCAAATCTGAAAAACGACCTTCACAAAATCGCTCATATCTCCGCAACCGTTTGTGCTAGAGACTTGCAATAACTTTCATCTGAAAGGTTAGAATCGTGGCTTTCCTACGAACCTAGAACCGCATTCCTACTCCTATAGTTTTACCGCAATCGCGGAACACGCATCCGCGAATTTTACCGCGATTTGCAAATTTCTCCACATGTAAAATCAGCTGCTGCTTGCCTTCCATTTGCCAGAAAACCGTTTGCCTCATAAAAACTATCCCTGAATCATTGCAAGAGTGAGCCTGAGCTAATATTAACTAGATACCACTCACCCTGAACCTCTGAAAGGGAATTAAAAGCGTTTCCAGCATATTTCTCATCCATTGCTAGCACATATCAAAGCATTTGCCTGTGTTTTCAAACTTCTGTAGTCTAAGCTTGCTGGGGTGAACTGAATTACAGTTGATTGCATTTCTGAGAACTGTGTGCTTCCTTCCATTTCCTTGCATTGCATCAAGGGGGGGAGGGGATTGCCAGAGAAAAGTGATTACATTGTTTTGTTGAAATCATATTGAGTATTTTCTATACTGCATTTCATTCATTCAACATTCCATCCATTTGAACTCTATAAAGCATTCTCTACCACATTATACTTCTGTACCTATTTACCACTGTGCTACCTTATCCATTTCATGTCAACTCCTTATTGATTATAGAGAAGCGTGTTAGTGCCAGATTCTCCGTTGTTAATCTTTATCATATCAGATTAAGTGTGATATTCAATTATTAATTTATTATAAGGTGTGACATATATATATCTATTGTTTAAATTATCAAATAAACCTTTTAACTTGCAAAACAGAACTACTTCCTGGCTCAGTGGGGTCAGGGGGATTCCAAGAGAGGGGTGTTATATAGGGGTAGTCATCCAGAACGCATGAACTGGACATAAAGATATATCAATAAGGGTTTCCATTCAGTATCCCAGACTAGGCATTGACTTAGCTGTAGTGTTGAATTGAATCCTCTTACAAATTGGGGGCTCGAGCCGAGACGTTGGGTTAGATTTACCACTTGTGCAGCTTAATACAGTGTGCTAACTGACGGGATACATACATCTGGTCGGATCACCACGCTGCATTACGCTGTGAAGCATTCCTCAAAAGGGACACTCCAAGAAAAGTTCTGTTCTGCAAAAATAAAATACTAACTTCTGTAAGTCAGGACAGAGACCAATCTCTAGAATGACGACCTTGGTAGATATGAAAATAGCCAGAGAGCACTTCTTACATAAATTATTTGTGAGAGGTGAATGGGCTGAGCAGGGCCAGGATGCCTGGTTGCAGGCCATCACGCGACAGGTCACTGAAACAGGGTCAGACTTATGGAGAGATCAGGGTCCATTACATGTGGCCCTGAGTGAACTATATATGGCTCCTAAAGCCAAAGAGGAACACAATAAGATTGCCAGGATAGCAGCATACCTGTACCTATATATGGGAGACATGCAGGATAGATGTGCTGAAAGCCAAAATCTGGCAACTAGGCAACAGATGGTGTTAGAGAAGGTCCAATCTGACCTGGTCTCTTCTGAGCAGAGGCTGCAGAGGAGCCAGGAGTCAGAAAATGACAGCAGACTGTACATCACTAAAATGAAGGAGGATATGGATGTGCTGCAAAAGGAAAAGTCAGAACAGGATACCAGATTTCTGGCCTTGCAGAAGGAACACCAAGAAGGTTTGGACTCCCTACTGCAAAGCCAGAAAAAGCTGGAGCAACAGCTAGACTTCAATAGGGCATGTGCTGAGCAGGTAGTCACCCTGCAAAGCCACCTAGATAGAGAGAAGGCAGAGAGCAATAAACTGATTTTGAAAGACCTGGATACCCAGACAGAGTTTGACCAGGAGCGCCAGAAAGCTGGTACCTTCCAAAGGCAGAAGGACGACCTGGCGGCACAAATGCAGGCTCTTAGTCAGGAAAGAGACGCCATAGGCCAGGAAGTCTGCCATTTAAAAAGGAAAATGGAAGAAAATCACCTGTCCCTCCAGGGGCTGGGTGACCTCCAAAAAGAAAACCAGAACTTGTTAGAGCACACCAGGAGGGTGGAAGAGGCTCTGGCAAGAAAGGAGCAGGCCAATAGGGACATTGCCCAGGAGGTAACCCTCCTGCAGCAAAGACTGGCCCAGTACTCCAGGACCAATCAGGAAGCACAGAGAGAGAATGAGGCTCTCTGCCAACACAATGATAGGCTCCAACAACAGGTAGCGATGCAGGAGAGACTGATAGAGTCGAGTAACGCCTTAACAGAGGAACTGAAAGCACAAATGCAGGCTCTTGCATTGCAACAGGGAGCAGGGGCGGATAGAGATGAGGTCCGCTGGGAAAGAGAGACTCCTGACCATAACCGCAGGAGCCCTAACACCAGGGGCCTTCATCTCCCCCAGTCCCTGGACTCTACCACCCCCATGTCCCCTGGCGCACATGAGCACAGGGCCGCAGGGATGGCAGATTACTATCCAGCTAAGAGTATGGGGCTCATAGGCCAGTACCACTCAGGAATGGAGGGGTGGGCATCCGGGTATGGGCACCCAAGTACAGTACAGTTCAATGGGGAACCCCAGGAGAGTAGGCCCATTAAGGGCATCCTGAAAACCTCTGCCCAGTTAGGTCAGTGGAGGGGGTACCCATCAAATCCTGGCAGCAAGGAGGAATCTGAAGACTCCTCTGAACTGCGCAGGACACAGGAGACCAGGTCCCCACATTCTGCCAGCCATTCCCAGGCTCGCAGAATCCGGGAAAACCTGGAGAACAGACGGGAACCTCTGGGAGCAGTGCCTCTGAGTCCGAGGAAGAATGGACAAGGGTTACCCGAACCAAAAAGGCCAATAAGGCAAAAAGGGCCTTGCTTAAGGACCCCTTAAAGCAGATTAAGGCGATCAGGAGCGTCATCACGCCTTACCATAAGAACGCTAAGTATTCTGTTTGGGAGCACTTAGAGTTGTTTGAACAAATGATGGAGACTTTCCATTTGAAGGACAGCCAAAGCTGTATTCAATATGTAAAGTGGACCTTCTCCCCGGAATACTCCAGTTTCTTTGCGGGGCTGGAGGACCAAAATCATTTAAGATGGTCCACCTATAAGGCGGCCATCTTGAAACATTTTTCTGTTCACAGAAATCCTCAAGAGGCTCGCAAGGCAGCCTACAATTTGCAATGTGGGGAGGATCAGGCCCCACAAGAATTTGTGCAGGAGTTAAAGCGTGCTTTTGCACAGACCACAAGAAGGGTGCGCACGGATAGCAGGGAATTTATTAATACGTTTTTCCATGCCTTGCCCAAATATATCATGACCCAGCTCGTGAGGGATTTTCACGAGAAAAGATCTTTAGACTGGGTCATTGAACAGGCTACCCGGATCTATGAGGTGCAGAAACCGGTAGATAGCAAAAGTAATGCCCAGAAAAACCCCAAAGCCAACAGCACCCCTGCTGCTGCCAAGGTGGCAGAGGTAAAGGTTACCCCCGTTTTGGATTTGGAGATGGGGGGGCCTAAAAACCTACCTGCACCTAATAATGCTAGGCCCAGGAGGTCCTCGGGTCAGTCACAGACAGGGAGCCAAGGAGGCAGCCCCACAAATGGGGTCCCTCGCTCTCCTGATTATGTAAGTCCCCGTTACAAGGGAAATCGACCCATCCTGGGTTATGTGTGGACTCCTCCAGCCCAAGGGGGGGGATCCAGCCAAGCACCTAACCCAGGGAACTTCCCTCCAAACTTCCCACAGGAGGGCAGAAATTCTCTAAACTCTGGGCAGAACTTTTTCCCCAGATATCCACCCGACTTTCAGCCCCAAAACCATCCATCCTTCTTTCCCCAATTCCCTGAGCCCAGACCACTGAATCTGGGAGAGGGGAGGCCAAGGGTGGAGGGGTACCCAAATCTTCCCAACCCGGGGTATTACCAGAGGAGGGACAGCTACCCTTCCCGGGATCAGCCCAGGGGAGAAAACAGGGCCCCGTATCAGCCTGAGCGGGTTTCCCAGTTAGAGCGCCAGGTTCAAAACATGGCGCGGGATCTGGGTCACATACTGAGGGCTCATCAGAACCCTCAGATGGGCGTGCCGGCGCAGAACGCACCCAACTCTGGACCTGGTGCTCCAGAACAATGACGGGGGCAGCACCCCGATAACTCACCGGTTCCCAGGGAGGAGGCACAAAGGGAAGGGGGGTGTAAAGCCTTGGAGGAAGCTTCCTTCCTCACTTGTAAACAGCCCCTGGAAACCCAGGAACCGGAAACAAAATCTCTTGCCCCTGAAAGTCTGCCTCCTAAGGAGCAGAGGGGGGGTGGGAGAAACAAAAGACCCAAACAGACTCAGTTTGAGGAGGAGGTACAGATCTTCCAATTTGAGGGAGAGGGATCCTCAGAGGATCCTGAGAAAAGGATCTTCTCCTTCAGAGAGGGGGCAACTCCTCCCAAAGAAAAATGGGTCCCTAGGGATGCAAATCCAGACTGGGGAGATGTGGAGACTGAGCTATCGCCGCCCACCATCTCATCCCAGAACCAACAGCAAGAAAATCCCCTGGTTCAAACCCATCCTGGTGACTGCCTCCAAAAAGGGGGGGGCGGCCCAGAACTGGAACCAGGGGAACCCACAATGGCTCTGATCTCCAGTTGCCAAATTTTTCTTTCAGATTCCCAAGACTCTCCACAGAATTCTGCCCAAATCTCTTCGCTAGCAATGTCCAAAACCAGAAAGTTAGCCCACCAGTTGTCCAAAAATGTACATTACCTGTGCCCCCTTGAGGAGAAGGAGGGAAGATATTATGCCCCGGTACAAGTACAGGGGCAGGGTACAATCTCGGCACTGGTGGACACGGGATCTCAAGCTACCCTTCTGTCCAGAAGGGCCTTTGACGAACTGAATGCAGGAAGGGGAGAGAATTACCAAATTCCTCTCACCTCTCTTCCTGGACAACTACAGAACTTTGACGGGAAGGAAATTCCCGTCGAGGGGACGGCAGATTTGGACATTAAAATTGGGCGACATAAGTTGAAACACCCGGTCATAGTTGTGACCCCAGAGGGCACCCCTTGTTTACTAGGGAATGACCTCCTGAGAAGGTTGTCACCCCTAATAGATTGCGTAAACAAGGTCCTCTGGACCCAGACTAGCCGACCGATAAAATTAAAACAGAGTGTCAACCATGTTAGTTTAAACGGCACCTGCCACATGGTTGAACAAAAATCTGACCAAGTAGAATTTCACTTCCAGAACAACCAAATTCCAGACGTGACAGTCATAGCAGTAGGACAACAGACTGGTGATGGGGGGTCCTCTCTATTTCTGAAAATCAACCTTCCTTCCAGTCTAAAGTGGTATTCCACGCTGGAAGGAAACACTTTGAAATTCTATACCAATCCACAATCTGAAACTCCCACTCCTATAGTCCAGAAAGATGTGAAATCAGCTCAAAGCCTGGCTGATATTCAGCAAATTGGAGAGCAGTTGTTCATCCCTGTTCAGTTAAATGATGGGAAGGACTCTGTTCTCGCTCGAGTGTGTGTGAACAACGGTAAGAGCTTCATCAGCGAAGCCATGTTTCGCCAACTCCCAAAAGATCCAGCCATTCCCACCTTCAAACTGATAGACAAATGGGAAATGGACCTGGAAGCACCTAATTCCAAACATCTCCTGCCAAGCAGGTGTATGCTCAAAATCTCCATTGGCAACAAGAGCATAGTCCACAATTGTTGGGTCGTGCGAGACGTCCCTGCCGCCTTTTACTTAGGCAGTGACATTCTCAATCGCTTTGCCATTAGTTTGGACCTAATAAACTTCAAAGCTTGGTCCCGATTAGCGGATAATCCCATGGGCTTTGATGATCCAGAAAAAGCATTTAGGTCAGCTCAATTGCTACCTTATGCAGTTGAAATTCAGGTTAAAGAGGAAGTCACCATCCCAGAAAGGACCCGACAATTCTCCCTGGAAGTGAAAGTTAAAAGGGGACAAGAGTTGAAAAACCCTGATGCTTACATACATCTAAATGCTTCTCTCCAACAGCAAGGGTTGGGGGTAAACCCAACACTATTAGTCAACATAGAACATGACACCATTCCAATAGAGGTGGATAACAGCGACTTAAAGAGTATTACTCTAGCCGCAGGCACCATTATTGGAATGGCGGTTGATGACCGACATTTCTCCATCGACTTAGTAAATGAACTGTTAGGACCAATCCCCAAGGACTGTTTTGACAGTGACAGTGAGGACAATACAGCACCAGACAGGATTTTTACCCGGCATGGGGGGAACTTCCTGGTGTACACTTCTTGCCCCTATGGTAAGGAAGATGTGACTTGTGACTTCAGGAGGGATGAGATGATTTTCCAGGTCCATGAGGGCTGCCTTTCCCACCTGAAGCCTCCGGTCCAAATCAGCACTCTGACCAGGGACTTCTCCACCCAGCTGGAGGAGGCAGCGGAGATAGCCAAACCAGAAGTCTTTCCAGGCTTCAGGCAGATGGTGGAAGAGAGAGTCAACCTAGCTGATGCCTGTGTGACTCTGGAACAAAAGCAAAAGTTGAAACAAGTTTTCTTGGATTTCCAAGATCTCTTTGCGGTAGACTCATATGACTGTGGTCGCACTGACATCCACACAACGACAATCCCCACGGACCCTGGCATGACTCCTGTGTTTGTGAAGCAATATCGCTTGCCTCTCGCATCAATGGAGTCCCTTACCGAAATAATTAAGAACCTTGAGTCCCGGGGAATAATCCGTCCCGTCCACAGCACCTTCAATAATCCGGTGCTGGGAATATTGAAGCCAAACGGCCAGTGGAGACTCTGCGCCGACCTTAGGGAGCTCAACAAACGGGTCCATACTTCCCGATGGCCTCTGCCCTACATTGACCAAGGGCTGGCACAGATTCAGGGGTCACAGGTATTCACTGCAATAGACCTGACCAATGGATACTGGACCGTGCCTGTCAGCAGGGAGGACCAATACAAACTGGCTTTTACCTTTGGGGGCCAGCAGTACACATGGACCCGGACTCCCTTCGGATACCTCAACTCCGGCAATGAATTCAACATTTTCCTACATAAGGCCATGCCCGACCTGGGTGCGAGGGGTAACCTGGCTTATGTAGATGATGTCCTCATCAAAAGTTCATCTGTGGAGGAACACATAGCGGAGATCCGTTATGTTCTGACACAGTTGAGGGCCGCCGGAGCAAAACTTTCCTTTCAGAAAGCACAGTGGTGTAGAACCCGTGTTAATTTCTTGGGGCATGAGATTACTCCTCAGGGCCTCTGTCCCCAGGAAAAGAAAGTGGAAGCACTTCAGAAACTGAAAGACCCCACAACTCTGCGGGAACTAAGGAGCCTCCTTGGACTGACTAATTACAGCAGAAAGTTCATTGAGGGCTACGCAGAGATCACCAGACCCCTGATTCATCTCCTAAAGGGGGGGGTCAAGTGGGAATGGGGTCCAGAACAATCCGAGGCAGTAAGACAACTCAAGAGAAGCCTCTCACAAGCACCTTGCCTAAGCTTACCCTGTCAGAAACAAGGAGTTCTTCCTGGAGACAGGGTTCTCTAATACGTGCTTGACGGCCATATTATACCAAAAGCATGACAAGGTCAATAAAGTAATCTCCTATGCGAGCAAAACTTTATCCTCTGTGGAGGAAAAATTCAACGATTGTGAGAAGGCACTCCTGGCAACGGTGTGGGCATTGAAGAATTACCGCCCGTTTATCCAGGGGGAACACATCATAGTGGAGACTCCACACCAGCCTCTGCAATATCTCCAAAGTGACAGAATCCGGGCCGGAAATGTGAGTAATTCCCAAATTACTTCCTGGATTCTGTCAATGCAAGGCTTTCCTGTGGAGGTCAGATATGGCCAAAACAAGAAGAGTCCCCTCGCGCAAGGTCTGGCTGACTTGCATGATTGTGCCAGAGAAAACTGTCTCGAGGACGAAAGTCTAAAAATAAAGGACAACATGGAGGCATACCTTAATTCCCCCCACAAAGTCTTTGAAGAGGACAAGTGTGAGGGAATGCCCACTGTCTATGTGGATGGATGCTCTTACCATGTTGACAACAACGGGGAGAAAGAACTGGTGGCTGGCGTAGGGAATGCATGGGTGAATGAGTCCCCAGAACCCTCCGCTGGATACAAAATTGGTCCCCGAAGTAGTCAGGTGGCAGAATTGATGGCTGTGCATCAGGCCATCCTCACTGCTGTCCAGCATCAACTCCGCGAACTGGTCATAATCACAGATTCGGATTATGTACGGAACGGGTTCGTGGAGCACCTGGTTAATTGGAAAACCAGAGGCATGTTATGTGCTAACAACAAACCCTTGAAACATGGGAAGTTGATCCAAAACATTGAGGATCTGGTCACATCGAATGGGATGACCATCTACTGGAAACAGATCAAGGGTCATTCCAAAGTAGAGGGACCAGACAAAACTGGAAATTACTTAGCTGATCAGCTGGCCAAAACCGGGGCCATCCAAGGGGATCTAATTGAGATTGAGTCCCTGTTGGGGGAAATCCAGGTCACTGCTATCACTAGGTCCCAGACAAATGCTCACAACGACCTTTCAATTGCACAATGGAGTAAGGAGACCCCTGATGCTGATTTGATTACAGCTCAGAAGGGGGATCCAATTATTGGTAAATTTTACCAGCACCTTGAGGACCCTGAGAACTTTCCCCTGACGGATACCGATTACATTGGGAAAGAGGACCTAAGAGTGTTGATGAAATGTCCAAAAATGTTCCGGATCCAAGACGGTTTGTTGGTAAGGAAATCCAAAGCTGGCCACGATCAGTGGGTGGTTCCTACCTCATTCCGAAGCCTGATGTTAAGTCACGCCCATGATGCGGCTACCGCCGGTCATAGGGGGTTTCACACAACATTGGAAATCTTAAGAGAGGTTGCATACTGGCCACACATGGGGCAGGACCTCGACCAATATTTGAAGGGTTGTCTTGTGTGTGCACAATTTCAGCCGACATCCCTCACACACCGGGCGCCTTTACAAAAGAGGGGAATGACACTGCCATGGTCGGATTTACAAATCGACTTTGTAGGCCCTGTGATTCGCTCGGCTAGGGGGAATAAGTACATGTTGACTGTGACATGCTTGTTTACCAAGTGGGTGGAATGTCTCCCAGCCCCAAATTGCAAGGCAGAAACTGCAGCTGCCTTGATGATTAACCACATCTTTTCCCGTTTTGGTCTACCTCAAAGGATTGAGTCAGACAGAGGTAGCCACTTCACCAGTGAAGTAATGACAAAGATGTGGGAGATACTGGGGGTCAAGAGAAAGCTGCATATTGCTTATAGACCAGCTTCTTCTGGGGCAGTAGAGAGATATAACCGAACCATTGTGAGCATATTAAAGAAGTTTGTGGCAGATTCTGGGCCAAGTTGGGATATCCGATTACCTCTGGTCCTAATGGCTATCAGATCTACCCCTTCATCTGCAACCAAAATGTCACCATTTGAGTTGATGACTGGACGCAAGATGGTGCTTCCTCAGCATTTGCTCTACAGGACCCAAGAGCAGACACTGATAAATGCCTCCACAACTCATGAGTATGTAGAGAATTTAAGGAAACACCTCCAACATGCTTTTGCTTACGCTCAGCGGAATCTAGAAAGATCGGCTGATAGCATGAAGACCCATTATGACCTGAAAACTTCCAGGAAGGAATATCAGGTGGGAGACCGGGTCTATCTATACAACTTCCAAAGGAACCAGGCCAAGCAGCGCAAATTCTTGCCTACATGGAAGGGACCCTTTGAGATCATCGACAAGATCTCCCCTGTGGCCTACAAAATCCACATCCCCAAAGGTCCTTTGGCAGCGGGGGAAGACAAGTGGGTCCACATAAACCAGTTGAAATGTTGCCATCCCAGGCACACTCTGCAACAACTGGAGGAATCCTCTGGAATCCTAGCGGGTACTGTCTCAGACTAATTCAGTTCCAATCATAAAACATACCACATCTAGTCTCTAAAATATTGTGATTTGCATGAAACTGTCTCTTAGTTATACTGTTTTTTTTTCAAAATAAGAATGTAATGTTTCGTTATGATGAAATGCATATGCTGCCCCACTATCTCAACAGTGGTGGAAAAACGTCTATGAGTAGGTATTGCCGCTCTTCCTTTGTCGTCCTAGGAGAAAGAAAACCTGAAGACGGGCCAAGGAGGGCGATCCGGAGACCGGGAACGAAGATCCAATGGGCCCAGTGGACCGCCCAATATTCACATCAGGACCGGCGAGGAGAACCCATCGATCAGTACCGGATGGAGAAGAAGATGCTGAACTGTGCCATCTACAGAGTAGGAAGAAGATTATGCGGACAGACCGGTGCGTGGGTCAAAACCCTTGGGCACGCGACTCCCCATCTACTCAAATTCAAAGTTCAGTCGCGTGGGGGGGGCTTGTTGGGTGTCCTGACCCACGTTTAAGCTATCATGCCACAACATTTGGTGCTGTGGGCTTAGAAAATTCAAGATGGCGGAAAACCCACATGTGCGCCGAAATCCAGGAAAGCTGCGCAGTTTGTGCGCACACCAAAATGGTTGCCTCACTTGCCACCCACCAGTGCGAGAATGAAAGGCCGGGTTGCCATGAGGGAAATGGGTTGCCAAAGGAAAAACAGTAGCGCCGGTTAGCTTCAAAGCGCTTTAAAACCACCATTGGACTACCCGCACAGTAGTCTGAAACCATTGGGAATGGCAATGCTGATTGCCAAATGCAACCTAGAATTGTTGGGAATTCATTTTCTTAAATCCCAAAAATGGGTGCAGTACCCTGTAGTCACCACTATCCAAAAGCCGGCAGTTTAAAACCACCCTGTGTTTCTCTGAAGGCAGGCTCAAACTGTCTATTTTAAACATTGCAACACATCTAAAAACTCACTGGACACCAGCAGACATTTGGTAGAATGGAGTGTTGTGTGCCTACAAAATCTGGGAAATGAAGATCCCAAAACAATGCTTATAACAAAACTGCTATGGAGTCAGCAGTTTAAGTTGCACTGGATTTAAAGACACTAAAATCGAAAATGTTTAGATTAAATGAGTGACCTATGTTTGGTGTCACATGCCTTTGTAACTGTTTAAATGTCATAGTTTTAAACTTAGAATCAGCCTTCTAGCTGCATATGTGAAAATGTTTAGTTTTATTTGAATGCAGAAACTGGGGAACAGAAATGACAGCTTAAAGAGATTCCAATTTGCCTGGCAACTACCCCCATCAGGAGTGAAACTTGAGTCACAGCTGTGTTCCCAGGCCTAGCTGCCCTTTTGCTGCTCACACTAAGGATATGCCATCTATCTGATAATTGAATTACCTGTGCTCTGCAGGAGAGTGAACAATGCAACTCCCTTCACCCAGGCAGAGGGTTTATTGAGAGGATCATAAATGGCTTCCTCTTGAACAATGAGCCTCTCCTGACTCAGGCAAAGGTTTTATTACAGCGGTCGTAAAATGTAGCTTCCTCTTGGCAGAAGCTGGGAGGAGCACTGCCTGTGAGAGAAGCTGGCTTGGCAGAACTGGATAAACCAGTATTTCTACCTTGTGCTGAGGGGAAACCACACCCCTTTGTAGCCAGAATATTGTTTAGAAAAAGATGAATAACTCATAGTACGGACATGTGAAAATTTTATAAATGACACCATAATTCTTGTGATTTTTCTGCCCACATTTTAAGAGGTTTTTCGACCCGGTGGCATGTTCAGGGGGGTTTTAGCGGAAAAGTGGATATTACTCTAAATGTATGCATGTTAAAAATCTGAAACTTCATCAGTTAATGTCCATACTCCCTGCACACATGTATGTAAAGTTGGGTCAATGTCAGAAAGTGAAAAATCAGTTAAAAAGTCAATTATGTGCCATTTCTGAATGCAAGCTCTTAGAAACAGCAGATTTGGACAGAGACATGGCTAAATTCAGCCACACCATGTATATGTAATTTCAAGCAACTGTGTAACTGTGAAATATGTCTTTTATTATCAAATATAGAATGTGTGCAATCTGACAGAGGAGTGTCCTATCTGCAAGCCATAAAATGACATCCCTCTGACTCACAGTTCATTCCCCAATCAAATAAGAAATGGAAGTTTGACCAATTAGAAGCTGAGAGAGAGGTAGGGTCAGTGATGCTAGAACACACCCACATTCTAAACACATAAAAGCAGACAGACAGGACAGATAGGGACCTTTAAAATCCATCTGCCGCTGGAAGCTCTGCCGGAAAAATCCATACTTTACCTCCATCAAACCTCCAGAGAGCCAGACTAGAGACTTCAATCTATCCAGAACTAGAGACCCAGACCAGAGAACCAGAGAGAGCTGACCCAGATCACTGTGAAGTGCAGAGACCAGAGGCGAGTTTAAAACCTGACCAGATCCATGGCGAGGCCCATTTCACTCAAGAATATAGTGTGAGTACCTAGAAAACTGTGCAGATCCGATCTCCTAGTTAAAATAATATAATTCAATCCTATTTTAATCTAAGTAGAACTGTCTCCTAACTGTCACCTGTCATTTGTAAAGCTGTCACTTGTCATTTCCTAGTTGCAAGCAGCACTTGTCTTTTTGAACTTTAAAATTTCAAATCTGAAAAACGACCTTCACAAAATCGCTCATATCTCCGCAACCGTTTGTGCTAGAGACTTGCAATAACTTTCATCTGAAAGGTTAGAATCGTGGCTTTCCTACGAACCTAGAACCGCATTCCTACTCATATAGTTTTACCGCAATCGCGGAACACGCATCCGCGAATTTTACCGCGATTTGCAAATTTCTCCACATGTAAAATCAGCTGCTGCTTGCCTTCCATTTGCCAGAAAACCGTTTGCCTCATAAAAACTATCCCTGAATCATTGCAAGAGTGAGCCTGAGCTAATATTAACTAGATACCACTCACCCTGAACCTCTGAAAGGGAATTAAAAGCGTTTCCAGCATATTTCTCATCCATTGCTAGCACATATCAAAGCATTTGCCTGTGTTTTCAAACTTCTGTAGTCTAAGCTTGCTGGGGTGAACTGAATTACAGTTGATTGCATTTCTGAGAACTGTGTGCTTCCTTCCATTTCCTTGCATTGCATCAAGGGGGGGAGGGGATTGCCAGAGAAAAGTGATTACATTGTTTTGTTGAAATCATATTGAGTATTTTCTATACTGCATTTCATTCATTCAACATTCCATCCATTTGAACTCTATAAAGCATTCTCTACCACATTATACTTCTGTACCTATTTACCACTGTGCTACCTTATCCATTTCATGTCAACTCCTTATTGATTATAGAGAAGCGTGTTAGTGCCAGATTCTCCGTTGTTAATCTTTATCATATCAGATTAAGTGTGATATTCAATTATTAATTTATTATAAGGTGTGACATATATATATCTATTGTTTAAATTATCAAATAAACCTTTTAACTTGCAAAACAGAACTACTTCCTGGCTCAGTGGGGTGAGGGGGATTCCAAGAGAGGGGTGTTATATAGGGGTAGTCATCCAGAACGCATGAACTGGACATAAAGTTATATCAATAAGGGTTTCCATTCAGTATCCCAGACTAGGCATTGACTTAGCTGTAGTGTTGAATTGAATCCTCTTACAGGAGTGAGGTGCCAGACATTCCTCCTCAACTCTGACATTGTGTAACATCCATATTTAAGGATAAATAAGTGCTATTGTTTTCGGCTTTCTCTAGGATTCTAGTTCGTTACCTGAAAGGCAAAATGAAACCGAACACTCAAACTAGGAAAGACAAGTCAGGTAGGGCGGTGATGTTGCACGATATTTTGGCTGCTCTGCTCATTTTCACCCCGAAAAGAAATACCATGTCGAGAGCTCAGGCGCTTCCCTTGCCACCTTCACCCCGCTCTCCATCTAAATTGAATGAGGGCGTGCTCGAGCATCAAGGAGGTGAGCTCTCGCCACTCTTATTGGACTCAGGGACTTCCCCTTGAATGCCTGTCCCTGAGATACGGCCCACTACCAAAACTATTCAGCAGGCTCTGTCCCCCACTGGCCTGGTAGATTCGTCTTTTATGGACACCCTCCCCTGCCCATTTCTGGTGTAGCAGAACTCTCGCTCCTGGTCCTGTCTCAATATCCTTTTATGCATGCACGTAACTCGTGAACGAAGCAGAAGCTACCAGACTGACGAAAAAGCGGACAACTTGCAAAACTTACCAAATGACGTGATTAATGACGCCATTAAGATATGCAAAGTAAATACAAGGATCCAAATTGTTGTACTGGTATACAGAAGACACCCCCATAAGAAATATAGCCCAATACATCAGAAATCACAGTACAGCATAAACACATCCAGGGGTCATTCCTTTAAATTTGAATAAGAAGACAATAAAATCCAGTCCTGAGGAAAGCATAAGAAGAGCCACACCAACAGCTGTTCACTTCCATCTTATGCTGGAAATACCAACAGTGTCGACTTGCAATATGCATTGAAACAACAACAACACAAAGCCACTGTTCGCTAAACCCTCACAACTTCACCGCATGGTTCAAGTGTCTGCTGTTGAGTACCATATGATTATTAATATGTTGTTTATACAGCAGCCCAGATAAAACAACTGAGTACGTATAACAAATGTTCTTCATGTTATAGTGTTGAGACTGAAATCAGGTTTTTTTTTGTTATATGATGACAAATAAAATTGTTTTTTACTGTTAATTTGGTGATCTGCTTTATGTGAAATACAGAGTAAATTAAGGTGTCTGTCAAAGTGGAGTGCACAGTGCTCATACCTATAGGTGTAAAAGGGAGCGGTAGCCTGTATCATATATATATATATATATATATATATATATATATATATATATATATATATATATATATATATATATATATATATATATATATATAGCTCAATATCCTTTGAGACAGGGACGGGGATGGATGCCTCCTTTCACTTGGCCAAAGAGCCAGCCACAACGCCGGAAGAAGGGATACATTCAATTGGCTCGGGAGGGCTGCAATATTCTATTCAATCGGCACTAAGGGAACATTCAAAGTGCTTAAGGGCTATCATTAACCAATTATTCAATCTCAATAGTGCAAGGGGAGAGAGGTTGCATGAATGCTTTGAAAGCCTAGCTCTTGAAAGTGTAGATCTGCATATACCCTCATGTCCGGAAGCCGAAATAGCAAGAAAACTCTAGATCGGGCGGAGAAAACACCATGCCCTGCGCAATCCAACCTTGAAGTGAAGTCACTGACTGGAGTTGGCTTGCGTCATCCTTGGCTGCTCAAAATCGCAGCTAACATCAGGACTTGGGATCTTCAAGTGACTGCACTATTGGATGCTGGAACACGCGTGGTTTTGCTCACGTGCTCCAAACTAATTGGCTGGGAAATTTGACTATAGCATGTTTGCAGGAAACATGGTGGGCTGAGTGCCCTACAGTAGACGGCTATGAAGTTGCCTTAAATCCAGCTATCAAAAAGAAATTGTCTGGATTGTTGACATTTGTGCAAAGGAAGTCTGGTTATAAAATTCTGAAAGCGATTAACATATCACCCAACATTCAGAAGGAAGAGGTAAGTTTGGAAAACCTGATAAGAATGAACAAAACTATTTACACCTATATAACGTCTACTGGCAACACAGCTCCAGTGACTCAGCCAGCTTTATAGATCAAATTACACACTCGATAGATCAAATTTATGATCAGGAAGCGGCACCGAAAATTCTAATCTGCAGAGATTTGAATATCAACTGCTTAGATCTACCCCATAAAAAGAGAAACGTTGAAAACGCATCTAAGGCGGCACAATGGTGTGCTGAAATGGATTTGAGAAACTTCCATCTGATGAACGGCAATACACCGGGAGATATTCCACCACAACCAACCTGGAAGAGACAGCAACAGGAATCAATACTGGATTATTATTTTGCCTCAGAAGCTCTACAAATCCACGTCAAAGAACTTTGTGTGGTGCCAAAAACTGAAAGCGACCACAACTTAGTTCTTTTGAGCTTCCATTGTTTGCAACATAAGCAGTCAACATTATGGAAACATGATATAGCAGTTGAGCCATGCCGCAATAGATTAAGAATTAAAGAACAGGAAGTGAGAATGATTAACCATGCCTATCAAGAGGAAGCCGGCTGTGTGGAATATCAACATCTTCTAGCTATCTTCGCTGAAACTCAAGGTGCGAGGAAACAAACATTTATAAATAAATATGCCTTTGATCTTGACATTATGAAACAAAAAAAGGCAGCTAAGAAGTAAAATTAGAGCATATGAAAAACCGTATTGCGATGAGATCCTGGTTAACATCAAAAAGGCTAAACAGTCCTATAAAAACTGGCTGAAGTCACATCGAGCAATCATGCTACAGCAAGATGCTGAACTGATGCTTGCAAAAATACAAAACAAAAACACTGGTCAGTTTTGGGCCCTGGTTAATGAGCAAGAGGTTTCGCAGTCTGCACTACAATCATGTATGGTCACGGAAGCTGAGTGGATAAGGCACTATGAACAGCTATGTAAAAAGAAAGGAGATTCCTGTGACCCAGAATTGCCACTCCTGGCTAGGTGGGATTTGCAATTTGAACGTTCTGATATTCTTGAAACCATCAACAGAATAAGTACATCGCGTGCGCCAGGCCCGGACGGGTTAACCAACTTTATCTTGAAAGAAAATCCGGAAGCCTGGGCAGACCTTTGTTATAACTTATTTGACGATATCACAAGTGCATGTACAATGCCAACATCCTGGAAAAGTGCCCTAATCATACCTGTGTTCAAGAAGGGCAATCGTACAAATCCAACAGACTATCGCCCTATTGCACTACTGGATGTCCTAAGCAAGATTTACGCCACGCTCCTACAACGCAAACTTCTAGCCTGAGCCATAGCTATCAAGCACATTGACCAGAGGCAAACAGGATTCGTTAAAAGAGTGGGCTGTAGTCTAAACCTCCTAATTGTCAACATACTGAAGATGGATGCAATATGAACTAGCACTAAGATCTACCTATCCATAATTGATCTATCTCACGCATTTGACAGCATAGATCGTGAGAAATTATGGATAAAACTGTCAAATTGGAATTGCATTCCGAGCTTGTTGTTGGCGATAAAGGACCTACACACGAACACGGTGATAAGAATACGTTTGGATCGCCTAGGCAATCTATCTGCCTCCATCCAAATCCGTTGTGGAGTCAAGCAAGGATGTCCTTTGGCTGCAATTATTTTCAATTTATTTATCTCCGACATTGATCAGGCCATTGAGAGTCCTAGATCATTTCCACCAAAAATAAATGGAGAGCCTATAAGCCATCTCCTATATGCAGATGACTTGATATTATTAGACTCAACACCTATTGGCCTCCAAATAAAATTGAATGCACTGAACCAATATATAAGAAACAATGGGTTGTGCATCGATGCGTCAAAATCAGAGATACTTATTCTGGAGAATTTAAGTGGCCAAAGGAAGAAACGTCACCCAAACTTTCGATGGCATATGGAGAAATCTGTGTTGAACACCACAATGAATGTGAAATATTTGGGTATGCAAATAAACTCAAACATCAATGACTCCCCGTGGGTCGAAATAACGAAAAGAAATGCCATATTCTAGCAGTTCAAGCTACTGTATTAAATCGAAAATATGGGAAATACTCACTGCTACCAGCGCTGGCTTTCTATAAACAAAAAGCGGTCCCTGTTCTAATTTTTGGTGCAGAGTGCGCATTTGGCTGCCCAGAAGAACTTTGGAGCTCGCTTGAGAACATCTTTTAGTCTAGAGTTTTGTGCCTGCCCAAGGGTACGCCCACTGATTGTATCCGACACAAACGCAGCTTGATATCTATAAAAGCCAGAGTGTGCTAGAACATGCTCTCCTTATACAGGAAAATCACGTTGACAGAATCTCCAATACAGTTTAAGATCTTGCAAGCTTCTACTCACTGTAACGAGAACTCAGTCTTTGTTTTATGGATGAAACGATTCAGCGATATAATGTTAGATCTTGACACAAGCTGGAGACTTTGCAAGTAAATCCTGAACATGCAAAGCAAATGTTATGGAGACGTGACTGGTGCTCAACTTGCGATCAAAAAAGAAAACATCGAATAATGAAAAATGTTCCACCTGAGAAAAGAGCATATAACGAAATTCAAAATTTCTGGAAACTATTTCCGGATCTCCATCGAAGAAAGTTGTATATGCAATTTCGTTTAAATCTGTTTAAAACGAGAGAAAAAAACAACATATGGGCAGGCCCCAACAATCCAAGTGACCAATGTAGACTTATTCTGGAGAATTTAAGTGGCCAAAGGAAGAAACGTCACCCAAACTTTCAATGGCATATGGAGAAATCTGTGTTGAACACCACAATGAATGCGCAATATTTGGGTATGCAAATAAACTCAAACATCAATGACTCCCCGTGGGTCGAAATAACGAAAAAGAAATGCCATATTTTAGCAGTTCAAGCTACTGTATTAAATCGAAAATATGGGAAATACTCACTGCTACCAGCGCTGGCTTTGTATAAACAAAAAGCGGTCCCTGTTCTAATTTTTGGTGCAGAGTGCGCATTTGGCTGCCCAGAAGAACTTTGGAGCTCGCTTGAGAACATCTTTTAGTCTAGAGTTTTGTGCCTGCCCAAGGGTACGCCCACTGATTGTATCTAACACGAACTCAGCTTGATATCTATAAAAGCCAGAGTGTGCTGGAACATGCTCTCCTTATACAGGAAAATCACGATGACAGAATCTCCAATACAGTTTAAGATCTTGCAAGCTTCTACTCACTGTAACGAGAACTCAGTCTTTGTTTTATGGATGAAACGATGCAGCGATATAATGTTAGATCTTGACATCAAGCTGGAGACTTTGCAAGTAAATCCTGAACATGCAAAGCAAATGTTATGGAGACGTGACTGGTGCTCAACTTGCGATCAAAAAAGAAAACATCGAATAATGAAAAATGTTCCACCTGAGAAAAGAGCATATAACGAAATTCAAAATTTCTGGAAACTATTTCCGGATCTCCATCGAAGAAAGTTGTATATGCAATTTCGTTTAAATCTGTTTAAAACGAGAGAAAAAACCAACATATGGGCAGGCCCCAACAATCCAAGTGACCAATGTAGACTTTGTAAAGCTACTGAGGAAACCCTGACACATCTAACATTATTCTGCCCTTCACTCAAGCAGGAAAGAACGAAACATCTGGTAAGATTTATTGAAAATTGTTCGACACTAACTGCTCTAGACTGGTGGCAATTAATGTTCGACGAGACCGACAGGGCATTGACGATTACATAAACCTTTTTCATTGAAGAAATATTGCTACGATTTCGTGCTGTAAATGAGGAATTGTAAGAAGCTGTTTTCATCCTTCAGCTCTTTATATGAGATACGCTATAATGATGTGAGCCATTCAAAGGAAGATCAAGATCATACTTTACCTCTTTTACATGATGCCAGTTCGGTCTTTTTGGAAGAGTGTGTTGATTTTAGTGAATTAATGTGGATATCATTTTATGGATGATTTGTATTTTTTTTCTCTCTCAATTTTTTTAAAGGTTTGTAATAAACCATATAAAAATAATTTAAAAAAAATAGCAAGAAAACTAAGAGAAGGCTCCACAGTGAAATAAATAAACAATATAAAAAACAAAAATTGTAATATCCTGTTTTCGCCATCAGAAACTGCAAGACAACTTCAGGACAGTACTGTGCCATCACAAACTACAACCATTCTAATGGATAGTTCCAACCAGACTAAAAAGGGGCGGAAAAGGAATGAAGCTAGAGATCTCTCAAGAACGAAAAAATCAGCCCCCCGTAAAGGTATGAACAAACCCACTAGAAATTTGTGGCGAAATAGGGTAAGGGAGAAGATCGTGGACTCTCTTGTTAATATTAGTGTTCATCAGTTAGTGAGATGGAGGATTGCATTGAAATATCAACAAGTGAAAAAATGTATTTTGAGGTGAGAGGGGGGTAATTGCCCTAGAACTGATAGATTACCACAGGGCCCTCTTACTGAGGCCACGGATTCCCTTACAAATGCAATGAAACAAAGGGAAAAAAGAAAAACAAAACAAATCTAATTTGTGGAATGACTCTTTAAACCATGATCCGAAAAAGGGAATCTATAACCTGTTTACATGAAAAAAAGGTAAAGGGGAGGCTGTTGAGGATTCTGGGATGATAATTGACCCTAAAACCAGCGACCACAGAGCCAATGAATTTAGTACTAGTGTTGAACTCGGTCCTGAAACAATTCTCGAGACTAATTGCCTGAGA
Source organism: Ambystoma mexicanum (assembly GCF_040938575.1). Lineage (NCBI taxonomy): Eukaryota > Metazoa > Chordata > Amphibia > Caudata > Ambystomatidae > Ambystoma > Ambystoma mexicanum. Next base: position 1,296,191,234 of record NC_090922.1, on the reverse strand, counting down.
GAGGACCAAATGTGTACCAAACTGATGATGGAGAAAACAGTGAAGAACACAGTGAGCATTATATGATTGATCAGTGGGCCAAAACTGCACCATCCACAATCGAAGATGACTCTGGTGGAAAAATTGCTCCTCCCAAAAGGGGTAGAGGGGATGCCCTTGAATCATTTAATGTTAGCTCAAGCCACTGAACCAAAAATAACTGCTGATGCATTAAGAAATCGGCGGTCTGAGATATGGGTGCACGAGACGATGTAATCAAAATGCATCAAACAGCGCCTAAGGGGCCGAATGGCAAAATCAGAGTAGTGTTTGTAACGACTTTAGGCTTGGGGAGAAACCAGCACTAAATTTGGCTGGTACTCAGCCTATGAGGGAGCCGAGGATGCCTAAATCGGTGTTTAACAGTACTTTAAACACTGTTCGATGGAGACAACCATGCTTCCCGGATGATCCTAGTGTGATTCTGCACTATATGTTTGGGTGTGGAGGTCTGGACTCTCTGAATAGGAGTATCAGCGCTCCTAAATGAAATCCCAAGTCTTAGACGTATTACCAGCGCAAACATAAAACTGGTTGATTTCATCCACCCTAACCAATATGATCATGTCCGTCTGGTTCTTCAATCCCGTACAATCAACAACTCATTATTAGCAGAGGTAAACCAATTTAATAAGTAAGGATATGACCTCCTAAACTTTTGGAAACAGGACGGGGAGGTGGAGTAGGGGGGTGGGAGTCATGCACAGGGAGAAGAGCAAGACCATAATTGGAGCTGGCTTTCCCTTAATCTACGAGATTCCATCTCCCAACTTCAACACCTAAAAACCCACCTTTAGCCAGACCCATAAGGTTTCCTTAATATCATGGAATTCTAGAGGCTCATCCAATGTATGCACTTCTCCAGAATTATGTTATTTGCTAACTCAATACTCAATAATATACACCCAAGAAACATGCTCTCCTCAGAGATTAGATGGTTTTGATGTACGAACAGAACTAAGGGTTGAGAGGGAGGCCGGCAGGTGGTTTGATAATTGCCATAAGAAATGGGGCTGATATTGTAGTAAAAGAATGTGAGTTTTGGCTGTAATGTTGGAGTTAAAATTAAGATCACCATGTCAATTTATCTTGCTCCTAAATATGTATTGGAATCCTCAATCGAATCTCTATGTGACATTAAGATAGATAAATGACCTGATTGAAGAGTGGCTAGTCAATACACCATGGGCACAGATAATTATAGCAGGTGATCTAAACGCGGAAATCTTGAAGCATGGAGTACACGATTCTGCCCGTGAGTCGGGTTTAGGATTACTGACCCCTGTCCAATTAAATAATCAAAATACCATTCCGGGCGGTCACCCGGGGTGCAAAAGGAAGACACTTCAGGGACAACTTTGGCAGGAAATGTTTTCAAATTGTGGCCTTTATTCTGTAAATGTACTCCAGGATATAGTTGCGGACCCTACCACACAGTCCGATGATAAGCGGATATCAACTATTGTTTATATATTCATGTCAAAATCCCTATTTGATCTAGAGTTTTACATAAAAAACACCAATTTTAGTGACCACAAGATGCTGAAAGTTATTCTTCTGTTAGCCTCTGTGGGGGGGGGGGCGCCCAGGAAACATTATAAGGTACCGCTCACTGTGAATAATAATGAATGAAGAATTGTCTGGCATGAGGGGAATGTACTCAAACTAAATACCTTATTTATGGCTGATTTCTGTGCCTCTAGAATGGAAAGAAAACCGTCCTTATGTGCACATACTTGCTTTGGTCCCTTTATCGAGTCACTTATCAAAGAATCTGTGAAGAGAGCTCTCCCGAAACCAACAAGTTAAAGGCATAAGTATGGTTTCGACAGTAGAGTGCAAGGGAAGAAAACAATGTGCCACAAAGAAATTTGCCAGATATTGAAAAGCCGTAACTCAATTCAATTTAAGCATGAGGCGGTTAGGAAGGCAAAACAAAATCTGAAAAATTGGCTAAAGGGACATCGAACAAGTATGTATCAAAATGACAGCGAACAAATGATTGCTGCGTTAAAAGATGGCAGCAATTTTGGGTTTTGGCAAATGGCATGGAAACCACACAATCGATAGTTCAAACCAATACTATCTAGGAGGAGGTGTTGGCAGGGCACTTTGGCTCTCTTTACGAACGAACGTAAGAACCAGACACACTCAGATTCGGAAGGCTTGAAAGACTGTGCCTGGGATGTTAAGTTGACCATTGAAGATATCTAGAAATTAATTAATAAGGCCAGTTCCTCCAGAGCAGCAGAGCCTAATCAGCTAACAAATGCTACCCTTAAAGGGAAACCTTGACTTGTGGGCTAAGACACTATACCTTCTATTTAAGGGCATCATTCCGACTAGGTGCGTACCATCCTCCTGGCACATTTCATATGTGATCCCAATTTACAAAAAAGGCGACAGGTGTAGTCCTACGAATTATCGTCCAATCGTGCTATTTGACGTTGATACTAAAATCTTTTCTAGTATCGTCCTAAAGCATGCAGAGGACTGGAATTATAGGAATGATATTCTCGCGAGACAGCAAACAGTTTTTAGGAAACAAGTGGGCACTGGCACTGGTGGGCTCTTAGTAAGCACTCTGCCTTCGGTTTAGTTGATATAACTACACTCTGACGGAAATTAAACAAATTAAACAAATTGGGCAGGCCAGGAGGTGTCTCATCCTTATTAATCCATCTGCATGAGGGGTCACAAATCCAGGTTCGTCTGAATAGTGAGGGTATTTTATCGCACACTATATGTACGTCCAATGTCCTCTATCAAGGGTGCATTTTTGAACCATCCTTATTTAACCTATATATGGTTGATGCTGGCAAAATATTGGATGAGGCAGTGTGTGTGCCGCTGAAGACTGAGTGGGTAAAAGTATGCTGGTCATCTTACGCGCATGATTTCCACCTATTGGACACCTGGTAACTGCATTTAATGAGTACATTATATCTAATGGTCTGAAAGTGAATCCAAAAAAAACTGTAGTGAAGAGGCTAAGCAGACGATCCTCGCCAATTGGCTTTGTGCAGTTTTTGAATCATGAAAAACTTGTCATTAGGACCTCCATGATGTATTTGGGGTTCCCCATTTTTAATCAACCAAAAAAGTGCTCCTATCGTAACTATCTATATAAGAAAGTAAACAAACAAGTCACACAACTGAAAACAATTGATAAGAAATATGGCACATTTTCAAAGCTTCCATTGTGTGGTATGAACTGCTTCCAGTTTGGGCAAGGTACGAGATGAACAAATTGGAAGCCCTGATCTTGCGCTCCATTATATACTGCCTACCAAAGTCTGTCCCCTTCTTAGCAATTAGATACGAGTTGGGTCTGCAATCTGTTGAAAGCATGGTGGAATGGAGAAGGTTGTCCTTGTGTCGGAAACTCTATACTAGTCTGACTAATACACTATATGCACTATTAGGTAAGGGGCTACGTCAAGGTGTGCCAGAGATAGGTTTGGTTTTAACGTTAAAAGAAGAATGTGTCCAGTCACTTGCAAAATTGTGTTTAACAGTTGAAACTCTTCTGCTACATCCACTAAGGATGAAAAGGCTCCTTCAACATAATGACTGGGTTAGAACAATGGATGCAGTATTGGCTTACAAAGTGTACATCCAGCTTGTCTGCTATTAAAAAAAAAATGAGATGCTTTGAATCTTACCTCATAAGATTTCCAGATAAGAATCGACTATACGATTTTATGAGGGTCAGATTTAACGTTTTGAGGACAAGAGTGATTATGTCGATACAGGGTGATATAACTGCTGAAATGTCATTCTGTAGATTGTGTAAACAGGACGATTGTAAGGAAACGTTGTTGCATTTGTTGACAGAATGCTCCGCTATTAGGACGGAGCAAATTGATTGTTATAAAAACTTTGTTCTGAATCAAGAAAGAGTCTATGTGGCTACCTTATGGCTAACCCATTGATTTTCCCCAATCGGTTTTAATTGAAAATCAGCTTGGTCTCTGCCCAGACTATTAATAATTTGCCAAAATGATGTGGTGTTACTCTTACATAATGCCCCAAAATAATTTCTGCATCATTTTGAAATAACATTGCATGGGACAAGCGACTCCCATTACAATAAGCTTGTCTACGTTTTCTAATGGCTGACAGTCTCATAATTTGTGCATCCCGCAATTGGATATTAAAAGCCAGAATCTTGTGCCTTAACTGTCATTTTTTACTTTTAACCCTATTATCAAACTTATGGCGATGCTTAATCGGGTGGAGTTGTAGCTTTGTCTCAATTACCTTAAAAATATCATTCAGGAAATGTTCAAAACTGTTGGTATTAAAGGTGTGAATCGTGCATTCCATAGACGAAGAGTAGAGGCCAGCAATGTTCCCACATGTTCATTCAGCGTGGTAGCTTTCGTTTTATTCCAAATGACCCGGTTGCCACCTAGTCCTACAATTAGTCCGGGGACAACCTTCTCCCTCTTTTTAGTCAGTGGGGTAGTACATTTTGCAGAGATCATATCATGGTCACTCCATTCAAATGAAATCACCATGAATGATCTACACCTTAAATACATGAAATCATTCATGAACATATAGTCCAACGTGGAGTATCACAGCCCTCTTGTAACGCTCACCTGATTCCCACCGAGGCGCTGATCCCGGCTGGGCTGCTATCGTTTCTTCAATTGAGAAGCGTAGAGCTTGGACGACTCTCAGGACTGGGCTTCCTCTTATCGAATGTCTGACTTGTAGGGTACGTTTTCTGCAGGTGGAAGAAAAAGGGTTAATCACCGTTTGATGGGATTCCTTCTCCCACCAATCGCCAGTTTCTCCCACAGCCTAGCTTTCTACTTGTCTCGGCGAGCTCTCACCTTAGGCGTATAAATGCTGAGCTCTCCATCCGGCGTCTGGTGCAGGGGTGCGTGGATTCCAGTTACGTCACTGGATGAGTTCAGTGTTGAGGCTCAAGTCTTTTGCGGCCTTAGTTGTGGCACTGGTGCTGGGATGCCGAAGAGCGATGCCGCCGTTACTGCACGAGCGGATGCCTGTAAGTATACTGTAGTCTTTAGGCTTTAAAAGATGGGCACCTCAATAATGTCCCTTTTCCTTTGTTTCAGGCCTCGGGATGCTGTGGGCGTAGTTTTCCGTTGCCGCTGCACGTGCCGATGCACGTAAGTATAATGTTCGTTGCCCGCTTTTAATGGCACCTCTAAAAATGTCCTTTTTCTAGTTTTCAGGTGCCGGGATGCTGCGGGCTTTATATCCGTTGCCACTGCACGTGCTGATGCACGTAAGTATAATGATCGTTGGCCGCTTTTAATGGCACCTCTAATAATGTCCTTTTTCTAGTTTTCAGGTGCCGGGATGCTGCGGTTGATGCGGCCGCTTCTGCGCGTGCAAAAACTGGTAAGTTAAGATGAATGCGACTGCCTTCACCCGAACCCCTTTTTAATGATGTCCTTTGCCTTTCAGGTGCAGAGAAGCTGCCGAAGAGAAGGCCACGGTTAGCTCCGTTGCAATCACGGATGGATCAGGTAAGCGGGCGCGGCTGCGAGCGAGTTGCACTTTTCTAACCTTATGTTTATTCTTTGCAGGTTTTGCCGGTGACTGGATTCCGGGATCTGCTAAGTATTGTTCTGTGTCTTTCTTCATCCACAGGTTGCTGCGCGGAAGCTGAAGATGACTCTGGACCTGGAATGCAGGAGCCGACTTGCTGAGCGTCCTGCTGCTACTGCAGAATAAGGCGAAGCACGTGTTTTCCATCGGGCGTGGTTTAAATAGCAGAGAAGTGCTTCCAGTGTGTGTTCTTCCACCGGTTCCACCCAGGTAAGAAAAGAGTTCCTGAATGGAGGGAATAGTTCCTCCCAGCCCTGATGGCTGGGGACTTCAACCAGACTGGATTGTTCTGGGTAAATATGCAGCATGGTCTGCCTCAGGTAAGTCCACCCAAGCATTATTACACTGTTTATCAATATGAGCCTGGCGCCTATGGCGCCGGGGCTGAAACCCTTCATGAGCCTGGCACCAAAGGCGCCAGGACACGGTCCAAAGGGCCCCTGTAGGGGTCTGCTGGGTCTGGAGTACTGGAAGACGGGTCTGCTTCCGAGGGCGCTGGGCCAGTCCTGGCCCCTCGGGAGTAGCGCCCATGACACCTCTACACCACGCAGGCTGATTTGAAATATTACCCCTAAAAGTTCCATTTAATCTATGTAAACCAAGGGCCTCCAAACATTTTTGCCATTTAATTCCATTATTACTTTTCATAGTATTAATTATTTCGCATGTAAAAAGAGCTTGGGTGAGGAGGTCAATGCGCATAAGACTTGGGTTTTTGATTATGGGGAGCATTTTGTAGGCCTTGCTGGGAGTTCAACAAATCTGGACGGCTAGGGTGTGAGGCATTTCAGTCAAGCAAATTTCTAGTGTTTTGGCAGCTCTCCCGGCAGAGTGGTGCACCTCTCTGTACCACCAGCAGTGTGGTTAGGGCTTTACTGAGTATATATTATAAGGAGTCATGACATTTGCACCTAGAAGCACTTGTGTCCATGCGCGTCATAAATGACTTATCATATTATATCATTAATGTACCACATGGCTGACCTGTTGTGATTTGTGGGAACTAAGTAGTACAGGAAAAAGACATGTGCCTAGAAGTCTTCTGGAAGACATTTTGCCACTTGGGTGCAAATGTTCAGCTAGTGCAGAGTTGAAGATGGGTTGGTATATAAGTAAAAATATTATTTAGGAGTTGTGTGTCCAATCAACATTTCTGCATGCCATTTCAAAACTAAATGCAAAACCTAGGTTGTGTGTTTGGTTACCTCTTTTAGTGAGTCCAAAAATGATCTGGTACAATCCTAGAGCTCTAAGTAGTTGATTTTCAAGCACACCTAGGGTATTCGTCCAAAGGTTAAATACTTTTGCAATTATGAGATTAATTAATTGATCTTTTATAACAGGCGTATTACCGGTAACCGATCTCTAAGGGCGGGGCCAGGATTTGACCTGCTTTTTGTCCCTGAGCTATCCTGCCAGCCCATGAATGATTTGGATTAAGTGATAAACAACGCAGGTGGGGGGCTACTGGTCGGTAAAGGTTTGCCAGCCAGTGGTAACGGCTGAGCAAAGCACTGGATGGCATCACTGGGGTATGTGAGAGAGTCTGCAGTTGCTTATGATGGCAGCTCCTTGACATGTGAAGCTCCATGTTACATACATGTACTACTCCAGGCATATAACAGACTGCATTTGTTTAGTAGCAGCATTTGCACATGTAAGGCTGTGCCTTACATATGGTGACCACACTAGGTATATGAGATATTAACTGCCATTGGGTGATATTACTGTGGCAATTTAACCAGCACTTGGCATATGCCTTACAAGATTTCATGCATAAAGGGATTAATGGTCAGAAGAAGGAAATGTAAGGTTGCACTTGGTATAAGATTACAGCACATACTTAATTGGCATCAATGGGGAATTTGGGGCTCCAGGTTGCATATGAACTAAGCACCTAGACATGTGAGGCTTTGGCTTGCATATGGTGTGCTATGAGTTATTACATGGCATTAAGTGGTATTTCTGAACAATATTAGGCTACAGTTGTGCTAAAATAGCAGCACTCACACATGAGGCTGTCCCCTACATATGATGACTCGACCAGGCATATGTGATGTTAATTGGGATTCAAGAGCAACTCTAAAGCATATGATGCTGCATTTAACATGATGGTAGCACCTGCAAATGTGAGGCCGCACCTCACATAGAGTGGTCAAAACAGGCACCTGAGACATTTACTGACAATATATTGGAATACGGCGGAAGCATCTTGATATGTACTGCCAATTATGGCCAAGCCACCAAACTTGCAGGAGCACATTTTAAAGCCCCTCATGCATCCAACATTAAATTGTGTACTTTCCCACAATTATCCAAACCTGCCTTGGAAACACAACCTAATTTACACAAACCGTAATGACATATCTGCCTCCTCCCTTTTACAGAACCATGGTCCACCACTACACAGGACTGACATGCATGCACACATGCTATACAAAAACTTCTCTTCCCCTGCTGAATCCCTGTGTTCCTTTGCATCTATTTCCTGATTTGCCCTCTCCCCCTCATTCATTTTTTTTCTTCCAGCAGACTGAGGTCTGCATCCCCCTGGCGGTGGCACGGTGTGCCACACTGCGGACAAGCTTAGGCGCTCTAAGACTATTATGTGGTGATTTGGCACCCTATAAAACCCTATTACATAATATACTTGGCATATGAAGCTATACGGTGGCAGTATTCGCTGAAAGTAAGCAGCCCTTGGCACATTACAGTAACACCTGGGACTGGGGGCTGTATGAAGCATTCATGACTACACATGACGTGAGAGGTATACCTAGAAACATATGAAGACAGTGCCCTGGCCTGTGCTGGTTTTGTATCCCTGTCATACCAATACCTCACCCATGGCATATCAAGGCAGCACCCTACTTAAAATATGGTTGGTAACTACAATAGGCATCTTTCCGTTTTAGAAATCATCTGCTGGTTTATTAATCTTAACCTTAATTAAATTCAGATTTTTTTTACGTCTGCAAAATCACGACTTCTTGTGATTAAATCCATCTCATGTGACGCCATTTCCTGTCATGCCACCAGACATGAAGTGTTCGTTTCCCTGCCACAAGCATTTTGGTCAACTGGCATAACAGAGCGCTGCAGGTTGTGTTTGAATTATGCAGAAGGTATTTAAGAAGCGAAAGTGAAATAACATGACATTTGCCATCCTAATGACAGAGCAGGAAGTGACACCGCTTGATATTTGACCCTGGTGATTGGCCCAATAAGTCACGTTCACGAGCATGTGTTTGTCCTCCTCAAAGTGATTTTGTTGTAAATTAAGACTCTTAAAATGTCTTAATAGAGAAGCATGAGTGAGTAATTGATGTTGGAGTTCACGGGATGGTGATCTCTTGCTCTGCCAAGCAGTTTCTACAGCAACTCGCGTCATCTGCTCGCCTGAATGCGGAAGCAATCGCGTGCTTGGTTGTACGCCGATGTGCACGCCTTTATTTGAATACCTGTTTAACCTAAGACCACAGTTTAAAAACGCCCCATGCAATGATCTAAAAATATAGAAATAAGACAAACACTGAATTTTGTTTTAAAACTTAAATAATTTAAAGGTTATTGGGGCTTTGAGCCCTCCAACATTTATAACCCCAGAAAGGGTGAATTCCCCGGAGTAAAAGTGTGAGATTTCTCTACTTCTCTTTAGGCTCTAATAAAGGGAAGATGTGTTTCTCATGTGGGAGAAGGAGAAGACAACTTCAGGCTGAAAAGCCGTGCGCCCCCTTTAAAGAGTGGAAGAGTTGACAAAAACAGGTTACGTTGCCACTTAATATTTCCTTCGTTTGAACGATCTTGAAACCCTCAGTCAGGGACGCAACCATAGAAAGTGCGAGACAGACACTAGTGTGGATTTCAGGTGTAATAATAAGGCATTCCTTCTTTGTTGCACAATGTAGATGTATCGCAATCTCATTTACAGTATGTTTGGAGGTCATGATAGAAATACAGTATAAGCATCATTATCCGGGATCATTGGCGGGCAGCCAGATGGCGGATAAGCAAATGTGTTGAGGTGGTGTTCTGGTGGAGAGTTGAAAACCAGCGCAAAAAGTCTGCATAGTACAACGCCAAGACAATTTGCTCAGTTTACTGGCTCTCTATCACCTGGACACTCGATTATCCAATTTGAAAACTTTTTAACCCACTTTCTTTTGTGAATTGGCCTGTTGGATTACCGGCAATGGGAGATGCCGGTTAATAGATCACTCTGATTAATAACATGCCAGATAATAAAGCTTTGACTGTGCTCAGCAGAATGTATAGGCGCTCTCCGATAAAACAATAACTTTCTTACACACACCTGTGTATACTGATAGCTATCTCTCTTGGACATCTATGTCTATATAAGAACACAGCTTGCTTTCATGTTGTTGCTGTTTTGTATGTGTGTAATTAACAGTTGATAATATTGCACAAATCAATGGCAGTTATTTTATCAAACCTCGAATGATAAAGGCTAATTCTGAAGGGTTTTAACCTGTGACCTGCAAGATGCACACACATTTCTGTGGCAAGCTTATTAACTCATTAAACATGTCAGAGATTTCGTACAACCCTCTCATCCTCCCCATTTCTATTTATCATTGGTTTCATGAATAATCATTTTCAAGTGGCACATCATGTACCCACTTCGAATAATTACAGAAAACCTCACTGACCTCTTGCTGGCCGTGAGCAAGGGCCTTGTCGTACAGCTTGATGCCAGTGGCCAATTTGTCCATCCGGTCCTCTTCGTTGACTGAGCCAATGTCGAAGGCATAGGCGTAACCCTGCTCGGCCAAACAGCGTGCCGTCGTGCGGCGCGGGTTCCCCTCTGCGCCCACCTCCTCGGCCTCCAGGCTCATGAGGTAGGACACCTTCTCCGCGCACTCCGAGCCCTCTTCCTCCTTGTTTAGACGGTCGTACACATAGGCCAGATTGGCCCAGGCGTTCAGGTTGTTCGGGTCTTCCTGGCTGATATTGAGGAAAATCTCTTTGGCTTCTTCGAACTCGTCCAGGTAGAAAGCGAAGATGCCAAGCAGGTTCCTGACGGCATACTGCTGGGAGCCCGTCTCGAACTCCAGCTGGAACTGCAGGCTGTCTCTTTTCAGCATGATGTCCCTCCTGCGGAAGTGCGCAGGCGTGCAGGACTCAAAGTTCAGATTCATTTCCAAATGAAAGTGCCCCGGGATGTACTCCATCTCGTCGATTAGCGTGGCAATGTCCACGTCTCCTGCTTCCTCCATTTTGGAAGTGTTGGGGAATCCGGAGTGGCTGCTCGGAGCTTCGCTTTGAGGGTCCCTTGCCCTGTGCACTGTCACACGCTGCCGTCCTGTCCTTCTCTCTGGAGCCTGTGCGCGGATTCTAGTCCTTCTGGTTTATCTGATTCACACGCTGCGGCCTGGGAGGAGCTGCCAGAGGGAGCGGCTGCTGCGCCCTGCCTGCCTGCCTGCATGGAGTGTATGCTGAAAGGTCACCATTGATGAGACTAGAGCAGGTTGCTGAACCTGATTTCACGCTGTTCCCAGGCCGACCTCGCTTACTATTTTCCCCAGAGCACTTCTTCCTAGTAATCAGGTTGAGCTTTTATTCACTCAAAAGCAGATGTTGAAATCACCGAATAGAATGACAATTGAAACTATCTTTGACAAAGCCAATCAGGCTGGCTTTTTGAAGTGCATGTGTTATTTTTTTCATGGGAACATCGGCGAATGGATGCATGGTTTGGATGTGTTTTTTTTATATATAGTATTTGCAGTTTCGGTGTATTGTTTGCACATATTTAGGGCCTGATTCATGAAAAAAGTGCGCATTGAACACAGGAAGTCTGTGTGCCGAGCGTGACTCTGCGCGGCCCTACACGCAAAGTTTCCAATGCGCGCTCTGCGTATATATAGATTCAATAGTGCATTTCAACCCGACCCGCAACAAAAACCTGAGCTGTGCAAGTTACGCCCACAACACGCCCCCACAGGACCCAGAAACATAGCCATAGACCAACCTTTTCGCAGACCTCTGCGTCCACCTCTGACCCAACATCCAGCACCCAGGCCACTCTGTGCGAGGTCCCACATTACTCTGCGCGAGGTCCCACATAAGTAAAGGCTGCACCCCAGATACTCTGCGTGAGGTCCCACATAAGTAAAGGCTGAACACAGGCCACGCTCTGCGAGGTCCCACATAACTCTGTGCAAGGTCCTACATAAGTAAAGGCTGCACCCCAGATACACTGCGCAAGGCCCCACTTAAGTAAAAGCTGCACCTCAGCTACTCTGTGCAAGGTCCCATGTAAGTAACGGCTGCACCGCAGTAAAACTGCAAACTGCCCCCCCCTGCTCCCCGCGCACCCAAACTGCTAGCACATACCCCGACTACAAAGCAGTCCCCTCAAGCCCAGACACCACCCACCAGCCCCCCTCACCTCCAACACTACCCCCAGGCAGCCCCTCAGGTCCTCAAACAATATGCCCGCCCCCCCTCAGCTCCGACACTACCCCCAGGCAGCCCATCATGTCTTCACACCACCCACCAGCCCCCCTCTCCTCCGACACTACCCCCAGGCAGCCCCTCATATCCTCAAACCACCCACCAGCTGCCCTCACCTCCGACACATCCCCCAGGCAGCCCTCACACCACCCACCAACTGCCATCACCTGCGAAACTACCCCCAGGCAGTCCTCACACCACCCACCAGCCCCCTCACCTCCAACACTACCCCCAGGCAGACCCTCAGGTCTTCACACCACCCACCAACCCCCCTCACCTCTGACACTACCCTAGGCAGTCCCTCAGGTCCTCACACCACCCACCCGACCCCCTCCCCTCCAACACTACCCCCAGGCAGTCCTCACTCCACCAACCAGCCCACCACACCTCCAACACTAGCCCCAGGCAGCCCTGCAGGTCCTCACACCACCCACTAGCCACCCACACCTCTGACACTACCCCTAGGTAGCCCTGTAGGTCCTCACACCACCCACAAGCCACCCTCACCTCTGACACTACCCCAGGCCAGTCCTCACACCACCCAACAGCCCCCCTCACCTCCAACACTACCCACAGGCATCCCCTCAGGTTCTCACACCACCCACCAGCCCCCCTCACCTCTGACACCACTCCAGCCTGTCCCTGCCACATTACACCTTACCAGTACAATGATGACCAACAACCCACCTGACCCCCACTGGCCTGCCTCCAACCTGAAGCACACCGGCCACATGTTCTCCCCTGGCCTGAACAAAAGGGGGCATTGCTACAGAATCCATGTCCATAGCTCATCCCTGGACGCCCTGGTACATCACACTCACTTGCAGAGCAAGAGGACAGCAGAATGTAGTACCAGCCACACTGTGAATGCACCATGTAGCATAGTAAAGCAATGTCATGCAATGTGACTTATCATTTTCCACATGTGACATTGCAATAGCCTCAAGGTGATGTAGGTGAATGACCTAGGAGGACACAAGTCTAAGACATCAGTGATCGGACAGAGTCGCATGCAACGTCTATGGGCATAGTAGCATGTAAAAATCAATGAATGAAGGGAGTCAGGTAGGAAGGCATAGCAGTCAAAGCCCCTGCAAAGAACACAAGTTGAACAGGCATGTGTTTGTGTGATGTGGAGGATGTCTGAGAGTGTGGGAGCCGAGGAGAAAGATGATGTATGTAGCCAGACACAAAAAACTCACATCACTCAATCAGGATGTATAAAAATACAGTTATTTAATTATGGCCAAAACACACTATAGAAACATGACTACAAGCAGGTAGACGTTTCACACAGCACTATCAAACTAAATACATGTATACATTCACTTTGTTATAGCGCATACTACATATCAGAAACTACTGCAAAGCAAAGGTTGGACAAGTATTATGCACCTATGGTCTACAGAGATGTTCCCTAACTAAAATTGTCCAGCCCTAAATTGCCTGGGGCCTTGTGCCCAATAGTTCAGGTTACAGTTCTACAGAACTTAAGATGCAGGAAAAAATACAGGTAGGGTCTCTGGGGTCCAGCTAAGCATTCTTATGGTTACGGTTCAAGTTAGACCAATGCCCAAAAGTAGCCCCAACAGTCAGATGTCTTGCACAAGCAAGCAATGGCAAAACCAAATGTGTTATAAATAAGCTTTATTATAAGCCTATAGACTTATAATGGGAGCATGGGGGTAGGGTAGAAAATCTGTAACTTACCCTCCATACTCCGATTCTTCCACAGACTTGACAGAACAAAGGAAGAGTGTCTGGCGTTGCTTTTCCCGCCAAAAGCCGCAGTCCTCGATTCCCAGAGGTTGCAGGTTCGAGCTGGTCTCTGGTTGGTGTCTTTTACTGTTGCAAGGACTCTCGGTCAAAGAATGCAGAAAAACACGATGTAGCACCCCTCTCAGGACTGGACTCGGGTCAGGCAAGCAATTTCTTGATGGTGGTCACTGCGCACGGCGACGCAAAAGCACTCAGCAGCCACGGTCAGACTTTCCCTCCTATCTCAGGTCCCCTTGATGCTAGGACACTGAAATTTCGCAGGAGGTAGTCTTGCAGGGCCAGCTGAGGAATCCAGGCCGAAACTCCATACAGTGACACCGGCAGCACCGTAGCCCAAAAACAAAGCTGGTCAGTCACAGGATGTTTCCAGGACACTTCCCAAGGCTTCCTTTAGCAGGGCACCGAGCAGATGTCGGGAATGGATGGTCCCTCCACTCCAACGGTTTTAGCTCCTTCGCAGGACTACTAAAGATCAAGAGCAAGACAGGGCTCTTCCAGGAAAGCAGCAGAAGTTGGTTGCAAGGCCTCCTTCAGTCGAGTCTTAGGTTTCTTCATGGGTCTCACAGCTGGACAGGATACTTGGCTCCTTCTGGTTTCTCCACGATCTCTGAAGAATGAGTGCAGGGGTCCTCTTCTTACCCTAAAAGCCAGGTAAGAGCTGCTGCCCTCACTAGCCAATTGCAGGGCTAGCCCACACACACACCCCAAAAGTGGTCCAATCAGGACCACTGGTGGGAACATTCATGCATACCACTCAGACACACTGAAACCAGTCTGTGGATTGGAGTCAGACAGACCCAGCCCACATCCTGCCTGCAAACACACACAGACTTCCAGTAGCCCACCAAAAACTTCTGCTTTCCCGGGCACTGGGCATCCTTATAAGGATTTTCCTGGCCTCTAAGGCCAGGAAGAAGGCTAAAGAACAAGATGGCAAAAGAAGAAGTGAAAAATTATGTTGTACAGCCATGTTTGACCATTAGCCACATTTAGTAGCCAGATGCGGTAAACACCATAAAGCTAAAACGAAAATCCTCAAAAAGTGGGGGAAAGGTCACTGCTGCCACCAACCTATCCTTTCAGCACACCCAGACTAACCAAAAATCCTCTGAGTGTTAGTCAAGGGGAAAACAGAAATGCACCCCATTGTACTGCAGTGTAAGCTGCATTGTACAATGATAAAAAGTTACCACAAGTGATACAAAAGTAACCAAAAGTAGTAACACAGTAACATGACTTAGGGAAACAAGGTTTCCCAGTACTGACAGCCTGAAGGACATATCCGTTTCCCCATTACATAAAAGCAACATGTTTGGGGGTTCCATAAGGATGGAAGAAAAGGTGCAGTAAAGAGAAATCTTTCCTAACATGCACCTGAGCTCAAAATGCTTTGGGATGATACGTCATCCAATGATACGTCAATGCAACAACTTGCCATTCACAGACATCCTGCACATGTGTCACTCTCAGCAGATGTGTATGCATGGATGCACTTGCCGGTGCGCCACACATGGCCGTGTCCATCATGTGCGCCGCTTACATGCCCATGAAATAGCATGCCTGCATTCATACTGTCCTTGCACTTGCTCCATGATCTCACGCAACATGCGTCTGAGTCCAACAAGTAAGTATCGAACATTCTGCCAATACCCATGCATAAACAGTAAACAATGTCCAACGCCAAATACGCCCAGCATTGGCATGAGGCAACAAGTTGCTGCATCTCACACCACACGGCATGCCTCACAGAGGGAGAAGGTGAGTGCCCCAAATGGCAGATCAAATAGGGCCATTGAGTCTGCAGCGGTGCAGCTGACTTGACAAGGCCAGACAGTGCTGGTCACCTCGTCCACAGTGGTTACAGCTGCAAGGCCACCCTCCCATGAGTTGGTGTTAGGTTCTGTGGCTGATGTCCAACAGAGGGTTGCAGACCTGGCAACGACAGTGGCACCACAGCAAGTGGTGGAGAGACAGTGTGGGAGCGGGAAATATTGCGTGCCACCATCCGACATAGCAATGTGTTAGATCGTATTGCAGAGGGCATGGATCGAATGCCAAGAACATGACCCCACCAGTGGCCCGGGAAGCGCAATCCCTGTAGGTCATGCGGTTCTGAAGCCGCTCCCACAGACTGGGTATGGCAGCCAACATAAAGGGCCGAAGGGCTGATCTGAGGTATCTGCAGGAGTATCTACATGCAGATCCTCAGGCACACAGAGAGGCCCTGAGGCGTGAGATGGAGGACTGGAGGACTGCAATGCATGATGAACTCTCTGCCACAAGAACACATCTCCAAGAGGCAGACACTGTCCAAGCAACTCGATGTTTCACGAGTGGGCGTGTATGCCGACTCTGTGGCCATTTGTGAGAAAGCGCATCGAGACCTCACCGCCATTGGGATGCTGGTGCTTGCTTCTGTGTCACAGCTGGCCATGGCCAATGAAGACCAGGCCTTAGCATTGCATGAATTTGAGCCACAACCACTTGCA
This sequence comes from Ambystoma mexicanum, assembly GCF_040938575.1. Lineage (NCBI taxonomy): Eukaryota > Metazoa > Chordata > Amphibia > Caudata > Ambystomatidae > Ambystoma > Ambystoma mexicanum. Next base: position 1,296,174,861 of record NC_090922.1, on the reverse strand, counting down.
GATCAACCGCAGGATTGGGGGCCAGCACACCCACACCTCCTGAACTACTGTTGCCGTGACGTCCATGAGCCCATGGAGGTTTTTCATTTTGTATTTCTTTTTTTTCTTTGGTTCAATCATGTGGATATTGGCATGCACGCTCCCCTCTCCCGGGTGGAAATCTTTTTCCCCCCAGTTCTCCCCAGTCCAGGATGGACATGTTTTAAATTTTTTTTACATGACCAGTGTGGTCTGGTTATTTTTGTTTTGACCCCTTGATCGAGATGGACCCTTTTTTCTTAATTTTCTACCTCTGTCCAGGATGGAGTCATGTGTTGTTTGTTCACCCAATCCAAGATCATTTGTGTTTATTTGTTTTTTCCTTGAGAGATGTGCTGTTGCCATCTCGAAGAAAGGATTAGTGCAGCAGTGGGCATGCAGCCATGCACAGTGGAGTCAACTGCCATGGTTGCCTTGAGGACAACAGGATGACATGTGCAGGTAACAATGGGTTGATGGATTATTTAAACATATGTGCTGTATGCATGATTAGCGACTTTGGCTGGTGAAATACAATGTCCCTTGCTGTTGCAGTGATCCTGATTCATTCAGTGACTGCACTCCATGAGAGGTCCACCCTGCACCCTTTCACGTCCCTTCTCTCCATGTCCTCCGCTAAGCACTGGCCCTCCTTTCATGAATATGGAGGTACAGTTTCCGGTGTTGGTGATGTTGAAACCACATCAGGCAAGCTCTCGCAACGGATAAGGATGTGCACTGTCTCTCATGTTTTGTCTGTATTAATTGTCACCACGGTCTTTTCATGCATTCAAAATGTCTGCTTTCTGGGGGTGTTATCATTGGGTCACTGTAAATGTCAGTGCAGATGAGGATGAGTTTTGTGATATCACCATGAGTTTTAAATCCACCAAATGTATAGGAGACCCATGTCCCACTAACATAGAGAAGGACTCACTAGACTCCCTCACCCCCTGGATCACTAGGATGATCAATATGTCCTTCACAGATGGCATTGTACCAGCCTTCCTTAAAGACGCCTGGATAACTCCCCTATTGAAAAAGAACTCATTGGACCCAGCCATAACAAAAAACTATCGACCAATAACCAGTGTGCCATATCTACTGAAAATTCTCGACTGAGTTGCATATCTGCAAATACAACGTTTTGTTGAAGAGAATTGACTCGTGGGTCTTCAGGAGTCTGGTTTCAGAGCACAACCCGGGACTGAAACAGTTTCTTAGACCTTAAATCCAAAATCTCGAGTATCATTGAAAAAGGCAGATAAGTGCCCGGAAGTGCCTGTTTTGCCTGCCGTTCTGCCTCTGCTGCCTCCAGTTGTTGTCGGCCCATTGTGTGCAAATTGCTTCACTTCCATCTCTACGGTTAGCAGCCCTTAGCCACGCCCTCCAATGCTGACCAAAACCATAAATAGGCATGGGACCAGCGCGCACGCACCGAGAAGTGCCCGGAAGTGCCTGTTTTGCCTGTGGTAGCTGTGTGTGTACGCGCCATCTGCTTATCTACTTTTGTCGTGTAAAATGGAGATGCTGGATTTGCTACTTTCCTGACTAGCTGATTCTGTGACAAGTTGCGAGTTGGGCACCGTTTGCAGTCTCACTGTTCGTTTAATGGCCGTGCAATCTGCGAGTGTCATCTGGCAATATGTTTGCTGCCAATACTCAGTTACTTAGTATGTGCGTATGAATGGGACGCCCTGACAGTAGTTAAGATTGAGCTGAGCATTTCTGATGATATCACGCCTTGATTAGGGTGTTAGTGGTGCGCTCTGTATGTAGCGCAGTGCTCCCTCACACAGCCTCTTAACGATCAGTAAATGTTTGTATGCTGCAAATGTAGCACACTGTCAGCTTTTAAGTGTGTGCTGAGTTTTCCTTTCCTGTAGTGTGAGTCGAGCAGTTTGCGGGCAGCTTGCTGCTGTCTATACAGTGTTCCGTTATTTCAAGCTACTTAATTGTACGTTATCATTGTTTACAAGTTGCATACGCGCACGAACCGCAAACTCTGTTACCAGCTAATATGGGTTATAAAGACCGTGGCATTAAAGACAAAGAGACCCTAGTGCTTGCACACATGTTGGTAATGCTCTGTTGACAGCAGGTGAGTGTAGGTAGTAGGTATTATTTATGCCTAATACTGCACAGGTAAAGTAATATGCAGCTAAACAATTACAGTCGCACTGCTCCAATCTCCATAGGTTGCATGCCTGAGTGCATGTAGTTTATTCAAATGAAAGTCCGCCTGACACGTGTCTCGAGCCACCACTCTTCTTCTGAGGCTGAATTGTTACGTCACATATGTTAAATAGGCTATAGACATTAGGGCATACGTGAAAAGGTCAAAACAGCACAAGCCAAACACAAAAAGGCATAAGGGGGGATGGTGTTTACAAAGTCCAATAGAAATATAGCAGAATACCACAATATTGTATTATTGGGCTTGAGAATTCATCAATAAAATATACATTTAAAACAATTCAAATTCATCAAAAGACAGTAACATAGAACATACATATATATAGAGAGAGATAAAGACAATAAAAAACACAATTAGTGATTACATTTCTTGTATAGGGATAGATTGTATAGCAGTATAGCTGGTGTGTCACATCACCTATGCCTGTTTATGAAACATAATAGGTATTGTACCTTGAAAAGCCCTTCTGTTCTCAAATATATCTAAATTAAATTGATACAAATTGTAAGAAAGGCTCCACAGATTATATTAAATTTATAATACAATCCTGCACCGTTTTACAAGAAAGCTTAATTGCCAACCATTAACAGTGGCCTTTCTTACTGCAAGTAACAATCTGGCATTTACCAATTGGCTCTATTGCCGTTATGGTAAAATTAATTGATCCAATATGCTGCAGGGAGACAATGAAGCATAACAGCCCCTCACCAAAGGGGACACATTTTTCATTACATATTGTTAAAGTTGAAGAGTCTTTATGGCTCATATGCCAACAGATTACCACAGAATTTAAATCTACCAGGGGATTACCTGTATATGTCTTTGCGACTGCGGCTGGAAAATTAACTCTGAAGTTCCATTTAGATCCATCATGAAATAAGGTGTCGTCCACCAAACCATAAATATCCCCACGTTTGTTAAGGCAGCGATCGTTTGAATAAACTACATGCACTCACGCATAAAACTTATTGAGATTGGCGCAGTGTGACTGTAATTGTTTAGATGCTGTTACCAGCTAAATTTGTGCCGACTTCGTATGCTCGTATCTTGTGCTGTTTAAAGCTCTGAGCCCTTGTCTGTATATATACTCTGCTGACCATTGAGGATACTGGGACCACACATTTTCAGTGTCTCATTCTTAATGCACGGTTACAGAGCTGTCAATATAAACCCACTTATTGTCACTGCACACTTAGTGTTACAATTATACAGCCTACTCAGGTTGTATTGGTCTTTCAATTTACTGTTTGCTCTAACTTTTAGAGGATGGTGTTAGGCAGAATCATATGCAGTGCCCTTTGGGAACACCACTCACAATTAAGACTACAAGTGACAGTACAAATTCACCTTTGGTACAAGCCCGTACTACACAGTAAAGTGGTAGCGATGGCTGAGTAGCCAGACTTATCTCAAGAGTAAAGTGGGCCGTATCAGAAGTTACACAAAGGACAGTAATTACTATGGTTCAAACGAACACTGACTCAAGGTTTCTGAGTAAAAGAATATACATTTATTTACATAATCATTTGTAAAACAGATCACTAAGTAAAGCAGCAGAAAATCACAATCTTAATACACTACAACAGACCCAATGAATTCTGGACAAGTTAAGCTCAAAATGAAGTGTGAGCAAAATGGCACTCCAGCAATTTAAAAAGGGAGGGAAAGACAAGGTTATTCACAATCAAGCAGCACCAACAAGTAAGTAGGCAGGGCAATCTAGAAAAGGCTTACTACAATGAGGATTCAAATCACTAGGCCTGGGCCAATGTTAATGGTTCAGAGTCTTTGCAGAGGATCACACAGTTCAGAGTAGTTCCCGGTTAAGTCTTTGCGACGAGTTCGAAACAAAGTTGGGCGTAAGAAAAGTTACTTAAAAGAGTAGAGAAGGACAAGCCCTCAAATTGGCGAAAGATTTAAAACACTTTCACCGCGGTCGGACGGAACGAACAACCGGGTTTGAACAGTATCTTAGAAGAAGAAGAATGCTGTAGCTGAGGCAGAAGTTCCTGGCAGATCCCGCAGGCTCCCGATTCCTGAAGTGACTGTCTGACTGACATGAAGAAGGAAGACTGGAGGGTCCTGCACTGCCCAGGGAAGAAACCAGCAGCAGAGCAAAGCAACGAATAAAAGGTGTGCTCCTTAAAACCCAAACAGGGTCCGGCCCTCCTGGCTATCCGGTTCACTGAAGCTATGCACAGAAAATTCAACCAGGGGAGGGAGGCCTTGCTTGGTGTTTGGCGAACTGGTGGGTCCCACCAGCTCAAGGGAAGAAGATTCCTTGCAGATCTTCTCTGTCGTTGAAGTGTAGGAGATTCGGACCCGCAGCAGGGCTTCACCGGGAGGTTCAGTAGTTGCAGCAGTCCTCTTCCTTCAGCTTCTCTTCGTTTCTCTCGATCCAGTGGTGACTCTGCCTTCCAAGTCCCAGTGACCTGCTTTTTATGCAGTGTTTCCCCCATTCACACAGCCTAGCTGTCAATCACACATCAGGGTGGTTGTCCTGGCCGGACAGTCACCTAGCCCATCAGATCATAGAGCGACTTGGGTCTCCAAGGAGACCCTGTGCAGGGGGCCTAAAACCCCTCTCTCACATTCAGCCCACCCAGACACTCAGGCGCCTTAAGGAGGGCTTCTGTGCAGAAGCCCGCCAAAGGACGGCGAACAAAGGAACCAAACGTGGTTTGGCGTGCAGAGTAAAAAACGAGAAAGACCTTTACAAAAAGAAATGGCGAATAAACCAAGCCGGAACCAAATAAAAGTAAATGGGGTCCAGCGGATTAAAGTTCGAGGCTACTAACATAGCCTAAAACAGTACCAAGGCTATTTTAATAGACAGCAGTAGGAAAAATACAATAGATACCACTGCCACCAGCCAAATCTTAAAGAAAGGGGAATGAATTAATGTTCCATGAGAAACAGACAAAAAGGGATAACTATTAACCCTTTTCAGTACTCTATGGAAGATAGTTTGTACTTGGTCTGTACATTTAAAAAGACTAATTAAGTCAATGGCAACTTTACATGTTCTGGGAGACAGTAGACAGTCCCAGAAAATGGAGTTTAAAGTGGGAAGTCTGAAAAAGACAACCCTGTGTCACTGCACTAAAGGTTCTGTGTGACACACAGTAAAGAGATGATGCCTATGGAGTAGGTGAGGCTTCACAGCCTATGAACACAAAAATGTAAAACACACAGCAAAACACATGTAAGAGTGGGAAAAAAGGCTCACACTCTTATCAGGTGAAAATAATTAATCCTAGAAATCCAGCAAAGCTGCTGAGGGACTCAGTAGATAAGGGAAATTAGCCATTCTGGAGAATTCTCCCTAACAGATGGTTAGGGGTCTAAGAAGGGTCAGACTATTAAGGAGACCCCAGGCAATAGCCCGGGCAATCCCGATACCATGTCTCAATCCGATGACCCCACAGTAAATGCAGAAGGGCATGCTCCATTGCAGGAAGTTCCAATTGCTGACGGCGCCAAAGACAAGGAATTGTATGATGCTCAAGATGGCGGCTCTGCTGCTTACAGACCTGGTCAAGACCATGGCCCTACGAATGTACATGCACAGGTACATTCCGTTCCTTACTGTCATAGCAAATCCACCACATTTGCCTTATGTGTGGTAGATGACATGGACTCGTTGTGATGCTGGAAATGCATCTGAGGGACAGGGCCTCTGAATCCTTGTCCTTTACTGCTTTTTACCGTGTGTTCTGTTATGTTTTCTGCCCCGGAGTCCATGTGGGACTCCTGGCAGTGCAGCTCTCTCTTTTGGTTTGGTGAACAGACCCATGGGATACCCTTATGGCACCCATGGGTAGGGGTACAACCCTGTGCCCCTAGTGTATGTTTTTGGGCACCTGTGGGTGGCCCGCAGAGCAGGGTATGGGCTGGTGGCAGCTCCATGCTGAATTCGACAGGTGCTCTGGGTGTCCTCCATTTTGGGATTCCCAGGCCCTGCCATTGGGATATGTTGATTCCTGATAGGAAACAAGATGGCCCCTGTGGCCTCTTGCTTTCTATTGCCTGTTATCTTGTTTTCCCAAAGTCCTGGGAAGCCCTGTCTCTGTCCCTTCCCCCTGACTGGCTGTTGGGTGGAAGTTCCATATATGGTGTTGTTGTGAAGGCCCAGCTAGACTGACTGGAGCCTTCCCAGTGACTGTATGTTGTGGGTACCTCCTGTGGGTGGGACCTGGGTGAATGGAGTGTGTGGCCAATATACACTCCTTGTTGTGGTTGTCTGGTTTCTGGCATGGGAGACAAAGACTGAGACAGCCCTGCCCGAAACTGGCCTGAATGCAGTGTGTAGTGTTGAATGGCTGGGTACTTGTTCCAATCCACATTCCCTGTTGTGAGTGTCTGGAAGGGAGGAGTGTGGCCTGAATGCACTGTGTGCCTGATTGGCTGACTGACTGCATGAATGCCCTTCTGTATGATTGGCTGCTGAGTGTGTGCCAGCCGTGTGGATGAGAGACAGGATAGTATATCTGGGGACCTCTCACCACTGGAAAAGTGTTCAGAAGGAACCATTGGTTCAGACGCAACCATTGGTTCAGAAGCAGCCAGGTGTTCAGGAACGTTCAGGAACGTTCAGAAGCATCCTGGAGTGGAGTCTCCACTCTAAGAGTAACTGGAACTGCTGATCCTCGACGTCCAGCTGGAAGAAGAAGACTTGCTGTGGCATTTGCTTCGACCGATCCGAAGGCTGTCGAATTCGTCGAGGGCTGACCCGAGAGAGGACCTGGTAAGGCGCCCTCTTCCCGTGCTCCGAGGGACCATCGAGCACCGCTCCATCTTCGCCGAAGCGCCCTGGAAGACAGACCCCCGAAAGGCTGCCGACCCGAGACGGGACCGCCGAGGAGATCGAAGTGAAGCACCCGGACATCGACGTCGTCGAAGTCCATTGCTGTCGACCAGGGTTCGCAAGTTTGTGTAACCGCTGGAGGCCCGTCGAAGTTGTGTTGCCCAGCCGTGGGAACCACTTGACGCCGTGCCGCCGACGACCGGAGCCGTCCGCTCCTTTGCCTAAGAACATTCAATCGAAGGACTCTCTCGACCGCATCGTCGACCACTTATCCTGCCGGAGAAAGTCGAGGACGACCGACGCGCCGAGGATAAACCTGCCGGTGGGTTTCCCGCCACCCGAAGACCCCAAAGACACGAACGACTCGACACCCTTGCTGGGCCTTCGTCTCCACAATCTTTGCAGTCCAGAACTATTGTCACCGAGGTGCCCCGCACGCCTCTGCCTTGCAGGACGCCGACGCTCCGACGCCGACTAGCACCGCTCGGACGAAGCTGCCGCCTCATCGACACCGTTCTACCTTGTTCATCAACGGACGTTCGACGCCCCGTGCCTCCCGCTTGAAAAGGAAGGCATTCAAGAAGGGCCGTCGATTCCCCGTCACCGAACAGCGAGTTCCTCGACGTTTGTCGACGCCTCTTCAAGGAACTCGACTCCACCAGGTACATTGGGGGGGTAAAAACATTATAGGAGGGAATAAGACTAACAAAACAATATATGGACTGGGCGTGCGCTATATCTTTGTTTTACAGGTTGCCCAGGTGGGGGGATCTCCACACAGAACTGTGCCTAGTGGTAGGGGCCAGTATTCTGCCTATTGCTCAACCATCTTATTCTCTCTCCTCTTTCTATTGCTGGTTTCACTCTATTGATCTGTGTGCCATTGTTACAGTATTGTTGATGCACTTTACTAGGATCTAGTACAAAGGGTGGTACCACTTTAGAAGTGTATTTATGTGTCATTGTTGATTTTCCGGAGTACAAAGTGAGTTATTGTGAGAAGTGTACATAACCTTGACTATTGATTATATAAAGACTGTGTTCTAACCAATACAGTGAGTGGACATTCCTTTGTGGGGGCTTGGGGACTACACTGTACTTAAGAACCAGCCCGCATCACCTCCTGAGAAGCTAGGCCTTGATTGCTCGCCCATTGCTACCGTATCAGAGAATCTTGGCTGGGGTCCTCTGTGCCTCTCTTCCACCATATAGGGAGCGGAAGTACAGACACCCCCCACCGGTTCGTTGCACTGGTGGCCAGCGGTGGGATGCTTATGGTTTTAAGAATCAGTGTATAACCGTGCCACTTACAAAGGATATCTGCGCTTTATTAAATTGAGGTTTAGTTGTGTACAAGATAACTGCATTACAAACAATGGAATCTATTGCAAATGGCAAATTGACTCGGATGAGCTTGGAGGCTCTCCAGAGTGCTTGTGAAGCCAGGGAGTTAGACTTTGTGGATAAGTCTAGGGCGGAGCTGATAGCTGCCCTGGTGGACTACCAGACTGATAGCGAAACTCTTGATGAGGGGGGGAATGCAACCAATGAGGACTCTGCCCCTGGGGTTTCTGCTGAATCTGTTTCTGGGAATGCCGCCATTCCTGCTGCCTCTGTTCTAAACCCCAGCAATTCCTTGGAGCTTGAGTTATTAAGGATGAAATTGGCCTTTGAATACCGCAAGTTGGAAATAGATGCTGAACTTAAGAAAGAGGAGTTGGCTCAACAAGTGGAGCTCAAGAATAGGGATCTTGAACTCAGAAATAAGGACCTTGAACTCAAGAGCCAGGACACTGAATGTCAGAGGATCCAGCTAGAGAAAGCTAGAGTGGAGACTTCAGCTAAAACCAGTGAGAGTGTCAGGTCCCCAGCCACCAAGTTTATGAAAGATTTGGTTGGTGTATTTGTGGAGGGTTCAGATATCCTCCAATGGATTGAAGAGTTTGAAATGGCTTGTGCGATTCATGATGTTGATAAAAGAGATTGGGCTAAGTGTTTGTTAAGCAGAGTGCCTCAAACTGGATATGACTGTATTCTGAAGCTGAGTGTGGAAGAAAGGGGTCAGTATGAGTGTATGAAGTCTGCTTTGATTGCCAAGTTTGGCAAGACACCTACCCAATACCTTAGAAGGTTCAGGGATTTTAAGAAAAGAGAGAATGTGTCTTGGGTTGACTGGGTGAGTGCCGCGCACATGAACATGATGGGGTGGATCGATGGATACAAGGTTAAGACTTTTGTTGAATTGTCCCACCTCTTGTTTTTTGAGCATTTTTCTGAAGCCTGTTCACCAGAGCTGCGTCAGTATGCGGCTGACCAGAACATTCTGGACCCCTTTAAGCTGGCTAGGTTGGCTGACAAGTGGGTCTCCCACCGGGTGTCCCCTAAGGACTCCAGTGGGAAGGACAAGGACAAAGAGAAGGGGGCCTCTCAGAAAGCTGAGGAGTCCCCCAAGCAGTCACAGTCGGATAAACCAAAACCTTCCTCTCCTAAGACCCAAAAATCTAGTGGGGATAAGTCATCTGGGGGTGGGAATAAGAGTAGTGGTCCACCTGCTGCAAAGCAGGCTCCCAGTGGTTCCAGTACCGTACCCCGCACTCCTGGCGCTTGTTGGGACTGTGGGGCTCTGGATCACAAAAGGGGTGACCCCAAGTGTAAAGGTAAAGCACTTGGAGTACAGGCTGTCAGCCTGACCTACTCTTACCCCGTGTCTGAGGTGGAGGCCACTGTCCTCCCCTCCTCTACCGGGATCACATTTTGTGCTCCGGCAGAGATTTCCTTAGTGTCCCTTGGGGCCTGGGACCAGTATGCAGAAGTACTGGCGACTATCCCACAGAAAACCCGTAGGTTTTTGAGAAGTGTCCTCTTGAATGGCCAGCCTTCTACTGGTTTGAGAGACACTGGGGCAAGCATGACAGTGGTGGACAGGACCCTGCTCAAGCCAGAGGACTATGTAGGTGCTCCTCTGAAAACCACCAGGTTAGCTGGTGGGCCTCCCCAATTATCACCTGTAGCCTTAGTCACACTCGTGATTGGAGACAAGACAGCAAAGCTTCCTGTCCTGGTTCAGGACAATGTCCCTGCTAACATCCTGTTAGGAAATGATCTAGTAAAGTTGGGGTTGATCTCGGATGGTCTTCCCATGACTGCTGCTGCAGTCACTAGGTCACAGGTGACACCGGGTCTGGCTGTGGGTCAGGTACCCGAGCCAAAGGCGAGGCCTAAGGCAAGAAGAAGGAAGACCAAGAAGGCCACCTCTGTGGAGGGAACACCTTCTCTTCCTGCTGTTCCGACAGCACCCACCGGGATCCATGATCCGGACGGGCTGGGTCCGGTGGAAAACCCAAACTCAACTCCTGTGGGAGAAGAGACAGAAGACTCTCCTGTGGGAGAGGTTCTCAACCCGGAGGATCATCCCGACCTTCAATGCTTGTTAGCTGAAGGGGGACCCTCCCGGGCAGACTTCTGTAAGGGACAGAGAGAGTGCCACTCTCTCGAGGGACTGAGGAAACAGGCCCTGGCCCAGGCACAAGGAGAAGTGCCTAGGACATTCCGGATTTATTGGGAGGGTGAGCTCCTTGTTAGTGAGCCCACTAAGCCTGAACCTGGTGCCCGCAAGAGGTTGGTGGTACCCCAGGTTTACAGGCCCTTCCTACTGCAGTTGGCGCATGAGGTGCCCTTGGCTGGTCATCTTGGGACCAAGAAGACTAAGCAGAGGCTCACTGCCCATTTCTACTGGCCACGGATGGGAGTAGAGGTGGAGTCCCACTGCAGGACCTGCCCAACTTGTCAGTTGTCTGGCAAGACTGGAGGCAGTGTCATTGCCCCACTGCAGCCATTGCCAGTGGTTGGCACACCATTTGAGAGGGTGGGCATCGACATCGTCGGTCCCCTTGACCCTCCCACTTCAGGTGGACATCGGTTCATCCTGGTCTTGGTAGATCATGCCACCAGGTACCCTGAGGCGATACCCCTTCGGACTGTTACTGCCAAGGTGGTTGCCAGGGCTCTCCTGGGCATTTTCACCCGTGTTGGATTCCCCAAGGAGGTTGTCTCTGACAGAGGATCCAACTTCATGTCTAGTTACATGAAAACCATGTGGAAAGAGTGCGGGGTAACCTACAAGTTCTCCACCTCTTACCACCCCCAGACCAATGGTCTGGTTGAGAGATTTAATAAAACTCTCAAGGGCATGCTAGGGGCTTTGGAAGAACCCCTAAGGAGGAAGTGGGATCTCCTCCTGCCATGCCTGCTGTTTGCTTACCGGGAGGTACCTCAAGAGGGTGTTGGTTTCAGCCCCTTTGAGTTACTCTTTGGACATCCCGTGAGGGGGCCCCTCGCCTTGATCAGAGAAGGCTTGGAAGCCATCCCTCCGGGTCCCGCCAAGCAAGTGGGGGACTATGTGTTAGGCCTCAGACGGAGGATGACACAGATGATGGGTCAGGCAACAGCAAATCTCAAGGCCAGCCAGGAATTGAATAAGTACTGGCATGACCTTAAAGCCTCGCAAGTGGATTGGACTCCGGGACAGGAAATCCTTGTGATGGAGCCTACCAAGCCTAGAGCTTTGGCAGACAAGTGGACTGGACCCTTCAGGATCATCTCCAAGATGGGCGAAGTCAATTATCTGGTTGACATGGGAGCCGCTGGGGTAGCCCCTCAGATATTCCATGTCAACAGGCTCAAGCCTTTCCACCGGCGAGCAGAAGTCTCATGTCTCTTGCTAGCTTCCGGGCAAGAAGAGGATGAGAGTGAGCCCCTTCCTGATTTGCTGCATAGCAACCCTCAGGATGGCTCAGTGGAGGGAGTACATCTCTCTCCAGATTTGACAACAGAGCAACAGAGGGCCTGCAGGGCTTTGCTCCAACAGTATGCCTCTCTGTTTTCACTGAAGCCAGGCCTTACACCGTGGTGTAAGCATGAAATTGACACTGGTGACAGTGTACCTGTCAAAAGCAGGTGCTACCGTATGTCAGATACCGTCAAGAACCACATCCAGGCTGAGGTCGCCAAGATGTTGGATCTGGGTGTTATTGAACCCTCAACCAGTCCCTGGTCCAGTCCAGTGGTCCTTGTCCCCAAGGCAAGTTCCCAGGCGGGTACCAAGGATTGGAGGTTCTGTCTGGACTACCGAGGAGTCAATGCCGTCACCAAGACTGACGCGCACCCATTGCCCAGGGCTGATGAGCTCGTGGACACCATAGGTGCTGCCAAATTTGTGAGCACCTTTGACCTTACCTCAGGCCATTGGCAAATAGCTCTGACGGACCATGCCAAGGAAAAGACGGCCTTCTCAACACCTGAGGGACTCTACCAGTTTAGGGTCATGCCTTTTGGGTTGAAGAATGCCCCTGCCACCTTCCAGAGATTGGTCAACCATGCGCTCAGTGGGCTGGAAGCCTTTTGCGTGGCTTACTTAGACGACATTGCCGTCTACAGTTCCACCTGGGAAGAGCATTTGACACATCTGGATAAGGTGTTGCAGGCCTTGAAAAGGGCTAACCTCACTATCAAGGCCACCAAGTGCCAGATAGCTCAGGGGAAAGTTACCTATCTTGGTCATGAGGTAGGAGGGGGTCAAATCCAACCTCTCTCCAGTAAAGTACAGGATGTACAGAACTGGGAGACCCCCACTACTCAAACCCAGGTGAGAGCCTTTTTGGGCCTCACTGGGTACTATCGCAATTTCATGGCAGACTATGGAACCATAGCTGCCCCCCTGACAGCTCTAACATCACCCAAGCAGCCTAGGAAGGTTAATTGGACCGAAGACTGTCAGAGGGCCTTTGATGGCTTGAAAGAAAGTCTGTGCAGGGCACCTGTGTTGTGTGCGCCTGACTACAGCCGACCCTTTATCGTCCAGACGGATGCCTGCGACACCGGAATTGGAGCTGTCTTGTCCCAGTTAGATGACAAAGGGAGAGAACACCCTATCATATTCATCAGTAGACAACTCAAGGGTAGAGAACTTAGGTGAGCTACTGTTGAAAAGAAGTGTTTTAGCATAGTTTGGAGCCTCAGGCGTTTTAGGCCCTACCTTACGGGGTCTACCTTCAAGGTCCAAACAGATCATAAGCCCCTGAAGTGGCTTATGCAGATGAAGGGTGAGAATCCGAAATTGCTCAGGTGGTCCATTAGCCTGCAAGGGCTAGACTTCACCATAGAGCACAGACCAGGGAAGAGTCACGATAATGCAGATGGCCTTTCCAGAAGGTATGTTGACCGTCTGGATGAGGGTGTCTATCCCGTGGGAGATTAGACACCCCCCACCTCAGTCTGGGGGGGGCGACTGTGATGCTGGAAATGCATCTGAGGGACAGGGCCTCTGAATCCTTGTCCTTTACTGCTTTTTACCGTGTGTTCTGTTATGTTTTCTGCCCCGGAGTCCATGTGGGACTCCTGGCAGTGCAGCTCTCTCTTTTGGTTTGGTGAACAGACCCATGGGATACCCTTATGGCACCCATGGGTAGGGGTACAACCCTGTGCCCCTAGTGTATGTTTTTGGGCACCTGTGGGTGGCCCGCAGAGCAGGGTATGGGCTGGTGGCAGCTCCATGCTGAATTCGACAGGTGCTCTGGGTGTCCTCCATTTTGGGATACCCAGGCCCTGCCATTGGGATCTGTTGATTCCTGATAGGAAATATTGCCTTTATTGCCTGTTATCTTGTTTTCCCAAAGTCCTGGGAAGCCCTGTCTCTGTCCCTTCCCCCTGACTGGCTGTTGGGTGGAAGTTCCATATATGGTGTTGTTGTGAAGGCCCAGCTAGACTGACTGGAGCCTTCCCAGTGACTGTATGTTGTGGGTACCTCCTGTGGGTGGGACCTGGGTGAATGGAGTGTGTGGCCAATATACACTCCTTGTTGTGGTTGTCTGGTTTCTGGCATGAGAGACAAAGACTGAGACAGCCCTGCCCGAAACTGGCCTGAATGCAGTGTGTAGTGTTGAATGGCTGGGTACTTGTCCCAATCCACATTCCCTGTTGTGAGTGTCTGGAAGGGAGGAGTGTGGCCTGAATGCACTGTGTGCCTGATTGGCTGACTGACTGCATGAATGCCCTTCTGTATGATTGGCTGCTGAGTGTGTGCCAGCCGTGTGGATTAGAGACAGGATAGTATATCTGGGGACCTCTCACCACTGGAAAAGTGTTCAGAAGGAACCATTGGTTCAGACGCAACCATTGGTTCAGAAGCAGCCAGGTGTTCAGGAACGTTCAGGAACGTTCAGAAGCATCCTGGAGTGGAGTCTCCACTCTAAGAGTAACTGGAACTGCTGATCCTCGACGTCCAGCTGGAAGAAGAAGACTTGCTGTGGCATTTGCTTCGACCGATCCGAAGGCTGTCGAATTCGTCGAGGGCTGACCCGAGAGAGGACCTGGTAAGGCGCCCTCTTCCCGTGCTCCGAGGGACCATCGAGCACCGCTCCATCTTCGCTGAAGACAGACCCCCGAAAGGCTGCCGACCCGAGACGGGACCGCCGAGGAGATCGAAGTGAAGCACCCGGACATCGACGTCGTCGAAGTCCATTGCCGTCGACCAGGGTTCGCAAGTTTGTGTAACCGCTGGAGGCCCGTCGAAGTTGTGTTGCCCAGCCGTGGGAACCACTTGACGCCGTGCCGCTGACGACCGGAGCCGTCCGCTCCTTTGCCTAAGAACATTCAATCGAAGGACTCTCTCGACCGCATCGTCGACCACTTATCCTGCCGGAGAAAGTCGAGGACGACCGACGCGCCGAGGAGAAACCTGCCGGTGGGTTTCCCGCCACCCGAAGACCCCAAAGACACGAACGACTCGACGCCCTTGCTGGGCCTCCGTCTCCACAATCTTTGCGGTCCAGAACTATTGTCACCGAGGTGCCCCGCACGCCTCTGCCTTGCAGGACGCCGACGCTCCGACGCCGACGAGCACCGCTCGGACGAAGCTGCCGCCTCATCGACACCGTTCTACCTTGTTCATCGACGGACGTTCGACGTCCCGTGCCTCCCGCTTGAAAAGGAAGGCATTCAAGAAGGGCCGTCGATTCCCCGTCACCGAACAGTGAGTTCCTCGACGTTTGTCGACGCCTCTTCAAGGAACTCAACTCCACCAGGTACATTGGGGGGGTAAAAACATTATAGGAGGGAATAAGACTTACAGAACAATATATGGACTGGGCGTGCGCTATATCTTTGTTTTACAGGTTGCCCAGGTGGGGGGATCTCCACACAGAACTGTGCCTAGTGGTAGGGGCCAGTATTCTGCCTATTGCTCAACCATCTTATTCTCTCTCCTCTTTCTATTGCTGGTTTCACTCTATTGATCTGTGTGCCATTGTTACAGTATTGTTGATGCACTTTACTAGGATCCAGTACAAAGGGTGGTACCACTTTAGAAGTGTATATATGTGTCATTGTTGATTTTCCGGAGTACAAAGTGAGTTATTGTGAGAAGTGTACATAACCTTGACTATTGATTATATAAAGACTGTGTTCTAACCAATACAGTGAGTGGACATTCCTTTGTGGGGGCTTGGGGACTACACTGTACTTAAGAACCAGCCCGCATCACCTCCTGAGAAGCTAGGCCTTGATTGCTCGCCCATTGCTACCGTATCAGAGAATCTTGGCTGGGGTCCTCTGTGCCTCTCTTCCACCATATAGGGAGCGGAAGTACAGACACCCCCCACCGGTTCGTTGCACTCGTCTCCTCCTCTAATCTCATCAAACTGTGCAGCTACCCTGTCTAATACCTCTTTGCCACTAAATCTGGTGGAACGTTTCAATAGCTCTATTTCAGGCGTCTCTATGCTGGCCCTTGCTGTTATGTATGAATTGGGCAAACGCATTAGACTATTGCTTGGTCCATCTTCTCCTGTGCTTATATTACCTAGCAATATTAAGGAATTGCGTCTGTTCAATAAAACAAATCTAAATTCCTTTTTAGGTGAACAGCCTCTGTCATCTGTAAAGATGAGCGGTAGGACCACACGTCTACCTATAGCTAGCTCTCCAACTTTCTCTTCTAATCACACACAACATGATGCAAAATCTCAGTTGCCATCTTATAATGCTTATCGCCAATGTGTGAATGAAGAAGATATGACACATACCAGAATAGATCCAGGCTGTAATGCTTCATCCGCTGGCAGTGGTCTGTCTCATGATGTTAATGCACCAGACACAAACTCTTTTCCAGTTCTGAAGCGTATTTTAAATCTTCTTTATAAAGGTAATGAAACTACTCATTATGAGATCAAAGACATCAAAGTATCCCTGTCAGACATCTTGGTGAAATTAAATAAGTTGGAAGGGTTTATTCTTGCACAACAAACCTTCTGCTTTTTGAAATCCTCCTTCCTCAATGGTCTCAAGCGTACACTCTCAATGTCAAGCTCTACACAAACTATCAAGGTAGGTGTCGCCACTAGTTCCATGAAAACGGGTGGTGACCCCATCCCACATGATTGTAAAGTCATATGCTGAGGCAGTGGCTATTTCCATGGTGGGTCACAACAGTTTCTGTGAAGTCTCTAACAGAGACTTGCCACAGGCTTTTAAAACTAATATGGAAAGAATCACTGAAATCGCGACCCAATTAAAAAGTATACAGAAAGTCTCCTCTATCAACCTTAGAAACTGCGTCATGCATAACCAGACGAGTGGCATGAACTTTGCCTCTAATCATGATGCTCCTAATAACTCCACTGCTCCTGGATCCTCGTTGGGCATGGAGGCTTGCAGTGCGCCTAATCACTATCTTTCAAGAAGAGCTAAACGTCTAGAGCATAGAGCATGGAAAAGAAGACTGAACAGAAGAGACAAACAAGGTGCCATAAAATTAATGGTCACAACTCAAACCTAAAAACCTTTCCAACATCTTGAACAAGGATGAGATTTTGGACTTAAGTCAATTAAATGAGGAGAGTAAATCACTTCTACAATTAAAAGATGCTGAGTCTCCTCTAAAGGCTACATCTACCCTCTCGTGCAAATCAAACAAAAAGACAAAAAGTGAGGTGAAAAGGTTGAGTTCCGTTGCAGGAAGAGCAGTGGAGGACCTCACTAATAATATGTCAATTGATTCTATAAAGGTATCCTACCATCTTTTGACCTCTACCACTAACATCAAACAAACACACTTATCTAGTTTCTTTCCAATCGTAGCTAAGAAAAAGGGTTGGGCTGTTAAATCATCCCATCCCCCCAATCTAACAACATCTCGAATCTGGAAAAGAAACTCTTGCTCAGTCCAAGGAAGTTTGACCTACTACAGCCCTCCCAATTGTCAAGGAAACTGCTAGTAGTACATCTAAGTGTGCAATAGCTCTTTAACCACTAATGTACATAGCAAACCGAATACGAACGCACCAACTGAATTAGACCTGATTGAGCTCACGCCTGAAATTCCAAACATTATTGGGTGGGTGAGTGATGTGAAAATCAATGGGAGGGCCAGACTCAATCGTACATATATGCTAAATGTGTTTAAACAGACTCCCTCCCTCAGAATTCTCAATTCTGATGATATGGACTTGGTCACTTTATCTCTAACTAACAATAATCAAAATATTTGTCAATTTCACTCACATATTATTACTAAATTGGTCTGGGAGCAGCAAGCTGATTTGACTGAGCTCGGGTTTAGTGCCCATATTTTCAAAACAAATTAAAGTGTACTCATTTTAATAAGAGACCCAGGAGTCAACCATTGATGGTGATAAGGGAGGCACTTCAAATTCTGATCATTTGAAAGTACCTAATGATGAGATGATGACTTGGTTTTCCCTACTAGCCAGTGCAGTGAAGGATCTATCGTGGGTAGAAGCCTTTATGAAAAGTTTTCTTGAAAGCAAAAAACCCAGTATTCAATCGTAGCCAGAAAGCAATCACTTTTAAATCTTGGAATACTTGTGGTTTCAACAACTTGATGTCCTGGTTTAAATCTTTGCCTATGAGTAGTAAACCATCTATTATTTTATTGCAAGAGACTATGAAATTGCAACACTTTGTTTTGGATGGTTATACTACCTATAACCAACCAGCTAAATTGATCACACAGGTAGACAGACCATTTGGGGGCTTACCGATTTCAGTGGACAACAATATGAAAGTGCGAACAAGGCTCATTTAGGCTCATTTCATTTTATGAAGACTTGTTGGTAATAGAGCTACATACAAATGGCGAGGATAAGGTTTGTTTTCTGATAATATTTATATATTGAAATTCAGCAAGGATATCACAACCTATGCTCTTAACAAATCTTCAGACAATATTAGAAGATGCCTTTTTGTGCAATCAGAATTATGTAGTAATAATAGGAGGTGATTTTAGCTCTACTTGCATTGATTCTGATAGCAACCAACTATGCAAATTAAATGGAACCTTTGAGTCCAACTCTATGACTCGAGGGCGAAAATGGGTCAAATATTTGTTTGAGTGGGATATTCAATTTGTCGAGACAAAGGATAAACAATTGCCCTGGCCCAGACAAAGAGGCTCCAATAGGTCTCATATTGATTATTTTGGTGTCTCTAACAATATACTGGGTGTATGTGATCATGTAACAATTACCAACCCTGAAGTTGGAGATCACATGATAATACATTTAAAGGTGAATATCCTCCAGTATGCCAATACTTGAATGCTATAAATGGAACGACACACAGTATCTGTTCATTGGAACATGAGATTATGTCCGGAATTAACATATAGGGTCAGCAAAGAAATCATGTTGGAAGCAGAGATGATTCACTTTGGAAGAGACATCCAAAAAATAGAGGACTGGAACAATTCCATAATTAAATATCACTTGAATATTATCGCCACTAAACAAATTAATATGAAACATTGTGAACAAAATCACACATTCAAAAGAGAAATTGCAAATTTAAAATAGCAAATAATTAAAAGGTTGAGGGAATTGATACAGGTAGGTATGTCTATAGCAGTCTTCATAAGTCAAAAAATCAGATATGCCAGACATATAAAAACAAAATCAAATCAATGAAACTTAATTTATACTTATGCAAACATGATACCAAAAATGTATGGGCAGTTTTAAGGAGCTCTGCCAGGACTGGTATTGTCAATTTTCATTCATCTATTTCAGCTGAGGTGTGGCACAATTACATTTCACTTAAATAGCATATTCCACTGGAACATATGGTAGTCTCAGTCAAATATCTTGACACATCATTGATGGAACAATGTACATGGTCAATGGAAGATATCCAGTGGACTGTCTCTAAACTTAACCACTCCAAAGCTGCAGGCCCGGATGCATACCATCCTGTGTACTTAAAGATGACCCTTACATCTGGGCCTCAATTCTTAAAGTGAAGTTTGGCTATATTTTCCAGTCCAAATGCATTCCTGAGTCCTGGTTAACCTCGATCGTCTTACCCATCCACAAAACAGGAACACCTTCAGATCCCTCCAATTTTAGACCTATTGCCCTTATGGATGCTTCATCGAAGGTCTTCTCAATCTTCATCCTCAACAAACCTGAACGGTTTATACGAGATCATGACATCTTATCTCTTTTTCAAGTTGGCTTTCGCAAACACATGGGAACTGCATTAAATGCTACAATCCTCGCACATACTCTTGAAACCTCTAAACACACAGATAGCGATCAGTTTATATGGCCTCACTGGATATGCCTTCTGCTTTGCATTGAGTCATGCGCAATCACTTGTGGAATAAAATGATTGCACTAGGAATTCCGTCACACATAATCCTTATAATTGCTATGCTTCATTGCAACACGAACTATAAGGTCCGCATCCATCAAGAAGGCACGCTCACTGACGCTATTCGACTTTCACTGGAGTTAAACAAGGATGCAATGTAGCATCCATTCTTTTCAATCTTTACTTGTGTGATCTGAATCAGATATGGAAACATGATAATATCTTTGCAGTTAGATTAGGCAAACTCCCTCTTCATTGGTTGGCTTTTGACAATGATTTGATTTGTTTTCGATAAAACACTGTTTGGATTACAAACTAAACTCCAACTATTCTTAACCTATGCACAAAAATACAATTTACAGTCGAATGCCAGCAAGTCTTGGATTGTAATTTTTGCAAATGAAGATTAGCTCCATTAAATGGTCTATAGGAGGTATACAAATTGGGCGCACAGTAGCAACACAATATTTAGGTTAAAATGTATGTGAAACATCTTCAATTCTTATGTGGAGGACCTCTCTGAATTTAAAGCTTAGACCACTCTTATCGCAGATGAGAATAATATATACTAAATATTGTACATTTTCAGTCATGCCGATAATTGGGTTTTACACTTTGAAGGTCGAAGCAAATTTATTATATGGCCTTGACATGTGTTTGTTAGATAGTGATACGATTTTAGGTCAATTACATGGCAGGATATGAAAAAAAAACTTTGAAACTCTCTAATGCACTGGCAAATGATATTATAAGACATAAATTGGGGCTAAGCTCTCTATCATCTAAATTCCAATGGAGAATGACCAACCTTTCAAAAATGATCACTCCTCCTCGCAATTCTTTATATGAAGATTTATCCCAGATCATTAGCAATGCTCATCCTGCATCACTCGTACGGTTTGATGTGAAAATGAAAGCACTTTGGAACAATATAGAGGCAAAGACTCTAGACCTCTCATTGCGTCCGGCATATGTTAAGAAAAAACACTCAGCATGATTGGAAGTGCACTATTGAGACAATAGGTGGATATAGTTAATATCAGGAATCTCACGTTTTGTGAAAAAGAGAAAACTACATTCACTGTATCTTCTGTGTCTCCCTTGTGGCAAGGCTCGATCCGTTTTTATAAGATTTAAACTGACTCAACTCTGCACTAATGATTAAACTCAACACTGGCACTCCAATAATGTCAGTAATACCAATGGTATGTGCCACTTTTGCCTTTGCAGCAAAGAACCAGAAACCTTAAAACACCATGTAATTTTCTTCCCGCACTTTGAAACTGCTAGACTAGCAGCTTTTGGCAAACTAAATATTAGTGTAACTAGCCACTCAAGGGATTTACTATGGATCTGCTGTATATGGGGTGACAATATCGCATTGGTTTTTATCACGTCTTCTACTTATATTTGATGCTCAACTGTCCCCGCTTGGGTTTGTGTATAGAAATTATTCTTTGTTAGTCATTATTATGGTGTTTAAGATTTGGTTCACTGACAGGTTTATAAGTATGTTTTATATATATATGTTTTAATTTTAATATTAATGTATCTTTTTAATGATGTCAATTCCAAGAAGCTCCCATTACTAACTTGTCTTCTATAAGATTGCATTTTTTCATTTTGAATGGGCATGCTCTTAAATGCTAAATATACGTTTTGCACACTGGATATTTTGCACAAATGGTCTAGCGCATTATTAACATGACTTCACTTATTGGATACTTGTTTGCTGCTCTGGGTAGGTTTTGCACTTTTGCAATGTTGCACTATGTATCGGAAAATAATCTCTGATTGTATTTACGTTTTGGTATTTTTAAGAGTTTTTAGAATAATGAAAGTTAAATTTTAGTGGTATTGTTTACATATATAAAGTTTGTAAAGGTTTGTGTATGAACCGTATACGAATAATAATAATAATTTTAAAAAAAATGTTTTATTGAAGAGAATCGACTTCACCAGTTTGGCTTCACAGCACAACACGGGACTAAAACAGTTTATTAGACCTTAAATCCAACATCTCGAGTATTGTTGAAAAAGGCCATCAAGCATTATAAATGTTACTGGACCTCTCTGCAGCATTTGACCTTATTGATCATGATCTCCTGCATGAAAGAGTAATAAATATCGTCAACTGCTCAGAGAGGGCAGCCCATTGGATCTCATCTCTCCTTGGTCCTAGAACTTCTAGAGTGGCTTTCGAGAAAGCTGAAGCCACACCTATTGTTTCAACATGTTGTGTACCTCAGGGATCTTGTCTGTCCCCAACCTTATTCAACATTTACACAAGACCTTTTCCTGACCGTCTCAACGAGCTGGGTGTCCAATATGCTAACTACGCAGATGACACCCAGGTCCTTTTCGAACTGACTGGTTCTTACTCCACTGATGTCAAAAAAGTGAACCATATATATGGCAAAATTCAAAACTGGATGGCCTATAATTCACTTGGGCTTAGAACGAAAAAAACGGAGCTTCTCCTCCTCAATACGGGCCTTGGCTTAAAGAAAACGGACTCAAGGTATCCCACATCTCCAACATGGGTAATCAGATCTCTGTAAGTAAATCACTGAATATCTTAGATGTCATATTAGATACTGAGTTGTCTATGAAACAACAAGTCTGATGCACCTGCTCCTCCTGTGGATACATTGTTAACTTGCTCCAACAGATCAGGCCATATCCTAGCCTAAAAAACAGATAATTTCTGGCCACAGCATTAATCAACTCGGGGTTGGACTATTGTAATAGCCTGCTCAATCTAATCTTGCTCGACTACAGACCACACAGAATAGTACCGTTAGGGCAATATATGGTCTAGCTAGATGAGACCAGGTTTCTGAATTCAGGAAAAAAAACTTCACTGGCTACCAGTTAAACAGAGAATCAGGCACAAGATGTTATCCTTGATCCACAAATACTGGAATTCTGCAGCCCCATCTACCGGGAAAGAAGGATTTCTCAAGCAATGCCCACCAGAGCTTTGTCCTCTAATAACTCCAATTTGCTGCACCACCCATGCTTTTGCCTTAAAAGGTTCAGGGGCACAAGCTTTGAGGTCTGCGCACCCTAAGAGTGGAATGCACTTCTGCTGCCTTCAAATCCTCATCCTCCCTTCCAATATTTAAGAAGATCATAAAAACTCTTCTTTTTGATTCAGCTGACTCATTTTTACCCTCTTCTCCCTTTTGACCTAATCCTGCGAATTCCCTAACTTGTCTGTCTTTTGTGTGCGCTCTGAGACCTACGGGCGTGTTGCACTTTTGTAAGAATTGATATATATATATATATTTTTTTCTGAGGCTGCACTTCCACTATTTACCACAAAAATGTAAGTGATTGTGCAGCACTTTTTACACTTGAGCCAATGGCAATATTTCCCACATTCTGGATGTACTTGCTAATTGGCATCATGCATTCTCTGTGTATCTGGACTCTGTGTATTTTGGTTCTTCAACACTTGCCTCACTGCCACCCTTCTATTCCCCCTGCACCATGTTTCCTACAGGTGTACTCCCTGTCCACACTAACCTTTGACTTGTGCCAGTGCCCACTCCACTCCCTTATGCGCTCACATGACCTGCACTGCTACTATTTCACATGTAACACACATATCCATTGTCAGGTCTACACATCCTTGGCTGCTACACTTCATGGAATTGCCTCTGGGGCCACAGGTCTGGGCATTTGTGCACATTGACTCTACAGGATAGGTATGTCACACTTACTGCATGTAGGGTTGTACAGCTATGCGCATGGGTACCCCTGATGGACTGCACGTGTGTTCCACAGAAAGGTCACTTGTTGTTCGTTGTTCATTTCTGTATGTTCGTTCCACCTGGATGTATTACATGACTTCTTTTTCCATTACTTGTTGTTTTAATCCAGCACTGTGAGTGACTGCACATTGTGTGTGCACATTGTGGGGTCATGCATGTGGTACATCGTCCACTCCCCCCAGCTTCTGCTCATCTTTTGTCCTTGTCGGTGTTGCCAGTGCACCCTTTGATCCACGCACACTTACTGGGACTGTCTGCACATGATGTGCGGCCTGTTGGAGGATGAATGAACAGCTACATAATGTCCTGAGGTCCATTTACAGTGGTGTCCAACAGGGGAGTATGGTGGTTTGTGCGCGGTATGGGGATGTGGTTGATGGTACTTGTTTGGGGGGATGATGCAGACATGGGTCTATTTCGGGTTTACATGCCATGGTGGGTTGTGCATGTTGGTTCTTTGATTTGAAGCTGCTGATTGACCTTTCACAGGTGGCCTTTCGTTTTCAGTCTGCCCTTCTCCATCATCTACTTTTGTCCTACTGTGCCCCGTACATGTGCTACCTTTCCATGTATGTGCCTTCCAGGCTCTCTGACCAGGCTGCCTCTTGGAGAAGTGGTTATGTGTATGTTTGTATGTTTTCCTCTCTTGTCCACCTTCACTTTGCCCTCACCCAATGTGATGTCAGAAATATCCATCTTCATCTGTCCACCAGCAAGTCTCCTTCTTGCACCGCTTTTCCCCTATCCCTCTCTTACTCTCTCTCGCTCTTTCTCGCTCCACTCCACTCCTATGCATTCATCACTCTGTGTCCTGTCTCCCTCTTGCCTTCTGTCATCCTTCTCATCGGCTACCACACTTGTACTTGGTGTGCAGCTAACAATCTCTGACTTAATGCCAGTAAGACAGAGATCCTTCTGATTGGGACACATGCACCCTCTTTTCCCCCTACCCTCTAGCCACCCTCTTTGGGCCCTCTACCCTTACCATCTTGTGAGGCCAAACACCTTGGGTCATCTTTGATTCCTCTCTCTTTCATCCCTCATTGTCGTAAAGGTGAACACTAATGAAGGAAAGCATAAAGTTGCTGCTGGAACAGGTATGGGTAAGCCATTAAGCAGATGCCATTTGTGTCCAGGTTGCAGATGTGCTTTGTGTGAGAGCAGTACAGTTAGAAGCAAGAAGAGGCTCGCAGCAGGACTTCAAATCCCAGCAGCCTCCGGGCATAGGACCACAGCCCCAGCTGCCCAGACGACTCGCTGGAACAATCCAGGCACACGGGGCCTGCAAATGGCCCAGGCAACGCCCAAGCCCACGCCCAAGGCATCGCGCATGCGCGAGAGAGCTACCGTGCATGCGCAACCCGCGAACGTTTGTTCGCGCTTGAGATTGCATCGGACGGGACGCATTCAGCGGAGCTCCGGTAAAACCTCTCTCGCGGGGCCCGTCCTGACCGGAAAACACCTTCCTTGGCCCCGCGCTTCATGAGATAAGTGCCGCTCTAGTGTTACTGCTACGGAAGTTTTCCAGAGCGAGTTTCTGACCAGTTTTGAAATACTAACTTTTGGGAAGCGACCACGAGTGAATAGCGGAACGCTTCAACATACTAACTCCTAACTGCATGCTACGTTATGCTCGCCAGTTGCGGGCATTGTTTGGGCTGATTGGGAGACAGGATCTACGCACTTCTAGGGGGCACGCACTAACAATTTTCTTTTTGTGTGTCAGGAACGAAAACGCCTCAGCCCTAGCAGCCTACAGAATCCGCCCAAACCGCAAGGGAGCAGGACGCTTGGCGAAGCCAGAGCTAAGTGCCTATAAGTTATTTGCCTATGCATGAAAACAGTCTGTCTTGTTTGTGCTCTGCGGGGCACGCGCAGGAGTGCTCGTTCCAGTCCAGTATTTTTTCCCTGAACAACTGGAAACACTGAATAGAATACTGTTACGTTATTGTTTTTTACCTGCAATTCAAATTCCACCTCTGTGCTGATTATAACGGAGTGTGGGGCTACAACACAAAGTGGGTAAGGCATGCATGAATGTTGAATGCATGACTTGATCTCAGAAAGGGGTAACGCATGTATGAGGGAATGCATGTGATGTGGAAAAAAACGTGAAGACTTCGATACCTCTGCTTATTGTAACAGCTAGCCGAGGACAGAGCCAAGGAGCATGCCTTTCCTAGAAATCCCCTGCCTATCCATAACCGCTCCCTAAACCTCAACCCGGTGTACCTAACAACCCTCTACCCATCCAATCCAAGGACCCCAACCCTCATTCCCTGTGGGGGTCGCGGTGACCTGCGTTTGCCTAATCCAGGCACCAAGACCGCCAAGGGGAGGTAGGAGTTTGTGCTGCTTCTGCGTGGAACGGAACTCGCCTTGACACTCATATCATGGACCTTACTAAGAAGTCTCACTTCCAGCTCCACATACTCAGAGGCATTCTTCCCTTCCTCACTTTCCCCCAGAAGCTCAATGTCTCCAGAGTACTGGTCCTCTCCAGGCTGCACTACTGCAACAGCCTCTTTCTCAATTTCCCTCTCTCCTCCATTCGCCCCTTCAACTAATCCAGAATCGGACTGCAAGACTTATACTTGGCCTCAAGCCCAGGGGCTGTATCTCTCCAGCCCTAAAATCTTCCCACTGGCTCCCTGTGGCCACAAGGATCAAATTCAAGTCCCTCTGCATCATCCACAAGGTCTTCTGGGGCCTGGGGCCACGCTATCTCCAACTTTCCCTCCCTAAATATTCCGCTGCTAGAGCCCTATGCTCCTCTCACTCCAACTCTTTGACTGTCAAACGCTTCACTGAACAGAGAGCGGGGGGCAGGGCTCTCTCTTCAGCTGGCACCTCCCTCTGGAATGGCTTCCTTGCCCCTATCAGACTTGAGCCGGACCTCCTCAAGTTCCGTAAACTGCTCAAAACTCTGCTCTTCTCTACCTCTTTCCATCTTTCCCTTCCCTGTTAATCACCCCACTGCTGCTGCGACTGGTGGCCTGATCCTCATGAATCTCACAGGATTTCAGGTCCTTCTTCCCAGTTGGTACCAGCACCCCCCACCACCACTGGACTGCCCTGCGGGCACTACCTGGCGGCTCTATATCCCACCTGTGGGAGCCGCCTGCTCTTAGCCTGAGGTTCTCCTCCCTGGCTCCCCTTAGCAGTTCCCTCCCGGACCCTCTGCCAGCATTTGCCCACTCATCTGCCCCCCCCCTTCCTATCTCCTGCACTTATCCTCACTGCACTTGCACGGCCGAATGCCACAAGGCCTAGTAGGACCATGACTGTATTTTACTGTTTTTGCCATTGTTATTTTTCCCTTGTCCCCTTCCCATTTAGCCTTGTGGTGCTTTGAAACACTATCCAGTTGTATACAGTGCCTAACAAATGCTCAATAAAATATAAATACATCAAAAAAATACTTCCACCCCGGGACATCGCCTCCTTACTTGGTGTCCTTTTCCTACTTTGCATCCATGGTTGACCCAACGGCACACGTGAGACCTGACAGTGGGTGTGCAGAACTTGTATGCCTGCAATAAATTTCCCCACATGGGCCCGCATCCCAAGGCTGAGTGATACCTGTTTCAAGGGTGCATGTTGTGCTGTGCTTGTAATCTATTTGCTTTGCTGCCAGTGATTTCTCTGTTGGCCAGTTTTGCTGTTGTGACGTTGATGGTTGCTCGCGCTTGGTGGTTTGTACTTCCAGATATTGACAATGGGTGGGCCATGGCTATTTCCTTGTTAAATACTGGAGTTGTCATGGCTGTCCAGTATCTTTACAATGATGCAATGCATGTCTTTGCGAGTTTAGTATGTTGTTTCAGGTGGGATGCAGTGGATGCAAGCCAGGTGGGTACCTTGTACACGTAAATCGGTGGCACTTGTATCGTTGGTGACAAGGAATCTGGCACTATGTGGGGTTATTTTCTTTTCTTATTACTGAGGTGAGCGGGTATAGCTTCATGGGTGCACGTGACACATGGTGATGGTAGGCTGATGTGTCTATGCATGCTGTTTTATCATGACAGTCAGGGTGGCACTGCGGGCATGATTGTTGTGAGGGTGGCTATCACAGTAGGGCATTTATTGGTGAGTTGGCATGAAGGTGGCAGGTCCGGCTGTATGTGTGCTGGGACACAGGGTGATGGGAGTGATGCAAGTGTTGCAAGTGTTTCCTTGCAGTTTTTGCATGTGTCATGCCTGCTACATGGCATCCCCTTCACTGAGATTTTCTAGTCATGTGTACCCACGCAGGCAGTCCACTCTTGGTCCTGCAGCCCCTTGTGGGGGTGCTGTCCTGAGACAAACCCACACACAGCACTGCATTGCTTGCCATTTGGGTGATGCCATGTTCACTATTGACACCAGGCACACGCCATTGGCCAAGTGTTGTTTTCCATGTTGGACTTGTACCATGCACGGTACACCTGTAGATATTTTGCAGCCTGTTGACATATGCTCAGTGCAACTCAACACTCCCTTCAGTTCCCAGCACATTGGTCCCCGTTCAATCCAGTCTTTGTGAAGTCTGCCTTCCCTTCCTCTTGCCTGCTCCCTTTTGTGTGGCAAAGTCCTTGGCCTCTGTTTCACATTCCTTTCTCAAGTTTGCTTGTCTCTTTCATGCCAGTTGCCTCTGTGCCCTGCCTTCCTGTGTGACTGCTGCCTCCGTGAACGGCTGCCATCTGCCAGATTATGTCTTCAAAGCAATTGCTGATATGTTTGCATCCCATCCTCTTAGGGTTTACATCATCAACTCCCCTGACAGTGTTTCATGCACTATCGTGCTGCTACGTTAATCGGGAGATGCCATATAGTGGCATTGGTAGTACCTCTAAAGAGATCCTGTTTTTCCAACCTCTCAGTGATCTCTATTTGGGAGTCCTCTCAGTGTCATACTGACTGTGGCCGGATCAGAGTGTTTACAAATTACCATCACCATGACAAGGGGTAAGTGGTACCTGGCCCTTTCACTGCATGGCACTATGGGGAGCAGGCGGTGTAGGTGTTGTGTGGGTAAGGTGTCACTGTGTGGGGTTTTTTCATTGCATTGGGCCTAATTACGACCCTGGCGTTAACCATGGCGCTATTAGCGCCATGGTTGACGCCAGTATTTTACCAACTCCGCCATGGTGAATGGCGGAATTACCGCCCCATTCCAAGGTTGGCGGGGCGGTAATTCCCCATTCACCATTGGCCCTTCCCCATTCCCATTTTTGCCCCCATAGGGTTCAATGGGAATGGGGAAGGCGGTAATTACGGTACCGCAAATTGCGGTACCGTAATTACCTCGGAAGTCCGTTTGCGGGTTCCTTCCTTAATGGCTGGTAAAACCAGCCGTTAAGTTCGGGACCCGCAAAGAGACCTCGTAATTAGACGGTAAGGGTTTAACAGCGCCGACACCTTTTATGGCACCGGTAACCCCTTACCGCCGGAGTCGTAATGAGGCCCATTGTCATGAGGTGGGCGGATCTGACTGCATGGGTGCAGGGAGACATGGTGATGGGTGGCTGGTGAGTTCTTGTTTGCATGTGTTGCAAGGCACTCAGGTGGGCACATATCGCTGGTTAATTGGGTGCATGGATGTGTTGCCTTCTCTGACCTTGTGGTGTTTTCCTCTACAGAGGCATTCTGCAGGGGAAGATTGTTGCTGCAATTGAAGGAGATGTTGCTGTTGTATGCGTGTACATTACACATCATCAGTTAGGTGGTTTGCAGGCCTACAGAGGGGGCTCTTTCTTGCAGTGCACTTGCATTTCTCAAAGTCTGCATGACTATTTTGATGTGAATGTATATTATGAGCATGCTTGTTGTCAGGGAATGGGTTGGCCACACAACCTGTATATTGTTTTGGAACACGCGTAGGGGGGCCAGGGCAGTCCTCACATGTGTTAGTTGCTCATTTCCATTTTGTACTATGCCTTCCTACTTGTGTTCTTCCTACTTGTGTTCTCATGTGTGTAGTTTAGTGGCTACGTCGCCGACTGCCGGACCAAGTGCCATAAACCAGACAGACACCATGCCACACACTGGTCAAAGCAGGGCAGCACGCTGGCGCACCAGTAGGCCCGATGAGTCCCAACACAGCCGAACTCTACCACCACCAAAACACAGCCCACTACCCCACCACCTCACACCATCGACCTGCAACCCTCACACCTCACCTATCCCTCCTTCTCGCCAGACCAACCCACCTCACCCTAACCCGCTACCCCCCCATGTAGATCACGCTCTGCACAATTAAGAATGGCAACATGGAGCAGAGAACATTGTTCCCCGGAACATACCAGTTCACACAGCAAGCCATATAAAACACCAATCACACACCACCCCGCCACCAACCACTCACCCAAACCATCTGCTCACACCACCTCCGAACAACATCGCTCCTCCAACTCGCACTTCCCCAGCCTTAGCACAGCAAGAGCAGCTCTGGCCAATACCCCTAGTTCCACAGCCCCTCCCACTCTTACCCACACCCCTTGGTCTGTCCAAAAGTCAAGGAAATGCCAAAGGCACCTTATGCCCCTCGTAGCAGCACACATCTTCAGACCCAGCTCGCAAACACTGCCACCACACTATATGACCCAATACATCCCCACCCACACCCAAACCGGTCCTAGCCCGATTCCCCTCTTCTCCCACTCCTGTTGTTCCATTTCCTCTGCACTGCACCACCACCCCTTACTGTGCCCAACCTTCCTCGCTAAACGGCCCACCCTAGCCCCCGCTACCCCCTTTAACCCTACCCGCCCAGCTCCTACAATGGCAACCTACCAACTATCCTGCATACTCATCAACCACAGGTCAGTATCCAAAAATAAATTCCACATCTCTTACCTCGTCACAGAAGAATACCCAGACATCCTTTTAATTTCTGAGACCTGGTTTTACGACAACTACCAGCCCATTGAGCACGAGACCTTCCCACCTGGCTACAACCTTACTGTCCGGAACATATCACGAAGGGGGGGGGGGCTTGCGATACCACACAAACACCAATTCCCCTAATAATTAAGGACACCTCCACCAACACCACAGACTACGAATTCCTCATGGTTAAACTGCATCTCTCACCCTCCTCCCACAGCTTCCTACTCATCTAGAGACCCCCCGGATACAACAGAAACTTCGCAGACACACTGGGTGAAGCACTGGCCACCATCCTCGTCCTACATCCAACACTTACCATCGTAGGGGATTTCAACATATGGTTCGACTTACCCTCAAACCCTGACCTGATCACTCACAGACAATCTAGAATCACTCAAACTGACACCAATACATCTCCACACCGACCCACACGGGAGGTCACACCCTCGATGCGATTTTCAGCTCCACAACCATATTTACTCAGCCCCCCACCCCCTATCATGGACTGATCACTCAGCAATTTACTTCTCCATACGAATGAGCACAGCAGCTGGCGCTCAAGACAACACACAACCACCACCAACCATCCCCCTACCATCCCACTATGAAACAAAGTCATAATCACCCCAGATCTAGCACACTCACTCCTCAACTCTGTCCATACACTTTGCCTGCAGGAAGGTCCTCCAGCAATCAAATCCTCAAACCTCTGGCTTACAAATGCCATCACACTGCTAATTCCAACAAAACGGGCCACTCAGAGATCAGGACCAACACCCAGGTGGTTCGCCGCCAATCTCAGATCACTAAAAACTCACAAGCATCGTCTGATACAGACCTGGAGAGCCGACCCTACAACCCAGAACAAAACCGCCCTAGCAAGAACAACCAGAACGTACAGACTGGAAATCAAAAAAAGCAAGAAAACATTCTAGGGAAACAGAATCCTAAATACTCGAAACCCGAGCAAGGAGCTACATAGAATCATATCCGAATTCAAATTCCTCTGCATGCTCGAGCCAGCCCCCACCAATCTCCCAAGTCCTATGTGACACCTTATCACTGCACTTCTACAATGTCGCTAATGACGGACACTCCGCCATCATCTCTAAATTAAAACAAATGCCCCTGCCACCTACCCACAGACCGACCTTCAAACCCTCACCTTGATACAAATACTTGACTCTTTCTCTCCCATCACACACCAAGAGTTCCTTTCACTTGTAGCAGATGACCGCCCTTCAGGCTCCCCTGAGGACCCCTGCCCACCCTCTCTCCTCAAAAACATCCTAGCCTCTACCTGTGCAGGTAATATCGCACACAAAATCCTCAACCACTCACTCACCTCAGGATCTTTACCAGAAGCACTAAAAACCTCCTACATCAAACCCATCCTCAGAAAACCGACACTCGACCCACTCGTCCCCCAGAACTACTGGCCAATCTCCAACACACGTTTTAACGCCAAACTCATAGACCACATGGTATACAAACAGCTTGCAATATATAAAGGGGGAAACCCAGATTACCACATAGGTGGTAGCTCTATCTTTTTCTGGGAGGTAGAGACTGATTAAACGGGAGATAGATAGCTTAGAATAACACAACAGTTATAAGCATTAAACATCAACTGTTATTTATGACACAATTAATATTTTAATAAAGACATAAAAACATTTTTTACAAGTCTGTTGCAAATCACTAAATAAAACACTCTAAAACAGTGACAGTATCATACCCTAATGGGTAGGTAGCTACCTTTGAGGGAAAGAGGGTGAATTTAACTGGCTATACTGATGTCCCGCTAAGGAGTGGCTCAATTGAGATACCATTTACAGGCATTCTAAAGACGCTTCACTACACTGAAGCCGATTGTATTCAACACAGCTTCACTCCATTCTTTACTAAATAATACGACGATTCATTAAAACGAGCCACGCCTCTCTCTATCATTCGGAAAGCTGCAGAAAAAGTCTTTCTAATCGACCTCGTTATAAGGATTAATTAGCCATCTTCACCCTGAACCCTTCAGGGCGTTTATCCCTTATTAAGGGTTCTACATCTACAGAAGCCCAAAATAAGCCTAAATTAAGCCAGCTCCTGCTATAACTCCACACAGGGGACAAGTTACAACCATTTGAAAACACGCCAGATTTGTCGTGTACACTTCCCACATTCAGCCAGAAGATTCTTCGGCTTAACAGATCCAAAAGTTTAGATTGTGGTTTTTTAATCGTAGTGACTATACTCCTGATGAAAGTTCTGTATTAATTGACATCGAACAGAAACATGTCGAGACTACATAATGGTTTAATGTTCTAACCATAACAATACGAGACTTGTCGAGATAAAGACAATACTAGAGATCTAAATGTTAGATACTCTGCATTATTACTGATCTGACTAACATTGATGTCAATCCTGCCCATTAGGGTATGATACTGTCACTGTTTTAGAGTGTTTTATTTAGTGATTTGCAACGGACGTGTAAAAAATGTTTTTATGTCTTTATTAAAATATTAATTGTGTCATAAATAACAGTTGATGTTTAATGCTTATAACTGTTGTGTTATTCTAAGATATCTATCTCCCGTTTAATCAATACAAACAGCTTGGCCATTTTGCCGAAGACAACAACCTCCTAGACCCTGCACAATCAGGCTTCAGGCCACTAGGGGGAGCAGAATCTGCCCTAGTCTCCATCTGGGATGACCTAAAAAGAACAGCCGATGCAGAAGGCTGTGCTGTTCTCATCCTACTGGACCACTCTGCAGCCTTCACTACAATCGATCACTCTATCCCATTAGGCAGGCTCCAAACACTAGGAATCAGAAACACAGCCCTCTCATGGATCTCCCCTTTCATCTCAAATTGATCACAAATCATGCACCTCCACCAGTTCACATCCGCAACACAACCAGTAAGAAAAGGTGTCCCAAAAGGAGCATCCCTATCTCCCCTAATCTTCAACTCCTACCTAAAACCTCTGCCTGTAATCATCCGCTCATACAATATTGCCTGCTACAACTACGCAGACGACACCTAGATCATCCTTAAAATCCCAAAAACTCAAGGCTCCAGCAGTCCAGAACTGTCGTCATGCCTCTCAGATATTGACGACTGGATGATGACCAACCACTTCTTCCTCAACCCTGGGAAAACAGAAATCCTAGTTTGCAGGAAAACAGCCCTCCGCCCCAACCGATTCCGTGGCCTCATTCCCTAGGACATGCGCTGGCAATTTCAAACGTGGTAAAAAACCTTGGTTGCACATTGGACTCAGACTTATCCCTCACCCAACAAATCTAAAACATGCTTCTTCCATCCACGGATTCTCAGGCGTATTTTCCCTTACCCCACCTATCCCCACCATTTTTCATCCATCAACTCCATCATCCTGTCATGCCTAGATTACGCAAAATGCCTCTACCTAGGGGCTCCGGCATCTCAACTAAGGAAACTCTAAAGAATCCAAAACGCGGCAGCATGCCTGCTCATTAACCTACCCGCCAGAAAACACATCAGCCCTACACTAAAAGTCCTCCATTGGCTCCCGATTGGTCGAAGCACTACCTTTAAAGCCATGTGCTTCACCCACCACACCATCCACAACATCGGAACAACATTCATTTGAGACAAAGTCCTTCCCTACCAGCCCTCAAGGAATCTCATATCTCGCACAGCATACCGCCTAGTGGTCCCTCCTCACAACTCCTCCAGGCTGGGCAGATCCTCATTCTCTGTCCAAGCATCAATCATCTGGAACTCCCTACCCCTACACATTTGCAACACTGAAAATCACCTGAAATGCAGAAAGGCCCTAATATCCTGGTTATTCCCAAGATCCTCCTGAATCCTCCCCTCTCGAAATTACACTGCTGCACCCAACATTCCTATACACCAGTTACAAGACCGATGCCGGCAGCCTTCGCAGTGACTCTCCTTGACAAAAGGCACCCCACCCCCCGCACGTCCAACAACACTTCCACTCGATAAATACTGCATGGAAACCAGCAGCATTCACTGAGGCACACCGCAATAAACCCACTCCTCTCCCATCTACAACACAAACAACGACAGCTTCCGCATCGGCTCACCCTGACAAACTATCGCCCCATGAACAACAACTTTCCTACCTGACACATACACCAGGGAATAAACTCACTCGCACTAACTGCTCAGACTTTCGCACCAGAGAGACCACTAATAATGAGACAATGGCACCCGCACTGGACAAAGATCGCAGCAGCCGGACAACATCGAACCCTACGGTACCTATACCTTACACCGCGTCTGTGGACATAGGCCGCAGGCACGGCCAAGCATCCATGCAATGTAGAATGCAGAAATGGCTATGCTCATCCAGTCCAGCAGCGCATATAGCCGTCCACACTGAAACACCTGACGTACCTCAACACCTCTGCCACTAGCATACAGCGACTACCAACAAAAAACAAAAAGAAATTCGGTATAGCTGGCCACACATCAACTCTTTTTCAACAATAGCACTCTATCGCAAACCACCAACAGCGCCCACCCATGTGCCTGGACTTTTTGGGCTGCTTAGTAGAGCCTAGTCAGCCACCTAGGTCTTAGACCGGTGAAAATGCACACATGCATCTCCTAATCCAAAACTCTTAGAATCTACAGCACATTGACAATGGTCACCAAGGATGTTCCAACCACAAAGCGTATTGAGGCCATACAAATGTGGAAAGATTGCTATATAAATAACCAAATACAAATTCAAATACACAATATGTGCACAATAGTTGTTGGTGTCCATGTGACAGTGGTCGGGGACTTTGTTGCTTGTGTTGTGTGCTTGTGCTTGGACTACATGGAAACTGTTGGTTCCAGTTACCATGACTGTGTTGGTGATTTGTGCACTGTCCTACAGATAAGGGGCGTATAGGCCACTTTTACTCCCAATAAATTGGCAAATACTCACTGTGAATTAAAATAGGGAGTAAAAATACTCCAAATAATTAATATGGAGAAGACATGTGGAATCTTGCGCCCCTGCTTTCACCCTCACAACGACATGGACATGTTCTTTTGCTCAGTAGTGCACGTAGTACCACAGGAAGAACATAATATTTTAAGTGCCTTATTGGAAGAAGGAAACATGTATCTTTTGATGAGCATATATGAAAAGGTGCACAGAAATAAATTACATTCATGGGAATTGGAGTTACATTTTTACTCCCTAGAAAATCTTGTTACTCCCAACCTTATAAATAGGGAGTACAAAACTCCCACTTACATATCTTATCTGGAGCACTATTTGTGCATGTTATTTTATGTCTAATGGACGCACACAATTTTCATCTCCCAGACACACATTCTAAGGGTGTTATGGGCATAGAGGATATGCCCCAATTCCTCATTGAATGGCATCTAGGATCTGCTCCACAGGGGCAGGTTTTTAGGTGACGTTCGCTTGCACCACCTGGGTTCATGCAGCCTCTTCACAAGCCCTTTGGTCAACCAAGGGCAAGGGTGGTGGCTGAGGGCGTTGTCCCACCTGCATTTCCACTGGTACACCATTGTGCAGTACACATGCAGGCACAATGATTTTCCATACTACTGGTGGGGCATATTGCAAAATCCCACCAGGGTGGAAACGTGACTTAAGCACCCTGAATGTGCGCTCCACTATTGCCCTAGTGGCTACATGTGCTGAATTGTATCTTACCTCAGCTGATGTGGCAGGATTCTGTCATGGCGTCATCATGACATGAAGGGTGATAGCAGGTAGGCACTGTCCCCTAAAAATGTGTACATTATTGGTATTGGCATTTATTGTCATGGTCTGTTTTCCAGAGTGTCACGTGCATCGCATGTGCGTTAGAGTTCATACTCACTGATGAGCCATGTGTTGCCATATTTTCTCGATACCAGGGCCCGGTGGAGTGGTGACTGGCAAAAGATGTAGTTATCATGCGTGCTGCCAGTGGAATTGACATACACTTGCATGATCAGTCCATTAGCATCACATGCTACCTGCACATTAATAGAATGCCAGTGCTTGCAATTGCGGTAGATATGCTCTATTAACTGGGGGGGGGGGGAGTGTAGTGCAACATGTGTGCAGTCAATTGCACCTAGTACATGTAGGAAGTGGGCTACTGTGTAGAATTCCTGGCACACTCTCTGCTTTTGCTCCAGTGTTCTCAGCATATATATGTGCCTGCGCGCACACGCACATGCTGTTATACATGACAATACCTGGTGGATACAGCGGGATTGAGTGGTCTGAGATATCCCACAAACTATTGCCATGGTTTGCTGGAAGGAACCAGTTGCAATGAAATGGAGTGTAGTCAGCACTTTTTCAAGGGGGGTAAGGGCCTGGGAGCAGATGGTGGGTGATGCTAGGACATGTTCCCACTCCCTGACAAGGTCTAGGATTACATGGAGGGGAACCGGTACCTAGCATATACCTGGTCATCAGGCATCCCAACAGCGTATGTGTTGTGCCAAAATTCGTGCCCTGGGCATCCTCCTCTGCCTTCCGTGTCCATGTACGATAGCTCCTGCTATTGGTAGGTTCATTGTAGCTGT
Source organism: Ambystoma mexicanum (assembly GCF_040938575.1). NCBI lineage: Eukaryota > Metazoa > Chordata > Amphibia > Caudata > Ambystomatidae > Ambystoma > Ambystoma mexicanum. Next base: position 1,296,137,957 of record NC_090922.1, on the reverse strand, counting down.
CAATGTTAGTTTGGTGAGCATTGCATGCTTTATATGCACTGGATCCTATGCATGTCGAACTGTACGCCTGCTATCATCTGGTGAATAGATCACGTGGTGCGTGTGCCTTTTCCCGGTACGAGGTTGTGCGTTGAAATCCATGAATTTGGTTGGCTTTGTAGTGAAATGGGCATCGGATTGCTTAGCGTGGACTGTTCCTCAACACGCCCACATTTTTCCTTGTTCCTCCTCAAACTGCATATTCCTCCCCCTATTTGGGTCAATGCGTAGGCGCTTGACCGCTTGCAGAGAAATGCCGAGCGTGAGCTCCCTGCAAGTCCCGGAAAAGTCCTGCAAAGTCAATTCCATTAATCGAGGAACAAGGTTCTGTCTGCAGAATGGCTAGCAAAGTCACGATTTTCCATGCAAAAAATTCCATGAGTGTGTGCATAAATAAACACAAGCGAAACTAAATTGGCAATATTCACACACAATTCTGCTTGCTTTTGTGTGCCTTCTGCCTGTTTTGCCAATCTAGCAAAATTTCACGTATTCAACGATTTGCACACTTTTTCCTCCTGCATCTGGATGAATGCTCACGATTTGCTAATTTCGGGTTGACTGCAATGGAGCAAAACGTGAATCTTCACAATTTCGTGCATTTGTTCTCAGACCTTAATACAGGGGTCTGTAAGCTCTCTAGATGTTTTAAGTTCATCTCCCATCAGCCATACCAGCACAGTAAAAAGTGATGGATCAGAGAAGCTGTAGTCTAAAACATCTGAAGAGCACAGGTTGCAGAGCCCCGCCTTAATGGTTGTTTAGGGAACTTTCATTACAAACTATTAAAAAAACCATTGAGAAATTGCCAATCCTGGAGGGTTCTCACTTAACCTATTAACGTTGGCTCAATCATTGAGGGGTACAGAAAATTGGACCTACCCGATGTAATATAAATATGTGTGGTTTCTCTGGTGTTCAGACTGATAGACTAATGCTATGACATTTACTACTGTTGCCCTTTTGCTAGTTCTGTTCTGCTACTACTGCTGAAAGTACTGCTACACCCCATCCCCAGCCTGAACAGGCATTTTAGGGCAGCTAGTCTAGCCATTTCTTACTATGACATGACATTTCTTTATTGGGCATCTGTGATAAAGCAAGCATCACCAGATGGAGAATGCAGTATCCTCTTATCCGTCCCATCTTTACCTAAACCACTTCTCTGTACTAAATTGTACTGTTGTCATGCTGCTCCAGTAAAAACCACTGAACAAAATGACACTCACCTAGCAGCTAATGGCAGTACTTTGCCAAGTAAGCGGATGCAAGCAATGAAGATTACTCGCAGGAACAACAGCATGCATTCTAGTCCTTGCCTTGCTATAATTGGCAGTCTGTCATTTAAAGATCCAGCGGGAAGGGAAGGATGGTGCCTTGGACCCCAGCTCAGTACCGACTGAGCACTTTGCTGCACAGAGGAAGCAGCCGACGGAGCGCAGAGGAAAGGCAGACCCGTGGGAAACTGACAACGCAAGAGGCGAAGCAGGGAGGACAAGACTTACCTGCCGGCTACCGGGGCTGCTCAGCAGACACAGACGCAGAGGCAGCTTGCTGAAATGGCTCGTGAAAGAACGCAGAAGGCTCTGCAGATCTGGAGACGCCTGGGAGACCCACAAACAACCGGCGTGACACGGCCAAGGCCCGACAAGTACACGGGTGGCCAGTCAGAAGGTTGGAGGGAGCATAGGAAACACAACCTGAGGGAAGAAAGGAATACTTACTGGGACAGAGGGTCCCAGAAGAGAGGGCCTGGGTCCTGGTGCAGACAACCATACCCCGCACAAGAATAGGGGAAAGTACAAACTTTGCAAATGTAAAGAACATTCATAGGCCTTGGCAGGAGAGTGAACCAGGGATATGGAGTGAAGACAGAGTGAGGAGAGTGACTATTTTAATCAACTAATTTAAGGGGGTCTCAGACCCGTGGAGAAAAGGTAATCCCCAATTTATGACAAGGATTGGGGCATGATCCGTACAGAAACCAGTGACAAACACAGACCCTGGCAGCGGAGTACTTCAGGGCTGTGGAGTAGAAAGAGATTGGAGCCAAGAAACACTGAAACTGAATACATGAAAGAGATTGAGAAACTATACTGGGGAAGTGTTCCCCAAATGATACTGCAGAAAAGAGGGCGTATGAACCCCACAGAGACCAGTAACAGTTCCAAAACTTGGCATGGGGCTAAAACAGGGCTTTGGAATAGAAAGAGATTGGAGCAAAGAAATGCCAAAAGTGAACACATGGAAGAGATTGAGAATCCAGTTTAGGGTAGCGATCCCCAAACAATACTTGAGAAAGATACGAATTTTGTGTGGACCAGTGACATTGCGAGACCTTGGCGGGAGAACAAAGTTGGAGGTGAAGAACCTGGTATGTGCAAAATCATGCAAGAAAAGAGCCAGGCTGTTGTGACTTTATTGCAACCTTAGGGGTCTGCATATGAAAGATAAACCATGAACACATTCTGGAAAGACCCTGGGGAAAGGGAGTTCAAACTCTGAGTCTTATGGAATTTCTGTTTGCTTCCCTACACCGGTTTTGAACCTTACTGTGACAGCCCTGGAAAGAAGGTCTGCTCATCAAGAATCAAGCTGGTAAAATACAGGAAAGGCTGCAGGAAAAGGGGAATCAACCCCAATCCTTGTGGAACTTGCATTTACCTTTTTGCACCCTTATTGAACTTTCATTTGGAACTATTGTGTTGAATATAAGATCGGGATGCAAGTTGGCAATCAAAGAGAAATCTTTCCCTTTTTCCTAAATTTAGCATGTGATGGATAGGATACGTTTTGGACACAGGACGGTGGGTTATAATTGGGTCATCCTGACACTATCCTTAGTTAGTTTTGTTGAGGCTGGTAAACCCCTCACAGATATGATATGATTGGTTATTTATAACGCGCTTACCCGGGGATCGAACCTGTGTTGCTCTGTGTCGTCTTGCTTCCAAGGCGAGCACGTTGCCCCTGAGCTATCCTCCCGAGACAGAGGTAGGGCTAGTTAGGACTTTCTCCAACCCCTCTTATTTTGTCCTGAAAAAAAGTTTTTATCAACCATTAAACTACGCTTGTGTCCGTCTCTTACTCGCAGACCCTCACAGCATTCAATTTTCCAGTGTCAAGCTAACAAATAAATGCACCGTCTGACATTGCCACGGAACTCGAATACGACACCAGTGACTCCATCAGGACCCATCGGCAGGAACAACATAATGTTCCTTCAGTTCTGAATGCTCTGCTTACCATACGAGCGGACCCTTTTTCCTTCTGTGAGTTGCCATGTCTTTTCTATCCTTTGTCTTGTTGTCTGCTGCTTCCTGGCCCTGATTTCTGTTCCATTCCATTGGATGTCAAGTGTGCTTTCTTCCACATCAAGTCCTCAGTTCAAATGCCTCCAGCTCTCCGACTGCTATTGCGGCTCCTCTGTCGTTGGACCCATTCCCATCCTGTTACCAGCCACCCACCAGCCACCCTGGCGATGTTTTCAGCCCTCCCACCCCGTGTTTTCCTTCAGCTTGCTTCGTTTCTGCCCAGCTTCCACTTGCCAGTGGTGTGTGCACAATGCACCGCTTGCCATAGTCGCTACCTGGCAGCACTGGCCTTGCCTCGTACTCCCATCTAAAGGGGTAATGCCCATTGCTGACAGATTGAGACACCAATTATTTAAGAGCAAGATGGATCAGTTGCAGGAATTAGTGGTGGCAGTGCAATCACTGACTACTGAAGTGCAGGTTTTAATAGCAGACAATGTGGCAGTCTATTTGGATATGGAGCCTATGTGTGGTCCTGCCCCTTAAGGGACGCACACGCGGCGGCGTGACGTTGCACGCCGCCACATGCTTTATAATTAAAGGGGGCATTCCCGGCGCAACAGTGCGACCGGGAAGCCCAAGCTGAACAGACGTGTGTGCCTGAGTCTGTGGGGCTGGGGACTCACGGGAACTGCCGTATGGGTCACTGAGAGACCCCCATCAGTGGCGACAAGGTTGGTGCGTTGGCCGGGCCCGGCCGTGAAGAATTCTTTCAATTATTGACGCAGAGCAGATAACCTTGAGAATTTGTTCCATGCAGTAGGCCGTGCAGATGCCACGCGGCAGGCGGGCATTTTGGATTCCTGGCAGGGGATACTCACGGGACTCCGGTAGGGGCCGTGTTTTTATTTTTGGGCGAGTTACGTCGAGTGAAGGCAAGGAAAGATGCTAAGGCCTGCTTAACTGCCATACCTCCCAGGCTCAATTTTTGGGACATTGGCAGCCCATGGACCAACAGCAGCCTCAGGCCCTGCCTCAGCCTGTGGCACAACCAGTCGTGCAGCCGGTTCCTCAAGTCATGGCGCAAATGCGGGCCCCTGCGGCGCTACAGCTCATTCCAGAATTTGACATCTCAGGCCCCCCATCCAGCATGGGGCCCAGGAGGGAAACGGTGGGTGAAACGTTTGGACATGTACTTCAGGGCCACCATGGAGACAAATGAGGACAGTAAGCTGGCGACCCTACTGTAAGCGGCTGGGCCTGAAGTGCAGGAAATCTTCGAGTCCCTTCAGCACACTGTTGCCTCTTATGGGGTGGCCAAGACTGCCCTTCAAAACCACTTCTTGCCGCTTGCCAATGCTGATTATGAGAGATTCGTCATGCTGTCAGACCGACAGAAGGAAGACGAGACGCTGGACACTTTTTATGGCCGTCTCAGACCACTCTGCTTGGCATTTGCCTGGGGTGATTCGGAGGACATGATCAGAACTATGCTAATACAGGCCTGTTCGTCGGGAAAACTGAGACAGCAGGTGCTGAGAGAACCAGGCACTACGCTTGCCTGAATCCTTGAACTCAGGCGTTGCCATGAGGTGTCGGAGGCCCGGGCATCCAAGATGGAAGCTGGGAGGCGCCCGGTGAAGACCAAAGAGGTATGTGCCATGTGGCGGGGTGGCAGAGGTGTCAGGAGGCCAGGTACCAGCGTCCGCGACACGGGCGGGAGAGCTGGTGAGTCGTGCCAGAAATGTGGCTATGACCTGCCCCACCCTGCTGAGTGCCCAGCGGCGGGAAGAACTTGCGGGAGGTGTGGACTTGCGGATCACTATTCCTGTGTGTTCAAGGCTGCCCTGCCTGTGATGGTGCACAGGGGCCCAGTTCGGTCGGGATTCCTGCGTCAAAATCGCCCCCCGAACGTGGCTCAGGTCGATCAAGGAGAAGATGGTGCCCCAGCAGAGGAGGAAGAAGAGGAAGAGAATATCTTCTTTGAGTCCAGTGTGGGGGCTCTAAAACCAAAGAGCAGACGTCAACCGAGGTATGTGGTAGCAGTGAACAAGTCGCCCATCCCGGTGCTCGTAGACACGGGGGCATCAGTCAACGTGTTGGCCCGTGGACACTACTGCAATGGACACACCACCGAAGCTGGTTAGTCCGAAGGCCCGCATCTTCGCTTTCGGTGGGTTGGAACCAATTCCCCTGGACGACGCCTTCGTGGCAAAGGTGGAGCATGAGGCATCGTCAGTTTTGCCTACTCAGTATATCTTGAGGACATACATGACTTGCTGGACAAATACTCCGCCCTATTTCAAGGAATTGGTCAGATGGCCAGTGACCCAGCGAGGCTGCACATTGATGAATCCGTCCAGCCCATAGCCCTGAAACATCGGAGGGTGCTGTTCCATCCCTGGGAGCAGGTAGACAAGGAACTGGACAATCTAGTAAATCTAGGCATCATTGAGAAGGCCGAGGGTCCCACACCATGGGCGTCACCAATCGTGGTGGCAAGGAAATCAAAGCAACCTGACTCTGTCTGGATATGCGTCGACATTAGGCTACCCAACAATGCCATCAAAAGGGAAAGACATTTGACCCCGACCATCGACGACATGATCGCGGAGGTACAAGGGGCTCGCTTCTTTTCCAAGTTGGACCTTCGGGCTGGCTACCACCAGCCAGATCGTCCTGCACCCGGAGTCAAGCTACATAACGACCTTCACAACTCACCGTGGCCTCGATAGATACAAGAGACTCAGTTTTGGCGTGTCATCGGCAGCGGAGGTGTTTCAAAACATCATTAGAGGTGCCCTTGCTGACCTGGATGGAGTCCTAAACATCACTGACGACATCCTGGTGTTCGCCAAGACTGAGGTGGACCATTTACGCAAGCTGGCCAGGACATTCGAGTGGCTGCAGTCACTAGGCCTCACGCTACACAGGGAAAAGTACGAGTTCTTGCGACCGACCATTGAATTCTTTGGATTTGTGTTCAAGGAAAGGGGTGTGTCGCCAGACCCAAGAAAGGTGCAAGACATCAAAGAGGCACAACCGCCTGAATCTGTGTCGGATGTGCAGAGTTTTCTTGGTATGGTGACATACTGCGGTCGGTTCATCCAGAACCTAGCGTCCAGGTCGGAGCCCCTGAGGACCCTCATAAAAAAAGAAACATGGCACTGGGGCCCTCTCGAACAGGCGGCGTTCGAAGATATCAAGAGCGCTCTCACAGCCGAAGACACCATGGCATTCTTCGACCCCACCCTCCCGTCAGAGATCATCGTTGACGCCAGCCAGTTTGGCCTGGGGGCCATACTGACACAAATTTGCCGGGATGGTGGCATCCGGCCCGTAGCATACGCCAGCAAGGCACTGGCTGACACCGAGCAGCGCTACTCCCAGATCGAACGTGAGGCTCTGGCAGTACTGTGGGGGTGCAGGCATTTCAGACTCTACGCCCTGGGCCGGCCAGTGACGGTCGTGACGGACCACAAGCCCTTGCTGCCCATCCTGGCGGGTTCCTCGTCCAAACCACCGGCGAGGATTGAGCGGTGGATGCTCGCTCGCCTCGAGTATGGCATCACCCTAGTATCCTAGTATACAGGCCTGGCATGAACAATGCTGCAGACTACCTGTCCAGGCATCCCAGTGATGGCAGCAAGGAGGAACTGGACACGTGTGCAGAGGAGGCGGATGACCACATTCCGATGGTGGCAGAGGCGGCCACCCCGAACGCCATGCCCCTCGAGGACCTGGAGGCGGCAGCAACCCAGGACGAATGCTTTCAAAATCCTGAAGACTGCAATTCAGCAGGGGTCATGGAAGACCGTGCTTGAGTCATTGGCCGGACGCACGCAAGAAGCCAAGGTGGGGCTCGAACAACTGTGGAAGGTGAGGGAGGAACTATCATTCCCGGCGACGGGTCTCCTGTTAAGGAGCGACCGGATAGTAATGCCACTAGCCAAGATCAAAGATGTGATAAGTCTGCCCCACCATGGACACCAAGGAGCCGCTAAGACCAAGGCCCGGCTACGCCTCAAAGTGTGGTTCCCTGAGCTGGAACGGAGGGTTGATTACTTTGTAGCCGCATGCGTCTGGTGCCAGGTGGCGTCCCTGTTACAACGAGAGCCGGCGATCGAAACAATGCCCTGGGGGACGCGGCCATGGGAGGTGGTGCATGCAGACTTTGGGTCCACCCCACTAGGTACACACTTCCTGGTGGTGGTGGACGAGTACTCCGCTACCCGGAGGTAGAGTTTGCCGACTCGGTGGCTTTTGAACACGTGGTGGTCGCCATCGAGAAAGTATTTACGTCCCATGGTTTTCCTCATACCCTGTGCTCGGACCGTTTCACAGCGAGCGCTTCTCAGAACTGATGGAGGGTATGGGGTTCAACATCGAAAGATCACCCCGCTCTGGCCCCGGGCCCACAGTGAGGCAGAGAGGCTGATGAGAACTCTGAATAAGACATTTCGGATAGAGCAAGGCCAGGAACAATGCCTGCAGAGGGCGCTAAATCAGTTCCTGCGAGTCTACTGCACCACCCCCACGCATCCACAGGAGTCGCCCCGGCCGAGCGCCCTGTTCAAACGGTGCCCCCGAGGGCTGCTGCCCGATGTTGGGGAGAAGGAGCCCGGAGTGATCAACGACCAGCAGGTGGATCTGGATCGCAGGCTGCGGACGGAGCAGGAGAACGCGAGGAGGGGACTCCGCCCGCAACGCCTCAAACTTGGAGATGAGGTGCTCATAAGGAATAGACACCCCCACGTGAAGCTCTCTCTCCCATATGAGCCTGAACCACTAGACGTGGTGGCTGTCAAGGGGTCCATGGTGACGGCCTTGGACAGGAGGTCGGCCGTCACCCAGAATGTGAATTTCTTTATGAAACTAGGGGCCCAAAGAACTGAACCCCCTCCAGAACCAGACAGTATGGAAGTACCTGCAAGGGTGGAGGTACAAGCCCCCCGCCCGCATCCCCAGTCCGGGGATTGCCACCGGATGGACTGCCTGTGCCAGAGGTAAGCGGGAGGTACCCCCAGAAGGCTGGGTGAGGGAAACCCGCTTACCTCAATGATTACGTGCTGGGACAAGTTTCCTAAATGGCCTGTGGGCCGTGTGTAATAGTCACGGGATCCAGGGCGGTTGTGAATAAAGGGGATCTGTGGGGAATTGTTGGTAATTGCACTGTTTGTTGTTTGGAATTGTTGATATACATTTTTTTGTCCTCATGGAAAAGGAGGAGTGTGGTGCTTCCCCCTTAAGGGACGCGCACGCGGCGGCATGACATTGCACGCCGCCGCGTGCATTATAAATAAAGGGGGTGTTCCCGGCCGCGACAGTGAGACCGGGAAGCCAAAGCTGAACATGATGGCAAGAAGTCTACTATTGGATAGGTATGATGACTTTGTTCTGCAGTTCAACTAAATGTCTGGTTGTCCAAATCTGCCCTATACCGCACAAGAAGCACTATTGTATTGTTCCGTGGGTTCCCAGGCCATGGTGACCTATGTGACAAGATTTAAACAGTTGGCTGCAGAAACGGGTTGGCCGGAAGAACCGCAGTTCACCTTATTTTGACGACGGTTCACTGACGAACTGAAGAATGAACTAACCTGAGTCCAGCGGGCAGCTCCTTTTTCTGAGTTGGTCACATTGGTGCTGCAATTAGATCATAGGATCCAGGAACACAGAACAGGGAGGAGGAAAGGGCAATCCTGAAAGACATTCTCCTCCCTGCCTGGACTGTTGGACTTGGAAAGTTGTGATTCTACTCTGACATATAACATTTCCGAACCTATGTAGCTAAGAGCGGCCGATGGTCCGCTCTCATAGGAGGAATGCAGACATCGCAGACAGCAGCGTCTGTGTATGTATTGTGCTTCCAGAGAATATCTGGTGCAAGAGTATATGCTGGTCCTTCCCACCTCACCCACTGGAGAACAGGAAACACTTCTCCCATTACTAAAAGGGCGCTAGAACAGGGATGGCTAACATAGTGCCATTCCGGTTGCTGATATGTGCATGTATCACCAACAGAGATGTGTCACAACTGACACTTCTAATTCCAAAGAAGATAAGGGACCTTCTTCTTTCTCACAAGCCGTTGTCCCTTTTAGGAATGGGATGTGGCATTTCCCTGCCTTTTGCCAGGGCCGACCAGACATTCCTTAACCAGATGTCCTTGGCCTCACAATACAGAGTTGCAAAGCTCTCCTCCTTTGCTTATCTTCTTCAGAGAATGGTTCTCAGGTGGTTCCTATTTGAATAGATTCATGGTCTTCCATAGGCTGCGTGGGAGGAAGAGGTGCCTCCATGGCTGTCCTGGCGGTGCTTGATATTTTGCATTTTGCTTTTCGTTTCTATAAACAACAGTCTGACTGAATAACTAGTATGATTAAGTCATAAAAGGTAGCTGATTGGGCAACCTGGACCAGTTCATCTGTTAGCTCTTCAAATACATCTCATTGAAACAAGGTAAACCGGGTCTCATCTGGCCAACCTGTTTCATCTGTAAATTGTTTAAACTTGGTGACATTGCTGAGTATGTGTGTAGACCCTTGTGAAAAATCCGAAAGGGCTTTCTTCTGCTGTATGGGCAGTCTCAGGACGTTCGAATATGGCTTTCAATAGAATTGTGAAAGCTGTGGAAGATGTCAACATAGGTGTTACCTATGTTGACCACTTCCCAGCATGTAAGTTGAAATGAATCCAATCTTCGGATATTGATGAGGACAGAAGGCAAACTGGATAGTACATTAATTGATGAATGCCTGCATCATTTATATTGAACCATCCAATTTCATAATCCCTGAAGTACCGGGGAGGGTGGTATGTCCATGGGGAGACCCTTCTGGGCTGTGACTGCTTGTCTGAAGTTAGGTTTTGCAAACAAAGGACCTGAACCTCTCCAGTCAGTTTTTGTACCTCTTCCATTCGTGGATTTGGGCCATATCACTCAGACATCATTCTTGTCTCAAACTATCAGCGACTGGATTTAAGGATATGGCCTTTTACTTTTACCTCTGGTGACTGAAGAGATAGGGGCCAGTTCCGACATGCTAGGTTGCTGCCCATGACAGGTAAAACACAGGGCAGCCTGAGGGCTTCCGTCAGACTTGGTTGTAGCTCGGTGGAAAAACCTTTGGCGGAAATCACCCTCCAGCCGAAAAGTTTGGGTTTCTGTGGCTAGCACAGGTAAGGAGATGTCGGACAATTCTGATGATCTGTTGAGCCTTCACAGAACACTTGAAACGAGCAGGCCAGGAAGACACAGAAATTGAAACACAGGCTGGAGGATGGTTATCAACAGGGAAGGGAACTAGAGTACACAGAAGATGTCTTCACACTTGGAAACATGTCGGACACACAGGGAAACCTGGAGTTTTGAGACTGAAGCAGTTCCTTTCCACATCTCCTATATGCACAGCTTCATTCTGACTGCACTGCCGCCATCTTGGAAGGTCTCAATGAGGGCTGCCATCTTGAAAGCAACTAAGCCATGCCATAGTGGTTTCTAACTAAGAGTGTGCTGAGGCCAGAGAATGCCTCGCTACAGCAGTATGATGACAGTGAGCTCACTACAGCAGTATGATGACAGTGAGATGGCTACAGTTCAAATAATTTGATGTTTATGCAACCAGAGGTTTGTGAAAACCTGTTTTCAAGGCATGTTTGCCTCTGACCAATTACCAAGTAGGCTATCTGGGATGGACCCTAAACTTTCATTATGAACACACTCCCATACAGAAAGCCTAGCAAACAATGACTGACTACACGGCAGACCCTGTCATCATTTCAGTAGCTATGGTCTAGCCAGGACTATTATCCAAGAACAGTAGTGCTAGCACTCATCAGGTACATCAGACTCTTGACATCATCTTGTTTATGCATAATGCCTGTTGGCGCAACCCATGGACAATATTTTGAACAGATACTACAATGACCTTATGGCACACGAGATGAAAGGGCTCAGAAACACATTAGAATGCATATGTGTTTTGTCAAACGTGTAATGCCATGACTGCTGTCTAAATAAAATGCAAAAGCCTGTCAAAAAAGGCTCCTGGTGGCATCACCATCCTGATCTGATTCGGAATATGAACCAAAGTATATAAATAGGGAAGCTTCCAGGCTACATATGCGGGAAGAGGGATACGGGGGTGCTCTCCTGAAATGATCAGCTCAGAGTAGGATGAGGTGGAGGGGGAGGCAGTGTATTCCCCTCCATCCCCCGAAATGATCAGGTGAGAATTCGAGGACTATCTGTTCTTGCACTATAGTGGCACCCTGAGGGGTGAAAGTGGCTTGCAGGGGCAAAATGAATACATTTTCGAGTAGAATAGTATGGAATATGTATATACAGGCCATTACTGAGTAAACAAAACAGCACCATTATCGCCAGAGCCACAATCTTATCCAGGCTGGACTACGGGAATGCACTACTTATGGGGGCCAATAAAAAATGCATCAAACAATGTCAGGCCATATAGAACAATGCAGTGAGGACAATTACCAAGAAAAGGGAGGAACATATTACAGAAGACAATTGGTTAGCCCTGGAAGACCGGATCACCTTTAAAGCAATGACCATTGCCCATCACAGTATATATGGATCCGCACCCGTATACCTAAAAAAACAAATAACCACACATAAACCTTGCCACACGTTAAAATCCAAGGCGCAGGGGTTTTTGAAAGTAACTCACTGCAAAAAAGCCAATGGACTTGGACGAGCATTCCCTACCAAAGCGGCATCTAAGTGGAACGAGCTCCCAAACAGACTAAGACTAAAATATAACTACCTATCCTTTAGGAAGAAACTGAAGACACTGTTGTTCAAATAAAGGGCCTGTATAAATACTAATGTCCATGTAATGTAATCTACTCAGAACCAGTAATCTTACTCTACTGTCCCGTCGCTTTTCTATTGTCCTTGTCTTCATGTAATGCGCTCTGATGCCTGCGGGCTTCGGCACTATAGAAATAAATACATTAAATAAATAAATATACTGTGCAGTAGCACCTTGGAGCGTAGCTGATGCACAGAATTGAATTATCATAGTAAATGACCTTGGACCCAAACAACCAGACAGACTCAAAGAATATGGCAAAGTACTACTTTTTTGTCAGTCCAAATAAAGTAGGGAGATCTGGTGAACATACTAAATGCAAATTAAGGCAGTCAGGGTGCACCACTATCTTCGTCTGAGGCTTAATGAATAGACCTTGTTTTCGAGTCTTGCCCCACGTGTCAGTAGACCACAAATGTGTCCATTTTGACCTGCTGTTTAATGCTATTTGATTATGCTAGGTGATATTACTCCTCTTAGCCTCTGGAGACTTGGCTGCTCCGTCTTGCATGTACTTCCTTCATCCTTGATTGTATAATATTTGGCACATGCAGATGTTTTCGCTTCTGCTTAATCCAAGAGAAAGGGACCCTTTGTTCATAGCTTATCCTGGTTAACTCCCTTTGTGCTTTCCAGTTTTGTCTTGCTGTGTCATCCTTTGCCTCAGCAAAACAGGTATTCTTTGTTTCTTGCATGGAGCTGTTTTTTGAAGCGTTTAAAAAAGTAAAGGAATAAAGAAGCAACATGTCACAGTATACAAAGTATTTCACACACGTACACACAGTTGCACACATGTGCACACACACACGTTTGTTGCTATAGGCTAGAGTGACAGATTTCGTTTGCTGGGTATTAAAAAAAAGAATCATGGTTGATTTAAAAAGCAAAGGAAAAAGTGACATAACCTGTAGCATTATACAAAGTGTCTCACACACACACACACACACACACACGTGCGAGCACACACAAACATATATAGCAAAAAAATTGTTTGCAGTCTTTGTCAAAAGCCTGGCAAAAAGGCTCCTAGTGCCATCACCATCCTGATCTGATTGGGAATTCAAACACAAGTATATGAATAGGGAAGCTTCCAGGCTACATATTCGGGAAGAGGGATGAAGGGCGACGCTCTCCTGAAATGATCAGCTGAGAGGAGGAGGTGGAGGGCTAGGCAGATGGGAATTAGAGGAATATCTGTTCTTTCACTATAATGGCGTAAAGGGTGGTAAAAGTGGCTTGCAGGGGCAAAATGAATACGGAGCCCACTTGCCCGTATTTTGTAATTTGATCTTTTGGGATTTTGCCCGTTTGTCCCCCGCACTGCCTTTAAAGTATGTGGGGGACAACCCTGTAACCACTGCAGCCCATAATACCAAACTGAGGGGGCGGGGGACATTCCTGCAACCCATGCTCCTGTGTTCGGTATTATGGGCAAATATCTAATCTACTTTGCCAAATGGACTCTAAAAGTGCAATTCAGCATTTTAGATGCTTAATGAATAGACCTTGTTTTCGAGTCTTGCATCACGTGACAGTGGACCAAGAATTAGTCCTGGTGAACTCCCGTTGTGCTTTTCAGTTTTGTCTTACTGTGTCACCCTTAGTATCAGCAAAACAGGTATTCTTTGTTTCTTACATGAAGCTGTTTTCTGCAGAGAGGAACAGGGTTGTGGCGCCTGGAGGCCGGTAAATGGCAGCAATGGTCAGGGTGAAGATGGGAGAGTTGACCAACTTGCAAACCAGGCTTTCAAACGAAGAGTCGAGCTGGGTGGGTAAGATGAAGCAGGAACCTACTCAGGGAAGATTCAGGCAACCCCCTGCCAATGCAGTGAGGTCCAGGCTTGGAGATGATCTTGAAGCCGTCAGGGAGGAGGGAGTCGAAAACTGTGACTGAGCTGGCATTGAACCATGTCTCAGTAAAAGCGGGAATGTCGAGTTCAATGTCTTCAAGAAGGTGGCAGATGTCAGTGGAGTGTTTGTTGGGTGAGCGGGCGTTAAGAGGTGGAGGAGGTCTGTGCCTTTGAAGGTTTTCTGAGGTGGTGAATAGGGGCGTGACACACCAGTCAGAGGAGGGAGAGAGAGAGTAGGTGGGAAGATGCTGGAGAAGGAAGGAAGTTAATGAGAGAAGGCAGGATCCGGTCAAAGAGAATGAGGGTGGGTTGTCTGTCTTCTTAAAATGAATGACCAAAACACTGATCTCTCAGAAGAGTAGGTTCAAATAAAAATGAGACTGCCTCCTCATCTCTACATTCATTTCAAACTAGCTGCAAGGTTTCACCCTTTTCACGAATACCATAATTTTTGTCTTTATCAAATTTAATTTCCAACTATAGCTCCCAAAAATGTAATTTGTATTTAGCAGGCCCTGTTGCAGACCTGCCGGGGTTAAGTCCAAAATAGCCGTGGCTTTGGCATTAAGAAGCATGCTACAAAATGTACCCTTCAGAGAGGGTGGATTCATTTTCCTGAGTACTTCAATAAATGTCTGAAAGGAATAAATTGGGGCCAACTGACATCCCTGCTTTTCACCTTTATTGGTGGGGTGAAAACAAAGTATAATTCCCTGATCTTGTATATTGGAAAGACGCTGAGATGTCTGCATATCACATGCATATCACTTGGATAAGATTCAATATAACATTAGGGACTCCAGTAAAATGTAAATTATGCTACAATGTTTCTTATCAATCAAATCAAATTCTTTAAATCTGAAAAAAGCCCCAAATAATCTCCCTCTCTAAACCATTTTGAGAATATCTTACTGGCGATGTCCAGTGAGGAAAATGGCCTATAACCGCGTGGGGCTGGTGGTCCAAAGACTACTTGTCCAAGGAGATGGCATCATGCCTATCTCGACAACTGCACTAAACATAAAACAATTTGGTGTCCTTCGAAAAGCTCCCATTATTTCTCAAGAAATTCTTTTTTGTTGTTGTTTTTTGGCAATTTCTATACGGCCTTTTGAAACTATAAATCTGACCAGCCATGTGCACACCACTCATTAAATAATGGTTGAGTGTTCTTTTAGAGATTCTACATTCTGCATCGAACCATGGGCATCCCTTTCTATAACCCGGACCTCCTAAATTTGGGGATGCTGTTTGTCAACACCGCTATCCCACATAGTTTCAACCAAAGACTCAAACATACTAACACTTTCCTTTGTGGCCTCTGAACTGTTAAACAGTTTTAAGAGAATATCTTAAATTCTTGTGATTTAATAATTCTTTCGAATGCCTCCTTGTCGTGCTTAGGCATCGCCAACCAGCACCTCTGGCTGACATCTTCTTCGTGGTGCCTAACCTGGCCATTGGCAAATTAACTCAAGAGTTTAGAGTACACACTTTGTTGAACCAGAAATGCAAAATTCCATAATATTCCTGAAGAAAAAACAATCCACAATACAGTAATAAATAACTGTGGAACAATATTGCTGATCTTGTATGCTTGGGAGTGCACCATTTGCCACTAAAGATCCCTGTAAATACCCAGGCAGAATCCCAAAGTACACCTGCAATTTAGTGCTCCATTTGTCACCAATGTTACAATCCAAACATTTGCACTACATTTCTTTAAAATATTTTGATAGAGAACCTGAAGCCCTTGGTAATGTTTACTTAGTTCTACTATATTTTTGACCAGCTTGACTGGTCCTATTTGTCTAAAAATGCACTACTGACCAATCAATTTCCTCAACATTTCCTGTAAACAACCACTTAATGTCAAATGAAGTTAAAGACCCTACACATTTGGTTTACTAGAATTGCACGTGGTCTAGATAACAAATTAAGGTGTTCTATAAGCAATCTTCAGTTAATTACATTTCTAATTTGTGTTGCAATCATTTGTCCGCCAACTGAGCGCTGGCATGTTCATTCGAAAAATTTATGTTGTTCATCATTTCATTTGATCTGCACATTTAGCTCATTGCGCACAAAAGGTTGTGGACCCCTGGGCTAGAGTGAGAGGTTTTGTTTGCTGGGTATTAAAAAAAGAATCATGGTTGTTTTAAAAAGCAAAGGAAAAAGTGACATAACAACCTGTAGCATTAAACAAAGTGTCACACACAAACGCACGCACACAAACATATAAAGCAAAAAAATGGTTAGCACTGTTTGTCAAAAACCTGACAAAAAAGGCTCTTGGTGCCATCACCATCCTGATCTGATTGGGAATTCGAACCAAAGTATATAAATAGGGACATTTCCAGGATACATATTCGGGAACAGAGATGAAGGGGGGCGCTCTCCTGAAATAATCAGCTGGGAGGAGGAGGTGGAGGGTGAGACCCTGTATTCCCCTCCATCCCCCCAAAATGATCAGATGGAAATTAGGGGACTATCTGTTCTTGCAGTATAGTGGCGCCATAGGTGGTAAAAGTGGTTTGGTGGGGCAAAATGAATCAATTTTTGTGAAGAATGGTACGGAATGTATACTACACTGTGCAGTAGCACTGTGGAGCGTATCTCAAGTGCAGAATGGAAATACCATAGTAAATGACCTCGGACAGATAGCCGGACAGACTCAAAGAATAAGGCATAGTACTACTTTTTGTCAGCTCAAATAAAGTAGGTAAATCCGGTGACCATATGAAATGCAGCTCACTCACTCTCATCTAGGTTTCCATTACACAAAGACTTTAATCTTTGATGTACGTCAGCTATGATGTCACCCTACTTGGCAAACAGGAAAACCTATCGAGGGGAGGGATTGGTTAAGTGAACATATATACCTATAGTATGTATAAGTGTTACTAACATTATTGGCTGCCCCTTATATGGTAGGCACGCCTTGAACTACCTCCAAATACGTATAATACTGATTATAAAAAAAATAATAACAGCTCGTTGGCTTCTGCAACATTGTATAACATGCCTTTACATGGCCACTCATGATTGGTTGACATACTCTCCCAACCTTGGACATTCAGCTCGCTAGCAGCATGTGAACAGAACGAAACCCAGGTGCAGAGAACAATATCAGACCACTGCCCACTTTGGTCAATTAGCCTACCATTTCTCATCAGTCAGATCATGAGCCAAGGCTTCTCCTTTGTGGTTGACCTTGCTGACTGTTTTCTTCTCTGGGATTTTTAAGAGAGCCAGGGTACACCACTGTCTTCGTCTGAGGCTTAATGAATAGATCTTGTTTTCGAGTCTTGCATCACGTGTCAGTAGACCATGAATTAGTCCTGGTTAACTCCCTTTGTGCTTTCCAATTATGTCTTGCTGTGTCATCCTTAGTCTCAGCCAAACAGATATTCTTTGTTTCTTGCATGGAGCTGTTTTCTGCAGTGTTTCTGATCTGCAGCTCTGGTTTGTTTCTGAAGTAGTTTTGACACGAGCCAACGTCTATCTTTCCATCATGGCCACTTTCCTTATGTTATAGTTTCTACTGCAGCAAGGTTCTATTTATCTTATCTACCTTGCGTTTCTGCATATGTACATTCACTACTCGTCTGGTTACTTATCTTCTTTGTATATATGGTTTCTTGGCGTCTGCATACATGTTTCTCTTGTTACTTCAGTTATATTATCATGCTTTAATCATTTGCATATTGTTTCTGTACGTCTTAGGATCTTCTCTTCATGACGTCACTTTGCTCTGGTCTGACTTCATTCACAGCTCTTCTACGTCCAGTGGTGTATGCCGGCAACCTTGTACCACATCAGTATGAGGGTACATTCAATACGGCATTCTAAGTGCATAACGTCTCTCATATCTTCGGTGCGGTATTGGGACTATAGCTGGTGTCATACACAGAGTCTTCCTGTTTAGCTTCCAGTATGACAGGGGTGAGGGTGCGGGCACTAGACATGACATCATCTGCTCCTCTACATTCCCCCCTCTGGTCAAATCCTCAACCACCTCCTCGATCTTCTCCACCTTCTCTTCCAGTCATCTCCTTTAGTCTTGTGTACTTCTACTTCCATCTTTGTGTGCAGGTTTTACAACATCGTTATTGCCTCTGTCAAGGTTCCATTTTATTTATCATGGGCAGGTATGTACGTACAGCAAGAAGGCCCGTTCTTGGCGCAAACGCCAGTTTCCATTGCTGTTATCAAGTCTAAGACATACCTGTTCTGGAGGGCCATAACCCAGATGGCCCTTAGTTCTTCTTTGATTGCATCATTAAATCCTTTGATTGTCGTGTTGATTGTTGGTAGCAGCTCCCATCTACTGATCTGTAACCACTTGGCATTTACTGCAGTCTGAAGTCCTGGCATAAATAGGGATGTAAATATCATTGCCATTTTGCCCAATAGTTTATGCTCATCTTGAATATTGTCATTAGCTTTTATCCACTTTTCTGAAAAATACTTCTCTCTTTTTAGCCAAAGGAAGGTTAGTGACCTCTTCTTTCCCTGGTGTGCACCCATAATCGGAAAAAGTTTTCAATTTGTAGATCACTTTGTGGTACTACTAGGGCTGGTATATTCATCAATACTAATGAGCAGACTCCCCCCCATTCTGGTGGTAACTTCATATATGCTCTTGATCTGCATGCCGAGTAATGATCCATCAGGACTTCTATCCCTTCTCTTCATACCTGGTACATCAAAAACATGACCACACTTGACATTTTCTCCAACTGTTATCGTGCCTTTGTTTCTGAAACATAAGGATGCATTCTTCAGGGGTAATATCTGAAATGGTCAACCCTTGTTAACAACTTTGTGATCTTAGGCCAGGTCCTTACATTCTTTTCCTGCATTCATCATGACTTCTTCCCATTGTCCTGATAAGTCCAATGCTTTATACACGACCAGTCCATCGACCCATCCCTCTGGAGTCAGGACTGTTCCCTTGATTTGTAATTGGCCTCTCTCCAAGCATTCTCATACTTATTTCCCTGTTTTATCATTACATTATAACATCTGATTTTCCTTAACCCTGACCCCTGCTCCATTTATTCCAGGCTGCTCATATTTTATTATTTGGTTAATAGTCTCTTGCTTTTCTATCGACTTCATCTTTTGTACATAATTGTCTTCTCTTTCGGATTCCCCTTATCCATCCATACCAATGAAGCCGTCTTGCCATGGAATTTTCCTCTGGTTAGGCAAAGTGCAAGGTGTGTCAGGCAGTGTGCCTTTTTTATTGGTACGTCTGAGGCTATGAATATTTTAGATGCTCCCATATCATAAGGAATAAGGGATCATACATAACAGCTTTCATCTGACGTTTTTCCCCCCACTTTCTTCATGTGTTCATACCACGTTATTCTTTAAATGGACCGAATTATCAAAATATGAAGCAATATCTCTTTTAAGTCAGACAATTTGTTCAGAAATATTAGAAAAAACATTGTGTGTACCTTTGCTAGGGATATTTATAGACGCAGCATTACTTATTATTTCATCTGCATTATTAAGAATCAATTGTCGAAAAAGCCATAATAATGAGGAAGAAAAGGCAAATCATTGTACAGAATTAAAATATAAGCATCAATCCAAATGAACGCATTGGTCTTCTCACAGACTTGTTACTTCTTGTATTCTGAAATATTCTCATTCTCTTTTTCTTTCAATGTTTGTTTAGGTCACTCTTATCAAGTTCTTCCCCTTTTTACAACAAATATTGCAAAATAATTGCGATGATATCTCTTAAAATGATGGGGCCTTTTTTAGGATCCCCAAAAAATGTAACTGCATCCACGTTTTGCCTGACTAAGGCTGGGTAAGACTGGAGAATATTGGTGAAAAGAGCATGCAAAAATGTACGCAATGTTACAGTTATAGGCAACATGAAATAATGTATTTATATACATTGTTGCTTTGTTTCTAGCACATTGCTCCTTTTTCCTAACTAAAATTGCTTGGCAATTGCAGCAATGTTCACTTTCCTTCAAACTTGGGAATAACTGAAAAGTTCAGAAATGTTCTTTTATTCTGATAAATTTTGGTTTTGCCCTTGGTAGCCGATCTTGTTGTCACCTGTGGAACTTCTTCTCTTGCTTCACTGTCATCGGTTGCCGGAGGGGTAGGAGTCTCTCCTTTGTAGAGCTTTACGTCATTCAGATGCAGCAAAGCTCTTCTGTTTTTAATTTGACAGCTGTGTGTGCGATCTCCTCTACTAGGTACGTCCTTCAAAACGGGGCTTATTCCATGTGCGCACAAAATATTGCGCCAGCACCTGGTCCCCTGGATATAAGCATGGCTGGTTTTTTTGTTTTTTTTAGTTAAACATTTTATTGAATTATTCTGAAATAGAAACACATTGACAATAGCATAGCATTCCACAACAATACAAACACTAAAAAGTGGCCAGAGGCAGAAATACGCAGCATGGTTCATTGTACGTGCTGTTGGACCCTGAGATATTCCTCAGCGGTCTCCCATCCATAGCCCACAGAACTCTCCTCACTCCCCTCAGCCTTCTACTCAGCTCAGCCTTGTAGCCAACGGGTTAACGGGGGTCTTCTGGTGAGGCCAGGGAATTGTTCTGAATAGTCCATGAAGGGTGCCCAGGTGTTTAGGAAGTAGTTCAGGTTTCCTGTGAGGATGGCTGTTACCTTTTCATCCACAGCAATTTCCCAACACTTTGACCACCACAGTGGCACCGAGGGGCCATCAACGTGTTTCCAAAGCCGTGCCATTGCTACTTTTGCCGCTAACAGTAGATTGTCATGACCACTGTCGGGGGCCACAAGCTTACTTACCAGGCTTACTTTCAATTGACTACATGGGTCTTTAAATCCAACATGGAAGCAACCACACAGAACCAAGCCATGCTGTCTAGTGTTCTGGGTGTGGCAGGTCTGGAACTACTTTCCCTGGTACTACTTTACCTGGGCTATATAAATCACACCCTGACTGCAGAACACGCTTCGCGTTATTCTGCAACTAGCGGCATGACGCTCACCGTGTCCAGCTCCTGGTCTTCAGCAACTTCCTGTAGCCCTGCAAGAACAAGAACAAGATTATTCTGTCTTACCTCAGAATACACCATCCAGCACTAAGCATCTCAACCGGGCTGCAATCTGTGGAAACCGAGAGGAAGAAACATCACTCACCTGTGAGTACCAGCTTAAGGACTTCCGGCGAACCGCTACAACAGCTGCTGCTCGAACATCGGGACCTGCAACATTGAGAAATGAAGAAAACAATATTAGAACGCACACGCTTCCAAAGCATCGAATTCTGTCAGTCTCACCTGAATTCCGTCACGCTACGCTGCACTTCCATCCGGAGCACCACAGCAACACCCTGCAAAGGAAAAGGAGACGTATTCAGCACCAAACCGGCCTGTAAGGAGAAGAAGAAAACACAGGTTAGCTTTAAAGGACAATAAAGGCGCCGCGCTTGGCACTTTCTCTTACCTAAAAACGTGCCTCTCCATCCGGCATGCCAACCGCAAGACCTTTGTACCTGAAAAGAAGGTGATAAAGACATTAACGAAGTCCCACCACAAACAGAACAAAGACTTACAATTAACAAACCTACCTGCCTATCAGCAGATTCAGGGTCACAGCAGGCCGGAGCCAAAGGAAGGCGCACTGCACCAGTGAAGCAACTCGGGCAGCTCGCCAACAAACGTCAAGCGCCCCTGCACAAGAAACGCAGGACGGATAGCTCACCATACAAATAACTAAGGTGAGAAAAAACCGGTGGGTAGGGGATCGGTCAGAGGGAGGTGGGAGATTCACCCATTAGAGACAGTTATCACAAATCCTCCCTTCTGTAATTGCAGATCCATTATTCAGCACTGGGCAACTACGCAACCAGGGTTCCAGATCTCAGAGCCTTCCAGACGCCCCCGGGGATATCAGGTGAGCGTAACAGAATGCAAAGCCTTTAAACCTTATCCACCTGGGCGTCATGGAGACATCTGAAACTGACCAGTTAGCCCAGCTTTTGAGACAATTACGCGCCGAGGTACACGCAGCTCGGCAAGAAACCAATGCCTTAAAACGAGAGTTAATAGTCACAAAAGACCTTACTGATGAACTAAGGAAACAGCTGCTACAAACACAGGCGGGGCAAGCTCCATTGCCCAGATTCGCCTCATCCGTCGCTACACCATCATCAGTCAACCCAGTACAGATAACGTTGCCGGGAGCAGTACCCCTGGTGTCACCAGAACGATTTAATGGAGACCCCAGAAGGTACGCAACACTCGTGAATCAGTGCCGTCTCCATTTTCTTTGTAGACCTGGGGCTTTCTCGAACGACCAGGCGAGGGTGGCCTTCGTGTTATCATATTTGAGTGGAAGTGCCGCAGACTGGTCGGTACCTTTAGTGAGCCGGGATGACCCATTACTGCAGGACTTCAGGGGTTTTCAACAGGAGATGGAAAAGTTATTTGCCTGAGACTTGCATGGACAAGCTCTTGATAACGAACTCCTGTCCCTCCACCAAGGATATCAAGATTTGCTGACTTATATTGCCACCTTTAATAGACTGGTCGTGGAAGCGGGGTGGCCTGAAGATTAAAGAACCACGTTGTTCCATCGGGTCCTACGAGGAGACCTGAAGGATGTCCTTGCTCAAGTGGTAGACCCACCTAAAGACTGTGCAGAGTTTATCAACCTGGTGGTGCAGTTGGACCACAAATTACAGGATCGAAGAACAGACCGAAGTAGACTCGAAAACCGTGCCTTGTACGTACGTTCAAAAGATAATGTTCAACGTCCATCAGAAAATACCACAGTACCTATGCAGATTGGAGGAGTACGACCCCCTTTAACCAAGGTTGAAAGAGACAAGAGGAGACAGCTACAGTTATGCCTATATTGCGGTAAATCGGGTCACTACCTCAAAGAATGCCCCGTGAAACCTCCAAGGAAGGTAGTAGGCTCTACAGAGAAAGAAGATGATGGCAAGTAATCGGAAAAGTACCAGGCCTGGCAAGCGAAGAGGTCCACTTGTCAAGCGAGAAGGATGAGTCACAGACCTCATATTTTGCCCTACCAGTAATCTTAGTCAATCACCAACGACCGTCGTGGATGCATGCCATAGAGGCGTATATAGTCAGCAGAGCTGTTGGTAATTACATAGATCGAGACCTGGCAGCAGAAATGGGACTTCCCTTATGCACAAAACCAACCACTAAAAAGGTAACTACTGTTGACGGTACAGAAATTGCTTCGGGTCCAGTAACTCAATGCACAACAGAATTAACCCTTCTGTGTCACGATGGGCATCAAGAAGCAATCACGTTTGACCTCATCAAAGCTCCTCAGTTCCCGTTGATCTTAGGGATGCCATGGTTAGTAACTCACAATCCCCACATAGACTGGCAGGCAAAGAGACTGACCTTTTCTAACAAATGCGCCCACACTTGCTACCCGAAGGCTATACCACAGCCAAACCTGAAATCTGTTGAAGGAATAGCGTTGGGGATCGCAGAACCAATGGACACCTTACCAAGAGAATATCAAGATTATCAAGATGTTTTTCAGAAGGAACAG
The DNA here is from genome assembly GCF_040938575.1 of Ambystoma mexicanum. Classification (NCBI taxonomy): domain Eukaryota; kingdom Metazoa; phylum Chordata; class Amphibia; order Caudata; family Ambystomatidae; genus Ambystoma; species Ambystoma mexicanum. The sequence continues at coordinate 1,296,114,414 of NC_090922.1, read as the reverse complement.
GCTAACACATTACCGCCACATAGGGCATATGACTGTCAGATCGACCTGATACCTGGCGCACAGGTTCCTTGTGGTCAAATTTATGCACTCACAGAAACCGAAAATCTCCACTTGAAGTCCTATCTGGATCAATACCTGGCTAATGGGTTTATCCGCCCGTCAAAGTCACCGGCAGCCTCCCCCTTATTCTTTGTGCCAATGAAGGAAGGAGATTTGAGGATTTATATTGATTACCGCGCACTTAATCAAATCACAGTAAAAAAACGCTACCTTTGGCCCTTATCCCAGAACTCTTGGACCAAGTCAAGGATGCCCAAATCTACACCAAACTAGACCTTAGAGGAGCATACCACCTTGTACGTGTAAAGAAAGGGGATGAATGGAAAACCGCATTTCACACCAAGTATGGCCTGTACGAATATCAGGTAATGCCCTTCGGGCTGTGCAACGCACCCGCAGCATTCCAATACTTTATGAATTATGTATTGCGGGAGTTAATCGATGTCTGTGCCCTGCTCTATATTGATGACATCCTAGTGTATTCCCCCTCTAAAAAAGAGCATGTTGAACATGTTCGCTCAGTCCTTGCAAAACTTTGCCAGCACAAACTGTACGCTAAACTCGGGAAATGCTCCTTCCATGCCACCGAAGTCGAGTTCCTCGGTTTTGTCCTCTCGCCAAAGGGAGTCAAGATGGATATACATAAAGTTGATGCCATCCTTAATTGGCCGTCACCTACTTCACTGACAGGAATCCAAAGCATGCTCGGCTTTGTGAATTTTTATCGCCTATTTATTCCAGATTTCTCACAGATAGTATACCCAATCACATCGTTATTGAGAAAAAACAACAAAAAATTCCAATGGACTGAAGAAGCGGAACAGGCCTTTCGAGAACTCAAGAAAAGATTCACCTCTGCGCCAATACTACGACATCCTCGCCCAGACCTCCCCTATGTAGTGGAAACCGATGCTTCCAGCGTAGCTATGGGAGCAGTTCTCTCTCAAAGAGACCCAGAAACGGGCCAATTACACCGCGTGGTCTTTTGGTCACATAAATTCTCACCACCAGAACTTAACTATGCAATTATAGACAAAGAATTGTTAGCAATAAAATCGGCCTTCAAAACCTGGCGGCAATATCTATTAGGTGCCAGACATACCATCACAGTAATCACAGATCACCGAAACCTTCAATACTTTAGGAGTCAGCAAAAGCTCAATCATCACGACAATTACGGTGGGCTTTATTCCTTGCAGAGTACATTACGTGATAACATACCGACCGGCAGTTCGGAATGGGAAGGCCCATGCCATATCTCGTATGGGTGTTGAAGAAAAAACGGACAGTACCTTGGACCCTGTTGCCATCATCCCAAGTGATAAATTACTGGGACTCACTACCACATTGAATCTAAGTGAACTTCAAGATAAGATTTGATCCTTAATGAACCCCGAGATCTTGCAAAAATGGAATTCCCATAATGAACAACATACGTTTCTGGACGGATTACCATACTTCAGGGAATGACTATATCTACCAAATAAAGATCTGCAAGAGTTGGTCATGTCTAGTTATCACGATTGCCTGATCGAAGGCCATCCCGGAATTGCTAAGACTCTAGCCAAGGTTAAGCAGAATTATTGGTGGCCAACCTGGCGTAAGGATTTTGCTCAATTTGTTCTATCCTGTGGGGTTTGTGCACAGAATAAATCACAAAAGCGGAAACCAGCTGGCCTTCTACAACCACTGGATATTCCACCGGCTCCCTGGCATACCCTTTCTCTTGTTTTTATTACGGACTTACCTCCCTGTCAAGGATTTAATACCATCTTGGTGGTTGTAGATCTGTTCTCTAAAATGGCAAATTTCATTCCGTTCAAAGGACTTCCTAACGCTACTGGTCTGGCAAAGGTATTGCTTGAACAGGTTATAAAATTGCATGGTTTCCCCTCAGTCCTAATCTCAGATCGTGGAAGCCAATGAATATCCAATTTCTGGAGGAAATGCTGCAAAATAGCACAAATCGATGTTTGATTATCCACTAGCCATCACCCTCAAACGGATGGACAAACAGAAAGAACAAACCAGACATTAGAACAATGTCTACTTTGCATGCTGCACCAAGTGGAAGAGAGCTGGAAAGACTTGTTATGGATAGCAGAATACGCATACAACAACTCCATACACACCAGCACAGGACAAAGCCTGTTCTACACAATATACGGAAGACATCCACGTACCTCTGAACTAGACTCCCCCACAACCTTGGAAATGCCAGTGGTAAAGACTCTACACACAAGTATAACCCAAGCCTTCAAAAAGGCAACTGAACAATTACAGCATGCCAAAGACAGACAGAATATTTTTTCGGACCAACACCGGAGGAAGGCTCCTGATTACCAGATTGGGGACAAAGTCTTGTTAGCATCAAAACATGTTCCCATTAAAGGAACCCGGACCTTTCGTCCAAGATATCTGGGACCCTATATCATCAGATCTGTGATAAATCCAGTGGCCGTCAAATTGGCCTTGCCACCAAGCATGCAAATTCACCCGGCATTCCATGTATCACTTATGAAACCTGTCCAACCCGGGACCCGAGTCATAACCCCACCAAAGCCTGTGCTAGTTGACGCCTGAATTTGAAGTTAAGGACATCCTGGATTCAAAACGTACCAGATCTAAATTATATTATTTAGTGGATTGGAAAGGGTACGGGCCTCAAGACAGAACATGGGAACCAAGTGAACATATCCATGCACCACGTCTAATTAGGAGATTTCACCTGAATAATCCCACCAAACCAGGACCGGACAGGAAGAATATCATGAGAGGGGCCTTGGGTGGGAGTGCTGTCATGACCACTGTCAGGTGCCACAAGCTGTGCCACAAGCAAGCCCCCACGTTTACTCCAAGGGCCTCAAGACTTCTGCAAAAAGGCTCCTGGAGCCAGTCCTGACGCATCTGGTACCAGGCTAATGTACTGTAAGGAGATATTTACCAGGCTTACTTTCAATTGATTACATGGGTCTTTAAATCCAACATGGAAGCAACCCCACAGCCTAGTTCTTAAGAACAAAGCCATGCGGTCTAGTGTTCTGAGTGTGGCAGGTCTGGAACTACTTTCCCTGGTACTACTTTACCTGAGCTATATAAACCACACCCTGACTGCAGAACACGCTTTGCGTTATTCTGCAACTAGCAGCGTGATGCTCACGCTCACCGTGTCCAGCTCCTGGTCTTCAGCATCTTCCTGTAGCCCTGCAAGAACAAGAACAAGATTATTCTGTCTTACCTGAGAATACACCATCCAGCACTCAGCATCTCAACCGGGCTGAAATCTGTAGAAACCGAGAGGAAGAAACATCACTCACCTGTGAGTACCAGCTTAAGGACTTCCGGCGAACCGCTACCACAGCTGCTGCTCGAACAAGCTGCTGCTTGTTGTTGCGACCTGCAACAAGAAAAGAAGAAAACAATATTAGAACGCGCATGCTTCCAAAGCATCGAATTGCGTCAGTCTCCCCTGAATTCCGTCGCGCTACGCCGCGCTTCCATCCTGAGCACCACAGCAACACCCTGCAAAGGAAAAGGAGACGTGTTCAGCACCACAGCAGCCTGTAAGGAGAAGAAGAAGAAAACACAGGTTAGCTTTAAAGGACAATAAAGGCGCTGCGCTTCTCGTTTTCTGTTACCTAAAAACGTGCCTCTCCATCCGGCATGCCAGCCGCAAGACCTTCGCACCTGAAAAGAAGGTGATAAAGACATTAACAAAGTCCCACCACAAACAGAACAAAGACTTACAATTAACAAACCTACCTGCCTATCAGCAGATTTGGGGTCACAGCAGGCCTGGGCCCAAGGAAGGCACACTGCACCAATGAAGCAACTCGGGCAGCAACTCGGGCAGCTCGCCAACAACTCGGGCAGCTGCACAAGAAACGCAGGACGGATAGCTCACCCTACAAATAACTAAGGTGAGAAAGAACCAGTGGGAAGGGGATCGGTCAGAGGGAGGTGGGAGATTCACCCATTAGAGACAGTTATCGCAAATCCTCCCTTCTGTAATTGCAAATTCATTATTCAGCACTCGGCAACTACGCATCCAGGGTTCCAGATCCCAGAGCCTTCCAGACACCCCCAGGGATATCAGGTGAGCGTAACAGAGATGTGTGCAGAGCCGTGAAACCTGTCCTATTAGGGGGAATTCCCATCCCCCAGTTTCTCCCAAGAGTATAATTCCGGGATCCCACGGGAATGCCAGTTCGGTGATTGTCTTTATGTGGTTTGTCACCTCCCTCCAGTATATCTCTGCTTTTGGACAAGACCACACCATATGGAATAGAGTACCCTTTGATGTACACCCTCTCCAGCAATTTGGGGGAATTTCAGGGTTGGATTTATTCAGTTGGGCCTGGGTGACATAGTACCTGTAACAGAGTTTATGTCCATCTTCCCTGTTTGTGATGCATTGCATGCTCTTGTGTAACCTCCCCCTTATCTTTCCCCATTCCTCCACCTCTATCTCTCGGTCCAGGTCCCTTTCCAGTCGAGCATGTACGTTTCTTTTTTCCCCGGGTCCGATCTGCCCAGGAGGCAATAAAGAGTTGAGATTCTGCCACTCGGAGCTGCTGATGTTAAGGATAGTTCAAGCGCAGTTAGGTCTCTAGCCCCGCTTATCCCTGACCATTTTGTGAGAGACCCAGTGTCTGAGCTGGATGTAGTGGAACCGCTCAGTCTCCTCACCCCGAATTTCTCCTTGCATCTTTCAAATGTTATGGGCGAGCCCCCTTCTAAGAAGTCTGACAGCTTTTCCAACCCACCAACCTCCATTGTGTGAAGCTGCGTGGGGGATTGCCTGGGGTAAATTCAGAGTTATACCAAATAGGTGTTAGTGGTCCCATAGCAGCCCCATTTCTGTGCTGCAGTCTTCCAGCTGCTAACAGTTACTTCTGTGGCTGTGAGGGGCCCCTGGTTTGTCTGGGCTTTGATAGGAGGTAGGTGGGGGAGCCCCAGTGGGGAGATCTGTCAAGACTTGATGGTCGTGTAGCCGATGAAACCTCCGTCCCCAAGTACCACTCGAGCAAACAAGAAATTACTGCCCGAGCAGTCCTTGAGACCACAGGTGGTGATCTTCGTCAGCCGCAACCAGGAATGCCTGAAGATGCCGGAAGGTGCCCCCTATGACCACTGTAAGGCAAACATTACATTAGGTCATAAACACAGAACCCCAGACTTTTATATGAATGTGTAATAAGTCTAGAATAAGGCTTACCCTTAGGAGTTGGTCGGGACTTAATAATGGTGTAAAGATGTTTGTCGGAGGCAGGCGGCAAGGGTGACGACCAGGTGACAGGTTGGTAAAGCACTTAGTATGAATGAAATCACCACCTTACGTAGAAGCCAGGAAACGTAAGTCAATCAGTTGAAAAGTGCGTAATCCAAGAACATAGTTCATAACAAAAGGGCAATCCAAATAGCAATCCAGGGACGGAAATGTGGTCGAATCCAGTAGAAAATAGTTCCAAACAACGGTACCGTGAAGGAAGAAGCCAAAATCAGAGTCCAAGATCAATCCGAGGTCAGTGGTAGTAATCTGAATCCGTAGTCCGTAATCCGCCCAACAGGATCAGCTGTGAAGCGCTGAAAGGCAGTCAGCGCGTCCCTTTTGAACGCTGACTAATGATCACATGACTCATCCGTCACGTGATCAAACGTGCTGAAGGAGGAGCTCTCAGGTGCCGGCAACGGAGACGTGTAGAATGCCCGTGGCGCGTCTCCATGGCAACTGCCAACGCCGGAATGGAAACCAACGCTGAGATGGCAAGAACCGACGTCGCTGACCTTGTCCCATTCCTTGCCGGCAGGCCTGCAGGGGAGTGTGTGTTTTGGCATGTATTTTGGTGGAGATAGTGGGAGCTGTATTGTGAGATGTGTTCATGGAACGTAGGGGCGTGACAGGATCGGACACCAGGCTTCTTCCAGCTGCTTCCATAGGGGCTGGTCGGCGGATTGCGTCCATGTGTACGCATGGGATAATTGTGCTGCAAGCGCGTATCTAGTCACATCTGAGACCCCCAGTCCTCCAGTGACCCTCCCTCAAAGCATAATCTTCCTCGCTATTCTGGGTTTCTCCCCACCAAACAAATTTTTGTATATTTCAAATAAAGATCCCTCATTGTTCCCTTTAGTTCTATACCCATCCTTGTCCCTCATTTGCATATATAGATCCCCAGTCCTTTTTCCTATGCCTTCTATCTCTTGTTCGTCAGCCCATGTCTTTATTCTTGGTATTCCCTGCTCCGCTCTACAGGGCTGGTGTGATCCTCTCTCTTCTTCCCATCGTTCTCGTGCTTCAACTGGCACTATGCACCTGTTTACAAGATAATCTATTTTGTCATCTTTTTTCTCCCTACTCCTCATTATTTCTTCCATTCTCCTCATCTCCCTGTTCTCTTCTTCCTCTCGCCTTCTCTGCAACCTATGTTCTTTCATTCTCTGGGCTTCTATTTAACAGCTTTTATTCTCCTCTATTTTCTCTTTCTTTTGTTCCTCATACCTTTTACATTCGTCCTTTTGTTTCCTCTATTTCTCCTTCTGCTCTTTGTATGCTCTTTCCTGTTCCTTTTCTTTGTCTCCCTGTTCTTCTCTTTCTTCCCTCTCTCTAACACCATCAATACCTTTTCCGTCTAACGTGAGTAATATCTGTCCTCCCATCCATTAGTTTTGCACTATGATCCCTTCCTTGGCTCTGTCCTTCCTTTTTGTCTCTCGTTCATCACGCTCTTTATATTCATCGCGTATCGATATATTTTTTTGTTCTTTAATCTTGCTTTCCTTAATCTTACTTTCTTCACTATTATAAGTGGGAGGTGCACATATTGGATTGACATACCCCGCTGCTGCCTTTAATTCCTTTAAAGGATCAATTCCCTGTTTATCTTCCGTTATGCTATCGTTTTTGTGAGGAGTAAGAGGAGCTGAGGGCGTTACGTCCTCCTATTTATTCTGAGTAAGAATCCACTCCTTGGGCGGATATTTTTCATACATCTTCCATGGTTCTAGAATAGCTTATCTTTTCTTTGCTTCTTCCCCGTATATGTAGCATACAAATATGTTGTCATATGTCGCAATACTGTTTTTAACAACGAACCTTCTTGAGGCCACGACATGAGTGTTTTATTAGTCATGCCCTTCACCCATGCCGCGTGATACTGCCTTATTTTAGGTGTGTATCCTAGTAATGTCCTGCATAAATGTAAAAGAGGAGTGACCCCCATGATGACAAGTCGATTTTCGACTGCCAGTACTTACCGGGTTCTTAAATCACCTACACTACAAACATTAATTTGGGCAAGCATTATCACTTGCAGCCCTTTATCAATAAAGATCAATATTTTAACCAATTTTAAAGTCTGTATGATATTGGTTCTCTTTATTTCTTCGTTTATAGTTTCATCAACTCTTGCTGGCCTGTTCTATTATTTCCACCGCAAGAAACCTTATTTAACTTTACTATTTTTTTCTCAGCTTTTATCCTTCTCTGATTGACGTCAATCGCTTGATTTTTAAGGCCTGATATTCAACTAATTTTATTACTATCGTTTTATATTTCTTAGTTTATACACAATAAAAGTTCAACACTGACGTATTTATAACCCCAAATAAATGTGCACTTTTCTTTTCCTATGATCAACTTCCTTTACTTTTCCTTAGTAAATGCATCTCATCTCGCTAGTTACTCCATTTTGGAGTGTAATGCGCATTCTTCTTAATTGGCACTTGCCTCAGGAAACCCTATCATAAAATCTACTTAGAGTTTAATGCGTATTCTATTCTTTGGTCCCCTTGGAACCTTAAATCGAGGTATCTATTTCTTTAAACACAAATCCTGTTACCATATATTTACACTTAGGCTATAGTCCCTCCCCTTTAATTGCCACTTTCAATGCTCTACTTACATCCGTGGCTCAGCTCGAGTCCCTCGGCATCGACTCTTCCACAATCAACCAGATTGCCTTCAGTCCGTGGGGCATCTGTGGGGACCAGACAGGAATCTTTTCAAAGGTGCATCTGCCGACCGATTCTTTCCACACGTTTGTATTGCACATCGCTCTCCACAGGAAGCTCCACGATCTTCTGGCTAATGGTGAAAGACTTCAATATTCCGAGAGTCTAGATCTGAGCCTAGGTGGCTGGATCTTGAACCATCCGCACCACTACCAAAATGTGTAGTAGAATCTTGGAGTGAATCTCATTCGTAGAATTGAATTACCATAGTAAATGACCTCTGACCGAAATAACCGGACAGACTCAAAGAATATAGCAAAGTACTTCTTTTTTGTCAACTCAAATAAAGTAGGCACATCTGGTAACCATGCAAAATGCAGCTCACTCATTCTCATCTAAGTTTCGATTACACAAAGACTTTATACTTCGATATACGTGAGCTATGATTTGTTTGTTTGTTTGTTTGTTTATTTATTTAGAATGGCGCGCAAAACCCAGAGGTAACAGGGCGCAACAGAGGTCAGGAAGATAGGATTACATAAAAACTTGGTTACAGAATAAGACAGGCATGAGAAAAAGAGCATTACATTTACAATTACATTGTGTGGGATGTGCATATATACATATAATTAAGCGAGAGCTTACAAATTTACATATTTAGTGCTGTGCATAGGGGCAGTTCGGTTGCACTTACATATTTACATATTTAAGGCTGTGCGTGGTAGTCAGGTTATAACACTGGCGTGAGCAGATTAGATTACAGGGTTAGTCGTGAGGATCATTGGCCCGCAACCAAGTGAGGGTGTTTCGCCTGAAGCTATAGTAGGATTGGTCTGTCCTAATGTTCAGTGGGAGGGCGTTCCAGTGTTGGGCTGTCAAGACAGGGAAGCTGCTGCCGCCGGTTTTCTTTTGTCTGAAATTGGGTACCTGCAGGCAGTAGGAGTTAATCGATCTGGTGGGGCGGGTGGACGTTTTTTTTTTTATTCTGGATGCGAGATAGGGGGGGGCTGCGTTGTTTAAGCATTTGTGGGTGAGTGATGCCGTTTTGAGAGAGATGCGGTCATGGATTTTGAGCCATTTGTGTTCTCTCCTTTTGTTGGAGATGTGTTCCTTAGAGGGTAGGTTGAGGGCTGTTCTGAGAGCGTTGTTTTGTAATGTCTGTAGTTTGTTGGTTATGCATTTGTTGGCTCCTAGGTACATGGCGTTACAATAGTCCAGTCTGGATAGTATTAGGGCGTTGGCTATGATGATGCAGCTAGCTTGGGTGAGGAAGGCTCTACTTGCCCTGATTAGCTTGCATGTGTAGGCGGTGGAGGATGCTAGTGAGTTGACTTGTTTTTTTAGTGACATGGTTGCATCAAGGTGAAAGCCTAGCGTTTTCACTGTTTTGGCCACTGTGATGGTGTTGCCATCAATGTTGAAGGCCTTATAGTTGGAACTGAGTTTTTTGAGATTGGTATTGGATCCGAGGAGCAGGATTTCGGTTTTCTCATCATTTAGACATAGACCGTGTGTGGCCATCCATGCCTGAATGATGAGATATATTTTGTTTACCAAGGCCGTATCTGAAGCGAAGTTGCCCGAAAGGGGTATGAGGATCTGGGTGTCATCTGCATAATTGGTATATGAGACACCCAGTCTGTCCAACTTGTCAAATAGGGGCTTGGTAAAGATGTTGTAGAGGATGGGAGAGACGCAGGAGCCTTGGGGCACCCCACAGGTTATTTTAATGGGGTCTGCTGAGGCTAGGCTGGAGAAGACCCTCATAGTTCGGTTGTCCAAGAATGATTGGATCCAGGCTATGGCCTCTTTCGAGAAGTGGGCTGCTGAGGCCAGGTGTTCGCACAGGACTGCGTGATCCACCAGGTCGAATGCTGCCGACAGATCGAGGAGTAGTAACATGGCAGTGTTCCCTTTGTCGTTAATCTCATTGATCTGGGTTTTAAGATCGATTAAGGCTGTCTCGGTACCGTGCTGCGGTCTGAAGCCTGATTGGTGGGTGCCTAGTAGTTTGTGAGTTTCAAGATATTGCTGAATCTGCAGGTATGCTACTCTATCTATTATCTTTAACAGGAATGGCACCGTGGTGATGGGCCTGTAATTGGTGGGAATAGCGGGGTCTAGGGTTTGCTTCTTGAGGAGAGGCAGGACCCAAGATTCTTTGAGGTTACTTGGTATGGTGTTGGAGGAGAAGGATATGTTGATTAGCTTGGTTATAAAGGGGGCTAGGTCCCTAGCAGCATCCTTGATTATCTGGGGAGGGCAGTTGTCGCCTTTGCAGTTAGATGGTTTAAGTGAGGCTATAACTTTTTCTGTTTCTGGGATAGATATTTTGGTAAATCTGAAGAGATTCTGGCCTGGACGGTTGGCTGTTTTGGCGTGGTTGCTGGGAGATGCTTCATTGGTGGTGAGAGAGTCATGATGTCATCCTACGTGGCAAACAGTAAAATCTATTGAGGGGAGGGATTGGTTAAGGGAACATATATACTTATAGCATGTATAAGTTTTAATAACATTATTGGCTGCGCCTTATCTGGTAGGCACGCCTCGAACTACGTCCAAATACGTATATTAATGATTACAAAAAAAATGATAACTGCGGGTTGGCTTCTGCAACATTATAACATGCTGCTACATGGCCCTTCATAAGAGGTTGACATACTCTCCCACCCTTGGACATTTAGCATGCTAGCAGCATGTGAACAGGGCGTTACCCAGATGCAGAGAACGTCAGACGACTGCCCACTTTGGTCAATTAGCCTAGCAGCTCTCATTAGCCAGACCACAAGCCAAGGCTTCTCCTTTGTAGTTGACCTTGCTGAGTGTTTTCTTCTCTGGGATTTTTAAGGGAGTCAGGGTACACCACTATCTTCGTCTGAGGCTTAATGAATAGACCTTGTTTTTGAGTCTTGCACCACGTGTTAGTAGACCACGAATGTGTCCATTTTGACCTGCTATTTGATTTAATTATGCTGGATACTATTACTCCTCTTAGCCTCTAGAGACTTGGTTTCTCCATCCTACATGTACTTTTTTCATCGTTGATTTTCCAATACTTGGCACATGCAGATATATTCGCTTCTGCTTAATCTAAGAAAAATGTGCCCTTTGTTCATAGCTTATCCTGGTTAACTGCCTTTGTGCTTTTCAGTAATGTCTTGCTGTGTCATCCTTAGTCTCAGCAAAACAAATACTCTTTGTTTCTTGCATGAAGCTGTTTTTTGCAACGTTTCTGACCTGCGGCCTTGGTTTCTTTCGGAGGGAGTTTTGACACAATCCGACGTCCATCTTTCCATCATGGCTGCTTTCCTTACGTTAGAGTTTCTACTGCAGCAAGCTTCTATTTATCTCATCTACCTTGCGTTTCTGCGTATGTACATTTACTACCTGTCTGGATACTTATCTTCTTTGTATATATGATTTTATTTGTGTCTTCATACATGTTTCTCTTGTTACTTCAGTTATATTTAATTATTTGCATATCTTTTCTGTATGTCTTAGTATCTTCTCTTCATGACATCACAGTGCTCTGGTCTGACTTCATTTACAGCTTTTCTGCGTCCAATGATGTATGCTGACAACCTTCCACCACATCATTGCGAGGTTACATTCGATATGGCTAAGTGCATAACGTCTCTCATAATCTTCGGTGCGGAATCTTCGGTGTGGATACCTGGTGTCATGCAAAGAGTCTCCCTGTTTTACTTCCAGTGTGACAGAGGTGAGGGGGCAGGCACTAGAGATGACTTCATCTGCTCCTCTACAGCATGTATCAAAAATAAATCCTTATAAATAAATCCTTATTCATTGAAAGAAAAGAAAAATTGTCTAAGTTCTATGTGAATTATTTTGCTTTCACATTATTCCAATTTTGTTCGCTAGATGGCGATCTGCCACCTTCCTGCTATCATCATTTTCCGTCTCAATGCAGTTATCAGCAGGACAGTGAGCAATAAAGAAAAATGAACATTATTAATTTGGTACAATTACTGCACTTGTTTTAGGAACGATTTTTAAGGTAAAAAATTAGGAACGATATTTAGGGGAGGAATATATTTAGGCTGACATTGCATTTTAAAAGTGTTTTGGGCCCCACTGTAATTATCGATTGCCTTTATTTCCAAGGTTTCTGATATGAAGGACATACAGGGTATTGTCGGGTTTGTTTCTAGCTATACAGGAGCAATTGTATTGCCATATATGTATGAAATCGCCAACTCTGATGGAGTATGGCCCCACGGTGGACACTAAACGTTTGAATCCTCGATAAATTAACCATCAAAAATTAGCTCTGTGTTTATCACAGTAGCCGAGCACGACTACTTTCACTATTTATTTATTTAATTTGTAAGGCGCTTATACATCAAGACGTGTTTCAAAGTGCCCAAGGGGTATGGCCTTTCTTTTGCCTGCATTTAGATTAATAAAACAATTTTGCAAAGTCATACTTTTTGAAACAAGGTTCAGATACCTGGTTGTGTAGCTTTGGTTGGAAGGAAGCGTCCTTGTAAATGTATAGTTTTCCAAAAAAAAATGGATTTATGTGTAGACCTAGGGCTTTCTGTTTAGAGCCAACATTGGGAATTCTTTTTTAAAGGCATTTTCGTCTATTAGCACCCGGCCATAGGGGTGTCAGCCTCCCAGCCAAAGAGGAGGTTCAAACCGGCAGCATTACAACAAGGTAATCCTCATAGCGGGAGGCCGCTATCTTCCCCCAGTCGGGATCTCAGATAAGTGCTGCTGCGTGGCCCTCATCCTCGCATCCCTGCACCCCCTCCCCTGACCCCCTTTTCCAATCTCCACCCCACTTACCTTCCATGGCCTGGTCCCTCGCCAACGCCAGGAACTGCAGTGTTCCCGGCGCGTTCCGGCAGCCTTGTCAATGTCCGTCATGGAAAGGGAGAAGGGACAACGTAGTACCGTCTCCGGATCCATGGCAGCCATATTTTTATTTTCTTTAAACAAACTATTAGTATCTGGTACATTGTGCCGGATATTATTTATTTATTTATTTATTTATTCGCATTTGTATAGCGCACTTGCAGCCCATGGGCATTTGCAATAGTACCCTTGCAGGCAGGAAGCATTACCGGGCCTGGTAATGCCTCGGACTAAGGCAAATTCGCTCAGGCTTCTACCTGGCCTGGAGCACTACCTGTCCGGTAATGCCCCCCATGCTCGGGTAATATTGCTTAAAAGTACCCCTCTTTGCATGTCACATGATCTCATGGTAACACAAACATTGATGTCTGTAAAATCGTTGCATACAACAATTATTGCAAAATGTATGTTTTTGTAGGCCTGTGACATACATGCCAACATTCTGTGACCAAAAATCTGTAGGAATCTTAAAGTTTCAAAAATAGTCAGGCGAGGAGGTAATGATAGGAATAGGGCGCGTCAGCAGCCCATTGTCATTGAATGAGCCCGCCGCCGCGCGTGCATTCAATGACAATGAGGCGCCTGCCACGCCTTCTGCCATCACGCCAGCTCGGGGAAGTCCTTGAAAGACTCACCGGAGTTGACGTGGTGGGGGGCTAATGGCGCCTTTTGTGAAAGGCACTCGCGGCAGAGGGGCGCCCTTAGCCCACCGCCGTGGGCGCCTTTTACATCAAAGGCATGCATGCTGCGCCTTCTCCCGCTACGCCAGCTCGGGGAAGTCCTTGAAAGACTCCCCCGAGCTGGCATGGTGGGGGGCTAATGGCGCGTTTTGGCCAAAAGGCACCCGCGGTGGAGGGGTGCTTTTAGCCCACCGCCGTGGGTGCCTTTGACATTAAAAGCCTGCATACTGCGCCTTCTCCCGCTACGCCAGCTCTGGGAAGTCCTTGAAAGACTCCCCCAAGCTGGCGTGGTGGGGGACTAATGGCGCCTTTTGCCAAAGGCACCCGCGGCGTAGGGGCGCTTTTAGCCCACCGCCGTGGGTGCCTTTGACATTAACAGCCTGCATGCCGTGCCTTCTCCCGCTACGTCAGCTCGGGGAAGTCCTTGAAAGACTCCCCTGAGTTGGCGTGGTGGGGGGCTAATGGCTCCTTTTGCCAAAGGCACCTGCGGCGGAGGGGCGCTTTTAGCCCACCGCCGTGGGTGCCTTTGACATTAACAGCCTGCATGCCACGCCTTCTCCCGCTACGCCAGCTCGGGGAAGTCCTTGAAAGACTCCCCCAAGCTGGCGTGGTGGGGGACTAATGGCGCCTTTTGCCAAAGGCACCCGCGGCGGAGGGGCACTTTAGCCCACCGCTGTGGGTGCCTTTGACATTAAAAGCCTGCATGCCGGGCATTCTCCCGGTACGCCAGCTTGGGGGAGCCCTTGAAAGACTCCCCCGAGCTGGCGTGGGCAAAAAAAAAAATAAAATGTAAAAAAAAAAGATTTTTTTTTTTTATCCAAAAAATCGGTATTTGGTGTCAAAAAATCGGTAGGCGGTAGGACTGCTTAAAAAGCGGTATCCTACCGCCTAAATCGGTAGGGTTGGCAAGTATGCTGTGATGGTTGGAGTTACCGTGTGCCTATGTTTAAAATGATTGCCAGTGTTCTTTTATTTTCAAACTGATTTCATTAAGGATTTGCACTGACTGGTAAAAACAAAACTTTGTAAACTAAGTACTTGAACGTAAAGTGAATGTAAAAAGAGCACAACATTACAACTTTCACGTATCGCAAGCCCCATATTTAACAGTCTAAATAACAAATCCTGGCATACCCCCTATTCTTCACATCCCTAATAATACAGATTTTCCACACATTCGTTACAGAAAGTCATGATTCTATTAAAGACTCGGAGGCGAAAGATTATGCTCCGACTTCTCTTTACTAACTCGAGCAGCAACAATCACAAACCAACAAACATGGAAAACAATGGTAAAAACTACAAATTCCAACAGAACCCAGCAATTTTGTAGTTAGTTTTCCATAGGTTGTAAGAAAAACACGTGATCCTCTCCTCCAAACAGCATCACTTCTCCCTTATAACATCCAACAACCCCAAAGTCCTTCCTCTTTCTTTCGCTGAACTGATAAACACGCGCCCCAACCGGTAGACGACTTAATTCCAGTTAATCTTCTCAAGTTGTCGCTTTCTGTTCCGCTCCTGAAACAAACAAAAGCCGTTAGAAATCTCATCATGGACGGGTGGGCAATCGCATAGCAATACCATTATTATCACAAGACAAGATTGCATTATTTCCAAGCAAGATTGCATTATTTACCAACATGACAACATAACTTATATAATAGCGATTGAAATTGGGTGGAATAATCTTTCGCCTCCGAGTCTTTAATAGAATCATGACTTTCTGTAACGAATGTGTGGAAAATCTGTATTCTATGTCAAGACTCAGAGGCTCAGATTATGCTCGTTTAAAGCTTACCTACCACCAACGATGCTACTCGCTCCACTGGTGTAAAATAGAAATTCTTAAAGGTCTCCTCATTAGACCAGTCTGCCGCCTTTAGGACATCTTCCAGACGAGCCCCTGCCAAAAAGGCAGACGATGCCATAGCACCTCATGGAGAATGTGCTCCGAACTGCCGCACGTCTACCCCTGCCTCGGCCATGCACCACCTGACCCATCTAGATAAAGTGGCTGATGCTACTGCTCTAAAAGGTTTCCTAAGCGCTATCAGTAGCTGACTTACTCCCGCAGGTCTCACTTCATTCGCTTTTTGTTCGTACACTTTGAAGCACCTAACTGGACACAATTTAGGCTTGTCCGGAAAGGCCATGTACTCCACCGATTTAATATTCGTCTTTGTTCTCCTCGCTATGAAAAATACTACCCCTGAAGGAGAAAAAGATTTTCTGTTCACTTCTAAAGCTCTCACGTCCAAGACCCTTTTACAAGAAATAAGGCACAGAAGGGTAGTTAACTTGGCCCACAAGGCTTTCCGAGACAAGAATTCATTGTCCGGCCAACTTTCAAACATCCTTAAAACTATGCTCACATCCCACAAACGAGAGTATCTGGGAGCGGGAGGCCTCATACACCTGATACCCCTCAGAAGCCTACACACCAAGGGATGCTCGCCTACAGGCTTATTCTCTATGTACACATGGCCTGCTGAAATCGCCGACCTATAATTATTAATGGTCCTGTAAGCCTTCGCCTGTGCTGCCTGCGCTGCTAAGAAATTCACTATGTGTACTACATCTGTATATACAGGATCAACTTGTCTCTCCAGACACCAATCACTCCATCTATGCCATGCCACTCTATATGCCTTTCCTGTCGCCGGAGCCCAAGACTCCCTGATGAATTCCTGAGCTGTGCCTGAAAGTCCTGGCTTAGACCAGTTCTCCCTGAAATCGCCCAAGCCAGGAGACTCAAACTCCCTGACCTGACCAATGGATGAATCTCTCCTGCCGGATTTAGCAATATATCCTCCCTGGCTGGCAGCCGAATAGGGGCTTCGAACGACAGCTCTAGAAGATCCGGAAACCAAGCTTGGCATCTCCAGTCTGGCGTTATCAGGATCACTGTTGCTAGCTGACGTCTGACCTGCGCAACTGTGCGCGCTATCAAGGAGAACGGGGGAAACGCGTATTCCCTTGCTGGTCCCCAGACCTGGAGAAAATCGTCTGTCGCTGTCGCTTCCGGATCCGGCCTCCAACTGTAAAATCTGGAGAGCTTCCTGTTTAGCCTGGAAGCGAAGAGATCCGTCTGACAGGGACCCCAGTGGCGCATTATCTCCTGGAACACTGAATCATCCAGCTGCCAGTCGCTGGAATCCCTCAGGTATCTTGAGTTTCAATCTGCTACCAGATTGAGCTCCCCCGGCAAATGTTCCGCTCTCACGTTTATTCCCTTCTGGAGGCAGATCTGCCAACACTCCTTGGCCATCTCCGTCAGCTTCTGCGACCTTGTTCCGCCCAGCCGATTTATGTATCTGACTGCCGAAACGTTGTCCATCTTCAAGAGAATGGACGATTTCGCACCTTTCTGTGTCCAGCACTGAATCGCGAAGGAGCCCGCTAGAAGCTCCAAGCAATTGATGTGGAGACCCAGCTCCTCTCTCGACCATCTCCCTCCTGTCGACTGATCTCCACATCTGGCTCCCCATCCCCAACGGCTGGCGTCGGACTCTATCACCAGGTCCGGGGATGAGCCAAATATCGCCCGGCTATTCCAGGTTTCCATGTGGCAGTACCACCATTCTAGCTCCAGTTTCGCTTCCTGTTATAGCCTCACTTTCTGTTCGTAAGAAAAACCTCTCCTGAGATGGTTGATCTTCAACCTCTGCAACGCTCTGTAATGCAGAGGCCCTGGGAATATCGCCTGTATCGATGATGACAGACGTCCTATAAGTCTCGCTATTTCCCTCAGGGAAACCTCCTGCTTCGCTATCATCCCCTTGATCTCCCTCTTGACTGAGTTGACTTTGGCTAGCGGTAATTTGAGAATGCCCTGCGTTGTCTCTAAACTGAACCCCAGAAATTCCATATCCTGGGCTGGTTCTAACTGTGACTTCTCCCAGTTTATTAGGAATCCCAGCTGTTGTAGTAACCCCGTGGTTAACAGGACCTGTCGAACCAGAATTTCTTTGTCCTGGCACATTAAACATATGTCGTCCAGGTAAATAATCAGCCTGATCCCCTGCTCTCTCAGGTGTGCCACCACTGGTCTCAAATGTTTGGTGAAAAACCATGGCGCCGACGCTAGCCCAAAGGGGAGACATTTGAACTCCCACTTCCGTCCCTTCCAAAGGAACTGAAGGAGTTTTGTCTGTTCTGGCCAGATTGGAATCGTTGAATACGCATCCCTGAGGTCTATCCTTGCTAGCCAGTCTCCTTGCTGGAGAACATCCCTTGGAAGATGGATGCCTTCCATCTTGAAATGTCTGTACACCAGAAAGTAATTCAAACCCCTCAGGTTTATCACTGGTCTGACCTTGTGTCTCTTCTTGAACAAAAACAGATTGCTTATGAAACCCCCTGGGCCTTCTGAAGCTGGACCGATTGCATTCTTTGCCCTTAGCAATTCTACCTCCTTGTCTAGAAGGACCTCGTCTTCTCTGCTGAATTTTATCTGCCTTGGCCGCACTACCTGATATGGCTCTTGCCAAAATTCTAACTGAAACCCTCTTACGGTCTGCCTTATCCAAGCATCTGAAGACAACTCTTCCCATATTTCGACATACAGTTTCACTCTCCCTCCTACTGGAGTAATATTTGCATTTGACCTTTCTATGACTTCCACATCTCTCACCTGAGGGACTCTGGTGCTATTGCCTTCCGTTGGTTCTCCAACCTCTACCCCTGCCTCTTCCCCTAGAAGGGAAGAAGGGGTTGGACCTTCGGTCTTCCTGTCTCCAAGCTCTGTCCTTGTAGGACCCTCTGTACTGGCCACGGCTGGACGAGCGGCCCCTTCCTCCTCCAGCCTTGTTGAAAACTCTTCGACCGAAAATCTTCTTCAGGGAAGATTGGGCCCTGTCCATCGATACATAAGTACTGGCGAATTTCGCCATGTCCTTGATGAACAAGTCCCCGAAGAGCTTGCCTCTCGCGGCTTTGGCCTGCTCGGCTGTCGCCATCTCCCCTAGCCTGGAGTCCAGTTTCATTAGGATCGACCTTCTCCTTTCGGTTGCTAACGCTGTATTCGCGTTACCGAGCAGGCAGATAATCCTCTGAGCCCAGCCAGATATAATGTCCGGATCCATGGGCTCTTTCTTGGCCTTCGCCTCCCGGCCAGCTGCCAGATCTTGGTGACCGGTCCTAGCATGTCCAGCACCTTGTCCTGACAGGACCGCCAGGATCTGTCGATGCCCCTCTTCACGTCCCTGCCATACCGACCCAGGAACGTCAGGATTCTCTCGTCAATTTCCGGGGTCTCTGCTACCCCGCCCGGGACTCTCGGTCTTGGACACTCTGACTTCAATTTAGATCTGGCTTGTTTACTTAAAGGTGCCTGCAGGCGCTGTCTAAGATATTCCGCGATCTTCTCCGGAGGGTCCAAGTCATTGGACCTGGGGTGAATAAGCTCATCGGGGTCGAACTCCTCCATGAGAAGATCCTCCTCTTCCCTCCTGCCTTTCTTTTTAGGTTGGCTTTCCTCCTCTTCCGGGGAGGTCTGGTCTTCTGAGGAGGTGTAAAACTCAGATTTTGAGCTGCTCTTGCAGTAGTCGTCGTCCGACTCGCTCGAGCTAGTGCTCCGTCTCTCGCAGGATCTCGCCTTCCTTTTCCCCGATCTGTGGGGTGAACCCGGGGGGGTCTGATGGCTACGGCCCCTGAGGGTTTTATGTTTGCTTCCCCCTCTCTTTTTGCGAGCCCTGCCCTGGGACAAAGCCGCCAAGCTTCGCAAAATGCCCCTCTCTTCCCGGGGCCTTTCGGCACTCTGCAGCATCTGCACTGCCTCGCTCATACGGTGCCACTGACATGAGGGCCGTCAGAGTCGTCGGTGTAGTCGCTCATGTTTTCACCGACTCTGTAAACTATCAAGGTGCCTTGTGCAGTTTGCTTGGGCTGCCCCCGTCAATATATGTATTGAGAAGCTAGGCGAGTCCTTGTATTAATAGCAGTCTTACCTGGGACTGAGCCTGTCAAGCGGAGGCTGTAGCCTCTTTCACCTCCTCCCCAGTGGCAGAATGAGGGTTAATGTTTTTGTGCTGGCTTCGCAGCTCACCGTCTCTGAGCAGGTTTCCTTGCCTGTGGTACCAGTTTCAGCCACTAGGTGGCATTCACAGCTAGGATATGAGCCGGTGTCTCCTCACTATACACACGGCTGCCCGCCCCGAGCGACGGAGCTTTGTGAGGGCCAGGGAATAAAATATCACTGTGCGAGCTCCGAGGAGCTCTGTACTCGGTCTCCGCCTCCTGACACGCAAGTTCGCAATGGCGCCGGAACTCCCGAGGTCCCGTCGCGCCGTTGCGAACTTCTGTGTCTGCAGTGCCTCCTAACGAGGGAATCGACGCCGAAACGAAAGTCCCGTCGCGTCTTCCCCGCGGATATGCTCCGCCAACGCCCTATGCGCTCGCCAGCTGGTCGCGCGCGCTACGCCTGTTAATCCATATAAACCCTTAATAAACATTCCAATAAAGGGTACTTATCTCAGCTGCTCGAGCAGCAAAGAAAGAGGAAGGACTTTGGGGTTGTTGGATGTTATAAGGGAGAAGTGATGCTGATTGGAGGAGAGGATCATGTGTTTTTCTTACAACCTATGGAAAACGAACTACAAAATTGCTGGGTTCTGTTGGAATTTGTAGTTTTTACCATTGTTTTCCATGTTTGTTGGTTTGTGATTGTTGCTGCTCGAGTTAGTAAAGAGAAGTCAGAGCATAATCTGAGCCTCCGAGTCTTGACATAGAATCTCGACCCCCAGGACATCTAAAACAGCTTACCGAATTTCATCAGAATAATTCAATACACAGAAACACCAAATGGCCTTGAGTATAACATCCCTGCAGGACCAACCATCTCCCTGACTTGCTACTACGATGTTGACATCATTAGGCAAAACCCAATGCAGAAGTGCACAATCAGTAAAAGCAGACTGCAAAAATGGACCCCCATGTTGTGTAGAACTTAGCTTCAGCCTCTTTATATGCTGTAGAAATTCAAAAAATCAACATTGTAAGAATTTGCCACACATTTGTTAACCACCTGGATCCTTCCGGGGGGCTCCCTCCTACCCACAGCCAACATACACAATCTTAACGGCAAACAAAAAATAAATAAATCAAGGTCGATAGATTAATCTCGGTCTCATTGTTGGACACTCCCAACACCAGTAACAAAGGATCTTTTGGTATAGGAGCTCCTGAAACTTATTTCTAGCCAAACATCTCATAGTCTGGGACATCTGCAAAGGACTAGGATATGTCTTCCTTTCCCTCCACATTCTCTCCAATAGGTATCTGGGCTACGTGTGCCCATTGCTTGTAATCTTACTGGTGTATAGTGCCAGCAATATAGGAATTTATATTGGAACTCCCCAAGCTAAACACAGCTGGTGTGTTTATGCACCCCTCGCAATGTTTCCTTCGATAAACACTTGGGGATCGCTGAGCCTACATGACTTTCCAATGTCTGTCTATGCAGTCTATCTCCGTAGAGGCGTTTACTGCAGGAGTTCATAAATCACAGATATCAGTCTCTTCCTTGCATCAAAGTTTATTGCAACTTCAGTGCAGTGTCTACTATCTAATTTGCAAGTACTGAAATCTATTTTTCTCCTGCACCCCAAATTGCACACTTTGAATGATGTCATAATATCCCCCCCCCCTCACCCTGGCAACATGTGTCCCATGTGTACACATCCTCCTTGCTTGCAGGAAATAAATGCCCAGGAGCGGACAAACTCGTGATTAAGGAAAATCAGACTGAGAGGAGAGCAAATTGTAGTAAGATCATATCTGCAATCCTCCATCTGAAACTGACAGGATGCAATTGGTAATAGGGTTAAATGAGAGCAAACAGACTCCTTTGTCTCATCTCAGACATGGCTGCATCCAAATCCTCCTTTAGAAGCCATCTGGGCCTAGTCCCTTTCAAACATAATTCAAAATGCTACTTTTTATAATTCTTAGGTACTCTCGGGTTACATTTATTGGAAGAGCCTGAAACAGCTAGAGAAGGTGAGGCAGGACGTTCATTTTATTTCAAGCTATATAGCAGAACCAGGTGAGCAACAGACCCCGCACCTTATTGAGGTCTGTCCGAATACTGGCCATGAATCTGGGATAGTTGGCTCTGTATAATGATATATATTTGGGTGTAAGGTGAATGCTCAGATACCTAATGGACTTAGACGTCCACTTGTATGGGTAACTGTGCTGTAATATAGTCACTACGGCTGGGGGGATGGAGATGTTGAATATCTCAGATTTTGTTTTGTAAACTTTAAAACCAGAAACTCTCGAACAGGCACTGATCTCACTTACCTTCCCAGCTAATGATTTGGGCAAGTTTGTTAGTGGCAATATCACACTGTCTGTGATCAAACTGATTTTGTTATTCTCTTTAGCCCATGGGACCCCCGTAATATCTACGCTCCCTCTCACTTTCGCGGAAAAAGGGTCCATAGCTAATGCAAAAAGCAGTGGGGGAGAGAAAACATGCTTGTTTAGTCCCCCTGGATACTACTCCTTTGGCACAATATCATACAGCCCAACAAATTCTCAGGGGCCTCAGATTTAATCGATCTCCCACACTATGCAAGGGTAATCCAATATTTGTCAAAATATGATGACAATAAATGTTCACTAGACCTTACAATTGGCAATTGAGGAATTAGCACATAGTCTTCAAAATATTGGGCCTCATTACGAGGTCGGCCGACGATCTCGAAATACCAAATACGCCACCTGACTTCCTGGTGCCACCGGGACATTACAAGCCCTGCCGGAGCAGGAAGTCAGGCGGGGTATTCGGTAAGTCCCCATTCTCGTGGAGTCCAATAGAACTCCACGGGAATGGGGACTCGGAAGCACCAGCACCATTGCTAACGGTGGCAGTGCTTCCATAACAACTCTGCCTACCGGGGTTGTTGGGCCCTGCAGGGTCAGACATGCCGGGTGCGGCGGCCCCAGCCAGCAGATTTGTAGTGTGGCGGTTCAGAAACAAGGGTGATGGTAAGCTTACAGGCACCCTGTTTCCGGACTGCCACACTCCTAATGAGGCCCATTACGGCAAAAGGGTCCATAGCTAATTCAAAAAGCAGTGTGGAGAGCAAACATGCTTGTTTAGTCCTGCTGGATACTACTCCCTTGGCACAATATCATACAGCACAACAAGGGGCCTTAGATTTAATCGATCTCCAACATTATGCAAAGGTAATCCAATATTTGTCAAAAGATTTTATGACAATAAATGTTCACTAGACCTTACACAATTGGCGATTGAGGAATTAGCACATAGTCTTCAAGATATTGGGCCTCATTACGATGTCAGCGGTAACCCGCTGGTGCTACGGGTGGGTTGCCGCCGACCTCGAAACACTGAATCCGCCGCCTGACTTCCCAGTGCCACTGAGACATTACAATTCCCAGCGGAGCAGGAAGTCAGGTGGGGGATTTGGTAAGTCCCGATTCCCGATGAGTCCCAATGACACAGAAAATCAATAAAAAAAAGATATGTCATAGCTCTTCACAAGAGAAGAATTAACATCAGCGTTAGAGGATATCAATTCAAGATTAGATTCTTAAGAGTTGCTTATGAGTCGCACTACGCAACCTGGGTGAGCAGGGGGCAATCGGTCAGTGCGGCTCTCGCTCTGCTTGCCATGACAGGAGTGGATCGGCATGGGGGAGTTGTCAGAGCACTGACTTTGCCTGGCCGTGGTGCTTGCTTTCACTTCAGGGTTGCTGGTGATCTGGCAAGTAATCCGCGAGTGCAGGAGATTCTTGGACTGGATACGAAAGAGGCTGCACACCAAACTCATCGAGACCCAAAAGAAGCTTGACTTGTCCTAGGGTGTATTTCAATAGTTGAACAGGTTCTCCGAGAAGGACACAGACAACACTCTGAAAAGAAATACATTTGCTAAAATCAAAGTTTACAATTTGTCTGACGAAGTATAGAATACTTTTTACCGATCTACCCATGGAAGACTACAAAGTTGAAGAAGCTTAACATTCTCTAGTACGAAGAAACATGTATTCTCATTCCCACTTTTCAAGTTGAGTTCCTGTTAAGTATGTCTTAGAATGACTTAGTATGGTAATAAATATTCTTTGCAGATGAGGATTTACCGCTAACAATACGGACAAATTGTTGGCCTATTTAAACTGTTCTCGTTGAAATTATTTCAAGTAATGCAACATTTGAATACATTAAAACAAAAACAAAAAAAAGATTAGATTCGTATAAAAAGATTTGCAGATTCTACCTTGACACTCTTGACTATGAAATGGCATAAGCACTAAAGGGTGGATCCCAAACCACTGATGTCTCCTGCAATATATTAGACAAACCCCCTCTACAACTATCATTGAGATTTGATATAGAAGAATTGGAAACTCCTTTACTTTACCATAGAGAGATCGATACATCGACTACATTGGAAAGGAAGCAGGTTAATTTTTGGGGACATTTGGGAAGACCCAAAGAAGCAGAAAAAAGAATTCCCCCAGAAAACTGGGATTTCCGAAAAAAGCATAGTCTTCAATATTTCTAAATTGTCATTAAGTACTTTAAAAAAAAAGACCTTAGACAAGGGTTAATCATTTGTTCCTACATAAAATACTCACTTTTTAAAGAAGGTATTCACTTTATAAAATTCATCAGGACAATGAATTTGAAAATACTTTTTTTTTTATCGACCTGAGAGTCTGTAGAAGAGTATCCCATAGAGGATGAATTTAGGGTGTTCCGACTCAAAAGTTATTTTATTCCACCTACTCAATTTAAAGGTTTAAGTGTCTTTGAAAAGTCTGTTCTGGATGACCTGAAAAGCTTTTCTAAGCAAAGAAAGAATGTTACACGTAATCAATACATTTCTTTTTTAAATATGTCAGAGAATTCAGAAATAGTGATTAAGACTGTAGACAAAGGTGGAGCATTAGTTATAACTGGCAAAGAGAAATATGAGCGAGAGTGTTTGAGACAATCATACAATCATCACACATATCGTCTAGTGGAAAACTATCCCACTAAGGTGGTTTCCAAATGAATTAAAAAGTTACTAGATGAGGCAGTAGAAATGGCCTGGATATCAGAAACAACTAAATTTTATTTGTATCACTCAAATCCTCTTTTATATTTTGCCCAAGATTCATAAACATGCCACTGAACCTCCAGGACAACCAATTATTGTTGCTACTGGGAGCTTGCATGAAACTTTGGCTGACAAATTAACTTGATTTTCAACCTTTTATTCAGAATACAGATACATATTTGAAGGAAACAGGATATTTCCTGAGAGAACTAGACACGATTGAAATTGATTTGGTTAAGCCCTGAGGAGAGAAGGGCTGAGATATCCCCGCTGTTTGGCTGTTACCCGGAGTAGAGAAGAGGAGGTGCGTGTGCCTTTAACCAACTCAGCTGACTATCAGCAGCTGACTATAAGTGGCCGCCTCCACTGCCCTTGAGGCGTTAAGCCCTGAGGAGAGAAGGGCTGAGATATCCCCGCTGTTTGGCTGTTACCTGGAGAAGAGAAGAGGAGGTGCGTGTGCCTTTAACCAACTCAGCTGACTCTCAGCAGCTGACTATAAGTGGCCGCCTCCACCGCCCTTGCGGCGTTAAGCCCTGAGGAGAGAAGGGCTGAGATATCCCCGCTGTTTGGCTGTTTGGCGAGTTGGGGAGCCAGGACACATCGATCATGTCGGACTCCATTCCAACTGCCCTGAGAACAAGGGCGCAAATAGGACGCGAGGAGAAGGCACTGAATGAAATCACTCCGCGTACACCGGCAAGAAAAGTAAGCCGATTTTTTTCATGTTCCTCAAACCCTGACTCTGTTGTCGATGAGCGGCTTTATGTTCGCCAGGAAACATCTGACGCCGGAGATTTCATTCGCACGTCCGAAAATTGCACACCTCACACAGACGTGGTGTCGTTTGATTTAAAACTTTGTGGAGCGGCGCGACCCCTATCACATGTGAACTCGTTAGATGAGAACGCGATCTGTGTCGAGGTCTCCTCAGTAGCTCCACAGGCGGGTCTGTTATCCGTGGGCACCAGCGTTTGTGAAGGTAATATGTGCATTGCTGTTCAGGACGCGTGTATGATTTTTGAAAAATCGGTCGGCTTACCTGCTGCTGGGTTGTGTGACTTTCTGCTTTTGGATGAGGCGGGTGGTGGCGGGGGGTTGGCCGCCGTGGTGGGGGTGCAGGGCCCCGGAGCCGGCGATGTTGGCGGGAGAGCCGTCGTTTCTCCCGCGGAGGCTCACTTGGAGGCGGTGCCTATGGGAGAGCGCGCCCCGACGGGTCTGGAGGTGTGCTTGTTGATGCGTGCGCGAGCCAGGCGGACTGCTGGAGTGACGGAGCGCCTCTGTTGTCTGCAGCGACTCCTGGTTTGCTGCAGCACGGTAGTAGCCCCGTCCAGCCTACTCCAATAAGTGCCAGTTCTCCCGTTCATCTGTCCCGCATGGCTTTCTGTCGCTCTTTCTCAACTGATGAGATTGCTCACTGTACACAGTCTGTGATGAGCTTGGGTCAAGACTGTGTCCAACGCCAACAGGATTCGCACTCCGATAGATCTGTGTGTATGCCACAAGCTGACCCAAGTGCTCCGTTCACTGAAAACAGGAGAAACTCCTTAAGTGTCGTGACAAAGGTTCTGGAAAACTTAGTAGCAATGAATAAAGAGTGCCTTGCAAACACTAAGAAAGGTCCTACTTCTCCTACGTTGAAACCTGATAAACACACCACAAAAAGGCAAATATCACAACTAAGTGGCGCAAATGAAGACATATGGTCTAAGGTGTGCTACAAACACTTCAAAATCAACAATCAAACTCCAAGTAATTGTGAACCACACGAGGGACTCGAACATGTGTTGACCTCTCAGAAAAGGTTGAACACGCAACAACACCACCTTAATAGGTCTCTCACGTCTTTTATCCATACCTCACAGCGCTCTGCCACCAACAAATGTTTGTCGGAAGACTCACAAGACTCCTCGTTGATGGAACGTCCATTTCCGAAAATACGCCATATTAGAGAAAAGTCGGAAATGGCTAATCGACTTCAGCCACCAGTGTTCAGTGCTGAAAACAGAGCCACTATGCCTCAGACTGAGCTACAAACCCTAATAATTTCATCTATGACGATGTCTATGGCCCCTTATATGAAATTATATGAAGCCTTGCATGAAGCCACTAAGGACTTGACAACTGTTGTGGCTCTAATGCATTCGAAATGAATCCGGATTGAACAAGTCTGTGATCAGTCTTACAACGACCAACAAGAAGGTTTGAAAAGACTAGACGGATCATGTACGCTGTTAATAGAGCAAAGGAAAAATTATGCAATTGACAAAAAACTCTTGGCTGAAGTAGCGAGAGAGGCGCTAGCTTTGTTTAAATACGATGGTCTGACTTCAAACCGGCAAAAGCATCAAATCACTCCACCAACTGTGAGCAAGACACCGACTTGATGCAATAAGTCTTTAAATGAACGCTGTTTAGGGGATTTAAACCAAAACACTCAAGAGCCTTCAGACGTGATTGTAATCCATGAAGATGTGCACCCAGGCCCGTCGGTCTTGACGGATCCTATACTGGGAAAGCTGACAATTTCGCCAACCATAAGTGAAGTGATTCCCCCAAGTTTGATACACATAACGGGGAATCTGCCCACGCAAGACGCAGAACCCATGCCTATAATGATGACAACATCCGAAGATATTACTTCTGACATTTCATTCAACACTGCATTTCAACAGGCGAGGGGAAATTTGAACCAAGCACTACGAGACTCCCAGGTGGCATCTTCCTCTCAGGGAGATCTGGGCGCTGATGCTTCTACAACTATTCCCTCTGTAATATCTGCAGTGACTTCAGTACCCACTTATTCGGTCTTCAACAAGGTGTCACAACCTAAGGTGTCAACCTCAAAGCCCCTGGCTATTCCACCTGCAAAACAGGTGAAGAAACCTAAAAATCAAAAAGGTCTTAGAAACAAGGCACTGCATGGTTCACGGAAATTTCTACGTAATATAATCGTGGTCCAGAACGTGGCAAGCAACATCAACAAGTGTCTAAAGGCAGCCTCTTCAATCAGTGGGAAATCGCAAAATAAACCCTTAGACACAGAAGTCCCTGTAACACCTGACGCGACTTATCAAGTGAGCTGTTGAACCTATCAACATACGACGAAGTAACACACGATATTCAGGACGTGGAGGCCAACTCTTCCCATGAGAATCAAGAGGGAGACGTCGTCCATACCTTGATAGATGTAGAGAACGTCAAACAAATTAACATCGATGCTTCAGCACGCACATGGCCCTGGAAATGAACTTCCTGTTATCCAAACTGTTCCAAGTATCACCAATTTAAGCTCTTGTTCCGTGACTGGCACGCAAACGACTCTTAATGCATGGTCCTCTGCAAGAAGAACCTGTCAAATAATTAATGAAAAGGAAGTCCATCAGGGGCATCTGAAATCGCCGAACAGTCCAGTGTTTATGACCCTACACGAAAAAAGGATGCGGGTCACTACGGAGCAGGGGTCGTCGGCCCCTGGAAATATTCGGACTAATCCGTATGTCCCCGTTAATCTGGCGGTAGCAAGGCTGCATAACGATACCGTCAAAATCTCAGATATTGATATGATTGACCATGGTGAGTGTCAAATACGCAATTCAAAGGCTTCCCTGAACGACGTTCGAATGTTTCAGCCCAGAACGTCGGGAGGCGCTAGATCGATGTGCCCTATCTACAAATTGGTCATTGAAAGGCTAGATTCCTCTGATAATCTAATACTGAATCGAGGCAACATGATCAGGCTTTTACACCTTGTACCAGCCCTACGGGCTATAAGTTCAAATGACCTGAAGATCGTGGAGTTTTTCAACGAAAAAAGGAACGATAAGGTGGTGCTTCACGTCTCGTCACCTATTGTTGCTTCAACAATACTGGACGCCAATATCGCTCTGTTTTCCCTAGGCTTTGAAGTCTTTAAATACTCTGAATCGTCTCATAAAATATCTAATGGAGTTGAGGTCCCATACACCCACAAAGTCCTAAGTAAGGAAGCGTGTGTGGGTATGCCGAAACCCATGGATCAGAGTGTCATCGACGTTCAAGCATCCCCTTGTTTATCAAATCAGAAGGCATCTTTGGATGGAAACAAACAGAATCAACTGGGTAATTCTTGCCACGACCAGATACTGGAGGTCTCTGAGAGGGAGCAACAAAAAGAGAATATACAAATTACTATACTCTGTAACGCCAAACAAGGTGGATTGAGTGTTCCTAGTAATAAATCCTTCAGCCCTAGTGGCGGTAAACAAGAGTGGCAATGGTTGTCCGCAGCCTTGTGCAGCAAAAATCCCCAATAATGCCGGAATGAGGCCCCTAAAGCTTGGTGTAGATTGGCTTCTTGGAACACTCGTGGCTTTTCACACCTGTTCAAATCAAATTGGCTTGCATCAATCGATATCGCTTGTCTCCAGGAAACCTGGCTACGAGAAACCCCAGTAATGGACGACTTTGAGGTGGCCTTAAATCCTGCTCTAAAATCTTTAAAAGGACGCCCAATGTCGGGCTTGGCCACCATGGTTAGGAAATCCTCAGGCTGGAGAATTGCGAGTTCGACTAATTACTCCCCTTTCATCCAAGCAACCTTAATGTCAAAATTAAAACACGAAGGGTCGCTTATGGAACAGTTATGTGTTGTAAACCTGTACTGGCACCACACGAATGCTGGAAAACAGGTATTCATCGATCAGATTATGGAAATAGTTGATGAACTGCTGGAAACAAATGGCTGGCCGAACGTTCTCATCTGTGGTGATTTAAACATCGACCTATTTAAACCATCAGGCCCGGAAAAAACTTCTTTGGCCAAGTCGTGGTCGGAGGAATTGACCCTAAGAAACGTACAACTTCTAAATGGTTATACTTGTGATGATATGCCGCCAACCCCCACGTGGCATCGTGATGGGCAAAGGTCAACAATTGACTACATATTTATATCAGAAGCCCTACACCCTCGGATAACCTCGCTGAAAATTATTGAAAAGACGGAAAGCGATCGCAACATGCTAATAACAGAATTTACAACTATGACAAAACAGAAACCAGAGCTATGGCCCCATCAAATCCAGGTGGTTTCCAATAGAGTAAGATTGAGACTCGAAACACATGATGTGGAACATCTGGTAAATCTCTACTGCAAGACCTGCCCAAACGTTGACTATGATCACCTTTTGATACACTATAAGCCCAAGCAAACGGGTTTAAAGAATATGGCCTTTGTACGCCAACACTGCTTCGACCGGGAATTGCTGACACAAAAGCGTCTTATGCGTCAAGACATCCGAAGGCTGAAGTGTACAAAGGGCCCAACATACTTACGTGACGTAAAGGCTGTTAAGCAAAGATACAAAAACTGACTAAAAGCTCATAAGCATGTAATGGCCCAAAACGATGCAGAACAGATGTTGATGGTCTTAAAAAACAAAGAGACTTTTGGAGGCTTATGAATAATCAGCACGCCCCACAAAAAGCCATACAAGTCTGTATGGTGTCTGAATCTGATTGGATAATTCACTTCGAAGGTTTATACAAAGCATCTGTCTCAACTGACGGGCCTGTTAAACTAACACCTAAACCGTGGGCCTTGTCGTATTCAAAAGATGAAATAGTGACCATCATTAAAAAAGCGAAAAATTCCCGGGCACCTGGTCCTGATGGCCTGACAACTATAAAACAACATCCAGAGCAATGGGCAGAGTTCTGTGTAACGTTGTTTAATCGAGTAAATTTAAGTGGCCAGACGCCAAAATCCTGGAAGACCGCGATAGTTGTGCCTATCTTCAAAAAAGGCGACAGAGCAAACCCGAAAAACTATTGTCCAATTGCTCTATTAGACGTCCTAGGTAAGATCCACGCCACCATGCTCCAACAAAAACTCGTAGCCTGGTCACGAACTTCGAACCACGTGGATAAGCGCCAATCAGGTTTCGTGAAGCAGGTGTGATGTTCGCTGAATTTACTCCTGCTAAACATTATTAAAATGGAAGCGATAAAGTCAAATACGAAGGTCTATTTAGCCTTTATAGACTTCTCATATGCTTTTGACACCATCAATAGAGCGATCCTGTGGGAAAAACTGAAGCGTTGGGGATGCCCGTCAGATTTAATAGCGGCAATCAAAGAACTGCACACAAACACCTCTATCCGAGTAAGGCAGGATCAATTGGGGCAACTATCCAAAGTAATAAACACCTCCAAAGGAGTCAAACAGGGGTGTCCGTTAGCTGCAGTACTATTCAGCCTTTTTATATCGGACATAGGTGAAGCAATTGGAGCAACAAAATCATTTCCGCCGAAAGTGGCCAAATCACACTTAAATTGGCTACTATATGCTGATGATTTGATCATCCTGAACCGGACGCCCATTGGGCTGCAAAGAAAGTTAAACACAGTTCAACAATACGTTACATCTAATCAACTACTGATCAACACGAAAAAATGTGAAATACTGGTCCTGCAAAACCTAAAAGGCGGCTGGGTGGCGCGGAAACCCACCCCAAATTGGACGTTAGGCCATGAACCGTTGCAAATATCTGCCAGTGTTACATATCTGGGAATGCTCATAAGCTCATCAATAACGGATGGACCGTGGCAGGCCGACATAAGAAGAAAATGCAAACAACTAGCAAACCAGGCACTAATTATCCACAAAAGATATGGTAAATTCTTGTTAAAACCTGTGCTGGCCTTCTACCATCAGAAGGTAATCCCCGTACTGACATACGGGGCTGAAAATGCTTTCAGCTGTTCTTATGAAATTTGGGACTCCTTAGAGAACTGCTTTTGGTCCAAAGTATTAACACTCCCGAAAGGCGTGAAGACTGCCTGTATAAGATACGAACTGTCGATAATAACGATTCATGCCAGGATCAGCTGGAGTCTACTAAACTTGTATCGTAAAACATGTTCTAGAGCCCAAATCCCTCAATTTGACATCTTCTATAACGGTTCAGCTGGTAACTCCAATGTCATCACAATGTGGTCAAACAGGTGTGAAGAATTACTACAGAATTTCGACATCAAGAGCGAGTTGCTCCATGAAAATCCGGATGCGGCAAAGCTTAAAATCTGGCGCATTGACTGGGAGCATACATGCACAAAGAGAGCGATGGCCAAATCGATGTGTGATGTGCCACTGGAAGCACGTGCCTTCAATACCCAGCAGCGTTACATTACTCTGTTTCCAGATCCACAAGCAAGAAAGCTGTTTTTACTGTTCAGGCTAAATCTGTTCAAAACTACTCGCTTACGGAAGAATAATGAGCACCTAAAACCTGAATGTAGACTTTGTCTGCTAGCCAAAGAGTCACTAAAACATTTAGTGCTATTTTGCCCTAAACTGAAATCTGAAAGATCAATCCACTTGGGCCCATGGAGTGTAATCCATCCATCCTTTTGTGCTGATGACTGGTGGAACCAGGTGTACCAAGGAACCGACTTGAAACTGATATTTCCATTAACACGTTTTTTGGAGCAAATTGAAAAATGTCTGATGATGGCACCAGTAGGGGAAACAAATTAGTAAAACCTGTCACGGTATAATCTGTAGGATAACTTCGTGGATGGAGCTCGCCCAAAAGTCTACTACTGATGATTGTTTGTATGTCTAAATGTTGTTTTGTTGTTTGTCATATTTTGTCACTTTTAAAGGTTTGAAAAAACCAATAAAATGAAAAATAAAAAAAAATAAAAAAGAAATTGGTTTGCCTGCAGATATTCTGTTGACCTTAGATGTTGCCAGTTTATACACATCTATTCCACACACAGGCGGTTTCGACCTAGTTGAATTTATTTTTCTGGAATTGGTCAATATAGGCCTAATAATGTTTTTATGATTACTTTAAATGAAGCTTATGTTAAATAACAATTTCTTTCGTTTTACGGATCAACACTACATTCAAGTTTCTAGAACATCTATGGGAGCAAAAATGGCATTAACCCATGGCAACGTTTTTATACATCATGTTGAAACATTCCTTATTTTAGGGGAGAAGAAATGGAACCCCTATTTAAATTCTACAAAGGATACGTAAACAACTTCTTTATAATTTGGCATGGATATGTGGATACCCGACATTGTATTTTTGAGGATTTAAACCAAGTTCATGAACATATTAATTTGACCTTAAATCGGAGCAAGAATGTGATACATTGTTTGATGTTAATGTAACGAGTAGTAATTATTGCTCTGAAACTAACTTACATGTTAAACCTATGGATATAAATGATTTGCTGCTTGCTGCATGCCATGAGTTTCCATCCTAAACAAACCACTGAGAGTTTGCCATACTGTCAGCTAGTTGGTGTTACAAGAATAGTTTACAGAAAGGAAGATATGAAATCACAGAATTCACGTTTGCTGAATGAATTTAGAGACAGAGGTTATAATGAAGATATTCTGATTAAAGCTAAAATGACAAGGGTATCGAGAAAGTCTATCTTACATCCAAAGCCTGCTAAAACCTCTACAAATGTAGTTTACACATCTACCTTTATGAGACAAAGCTTTAAAATGAAACAGATCATCAAAAACATTGGAATGTATTGTGACTGGATGTTTTTGTCACGCCGCCCCCCACACTACCTGCTGCACCTATAAAAACAAGGACACGCCCTACCCCGTCTGTGACCTCCACCCCTCTTGTCACCCGACACACACACACCTTAACACATGTACCGCTTTGCCTCCCCGCTTCCTGTACAGCAGGGCACGGCAGGGCATGATTGGCAGGACTGGCGTTTATCGCCCTTCACATCGCTGGCCAACGAAGTGGAGACTTCTTCATCGCCGAGACATACGGCGTTCATGGAAACCTGCACATCACGGCGCGTCACGGATCACGTGACTCATGGTCCCTTAGCAACACCGCAGCGTTTTTTGTTTCCACACCTCACGTGATTACGGTCACGTGTTTTCTCCCAAGGGATAAAGGGAGACCGGAAACGGTAGACGTTGCTTCACAGCTGTTTTCGTCTGGATCACGTGTCGCCCACTACTTCGTTCTAAGGATCTTTACCCATCGCCTGACCACGGTTTGCTTCACGGATTGTTTACGCTTGGCCCTTATCTGTTTTTGAACTTTGGATTGAACTTTGGATTACCTGTTGACTGTTTCGCTTCGCCCAACGGACTGCTCTGTGCTTAACCCTTCATCTGCCTCGACCTGGATCGCCTGTTTTTTGACCACGGACTGCTTGGTTTTCTCTACGGATCACGTACCATTTTGGGATTTCGGTCACCTTGCCCTCTGCCTGGCCCAATAGCTGTCTGAAGGTCAACGCCTCTGTCGGCCTTTCCGGAACCGCCCTCATATTCTCATAGGTACATTGTGCCCTTGTATTTTGCATTCAGTATACATTACTGTTATATAGTGACTGTCTGTGTTGATCTGCCATATGTGAGTGTGTGATGTCATATGGAATGTTGCTGGGTGAATGATGGAATGCTGATCTGAGGGTTCCATACTGAGGCAGGCAGTTAGAGCTCCCCTGCCTGGGTGATGGGGCCAGTGCTGATAATACTCCATACTCCTGTATTTACTTCCATGTAACTGTAACTGAAGTGTCTTGAATAAACCTAATATATAACCTAAGGTAAGCCTGCAAGTCACTTCGCAACATTGGCGACGAGTTGGCCTAGAGAGAAGAATCTGCGCACAAAAGAAGGAGCTGAAGATGAAGGAGCCTGCTGCGGGGGGTGCAGTAGACAGGAGGAAACAGCGGAGATCAGCACTGCCCCCACAACACAAGTAAGAGACCCATCACCCAGGGTTAAGCAGGGGAAGAGTAAGGAAGCCCCACTTCATCAGGGATCAGCAAAAGTGGGAGGCTCCACGGGGTTAATGCATGAAGCAGTATGAAGATGAAAAAGCCCCAGGTAGAAACAAGCCAACCCCGTTATAGTGGGAAGGACTGGTTGAGAGGTCCCATTCATGTTCCACAGCTGCTGTGAGTGTACCAAAATGAAGGAAGAAGCAGCTAAGTGCAATGGTCTTGTGGAAAAAAAAGGGGGCGAGGTAATGGGACATTCAGTGGATTGACTGCCCCACCAAGCAATAGTGACAGTCCCATCAAATAAGGGGAGCAAGAGGACACTGTCTGTCCTGAGGGGCCGCCATATTCCAGGAGTGGGAATGTGTAGCGGCTAAGAGCAAGGGTCAGGTGATACAGAAGCGGCTAAATAGGGAACAAGCAATGAAGCGGACTATCCCATTAAGCCCCCTGAGACCAGCGTTCCCTGGCAAATAAGTAGTTGTGTTCAGGTGGAGCTAAGACAAGTCACTTCAAGGGGAAGGAAGGAAAATTTGGGTCTCCGCCTCAAAATATTATAAATTGTTTCCCTAAGGAGTTAAAAGGGAAGCCACCTGGGAAACAGAAGAAGTGAACAACTGTGTCCCGTGATTTTGCTTTAAGGAGCTGTGCCAGAGTGTGATAATGCAGTAACGTGATTTCACCTGTGAGATGTGACCGTTGGGCAGCAGGAGATCAGCGACGCTTCTCTGTGTGTAGGAGACTGATGACGTCACATTAGTCTCAAGGGGACTTGGCGAAGTCATGGAACGGGGATATTATCGTTCCGTGTGTATAGAGCGTTAGCAGAAGATACGCACCCAAGGGCCTGAGTGAAGCGAGTAAAGGACCTGTTTTAACTAATATACCACGTGATCCAACGTATCTCGTAACAGTGCCACGTTAGCGTCGCCCGGAAGGCGTTTGATATGAACAGCTGTTCAAGAGAGAGGAAGCCGTTTCTCGAGCATAGTGTAGCGGCGAACGGATGAATGAACCGTAATAGAGTACTTCCCGTGGGATAGTAAAAGGTCAATTCACCATTGTGCAGAAAGCGAAGGGAGTCCTCGTCAAGTAGTGCAAAACAAATGTTGCAGTCAAATGAGTGCTGCAGAAGGATGTATGAGTCAAGCAAGATCATCGTGATGGCAGCGCAGGTTTAGCGTGCATGTTCGGTATGCAGCGTTGTATAGCTGCATTTGGATTATTTTTTTGGTAAAGCACAGCAAAGATAAAAAGAACTTCAAATCATAACAGCACGACGAAGTATTGGAGTTTTACTTCGAGCACAGCAAAGGTTGAAGGGACAGGTTTGAAAATGCACAATCTGTATCCTTTTTATTAAGTGAAGTGTTGTGCAAAATGTATTGAAATTGAGGTAACAAAGGAAAGGTTTGCAGCTTAAGGGTGTCACCCATGGACTTTTGGGAATAGTGGTGTTATATTATAATGCAGACTGAAGTATGTACATTACAAGTGTAGTGTTTGAAGTTCGCCTGCGTTGCTATAAAAAGGTGTGTCTATGGAAGGATGAAATAGTATAACCTTTTGAGGATTTTCAGGAGTTTAGTGCTATTGCAACATGGACTTTTAGAAGCTAAGTTATGTCATAGGGTCAAAAGAGGACCATGGACTTTTAGGGCAAAATTATAAGATGTTTTGGGTTTACTACAGTCTTAATATTGTTATTTTTGCTATGTAAATGCAAATATGTTAATGTGACTAAATCTATTGAAGTTGGATGTGAATTGGATGCACAAGGATTGGTATGAGATATAGTATGAGTCAGGTTGTCACTGCAGAGGTAGTGCCTCTGGTGTGGAGTGACACTGAGGTAGTAGTAAGAAATAGCGACTCTGGTGTGTGTGTCTCACAATTGTAATTAAAAGAGGTAGCGCCTCTGGTGTGATAGTCGCTAGGTAGTGGTGAGAGGTAGCGCCTCTGGTTTGGGTTGCACTATTGGCATTTGAGTGAGGTAGCGCCTCTCATAAGTGTGTCATTAGTGTATTTTGTGGGAGGTAGCGCCTCCGATGTATGCATCATGATAGAGAGAGGTAACGCCTCTGGTGAGTGTGATGCGAGTGTATGTGAGGGAGGTAGCGCCTCGGGTTTGTGTGGCACAATTTGTACTTTAGAGAGGTAGCGCCTCTGATGTGCATGTCACTAAGGAATTTGAGGGAGGTAGCGCCTCCAGTGTGAGTGTGGCACAATTAGTGTTTGAGAGAGGTAGCGCCTCTGATTGTGAGTGTCACCTGGGTATTTGCGGGAGGTTGCGCCTCCGGTTATTGCGAATAACTGTATTGGAGAGAGGTAGCGCCTCTGGTGTGCATGGACGCAAGTGTATGTGAGACAGGTAGCGCCTCTTATTTGTGGAACACTGTGATGTGCGAGAGGTAGTGCATCTGCCAGTATGAAGTAGGGCACGGATCTGAGTGGATCAGACCCACGTCGGATTGTTTCCGCAATTGGTAAAAGAGGTAGCGCCTTTGTAAGTGATATTTTTCCTATATGTTGTTGTGCCAAAGACTGTGCTGTCTCCCGACGGTGGGTTTGGCATGGTAGACTCTTGGTTGTTGTGCCAAAGACTGTGCTTTCTCCCGACGGTGGGTTTGGCATGGTAGACTCTTGTAATGCTGCCATTGGGTCGTCAGTTGTCAAATGCTGGGTACGCAGATGAACTTGGGATGTCTCATGGTTTTCTGTGGTATTTGAATGTATTGGCTAAGTTGGTTGCACCTGATAGGCTGAGTCTATTTGGAATGCTGTATTGTTTTTGCCTTCTGTGTGTGTGGGGGTCTGGTAAGGGAAGGAGATGTGTTGTGTGGTGACTTTCTGTGTGTGTGTGTGTCTGGTAAGGGAATGAGATGTGTTACGTTGTGACTTCCTGTGTGTGTGTGTGGCTTTGGAAAAGGAGGGAGATGTGTTATATAGTGACTGTCTGTGTTGATCTGCCATATGTGAGTGTGTGATGTCATATGGAATGTTGCTGGGTGAATGATGGAATGCTGATCTGAGGGTTCCATACTGAGGCAGGCAGTTAGAGCTCCCCTGCCTGGGTGATGGGGCCAGTGCTGATAATACTCCATACTCCTGTATTTACTTCCATGTAACTGTAACTGAAGTGTCTTGAATAAACCTAATATATAACCTAAGTTAAGCCTGCAAGTCACTTCGCAACAATTACCTTATCCTGTATCCTAACCACATTGCACCTTGTCTTGCAGCGCTCAAGGGGTTCTTCCGGCTGTGTCCCACGTCCAGGCTTGCGGACTTCCACCTGTGGCTTCAAAGAT
Organism: Ambystoma mexicanum; assembly: GCF_040938575.1. Taxonomy (NCBI): domain Eukaryota; kingdom Metazoa; phylum Chordata; class Amphibia; order Caudata; family Ambystomatidae; genus Ambystoma; species Ambystoma mexicanum. The sequence continues at coordinate 1,296,076,686 of NC_090922.1, read as the reverse complement.
CACACAGACAGTATTTCTGGTGTTGTCAGTGTGATACTTGGGGACAGAGGGGTTGCCCATACTCTGCACGACCATCAAGTTTGTAACAGACTGTGAAGCCTTTTTGGTCATCCAGAGTATGAATCCCTCCACCGGGGATCCAGTGACCGCGTTGATGCAGGCAGTGGCGGCCCTCAGGACCGACATGGCCACCGCCACAGCAGCCATACATCACCGTCTGGACGCCTTACAGAGCACCCAACACCCATTACCCGCAGACGCTGAGTTCGGGGACCCAACCCCTCCAGACCGGCTAGCACCTGTTCAGGCCCCAACCCCCACTCCAGTGTTACTCCCGACACCCGTTCCTCTTGCCGCTCCAGAACGCTACCAGGGGGACCCCCGGAAGTACCGTACTTTCATTAATCAATGCAAGCTACATTTCTTGTGCAGACCCTTGGCTTTCCCCGATTCAGTCACTAAGGCCGCATTCCTTCTGTCACATCTGTCTGGGGTGGCGGCCACCTGGGCAAATCCAATGTTGGGGAACGATCATCCCGCTTTGTATGATTTTGATCTTCTCATAGCAGAAATGGCCAAAGTCTTCGACACTCGTTATAAGGCCCAATCAAGGGACCTAGAACTCTTGGACTTGACACGAGGGAAACAACCACTAATAGAGTACATCACACGGTATAACCAGCTGGCCGCCGAGACCTCCTGGCCGGAGGAGAAAAAGGCTATCGTGTTTTATCGTGGGCTATGTAACACCATGAAGGATGCACTCTCAGTGATTCCTGCCCTTCCTTCGGTGTTCACGGATCTGGTGGATCTTGCCTTACAGGTTGACGCAAGGCGATCCGAGCGGAGGGCAGAAACAACGTTCACTAGCCAATCAAGCCCGAGCACTTCTAACACTGCTTCTGAACCTATGCAAATAGGAGGTATCCGAAGTCCAATAACATCATCCGAACGAGAACGTCGGAGGGCTGAGAACGCCTGTTTCTATTGCGGGTTGAATGGGCACTATGTAAGGGAATGCCCCCGACACCCCAAGAACAAGACCCCGGGTTTTCAGAAGGCTCGCCCATGATACAGGGGGCACCGGCGAGCCTGTCTATGACCCCCGCTGAACCCGCCTTCGGCCCTATCAGACCGGTGGTAGTCCAAGCCCTTCTGAAACCCACTAGAGAGATCGCACACATCGTTCAGATTGTGATTGACTCTGGGGCCACTGGTTGTTTCATCGATATTACCTTGGCCCATCGTCTCAACCTGCACTTGGTCAGAAAAGAACACCCAGAACCCGTACACGCGGTTGATGGCACTTCCCTATCCTCCGGCCCAATCAAGTTCCAAACTGCTCCTCTGGAAGTAATGATACAGAGTACCCATAGAGAAACCATGTCGTTTGACCTTATCACTACACCACAGTTTGGCATCATTTTGGGGATACCCTGGTTGCGACAGCACAACCCCTTGATAAATTGGGGGACGGGACAAGTCACATTTGAGTCAGAAGTGTGCCAACACTTTTGTCTCACAAAAGTGGATTCGGTCTCCACTCCTGCTACCATCCTTAGTACCATGGCTTCCACCAGCATCGATGACATAGCCTCAGACCCTGTGCCCTCGCATACCGTGGGGGCCGTCATGTCGAACATACCCGCTGACTATCACGATTTTCATATGGTGTTTGACAAAGCTACTGCAGAAGGTTTACCCCCACACAGACCATATGATTGTCCAATAGATCTGGTCTCAGATTCCCCCATTCCCAGGGGTAGGATCTATTCATTATCCCAGCCAGAGGAACGAGCCCTCAAAGAGTACATCCATCGGGCCTTAGAACTAGGTCACATCTGTCCCTCCTGTTCCCCTGCTGCTAGCCCGATTTTTTTTGTGCCGAAAAAAGAGGGCGATCTACGCCCTTGTGTGGACTACAGGCGATTGAATTCCGTCACAGTAAAAAACAGGTATCCCCTCCCGCTCATCTCCACGCTGTTGGACAGGTTGACCAAGGCATCCATATTTACCAAGCTGGACCTAAGGGGGGCGTACAACCTAGTCCGGATGAGGCGTGGAGATGAATGGAAGACAGCATTCTGTTCCCGACAGGGGTTATTTGAATATACCGTGATGCCCTTCGGGCTTTGTAATGCCCACGCAACATTCCAACGATTTATCAACGACGTATTTTCTGATATCTTGGATACGTTCGTGGTGGTATATCTGGACGATATATTGATATACTCATCCTCTTTGGAGGAACACGTCGGTCATGTTAGGGAGGTCCTCTCTCGCCTCAAGGCGAACGCCTTGTTCGCCAAACACGAGAAATGTCTGTTCCATACAAAGGAAGTGGAGTTCTTAGGCTTTCACATCTCCCCCGGAGGGTTATCCATGAATCAGACTAAGGTACGGGCTGTCACGGAGTGGCCGACTCCCGCTAACATCAAACAGCTCCAGTCCTTTCTCGGCTTCGCTACTTTTTACCGGAGATTCATCGCCGGCTTCTCTTCTATTGTTTCACCTTTGACCGCTCTGACTAGTCCTCTTGTCCCGTTCACCTGGACCTCCGTACACCAGGAAGCCTTTGAGGCGCTTAAGTCCAGATTTGTTTCTGCTCCTGTCCTGCAACACCCTGACCCCGGCCTTCCCTATGTTCTGGAAGCGGATGCCTCCTCGTTTGCATTAGGTGCGGTATTGTCTCAGCCTTGTCCAACCACGGGTAGCTTACATCCAGTAGCCTATCACTCTCGGAAGTTCTCGGCTGCCGAGACACACTACACCGTGACCGAGAAAGAGTTATTGGCTATCAAAGACGCCCTCCAAACGTGGCGACACCATTTTATGGGGGCAAAATATCAGACGGTGGTTTACACAGATCACAAGAACCTGCAAGATCTGGCCTCCCTGAAATGTGTAAACAGTAGACAAGTGCGCTGGCATTTGTTCTTTGCTGCCTTCGATTTTGTTGTTAAACACAGACCGGGTCGTATCCACGGCAAGGCTGACGCTCTTTCCTGTTCTCCTGGTGGGGAATCACTGTCATTGTTTCCGGACACACTGTTAGGGAAGGGCCATGTAATATGTATGTGTACACCATCCCCACCCATGCTCACCGCCATCAGACAATGGGTTTCCAAACATCCTCATGCGCTCACCAAATGGGATATTGCCCTCCAAGAGGATTTCCGTTTATCCAAGGCAAATTGTTTCTCCCTGCATGTGATGTACGTAACCAGGCGCTTGCCTGGTCACATGATGCTGCTATAAACGGCCACCCTGGGAAACAACGCACCCTGGAATTGCTACAACGTTGGTGCTGGTGGCCATCCATGAGGAAGGACATAGAGCACTACGTAAACACCTGCTCGATATGTGCCCATTGTAAAACACGCAGAGGACGGCCTCTAGGGATGCTCCTACCATTGCCCATTCCCCCCAGGCCTTGGCACACTATCTCTATGGATCTCATCACAGATCTACCCCGTAGACAAGGACACGATACCATATGGGTTATCGTCGATTCATACACTAAAATGGCCCGGTTCATTCCCTGTACAGGCATACCATCAGCCCCAACCCTGGCTGGCCTGTTCTTCAAGTCGGTCTTCTGCCTCTTTGGTCTGCCGCAGGTCATCATATCGGAGCGTGGATCACAGTTTACGTCCTGTTTCTGGCGTGCTCTTACCAAGCTTCTGGGTATTGATGCTCGCTTCTCCTCGGCCTATCATCCCGAAAGCGATGGACAGACCGAGCGGGTTAGCCAAGCCCTAGAACAATACCTACGTTGCCTGTCCCTTCAGTACCAAGATTCCTGGACCAATCTGCTTTACATCGCGGAGTACGCCTACAACAATTCCCGGCATTCGTCCACTGGGTTTTCCCCCTTCTATTCGTTGTATGGGCAGCATCCACGCACCTTACCGTTCCCTGATTTCCCCTCTGCCACTCCTGCAGCTGACGCCTGTATGCGCGATCTAGCTAGCGTCCATGCACAGACTCTGGTTCATCTCCGTGAGGCCCAGTCGGTGATGAAGGCTAAGGCGGACAGGAAGCGGGCTAAGGCACCGGAATACCAGGTGGGAGATCGGGTATGGCTGTCGACCAGACATTTGCGGATCCCCGGCTGTCGCAAACTGTTGCCTCGCTTTGTGAGCCCTTATAAGGTCGACAGGGTCTTGAACCCTGTGGCTCTCCGTCTGTCTATTCCTCCTGCCTGGCGGATCCACCCGGTTTTTCATACCTCTCTCCTCAAGCCCTTCCTTGCTCCTACTTGTGTCCTAGTTCCTCCCGCCCCTGTCTCTGTGTCTTCTCAGGACGTCTACGAGGTCAGCGCCATCCTTGGTTCCCGTGTCCATAGGGGTTGCCTCCAGTATCTGGAGGACTGGCTGGGTTATGGTCCCGAGGACCGTTCGTGGGTTCCCTCCCGGGATGTCCGGGCTCCGCTTCTGGTTTCACGGTTTCATAAGGATAACCCGGCCAGCCCACGGGGTCGTGGGCCTTTGAGGGGGGATTCTGTCACGCCGCCCCCCACACTACCTGCTGCACCTATAAAAACAAGGACACGCCCTACCCCGTCTGTGACCTCCACCCCTCTTGTCACCCGACACACACACCTTAACACATGTACCGCTTTGCCTCCCCGCTTCCTGTACAGCAGGGCACGGCAGGGCATGATTGGCAGGATTGGCGTTTATCGCCCTTCACATCGCTGGCAAACGAAGTGGAGACTTCTTCATCGCCGAGACATACGGCGTTCATGGAAACCTGCGCATCACGGCGCGTCACGGATCACGTGACTCATGGTCCCTTAGCAACACCGCAGCGTTTTTTGTTTCCACACCTCACGTGATTACGGTCACGTGTTTTCTCCCAAGGGATAAAGGGAGACCGGAAACGGTAGACGTTGCTTCACAGCTGTTTTCGTCTGGATCACGTGTCGCCCACTACTTCGTTCTAAGGATCTTTACCCATCGCCTGACCACGGTTTGCTTCACGGATTGTTTACGCTTGGCCCTTATCTGTTTTTGAACTTTGGATTGAACTTTGGATTACCTGTTGACTGTTTCGCTTCGCCCAACGGACTGCTCTGTGCTTAACCCTTCATCTGCCTCGACCTGGATCGCCAGTTTTTTGACCACGGACTGCTTGGTTTTCTCTACGGATCACGTACCATTTTGGGATTTCGGTCACCTTGCCCTCTGCCTGGCCCAATAGCTGTCTGAAGGTAAACGCCTCTGTCGGCCTTTCCGGAACCGCCCTCATATTCTCACAGGTACATTGTGCCCTTGTATTTTGCATTCAGTATACATTACCTTATCCTGTATCCTAACCACATTGCACCTTGTCTTGCAGCGCTCAAGGGGTTCTTCCGGCTGTGTCCCACGTCCAGGCTTGCGGACTTCCACCTGTGGCTTCAAAGATCACACAGACAGTATTTCTGTTGTCGTCAGTGTGATACTTGGGGACAGAGGGGATGCCTATACTCTGCACGACCATCAAGTTTGTAACAGTTTTGACTGAACAACTTTTTCATGAGCATCCAATTTTTGCTCATATGAAACACAATATCTTTAAAAAGCTGTTGGCTAGATCGGACAGTGATATACAGAGATTCAACTATGAATAAAGGAGGTACTATCTTCATGTTTAAACTGTCAACATTGCCATAACTTATTGAAAGGTGATAAAATCCAACATCCTTATACAGGCAAACATATTTGCTTACACTGAGTAGTGACTTGTGATTCAAGTAATGAGCTTTATGCCATTAAATGTCCATGTGGGATTTACTATGTGGGTCTTACTAGAACAAAGGCAAAATTGAGGTGGTCTGAGCACAAATCTAATGAAAAATCACTGGTGGCAATTCATTTTCATTTATTCCACCATAATGTGATTTGTGATTTTGGAACAAGTGCAAGTACCAACAAGAGGAGGAAATATTCAGAGGATATTGTCTCAAAAAGAAATATTTTGGATAGATCAATTATCTTCATTGTCACACAAAGGGATGTACCAAGAATGGGATATGAGCCGTTTTCTATGAGTATTTGTTAGAACGTATTATTCTTCTATGTTAATATTCAGGAGTGATATATTTGTACCATAAATTGGTTGAGCTGATACTGTATACAAGATGTGGAGTCATAACATTGAATATCTTTGACATGTCATCTGCCATGTACATAAACGTACAGGGCTATAATGCCAATGGGATTCAGAGTTCAGTCATGTTTTACCATATTATTATCTGAGTGGCGTTAGGATATTGTCTATATCTGTCATTTAATCAATTGGCAAGTTCCTAGTAGACACTAAATGTATTATACTAGACCAGCATGAATGTTAATACCACACAAGATTAGGATGAATGTTATTAGAAACGTATAGGTTAAAATATATAAGCAATACTTTTATTTACACGCAATGGTGGACGTAATCGTACATTCAGTGTACTTACCTAGAACCTTTCAACAAAGTGGTGTGTAGCAACCATTACCATTCTTGTAGTTTCGTTGCGAGTCATATGACCTGTGTTGCACTTCCTGGAATCATATTTAAAGTGAGTAAAATTTAGAGACTTTCTGGCTGTATGTCACGATTCGCTCCATTTGCTCCAGTTCCCGCGTTGGGGGCCTGATTTGGGGTTTATTCCCTACTGAACTTTCCTTTCCGGACCTCATGCGACAGTGCTTTGCTGAATTGTGAGTGCTAAATCCTTATTTTTCATGTTACTTGCCTTCAGATCCATTCCAGGTTTTTGGCAGCCAGTATGCTGCTTTAATCAAAAGACTATGCTTCACAGAATGCCTGGCCCACTGCCTCATCTCCACCCTCTCAGGACAGGGTTGGATGGAGGATAAGCAGCACCTGTGGCTGGCAGGTGAAGCAAGCAGCACACCTGAGGCGTGTGCTCGTTAGCCAGGTTTAAAAGCCTCAGTTTGCTTCAGTCCAGCGCTGGTCATTGATGCAGTGTTCCTTTTTGTGACTGGTCGCTTGTTCCTGGTTCTTATCTTAGTGTCTAGTTCCTAGTTTCTGAAATCTTGATTCTTTTGTTACTCCTCATTTATAGATTTAGTATTTTGTCCCAGTTTGCCTTTCTTTCACTGGGTGGGCAGGGGGAGGTTTTGCCTTGTAATTTCATTTTCCCTACTCCTGTTCCTTTACATTCTCTTGGAGTCTGTTTGAGGGTTTATCTTGCCCTTCTCCCTTTGTTCCCTATTGATTGATAGGTGTGGTGTGCTGTTGAATCCAGCTCCTGTGCAAATGCCTATATTTTCCTCACTATTCTGTAATCACTATTCCTACTTGTCCTTTGTCAGGAGTCTCATGTGTAACGTTATCCTCCCTTTGCTGGTATAGCCTTTCTGGGTCTCTGTTTGATCAACAGGGTTCGTGGGATTCGTTGACGTTTCACGTGGTATTTCTCGTTCTCGTGATTATTGTCTTTAAGTTACCTTATACAATACCATAAAGAGTGTTAGCTCACAGATCCTGTTGTTGCTTGCCCTGTATTGTGGGCTTAGCGCTGACAGTACCTGTAACAGCAATTGTCGGTAAGGAGCTTGCCAACTTTATTTGTAATCATAAGGAGGTTCTTAGCGCTTACCCCACATCCCTTTTTTTATATGTGTATTCTTATCACGCTCTACTTGCACATCCTGGGTTTTAGTGTACATGTGTCTTGGTTCCTGAGTGCATGTTGTTTGACTCAAAGCTATTCACTGTGTGATCTTGTGCACAGTTCCCTTGCCATATTCACTGCCTTTGTCCTATCATGACACTGTACAACGTTCTGTCCTGAGCTGATCCGACCACTTTCTCAGTTGAGGTAAGAGATTGTAGATAGTGGAGCTTAGGATCTTTCATTTTTATTGTTAAATATTGAAGGACAGTTTTTGAATGACTCATTATTTGGTGTATTCACAGATGTACAAGTTTTAATGGAATTCTTTTTGAAGCATTTTAAAGAGTCTTTAGAATGAGCTATTTTCAGAAAGGTTCCTTTATTCTGGAAGACTAGATAGGAGTTATTTGGTGTATATATTATGAAGATTCTGAGCGATAATAAATATATTTTATGATTGGATTACTTTTGTAGATTTTAACTGGTAATATGTGCCAGCAGAAGATCATACATACTGTCACAAGCTAATGTAGTATGATTTATTGGCTGAAAGGCTGTTATGGCGGCTGCCGTCCTTGCGCCCATTCCATGATAGTGACAATGCTGGTGGCGCCGCCTCACACCCAACCCACGATGCCGGCATAACGCACCAGTCCATAACGTCACAGGACATCATGCGTATGGCGCTGCAGTGCAGCTCCAGTTCTGGGCCCACGCTCTCCATATAGAAGCTGTGGTTATAGCCCTGTGCCTTGCAACGCTCCGGATCACTGCTTGTGCTGTTCCCTGCTTGCTCTGCCATCTACTGCTCTTCAGGCTACCTTCCTATGTCCCCCTGTGTCCTCCTGGAGCCCATGTTTCTCTATACTTCAGTTCCTTCTGCCTTGTCACTGCCTCCCTTCTGTACTGGCATTCCTTCTCTGTACTCTAGCTCCCTGTCGAGGGTTATGCACAGGATCTTGCCATCATCTGCTGACTACCATTTAAAATCAGGACCTCTATGCTAGCTACAAGATGCTGCCACACCACTCTGCGGTGTCCAGGGGTTTTAGCCCTTTGGTCTTTTCCCCAGGGATTTTCTATCCCCTAGGTCACCTTGGGCCTCATTACGACCCTGGCGCTAAGTGAAAAACGATGGCGGTAAAAGGTTTCCGCCATCGTTTTCCGCCAGGTCCGATCATGACCCGTGACCGTTAACTACGATGCCATTAGCGGCATCGTAGTTAACGCTGGCGCTAACTGCGCCAAGGGTGCGCGCACGCGACCGGCCACACCGTACTTAACGCCATGGCGGAAAGGTACGCAAATGCCGACCCAAGCGGACATGCACCTAACGCCATCACCCAGCCCGTTAAGTACCTTACCGCCATGGTGCAAATAACGCCATCGCGAACCAACCGTAAAGGGCCATGTTAAGTGAATGCAGCTGCCACAGGTGCACAGAAACAGCACAGGTGAAGGCAATACAGACTCAGGGAAGCACAAAAAGAGCACACCCCACCCCTTCCCACACCCAGTCACACTCCACAATGATGCCAATACGACTAGCAATGTTGGGGCTGGAGGACCTGATAGCAATGCATGTGCTACAACAGCAACAACTACAACAACAACAACAACAGGCAGCACAGAGGAGACGCAGGAGGAGAAGGAGGGCAAGGCAGGCCCAGCAAGCCCCACCAGCACAGCCAGTGCCACCACGCAGGCAGCCCCCAATCCCACGCATCAGAGCCAATCCATTCAACCTCACTGCTGAGCAGATCCACACCCTGTACCGTTTGGACCGGGACACCATCACCGCCATCGTAGACATGACACACAACGACATCGTCAGCATGATAGAAAGTCCAACCGCCATCCCCCCCTACTGAAGGTAGTGTCTGTACTCCACTTCCTGGCCACAGGCACCTACCAGCACACAGTGGGGCACCTGCATGGCATTTCACAACCATTATTCTCACGAACACTCATCCAAGTGCTCGATGCCCTCCTCAAGCACACAGACGACCACATCTCATTACCACGGACTGGCCAGGAGATTGCAAACACCAAAGTGGGTTTCCATGCACTAGCCGGCATACCCGGTTGCATTGGTGCCATCGACTGCACCCATGTGGAATTGGTGGTTCCACGTGCCATGGAGGTACCGTACCGCAACCGGAAACAGTTCCACTCAATCAACGTGCAAATGGTCTGTGACTCCAACAAGATCATCACACATTGTTGTGCCCGATTCCCCGGATCAACCCATGATTCAATGGTCCTGAGGAACTCCACAATACCACGCTACATGGAGCGACATGCAGGCCCAAGATCCTGGCTACTCGGTGAGTCCAATGTCATGGAAGTGGGCAGGTGAATTACGTACCGATGCATACTCCACCTGGCAGAAAGGGGGGGGGGATGATGCATACTCCACCTGGCAGAAAGGGGGGGGGGATGATGCATACTCCATCTGGCAGAAAGGGGGGGGGGATGATGCATACTCCACCTGGCAGAAAGGGGGGGGGGGGATGATGCATACTCCACCTGGCAGAAAGGGGGGGGGGGATGATGCATACTCCACCTGGCAGAAAGGGGGGGGGATGATGCATACTCCACCTGGCAGAAAGGGGGGGGATGATGCATACTCCACCTGGCTGTGAGTAACACAGAGAACGGAGACAGCGGATGGGCACTCACAATGCACACAACCCCTCTGCATACATTGGGTGATGGCATGCAAAACAGGCCATGGGAGCCATGAGAATATACTGGTTGCATTGTGTGAATCAATCAGTGCATGTAGAAGTGAGCCAAAGTAACAGTTGGATGCGAGCCATGGCGGAACATCATGTTCCTGATCAGACGTCATGACTGACACATACATTCTCGCCTACATACAGGTGATGCAGGCTATCCCCTGAAGAGGTGGCTCCTTACACCAGTCCGGAACCCGCAGAACCAGCACGAGGAGGACTTCAACCGTGCACATACACGTACTCGTGTGGTCATAGAGCAGACATTCGGCCTATTGAAGGCACGGTTCCGAAGCCTCAGCAGGTCTGGTGGCGCACTCCTGTATGGCCATGAGAAGGTGGCAAAGATCGTCATGGCATGTGTCATGCTACACAATATGTGCGTCAGACGGAATGTGCCCCTGCCCCCTGACGCAGAACTGCAACCACCTGACGATGAGGATGAGGAGGGTGCAGATGGGGCGGCACCCCATGGAGGAGGCGATGCACAGGAGGGGCGTGCAATGCGCCAAAGTATCATCGACCACTGCTTCTAGCACACACGGCTGGTGTTTATCACATGGAGACTGCACTTGGGGCACTGTGTGTCTCTGGGACATGCACACTGTGGACTGTACACCAATAAAGCACACATACGCAAAGAAAATGTCCACACATTACTTTTTTGGAAAGAATAAAGTGTATTGAAACTATGAAATGTCGTGTCACACCCCCTCCCACCTCCCCCCTGCACACCCCAACACACCCCCTCCCAACTCCCCCCTGCACACCCCAACACACCCCCTCCCAACTCCCCCCTGCACACCCCAACACACACCCTCCCAACTCCCCCCTGCACACCCCAACACACACCCTCTAGGTGTCAACAGATGCCTGTGACAGTGGCCACAGGCTGTTACAAGCCCCCTCTCCCGGCCCCCGGGGCACCCCTGGCTGTGGAGCGCAGGTTACGACCGGAACGTCGCACGGGGCTGCTCTGCGCAGAACTGGCAGTGGAGGATGTCCCTGGCTGCCCCTGTGCATGCACGTCCTGTCGTGTGTGGGTGAGGCCAGTGACCGCACGACGCAAGGCCGTAAGTTCTGCACAGATGTCCCTGGACATGGCCTGCATGGCATCCCTCAGGGTGGCAGTGCTCTGCGCCACTTCCGCCCTTAGTGTCTCCGTGGCCTGTTCAATGCTAGACCTAGCCCCCACACATTCCGCGGCATGCTCATCCAGCATTGCGGACAGTTGATGCTGCCGTTGAGTGATGTCCTGGAGGGACTGCTGGCCGTGCTGGCCCATGGCCAGTGCTGGTGGAGTGATGGAGGGGCTGCTCCCCTCCTGTGGAGTGTGGACAGGGCATGGGGTGGATGGCCACTCCTCTACCTCTGTGTGCCCCTGTGTGTGACCCTCATGGGGGCTGGCGTCTGAGAAACAGGGGGAATGTAGTAGGTCAGTGGGGCTTCTGACCTCGTGCTCCATGTCCGAGTCTGAACATGCAGCTGTTGCAGCTGTCTCCCCGATGTTGCTGCTGGCCGCTGCCCCCCTGCCTCCTATGGCAGGCAATGTCGGTGGAGGTGGAGCAGCTGCTGCTGGCCTGCTGCCAACAGGGGTGCTTGCCGGTGGGACCTCCGGTATGCCTGCAGTGGGACCTGCTTGTTGTGGGGTCTGCCTCACTGCAGCTGAGGTTGAGGGTGCAGGGCCGTTGTTGATGGCCTTCTTGGCTCTCTTTGGCGCAGGGGTGTCCTGGTCCTCTGGGTGTGAATCTGTGCCTGTGGTGGAGCAAAGGAGGGAGGGCGTTATTGTTGGGTCTGCGTACTTTGGAATGAACTGTTTGACATTATTGTGGTCAGTGGATGAGGAAGATTTCAGGCAGTGCCATGCAGGTTGTCTCCTTTTGGTGTGGAATGTGGATGCAGGTATGCGGGTGCCAGCAGTGTATGCAGGGTGGTGCTCGCATGTGGCTATGGGCAGTGTTGATATGTGTTGCATATACACTCTAGGGCAACCTTGTGCTACACATGATTGGACTGCTGTGACTATGGCATGTCTTGTTTGAGGCACCTACCTTCATCGCCTGATGTCGGAGCTCCCCTTTCCATCCCTCCGACGCCTTCAATGGATTCCATGCCAATCGTGGTTGCACAGATCTCCTCCCACGGTTGGAGTTTCAGGGGGGATTCCGACCCTCCACCGGTACCCATGGCAAGGTTGCGGTTTGCTGAGATGACAGCTCTGACCCGTATGCGTAGGTCATCCCAGCGCTTCCTGCACTGCTGTGGTGTGCGGGGTACGGTCCCCACCGCGCTGACGCGCTCAGCCACCAGGGCCCAGATGGCCTTCTTTTTCCCGATCGCTGTCCTGGTCATGTCCGGGGAGAAAACGACACCTGCGTTGTCTTGCAGGGTCTCCGCAAGCATGCAGAGTTCCTCCCGGCTGAATCTCTCCTGGCGCTGGCGGTCACATGCCTTTTTCACAGATTTAGGCATTTTCGGGTACTTGGGTGGGTGGGTGGTTGGTTGGGACAGGTGTCAGGGTTGGGTCTGGTGTTGTTTGGTAGGATGGCGATGGATTGTGTTTTTCAAGATGGCCGACGGGCTGTTTCCCGTTCCGGCGCGATGACGCTATTTCCGGTTCGACTTTTTACGGCCGCCGCTAATTACGGCCGCCGCTACTTACGGTGGCCGCTACTTACGGTGGCGGAAGTGCACCTTGCTCGCTTAACGATGCCGGTAGGGGCCTTTTGCGCCATGGCGTTAATTGCATTACCGCCATGGCGTAATGCTCGTGCGCGATGGGTCGTAATGTGGCGCTCTTTACGCCATCGTCCCACGGCGTAAACGCTCATTACGCCATGGCGGTAATGACGGGCGATTAGCGCCAGGGTCGTAATGAGGCCCCTTGACCTTTGTACAGTTAAGGTGGAGACGGGATGTCCTTATCTGCATGACACACTTACAAGAAGCAAGTGAAGGTGTTTCGCAAGGCCTGCCCCTAAAAAAGGCTTTTCAGAACTGTTGAGTTTATTTGAATATGTTGGCTATATACGAACATGTGGTTATTTTAGTATTATACACATTTTTTTTTATTAGAATAATTTCGGAAGGACTTATCCTGTCTCTGGAAAAAGGGTGAATTGCACCCAAAATATGTTCAGGATTAAATTTCACAGGATATTCGATATTGTAAGATAGACCTAAAATGTTTATGATAATGTGGATTTGATTTAGCAGATACAAAGAAGTTGTATCTACATTTTCTTTAAATATATTTATTTGTTGTAGCAGGATTGGCACTTAAACACTAGCTGTTATGTCTTTGAATTATGTTGTTTCTGTAACATACTATACAGAAACTTAATTTTTTTCTAAAGTGAATTTTGAAAAATGTATCGTTATTCTGACATAATTTCTAAAAGTTTGTATGAGATTTGTATACAATTTCTTAATTAATTTCCTTGAAGAGTGCTATACTGTTAATTTTTTTTTTTAACTATATTTTTATTGATTTTATACATACACTATATCAAAGTGTGGCAAGTACTTGAAGAGCGCCATAAGCAGCGCAGTCGTGCTTAGAGATGCATGTAATAAACAAAAAGAACATAAACAACAACAGGTCAGAGAGATGTTCGTGGGGGGAGTCAAGAGGGCAGTGGCGCCATGATAGTCAGTATTAGTTAAATGAGAGCGGACAAGGGGAATTGTACATGCTTTGGGATCAGGGCAATGGGCAGAAAGCGGGGATCACCGGCCTACCCGGCCTTCAATGTTTCGTTCCTGGGTGTACGAGCAGGCGAGCAGCTACCCTGGTTGGATCCTCTGCTATGTGCTGTCCCCTTTGCTTTTACTCAGTTTTGTCCATCCATCGTAAGGAGGGAGGTTGTCGGGCCAAGCCTGGGTATTTCTGGGTGTAGTCCAGGAAGGGGGCCCACGTTTGGAGGAATTTGTCTCTGTTCCCGAACCGGAGGGCAGTTATTTTTTCCGCTGCAATTATATCCCAGCATTTCGTCCACCACATTTGTACTGCCGGGCCCTCTGGGTTTTTCCACAGCCTAGCCACAGAAATCTTAGCGGCCGTCAGCAGGTGAGAGCATAGCTCTGCTCTGTGCCCTGAAAGGGGGAATTGGCCCTCCCCGCTTGCTCCCAGTAAAACAATGCCCGGATCCCATGGGATAGTGAGTCCTGTGATCCTGTTGATGTGATCCAGCATGGATCTCCAGAATTGGGTGGCTTTGGGACATGTCCAAAACAAATGGTAGAGTGTGCCTTTATCTGGACATCCTCTCCAGCACACCAGAGGAATTGTCGGGTTACATTTGTTAAGTGTCTCTGGGGTCCGGTACCACCTGAAACATACCTTGAATGCCCCCTCCTTGTTGGAAACACATTTCGAGCTTCTGTTTGCCCTCGCCCAGATGTGGCTTCACTCCTCCAGTTCGATGGGCCTCCCAATGTCTTTCTCCCATTTCAGCATGTACGGCTCTTTGCGGGATGGGTCAGTTCTGTCCAAGAGCCTGTAGAGGGTAGAAATTCTGCCCTTTGGTGGGGATCCTGTGAGAGTGAGTTCCAGGGCAGTGAGGTCTCTGCTTCCGAGGCGCTTCATATCCCTACTCGAGAGCCAATGTTGGGGCTGGGTATATCTGAATCTTTCGCTTTCCGGCACGTTGAATTTCGCCTTGCAGGCCTCAAAGTCAAGGGGCATTCCCTCCTCATAGAAATCTTGCACCCTCTCCAGCCCTCCATTTCTCCACCTTGTGAAGTTCTTGGGGTTATAGCCCGGGGTGAATTCTGGATTCCTCCAGACCGGGGTGAGTGGACCCGTTGTGCTGCAGAGATTCCACAGGCGCGCCGCCCTCCTCCAGCTCATCACCGTATTTTCGGTTGCCGCCAGGGTTCCCACGTCCTTGCCTGCGCTGGGTTGCTTCAGGTGTGGTAGCAAGTTTATTGGAATTGGGCTCCAGGCCTCTTCCAGCTCCAGCCAGCGGGGCTTTGGGGTGGAGGGAAGCCAAGCGAACGCAAATGAGAGCTGAGCGGCCAGGATATATCTGGCCACCTCGGGCGCTCCCAGTCCACCCAGCGCCCGTCCTCGGAGCATGAGTTTCCGTGGGATTCGCAGCTGTTTTCCCTCCCAGATATAACTCATAATGTTCTTTTGCAGCTTCTTGATCGCCTGCTTCGGAATTGTGGTAGGTATGGCTGTGCACTGGTAAAGTAGTCTAGGAATAAGGTTCATCTTCAGGGCCGTGATTCTCCCGAACCAGGAAATCTCCTGCTTTTGCCAGCGTATAAGGTAATTCTTGAATTCTTTAAGGAGCGCCGGGAAGTTGGCTTTGTATAGTCTACTGAGGGCGCCTGGGAGCTGGACCTCTAGATATGGGAGATTATTTTTTGCCCAGGGTATATGGTATTCTTTTTCCAGATCTGACATTAGAGGACCAGGCAGGTTAATGCTTAGCGCTGTTGATTTGGGTAGGTTAACCTTAAATCCTGAGGCTTCCCCAAATTCGAGCAGTTCTTTCCATAGGGCCTTCATGGATTCCCTTGGCTTGATCAGTGTAAGGAGGACGTCATCAGCGTACAGGGCGGCTTTATATGTTTGGGCCTTGATTGTCAGGCCTTGGATCCCTGCATTTTGACGTACCCTGTTCGCGAATGGCTCCATGGAGAGGGTGAATACCAGGGGGGACAGGGGACAACCCTGCCTGGTGCCTCTTGAGATTTTGATTATTTTGGACCTGGACCCATTGATCCTAAGTCTGGTGGAAGGATGTTGGTAGTTCGCTAATGTCCATTTTATGAAATTTGGGCCAAAGCCGAAGTGCAGGAGTGATTTTTGGATGTAGCCCCAATCGAGCATGTCAAAGGCTTTATGCGCGTCAAGGGATAGTACCATCAGTGCATGCCCCTTCCTGTTGGCTGAATCAATGACATTTATGGTTCTCCTTATATTATCATGGGTGCTGCGGCCAGGGATGAATCCAGTCTGATCCGGATGGATGATGGTCGAGAGCAGGGGAGCCAGCCTGTTCTCGAGGGTTTTGGTGAAAATTTTAGCATCGTAGTTCAGGAGGGTGATAGGTCTGTAGGAGGCGCAATGGCTCCGGTCCCTTCCAGGTTTCAATAGCAGCACGGTTAGTGATTCTTCCATCGAGGGGGTGGTCGTTCCTGATGATAGGAACGAGTTGAAGAGGGTTGCCAGGTGGGGTGAGAGGATATATGAAAACTTTTTATAGATTTGTGCTGTGAGCCCATCCGGGCCAGGAGTTGAGTTTTTCATTTTAGCTATGACCTCGCTCACTTATTCTGCCGAGATAGGGACCTCTAGGGCCGTGAGTTGAGGGTGTGGAACGGCCGGCTGTACTCCTGCGAGATATTTGACTTGTGCTGATGCGGCCGTGGGAGTACCCGACATGATACCTCTGTGATGAGCTGTCATGATTTCCATTTTCTCCGTGATAGAGTCCCTTGCGCATCCAAGAGGCTATGGATGGAATTTCTTGATTGTAGCTTTTTTAGCTTCTGGACCAGGAGCCAATTTGCTTTGTTACTGTGCACATAATAAAACTGTTTGGTGTATGTTAGTGCTCTGGCCGCTTTGTCAGCTATATGCATTTCTAAGGAAAGCCTCGCCCTTTGGCGCACGCGACTCGCTTTCCTGTTCTGCCTCTTTTAAGGATGTGTTCCGCCTCTTTCACTTCCGCCTCGAGTGCGTCTTGTTGCAGCTTGCGTAGCCGTCTGAGTCGGGCTGCGCAGTCGTTTGCCGTGCCCCTGATGACGGGCTTCATAGCATCCCAGATCATGGCCAGTGATGTGTCTTTGGTGGTGTTTTCCCTGAAGTAGTTCTTGAGGGCTTCTGCCATTTCTGTTCTGATTGCGATATCCGTTAAGATCTGGTCTTGAAGTTTCCATTGCCGCTGAGGCGGCTCGGGGAAGCTCGATACCCTCAGGTTCATTATGACTGGAGCATGATCCGAGAGGGCTCTGTGCCCAATTTGGATGGATTCGACACAGGGAATGAGAGCGCTGGAGAGTAACAGGAGGTCGATTCTTGTAACGCTCACCTGACTCCCACGGAGACGCTGACCAGGTCTGGGCTGCTGCGGCCTCTTCTAAGGTGATGCGCAGGACTCGTAACACCGACTGGGCCGGACCCCCAAACCTCGCCTGTCTGATGCGTAGGAAGATCTTTCTGTAGATGGGGAAAAGGATTTTAATCACCTGCGGAGTGACGAGTCGAACCCCTCCTTTCCCCTTTTACTCTCTCTTCAAACCACCTCTGAACCTTCCCGTTAATTCTCACCTTAAGATTTGAAATGACGAGCTCTCCATCCTGCTTCTGCTGCAGGGGTGCGGTAGAATCCAGTTACTTCACTGGTTATCGGACGGGCATTCAGGTCCAGTTGCTTCACTGGTTTTTTGGATGAATAAGGAGCTTTCTTAAGTATATGACTTATCAAGTCCAAGGGTTGTTCTCCCTTCCTGTTTGGCCTTTATTTTCAATGGACTGCTTTTAGTCTTTTAGCGCAGGTGCTGAGCGAAGATTCCACGTAGAGAAGACAATTCGCTGTGGATAATTCAGGTGAGCTTATGTTGGGGTGGTTTTCCTAATGTCTGTATGTTCACCCACTCATGCGCATGTTCTTTTTTCCCCATAGGAGCCGGGGCGCAGTACTGCCAAAAGGCGTGCCGAGCCAAGATGAGGAAGGATTCTCCCCCACCAATCGCCAGGTAAGCCTTCCGGCAATCAGTCTTTTCCCAATGTCTTCTCTGGCTCACCTTTTGTTCTCTTTTCCTTCCTAGGTGCTGGAATGCAGCGGAGCGCGCGGATGGTCGCAGGAGTATGGAATTCCTTGTGGACAGGTGAGTTGAGCGCAGCGCTGCAACGAGCAACGCGAGGAATCCTAAAATAATGTCTTTCCCTTTAGGATCGTCAGCGTGTTGGCTTCGGATCCCATGCAATATCAGGTAATGTCCTTTATTCACCTTCTCTTCCTCTCTTCTTCCTTTTAGGTGTTCCTGAACTGAAGCGGGCGTGGCTGGAGTCAGGATGCAGGAGCAGACACGGTGAGCGTCCAGCTGCTAGGAGCAGAGAAACGCGAAGCGTGAGCTGCTGTCTGGGCGTGGCTTAAATAGCCTCCAAAGAAGTCCCAGGTATGTATCCTTCCCCAACCAGGTATGTATCCTTCCCTGACCACGCCCGAGTGGCAAAATAGTCCCACAGGTAAAGTAGTTCCTTTCAGGCCTCAAAGAGGTCTGGATCTGGCAGCATGGTCTGCATCAGGTAAGTCCACCAAAAGCACTCCCTTTATGAGCCTGGCGTCTACGGCGCCAGGACTGATGTCCAAAATGAGTGTCTCAACTGTGTCCAAAGGGCCCCTATTTGGGGTTGCTGGACCTTCCCTTGGGTACCTGATGTGTGCTTACGGGGCTGCCGGTCTTGGACTGGCTCTCCGGGAGTATGCATCATGACAGCACTCCCCCCCAAGGCCCCTCCCAAGATGGTTCTCTCCGGGGGTCTCGGTTTTTTTGGGAAATTCCAGTGGAACCTTTTGACTAACCGAGGTGCGTGTACATGGTCACTAGGCTCCCAGGATCTTTCTTGAGGCCCGTATCCTTTCCAATCTATTAAATAGTACAATTTGGACTTTGACACCTTGGAATCCAAAATGTTCTTCACCTCGAACTCGGGGTCTCCATTTATTTGGATAGGTTCTGGTGGCTTGATTAGTCGGGTTCCAGGTTGCACCGGTTTCAAAAGTGATACATGAAAAACAGGATGAATACGCATGTTAGCTGGTAGGTCGAGTTTGACAGCCACCGGGTTGATGATGGCCGTAACTGAGTAGGGCCCCACATATCTTGGGTTAAAAGTTCAAGGTCCATTGAGCGATAAGTGTTTGGTAGCTAACCATACTTGGTCTCCTACTTGGTATTGAGGTGCTTCACTTCGATGTAGATCAGCATTCTGCTTGTACTTTCTCTTGGCTTGCAGTAAATGCGCAGTTGCTTCGTTGAAGGCTTGAGTTATTGTAGAATGTAGATGGTTTACGGCGGGCATTTCGAGGCTTTGAGGTGAATCCAGGTCTGAGGTCCGAGGATGATGTCCATATATGGTATAAAAAGGGCTTTGTCCAGTTCCCGAGTGTAACGAATTGTTGTATGCGTATTCAGCAATCCAAAGGATATCTTTCCAATTTCTTTCGGATTGATGCAACATACACCGTAGATATTGTTCAAGGGTCTGATTTGTTCTCTCATTTTGGCCAACGGTCTGAGGATGGTGACTGGTCGACAATCTTACGTCAATTTGCGCCAGCTGACAGCACTTTCTCCAAAAATGGGAAATGAATTGGCTTCCTCGGTCAGAGACTAGTATGGATGGGAATCCATGTAAATGAACAATGTTTTCCAGAAATTCCTTAGCTAGGACTGAAGCTGAAGGCAAGCCTTTTAATGGAATGAAGTGGGCCATTTTAGAAAATAAATCCACTATAACAAGGATAGAGTTATACCCACAGCAAGGAGGCAGGTCCGTAATAAAATCCAGTGACAAGGTGTGCCAAGGTGCTGGTGGAATGTCTAAGGGTTGAAGAAGACCAGCTGGTCTCCTCTTTTGTCCTTTGTTTTGGGCGCAAATACCACATGACATCACAAAAGATTTAATGTCCTTTCGCCAAGAGGGCCACCAGAATTGTCGTTTTACCTTTTCTTCCGTTTTGGCAATCCCTGGGTGTCCTTCTATCAGGGTATCATGATAACGAGAAATAACTAGTTCTTGTAGTTCTTTGTGTGGCAAAAATAGGCGCCCTTGGAAGTAAGGTAGGTCATCCTTAACAGTAAAGTTAGATCCCTTTAAAATCCAATTTTGCAAGGCTGTAGGGACCAGGAGTTGCTTAACTCTAGTTTGAATGTCTTCCAGAGTTTGTAAGGTAATCATACCCAGAATTTTTTGTTCGGGAATTCGGGAATTATTGGTACTGGTTCTGTGCTTGTATCTATTTCACCCATTCCTATTCGGGATAGGGCATCAGCTTTACCGTTCTTGCTGCCAGGACGATAGGTGATTACAAAATCGAATTCAGCAAAGAACAAAGCCCATCGGAGCTGACGTGATGACTGAGCTTTGGCAGTTTTCAAATATTGCAAGTTCCGGTGGTCTGTGATCACTGTGATGGTATGTCTAGCGCCAAGAAGATAGTGCCTCCAAGCCTTAAAAGCGGATTTAATGGCCAATAACTCCTTATCGGTGATTGCATAGTTAACTTCAGGGGCCGAGAATTTTCTGGACCAAAAGGCTACGGGGTGTAGTTGATTAGATTCGGGATCTCTTTGAGACAGAACAGCTCCCATGGCTAAACTGGATGCGTCGGTCTCAAGTATGTATGGAAGATCCAGGTGCGGGTGTTTCAGTACTGGTGCGGAGGTAAATTTGGCTTTCAGCTCCTGAAAAGCCTGTTCGGCTTCCCCAGACCATTCGAAGCGTTTATTTTTCTTCAAGAGTGCAGTGATGGGTTGAACGATTTGCGAAAATTCCGGGATAAATCTGCGGTAAAAGTTGGCAAAGCCAAGCATGCTTTGTACGCCTTTCACAGAGCTAGGCGATGGCCATTGGAGGATGGCATCCACTTTTCGTGAATCCATTCGGACTCCTTTAGGTGTCAGGATGAAACCAAGAAACTCGACTTCTGTGGTATGGAAAACACACTTTTCAATTTTCGCAAATAGTTTGTGTTGGCGCAGTTTCTCGAGAACTGCCTTAACATGCCTTATATGTTCAGATTCCGAAGAGGAGTATATCAGAATGTCATCGATATATACGACGACACAAACATCTAGGAGTTCTCGAAGGACATCGTTCATGAAGTTTTGGAAGGAAGCAGGGGCGTTGCACAATCCGAAAGGCATTACTTGGTACTCAAATAGTCCATATTTGGTACGGAAGGCGGTCTTCCATTCGTCGCCTTCTTTTATTTGCACCAGATGGTAAGCCCCCCGGAGATCTAACTTGGTATATAAGCAGGCCTCCTTTACTTGGTCAAGAAGTTCGGGGATTAGGGGCAGAGTGTAATGGTTTTTAACAGTTATCTGGTTCAATGCGCGATAGTCGATACAAGTTCTGAGGTCGCCTTCTTTTTTTGGCACGAAGAACAGGGCCGAGGATGCAGGAGACTTTGACGGGCGAATGAAACCATTGGCTAAGTACTGATCTAAATATTGTCGCAAATGAAGATTTTCAGGTTCCGTAAGAGCATACATTCTGCTACACGGGGGTTGCGCACCCGGCATCAGATCGATTTGGCAATCGTATGACCTGTGAGGGGGTAGTGTGTTGGCCTGTTCCTTCTGGAAGATGTCTTGAAACTCCATGTACTCCGGCGGTAGCTGTAAAGTGACAGGGGTTGCTGTAGCCAGGCCTATCTTTGGATAACAGGTGTGTGCGCAATCAGGAAAGGTTATCCTCTTCGCTCGCCAATCAATTCGAGGATTGTGTGTTTCTAACCAAGGGATTCCTAGAATAACTCGAAACTGCTGGGCCTTGATTACGTCAAACACAACAGCCTCCCGATGCCCGTCCTGACCTACTAGTGTCACCTCTGCAGTGGAATGTGTTACTGGCCCAGAGGCAATTTCGGATCCATCGACTGTGGTGATGACTTCTTTAGTGGTTTTTGGACGAAGAGGGAGGTTGATCCTAGAAGCCAATTCATGATCCACATAGTTCCCAAAAGCTCCACTGTCGATGTATGCCTTTATAGCATGCAACTGTCCAGGCTGTTCCGGATTCACAAGGATCATTGGCATGATGAAGTGTGAGGTCTGAGAGTCAGTTTTCAGGCTCGACAAGTGGACCTCTACGCTTGTCGGGCGTAGTCTTTTCCCGAATCCGGTTCCATATGATTCTTATCCGCGGCTCCTACCTTTTTCTTGCGTGGTTTCACCGGGCAATCTCATAAAAAATGTCCAGAAGCCCCACAATAAAGACACAATTGCATCTGTCGTCTTCTTTCACGTTCCTTTTGAGATAACGGTCCTTTAACCCCTCCAATTTGCATAGGTTCGGTAACATCGGCATTCTTGGGGTTAACGTGGGTCTTGACTAACACGCGAGTCTCAAACTTGGATCGATCTGCTTTTCTATTTTGAAGCCTATGGTCCAATTGGACAACTAAGTCTATATATTCCATACAGTCTTGGGGTGAATTTACAACTTGGGCTAGAACATCTTTAAGTTCCCCACGTAGACCTCGATGAAATAACGTGATTCTCTTATCCTCTGGCCACCCAGTCTCCACTATCAACCTATTGAAGGTTGCGATATAGGCTAATAGATCCTGGTTACCTTGTCGTAAGGACAGAAGTTCGTTGTCCAGGGCCTGTCCCTGAGAGTGCCGAGCAAATAATCTTTCCATGCGTGTCTGAAAACCTTGAAAGTCTCGGAGTATTGGGTCGTCTTGAGTGACCAGTGGAACCGACCAATCTGCAGCGCAGCCGCTGAGATATGATAATACGAAGACTACTTTGGTTTGGTTGTTAGGAAAGGCCCCCGGTCTGCAAAGGAAATGTAATCGGCATTGATTCATGAATACAGCAAATCTTCTGGGATCCCCCGCAAAACGTTCAGGTGGGGCCAATGGCATATTTCCCGGTAGATTAATTTGCACAGGGTTGCTTGAAACCATTGGGGCGGGAATACCCCCCGAACCTGGTAGAGGAGTTTGTCCAACTTGACCTTGCAACAACTGCCTGGCAAGGTCATCAGTTCGTTCCTTAGATACAATTAGTTCTCTCCTGAGAGCGTTTGTCTCCTGACGTGCGGAATGCACTTCGGCCCGTAATTCCCCCAATAGGTGGGCCAGCTGATCAGTTTCGGAAGTCTCCATAGCGTCCGGGTGGGAAATTGTAGGAAGGCTTTGCGTTCTGTAACGCTCACCTGACTCCCACGGAGACGCTGACCAGGTCTGGGCTGCTGCGGCCTCTTCTAAGGTGATGCGCAGGACTCGTAACACCGACTGGGCCGGACCCCCAAACCTCGCCGGTCTGATGCGTAGGAAGATCTTTCTGTAGATGGGGAATAGGATTTTAATCACCTGCGGAGTGATGAGTCGAACCCCTCCTTTCCCCTTTTACTCTCTCTTCAAACCACCTCTGAACCTTCCTGTTAATTCTCACCTTAAGATTTGAAATGACGAGCTCTCCATCCTGCTTCTGGTGCAGGGGTGCGGTAGAATCCAGTTACTTTACTGGTTATCGGACGGGCATTCAGGTCCAGTTGCTTCACTGGTTTTTTGGATGAATAAGGCGCTTTAGTAAGTATATGACTTATCAAGTCCAAGGGTTGTTCTCCCTTCCTGTTTGGCCTTTATTTTCAATGGACTGCTTTTAGTCTTTTAGCGCAGGTGCTGAGCGAAGATTCCACGTAGAGAAGACAATTTGCTGTGGATAATTCAGGTGAGCTTATGTTGGGGTGGTTTGTCTAATGTCTGTATGTTCACCCACTAATGCGCGTGTTCTCTTTTGCCCATAGGGGCCGGGGCGCGGTACTGCCAAAAGGCATGCCGACCCGAGATGAGGAAGGATTCTCCCCCACCAATCGCCAGGTAAGCCTTCGGCCAATCAGTCTTTTCCCAATGTCTTCTCTGGCTCACCTTTTGTTCTTCTCTTTTCCTTCCTAGGTGCTGAAATGCAGCGGAACGTGCGGATGGTCGCAGGAGTATGGAATTCCTTGTGGACAGGTGAGTTGAGCGCAGCGCTGCAACGAGCAACGCGAGGAATCCTAAAATAATGTCTTTCCCTTTAGGATCGTCGGCGTGTTGGCTCCGGATCCCATGCAATATCAGGTAATGTCCTTTATTCACCTTCTCTTCCTCTCTTCTTCCTTTTAGGTGTTCCAGAACTGAAGCGAGCATGGCTGGAGTCAGGATGCAGGAGCAGACACGGTGAGCGTCCAGCTGCTAGGAGCAGAGCAACGCGAAGCGCGAGCTGCTGTCTGGGCGTGGCTTAAATAGCCTCCAAAGAAGTCCCAGGTATGTATCCTTCCCCAACCAGGTATGTATCCTTCCCTGACCACGCCCGAGTGGCAAAATAGTCCCACAGGTAAAGTAGTTCCTTTCAGGTCTCAAAGAGGTCTGGATCTGGCAGCATGGTCTGCATCAGGTAAGTCCACCAAAAGCACTCCTTTTATGAGCCTGGCGCCTATGGCGCCAGGACTGATGTCCAAAATGAGCCTGGTGCCTACGGCGCCAGGACTGTGTCCAAAGGGCCCCTATTTGGGGTTGCTGGACCTTCCTTTGGGTACCTGATGTGTGCTTCCGGGGCTGCCGGTCTTGGACTGGCTCTCCGGGAGAATGCATCTTGACAATTCTTGAGTGCCCCAGATGAACATGAGAGAAGAAAGTATAGTCCCTTGTTCCCATGTTGGCCATTCTCCACACATCTATAGTGTCGGTTTCCCTCAGGAACTCTGCCATGGCGAGGGCCTTGCTGAAGTCCTCCGAAGATGGAGGGAGCGTTTTGTCCAGGTTTGGGTCTGGAGTCAGATTAAAATCGCCCCCAATGAGTAAGCGACCTTCCGTGAAAGTGACAAGAATGGGAAGGAGATTCCGGAGGAATGTGCTCTGCGCTGTATTTGGGCAGTATATGGCAGCAATGGTGATAGGAAGCTCTACTAAGAGGCCTTTAAGCAGGAGATACCAACCCTCCGGGTCACTCTTGGTGGTTATGTTAGTTAAGGGTAAGTCTCGGCCTAACAGAATGGCAACCCCTCTCTTCTTGAGATCAGCCGAGGCGAAGAACCTTTTTGTGTAGCGTTGAAAAGCTATGCGGCGTTCGTCAGTCCTGAGGAGGTGAGTCTCCTGTAGGCAAATGATGTCGGGTGACAGTTGGGCGAGCCTGTGTTCCACGGACTTCCTTTTCCGGGGGAGTTCAAACCCTGGACGTTCCAGGTCAGGATCGAGAGCTCCCTATTCAGTAGAGACATTGGTGGGTCGGTTCGATGGCTGAATTACCCTGCCTATTTCGAGTTGTGGAGCTTGAAACCCCCCCACTCCGGTGGGCCAATCCGTTGTTGCCATGGCGATTCCAGACAGAGAGTTGAGTACCCTGTCAGCATGTGTTTTGACCTTCGCTACCCCCTCGCTTCCAGTCCACTTCCCAACTCCAGCTCCTCCTTTCCCTCTGACGGGATAAACCAACAAAATGAACTAAAACAAAACCTGAAACAGGAAACAAGTGAAGGTTTCCAGACCAGCCTTCTACCAACAGGGGTGTCGGCTGGGCCACGGCCACCAGCTGTGTTGGAGACCCTGGGGTCTCATGCTGTGATGGTGAAAGTCTTGCAGTTCGAGAGAGATCGCTGCCGGCCACCCCGGCCAGCGAGAATGTTGCGTTGAGCTTCTTTCCGCGGCGGCCCGAATATTTGTGAGGCTCTGAGTCCAAAGGCTGGGCCCCCTAGAAGAGGGGACCAAAACGTCGGCCGCCCTCTGCCTGGGTCTAGCCCTGTGCACTCTGTCCAGCTCCAGGGGAGAGTTGTCTGGGAGGGTGATGATGTGACGGAGGAGATCGGAAACATATGATGGGAGGTCTTTCTCTGAGACTGCAGACGGAATTCCCCGGATTCTGATATGGTTCCGCCTCGAGCGGTTTTCAGTGTCTTCTTGTCTGGCTTCAAGGGCGTCGCACCTGCACTCCAGGGCTCTGATCCTGTCAGCCCCCTCTCTGATCTCAAAGTTCTGGTCACATAGCGTGGTTTCAATCTCCTCGGTTCTTGATTCAGTTTCCCCTACTCTCTTGTCCAGCCGGGCAATTTGACTCTTTACTTCTTCGGTGCCTTTCTGGAATTCCCTGGTGAGGGCTGATAGGAGGTCATGAAGGTCTGCTTTTGTGACCGCCTGAGCCGCCCCGGCCGCCTGGTCATCGGGGAGGCCATCCCCCGTCGGGAAGGGTGCAGTGAGATTTGCAGAACAGTGCGGGATAGCAGGAGGAGCACGGGGGACACTGAGGGGTCCCGAGGCAGAACACCGGCAAAGGCAGGCAGTCCGGGAAGATGATTATGGAGCACCGCAGTTGAGAGCAACGTGGAAAGGGTGGTAGCAGCCCAAGAGGGCCACCTTGCAGCCGGGGCGGTGAATAGTTCCTCTGGGCCCGCCGCGGGAGATGGGCGCCCTCCCTGGGTGTCACTCTTGACGGCGAGGCCGCCGGAGATCCCGGGGGTGATTGTAGGCGCCGGGCCTCTGATGGCAGCTGCAACCCGGTGGGGAGGGGGGAAGCCGATGGAAGGGATCCCGGCCAACCTCCCCTCCGACGGAAGATCCAGGAGGCTGAAGATGTTGGGAGCCAAGCCTTCCCCAGGTGAGGAGCGCCCGCGTAGTAGTTCCGGGCAGTAATCTGGAGGCCTCCCGGATCGCCCGGCTCTGTTGCCGGCACGGGCGAAGGGTGCCGCGAGAAGACGTCACGGCTAGGTGTCCTCCAGGACGGATCAGCTTCTAGGAGGCCTCGGTACCCCAGCGGGAGCCGCCCCCACGGGGGTCGAGAGGCAGGCACCGTTGCCTGGTGCGATCGCTCCGGGTGCTGTGGAGCTGGAGCGTAGCACACCGTGTGGGCCGGAGGGAGCAGGGGGGTCCCCGAGGCATGCCGACTCCGCCGTTGGCTCCACGGGCTCCGGGGCGAGCCAGGTGGAAGAGGAGCCCCATAAACTGAGCCCTGCTTCAGGCGATGCAAGTCCCCACGTCTCCGTGACTCCGTGTCTCGCTGGGCAGAGGGGATGCCTTAAGGGATGGAGCGGGGATCCGTCGCTGTGTGTATTAAGCGGTGCGTCTCCGTCTCCCGAGCCCCACTTCAGGCGCTGCAAGTCCCTGCATCTTTGCGTCCCGCTGGGCAGAGGGGATCCCTCAAGGAAAGCGACGGAGATCCGTCGCTATGCGTGTTCAGTGGTGCGCCTCTGTCTCCGACCCACAAGCCTCAGGATCAGTGCCCGGCCCGGGTGGAGTCCGCCATCTTGCCTCCCGCACTCGCTCCGTCCGGGCAGCTCTCGTAGGGGATCAATACTCAGGCAAATCATGCCGCAGCTCCTCAGCTCTCGACAGCTCTAAGTTAGGATAATGATTTTAGCTTTTCACCGGTGCATAATCGCTGGTAGCGTGGCGCCAGCTGGGAGCTCTCACAGAGCAGGTCCGACCGCCATGGCTCCAAGCTACGCCCCCCTATACTGTTCATTTAAATATAGGTGTCTTTCACATTTATGTTTGTCTAGATGGGTTCTAGTTGGGAGACCATTAGTGTTTAGCACCAATTGTTTTTAATTAAATTGATTAAATTAAATAGATTTGAATTAAGGATATACTAGGGTTAAATCTCAAAATACTTGCGTGCAGTTCATAATCCTTTCCTTTTTTCGACCTGCTCCCAGGCCCATAAAAATATCTATTTGTTTGCAGTATCATTCCTTCGGCCCTATTGGTCATGTGTGAAGTGAGCTATCCCCTCACCACAGCTAGTGTTCGATAGATATTCCTTGATCCTTGCTGGATGTGCTGCAGTTTTAGGACGTCCAACTCTTTGCACAGCTGGGATTCAGCAAGTCCTCTCAGGCGCTTCGATTCAGCCATTGTGGCTGTAAAGAAACCTCTAGTGTATCATTCTCCTCTCAATACTCACTTTTTTGCATTATGTGACCCTCTTTTGGGTCAGTCCTTGAGAAGGTTCTTTTCGACATGCCGCATACCCCTCTTCCTCCTCTGCCCTCAGAATTCCGACCTATCATGATTGAGGTATGATCTGAAAGTGAGATAACACCTGTGTTCATCCTAATAATTTTCTTATTATGAGTTGGGGAGAGGTAGACATGGCGATCCAGGCGTAGGACCTATGAACATGGGAATAAAATGTATATTGTCTATTGATGTGTCTCTAGCTCCCCAAGACATCAAATAAACCCAGCTTTGTGAGATAATGTTTTAGTATGTTTGACATTGGAAACTCTTTCTCTCTGCATCAATCACTATATTGAAATTCCCTGAGCATATTACGCCCCCCTAAGCTCTCTGCTCCAGGATAGGTAAAAAACCCATGGAAAAAGTAACCTTGCCCCTGGTTTAGTTGGATATACTGTAGCTATCATCATAATGGTTGATCCTTTAGGGCCTACTTCTATGCAAAACCTTCCCTCCCTACCCCCAACTACTTCTCTGAGAGTAAATGCATATTCTTTTATGAAACATAATTGCAAACTCTGTATTTTTAGCTCTAGTGCCTGCTCTTGAAAGTGAATAAGATACTCTATATTCCTAAACCTACATTGATCTGATAACATCAGATGAGTTTCCTGCAGACATACTATATTAGGTACTTCTTTTCCTAGTTCCATAAAGAGCCTGCAGCCTCTTACAAGGGAAGTACAATACCCCTATGTTGTATGTCCATATTCTCAACCTTTCTAATCCATACTACAGTTTTCCCCTCCTTAAAACCATGTGCAACATAGCCATATTTTTCTTGTTCTTCTCTTGCAACAATCGACAATGATGTACAAAAGTCAACTGTATTTTTGCCCAGGGCTTCGCTTCCATCCCTACCTGTTTCTTTATCTGCCATTGCACTGGCTCTGGAAGTCCCTGACGAAAAATGTGGTAAAATAATGCCACTGTTTTATCCCATGGTTCCCTCGTCTCAAGATACCAATGTTCCTGAATCTCTTGAATAAAGGCAACAGGATCTTCATCCTTCCCCATTTCCCTTCTCACAATTGCACCCATGTCTGATGTGTCGGGGTACTGTACTCTAAGCGCTCTCCATACGTCTGCCCTGCAATTATTAAATGGAAGTTCTGCCTGGAAAACAGGTGGGCAATGTTCAAGACTGGGCAACCGGGGTAAGAGCCTCCCAACACTCCGTATGCCTGCAGCCCCTGCCCTGACCTTTCCTCACCTTGTTATGGGTTTTGGCGTGCTCTCCGTCCTGCCTTCTTGGCAGGGGCGCGTTGTCCTTTGTGGGCGAGTGCGATCTAGTTACTTCACAGATGCTGCCCTTTAGAGTCTTTCAGGTAGGTCTTATTACTGTTATACTGTAAGTCTTTCATGGGTTCAATAATGTCTTTTCTCTCTCCTTAGGTGCACGGAAGTTCGCTGTGGAACGTTGGCTGAATTTGGACTCACCGGCATGTGATGGTGTTTCGAGAGCACCTTGATGCGGTAAGTAGGTACTATGAGCAGCACTATGTTGCCTTGCCTTTGCTAACCTGTTGTCTTTTGTTCCCGTAGGTTGCGGTGCTCACCCGGAGCAAGAAGTCCCAAGGCGGTGCTGGTCGATGGGCGACTTGAGAGGTAAGCTGCCGGCACAATTGTAAATGTCTAATGTCTTGTTTCTCTCCTTTTGCAGATCCGACGGTCCGGGAGGCTCGCTGTTCCTTGGATGCTGTTTGCAGGAGCAATACCCCTATGTTATATGTCCATATTCTCAACCTCAACCAGCTAGCAGTGGAATCACAGGTAAGCTGCTGCTAATAACGATGTCCCTTTTGATTTTCAGGTGCTGTTCTTCCGAGGTTCGCAGATACTGCTGAACACGATGAGCGTCACGTTGCAGGATTGCAAAGTAACGCAAAGCGTGTTCTACAAGTCGGGTGTGGTTTAAATAGCATCAAGAAAGTAGTCCAGGTAAAATAGTCCCTAGGCTACCACACCCAAAACACTATACCGCATAGCTTGGTTCCAAGGAGCCAATCTATGTGGATGCCTCTATGTTGACTGGCATTGAAATAAAGTAGTTCCCAAGCACAAGACTTCATTAAGTATGAGCCTGGCCCCAAGAGGGCCTAGGCAAAGGATGCCTAAGCTTTTTGGGGGCCTGAGCCGAGACCCCTCCTGGACCATGAGCCTGCCGGCGGGTTTTCAGGATGTGGGTCGTGACAGCACTCCCCCCCAAGGCCCCTCTCAAGGTGTTTCTTCTGTC
This sequence comes from Ambystoma mexicanum, assembly GCF_040938575.1. NCBI lineage: Eukaryota > Metazoa > Chordata > Amphibia > Caudata > Ambystomatidae > Ambystoma > Ambystoma mexicanum. Next base: position 1,296,046,401 of record NC_090922.1, on the reverse strand, counting down.
CGGCCCTGGTTTAGTTGGAAAGTTGCGATGATCAGACGTGGTGCATGAATGTTTTCACAGGATTCCCAGGATCTGTCTTGGGGTCCAAATCCTTTCCAATCGACTAGGTAGTATAACTTTCCCCTCGAATACTTGGAATCCAAGATGCTTCTGACTTCGAATTCTGGTTCTCCGTCAATAAGTATGGGTTTTGGTGGTGTCCCAATCCGTGCACCGGGCTGCATCGGTTTTAATGGGGACACATTAAATACTGGGTGAATCTGCAGGTCAGGTGGTAAGTCTAGTTTGACGGCCGCTGGATTGATAATTGCCTTGATGGTGTAAGGTCCTAAGTACCTGGGTTGAAAAGTCCGGGTTCCCTTGATGGGTACAAACTTGGCAGCCAGTCAAACCTTGTCCACTACCTGATAGTCTGGGGCCTTTTTCCGGTGTTGGTCGGCAAATTGCTTTTGTTTTTCTTTGGCGAGAATAAGATGTTCTTTGGCCTTTTTGAAAGCCTGAGTGATGTTGGTGTGAAGAGTTTTTACTGCTGGCATTTCCAAATTTGTTGGGACATCTAGTTCTGAGGTACGTGGGTGTCTACCATAAAGGGTACAAAAGGGTGTTTGTCCCGTACTGGAGTGCAAGGAGTTGTTATATGCGTACTCGGCTATCCATAATGAATCTTTCTAGTCTCTTAGTTCATGGTGTAACATGCACTGTAGGTATTGTTCGAGGGTCTGGTTGGTCCTCTCGGTCTGACCGTCTGTTTGGGGGTGATGGCTAGTGGATAGGCTGACGTCAATTTGTGCCATTAAACAACATTTTTTCCAGAAGTTGGAGATGAACTGGCTACCTCGATCGGAGATCAGGACTGATGGAAAGCCATGTAGTTTTACAATACCATCCAGGAACACTTTGGCTAGAGTGGGTGCGTCAGGGAGGCCTTTGAGTGGAAAAAAAGTGTGCCATCTTTGAGAACAAGTCCACGACTACCAGGATGGTATTAAACCCTTGACTGGGACGTAGGTCAGTGATGAAGTCGAGGGAAAGTGTGTGCTAGGGAGTGGGAGGAATGTCTAAAGGTTGCAGAAAACCGGATGGTTTTTGTTTTTGCAACTTATTTTGCACAGACTCCACAACACTGAACATATTGGATGACATCCTTACGCCAGGCAGGCCACCAGAAGTTCTGTTTTACCTTGGCTAGAGTCTTGGTGATTCCTGGGTGCCCTTCGATCAGGGAATCATGATAACTAGCAACAATTTGTTGTTGTAAGTCTTTGGTGGGTACATACAACCGATCCTTAAAAAGGGTAAGTGATCTTTAATGGAATATTGTTCTCCTTGCGCTTCTCATGCGAGGAAGGCATCTGGGTTCATGGTTCGTTGAATCTTATCTCTTAGTTCAACTTGGGTTAAGGCCGTAGTGAGGCCCAAGAGCTTCTCTTCCGGTATGATGGGGACTGGATCTGGGGGTGTATATAGCAAGTCATCAGTGCCTGGTACGAGAGAGTGCGTCAGCTTTTCCATTCTTGACCCATAGTGGAAAAGTGATGACATAGTCGTATTCGGCGAAGAAAAGGGCCCACCGCAATTGGCGTGAAGACTGGGCTTTAGCTGTCTTAAGGTATTGCAGGTTTCAGTGGTCTGTGATAACTGTAATTGTGTGTCTGGCCCCGAGAAGGTAGTGCCTCCAGGCCTTAAAGGTGGATTTGATCAGCAAGAGTTCTTTGTCCGTGATGGCATAATTCATCTCGGGGGGAGAAAATTTCTTCGACCAAAAGGCCACTGGATGTAGCTGGCCTGTTACTGGATCTCTTTGCGAGAGGACAGCTCCCATCGCTATGTTGGAAGCATCTGTTTCTACGATATAAGGAAGATCGGGGCGAGGATGTCGCAGGATTGGCGTGGAGGTGAACCTTTTCTTGAGTTCCTGAAAAGCCTTCTTTGCTTCTTCGGTCCAGACAAATTTCTTGTTATTTTTTCTTAGCAATATGGTGATCGGGTGTACGACCTGTGAGAAGTCTGGTATGAATCGGCGATAGAAGTTTGCAAAGCCCAACATGCTCTGTACCCCTTTTACTGATGGTGATGGCCATTTCAACAAGGCGTCCACTTTATGCAGGTCCATTCTGATGCCTCCTGGAGTAAGAATAAAACCCAGAAACTCAACTTCGGTGACGTGAAAAAGCACTTCTCCAGCTTTGCATATAAACAATGTTCCCGGAGCTCGGAGAGGACTGAACGGACGTGCTTGATGTGATCCTGTTTACAGTTGAATACACTAAGATATCATCTACGTACACTAGGGCGCAGACATCAATTAACTCTCTCAAAACGTCATTCATAAAATACTGAAACGCTGCAGGAGCGTTGCATAACCCAAAGGGCATAACTTGATATTCGAACAAACCATATTTGGTGCGGAAAGCAGTTTTCCATTTGTCTCCGCTTCTGACTCGCACCAGGTATGCTCCTCAAAGGTCCAGTTTGGTGTAAATTTGGGCATCTTTGACCTGGTCCAGCATTTCTGGGATGAGCGGCAAGGAGTAACAGTTCTTTACAGTGATCTGGTTTAATGCGCGGTAGTCAATACAGGTTCTTAGGTCCCCTTCTTTTTTCGGGACGAAGAACAAAGGACTAGCTGCAGAGGACTTGGATGGATGGATGAATCCATTTGCGAGGTACTGGTCTTAATAAGCCTTCAGATGAAGGTTTTCAGGTTCCGTGAGAGCATAGATTCTGCCGCAAGGAACCTGAGCACCGGGAACAAGGTCGATCTGGCAGTCATAGGGCCTGTGCGGCGGCAGCGTGTTTGCTTGGTCCTTCTGGAATACATCCTGGAAATCTTGGTATTCCTCAGGCAAGGTACTGGTCACTCCCAAAGTTGCCACTTCAGGAGTCGTAGAGATACTGAAAGCAGGTTTCTGTTCTTGGCAATAACAGGCTGGAGAGCAGTCGCTGGGAAAGGTTAATTTTCTTGCCCGCCAGTCAATCAAAGGGTTGTGAGCAACTAACCATGACATCCCTAGTATGAGCCGGAATTGAGGTGCCTTGATGAGATCGAACGAAATAAGCTCCCGATGTCCGTCCTGGCACAGCAAGGTTATCTCGGCTGTGCACTGGGCTACCGGTCCGGAAGCGATTTCTGTCCCATCCACTGTGGTTACCTTGTCTGTAGTCGGCTTGGAACACAGGGGAAGCCCCATCTCTGCAGCTAGGTCCTGATCTATATAATTCCCAACTGCTCCGCTGTCGATGTATGCTTCAATGGCATGCATTCTTGACGACTGCTGGTTATTAATTAAGATCACCGGAATTGCAAAGTGTGAGGTTGGTGGCTCTTTTCCCTCACTCGACAAACTGACCTCTACGTTTGCCAAGCTGGGCAGTTTCCCGACTGACACTCCTTCTCTTCATCTTTTTCCGCGGCTCCAACGATCTTCCTCGGAGGTTTCACTGGGCAGTCCTTCAGGAAATGCCCTGACTTTCCACAGTTCAGACATAGTTGTTGTTGTCTCCTTTTATCTTGCTCTTGTTTTGTTAGTGGGGGTCGTACTCCTCCGATTTGCATGGGATCCACAGTATTTTCTTGCACTCGAGTTACATTGTCTCTAGGCCGAACGTACACTGGCCGAGGGTCCATTTTAGAACGGTCTGCTTTTCGGTCTTGTAACCGGTGGTCCAGTTGCACAACCAAGTCTATGAATTCAGAACAATCTCTGGGAGGATTAACCACTTGAGCTAGAACGTCTTTTAATGCGCCTCGTAAGCCCCGATGAAACAACGTGGTTCTTTTGTTTTCAGGCCACCTTGCCTCAGCAACCAATCGGTTGAAAGTAGCGATGTATGTTAACAAATCCTGATTCCCCTGTCGGAGGGAAAGGAGTTCATCGTCCACAGCTTGTTCTCGGGTATGGCGAGCAAAGAGTTTTTCCATTTCCCTCTGAAAGTCTCCAAAGTTATGCAATAAAGGGTCATCATGGGACACCAATGGTACCAACCATTCTGCGGCGCTGCCACTTAGGTATGATAAAACAAAGGCTACCCGGGATTGGTCATTTGGTAATGCTCCCAGCCTGCAAAGAAAATGAAGGCGACACTGATTCATGAAAGCTGCGTATTTTCGTGGATCACCAGCAAACCTCTCCGGTGGTGCCAAAGGAACTGTAGCTAGTAACACAACTTGTACCGGAGTAGAGACAGTGGATGACATGCTAGGATTTTGCATCGGTGGGTTGTTCCCAGGTAGAGGCATCTGACCCACTTGTGATTGCAAGACTTGCCTGCTGATATCCTCTGTATGCTCCTTAGTCACCAATAAGTCTCTCCGGAGAGCGTTAGTCTCCTGTCTGGCAGAGTGAACCTCGGCACGAAGTTCTCCCAACAATTGTGCCAATTGGTCTAATTCTGATGTTTCCATGGCACCCAGGTGGATTGGTTTGGCAGGCTTCGCGTTCTGTTACGCTCACCTGGTATCCACGGGGACGACACCCAGCTGCGGGGACTCTGGTGCCCTTCTCAGTCGCTCATATATAATCATAATCAGCAGGGAAGTTCTGCCTGGAAAACAGGTGGGCAATGTTCAAGACTGGGCAACCGGGGTAAGAGCCTCCCAACACCCCGTATGCCCGCAGCCCCTCCCTGGACCTTTCCTCACCTTGTTATGGGTTTTAGCGTGCTCTCCGTCCTGCCTTCTTGGCAGGGGCGCGTTGTCCTTTGTGGGCGAGTGCGATCTAGTTACTTCACTGAAGCTACCCTTTAGAGTCTTTCAGGTAGGTCTTATTACTGTTATACTGTAAGTCTTTCATGGGTTCAATAATGTCTTTTCTCTCTCCTTAGGTGCTCGGAAGTTTGCTGTGGAATGTTGGCTGAATTTGACCCCGGCGGCAGGTGATGGTGTTTCGAGAGCGCCTTGATGCGGTAAGTAGGCGCTATGAGCAGCGCTATGATGCCTTGCCTTTGCTAACCTGTTGTCTTTTGTTCCCGTAGGTTGCGGTGCTCACCCGGAACAAGAAGTCCCAAGACAGTGCTGGTCGATGGGCGACTTGAGAGGTAAGCTGCCGGCACAATTGTAAATGTCTAATGTCTTGTTTCTCTCCTTTTGCAGATCCGACGGTCCGGGAGGCTCGCTTTTCCTTGGATGCTGTTTGCAGGAGCAGAGGGCAGCTAGCGGTGGAATCACAGGTAAGCTGCTGCTAATAACGATGTCCCTTTTGTTTTTCAGGTGCTGTTCTTCCGAGGTTCGCAGATGCTGCTGAACACGATGAGCGTCACGTTGCAGGATTGCAAAGTAACGTGAAGCGTGTTCTCCAAGTCGGGTGTGGTTTAAATAGCATCAAGAAAGTAGTCCAGGTAAAATAGTCCCTAGGCTACCACACCCAAAACACTATACCGCATAGCTTGGTTCCAAGGAGCCAAGCTATGTGGATGCCTCTATGTTGACTGGCATTGAAATAAAGTAGTTCCCAAGCACAAGTCTTCATTAAGTATGAGCCTGGCGCCAAAGGCGCCAGGACTGGCCCCAAGAGGGCCTAGGCAAAGGATGCCTAAGCTTGTCGGGGGCCCGAGCCGGGGCCCCTCTTGGCCCATGGGCCTGCCGGCGGGTTTTCAGGAAGTGGGTCGTGACACCCTGCTTGTCTCCAAATGTCGTCAGCGCTCTCTCCTGGAATGGCTGCTAGCAGGCCCTTTACGTCACCCACTGCTAACATCATTCCCACTGCCCTCCTTTCTGACTCAGAGATCCATTTTCCTGCTCAACCAGTAAAACTAGGCAGTTTACATTTCAAGTTATCTTTATTCATCTGTGGCCACGGTATATATTGTGGTCATCCTCCCCCTTTCTCTAATATGGGAATTCTGTATACCATCACCCATAATCAAACCCACCTACACTTCTCGTTTTCCAGGTGGGACTAGTTTTGCCCGTCTATCTTCGTCCTGGCAGCAACCTTAATCTGCTCACATATGTATCCACTGCACTACGCGATCGTACTGGTGGTCGTTCAGAATAGGGTGTTGGTTCTGGTGTTTGCTCTTTAGGGTCTTCTAAATCTAACCATTTTACCCCTTTTTCTATGCTTGGATCTATTGAAAAACCACATGCACCCTCTCTCTGTGCCTTCTCGTTCTGCTACCTTTCATCGTCTGACATTATTATACCCCAGCTTGAATGGCTATCATCCCTGTCTTCATCATTAAGGTCTATCCTGCTTACGGACAGTGCTCTATGTTCGTCTGCCATTATGTCACCCAATCTACTTCCTTTTCCTTCTAATAAAGATCCCTAGTTGTTCCCTTTAGTTCTATAGCCATCCTTGTCCCTCATTTGCATATATAAATCCCCAGTCCTTTTTCCTATTCTTTCTAACTCTTGCTCGTTAGACCATTTCTTTATTCTTGGTATTCCCTGCTGCTTCCTACGGGGCTGGTGTTATCCTCTCTCTCCTTCCCATCATTCTCGTGCTTCAATTGGCACTATGCATCTGTTTACAAGATAATCTATTTCGTCATCATTTTGCTCCCTACTCCTCATTTTTTCTTCCATTCTCCTCATCTCCCTGTTCTCTTCTTCCTCTCGCCTTCTTTGCAACCTATGTTCTTTCATTCTCTGGGCTTCTATTTCACAGCGTTTCTTCTCTATTCTCTCTTTCTGTCACGCCACTTACCTGGAGACCGGGGTTCTCTGCACCTGCTCGCTCCGCTCCCTCTTGGCGGATTTACCTGCGCTTTCGCTTGCGGGGATCCGCCATGGGGAGAGCATCTAGGGTTCCCGTTAGGTGTCCTCTGCGCATGCGCGGGAGACCACTGTCTCGGTTCCGCGCATGTGCAGTAGATTGGGCCCTCACCACGGCGAGAGCCTGCGCTTCAAGCCTCGCTTTGGATGTGCCGGCACCCAGCAACGAGACGGTTTGTGTTTCAAGCCTCTCGGGTGCCGGCCATCCCATAAAAAGAGCTTTGATCAGTGGCAGGTCGCGTCTCAACGCGGTTTTTCCCTGATCGTGTTCAACGCTCGTTTGTTTTTTCACCAGTTCCAGTCCGTTTCTTCTGCCCGCTCCTGCTCAGAAATCCTGCCTGGTTCCTCGCCCTCTCTGTGGCCCTTGGTCCTTCCCTTCCTATTGTGCTAGCTTGGAGGTCCTTTTGGGTCCTGGGGTTCCCTTTCCTGGGGTGTCTCTCCCTCTCTCCTGGGTTCCCGTTTTCTGTCCTTTCCCAATTCAGTTCCTGGGTTTGGTTTCCACTCTCCTGCCTGTGCTGCTACCCGGCCCCTTTTGGGACTTTGAGACTACCTGCTGCTGCACCAGTCTGGACCACGTCCTGCCTGTCATTCTCATTTCATCAATGGTTTGAGGGTTCGTGGCTCAACCTTCTACTTCAGCCTCCCTGTACCCACTCAGCAGCCATACCCAGCATCTTCTCAACGTTCCTCTGATCAGAGTCCTTGGGACCCCATCTTCGGATAGAACTTCGGACTCTACAGTTAAAGGACATTCAACATCAGCCTCTCCTGTCAGTGCTTGCACTGTCCTGACGCCACGCAAATCAGGAGAGAGCGTCCCGTGGCGTTGGGAGTCGGTCCATCTTCCACCCTGTATCAACCTTGGGTGGTGGAGAGGCCGGTACCCCGCGTCATTTACTCATCTGAAAACAGTCGTCAGTCTGGCTGCCACGTCAAGATCCTCATCCAAGTCTACAGGTACGCTACACTCTTGTGATTCTTACCTTAACAGATTGAGACGCCCGCCTTCAGATTTGGAGATGGAAGATGGTCAAGATATCCAGAATGAGCTTCAAGCTCTTAGAGCAGAGATGACGGCATTACGTCAGGAAAACCAGACATTACGTCAAATGGTATCACAGGGGGCAATGAGTGCTTCGCAGGGTGAAGGTTCACTGGCACATACAACTCCGATCAAGTTTGTTGGAGACCCCCGACGTGTAGCGGAATTTTGCAATCATTGCCAAATTAATTTCCTTTTTAGACCATCTCACTTCACCAACGACAAGGCCAAGATTGGATATATCCTGGGGAATCTTTCTGGGAACGCTCTCGCTTGGGCAACTCCATTGGTGGTCACCAATAGTCCAATTTTGAATGATTTTGTGGCCTTTGAAAAGGCTTTCTCGGAGGTGTTCCAATCACCAAACCTGGCTTCCTTAGCCCAGAACCAGTTGATGGACATGAGACAAGGAAGTGCTGACATTATAACTTGCATAAGCCGCTTCCGCCAACTGGCGACCGACTCTCAGTGGCCAGAGGTCATGCAAAGGACCTTGTTTCGCCGAGGTTTGAGAGATGAGTACAAGGACGAGTTACTCCATATTACCGAGCCCGAGACCCTCCAACGCCTTATTGAACAAGTGCTCCGGATAGACCAGAGACTAGCGGAGCGAAGGGCGGAGAGACGTCGGTCTGAGAAATTTAATTCAAGAATGCCTAACGTACCAGTCGGATCTTTTGGTTCCTCGGAGTCTGGCACTGAACCTATGCAATTAGGGGCCATGAGAGGTCCTTTGTCTGAGGAGGAAAGGAGAAGAAGAAGAACACTGCGCCTATGTCTTTATTGTGGAGCGGCCGGGCATTATCTGGGTACATGCCCCTTACGCCCTCAGAAAAAGAAGCGCGGAAAACTAGGAGACCTGTTGGGCACCAACAGGTCCCACTCCTTTCTCAGGCCTTTCCGCGTCTTGTTCCACTTCTCACCCCATGCAACCAGCTGTCTTATTGACCCTGAAGATCCAAATATCTTTGCCTGACAAGACTCTGGAAGTTTACGGGTTGCTGGATAGTGGAGCCTCTGGTAACTACATTGATTAATCGTTTGCTACCATCAACGGAATACCGCTTCTTTCCAGACATACTGCCCTACCGGTTGAGGTCATCGATGGATCCCCTTTGTCCTCCGGACCCGTCCGTCTTCATACCGTAGGGTTGGTACTTCGGATTGCTGATCACCTGGAGACTTTGGCCTTGGACGTGATCAGGTCTCCCATCTACAAGTTGGTCGTGGGATTACGGTGGTTGCAATGCCACAATCCAGTCATCGATTGGGGGACTCGTACTTTATCCTTCTCTTCCACCTTTTGTTCTCAGAACTGCAACCTGCCAACCCAGACCCATGTATCTTCAACTTCCTTGGAATCTTTCGGCAGAGGTTCGAATCTTTGCTCCATATCTCAAGTTCCACAAGAATATGCCGCTTTTGAACATGTGTTCTCTGAGCCAGGAAATCTACCATTGCCCCATCATCGCTCTTTTGATTGCTCCATTGATTTGTTGCCAGACGTTGAAATTCCTCACTGGAGACTGTATGCCTTAACCCAGGATGAGAGGCAAGTGTTACAGGACTACCTGTCGGATTGTCTAAGCAAGGGATATATAGCCCCTTCGAAGTCACCTGCGGGGTTTCCTTTGTTTTTTGTAAAGAAGAAGGAGGGAACTTTAAGACCCTGTGTTGATTATCGACAACTGAACGACAGAACCATAAAGGATCGTTATCCCTTACCTTTGATTCGCAGTATCTTGGAAACTCTCCACACAGCTCGGATCTTCACTAAGCTCGATTTACGTGGAGCTTACCATTTGGTCCGCATTAAGGACGGGGACGAATGGAAAACCGCATTTAAGACCCCCTTTGGGCACTTTGAGTACAGGGTTATGCCTTTCGGTCTGTGTAATGCCCCAGCTGTTTTCCAGAGATTCATGGATAACATCTTCAGTGATTAAATAGGCATTTCGGTTTGGATCTACTTGGACGATATTTTGATTTTCTCCAAGTCACTTGAGGAACATGTGGAACACGTTCATGAAGTCCTTCACCGTTTATCCCTTAATCAGTTGTTTGCCAAAGCGGAGAAATGTTCTTTTCATCAACCCAGCATCGAATTCCTGGGATATGTGATCAATCATACTGGTATTGAAATGGATCCCAAAAATGTTCAAGCTGTCCTAGATTGTAAGCAGCCACATGATGTAAAGTCTTTACAGCGCTTTTTGGGTTTTGCCAACTTTTATAGACGCTTTATTCCTCACTTTTCCCAAACTACAGAACCACTTACCAGGTTGACCAGCAGTAAGACTGTTTTGAAGTGGGATTCTCTTGCTTCGCAGGCCTTCAACACCTTGAAGTCGGCTTTCACTACCGCCCCAATCCTGCGTCACCCTCAAGACGAATTACCCTACATTGTGGAGGCAGACGCTTCTGATTTCGCCATTGGAGCGGTCCTTCTGCAGTGTGATCCTAAGACTTCCATTGAACATCCAGTAGCCTATTTCTCACGCAAATTGAATCCCAGCGAAAGGAACTATGCGGTCATTGAGAGGGAATTGCTGGCCATAAAGATGGTCTTTGAAGAATGGAGACATCTTTTGCTTGGGGCGCGCTTTTCAGTAGAGGTCCGTACTGATCACCGAAATTTGCAGTATCTACGTTCCTTACAGTGCCGTACGCCTCGCCAAGCTAGATGGGCCTTCTTTTTCTCTCCGTTTCTGTTCCATGTTACCTACATCCCTGGTACTGCCAATCTGAGGGCGGATGCTTTATCTCGGTCTCTGGAGAAGGAGGAGAGAAATACTGGTGTGAATTCACCGTTGATTTCCCCACATCATTTCCTGTTGGCATTGTCTCCCCATCTACAGTCCATTTCGGATGCCACTCGAATGGATCCTGAACGAACGACTCTTCTGTGGCGATCATCGGTGTCTGAACGTGATAGTTTACTGTTTTTCCAGAAGAGGTTGTATATTCCCGTGGGGCCTATTCGTGACGGCATACTGCACGGTTTTCATGATTCTTTGATTGGGGGACATTGTGGAATCAGAGCTACGCAAGAACTAGTGTCTCGACAGTTTTGGTGGCCTGGGTGGGCCAGTGCAGTCAAGGAGTATGTGGAGAGTTGCCCCGTCTGCGCACAATCTAAGGTACCAAGAAGAAGACCTCTAGGATTGCTTTTTCCCACAGAACTGCCCTCATACCCGTGGCACACCATTGCCACCGATTTTATTGTTGACTTACCTCCCTCTGACGGATGTACCTGCATAATGGTTGTGGTTGATTGCTTTACGAAGTATGCTCCTTTCATCCCTTTTTGTAAAATACCCACGGGTGCCCAGATGGCGTCGGCCTTCCTGCATGAAGTATATCGGTTGAATGGCCTTCCAGAAAAGATCATTTCTGATCGGGGATCTCAGTTTCTATCTTCTTTTTGGAGCAAGGTATGTGGCCATCTTGGCATTCACAGGGCTATGAGCTCTGGTTACCACCCACAGACCAACGGCCTCACCGAAAGGACTAATCAGACTTTGGAGGGTATCTTCGCTGCTTTGCCAACGCTACTCAGTAGAACTGGAAGGCGTGTCTGGACTTTGCTGAAGTTTCATACAACAATTCCGTCCATTCCTTTACGGGAGTCAGTCCGTTCTACTGTTCTACTGGCCAGCACCCGAAACTGATGCCTTTCCGTCCTGTGCCTTCCAGTACGTTTCCTTCTGCTGATAATCTGGTGTCTACCATTCAGAGACAACATGAAGTGGCATGTAGGACTTTGGAGCTGGCAAGGGACCGTATGAAGGTTCAGGCAGACAGGAGGAGATGTGTGGAACCAGACTTCCAGGTGGGGGACAGGGTTTGGTTATCTTCAAAGAACTTGCCACTTCAGAATCTGCCGGTTAAGCTGGCTCCACGATATTACGGCCCATTTAAAATAACTAAGCGCCTGTCCCCTGTGGCTTTTTGCCTTGAGCCTCCACGTTCTTGGCATATTCACCCAGTCTTTCATGTCTCCCTTTTGAAACCTCATGTCAAAGACACCTTTGGTCGTTATCCTCTTCGCCCAGCCCCGGTTATGGTTCAGAGTGCCCCCGAGTTTGAGGTTCAGAAGATCTGTAATGCCCGCTATCGTAGAGGGGTGCTCCACTTTTTAGTGGATTGGAAGGGATACCCGGCTTGTGATCGCACTTGGGAGCCACATCAGCATGTGCACGCACCTCGTCTTGTGCGTGATTTTTACGAGAGGTTCCCTTGGAAGCCTGGGGCCCCGGGTCTTCCTGGGAGGGGTCATAGTGTCACGCCACTTACCTGGAGACCGGGGTTCTCCGCACCTGCTTGCTCCCCTCCCTCTTGGCGGATCTACCCGCGCTTTCGCTTGCAGGGATCCGCCATGGGGAGAGCATCTAGGGTTCCCGTTAGGTGTCCTATGCGCATGCGCGGGAGACCACAGTCTCGGTTCCGCGCATGCGCAGTAGATTGGGCCATCACCACAGCGAGAGCCTGCACTTCAAGCTTCGCTTTGGATGTGCCGGCACCCGGCAACGAGACGGTTTGTGTTTCAAGCCTCTCGGGTGCCGGCCATCCCATCAAAAGAGCTTCGATCAGGGGCAGGTCGCGCCTCAATGCGGTTTTTCCCTGATCGTGTTCAACGCTCGTTTGTTTTTTCACCAGTTCCAGTCCAGTTTCTTCTGCCCGCTCCTGCTCAGAAATCCTGCCTGGTTCCTCGCCCTCTCTGTGGCCCTTGGTCCTTCCTTTCCTATTGTGCTAGCTTGGAGGTCCTTTTGGGTCCTGGGGTTCCCTTTCCTGGGGTGTCTCTCCCTCTCTCCTGGGTTCCCGTTTTCTGTCCTTTCCCAATTCAGTTCCTGGGTTTGGTTTCCACTCTCCTGCCTGTGCTGCTACCCAGCCCCTTTTGGGACTTTGAGACTACCTGCTGCTGCACCAGTCTGGACCACATCCTGCCTGTCATTCTCATTTCATCAGTGGTTTGAGGGTTCCTGGCTCAACCTTCTACTTCAGCCTCCCTGTACCCGCTCAGCAGCCATACCCAGCATCTTCTCAACTTTCCTCTGATCAGAGTCCTTGAGACCCCATCTTCGGATACAACTTCGGACTCTACAGTTAAAGGACATTCAACATCAGCCTCTCCTGTCAGTGCTTGCACTGTCCTGATGCCACGCAAATCAGGAGAGAGCATCCCGTGGCGTTGGGAGTCGGTCCATCTTCCACCCTGTATCAACCTTGGGTGGTGGAGAGGCCGATACCCCGCGTCATTTACTCATCTGAAAACAGTTGTCAGTCTGGCTGCCACGTCAAGATCCTCATCCAAGTCTACAGGTACGCTACACTCTCGTGATTCTCACCTTAACACTTTCTCTTTCTTTTGTTCCTCATACCTTTTTCGTTCTTCCTTTTGTTCCATCTATTTCTCTTTTTGCTCTTTGTATGCTCTTTCCTGTTCCTTTTCTTTCTCTTCTTCTTCTTCTCTTTCTTCCATATCTCTAACGCCATCAATACCTTTTCCGTCTAACTTGAGTAATATCTGTCCTCCCATCCATTCGTTTTGCACTATGATCCCTTCATTGATTTTTTCGTTCTTTAATCTTACTTTCCTTAATCTTACTTTCTTCCATGCTGTCTTCAATATTATAAGTGGGAGGAGCACATATTGGATTGACATACCCCGCTGCTGCCTTTAATTCCTTTAAAGGATCAATTTCCTATTTATCTTCCGTTATGCTATCGTTTTTGTGAAGAGTAAGAGGAGCTGAGGGCGTTACGTTCACCTCTTTATGCTGATTAAGCATCCACTCCTTGGGCGGATATTTTTGATACATCTTTCATAGTTCTAGAATAGCTTATCTTTTTTGTTGCTTCTTCGCCATATATGTAGCATACAAATACATTGTCATATGTTGCAATACTGTTTTTAACAACAAACCTTCTTGAGGCCACGACATGAGTGTTTTATTAGTCTTGTCCTTCACCCATTCTGCGTGATAATGCCTTATTTTAGGTGTGTATCCTGGTAATGTCCTGCATAAATGTAAAAGAGGAGTGACCCCCATGATGACAAGTTTCGACTGCCAATACGTTCCGGGTTCTTAAATCACCTATACTACAAAAGTTAATTTGGGCAAGCATTATCACTCACAGCCCTTTATCGATAAAGATCAATATTTTAACCAATTCTAAAGTCTGTATGATGTTGGTTCTCTTTATTTCTTCGTTTATAGTTTCATTGACTCTTGCTGGCCTGTTGTTCTATTATTGCCACTGCAAGAAACTTTATTTAACTTTACTATTTTTTTCTCAGCTTTTATCCTTCTCTGATTGAAGTCAATCGCTTGATTTTAAGGCCTGATATTCAACTAATTTTTATTACTATTGTTTTATATTTCTTAGTTCATACACAATAAAAGTTCACCACTGACGTATTTATAACCCCAAATAAATGTGCACTTTTCTTTTCCTATGATCAAATTCCTTTACTTTTCCTTAGTAAATGTATCTCATCTCACTAGTTACTCCATTTTGGATTGTAATGTGCATTCTTCCTAATTGGCACTTGCCTCAGGAATCCCTATCATAAACTACTAGTTTAATGTGTATTCCTTGGTCCCCTTGGAACCTTAAATCGAGGTATCTATTTCTTTAAACACAAATCCTGTTACCATATGTTTACACTTAGGCTATAGTCCCTCCTCTTTATTTGCCACTTTCAATGCTCTACTTACATCCGTGGCTCAGCTCGACTCCCTCGGCATTGACTCTTCCCCAATAAACCAGATTGCCTTCAGTCAGCGGGGTACCTGTGGGGACCGGACAGGAATTTTTTCAAAGGGGCATCTGCCGACCGATTCTTTCCACATGTGTGTATTGCACACCACTCTCCACAGGAAGCTCCACGATCTTCTGGCCAGTGGCGAAACACTTCGATATTCTGAGAGTCTAGATCTGAGCATAGGTAGCTGGATCTTGAACCATCCGCACCACTAACAAAATATGTAGTAGCACTTTGAAGCGTATCTCATGTGTAGAATGGAATTACCATAGTAAATCACCTTGGACCCAAATAACCGGACAGACTCAAAGATGATGGCAAAGTACTACCTTTTTGTCAGCTCAAATAAAGTAGTGAAATCTGTTAACTGTTACGCTCAGCTGGTCTCTGCGGAGGCGCTGGGGCATGGTTGCAGCCCTCCCGGGGGTGAGGTCGCTCGGGTCTGACTTCGCCCTCTCTGCTTATGTGGTGACTGGTGGTAATAGGTGATGCTGCTCGGACTGCTACTGTTGATTAGTTTTGGCGAACACTCCATCCTGCTGTTTCTGGCAGAGGCGCTTATGTGATCTGGACCAAGTTCCTTCACTGGTCCCTTTCATGTGGTAGTCCAGTCCTGCTGTGACTAAGCCACTATACTTCAGGTAAGTGTTCCTGTTTGCCTTTGTCTTTCCTCGTCTGTTTTTGTTGTATTGTAAAGTTTGTTGTCTTGTATTGCTGTCCGTTCCACTTTTGATGTTTGCTCTTTTGCTTTCTTCCCTTGCAGCTGATGTTGCTGGCCCGGCAGAAGCTGCAGAGCTTGAGGGGGCAGCCGGAGGGAATGAGGAACGAAGCTGCAGCGGTTCAGTAGCTGGTAAGTTGTTAACTAGGGGGCGCGTGGGGTTCAAATGCGGCGCGGCCCTAGGACAGATGTTCTAACCTTGTCTTTCTTCTTCTTCACAGGGTCCGAGTTCGTGGAGGCGGAGTGTGGTGCTGCGGCATCGGGATCAAGATCACTGGATGTCAGGAGATGAGTCTGTAGATGAAGCGATGAAGCACCGGTTTCCTGGAGGTGAGTATATAGGAGAACGCCTGGTTTCAAAGGTAAGTAACCTGGTCCAATCGGCGGTGAGCGTCACGTTGCATGCGAGTGCACAGTAACGCGAAGCTTCCGGCCTTAAGGATGGAGCAGCTTATACAGCTGAGCTTCTGAAGCCCCGCCTACCAGGTTCAGCCTGCTTGCCACACCCTGCCACACCTGATGAGTCAGCACATTAAGACCAGGCCTAGGGAGCCACACCCGATGAGTCAGCACATGAGAATGTTCTCTGGAATAAAGGCTTTCAGCTCCTGGAAAGTTCTTGTAAAATAAAAGCACTCCTGCACTGAAATATAGTAAAAGCACTCCTGCACTGAAATAAAGTGTTCCTGCTCACATCTCTATATGACCCTGGTGCCAAAGGAGCCAGGACTGAGTCCAGCCAGGGTGCCTGTGTTTATGGGTCCCAAAGGGACATAAGTGAGTCAAGTGACCCATTGCTCCCATCACTAGATGGTGTGGTTTTTGTGTTCTGGGGTCTGTGTCCATGACAGTAACCATGCGAAATGAGGCTCACTCACTCTCATCTAAGTTTCGATTATACAAAGACTTTATCCTTTGATATACGTCAGCTATGATGTCATCCTACGTGGCAAACAGTAAAATCTATTGAAGGGAGGGATTGGTTAAGGGAACATATATACCTATAGTATCTATAAGTGTTAATAACATTATTGGCTGCGCCTTATCTGGTAGGCACGCCTCGAACTACGTCCAAATATGTATATTATTGATTATAAAAAAAATAATAACAGCGGGTTGGCTTCTGCAACATTATAACATGCTGCTACATGGCCACTCATGATTGGTCGACATACTCTCCCAACCTTGGACATTTAGCACGCTAGCAAAATGTGAACACCAAGGTTAACTCAGTGTTTCATCACACCGAACACGTAACCAGACTCTAATAGTGTGTCTATGCACATAACTGCCATATATCTAGATTGCCTCATTGCATCTGCTTACATGCCTAGGCCACTACTAGACAAATCCCCTGTGCACACTTGCCCATAGCACATAACCAGCCTGACGCATTGTGCCATACATACAGCACCATAAAATAAGGTTTCCTTAATGTCTCCCTGCGTACCTTAGATATAGTGCAGCTAATCGACAATAGCTGATGCAGATACCTAGCATATTATATCAACTCACTGTATAGAGGATTTGATTGATTGATTTGATTTATGATTTATTATGCGCACATCCCTCCGGAGTCAGGCAGGGAACCTGCATCTAGGTGCATAGGGTATTTACCTTTACTCAGCTTAAGTGTAGTCACAGAGCCCCTGAATCATTGAAACAGAAGAGTTTTCAATTTTGTACGAAAAACAGCAATAGAGGGAGTGTTCCATAGTTCAGATGGAAGTGAATTCCAGAGAGGGGGACCCCTGACAGAAAAACACTGGTCCCCACACGTAACAAAATGAGAATGAGTTACGGGCAGTAAATTATGACCAGATGAGCGTAAAACTCGCAATGGCTGGTAGAGCTGAATTTTTTACGTGAAATACCAAGGTGCAGATCCTTCAATGCACTTATAAATAAGGCATACTGGTCGTAATTCAATCCTCTTCTTAACCGGTAATCAGTACAGTCTTGTCCGATATGTGGCGATGGGGAGCTTCCTTGATACATTATAAACCAATCTAAAAGCAGCAATCTGAGCAACCTGAAGACGATGTAATTGAACCCTCTGGTGCACCCAACAGAAGGGTGCCACAGTAATCGCATCTAGAATTAACCATGGTCCGCACAACCACTGCATGGTCTGATTCAGAAATAAGCGGCAGGATAGGTTTTAAGAGCCTGAGTTGGTAGAAAACAGATTTAACTACTTCTGAGAAATTAGCGTTATAATCCAGTAATGCTTGCCATATGCAGCCAAGGTTTTTCACCTTATTAGAAAATTAAGTGGCTGCATCAAAAATAGCAGGACAGGAACAAGTCTTATGAAAGTTCTTGAGAACATTTTGGGACCAAACAGTATAACCGCAGTTTTATTGGGGTTAAGCTAAAGCTTGCTTTCAATCATCCAATCTTTAATGGCATTGGCACAGGCTAGGACACGATCTGTCCCCTCCACAGCAGATTTTTTTTTTTAAACTTTATTTTTAGGTATTTAAACCTCAATACAACTTCACACCCACATTAGGGTGGACTTTAAACTTTGCGCCTTGACCCAGGACCCACCCGGTGACCACCCCCGCACCTCTCCAACATCCCCGCCCCCTAAATACAGCGTCCTCTTTTGCTGCGTGTGAACTACTTTCAGCTTTCGCTCCAAGGATATGGAAATACCATGGGCCAGCCCTCACCGAGGGGTGACTTCCGAGTCAGAGGAGTCAGACACGTGGTCTTCCACTTCGCCTCTCAAGAACAGTGTCAGTGGTCCCCAGATGTCTGGAGGCCGGGCGTGCAATGGGAGGAGTTTGATGAAGTCTGTTTCAACATCTTGGTAATAAAGCAAGTCTCTGTGCCAGGCGGCGACTGTCGGGGGGGGGGGCCCGCCGCCCCCAGGCCATGGCAACCCTCCTCCGAGCCAGAGTCAACAGAACCCCGGCGAGTTTTCTTATTGGAGATGAGAGCAGCCTAGTCATGCCTAACAGGGCTGCTGTATGGCTCGGTTGTATTGGTTCTCCCACAATAGCAGCTGTCGTCTCCAGGACTTGTTTACAGAAGGGCGTTAGCTCGGGGCACTCCCATGCTAGGTGAACAAAGTTTGCTGAGGTTGTCCCGCTTCTGTTGCATTTCGCTTCTGCGTCTGGGTGATGTTTGTTGGTTTTTGCCGGTGTGTGATAAGTTTGATGGAGGAAGTTGAAGTGTATAAGTTTTAGGCGTGAGTTAAGCGCCACTTTTTGAGTTTGTTTCAGACTATAACACCAGTCGTCGTCCGATATGTTAACGTGCAATGACTTTTCCCATCTGGCTTTTGCACCTGTGATGGCGGGGGTTGTAGTGGGAATGAGAGATTTATAGATCTGAGACACCAGCCTACCTTCGCCTTGTGCTTGGATAACACTATGCAGCAGTTGCCAAGTTGGAGGTTGACGCGGGAAGTCTGGCAGCAGCGCCTGAATGGTGTAACGGGTTCTGAAGTAAAGGAATACATCCAATGCAGTGTTGCCCCCTTTATTCTTGGCTTGTTCTGGAGTTAGAAAGCCTTCTTCCGTGAAGAGATCCCCTAGGGTTTGCATGTTCAGTTTGTCAACCCACTGGTGGAACACTGTCTGTGAGGTCAGTGGGACTCCGGGAATAAACTTGACAGGTAGGAGTGGGGAGTACCGTGAATGCACTCCGAGTTTCTGGGCCAGAGTCCTCCAGACTTTGTACGTCGTGAGCATTATGTTCATCGTGGAGCTGGGAACCGGCGTGTGACTAAGGAGGACCGCGGTTAGAAAGTTAGGTGTTGCGAGGGCTCGTTCGACTTGTACATGTGGTCGGGAAGCTGGAGAGGCGTACCAATGGCTGAGGAACTGTGCTTGAGCTGCCCAGTAGTATCTCTCGAGGTCCGGCAGCGCCAGTCCCCCATTTGTGACTGGGAGTTTCAGCGTGGTGTACACCACTCTGGCTGGCTTGCCCGCCCAGAGTAGTTCAAGGACCAGGCTTTTCAATTTTTTTAAGAAGGATTGTTGCAGCAACAGAGGGATATTGTTGAATAGATATAATAGTTTTGGTAGAATCACCATCTTCACCAGGGAGACCCTTCCCCAGAGGGTTAGTGGAAGAGACTTCCATCGAGAAATCCTGTCTTGCAGAGACTTGACCGCCTCTTCGTAATTATCACGAAACACATCCTGACACTTTAGAGATAGATGTATGCCGAGGTACTGGACCTTGGAGAATTTCCATGTGAGTTGGAAGTCGTCTGGAATCTGTTTGGTGGCTGGGGTCAGAGGGAATACAATGGATTTTGTCTGGTTGATTTTTAAGCCTGACGCTGCTCCAAACTTGATGACTTTCCTCATGACTGGATTCAGATTGTCCTCGGGGTCTTGGATGAACAGTGCAATGTCGTCGGCATAGAGAGAGATGATGAGTTTGTGAGGGCGAATAATGAGTCCCCTCTGCTGCCGCTGTTCTCGAAGTTTGGAGGCCAGTGGTTCCATCACCAAGGCGAAAATTAAGGCCGATAGTGGGCAGCCCTGTCTCGTGCCTCGTTGCAGATCTATTGGAGCTGATTTGGCTGTACCCACGATGATACTGGCGCGTGGCTTGGTATATAGGAGGGAAACAAGGTTGATAAAGCGGGCTCCCAGGCCCATCCTGGTGAGAACCATGAACAGAAACGGCCACTCCACTGAGTCGAAGGCCTTTTCGGCGTCGAGAAGAACTGCCACAGCCTGTAGCGAGGGGACCTGTGCGGCGATGACCCCGAACATTCTCCTGATTCCGAAAGTCGTGTTGCGGCCAGGTATGAAGCCGGCTTGGTCTGCCAATACGAGGGCTGGCATCAATGGCATCAACCTCCCCGCCAGCACCTTGGCGAGAATTTTATTGTCAAGATTGAGGAGAGAAATTGGTCGGTAGGATGAACATTCTTCGGGGGGCTTGCCAGACTTGTGTAGCAGAATGACATTGGCTTCACAGGAGGAGGGAGGGAGGTGTCCCCTTTCCAGTGCCTCTCTATATACTTCCGCCAGGAGGGGGGCCAGGGTGCTCGCAAATGACTTGTAAAATTCTCCTGTCAATCCGTCAGGGCCCGGCGCTTTGGAGCTGGGAAGGGACTTTATGGCTTCTGTAATCTCTTCTTGCGTGATCAATTCATTTAAGGGTTCACGGAGAGACTGTTCGACCCAGTAAAGCTCTGTGTCTTCCAGGTACTCCAGTGGGGCGGTTGAAGACTTGCTGAGTTTAGCACTATAGAGATCTTGGTAGAAGTTTCGGAACTCCTCTGCTATCTTTTCGTCGGTGTGAACCGACCCACCTAGCTTGGTCCGAATCAGATCTATTTGCGCGTGCTTGCTATCAGCTCTGATTAAATTTGCTAGAAGGGCACCAGTTTTTTGACCTTCTCCGTATTGACGGACTTGGCTGTTGCGATTCAGGAATTTGACCTCTCGGTCTGCTGCGAGATTACATTTTAGCAATTCTTCTTTCAGGGCTGCTGATACTTTGGGATCCGCCCCGTTTGTGGCTTGGAGTTCAAGTGCTTTTAGCCTCTCTTCGCTGGTTGTGAGCTCGCGCCTGATGAGCTTTAGGATGCCGTTTTCCTTGGCGTGGCAGATTCCTCTGATAAAGCATTTTAGGGACTCCCAGATTGTGCTTGCTGAGGGAACCGATCCTACGTTGGCTTCGAGAAACATGTTGATCTCTTCCCTTAGTTCAGAGGCAAACACCTCATCTCCTAACGCGCCTGTCTTGAAGCGCCATCGCTGTAGTGGCGGGGTAGGAGTGGCAGGCGTAAAGCTGAGGAAAAGAGGGGAGTGATCGGAGAGCGTTCTCGGATGTATGCAGCAACGATCACTTGAAATTGGACCGTTTGCTGGGACGAAGAAATAGTCGATTCGGGAGCTCGTGTTGTGTACAGGTGAGTGAAATGTGAATTCTCGCGACCCGCCGTTTGAGACCCTCCAAATGTCTAGCAGGTTGAAGGCATTGCATATTTCTTTTATTTGGAGTCCCGCTTTGGTAGGAGGTTGTGGAGAAGCTTTCGATCTGTCTCTTACTGGATCCAATACAGTGTTCATATCCCCACCCCAGATTATGGATGCTGGGTCCTGCAAGGAAAGCTGGGTAAGCACCCATCCAAAATTGTTTGGGCCATCCGTGTTTGGAGCGTAGGAGTTCACAAAGGTCACTTTCTGGCCTGCTATTATGCCGCTCACTAGGATCGCTCTCCCTTCTGC
Organism: Ambystoma mexicanum; assembly: GCF_040938575.1. Taxonomy (NCBI): domain Eukaryota; kingdom Metazoa; phylum Chordata; class Amphibia; order Caudata; family Ambystomatidae; genus Ambystoma; species Ambystoma mexicanum. The sequence continues at coordinate 1,296,024,945 of NC_090922.1, read as the reverse complement.
GTCTTTCGCTGTGCGTATCATGCGGAAGCTCATCCTCCTGTGTATGAGAATAGCGACTCCTCTGGAGTAGGTTGAGTAGGAGGAGTAGTATCTGTGACAGCCCCAGCTCTTGGCCCACTGGTGGTCCTTCCCTGGTAGGAGGTGGGTTTCTTGAATCATAGCCACGTCAATTTCGTGACGCCTGAGGTATTGCAGTATTTTCCTGGTTTTAGCTGGAATGTTGCCGCCTCTTATGTTCCATGTTAGAACGTTGAATGGGTCGGGTATATCTTTCTATTTGACCACAGATCTTCACCTGAGGTTAGCCGTGGTGTGGCATCGGGGTGAGTTTTGCTGGAACTGATGCTGAGAAATTGGATCATTGCTTGACCAGACGACACTGGTATCTGATTGGGAGACGGAGAGCAGGGGGGTGATTGAGAACTGGTGGCGCAGAACTTTCCTGATAAACACTGAGGGCACCGGCTATGGGTAGACCCCGAATGGCCCGTGGCGTTTCTCTCTTTGAGGTAGGCAACCCCCAACTGGCCCACAGGGAGAACCCTCAATAACCAAATAGAACAGAAAGCGAAACATGTGGATACCATGTCGCTGTGGGAACTGTACCCCCAAGGAACTCAGCTTAAAACAAGAAAAACTAACTGGTCGCTGAGTGAACTTTGGAGAATAAACTGGTGCTGTGCTAGGGGCGCCTGGGCTTTCCAAGCATCCCTGCCCCGCGTTGTAAACAATGAGAATTGTACCTGTACTTATTGCAACTTATTGCGAGTTTGTAAGCCGACTCTGTTCGCTCCGGATTATGGTGGATTCCTGAGATTTCTGTCTATTTGGGGCCTGGGGCGGTTGGGGTTCGGATCAGGGCAGCCTATCTGGTCGAGAAACATGCATGCATCCTCGGGCGATTGGAAAAAGTGGACCCTCTCCCCTTGCTGTACTCTGAGTCGTGCTGGAAAGAGCATCGAGTAGGGTAATTGATTGGCTCTGAGTCTTTGTTTGATGGCGGTAAAGGATTTCCTCTGGGTTTGTACTGTAGGAGAGAAGTCTGGATAGATATGGATTTTGTCACCATCATGGAGCAGTTCTCCTTTCTCTCTAGCTAGGCGAAGGATGGTGTCTCGGTCCTTGTAGTTGAGCAGCCTTGCGATGATTGGCCTAGGCGGAGCTCCGGGGGTAGGTCGGGCAGATGAAATCCTGTGTGCTCTCTCTACAATGAAAACTTGAGACAGTGCATCTCTACTGAAGAGTGACGTGCAGAGAGACTCCACGAGCTCCTTCATTCTACCTTGCGGCTGCTGTTCCCTCACCCCGATGATTCTTATGTTATTCCTCCTTGATCGGCCTTCTAAGTCTTCGCATTTGGCCATTGCCGTTTTCATTTGAGCTTCCAGCTGCGAGACTTTGGTTGAGAGGGTTGATGCGCCATCATCTAGATTTGACACTCTTTGCTCGACCTCATTTAAACGTTCTGAGTGTGTGTCCATGCGGTGTTGAAGGAGGTCAACTTTGGAGGCGAGGCCGTCCATTTTGTTGTTTAAATTTCCAATGCCAGCTTTCAATTCCAATAGGAGTTCTTTGATTTCGGATGAGTTACCCTCTGATTCCATCTGGGGTGAGTTACTTGGGGCGGGAATCTGGTCCTCACGTTGAACGGGGGCTTTAGATGTCGCACCCCCCTCGAAAGTCAACTTCCTCTGGGATTTGTCGTTTTTCCCCATTTCAAACGTGGATCTGGGGATCTTTGTGTGAGTCCAGCTGTGCTTTACTGTGCTAGGGGTGTTCCTTGGACCCACCCAGTGGTGATGGGATTTGTCTGGCTGGACCAATTTGGAGGGCTTTCGGTTGTATGGCGAGTTAGTTCCCCTCTGCTGTGCTGTGTTTCGTGCGCTCTGCGGAGCACTCTGTGGGGACCGACTTTGGCTGACCTGAGGGGGAGGAATGTATTGCACAATGTGTTTTCTTTTTGAAATGCGCGTTGCTGAAGTCACTGTGATGGGATGGAAAGCGCTGTTACGATGGGGCTACTTTTGCCTGGCAGCAGGGTGTGTGCAGAGACACCCGAGTGGAACCATCCGCCGTCGAGATGGGTGTAACACCTGATTTAGAGCCAGGGAGGTGGGGGGGAGTGCGATCTACACCCTGAGAGACGCCGGATTTGATCTCTCCAAAGCCCTTCAATGGTCCCTCAGTGCGCTCCTCTGAATCCCCATGAAGCAACTGTTCCGGAGTGCCACGGGGGTCCCCACACTCCTTCCGACGTGCCTCCGAAGCTCCCCCGACACCCGGAGCCGCGGCAGGGAACCGAAATTGGCCTGGCGAGGGTGGGGGGCGGGCCGGCTCGGGAAGGCCCGACTATATCACGGAGCGCGACCTCCCTTCCCCTCCGTACCTGAAGTCTCGAATGCTCCCTCCACCTCACGTCGTCGGTCGCCGGGGATCTCCGCTGCAGGGGAGCTTCACCGCGCGCCGCTCCGGGCGACGCGGTGTCCCGCAGGGCGGGGAGCGGGCACTGGCGAAAGCTGCGTGCTGGGGGGCGGATGCTGGGCCTTCACCTCTGCCGAGCCCCTGCGGCCCACCACAGCGCCGACGAGCGACTCCCCGGATCCGGCAACTCCACCAGGCAAGGCTCGGGACGTCGCTGGGGCGGCCCCTCCCAGGCGCACCGCGGGCGGACCCCTTCAGATCTTCCAGCACACACCACGCCTCACGCCCGCCGCTGGTGCCTCTTCGGGGGCCTGGTGCGCGGTCTTCGAGCCGGAGGGGGTCTACAGCGCAGGACCAGCCGCCACGGCGGGCCGGGCCGGCCGCGCAGATCTTGGAGCCCAGGCCGCGCTGGGTCCCGTACAGGCAGGGAATGGCCGATTTTCGCCAGGAATTCACTGGCAGGCTGCTGGGCAGGTCGGGCGACCAGGAGTCGTGAAATTGGGGCTTTTTCGTACAGGAGGTGGGAGGATTATGCAGGATTGATGCGGGGCACAACGGGAGCTCAGACCATGGCGGCCATCTTGGTTGGCCCTCTAGCGCCCTCTCGTCTCCACAGCAGATTTTAATCCAACATAGATCTGTGTGTCGTCCGTATAGGAATGATATTTTGAATCAAACCTAGAGATAATGTCCATCATAGGTCCTAAGTATACATTTCACAATATCGGGAACAGTGACGACTCTTGGGGTACTTCCAAATAAATGGGGAGGTTGTCAGAGTAAAATCTTCCAAGTTTGACTACTTGGGTCCTGTGCTCTAGAAATGAAGAAAACCATTTCAACGCACCGTCCGAAACCTGGGCCACCTCCGAAGGTCTAGTCAACAGTAAACCAAAGTTGACTTTGTCAAAGGCCACTGACAGATTGAGCATGATCAACACGCTCAGATCGCCTTTGTCAGCAGCCCTTAAAATATCATCCCACACAGCCACCAAAGCAGTCTCGGTCCCATGACCGGGTCTAAAACCAGACTGGAAGATATCCAGAATGGTATTTTCTTCGAGATAGTTTTGTAGCTGCGTGGTGACTACCTTTTCCAAGATTTTTGCAGTCCATGGCAGGCCAGCAATGGGCCAATACTTTCCCAACACCTGGTGGTCCAGAGTAGGTTTCTTCAATAAAGGTGTGAGGACCAATCTCTTTAGTTCTTGAGGAACCATTCTCTGAGCTAGGGAGGCATTAAAATCTGTCAGAAAATATTTAAGAAATTAAGCGTGTTGCACTGCAAGGTAAGCTGTGATCAGATCGTAGTCGTGATTTGTAGATTTGAATGTACAAATCAAAGCTTCAATATCCCCAGAGTCTACCGATAAAAAGGAAAAGTCAGGCAGCTAGGAAGTCAGTGCTAATGAGCGTTCGTGCATCAGACATGGGGTTCCTCCTGTGAATGTTCATACGAATGGAATTAACCTTATCGCTGAAGAAAGCATTAAACTCGTTGTCCAGGGTATAGGAAGAAGGTAGGTTAAGTGAAGTATATGTAGGTGATGAGAGATAATTAATTATGTCAAATAATTCCTTAGATCGATTTTTCAAGGAAATAATTTGATTTTGAAGGAACTGAGATTTGGCCTGGATGATTCCTTTTTTATATATTGCCAGTGCCTCTTTGGCATTTTGGCAAGAGAATGGGTCCTTAATTTTTAACCAGAGGCTCTCATCAAATACACCTGTATGTCCTAGCTCTGTGCAGCCACAGCATCACCATTTTCTTCCCAGACATAAAACATGCGCACCCCCAACACTCTTGTTATATTAAGATATACCCTAACTCAGACGCATTGCAATCCCAAATATCTATCCTCCCATTGAGCAATAACAGATACAAGCCCATAAGTGCGGTACACTGCTCCACATTGTATTCTATATCCAAGAGTTAACACTGTTCAATCGCAGGGCCTTCTACCGGGGTTTTTTTTAGTTGCAAGGGAATTGTATTTCTCAGCATTACATGTTATTCTAGGTTCCCATTTTTGTCTAAGTGTTAACAATCATATGACACAAAGGCAGCACACTGCTCACTGTTGCGCCTTCGATTCAGGTGTTAGCGCAATTTAACTGCTGTTCCTTCTATCAGAGTATTTTAGACATAAGTGTGTTATTGCTCAGTGTTGTGTTGATACCTGGGAGTTAACAGTCACAAGACCAGCACATTGCTCAATATTTTGTTTTCAATTTGGTATTAGCACTTTCTTATCGAATCCACTTCTGTCCAAGATCTTCAGACATAAGCACATATTGTTGATCAGAACTGTGTTTAATATGTAGGGGTTATCATCCATAAGCACACAATTGCAAACATTGCTCAATATTGTATTCTCTATCTAAGTGTTAGCACTGTTTAATCGCTGTGCCTTCTATTAGAAGGTATGATAAATAAGAGCATTATTGCTCAGTGTTGTGTCTTAATATTTGGGTGTTAACATTCATTAACAGTCAGTGCACAAGCAGAGAACTATGCCACCTACTTTGTTTTCTATTAAGGTGTTAGCACTGTCTAATCGATGCCCCTACTGTCAAAGTTCTTCAGAAATTAGCATATTGTATTGCTCAGTATTATGTTTAATATCTAGGTGTTATCAGCCAAAAGCACACAAGCGCAATACATTGCTCAATAATGTATTTGGGCATACACAATCTAAAAGATTTTCTAGATTCTAAATACATATGTTTTGTATATTGTAACAACATTGTAATGCTAACAGCACACATCGATGTCTAAATTATTGCAAGGGTTGCCAATCGAAAGTTTACAGGGAAAAGAAGAAATTATCCAGAAGGAAGCTATCGGGGAGGTTATTTGCAAACCTTGCATAGCTTGCCATTCAGTGAGTAAAGCTTTGTTGTTGGTTCCTCTCCCATAAAAGCACATTTAGAAGCAGAACAAGAAGATACACAAATAATCATAAGAACAGTATAAACACACTTAAAACAAGGAGTACAAGTAAGCAGAGCAAGCAGATGAGCTTGAATACAAACATCATTCATCAATAAAATCATCTCTTTTCCTTGTAATTATATCTTAGTTGCCATGCCTTTATTAATAAAAACTGGAAACTCCAAAATCGACTGCAAGATTTAGAGTTCCGTTACACAATATCTAAGCCTCTATTTTGGAGCAGACCTGATATTTATTTAATAAAGATCGGTAAAAGCCATCTTTTCCTAAAATGGGCATATTCAGGAAGTATAATTGAAAGTGATCAAAAGATTACACCCATTGTGGGCGAGAAAGGCAGCACCTAACGTTAGAAAAAAGCCAACTGCTTGTGAATTCGAAGACTGGAAATTAATTGAATTTCGTATACAATGCCCTATGAACTGTTAGACAGATTTCATTTAAATAAGGTTCAGTAATAAAACAATCAATACAAATCCATTAATCTAAAAACCTTGACTGATTTCTAATGTCTGACATCTGGGATGCTATACAAATAGACTCCATATTATCTTTCATAGAGCTAATGACTGAGTCAGCAATCGCCATGATATCCTGCAAGAAGTGAGAATACCCAATGACATACAAAATAAGTTTTATATGTCAGAACTATTCCCAAGAGAGGTTGCATAGGGCATAAAATGTGTCGCATATTACCGCTCCATAACCTCTCCGGTTTTCACTCTTAAGAAGGTGTAGTCATCAAGACAATGGTTTTGGTCAGAATATTGAAGCTTATGCATTTATGACCTTTTTCCAAAAACAGAGATACTGTCAGAGTACTCATAGGGAGCTCACAAATCTGCATAGATTGCAGTGTATGCGAGCACAATACAATTAGGGTGTCACTATTATTGATGAAGCATGCACAAGTGTTGCATGACCCTCATAACACTTCCTTCCGAAACTGAATCCGATCAGGAAACGTGCATAAACGTACCCGACTATATTTATGCCAGACACATATTCGCCTGCGATTACCACAACCTTTTAGTTTAACAACTCCTTTTTATCATACTTTGTTTTTATTGTAAGTTTCGTACATTCAAACCGGCAAATGAAAGGAGAACACATCCCTTCACCCCCTCCCCCAACTGTCATTCCCTCTGTGTCTAGTTACTTTGCATCCTTCCCCCCTTCAATCCCACCGTCCCCTTAATGATGTCTTCTTCAAAAATCTTAAAAAACAACACATATACCTTTGGTTGTGTCCAGGCAGATAATATTTCGCCAAGTATCTAAGCATTGTCTCTGGCCACCTCAGAGAGCCAATCACTCTCTCAGGATATTGCCCGCTCGAGGGCAAATGTTTCCAGGGGGGAGCGACTCACCACACTCCCGGTTTAAGCCTCTCAGTGATATGGGTTCCTTATCAACCTTTTATAGTCATCATCCCCTGACTGAACCCTTCACATATCATGTCATAAATTCACCCCAAATCAGCTCATGCAGAACTGCGTTTCCATGAATTGCTGCCATTATTCGTTCCATCACGCATATTTTCATGGCCACATTGATTCATTCTTTCTTACTGGGAGTTCCGACACCTTTCCACTTCATGACTAGACAGGCCCGTGTTGCGAGAAACAGGGGAGCTGCCACCCCCCTCAACCTCCTCACCTCCCCCTCCCCTTCCTCCATTCCAAATAGTATCAGAACAAGTGTTTTAGTAAGCTCAAGCCCATCTAGTTCTTTAATCCACCCCAACACTTCGTCCCAGTACACCTGTATTCAAGGGCACCCCCACCACATATGCCAATAGTCGGCCCTACCCCCACACAGGCGCCAGCACATAGAACTCGCTGACTGAAACATCTTCGCGAGCCGGACAGGGTCGTATTATCATCTATGAAGGAGCTTAATGGCGTGTAGTTTATACTGAATCGAGATCGAGGACCGGGAGGCTCCCTTGCACAGTTCCAACCAGAGCTCTGGATCTATTTCTTTGTCCATATCCCTTCCCCATCTTCAGGCTCTCTGTGGACCCCTTCCACGCAAGCAACAGTGCACTATACATAGCCGAGATCAAACCCTTAGTTTCTCTTTGTTTATCCAGGAGATGTTTGAAGGGAGTTAGGTCCCATTTTTCCCTTGTGAGCACTCCCTTTAATTGAAGGTATGAGAAGACCAAAAGGGCGCCTATACTCCAGGTCCGTGATCGTTATGAAGGTGCCCGCCTTCCACAGTTGGCCCACATTTTCCAGTCCCGCCTCAAACCATGCCTGGAACCTCTCTGGGTTCGGAATCACCTCCCAGACACCAGAAGCCCAAAGATGACTCAGGGGAGATGTCCATGTAGTTACTCCTTGCATTTCTGCCCTTTCGCACCATATCTCCCATATGGTACCCATAATCGAATGATCCCTAATTCTATGCAGGAGTTTTCCTCTCGGTACCCAAAACCACTCAGCCACCGTAGCGGGGGCCAAATTGAGATTGTCCAGCCCAATCCACTGGAGTCCCAAAGATTGGGTACCAGGACCCTCAACTGTATCGCCTTGTAGTGCAGGTACAGATTCGGAAGTCCCATCCCCCCACTTTCTGTCAGCAGGGTGAGAACCTCGTACTCCAACCTTCGCTTTCTTGCCCTGCCAGAAGAATCTAAGCATCAGGACAGCCTTGGCCCTATTGATATTAAAGCCTGGTAACACACCATATTGTTCAATCAGGTGGATAATCCTTGGTATTGAGGAAGGGGGATCCCGTATGTACAGAAGCATATCATCTGCGTATAAAGCTACTTTGTAATCTATTCCACCTACAGTGAATCCTTCTATTCTGGGGTTCCCTCTGGTTCTTTGAGGCAGCGGTTCCAGGGAGAGAGCGAATAGGATCGGGGAGAGGGGGCAGCCCTGCCTCGTCCCCCTACCCAGGGCAAACCAGCGAGAATAACCACCAATGACCACCACGGATGCCCTGGAGGACTTGTACACTGCCATCATACCCATCATAAACCTGGACCCCAAGCCTATCTTGCCCAGTACTTCCTCTAGAAAGCCCCACTCCACCCTGTCAAAAGCCTACTCCGCATCCACCGAAAGGAAGGCCGGGCCCCCCGTCGCCCCCCTTGTTTCATGAATCAGATGTAAAGTTTTCCTCATCGTGTCAGCCCCCTGTTGACCCATAATAAAGCCCACTTGGTCCAAATGTATCAATCGGGGCATAAACATTTCCAATCTCATCGCCAGAACCTGCGTGTATATCTTGGCGTCGATATTCAGAAGGGAGATGGGGCAGTACGACCCACAAGCCCTGGGGTCCGTACCTTCATTATGGATCACCAAAATTAGAGCCCGGGAAAAAGATTACAGGGCTTCCCCCATCTCCAAAAAATCATTGAAGAGTTCAACCATAAAGGGGAGGAGGGGGAAATAAACGACTTATAAAAACCTGTCGAGAACCTGTCCTCCCCCGGGGCCTTGCCCAACGGTATCACCCCACCGCACTTTAAATTTTTTCTGCCGTAATTGGGGCTTCAAGTACCTCCCTCTCCTCGCTGGAAAGCCTCGGCATATGTGTCGGCCAAGTAGGCCGATATGTCTTCCCTCCCCAGATTAGCCTCCGATGTATATAGGTTTTTGTAAAAGGTTGCGAATGAATCCTGAATTGCCCCCGGCCACGAGTCATGTACCCCATTCACTCCCCTTCTATGGCCTCCACCCATATCTCTGTGCGCTGTCCCCTCAACCTGGCAGCCAGCAGAGCATCCGCCTTATCTCCTTTCTCATCAAACTTTTGTTTTAGGAACTGTAGTTTCTTGACTATTCGCCCTTCCTCTAGGAGCCGTAGTTCTTCCCTTTTCCTTCTCGTGTCCAGACCCCGTTCCTCCCTTCCCTCTGAGGCCTCCCGTGCCCTCCTATCAAGGTGAACAATCTCCTCCCGCAGTCTGTTCTCAGTTAATGTCTGCTCTCGCTTCTTCCATGCTCCCTCCCTGATCAGGATCCCCCTCCATGTCGCTTTCCCTGCCTCCCACACCGTCTGTTTTGAGACCTCTCCTGTGCTATTTATTTTAAAGTATTCCTCGATGTTAGTGGTCATCTCATCACGGAACACCAGGTCCTTCCAGAGTTCCTCATTGCATCTCCACTTGGACCCTCCGTGTACCAAGCCGTACCTGTTCAGTTCCACCGTAACCATATCATGGTCTGACCATGTGATCGAGGAGATCGCCAAGCCCGTGTCTCCTCCCACAACCCCCTTGAGACATGCATGTAATCTATTCTTGTGAAGGTGCCGTGTGGGGCTGAGTAGAAAGTGTACCCCTTATCAATCGGGTGATGATGTCGCCATTCATCCCTAAGTTCATAAACCCCCATCATCTCCATGACCTCCCCAGACTCCCTGCCTGGCGGGTCCTGCGTCCTTGTCGCTACCACTTGTCAGTCCAACTTAATATCAGCCCACATGTTAAAATCGCCTCACAGTATTATATGGCCTGAAGCCTCCAACATGAACTTTGGAAGGGTTTTCAATAAAAACCTTACTGGCCTTGGTTGGGGCAATAAACAGTGGCAAACGTAAAGTGAACTTTCTGTATTATACCGTCCACCAGGAGAGCCCTCCCTTCTTCATCCGACAATACCGTCGAAACATCCATCTTTAGCGCCTTCCCTATGAGAATTCACCCCCCCTGCTTTCTGCAGGGGTCCTGAGCCCCAGTATTCCTGTCCGAGGCCTCTACCCAGGACCCTAAGTTCCTCACCTCTAACATATTTGGTCTCCTGGAGGAACATTACATCCAAGCCCACTCTACGGAACTCTCTAGCGACTAGTGACCGTTTCATGGTAGAGTTCATCCCCTTAACATTCAATATGCCCACCGTAAGGCAACCCCCCAAGACCCTGAATTTACTGCCATAGTACTATCCCCTTGTACTCCTGTAACTTCCCCGGGCGGCCCTGACCAGAGCTCCGACTCTAAACAACCGAAAGACCAAAACTCCACGAAGACCTGTAACCTAACCCCCTCCCCCCGAACATCCCCAACACCCCTCCATGGCATCCGACACTCCCCGGTTAACCTCACCGAGCCAAAGTCGAACCACCTGCTGGGACCGTTCCCCTCCTGGTCCGACCTTTAAACTTCCTCATTATTATTGAGCCCCCCACCTCGAAACATGACACCTCACTTAACTCCACTCGTGGGCCCCGGCGGGAGAATGGATTATCTTAGAAGAATCCTTCATCAACGAAACCTCATCAACCTGTGCACCTGAGTGAAGTGTTTGTTTCCTGAATTTCCTGGATCCAGGTACACGTCTCCTCCTCTGACCTTTGATGCGCCACTGTCATCGTCCGACCTTTCTCCTTGGTTCTTCACATCGTCAGGTCCATCCAGCAACTCCCTCATCTCTCTACGAATATCATCCTATGTCGCAAATCTATTTCTTTGTCCATCCCACTCAAATGTGAGGGAGAACGGGGACCCCCCATATATGGCGCACTCCTTTCCCCTGGAGCCACTTCGTCAACAGCAGACACATCCTTTTCCGTACCAGGGTCAAAGACGAGAGATCCTGGAAAATGATTACTCTTGACATCCCAAACGTGATCAGGCCTTTCTGTTTCGCTTTCTCCAGGATTTTCATTTTGTCTAGATAATTGTGAAAGCGGGACAAGACTGATTTTGGGGCCCCCACCGCTCCTCCCGCCAAGTGAATACTCTCGATCTTAGCCTCATCAATGGAGTCGTCTTCAAAAACCATCTTCGTGACTTAGTAAAGTGTTCATTTCAAATATTGTTCTGATTACCCGTCTCTTTCTGGAATCCCGAAGAGCCTGATGTTATTCTGTCTTTCATGGTTTTCCAAATCTTCCATTTTTATCCGAAAGTTCTCCTCCCTTCGCTCCATTTCCGACATCCGTTGGTTCATATGCGCCTCCAGAGTGTCCACAGAGGTTTGGTTGTGTTCGACTTGCTCCAGCCGCTCCTGCATCTTATCTATCCTGGGTAATCTTGTCCACTCTGCTTCCAATATCTGCCCTCATATTGCGTATCTCTTCCATCAGGGCCACCATGTCCTTCTTGGTTGCAGATGATTCCTCCGATGTTGAAGAAATGGTGCTCCGCCCTGCAGTTCTGGGTACTAAGTGGCTCGGTGTATATTCGTAAGTAGCCAACTTCTTCTTCGCCTCCATGCATTCCTATCCGTTTTCAATACACAACCCTCCCTATTCTCCTTTATCTCCCCCGGGCGTGAAGTGGGATCCTCCTACTTTCTTTGTTCTGGTCTCTCGCCTCAGGGTCAGATGCTCTTACTGGGCCCCTGCCGCAGTCCCAGTGGCGGGCACATGCCCCAGAGTCAGGGGCCCACACCACTCAGGCCCGGCCTAGAGGAGGCCCTCTCTCCTCCGCTCTCGAGTCCTGTGGGGCAGTTCGAAGGAGGGTGGAATGCCCCGATGTACTGGTCATGGACACTGCTTTGAGCGACCTCTAGTTCAGTTCCACATGCCTACCACCCTGTCCTGACTTTAGGGCCTTCCTTCACTTGGAGCTCTGTCCCAATGTCTCTCTCTCTTCCTTGGGTGCGGGGGGCAGCTTGTGCCTCTGTATGGGTTCCCCCGACTCACAACAGGGTGTTATAGCTTATTTTCTGCGGGGGTCTTCGTAGGAAAACCAATCCTTGTACTCTGCCGGGGGCCAGTCCGGGGATATTGACAAGTGTGACCGTCAGGCTCCAGCTTCTACCAGGTGGGCGGCACACGCCACAGGAACATGCCTGGGGGCCCTCACCTCCTTAGGGTTCCCCTGAATGGAGTGGGTTCTATGGGTCCTATTGTAACTCTTCTGTTATCTCCCCTTTCCTTGTTATCTTTCTCCAGGCCTTCTCTTCTCTCCCCGGGACCCCTTTAGTTTCGTCAGTTGGGGGAAGATACAGTGTGTCCCTTATGCTGCGTCACAGGCTCGACCAGAACCAGTGCCCATGTATTTCCTCTAGTTGTACTGTTCCATATAGGGATTCAGGCCACTCCTATGGTAAGTCACCCTTGTTCCCCTTCTGGCCTCTGGGGTATGCTCTTCCCCTCTAGTGGTGCGCAGCACTCAACAATGGGACTCCTTCAATGGCCAGGGTGCCTCATCCTTTGAACCTCCCTCTGCTGCTTCAGTGTTCTATCACTTCTATTTCAGTGGCCGCCCCCGACCTCCAGCTGCACCCCTCTTCCTGGTGTCTGCACCTAAAGCCACTCTGCAACTAGGTCAGTCTGATCTCGGGTCAACTTCCCTCTTGGGGAGCTCGTCTTCAATCTAAGGACTCCTGGCTCCTTATGTCCTTGTCACCGCCAGCCCCTTTGAATGGAGCCCAGCATGGTTCCTGGGCCGTGCATCGCAAATGTAGTCTTTGTGGGGCCCACCGGGAGAGGGGCACACCTCACTCCCAATCTATTCACCTCAACTTTGCAGCTACAATGACTTTCGCGGTTCTCCCGCGGCCTCCCAAGTTTCTGCGGGGCTCCCGCTGTGGTCACCTGCAGTCCCTCGTGCAGGGCAGCCCTCAGGCTTGCTGCAGCCTCTGGCCGCAATGTTGCTGTAAGGGGAGAAGGCCCCTGCCTCCGGTGGCCTGGCGCTCAGTGACACACCAGCCACTTTGGTGGTAGGTGGGGGGTCCTCTCAGCCCCTGCTGTGTTTCCAACTTGCGTGCACTGCGGAGGGGGGGCAACAACTTACCTCCCCTCCCGCTCTGGTTCGCTCCTCAGTTCTTCTCACTTTGCCGTCTCGACTCCTAAGCACGATCAGTTTCGGTCAGCGCTGCACATGCCTTTCCTCCTTCATTCTGGGTGGAATTCCCAGGCTCTTTCTCCGGTGGGGCCCACAGGTGTTCCCACAGCCCCCAGCTGAGTCTCACTGCAGGGGGGGCAGATAGGTGGGGGCTCAGTCCACTTCTCTGGACCCCAACGGGAGAGCTAAACGCTGAGGCTGTTCACATCAGCGGGCTTCCTGGTGGCCTCTAACAACTGCTTTTAACACGGCTATCCCCAGTGGTACCCTGAAAATTATTTGAGGACCCTAACAGAAACCAGCATTGGCAAAGCCAATAGTTTTGGCGTTTACTGCTGTTCATTTGCATTTATAGGCACCAGGGTGCAAGGAGGAGAGTGTAACGTTTCAATGGAGGATGCGATATGAGGCTTGGATGTGCAAGAGAATGAGAAGGAAGGAGAATACAGCAAGGGAGAAGCAATTGAGAGATGGAGCCATCGACGATGAGCAAGAGGAAATAGTGAGAAAGGTTGAAAGGGTAAGAAATAAAGCGATTGTGTGAGAGGAAGGATGAGACAGGGTATAGAGTGGGTGGGTTGTAGAGAGGTTTGAATGCCTTGGGTTAGAAAGTGGGTGTAGGGTTAGTGGGTGGGGGTAGAGAGTGGGGGAGGCTGTGTTGGGTAGGGAGAGCAAGGATCGGGTACGTGGGTGGTAAGAGGTAGAGAGAGTGGCAGTAGGATGGATGGATGGATGGAGTAGAGAGTAAGGGAGGGTGGGTGGTAGGGGGTAGAGAGAGTGAGGGTAGGGAGGGTGAAGGTAGAGAGAGTGGGGGTAAGGTGGGTGGGGGTAGAGATATGGAGGTAGGGTTGGTGGGGGTAGAGGGAGTAGAGGTAGGGTGGTCAGGTCTGGGTAGAGAGAGAGTGGCAGTCGTGTGGGTTTGGATAGAGTGAGAGGGTGGAGGCAGGGTGGGTGAGTGGGGGTAGAGAAAGAGTGGAGGTAGTATGGGTGGGGGTGGAGAGAATGGAGATAGAGTGGGCGTAGTGAGAGTGGGGTAGCCTAGATGGGGTTAGAAAGAGTGGGGGGTGGGGTGGTTGGGTGGGTGGTGCTGGGGCATGGTGCCCTTCGTTGTCTTCGTTTGTTATAATGCAGCGATTGTTATTCCATGAGTTCAGGGGTTCAAGGTCTAAGCTGTAGTTGTCAGATTTTCGTAAGTTTTAGTCTTACTTGCACACTGTGGTGCTCCAGAGCTGCATGGCAGTGAAGATAATGGGCCTCATTACGAGTCCGGCGGTAACCGCGGCGGTAAAACCGCCTGGTTACCGCCGGACTCGTCTTACCATTCCGCCTCCATGATTCCCGGAATTACCGGGGCATTACATCCCCGGTTTTCCGGGAATCACGGAGGCGGAATGGTGTTAATCCCCATTCCCATCGAGTCCTCTGGGACTCGATGGGAATGGGGATCATGGAAACACCGGCAGCATCTCGTAATGCTGCCAGTGTTTCCTCGTCCGCCTGCAGGCGGGCAGTGTTAAACCCGCCAGGTCAGACCTGGCGGGAACATCACCTCCCGCCTGCAGGAGTCGGGATCAGGCGGTCTGGAAACAACGGTGGCGGCGGGTTTACCGCCACCGTTATTTCCGGACCGCCTGAGTTATAATGAGGCCCAATGGGCCTCATTCCGAGTACGGCGCTAACCAATGGCGCTATTAACGCCTTGGTTGACGCCGTACCCGGACCGGCAGCGCCTTGGTGGTTGGCGGAATTACCGCCCCATTCCAAGGTTGGCGGGGCGGTAATTCCCCAATCCCCATTTACCCTTCCCCATTCCCATTCTTGCCCCATAGGGCATAATGGGAGTGGGGAAGGCGTCAATTACGCCACCGTAAATTACGGTGGCGTAATTTACATCAAGGTCCCTTAGCGCCATGGTTTTTAACACCTGCTAAAAGCAGGTGTTAAAACCACCATGGCGCAAAGGGAACTCGGAGTATGGCGGTAAGGGATTACCGCCACCGCTCTCGTTAGCGGTGGCCGCTATCCCTTACCGCCATGCTCGGAATGAGGCCCAATGTCTCTTTCCTATTGTCTCTTCTTAATGCTTCATTTTCTCCTTGCAGGTATTGTGGGCCGACGGGCCAGCAAGGTGCGCACAGCAACAAAGCCAGCTGAAGAGAAGCTCGGGCCAGCAAGGTGCGCCCAAACAACAGAGCAGCTGAGGAGGAGCAAAGATGCAGCAGTGAAATGGAAGGTATGCTCGGGAGCACGCCTGAAGTAGACTGGTAGATGGGCGTGGCATGTCCAAGGGTACACAGTCACTTAACTCGTGTGTTTCTCTTGCAGGACAGGAGCGAGATGAGAACAAGGATCCAGAGCCCTGGTAAGTGTTGAAGCATGCAGCGGGGAGATATCGAACAAGCAGATGTGTTAAGCGTTAAACTGCTACTGCTAGCAGAACTAACGTGAAGCAACCGTCAAGTCTCTGGGTGTGTCATTTATAGTCCTAGGCCACTCCTAGTGTGTCTAGACTGCATAGCCTGATGGATGCAATGGGGGTGCTTGGGGGCCATGTTGGTTTCCGAGCTGCATCCATCCCTGGTGGCCATATTGGAAGGGGATGGACTCATGTTCCCATGATGTGCCTACACCAGCCATGGCACACTTATGCCGCAAGCAACCAAGGTGGTCCAGCCTTCTCCCATGTCTCTACTCTTGTGCCTGCTGCATCCCGAGGTTTTTCCGTGTGATCATGACACTAGGCTGAAGGCTTTTATCCCTAGGGTTGAAATAGCGGCACTACCTTTGGCATCTGACATTGAAGAGGAGGAATCAGAACCTCTTCCTGACTTATTCGAAAGTAGCCCTTCAGATGGCTCAATTGAGGGTGTTAAAGTGGCCCCTCACCTGGCTCCTAATCAACAAGAGGAGATAATAACTTAGCTGAGGTGGTTCTCCCCCATGTTCGACTAACCCCAGGTTTGACACCTTGGTGCAAGAAAAGACATTAACACTGGGCATGGTGTACCTACTAAAAGTGGGGGCTATAGGATGTCAGACAAGGTGAGATCCTACATCAAAATAGAGGTCAACAAGATGTTGGATCTTGGGGTGATTGAGCCCTCCAATAGTTTATGGTCCAGTCCTGTGGTTCTGGTACCAAAGGCAGGTACTTCTGAACTGAGGTTCTGTGTGGACTGCATGGCTCTGAATGCTGTCACCAGGACAGATGTTCACCACCTGCCTAAAACTGATGAGCTAGTGGATACCTTGGGTTCGTCCAAGTACCTCAGCACATTTGACCTCACTGCAGGGTATTGGCAAATAGCCCTAGCAGAACATACCAAGGAGAAGACTGCATTCTCATCCCCAGAAGGCCTTCACCAGTTCAGGGCAATGCCATTTGGATTAAAGAATGCACCTGCCACTTTTCAGAGACTTGTGAATCATGTCCTAAATGGTGTAGTATCTCACAAGTGGACCTCCTCACGCTGTTAGTCAACTACCCTCATTCATACAAGGATACACCGACACAGGAGCTGGGGTGCAACACTTCTTTAATTCATAACTGTCAGCCTCGAACTGAACTTTCTGGCGGTAGCTCCGCCCCTTCCTACACGTGGGTCGCAGCCCACTGATTAATGGTAATAAACAGAGGACTCGTCCTCGGAACACATAAACACTGCCGACACCACACCCTCCCCTTACTAAACATTTAGTTGTGCATTCAGTTCATTTGTGGCGATGTGGTTTCTTTCTTGTTCTCTGTGGTCGACAATCCACTTTCGCCGATAGGTCTGTTCATGTTTCTGGCACTGTGTCGCCCTCGGAGGCTTTGCTGTCTCCTTCATAGGGAGCGTCCCATTGCGATGACGTGTCATTCATGTTTGTGTTGCCTGAACCTGTGGTATCAGGCATCCTTCTGAAGTGAGATGAGTTTCTTGTTATGACCCTGCGGTCTCCTTCAACGGTGATGAGTGATCCCTTTTTCTTGACGATGATGAGTGGTTCTTCATTAAATGGAGCTACGTTTTTGCGCTGTTGAGGATGTCGGACCACAAATAGGTCCCCTGGTCCCAGGTCACTTCTCTTGGCCCTGCGAGTTGCATCGGCAGCTCTCTTCATGTTCTCTTTCGTGAGCGTGTCTTTCTCTCTCATTTCAGTGTCGTTCTCGTACTGATCTTCCTCAGCAGCCACATGTCGCTGCCGCATTCTGATGGTTTGCCCAAACATCACCTCGGATGGTGACTTCCCAGTGGTGCTGTGTGGGGTTTTTCTGTAGTCTCGCATGAGTTGGTATAGTAGCTTCTCGACAGGTTCTCCGGTGAGGCGCGCGATTTGTGTCGTGCGTTTGATGTTACTCATGAAGCGTTCTACTGTTCCATTTGCCTGTGGCCATAAGGGTGTCACCTTTCTGTGGCGAAAACCCATATATTGGGCGAATCTTTGGAAATCTTGTCCAGTGAATGGAGGTCCGTTGTCAGACTTGACTATCTTGGGTATTCTGTAGGTTGCAAACATCCAATCAAGGGCTGGGATGGTGTGATGTGCGGAGGTGGATGGAACTATTTGCAAGTCGGGGTATCTTGAATATTCGTCCACAGCTACTAGTATGTATTCACCCCCTTCCATGGGCCCAAAAATGGCTATTTCCTCCCATGTACCTTCGGGCAGCGCTGTCATGCTTAGGGGGTCAGGTGATGAATGTGGCTTCACGAGTGCACACGTTGGGCAGTTCTGCAGTAGTTCTTCTACTGAGGTGTCTAGATGGGGGAACCATAGTCTCTGTCTTAGCATCCTTTTTGTGGATACAATGTCCCTTTGTCCTTCGTGTGCTAGTTCTAGCACTTTCTGTCGCAAGCTTTGCAGGATTACGAGCTTGGTTCCTTTTAACAGTAGTCCTTCCTCCGACTTCGCAAGTTCTTCTTTTTCGGCTAGGAGGCACGTGACGTCTTGTCTCGTGTCACCATTCATTGTTTCACGGATCTGCTTTGCATGCTTCCACCGCCCTGTTTCTAGGCATCTTAGTATTACTTGAATTCCTTGGTCAGTATTCGATTCACGTGCTATCTGCTCCATGTCAAGTCCTTGTGGTGTGCTGCTGTGGATGACGTACCTTATGTATTGATCAGCTATGGACGGTTCTGGTCCGCACTTTTCTCTTGGATGACAGGAGAGAAAATCTGCAGGGTTCTTTTCTTTCCCCGGCCTGTGTGTGATGGTAAACTGATAGTCCTGTAACCGCAGGGCCCACCTGGCTATTCTTGGTGGCATCTTCGCCTGGGGGTTGCCATAGATGGATATGTGTGCCTGGTGGTCTGTTACTACTACAAAAGGCTTTCCATACAGGAAGAGGTGAAAGTGCTCGCAGGCCCAGGCGACCGCTAGTCCTTCCTTCTCTGCCTAAGAGTAGGCTTGCTCAGTTTTGGAGAGGCTTCGCGTGGCGTAGGATTCTATGTGCTTCCCACTTCCTTCTCTGTCGTCCAGTTGCGTGAGAATGGTACCCAGGCCGACGGGACTGGCGTCAACGATGAGTTCCGTGGTTTTCTTTGGGTCAAAGTATGCCATGTTTCGGGCGTCAGAGATGCGGTCCTTGATAATTTGGAAGGCCTCTTGGCATTTAGGTGACCAGACAAACTCGGTGTTTAGCTTGGTGAGGACTCTGAGTAGTTCGCTGATGGACGCGAAGTCTTGTATGTACCTCGTGCAATTGCTTGCAAGTCCTAGGAAGGATCTGAGGTCTGAGGTGGTGGTGGGTGGCTCAGCTTCTCGGAGTGCGCTAACTTTCTCCGGATCTGGCGTCATGCCCTTTTCGGAGAATATGTGCCCAAAGAATCGGAGTGTCCTTTTGTGAAACTCGCACTTCTCCTTGTTTAAAGTGAACCAGGCTTCTTCTAGGGCCATGCAGACTCTCATTAGTGTGTCATCGTGTTGCTCTTGAGTCTGGTCGAAGACCAAGATGTCATCGCTATAGTTCAAACAGTTGGGTACGTGTTTGATGACATTGTGTATTTCTGCTTGGAATATTTCCGCCGCGGAGGATACCCCAAAACTGAGCCATTTGTAACGGAATAAACCTAGGTGGGTGGCAAAAGTTGTTATGTAGCGGGAGCTCTTACAGAGTTCCAGCTGGTGGTAGCCTTTGTTTAGGTCCAATTTGGAGAATACTGACGCTCCATTTAATAGATGCATCATGTCCGTTATTCGTGGGGCTTGATGTCGTTCTCTCAGGATGGCTTTGTTTGGTCTCCTCATGTCTACACATATCCGGATGTCGGGGGAGTCTCTTTTGGGCACCGGTACTATAGGTGAGACCCATGGTGTGGGGCCTTCTGCTGGATCAATGATATCTGCCTCGAGCAATTTGGTCAGTTCATTCTCGACTTGCTTTTGAATGTTTATGGGGATGCCCCTGTAGTGTTGTGCCACTGGTGGGACGCTGGTGTTGATGTGGAGTTTGATCTGTCTGTTTTTCAGTTTTCCAAGGCCTTTGAATAATGATGGGAAAACTTGGTCAATGCTTGCTGTCGGGTCTAAGTATTTATGCACCATGAGGCGGTATAGTATGTGAATGAGTCCCATCTCTATGGCTGCTTGATAGCTTAGTATGCACCCGCTCTCGGTGGCAGCCTCTAGTACATGCATGGGGATGCTTTTCTCGTGTTCCTTGTATCGGCATGATGCCATGAAGAATCCCTTGCATGCCAGGGGTGTTTTTGAGCCATATGGATAGATGAGAGCTCTTGCTGGCTGTAGGCGAGGGGCATTTGGTATGCTTTTGTAAACTTCCTCACTGATTACGTTCACGGTTTCCCCCGTATCTATCAAAAATTAAGCAGCAGTTTGATTGATTTGTATTCGTAGTATTGGGCTGTGTTCCTTTTCCGTGTTGTTTCCAAGGGCGTATAAATGCCCCTTTTTCCCTGGTGCTTCTTGGTGTTTCTCCGGTTGGCGGGCTCTCTCTTCCGATGATGCACTTGACACGCTGTCCGATTGCGACTGTTCTATGAGGCACTGTATATATCTCCTGGGTCTTCTTCTTGTCCTGGATGGGGTGGTTTTGTTCTCCCTCCATTTTTTTCTTTCTTGTCTTCTTTCCGGTTGTTCGTCGTAGTGTCTGTGACGTCCTTGTTCGTGGGGTTGTTGTGCTGTCCGGTGGTGCTGCGTGGGCGGGTTTTGCTCCAGTTCTTTTTGTGGGTTTCCCGTTTTTTCCTGACCCTCTCATCTTGCTGCGGAATATCAAACACACAGCCTTGTAGTGGTTGTCACCACTGCATGCGGAGCATGTTTGGCCCATTGCGGGGCACGTTCCTTCATGGGGTACTCGTGTCCACACCGGTAGCAGAACGGATCGCTGTTGGCTCTCGCTGTTCCTTCTAACATGTTGAGGCTTTCGTGCTTACCATGCGAGATTTTTATTTCCTCCAGGCCCTCTACTTGCGCTGCGAGGGCAGCATCTGATCGCGCCAGCCGTAGGATTTCTTCTAGGTTTCTCGGCTATTGAAGTAGTCGTTTCCGAAAATCGGCGCTTTTCGCACCCCACTATGATCTGCGACCTGAGGGCCTCCTCGTTTGAGTAGTTGTTGAAATCACAGTGCTTCATTTTTGCTCTTAACCTCATGACGAATGCGTCCATGGTTTCTCCTCTGTTTTGCTTGGTGGTGTGGAAATACATGCCGTTCATAGTCCACATTTGTGTGGGGCGTGAAGTATTCCGTGAGCGTTGTCTTTAGTTTGGCGTAGGAGTCTATGGTGTTTTCAGGTATTTCGTCAAGGATGTCTCGCACGTTAGATCCTACGGCATGGATTAAGAGGTTCAGTTTTTGTTCATCCTCTAGTGGTCCGGCCGCTTTTAGGCATACTTTGAAGTCTCTCAACCACCTTTTCCATCTTGATCCGAGGGTGCCGGTGTCAGTGAGGTCAAAATTTGCTGGCAGTTGGGCTAAAAGGCTGTCTGTCATCTTTCTGGGTTCTGGTCTGGCTGGAGTCACTGGGATTGTCAGTGACTCCCCTTCCGATCCACTCATGGGCTGATCTTCCGACGCTGTACTAGCTGTGCGGCTCGCGAGGCCTGCTGTCCTGTGTGCAGCCGTTCTGGGGATGCCGGGGGGGAGGGGCTCTGTGCCACGTGTTGACGGGCCTGTGGGGCCTAGTTTTGTGGCGCGCCCTGGAGCCTTGTGCGCGTTGGGGTTTTTGATCTTACCCTTCTTATCCTTGTGGCGCCAACTCGGGAGGCCTTGTCCCTGTTGCTCTTCTCGGTATTGTTTTTCGCTGTAGCCGTTGGCGGGAGGGTCAGTACTCCTTAGCCGCCCGGAGATGTGAACAGGGAGCCGCTGCTCCACCTGCAGGTGATTGGATGCGCCTACCGGCGTCCTTGCCGTTGGCGGGAAGGTTTTCCTTTCCTCCCCCGCCCAGACGAATGATGCGCGGGGAGCCGCTATAGCTGCTCCACCCGCGTGGGATGTGCGCTTTGGAGCCTTGGTTGAGCTTGCGCTGGGGCTCATTTCGACGGCAGGGAGTCTTCTCGCTTCAACCCGCTGCCTCCGGGAACCCTCGACCGGATGATGTCCTGCGGCTCCAGTGGTGCCTCACTCCTCACCATGAGTGCTTTGCACCCGAGGTGGCGGGCACGGTGGAAGATACGTGTCCGCTTCGTCGCCAATGTAGTATCTCACAAGTTGACCTCCTCACGCTGCTAGTCAACTGCCCTCATTCATACAAGGATACACTGACACAGGAGCTGGAGTGCAACACTTCTTTACTTCATAACCGTCAGCCTCGAACTGACTTTCTGGTGGTAGCTCCGCCCCTTCTTACACGTGGGTCGCAGCCCACTGATTAATGGTAATAAACAGAGGACTCGTCCTCGGAACACATAAACACTGGCAACACCACAAATGGGTTGGATGAATTTTGCTTAGCATATCTGGATGATATAGCAGTCTTCAGTGCCACCTGGGGGGAACATGTGAAACACCTGGGAATTGTGGTGCATGCTCTTCAGAAGACCCACTTAACCATAAAGGCTAGTAAGTGCCAGATTGGACAAGGATCAGTGGTCTACATTGGGCATGAGGTAGGTGGAGGAGGATTCAGCCTTTACCCAGTAAGTTACAAGCAGTACAAGACTGGTCTACCCCCACTACACAAACCCAAGTGAGAGCCTTTTTAGGTCTCACTGTGTACTACCAAAAATACATGGCAGACCATAGCTGCCCCTCTGACTGCTCTCACTACTTCTAAGAAAACCAAAAAGGTCTCTTGGTCTGAGGAGTGTGAGAAGGCCTTCAATGGCTTAAAAGGCTTCCTTTGCCAGGCCCTTGTTCTCAGTGCCCCTGACTACAAACTTGCTTTTATTGTGCAGACAGATGCCTCTGACACTGGGATAGGTGCTGTACTATCACATGTAGATAAAAACGAAAGGAACACCCGATTTAATTCATCAGTCGCCAGCTTAAGGACAGAGAGCTCAGGTTGTCCACAGTAGAGAAATAATGTTTCTCTGTCGTGTGGGCCCTAAAGAAGCTGAGGCCCTACCTTTATGGGACCTACTTTATTATGCAAACTGACTATAAACCCTTAAAGTGGCTAATAAACATACAAAAAAAACATACGCTCTTCTCGGTATTGTTTTTTGCCGTAG
The DNA here is from genome assembly GCF_040938575.1 of Ambystoma mexicanum. Classification (NCBI taxonomy): domain Eukaryota; kingdom Metazoa; phylum Chordata; class Amphibia; order Caudata; family Ambystomatidae; genus Ambystoma; species Ambystoma mexicanum. Next base: position 1,296,002,187 of record NC_090922.1, on the reverse strand, counting down.
CCGTTGGCGGGAGGGTCACTACTCCTTAGCCACCCGGAGATGTGAACAGGGAGCCGCTCCTCCACCTGCAGGTGATTGGATGCGCCTACCGGCGTCCTTGCCGTTGGTGGGAAGGTTTTCCCTTCCTCCCCCACCCAGACGGATGATGCGCTGGGAGCCGCTATTGCTGCTCCACCCGCGTGGGATGTGCGCGTTGGACCCTTGGTTGAGCTTGCGCTGGGGCTCATTTCGATGGCAGGGAGCCTTCTCGCTTCAACCCGCTGCCTCCGGGAACCCTCGACCAGATGATGTCCTGCGACTCCAGTGGTGCCTCACTGCTCACCACGAGTGCTTTGGACCCGAGGTGGCGGGCACGGTGGAAGATACGTGTCCGCTTCATCGCCAATGTAGTATCTCACAAGTGGACCTCCTCACGCTGCTAGTCAACTACCCTCATTCATACAAGGATACACCGACACAGGAGCTGGGGTGCAACACTTCTTTACTTCATATCCGTCAGCCTCGAACTGAACTTTCTGGCGGTAGCTCCGCCCCTTCCTACACGTGGGTCGCTGCCCACTGATTAATGGTAATAAACAGAGGACTCGTCCTCGGAACACATAAACACTGGCGACACCACAAATGGGTTGGATGAATTTTGCTTAGCATATCTGGATGATATAGCAGTCTTCAGTGCCACCTGGGAAGGACATGTGAAACACCTGGGAATTGTGGTGCATGCTCTTCAGAAGGCCCACTTAACCATAAAGGCCAGTAAGTGTCAGATTGGACAAGGATCAGTGGTCTACATTGGGCATGAGGTAGGTGGAGGAGGATTCAGCCTTTACCCAGTAAGGTACAAGCAGTACAAGACTGGTCTACCCCCCCTACACAAACCCAAGTGAGAGCCTTTTTAGGTCTCACTGTATACTACCAAAAATACATGGCAGACCAGAGCTGCCCCTCTGACTGCTCTCACTACTTCTAAGAAAACCAAAAAGGTCTCTTGGTCTGAGGAGTGTGAGAAGGCCTTCAATGGCTTAAAAGGCTTCCTTTGCCAGGCCCTTGTTCTCAGTGCCCCTGACTACAAACTTGCTTTTATTGTGCAGACAGATGCCTCTGACACTGGGATAGGTGCTGTACTATCGCATGTAGATAAAAACGAAAGGAACACCCAATTTAATTCATCAGTCACCACCTTAAGGACAGAGAGCTCAGGTTGTCCACAGTAGAGAAAGAATGTTTCTCTGTTGTGTGGGCCCTAAAGAAGCTGAGGCCCTACCTCTATGGGACCTACATTATTATGCAAACTGACCATAAACCCTTAAAGTGGCTAATAAACATGTTATGTAATGTTATGTTAAAAGTACTTATATAGCGCACCGTCACCAACGGGATTGGTCCCCAGGCGCTCTGAGAGGAGTGGTGTATTGTTGGCAGCTTCAACTCGGTAGACACCGGGTGCTGAGCTTTGGTGTAAGTATTGGATCGGTGTCAGTCCGCGTGTGCTGTTGGTGCGGCTTATGTGTTGTTGCGGTGTGGTGGAGTGCGTGCAGCTTATTGTGCGAGAGATGGTTGTGTGAAATTTTTGTGTGAGATAAGTATGCAGAGAGTTTGAGCTTATATTGGTTAGTGGGTTGTGTAACCTTTAACATTCTAACATTCACAGTTCTAAGTATAGTATTTGCTGATCTGCACAATTCCATCTAAGTGTGGCACTTGCTAACCTTCATAATGATTATCTAGATACGGTGCAGGCTAAAGTTCTCAATTCTAAGTGTGGCACATGCTAACATTCAAGTTCCGTCCAGGTGTGGCAGATGCTAACATTCACAGTCCTATATAGATACGGCGCAGGCTAAAGTTCGCAATTCTAAGTGTGGCACATGCTAACATTCAGGTTCCATCTAGGTGTGGCAGGGGCTAACTGTCATGGGTATCAGGCAGGTAGTTTGGGCAAGCTGGGTGGAGGCTTGGCAGGCCTGGCATAGGCACACAAAGAACCCATAACAAATCCTTCCTTTCATTCCTTCCTAGTGTTTGTAGTAACTTCCTGGTTACCACTTCCTGTTGCTAAACAGGAAGTGCATGATAACCCATGAGCTCTCTAGTGTTTGGGTGTGGCTGGCTATATAAGCCACACCCAAGGTTCTTCCAGTGCTTCGTGTTGCTTACTGAGAGCTGTATCAGCAACACACTTGCCATGCTCTGGATTAGCCAGCATCTGCTTACCTGCTCCAGATCATCCTGTTTCTGCTTACCTGCTTCGGATCATCCTGCTTCTGCTTACCTGCTCTGGATGTTCCTGCTTCTGCTTACCTGCTCCGGATCATCCTACTTCTGCTTACCCGCACTGGATCATTCAGTTTCAGCTTACCTGGTTCTTACTCCACACCGCAGCTATCTCCATTTAAGAGGAGAGTTCTACACCAGCACCTGTAAGAACAAAGAAGAACAGTGTTAACACACGCACATCAGTAATGCTGCGCATACTCACCGAAGGTTCCCGCGACGCTGGAATCCAGGTTAGTTGCACGAGCGCACAAACCCCTGTAAGAAAGAAGAGACATTATTCATTGCGCTCGCTCCAATAACGCAGCACTTATTTCACTGCGCACTCTCTCTCTCTACACGGTGCATACTTAAAAGCCTTCGTGCAAACTTACCTAACCACCAAGTCTCCAGTAGCGCTTAGCCCGGACCGGATCCTCTAATACCACATAATTTTTCCTGCAAGGGAAAGGGAGAGACATTACCAGGCACGCTCGAATTGAAGGCGTTGCGCAAACCCACCAGCAGCTAGCTTCTACACGCAGCGCTACTCACCCACAAAAATACCGGCAAACAAAGACAATACGGACAATTTAGGACACTCAACATTCTCCACGCAGTGTTCACTTGTGGGAAAGACTTTCTAGCCAGTGAAGAAACTGGCACCTTGAACTCTCAGCCTCGCTGTGAAGGCATAAAACAGCGTTTGGCATCTGAACTAAGCCTACAGACATTGGCACTAATCACATGAGTGAATCGTGCCCCTGCAAATGCAGGATGGAGTGCACACCCTACTAAAGATAAAGGTAAGCCCATAGGGGGACATCACAGCACACAGTAAAGAGAAGGGAAGGGCCCAGGGGAATCAGGGGAATTCAGGTCTGAGTGTACACCTTGTATTTGACAGGTATTCCTCCGGGTGAAACAGGGGAAGTGAAGACTCTGGGTCAAGGGAGGCTCGTCCATCACTCCTGCAGAGACACAGGTGAGTGTGACATTAACATTCACAATCCTATCTAGATACGGTGCAGGCCAGCGCCTACAATTCCCTCCAGGTGTGACACTTGTTAACATTGATTAGTATGTTAGGATGCAATGCAAGGCAACATTTTAAATACTGTCATGGATAAATCAGGCTGTTGGTCACAGAGCTTTCTAAATATGTATGGGCTAGGTCTATGGCAGTCTATGATATGGAAGGGTAAGGTAGAGTGACGGGGGCTTTCTGGTGTACAGTAATTGCTCTACACCCCACCCATACCACATTTACAGTTTTTGTTGGTGTCCGTTAACTGCTGGCTTCACTGGCTTCCCACACGGATACCGGCAGACACTTTGTGGAGCCACCACTGTTGGAGCCGCCCTTTGCCTCGGGGCCGAAGGGGCTGCCGGGCAGGGGATGCCCTGGGGTGTCCCTTAAGACAGGGCAAGGCATCAATCAGGTCATGGGGGTGGAGCGGGAGGCGGGCAGAGGGAAAAGCAGGAAGTTGTGGGGCTGCGGGGAGACAGGCACTGAGTGCGCTTTCACGTGCTTCTCAAAGCACTGGAAAAAAAAAGTACAAGCTGCTCTGCAGCACTGGGGGCCAGGCATTACTCACCACGCCAGTGGAATCACAAAATGGCGTTGGTGCAGTGTGCGCACCAAGGTCTTTGGGCCTCTGTTGTTGCATTCTCCTTAGGCACCAATCAGGTCACGGGGGTGGAGCCGGAGGCGGGCAGAGGGGAAGGCAGGAAGTTGTGGGGCTGCGGGGAGTCAGGCGCCGAGTGCACTTTCACATGTTTCTTAAAGCATTCGAAAAACAATTGCAAGCAGCTCTGTAGCTCTGGGGGCCAGGCATTACTCACCACGCCAGGGGAATCACAACATGGGGAGAGAATCCAAAGTTGCTCAGGTGGTCCATAAGCGTGCAATGGTTTGACTTCATCATTGAGCACAGTCCAGGTGTCCAACATAGCAATGTAGATGGGTTGTCCAGAATGTTTAGCTGACCTGAACATGAGGCCCATCAAGGGGTGGATTAATTCCCCCTGTCCTTGGTCTGGAGGAGCAAGTGCAGGAAAGATTTCCCTTAGGTGTAATTTCCCCTCCATTTATGAACCCCCCCCCAAACCTTTTGCTTTTGTTTGGCTAACCTAACCTGACTTTTTCCAGTGAAGCACAAGCTTCAGCTGGGCTCCTCTGGGCTTTTGCTCATCTGTTATGGGGAAACTGACTCATCTTTCCTACTGTCAGTACTGGGAAACTACGTTTCCCTTAGTCTTTGACTATGTTGCCATTTATTTGTGACTTTTTATCTCGGTGCCAAGTAACTTACAGTACTGCGCATAGGGGTCCTTTTGTTTTATGGCCTTAGACACCCTCTAAAGATTTTTTGGTGATTGTACAAGTGTGCCTAGGATGAACTGGTGGCAGCAGTTTAATTTTATAGTATGTTTACTTCTCTTTAATGAACCATATTGCGTTTACCGCGTTTCACTCAAGACTGTGGCCAGTGCTGAAAATGGCTGTGCCGCAAAGTCTTTTGTTCAGTCCTTTGGCTATTTTATCGCTATGCCTTCTCCCAGGTCGAGCAGACCCGGCTTTCCTTATTTGGGCATTTGAAACAAAGAACCAAAAGAGGTACCCATGCTGGTGACAGTCCTAATTTCTGTCAGTTGTTCAAGTTAAATCTCCATATTAGTACAAGGTGTATGCTTTCAAAGAAAGTCACGAGAAAAAAAACAAAGAAAAGGTCCTAAGAGTACATGCAATAAGTTTATTAGACACAACACATTTTTTTGTAGTTCTGAATGCTTTTTACACAGGTTTAAAAAGACATGACAAAAAGAGGACATAAAAAAACATTCATCATATGGACATGAATTCACCAAGAGCGGTATTTACATCAAAGAACAGATTAAATATTTTTCAGAAACCCAATAGGTGAAAAGGACCAACAGGAAGACGATTGTTCCTGTGGACTAAATGTTACCAGGGTGTATAAAAAATGACCCTCGTAGGTCAAAGCAAAATTGTTAAATCAACTTGATTAATATGATTGTCTTGCCATATGATTAACTGCCGGTCAAGGCAAAATTGTTCAATCAACTTGGTTAATATGGTTGTCTTGCCATATGATTAACTGCCAACGTGTTTGAGAAATCAAGAATTTGTTCCCAAAGTATTTCCAAACCGGAGGAGAACAAAGCACATGGAAAACACGTTTCAGCGAGCCTAAACAGGCATCAGTAGTTGGGGCCTTGCTCAGGGCAGAAATAATGTAGCATGATTGTATTTCCCTAAAGGGGGCAGTGAGGAATAGGACATAATTGGTACAACTTTTACTCTGTAGGATATATTCAATGGCATATCGAATTTGAGGTAACTGATATCAAACAAACACGGATCACTCACCCTGTATATTCATAGAGGGCAGGGGAAATCCGCGGCGCTACTATCCCCGTGTATTCAGACTCTTACACTACTTGTTGATACAGCCAAGGAGAGTTTTTTTTATTTTTTTATTTGGGCATACAGCCTCCCGCGAAATCCACATCTTTCACAGGCTCCTGCATGTTACGTGTGCTAGTGCCCAGGAAGAGGATTGGGACTGTCTGGTCCCAGTCCACACTACTGGTGCCAGTATGTCTGGTATGCCGAATAACTGGGGCCACTGTGGACCGTGATTGGTCCACGACTGGCATGCATGCAAGAGAGCAGATCTTTCATTGGTTATCCAAGATTTGACCGCAAAACAAAGTAACTTGGGTTGCTGATGAACTCTATAGCTTCTTGCCTTGAAATGTCTATTCTTTTAAGAATGAGTCTTTGGGTAAGTAAGCTAATGAAAATACTGTAATCTTTAAGGGCTTGAATTGATTCCTACGGTGGAGAGATCTCTTTTTCTAATTAATTGAGTTATTTCTTGTCTGCAGGTTTTAGGAATTTGGGAAAAGAATTATGACTGCGGATGGCTGCGGAGTTACTCAGGATGAGAAAATGTTTTAAGAGGTAAGTTCGCCAATACGGAGTAACTGCAGCCTTCAAGGAAGAGCGCAGTAACAACTGTGAGGTGAAAACTTGAAGAACCTTCAGATACGTTAATGCTTATTAAACGTCTTCTCTGTTTAACTGTTTTTTTATTAAATACCTCTTGTGTTGTCTGCAGGTTTTTTGGAAAGCTGAGGAAAAAACCTTCAGAAGATGCGACTACGAGCGAAAACTGCTGACTGAAGATGCTGTGGCTGTGAGTGAAACTTCTCACTGAAGATGCTGCGACTACCAGAGACAACTGCTGACTGAAGATGCTGCGGCTGTGAGTGAAACTTCTGACTGAAGATTTTCGCTTCAGAGATAACTTCGGTCGGGTAAGTCTCTTATATTAACTACAGTACTCTGTAGTTTTTTCGTAAAGCTAATGTCTCTGTTATCTCTTTTTTACAGGTTCTGTGAGGAGAAGCGCTGGTAGCGTTACCCGCTGTCTCCGGAGCAGAAGCGAAGTGCGTGTTCCAGCAGGCGGGTCTTAAGTAGCTCCCTCTGCAAATATGAATAGAACGTGCATAAACTTGTAAATGGGTTTTGCAGCGGCAATGTTAAGTGTATAGAATTACTGTTTAACATCAGGGGAGTCTATGGAGGTAGATGCTGTTAATGGTGTAAATGCCATATGTGCTAGGCTAATACCCACCTTTGACCTGCTGATTGATATAATGTTCCCTGCCTAGCCTGAATGCCTGAATGAGGACTATGCTCACTGACTGGGATCATGACAGTTCCACTCCCCGCCCTCAAGTCACCTCCCAAGGATGGACCCTCCAGCCCTGGCTTAGAGGGGTGGTTCTGATGAAACGTCTCAAGCAATTTGGGAACATGAATATTGGAACTAGGTTTCCAAGTTCTGCCGTAAGATTTCTTTCACTAAGAACTCTGGTTCACCTTCTATAATCAGGGCTTTTGGTGATGGTTGTAGTTTAGTCCCCGGATTCACTCGTTTTGCCAAGGAAACATGGAATACAGGATGAATTTGCATGTGAGATGGTAGGTTTAACCTTACTGCTACAGGGTTGACAATAGCTTCCACAGAGAATGGGCCCAGAAACCTAGGCAGGAATTTATATGGGCCCTTAAGGGCAATGTGTTTAGAAGACAACCATGCCTTGTCTCATACTTTATAATCTGGAGATTTTCTTCGAAGTTTAGCTGCACATTTCTTTTGTCTTTCCTTTGCTATAGTTACATGTTTCAGGACCTCTTTCTGTACCTAGTTAATGTTCTCATGAAGATTCTGTACTGCTAGCCTCTCTATGGATTCTGTTGGATCGAAGGTAGAGGTTCGAGGATGTGAAGCGTTAAGGATGTAAAAAGGGGGTATAACCTGTGGCGGTGTGTTCAGAGTTATTATAAGCATACTCTGCTACCCAAAGGACATCCACCCTAGAACAATCTATTTTGTGGCGAAGACATCGAATGTATTGTTCTAGAGTTTGATTGGTTCTCTCAGTTTGTGGGTGGTGGCTAGTAGATAAACGTACTTCAACTTTAGCCAAATTACAACATTTTGCTCCAGAATTGGGAGACAAATTGACTCTCTCTATCAATGATCACTACTGATGGAAATCCATGAAGATGCACAATTTGTTCTAGGAACACCTTTGCTAAAACTGATGATGTGGGAAGCCCCTTGAGGGTAATTAAATGAGCCATTCTGGAAAACAAGTCCACCACTACTAGGATTGTATTATAACCCGAACAATGGGGTAACTCAGTCCATAGACATGGTATGCCTTGGTGCTGGTGGAACAGGTAACGGTTGAAGAAGAACTGCTGGTCTCTGCTTTGAGCTTTTGTTTTGAGCACAAATACCACAAGTTTGGATGTAATCTATGACATCCTTGCACCTTGTTGGCCACCAGAAATGTCGTTTGATCTTGGCTGTTGTCTTAGTGATTCCAAGGTGGCCTTCTAGTGTTGCTCCATGGTCATTTACCATGACCTTCCTTTGTACCTCCTGATTTGGTAGGTAAAGATGACTCTGGAAATAAGGTCAACCTTCTTGAATGCAACACTTTGGTCCTTTTGACTTCCAGGCCTTCAACTCTGAAGTGGCATGCTGAGTAGAATCTGTGACTTTAGGTCTTCTTCTGAAGATCCAGTGACTACCAGCACCTTCTCTTCTGGAATTATGTTTACTGTATCTGAAGTACTTTGGACCTCTTCTTTCTCTCCAATCCGGGACAATGAATCCGCTTTACCATTCCGTACTCCTGGGAGTAAGTTATAACAAAATCGTATTCCACAAAAAACAATTCCCAGTGGAGTTGTCATGATGATTGAGCCTTTGCATTGCATAAATATTGCAGGTTTCGGTGGTCTAGGTTACCCTCACCTGTTATCCAGGGGGGCGCCACATGATACTGGATGGAGGTCTAAGCGCTATCCCGGCCCCTCTCTGCTTGGTTATGTGCCAGACGTTGGGCAGCGCCTTCATTTTTGTGCGTTGAACTCTCCATCCTGCGTCTCTGTGCAGGGGTGTGTGGTTGGTGCGGGCGTTCTGTGGACCTAGTTGCTTCACTGGTCCGTGTGCCCGTATGTCGGGTCCAGACCAGCTGTGACTCCGACTCTGCTTGCTGTCTTCCAGGTGAGTTATAATGTCTTTTCCGTCTTTATTCTGTCTCTTTCCCTCCATTTTCTCGGTCTTCTCGGCATCTTGCTCCACTACGCTGTTCCCTAACAATGTATTTTTTTGTTTTCATAGGGATGGTTGCGATCTCGGGTTTGCCGCGCCGATGGCGAAGACCACGGTGAGTTATTGATGCGTGCAGCGCTGCGCTGTTTATTGGTGTTAATTGTTAACATGTGTTCTCTTCTCTTCTTTTTACGGGTTGCAGTGATGTTCTGGAGTGATGAGCGATCGAAGCGCTGCTTGCCCAGGTAAGTGCTTTGTTAATGCTGACCTTGTTCCTTCTCCCTTGCAGGTTGCGGTGAAACCCAGAGATGGGCGAGGTAAGAGAAGCACAGGGTGCTGCCAGGACTCGCTGCTTGCCCAGGTAAGAATTGTTATTAATGCTGTCCTTCTTTCTTTACCTTTGCAGTTTGTGGCGAACTCCGGAGATGGGCGAGGTAAGCGAAGCGCAGGATGGATTCAAGGCCAGTTACTTCACAGGTAAGTGTTCTTGCTCACTAATGCTGTTCTTGTTCTTCCAAGTTATTAATGGAATCCGGATGTAGGGCTTCAGGATCAGGCCACCGGAGAAGCAGATGAGCAGGAGCTGGACACCGTGAGCAATACACTGCAGGAGTGCAGAATAACGCGAAGCATGTTCTGCTGTTTGGGTGTGGTTTAAATAGCCCAGGTAAAGTAGTTCCAGGCCAAGTAGTTCCAGGCCCAGCCACACCCAAAACACTAGACCACATGGCTTGGTTCTAAAGAACTGAGCTGTGTAATAGGCTTCCATGTTGGATTAAGGTCCAAGACTGGTATTGCTTTATTCCTGATAATGAGCCTGGCGCCAAAGGCCAAAGGCGCCAGGACTGACTCCATTTATGTTTCTTATGGAGTTTTAAGGCCCTTGGGGCCAGTGTGAAGGGCTTTAGCCCCACTGCTGCCAGGGGGCTGTTATACCTGAAGGGGTCAGGGGCATGGATTGTGACAGTCTGTGAGAACTTTGACAGTATGCCGGGCCCCCAATAAATGGTGTCTCCATTCCTTGAAAGCGTGCTTTATTGCTAGTAATTCCTTATCTGTGATACTGTCATTTAGTTTTGCTGTAGGAAACTCTTTGACCAGAAGGCCACTGGATGCTGTTGTCCGTTTTCTGTATCTTTTTGGGATAATACAGCTCTCATTGCAGCACTGGACGTGTCAGTTTCTACTACAAACAGTAGCTCAGGTTGTGGATGTCTCAAAATGGGAGCGGTGGTAAAATGTATTTTCATGGTCTGGAGAGCCTCCTCCGCTTCCTTGGTCCAGGAGAACGCCTTGTGCTTTCGCAATAGCAAAGTTATTGGATGGACTATTTGGGAAAAGCCTGCAACAAAGCGTCTATAAAAGTTAGTCAGTCCTAAAAACTTTGAACTCCTTTCACTGACGTAGGGGAAGGCCAATTCAAAACTGCTTCAACCTTTCAATTATCCTTTTGAATTAGTGACAGAATGAATCCCACAAATTCCACTGAGGTTGCATGAAAGGAGCATTTCTCCAGCTTGACAAATAACTTGTGCTGCCGTATTTTCATAAGTACTGCCCTTACATGAGTTATGTGCTCTTGGGCTGAGCTTGAATAAATTAGAATGTCATCGAGGTACACTATGGCACAGACATCTAGCAATTCGCATAAAACATAATTCATAAAGTTCTGAAAAGGCATAACTTGATACTCGTATAAGCCGTATTTTGTGCAACAGGCAGTAATCCATTCATTCCCTTCTTTGATTCTCACTAAGTTGTAAGCTCCTCCAAGGTCCAGGTTGGTGAAAACGTTGGCATCCTTAACTTGGTCCATTAACACTGGAATGAGTGGAAGGGGTACCTGTTCTTATCTGTGATCTGGTTTAAGGCACAATAGTCTATGCAAGTACGAAAGTCCCCTTCCTTCTTGGGCACGAAGAAAAGAGGAGATGCCATGGGGACTTAGAAGGCCGAATAAAACCATTGCCGAGGTAGTTATCCAAATATGTCTTCAAATGAATATTTTCTTGTTCGGTTAAAGCATAAATTCTACTTCATGGGGTTTTTGAACCAGGTATTAAATCAATTTGACAATCATATGGCCTGTTCTTCTTCAAATACTTCTTGAAAATCTTGATACTCTGGTAGAAGGGTTGCTATTAATCCTAAGGTGGGTTCTTCTCTTGAAATCGCTTGAACTTCTTTTCCAAAGGTTCCTCCTTGAACAAAGCAGGAGTGTTGGCATTCCTCGGTAAATACTAAGGTTCTGGCACACCAATCAATCTGTGGATTATGTTTCTCTAACCATGGAATTCCTAAGATTACTTTAAACTGTGCAGCACTAATTAGGTCAAACAAGGTCTTTTCTCGATGTCCCTCCTGGCAAAGCAAGGTGCAAACTTCAGTACACTTCGTCACTGGTCTGGATATCAGTTGAGTACCATCCACTGCGCTGACATTTTCCACCACAGCCTTTGGGTGTATATTAATACCCATCTTGCTTGCTAGTTCGTAATCCATGTAGTTCCAATCGCACCACAGTCCACATATGCTTCCAGAGCATCTATCTTGGAAGGTTGAAGGTCACTGCTTAAGATAGTGTGAACAAAGAAATGAGAGATCTGAATTTTCTTCTTCTGGCTCGACAAGTCGACCTCTACACTTGTCGGGTGTTGGATTTTTCCGTCAGTTAATTTTTTACTATATTTCTGTCCACCTTGTCTACGGCTCCCACTGGTTTCCACGGCGGTTTCACTGGACAATTACGCAGGTGATGACTGGCTGAACCAAAATAGAGGCATACATTCTGTTTTCTTTTGTCTCTTTCTTCTTTAGAAATGGGACCCCGAACATCTCCTAACTGCAGTCACTTGACGAGGTCCATTGTCTTTTGAACAAACATAGAGTGATCTAGTCTCTGATCTGGCCCGATCAGTCCTCCGGTCCTGCATTCCAGTGATCCAGTTGTATAGTTAGGTCAATTAATTCAGCACAACCTGTAGGAGGGTTCACTACTTGCGCCAATATGTCCTTGAGTTCCCCTCGTAATCCTCGATAAAAGAGTGTTGCCTTCTTCTCCTCAGGCCAATTAGTCTCTGCTACTGGTCGATTAAAGGAAGCTATGTAAGCTAACAATTCTTGGTTACCTTGGCCTAAAGAGAACAGATCATTATCTAAGGCCCATCCCTGAGCATGATGGGTAAAGAGTTTCTCTAACTCCTGCCGAAAAGAGGGAAGTTTCTTAATAATGGGTCATCTCAATTGACTAAGGGAATGGACGAGTCATCAGCATGTCCACCCAAATATGATAACACAAACGCCACCTTAGACTGATCTGAAGGAAAGACCCCGGGCCTACACAGGAAGTGTAAATTACATTTGTTCATGAAGACTGCAAAACGCTTTGGATCCCCCATAAACCTTTCTGGGGCTGCTAGTGGAATGTTCCCTGGTAAAGCCACCTGTAGAGGAGGACTGGGAGCGGAAACTTGACCCTGTGGGACACCACCTGGAAGTGTGCTTGTCCTGCTTGGGACTGTAGTAATTGGTGACCCAATTCATCAGTGTGTTCTCTGTTAACCACCAACTCTCTCCTGAGAGAATTGGTTTCTGACCTAGCTGCATGGACTTCTGCCCTTAACTCCCCCAAAATATGGGATAAATTGTCTATTTCTGTGCTTTCCATTACACTCAGGTGGAGTATTTTAAGTACGGCTTTGCGTTCTGTAATGCTTACTTGGACTCCTCGGGAGCGTAATGGCTTCCGAGACTGTGGACCTGATACCTTGGAGCTTTTAGGGTTCTCTTTCTGTTTAAACAAACAATGACAACAATAGAAATGCTATGGCATCTATTAGCTGAGATAATACTGAATGAAATGTGTATTCCCTTAATCCCTCCCTTCTAACTCTAGGGCGGAATTCCCTTCTCACCTATGTTTTATTATTGTGGAGCTCTCTATCCTGCTTTTCTACAGGGGCGTGTTGAAATGAAGAAACAATGGTAACTTGGGTTGCTGATGAAATCTATAGATTCTTGCCTTGAAATGTCTATTCTTTTAAGAATGAGTCTTTGGTTAAGTAAACTGGTGAAAAAACTGTAATCTTTAAGGGCTTGAATTTATTCCTATGTTGGAGGGATCTCTCGTTCTAATTAATTTTGTTCTTTTACTCTTGTTCGCAGGTTTTAGGAATTTGGGAAAAGAATTATGACTGCCAACGTAAGTTCGCCAATTCGAAGTAACTGCAGCCTTCAACGAAGAGCATGGTAACAACTGTGAGGTTAAAACTTGAAGAACCTTCAGGTACATTAATTCTTATTAAATGTCATCTCTGTTTAACTGTTAAGTTTGTTTTTTAATTAAATACCTCTTGTGTTGTCTGCAGGTTTTTGGAAAGCTGAGGAAAAAATCTTTGGAAGATGCGGTGGCTGCGGAAGAAACCTCTGACTGAAGATGCTGCGACTACAAGCGAAAACTGCTGACTGAAGATGCTGCGGCTGTGAGTGAAACTTCGGACTGAAGATAATCACTTTGGCGATAACTTCGGTCGGGTAAGGCTCTGCTATTAACTATAGTACTCTTTAGTTTTTTTGTAAAGCTAATGTCTCTATTATCTCCTTCTTACAGGTTCTGTGAGGATAGGGCCGGTAGCGTGACCTGCTGTCAGCGTGGCAGACGCAAAGCGCACGTTCCAGCAGAGGTGGGGCTTAAGTAGCTCCCTCTGAAACTATGAATAGAACATGCTGCAACTTGTAAATGGGTTTTGCGGCGGCCATGTTAAGTGCATAGAATTACTGTTTAACATCACGGTAGTCTATGGAAGTAGATGCTGTGAATGGTGTAAATACCATATGCGCCAGGCTAACACCCACCTTTGACCTGCTGATTGATATAATGTTCCCTGCCTAGCCTGAATACCTGATTGAGGACTATGTTCACTGACTGGGATCATGACAGACACCACGTTGTTCCACAAAGGATGGTCTAGTCTATTTCCAAGATGGTCGCCGAGCTATGGAAAGGCTTTTTATGCCTGCGAGCCCCCAACGCGAGTGCGTTGCAACCCTCTGCATTCCTAGCCCTGGGATAGACACTAGTGCCTTTTTGGCATCTCACTTTGCCTGCTCTCTGTGCTTCACTCCCTTTTACGGTGCGCTTCTCCCTCCGGTCTTGTCTTCCCGCTTGTCCCTCATTGCATGCCCCGTTGCTGCTTACCGCTTGCATTCAGCGGTTCGCCCGCTTGGATCCCTGTGTTCGTTTCTCCCTGCTGTTTAGCCCTGCATCGGCTGCTGCCTTTCTATCTGCGGTGTCTCCGCTTGGATCCCTGTGCTTTCGCCCTGCTGATGCTAACCCCACTGCTACTTTCCTGTCAGCTGCATTGCCACTTGGATTCCTGGGTTTCACCTCGTTGCTGGTTACCCATCCGCTGCTCTCCCGTTTGGACTTGCCCTTCTACTTGCTGCTCTCTCTTGGAATCCCGCTTATCCCGTACTCCCTATACTCTCTTCTGGTTCGCTTGGGTTTCTGTTCTATCCTGATTCCTCCTCCAAGGGCTCCCTTACTTTGTCCCTGTGGCCTCGCATTTCTATTTATTCATTGTCTCTTGCTGGCAAACCTGCCTTGGATTTCACCCTTCGTATGAAAACACTCAGCTAGATAAATACTTTACATCCATCTTGAGACCTTCACTTCCAAGAGGGTTTTCTGCCTCATTGGCTTTTCCCTGAAGATTTCAGGACCCTTCCAGCCAGACCGCCCCAGTGTCCAACTAGTTGTCACCCTAGGAGGTCACTGTGGTGGCTGGGGAGGATAGCCCTATCCCTTCAAAGAACGTCTTTGTGACAAGACAGAGACCAAACCAAAGAAAGTAAAGACCAAGACCTCTCACAAAGATTCTGGATCTTCAGACTCAGGTGAGAGTTTTGAGATTATGTGTCATCTGGAGGAAGAGGTGCCAGGGAGACCCCTGAGGTATATGCTCTGACTAACGAAGGATTGCAGGACCCTAAATATGTATGAGTTTCCTTCCTCCAGGGCTACTTTGCTTGCTTGAGACGGTGCAGTCACCAGACTGGGCCTCTCAACCTTTCCTTCTCCATGCACTCCTATCCATTTTAACTTAGATTTCCACCCAGCGTATGATGGAATCTCATTTGTGAAATGGAGGGAATGTGGGCCTAAGTACTTGGCCCATCTCTTTCACAATGACAGCATTAGATTGTTCAAATCCTCTAAAGAGACCTTCGGAGCGGGTGAGAAGGAGCGCTTTCAATATTGGCTTTCAATATTGGCAGCTAAGCTAAAGCCAAATAATAGGAAGGTGGCCAATAGGACGCCTATGGAATTTGAGACAATTATATTCTCCCCCAAGGAAACGCCGGGTATTGTATCTCGCCTGTACAAATAATACATATATCTACTGGACAAACTTAATGAACAAATACCCTCATATGTCCATGCATAGCATAGAGAACTGGGCAAGGAGCTTCCGGGGAAGAGCTGGCGTGAGGTCTGGAAGGAGCTGTGTACCTCAACCTCTAGTGTACAATACTTTGAGAAGCGGTTTAAGTTCCTAATGAGAGGCTACCTTACCCCAGATAGATTGAAACACATAGAGGTGGTGGAAATGGACTATGCTAGCGGGGATGTGGGGGAACGGGCACCTATATGAACATCTGGTGGATTTGCCCCAAGCTCCAGAGGTATAGGGTGGAGGTGGTACACACAATTAATGGTATAACCGGGCAAGCCATCACGGGGACCCCCTGATCTGCCTCTTAGGGTTCTTCGTGGGACAACATTTACTCAAATTTAGGTCAAATATATCTATAATTTGAGCTATGCTCCTAGTGGTCAGAGATTCAATCACAGCGACGTGGAAGTAGCAGATCCCCCCAAGCTGAATGATTGATGGTCACGTCTTTGGGCTTTGATGATAATTGAGAAAATCTTACACTTTGTGCAGGACACTGCCCAAACATTTTTTGCAAGGTGGAAATGTGCTCTGGCCCACGCTAAGACCTACAATAAGGACTACACCTGCCCTAATAGACAGAGGGCACTAGGGCTTTTGGAATGTAATTAGGACCCTGACCTTGGCTGGGTGGTTGAATAGAGTTGGCGTGGGGATAACCCCCAACCCAGTACGCTGTGTCATAAGGGGTTGTTTTATTCATTCACCCAAGCCACCAAGAGAGCGTATCCCCCACGTGCTCCATTGACATGATAGCTGTGTCCATAAGAGCCATTCTCTGAATGTATTACAGGTTGCTCGTCTGTTTTCTGGTTTGTGATTGTTTTCTTTTTTTCTATCATTGTTTTTTTAAAAAAAAATTTTTATTGATTTTATTCCAACAACCAACACAAACCAAACTTACAGTGCGTATAATAATATTAATACACATCACTTTATCTATGTCCACTGCATCTCACCCCTTCCCACCCACCCTTCCAAGCCTACTCTCCTTCCTGTTCTGTGTCTTCGTCCTGCGATAGGGATTCCTTATCAATGGTTTCTGTTGAATCCCGGTCACTTGCCCCGTCATGCGTGGGCCCAAATAATTCAGCAATTAGTTGTTTCCAAGCTATCAAGGTTCCTGCCTCCTTCTCCCCCCCAACATTGTTCGCCTCTTGCCATACTACAGTTTCCGCCTCTGCCCATTTCTGTAGATCCTTCCACCATGCTTCTATTCTTGGTCTATGACATGCTTTCCATCCCATTGCAATTGCTCTATTTGCTAGTGCATACGCCAGATCTTTCAGCTTACTCATGTGCTTTAGCTTATGTGGTCTAGGAAACCCTCTCAGCAGGCAAGCCCACACTGTATCTACCTCTATTTTGATCCCTTTGTCTTCCATCCTATGCGCTATTTCTCCCCAAAAGCTTCCTATTATTGGGCATGACCAAAACATATGTACCATTCCGGCATTTTCTTCGTCACATTTGGGGCATGATTGTCGTCCTACATTTTTAAATTTGGCTATCCTTTGGGGCGTCACATACGCCCTGTGGGTGATATATAGTTGTATCTGTTGTAATCTAGCATTTCTCGACACTTTTTTGTGATATATTTGGGCGCGCTCCCTCATCCCATCACTCGTTGGGGCCCCCTCTTCCCAGGCTTCTCTAAGTTGTATCACTTCCTTCCCCACTTTGGTCATCATCAGCTCATATATTCTTGATATTTCATGCCCCCCCTCTGCTATGTCATATATTATATCTATGGCGGCATCCGGTTCATCTTCATCTGCTAGTATTTCTTTAGGCCATGTCTCTTTAATCCGCTGCACCAGCCTGTGATATGTGATATACTGTCCTGCATGTAACCCCGTTTCCTCCACCAGCCTTTCTCTTCCCACCAGAGCGACCAATGGTACCTGCGGGGAACACAGGGACGGCCTATCCATTATCTGACACGCTCTCCGCCATATCTCCCACCCAATTACCATCATTCTTCGGTGCCCTTCCATATCCGATTTAGGCAACCACATCATCTCTCTCAGGAAAAATGGGGCACAATCCAGTTGGAACAACCGGGATTCAGAGGTCGGCTCCTCAGAAAGCCATTTAGCTACATATTGAAGTTGACTTGCTATGTAATACATTTCATAGTTTGGTAATTGTATGCCCCCTTTCTCGTGTGGGTTTTGCAGCTTCCAAAGGGCCACCATGTTCCTTGTCCCCTGCCAGAAGAATTCCCTGCATATGCTGCTCAACCTAGCAAAGAACCGCCTGGGTATCAAGTATGGGATGTTCCCAAAGTAGTGCAACAGTCTTGGCAAGACCACCATTTTAAGCATTGCCCCTCTTCCCATCATCGCCAAGGGAAGCTTCACCCAGAACCTCATACTATTTTCAATATTCCGGACAGCTTTCTCAGTGTTGTATTGGTGCTCTGCTTCCACCGTATGGTATATATCTATCCCAAGATATCGAAACGTGCTGACCTCCCATTGTATCTGGAGGATCTGTAATTGCTCTAGCGGGATCCCTTAATACCTACCCGGTGGAAATACACAAGACTTTTTGGGGTTCACAGCTATGCGCCTTGCAAATCCCTCCATCACTTCCAGGACATACTGGAGGTTTTCCTCCGGATAGCGCAGGTACAACAGCATATCATCAGCATACAAGGAAATTAAATGCGGTCCCCCCTCTATGATGATGCCTATTGTATCATACTGCTGCCTCAGGTATATTGCCAAAGGCTCTAAGGCCAGAATGTACAACATGGGGAACCACGGGCATCCCTGTCTAGTGCCTCTACTAAGTTGCCACCTCTCTGATAAAACTGCCCCTGTCTTCACCCTGGCCAGCGGCGCACTATATAGTAATTTGGCCCATTTAATATACCCCGGCCCTATTCCATAATTTGTCAGAGTAGCAATCTACCATGGCCATTTGACCGAGTCAAAGGCCTTTATTGCGTCCAGCGACACTATTGCCATCTCGCCCGTCTCCCTGTTGGCATGTTCAATGACTCGTGGAGTCGCCTAAGATTATTGGATATATTCCTGTTGGAACATAACAAGTTTGGTCGGGGTGTATGTATGGGAGAATAGGTCCAGGAGACCCCCCTCCACGACATGCCCCACCTATGTGGGGTTCGTGGCTCGTCAGGGGCCCCCTTATCACCAGGGCCCAGGTGACGGGGTGACTACTGATCGACACACAGGACTGATCATGCTGCGCTGTAACAGACCATGGACACCATTTTGGATAAGCATCTGGACTCTATTTTAGATACTGACAACCTGAATCCCAACAAGACAGCCTGCCTGCGAATGATGCAGCTTGGACCCCACTCCCAGAGAGCCATGCCCTTCCCCTGGCGCCTCCGCTCCATGGTAGATCTGCTGAAGGCCCGTTCTCACGAGCAACCAGACACAAACAAGTATCAGAACAAACACTGTATCATTTACCTTCCGCAGTACATCACTGTCCCCAAAGTGACCTGACTGGCGGTTCAAGTCTGGAAAATAACAGAAAACCATTCTAACAGAACAGGCCTCGACCCTGCATCTAACCCGTAACATGTAAAGTATATGATGTCAATACCCTCTTTGTATGAACCCTTATCGATGTCCAAACACACTCCAATGCCTGACGGTTTACAAAGGTTGCTATATTAAATATAAACATCCATGTTTAAGAAAGAGATAAAAATTCATAAGTATTGGTAAAGCAAGCATGGCCTCAGCTCATACACGGTACCATGTGTAATGAAACAAAATTGATACTGACCGCCTAGGGCTAACTAACGAATGCTGCTAAGTACAAAGGAAGGCAAACGGAGCATTACTGCAAGCATGTGTGTGTATGTGCATAGAGGGACACATTTAAATGTACAAGCCAGAATGAAAATGTATTAACGTCTTTGAATATATTCCTTCCATGCTCCCGAGTACACCATCAAACCTAATGCTACCTCATGTGTTATTCAGTTACTACCGTGTGACATAGCTAAAATATAGTCGTTCAATGTTTAATGATGTATGAAACACTGCCAAATTATTGTAGACAAATATAAAATAATATACGAATGTATAGACAGTAGAAATGTGTGATCGTTTTAATATTACCAACTTTATTAATCATTTCCTTATTTTACATAGTGTGTAGCTGTTATGCTCACCTGGTATCCACAGGGACACCACCCAGCCGGGTTACTCGCTGGTATGCTTCTCAGCTTTGTCCTGATGTGGTCTGCGGGGAAGGTTCTGCCTGAAAATACAGGAGGACTGTGTTCAAGACTGACCGACTGGGGTAAGTATCCTCCCTCCACCCCCGTATGATTTCATTCCCTCTGGCGCCTTCTCCTCACCTTGTGATATAATTAGGTGTGCTCTCCGTCCTGCCTTCTTTGCAGGGGCGCGTTGTCTTTCATGGGCGAGTGCGGTCCATTTACTTCAATGACGCCGGCCTGTTTGATATTGTTCAGGTAGGTCTTATTGCTGTTCTTTAGTTTTGTTGCTATCTTGCATGCCTTTCTTTGTTTACAATGTCTCTTTTTTCCCCCCTTAGGTATGCAGAGCTTCAGCGTGGCGAACTGGCTTGGTTGAGCCCCGCTGGCAAATGATGGTGCATTAAGAGCGCTATGATGCAGTAAGTAAGCGCTATGCGCAGCGCTGCAAAGTCTTGCCTTTGCTAACCTGTGTTTTCCTTCCTTGCAGGTCGCGGTGTTCTTCAGTGCGAGTGGAATGTCCATAGTGGTGCCAGCCGAGAGGCGACCAGCCAGGTAAGCCTTTTTTAGCAGTTCGTAATTTGTAAATGTCTCTACTGCTTTCTTTAATGTTGCCTCTATCTTCCTCTTTCAGGTCGTTCTGTCCGGGAGGCGTGCAGATTCGAGGAAGCTGTTCTCAGTAGCTGCGAGTGTTTAAAGATGAAGACTGCAGATAAGATGCTGCTGCTAATGATGGTCCTTTTGTCTCCTTGCAGGTTCTGCTTCTCCGAGGTTCGAGGGAATAGCTGGACACGGTGAGCGTCACGTTGCAAGCTGCAAAGTAACGCGAAGCGTGTTGTCTTGCTCGGGTGTGGTTTAAATAGCCCCAACAAAATAGTCCAGGTAAAGTAGTCCCTAGGCTACCACACCCAAAACACTAGACCGCATAGCTTGGTTTTTAGGAACCAAGGTATGTGGATGCCTCCATGTTGGCTGACAATACAATAAAGTAGTTCCCAAGCACATTGTTTTTCATGGTGTATGAGCCTGGCGCCATAGGCGCCAGGACTGGCCCCATGAGGGCTTTTGAAGAGGATACCAGGCTCCAGAGGCCTGAGTCCTGACTCCACCTGGCCAATGGGTTTGCCAGAGGGGGTTTTGGGTGAGGGTTGTGACAGTAGCTCAAGCACAGAGAATTGCTCACACACACACACACACCCAAGGCCATCTCCCGTCCCCACCCACCAAGGCACGCCAGGACAAGCTGGTATGCGAGCAGCACAGCCTCACCTCCCCCCATTCTGCTGGACCCGCTTCAAGTATTCGCCTCCCCCCATGTCCCAGACCGCCATGGTCGGCCAAATGAATTATTTACAACCCGGTCCTAAAACCCCACCTCTCCAAGGGGCCAGAGGTACACCCTCGCTGATCCAGTGGCACTCCGGTTCACCCTAAGTTAATGGGCCTTGGAGAACAGATATTCAACCCTGAACTAACACATCATAAAGTAATTCCTCACTACATCTAACGAGACCAGAATGACAGTGCAGCTCACCGCATGCCCTCAGACCAGACCCCCAGGTTTATGACACCCGGTCAACAGGTCAGAAGTAACAGTGTCTTGATGTATTGGTAAGGCCTCACATTATATGTATTCCTTCTGTGTCTTATTAACCTTTATAGTAACCTATTGCAGGATTTACAGGACAACCAGAATTATCTAAATGAATGAATGTTGTGTGTGTGGCCACAAGGGCGCAAAGTCAGGGCACCCGACCGCGCCTGGCCTGGCAACCCCACCCCGATGAGCCCAGCTGACCTATCCGCCCCACGTTGGCACCACGCTGATGTCCACCAACTACGAAGCGGCTCGTCACAACTGCACCTATAGTTAGTTGACGCAACCCAATCCCCAACATTATGTGCCCCCTATAGTGTGTAGGTTTCTGTGACGGAATTTTGTAATAAATAAGACTGTCTTTGCTATTGTCAGACAGAGCGCTCTCAGAGCTTGCAGAGTCCTTTGCATGCGCTATTTGATTAGATAAAGAACCTTTTACTTTTACCCGCACTTGGTCCTAGCCTCATTCCCCATTGGGGTGTGTCTATTATTGCCTCTCATTGCGGGGAGGGTAATGCCTTTTGGGGACGCTTGCCTTTACGTATTAGTTTATTAATGACTCTCCTCATTCTGTTTGCCAGGACAGCCGTCAGTATTTTACTATCCTGGTTCAGCATCGACGGGGGTCTGTAGGAGCAGCACTCACAGCCAGGCTTGTTAGGTTTGGGGAGCGGTATGATGATCGCCTCTCTCAGGGACTCTGGTAGCCTTCCAACTTCATATGCTTCGTTGAGCATCTCTAAGAGCGGGGGGAGTACCTCATTTTTATACATCCTATAAAATTCACTGGGGAGTCCATCAGACCCCGGGGTCTTACTAGTGGGTAGCTGCCTCACCACTTCTTCCAATTCCTCTAGAGTGATTGGTGCGTCTAGCTTCTCTCACTCTTCAGCGCTAATCTGCAGCAATCCTATATCCTCCAGAGTTTCACTTATTTCCCTGCTGTCACTTTCCTCCACATCTCCATACAGGGTGTGATAATAGTCTGCAAATTCTTGATTCACTCCCTCCTGGTTGTCTGCTATACTTCCATCCTCTTTTGCTATCGTCCTGATTATTGGTCTGGGAGTCTCGCTTTTGTATAGCCATGCCAGAACTCTCTCTGGTTTATCCCCCCCTGCATGCTGTCTCTCTATGTATTTTTTGTAGTTGAGATTGCACAGCCTTTCCCAGTATCCCGCGCATTTCTGCTGCAGCCTGAATATTACTTCATTATCGTATTTAGTGCTACCTCCCCTTTTCAATGCCTTTTCTAGCTCGGTTTCCGCTTCTTGTAGTTCCGCCAAAACCCCACCTTGTAACCCCTTGGACTTGGCTATAGCTATCCCCCTCACTACTAGTTCAAAGGCTTCCCAGAGCACACCCGCCGAATCCACCCTGCCTGTATTGGTCTCAAAATAGCTTATTATTTCCTCTCTCATGTCCTCCCTAAAAATGTTATCCTTCAGCGCCTCTGCTTGGAGGCGCCATGTCGGTATTTTCGCTCTCGGGGGTCGGTATTTCCATACTAATATCAGCAGCGAATGGTCTGAAAAGACCCTCGCTTTGTATTCTGTCTGCACTATTTCTGCCATCAGTTCATGCGTGACGAACACATAATCCAATCTGGTGTGTAGATTCTGGGGGGGCTGAATAATGCGAGTATTGTCTGTCTTGTGGATAGTGTGACCTCCATGCATCCTCTACCCCGAAATCTACTAACAGGGACTGCAGTATCCTGGCCGCTGGGGTCGGTCTGTCGATTTTGGTGTCCGATCTATCCATTTTTGGGTTTAGTACACAATTGAAGTCAGTCTTCTCCCCAGATCACCGCCCCTCCCAGGCTCACCCTGAGTTTGCTATATAGGGTTCTGAAGTATGCCGCCGTATCCTGATTCGGGGCGTATGTATTTATAATACATATTTCCTTGTTTTCCACCAACCCCTTTATTATTACCATCCTCCCATCTGGTTCGGCTGTGGAGTGCAGTAACTGAAACGGTACATGCGGTGCAACCCAGGTAATCACCCCTCTAGCATAAGCTGAGTATGTTGCGCCCACAACAGTCCCCCTCCACTTCTTCCGGACCACCTCCAGTTTTTCTTGCGTTAGGCGAGTCTCTTGCAGCAAGGCTATGTCTACTTTCTGCCTGAGCAAATACATCATAACCTTATTTCTTTTTAAATAGCTATTGAGCCCTCTAACATTCCCGGTAACTACTTTAAGGTCTCCCATAACATATCCGGGTCCCACTCCACCCTCCACAAATACCGGCCAAGTCTCAGTTCTTCCCTTTTTTAATGTAGGCGTGTTCCCCAATACAAACTTCCCCTAACTATTAACTCCCCGACTCCCCACTCTCTCCCACCCTCCTACCCTCTTACCTTCCCAACCCCCTCACACTCCTCAACTCTTCCTCAACGGCCCGCTCCCCCTCCCTTCATTACCCCAACTCACCCCGCCTCCCCAACTGTTGCCCAGCTCCATCCCTGGATCTCAGGCACCCCCGCATCTAGCCCTTTTCCGGCAGTTGCCTTACTTGCGGCTCAGCAGGGAGATGTCGCCCTAGTGGCGGTCCTCCTATTCTAACTCCCGGGGGTAGGGTGTCTCCATCCCGTTGCTCCTTATTTAAAAATCAAGCTAATCACACCTTCCACTATTCTTATTACATTACACGTTCTATATTCCAGTCCGACGTGTTCAAATGTCTCATTTTACAATTACCCATTACCCTGCGCCCTTCTCTTAACAGGCATAGCTTTTGATCACTTATTGTATCCCTCTCGCTCCTGCTCCTCATTTCGCTGCGGGCAGCCATGTGCATCCAGCCACATCGCGGCATCCTCCTGGGAATCAAAAAAGTGCATTTTGTCTTTGTGGAGAATCTTGAGTTTTGCAGGGTACAGCAACATATATTTAAATCCAGCTGTGCGCAGTCTCCTCTTGATCGCCCCGTAGCTATAGCGCTGTCTCTGAACTAGCATAGTGTAATCAGGGTATGCAGTGATGGTCGCAGATGCTCTTTTTATCATCCCTCCTTTCCTGAAGAACTCTAAGATCT
Source organism: Ambystoma mexicanum (assembly GCF_040938575.1). Lineage (NCBI taxonomy): Eukaryota > Metazoa > Chordata > Amphibia > Caudata > Ambystomatidae > Ambystoma > Ambystoma mexicanum. The sequence goes on along the minus strand of NC_090922.1, from coordinate 1,295,977,966 downwards.
TTTCCCTGTCCCTGTAGTTCAGGATCTTTGCTATAATTGGTCTCGGAGGGGCTCCAGTTTGCAGCTTCCTCATCAAGGCCCTGTGCGCACGTTGGACCGCAAACCCCTGGGAGAGCTTATTTGCACCTATCTCTTGTATGATCATATTTTCCACATAGTTCGTGGGGTCTTGGCCTTCTTCCCCTTCCGGCAGACCAACCACGCATATTTTATTGCGTCTCGCTCTTCCTTCGACCTCCTCTGCTTGGTTATCCAGGTTGGCTACATGCTGTTTCATTATGTGGACTGCCTTGGCATTGTCTGTGCTAGTATCTGTGTTGATTCTCACTGCACTCTCCAGGCCACTGGTCCTCTCCGCCAGTGCTCTCACATCTTGCCTCAACAGATTGACCTCCACTCCAACCGCATCTATTTTCGTTTGTAGTGCAGTCCTCAACTCTACCATCGTCGTCCCCCATGAAGCTTTCAGTTCCGTTATGGCTGTTAAGATCATATGGTTTTCACTTGGCGTTGCCGCCGCCACTGCGCATACGGTAGCCACACTTTGCGTTGGAGTGGTGGGGGACTGTTGTGGTTTAGCAAAAATGTCCATTGTGGGCTGCTTGCCCTTGACCTTGCCTCTCCTCACAGACATTTCGGTCTTGCTATTAACTCTCGAGTCTGATGCACCAGCAGTGTTCAGGTCTATGCTCCTCCGCAGTCCTTCACCTGGCTGAGGGTTTTGTATGATGTGGCCCGTCGCGATTTCTGTGTTGTCTCAGTGTGTGCATGGAAAATGCTCCTGGTGCATCTTTTTTATCTAGAGGCACCCTTATTGTTCCTGTCATCAAGTTTGCACCCCTACCCACAGCTGGTACTATGCTTCACTGGCTCATAAGCTTCCCCGGGCCGGGAGCGCTGTGGCACCTCCTTGCCTCATGTCGAGGAATAACCTCTCTTTTCTCCGCCCCAACTGTGGCCTCTGTGTTGTCTGTTCGCTATGAGGGATCTTCCTCTATATGCCGCCTCAGGAGCCGCGGGCGTGTCTTTCTCCGCAGTGTGACTCTCTTTCTCTCTGGGGGTCACCTCTACACCATGCCTGGTGCTTGCTTGCCTGTGCCCAGCGCTACCATTTACATTGGTAGTTTCATGCCAATGTGTGCCTGGGGTCGTGCCACTTCTCCTGTGGTCCCAATATTGTTGCCACCATTCTGCAGGCCACTCCCCAGTCCTTATCATTGCACTGTGTCGTCTCTTTGCAACGGGGGGGGTACCACCCCTGCACGGGTGGCCCACACTACAGTGTTAATGCCTACAACTTCCGGCACTGTGGCTGGGCTAGGAAACAGAGATTTTGTTTGCTTGCCTATTGTTTGCTGGTGTCCATCTTGCTTGAATCAGCTTTTCTTCAATGCTCCTTGCACACAGGCCCCATTGCATCTGCATTTATCTGGGCGTACTTCGCTGGACTTTCTGCATTTACATGTGTATACGGCCCAGAGAGCGCTCACTTGATCCGGCCCCCCCTTCCGACGTGTGCCTCAGGTCTGCCAGACTGTCCACGTTATACTGCCTGCACATGGCAGCTTTAGTTTCCAGCTCCGTGGGCCTGGCCAGTACCTTGGTGTTTTACGCCGGGCTGACTCCTCTGCCTCCGCCAGCGAAGGCGTCCCCAGGCTTCTCCTCTTCCTGCTACCTTTGCCAGCCCACGCCGCCGTCAGCAGTCCGCGATTTCCGATTGTTGCAACAAACTTGCTCCGACATTCCAGTGTGTTGCAATGGTAATGACAGGCCCCGCGCACCCTTTCAGTCTCTTTTGCTCGCCAGCTCGTTCCGTATCCCTCGCGCTACACATTACAGTGCATTTCGACCATCGGGTGCATCTGAGGTTCCCTTTGTCCTTTTACCTCTGCCATCTTGTCCTCGACCACATCGAGCCGGGTCTCTGCACTTCGGGAGCCCTATTCCTGGACTCGTTTGTCCGATGCAGTCAATTGTACGCTTGTTCAACGGGCCTTATGTTCCGACAGCTGCATGCCTCTTTTCGGGTGATTAGGGGTTAATTTTCTGGTCTTGTGCTTCAGGATCTTCTTCGGATGTTTAGGAGCTCACGGGAATAGCTGCCTACACCATGGCTGCTAAACCACGGCCCCCCTATCATTGTTCTTTATATTATAAACTATGTGTCTCGCAAATACGACGTACTGTCTGGTAGTAAAGGAGCAATAAAATAGATAATGTGTGTTTTTGCGGATAAATGCTCAAATTAAATCTAAAACACAAAACATATGGGTACCAGCAGGTGTATGCTGGAGATTGAAATTGGAAACAACAAAGTTAACCATTATTGTTGGGTTGTGAGCAATGCCATATTTGATTTGTATTTTGGCAATGACATACTACACCCATTTCCGATTAATTTGAATTTTATTAATAGCAAAGTGTGGTCCCCAATCGGTGCAAACGCAATGGATTTCAAGGATCCAGAAAAGGGATTTCGGTCAGCCCAATTGCTGTCTTATGCTGTAAAAAGTTCAAATCAAAGACGAAATTACTATTTTTGTTTTAATTCTTTTTATTGAGGTTTTCAAAACAATAATAAAAACAGAGCTAAGACAGATCACAATCGCATCCACCAGAATTACGCACATAGACCCAGTTCTTTGACAGGACAAATGAAAAATGCAGTCCAGTCACCCGCAGAGTATAAAATTTCCATCCTAATTAACACTTCATCCAATATTGGTGTTCGCCACCATAGCTAATCTTTGCTGCACAGGCATGTGGATGAGATGCAGCTCCCTGCACTGGTACATAATCTCTCAGGGGGAATTCCTGGAGACCTGCTTATGAGGTAGTTCCTGTATGATATCCAAATATCCCAGAGTTGAATAGACATTGATGTTATACCCCTGTATTGATCCTCCATTTATTTCATAATAAAACATTATATCTTTTAGCAAAACACTCCTAGATTGAAATGGTCCATGCCCTTTGCCATGGCTATGCACCTTTTTGACAGGTGACAGAAAAGGCCACATAATGTTCTGGGTGGCGATGGTACAGTTTTTGTAAATCATAGCAAACCTACCATTGGGTCCATCTCAATCTCCACCAATGTTCCCTCTAAGCTGTGTGCATGTGCGCTTGCCCAGCTTCCTTCTGGGTGCCGCTCAGAACATTTTTAGCAGCGCACACAGACAATTCTCACCTATTCAAAAAGATGTAATAAGGCACAAGCCACAGTAATTAGCTGAAATATTCTTTCTCTTAAAATAAGCAACTAGTCTTGATATTCTGCTCATTTGCATTACACAATTATGCAAGGGTGACCGTAAGCACCTAAAATCTCTAACAGAAAAATACACACACAAGAGGTTAAAAACTAATAAGAAAAACTGGCTCCATGAACAGAAGAATCTAACCAAGATATGCCTGCACCCATTAACCAAATAACGTTCCCTCGCCACCCATGACTCCTAAACTTGACTCTAGCACACTTTTACCTTATGACTCTAACTTCTGCCCCAGAACACATTATAATACTACCAAACAACCCTGACTCTTCCTCTCTTGGCTCTGTGAAAGGTTAGCAGACGTGTACCTACATCCACATGTTTTATGTTTGTTGTAATATGAATAACGTTCGCGTGCCAGCCCTTCTGTTACTCATTGTGTTTTACCAAAAGTGTCACCCACACTATACAATCAAACTACTACTCAAATATCGGATAATGACTGCAAGTAAGCAGGCTTCTTGGATGTGTAACGTTATCCCATACTTCCTCTTCTTTGTACATATGTCACACAAGTGCTTTGAAGCAGCCTGCTTGCAAGTTAAGGCATTATTAAAATCAAATATTAATTTGCCCTCTTAGGATTTTGAGAAGACAAATGTGATGCTCAGCGTGTCCTACTTTAGCATCATTAACACTACCCTATACGTGGAGAGCAACATTGCAATATCATTTTCTTTGCCTACAATGGATAATGGATATGGACTTTGCCTGGGATTACTTGTCCATAGTATCATGGCACCGGATATTCAGACAGGAGAATGCTTTTCACACAATATGCATCGTGTTCAGAGTTCCTTTGGTTATAGACCTTCACACATTATATGACAACTCGCTGCTATCCAAAAATGGTTTCCCTGACCACGGCATCATCCTACACAATGATATAAGGGTGGGGTATGCTGCAAACAATATTGTATGCGCTGCAAAATAATTGTGTACATGCAGAGTCCTGACATTCTTAAAATGCACATAATATGTTGAGGCATTAAATATGCCTTGCTTACAAAGTTTTGTGGGTCTGCAAATATCCCAGTGAGTGTTCACTACTACAATCCCTCACTTTTTACAGTGCTCTTTCAACTAGTATTGGAGGCTAGCACAGGAGCTGGGGAAGGGTATGGGTGGAAGAGCACAGGTCATCACTCCTTGGAGATGATGAACAAAGCAGGACTTTAAAAAACCTAGTCATATGTTTCAGCAGCACACTGAAGGAAATGTGTTGCTTGTTTGCTAAAGGATAGGAAAGTCTAGTACCCGTCTAGACAACAGCACCTTATTTTACTTTCTATGCTCAGCTGCTGAGGGCTTTACAATATAACCATGTGTTGTGTGTATCGTCTCTAGCATCCTCCTCCATCTTATTTAACTGATCACAAAGAATTATAGAAGAGGGATCCATAGTTACGGAAGAAGGCACTCAATCAGTTGTATCTCTAATGAATTGATGCTATTAACTTAAAAGGCATATATATTCTTCAGCAGGGCTCCATAATAAACCTCAGTAAGGCTCTTGTTTAATTTTTTGTAGGCTGTGGTGCAGAAGGCTGGGCAAAACTATGGACTTTATTATGTTCCCTGTCATTTCACTTCCTATGTCAGGGCTCTAATCAGAGATTGCTCCCTACTTGGATTCAAATGATTTTTCAGAGAGTAAAAAAGTAATTAGCTTTGCCAATAGGGATACTTTCTGTTTATTAAAAGATGTTCTTCCCCTCAAAATTCCTCTTGAGCGTGGGCATTAATATTAGTGTTCCTTCCTATGCCAGTGCTTTACTGGTCACTAATTCGAAAAAATATCAGTGGAGCTTTGTGGGTTGAAACAACAATATGCTCATTGTTTCTCGTTTTTGTTAGGCACATTTTCATTTATTAGGGAGTAAAAATTGATGGTACATATGTCTCTTAGCTACCCACAGAAGAACACAATGTGGATAGTAAGCAGAAGCACAGGAATTTATAATCATCATATTCTGAGGTGCAGTCATTCTGATGTAATTATCATCCTTCCACAATTGATTAGAAACATGTTCTCCTGGCCCTTGAACTACTTCATTAAAGTGGCACTTGAACTCCTATCAGCATGTTTTTGACACATTTCTTTTAATTGCCATTAATCCATGGGCAGATTTTGTATTCTGTATGAATTTCTTGACAGCCACATCAGTTATGACAAGAGATATTTGTGTTTTGTAGTACTCATGTGTGATTTACCAGTGGCCTAAAAGGTTTGCAAGGTACTGTGGCAGATGTTGAAGTCTTGGACTGGTTGATGATTTTTCTGTATAATCACATATGCCATATTTTATTTTAGCCTATGTGTTTGGAAAAAGTGTTGTAAGATTTGTCAAGAATTGCAGTGGGTGGGAAGAGGAAATTCCTTTTCAAACTCTTCTGTGATGGTAGTTCACTAAATACACATGCTCACAAAGTGGCTTACCTCATTAGTCAGTTGCGCACATGGAAAATAATGTGTGCACAATAGCCAACTAGTTCCGCACATGGAGAAAAATAATTAGAGGGAACATTGATCTCCACCCCAACATTTTACAAGTTCCATCGACCATATCATCCCAAAATCCATAAACCCCCCACATTCACAGGACAGGTGGAGAAGGTCAGCCAACTCTTGGCCACATCATTCGCATTCTGAGTTCACTTCAGGGTAATACTTATGAAGTTCAGCAGGCGAGTAATAGATCTTATGCAGAAACTTAAACTGCATTTATCGACACGTGCCTTGTGGAATTGAGCGCTTGAGTGATTTTTATCAGTTTCTTCACGCTAGTAGTATACCTCTCTTTGTTCTCATTCATTAGTTTGACATGCAACCCTGAGACTAAACAGACCTTTCAATTTGACAGTATAGTTTCCTGCAACAAGGTATTAGTGGGGGTTTCCTCATGGAACTTAGTGAACAGTTCTCATAATGTATTTCTAATCCATAAAATCCATAAATACATCCAATGCTGATACTCTAGCCTTTTCCTTGTACTCATTCAAAGGTATAAACTGGCCATCACAGAACAAATCAGTCATCGAACTGAGCCCAATGATTGCCATTGTTCGTAAATAGAGTTGTTCTTTTGTCATAGCTATGCTGGGGATATGGATAGCCGGAATCCACAGTGTGTAGAGCAACGGTAGCTCATATTTGGATACTAGACTATTTCACGTATGACAGGTACACCCTACTATGTTTATTTCTCTAGCATCCTATTTGAACCCTTTGAGAGGGACAGTTCTTAATAACGCAGGAGATGTGACAGCTCTCTCAATTTAAACATGTGACCTGTCTGGATTAGGAGCATACCAGTAGGCCAGAAAGTGAGCCTGGGTAGCTAAGTAGTGCGTTTCCGGATCTGGTAGCGCAAGACCCTCTTGTGCAAGAGGTAGTATAAGCTTGTGCAGCCAACTCAGAGCTTCCCTCTGACCCAGATGGATTCCCTGAAAGTCCTCTTCAGTTCTTTAAAGTACTTGGTGGGCGGTACCAACGGGACATTGACAAATATATACAACAGTCTAGGGAGAACTAACATTTTAATTAGGGAAATTATCCCCAATAACGAGATAGACCCCTCCACCCACTCAACGCCCGGCGGATCTGAGCCAGTGAAGACCTTTAGTTGTCCTGGAAGAGGGTGTCAGGGTCTCTAGAAATGTTCAGGGCATTTGGATTTCTCAAGGTGTCATTGAAACCCAAATCCACCCTAAAACTCCTTTGTATTCTTTATTAGGGGGAGCAGGATTGATTTATTAACATTCATTTTTAACACAGAGAAGGCCTCAAAGCCTAATATTTCCCTCACAACTAGCGCAAGGTTTTCAAGAGTATATTTAATGAACATCATCATGTCATCTGCGTACATGGAAATGACAGGCTTGTGTGTGTAGAACTGTCCCGGATTAGGGTGGCCAGCAGCTCAATAGCCAAAGCGAACAATAAAGGGGATAAGGTACACCCTTGTTTCATGCCTCTCCCCGACTCAAATTCTTCACAAGAATTCAGGATGTGTGGTGTTTATAAAGCAGTTTGACCTGCTTCAGAAAATCAGTACCGTATGCCCATTCCGAGAAGAGGAAAGGGCCATTCGATGGAATCGAACACCTTCTTGGCATTGAGAAGTGTGGCCATTGCCTCAACTTTGTATTTCATTTATAAAATCACAGGGAAAGCAATGCATTTTTTTTCACAAAATGCTTACAAAATGTAACATGGATAACGGAGCGGGGGACATAGGTCCTTTACAATAGGGTGAGACAATTTGACTTGAAGACCAGCATTTGCAAGGGAAGGAGGAAACATAAACCAGGGACGAGGACAGCCCAGAATAACATAGGAACGGGATGATGGAGGAAGTACTAAATTAAGGATGCAGGGGTGATGGAAAAGTGCTGTAGGGTTATCAGTGAAGTGGAGAGAGAGAGAAAAACAGGGTAATGCAGTAGAGTGCTAGGAAACAGGATCTTCAGAAACAAGGATGTATTTGTGGTTGTATTTAAATAGTGGTAAAGCTGTAGTAGTATGTAGAGCGAGAGGGAGAGGAAGAGCATTCCAAGCAGAAATTAGAGGGAGCGCATGGGGTTTGAGTGGTGGCAAGGAGGTGAGCCGAAAATGATAATAACCTGCGAGGAGGAGAGTGGGGAGTGAGATGAATAGATAGGTAGGGTGGGGCAACTCCATGGATAGTTTTGAAGATGATAAGAATATGTTTGTACTTAGTGTGAGAAACCTAGGGGTATTCTCCCATGTAGACCCCGGAAATCCTCTATTCAGGTGGCCAAGGGAGGGCCGTCGCTCTCCGATCCCAATCCTGGGGGTGGACCAGAGTGGGAGGATCACCTGGGTAGGAGAGTCCGGGTTGTGCCCAGCGAGTAAACTGGGCAGAATGCAGTATCCAGATGAGAAGCAAACAGGGCCAAGTCCCGGAGGCTTTTGTGGGGTATTGTCATTGAGATCCCGTCTTACCCTTTGACTTCCCCTCAAAAGGAAGGGAGACAAAGAAATCGGAAAAAAACACCCATTCATTACAGAGACCCTGATATTGCCCATCAGAAGAAATTAGGAACACCACTCTGTCTATATCATATACATCACCGTACTCCTGAGGTGAGAAAGAGCAGGCTAAAGACAACACCCAGTTATTATCAGAAACACAACTCCCCCTCCCCATTTCCACATAACACTAGGACGAGAAAGAGGTGACTAGAAGTAATGATGATTAACCATAAGAACAACCTAGAGCAAATAAGGGCAACCCACTTTAGCAAACCAATGTCCCACTAATGACGGTCAGGCAAGTCAGGCCAGCAAAACCCAGAACTCACACCTGCAGCCTGTTAAAAAAAGCACAGGTGTATAAAAGGTGGAGTTCCTAGCAGAAAGGAGAACAGCAGTTTGGAGAGCAGAAGGGAGGCTGTGTGGCTGAGTGGCTGAGTCCAACAGGGGATCCCTTCACAATCCCAGCTCAACTTGCTAACTGGACCAAGGGAGAGCAAGATGCCGGAATGCTGACCTCGTGTGTCATGCGCCGTGTGGGCAGGCGGATATGGAAACGCTGGTGCTTGTACAGCCATTGACAGTGCTGCCACGTCTTTATTCTGCAGCGGTCTAGTTGATTGGAACATGGCCACCGCTGTGCGTTGCAATCCCCTACAACGGTAGTTCATCTTTGGGATAACATGCTTAGGTTTTCCCTTTTTCATTCAAACCATACGTTTTTCTATCTCTCTTTTCCCTGACCACGTCTCGCTGCAGTTCATTCTTGGTTTTGTTGCTGCGTCCTCCCACAGCGCCACTCTCGCCTTCCCCTGCGTATCCTCGCAGATTTCTCCTCCCTCTGATCTCTCGCATTACTTTTGTGCTTTTCTCCCCTATCAGGTCGCTTCCCGCTCTTCCTCGTTCCTCCACTTGCCTGTCTCCCCACATTCTCTTGTCTCCTTCCAGTTTGTGTACCTCTCTCAAATCTCCAGTCTGCTCGTGCCCTTCCTCCATGCGGTGTCTGTCTTTCCATTCACCGCAAGAGCCCATTCCTCTGGGGGGGATCTCCGTGGTCATTCTCCATTGATCCTTCGTGCAAGGAACTTACTTTCCACTGCCCTCTACCGGAACCCATATTCCAACAAGACCAGTCTTGCTGAAGCACTGTATCAACTTACCAACTCATCTTCTACCTGGGAATACCAGAATTCGAAAGGAGCAGGATACTAAGCGCTCACCAATCCAGCTCAGGGTTTTTTTTGTGCCTTCCGACTTTTTCCCCCTACCTGGGCCGTCCCGGGAGGGGGCCACCTGGACGCTTCATATCTAAGTGGTCACAGTGGCTTCCTCTCGTGGCAGGCCGTATCTGCATACCATAAAAGGAAGTCTGCAGAAAAAGAAGAAGAAGAAGAAGGCGCAGTTAGAAGACATCAGCTCAGGTGAGGAGGGGGGGAAGATTGGGGAATCGGGGGAGGAAGACTACCCAAGTGACAGTGTGGCTGGAGGGTTGCAGCATGGCGAGGGAGCCAGAGCGAACAAAGCTGCTCACGGTGGTCCAAGTCCAGGCCAGTACTGCTTCTTCTGGTATGCGTGCCGGTCTCCAGGAAGTCAGAAGGGCGGGTGGTGAGACCCTGACCTCAGCACTGAAGGCAGCAAGCCTTTTCCCGACAGCATCGCTTTGGCTGGTGAGTTGTTTCTGAGCAAGGGGAAACCCGGAACTCGTGAGGCTGAAGCTGAACCCTTTTTGTGAGCTTGAAGTTCACTATTGACCATACAGTAAGATGCATTATGGTACTTGTAGTGAAAATACTGAAATTAAGATATCTGTGAATGTTCTATGAACTGTGAAACTAATTTGGCCCGAAAATAAAATTGTACAGAAAGAAGATTTGCCAAAGCCAAGAGGGCCTGTATGAAAGAAAGCAATGGGGTGGCCTCCAGGCAGGGGAAGGACCCAGGAGGGCAGCAGAGACCCCACTGTAAAACCACAAGGACAGCTAAAGCAGTGGGGGTGGCCTCCAGGCAGGGGAAGCACGCAGGAGGTCTGCAGGGACCCCACCATGAAGAACTAAGGAAAGCATTGACGCTACAGAAGCATGTGCAAACTGTATGGCAAACACCAAATTGATCATGCATGGAAGTGTGCAGTATCGAAAGTCTTCATAGTGAAGTACCATGCGAGTTGGTTCGGATCCAGGTGAGGGACACCTGGTAAGCCATTGTGACATTATTTTTCTAGTTTGTGAAAACCTCAAGACAAGACCTGGACTCAGGTGACGGAAACTTGAGGGATCCATTATGAAAGAATATTGTTGCTTTATTCAAAGTCAAGAGAGACCCGGACTTGGATGAGGGAAACCTGAGTGGTCTGTTGTAAGAGAACATTGTATTAAAACTGTGATAGATTTTTGTTGAATCAAGGTGAGGGAAGCCTAACGATGCTTGAACTATTGGACCCAAGCAAGAGGGCCTGACACAGTGGTGTGAACTGTCTGAACTGTATTTAAGTTACTGTAAAGTTTGCGAAACCAGTGAACTGTGTAAACTAGCCATCAAGCAAGAACTCCTTTGGATCCCCCTGTGATTTAAACATAGGCAAGGGACTTATAATCCAGAAACATTGCTATCCTGACTTAATTTGTTTCACCTTTTCGTTTTTCATTGCATTACCCTTTGCTCAGTTATTGTATAAGAATTAGGGCCAGTGTAGGTTTATTAGATAGGGCCTCATCACGACTTTGGCGATAACCCTTAAATCCGGCGGTCGCGCTATTAACGCCGGATTTAAGGCTCCGCCAAATCAGGGCTTCGGCGGATTTCGCCCCAGCTCTGAGCTGGGGGGAAATCCGCCGAAAATTCGCGCTATTACCGCCGGTGGGAAATCCGCCGGTGGTAAGATCGTGAAAATTCCCCATTGAGCCCAATGGGGAATGGGGCATTCCCGAATGGGCTCAATGGGGAATGGAGATTACAGTACTGCCGAACTCGTGATCCGGCGCTAAAAGCGCCGGGGAGTTCGGCGGTAGGGCTAATACCGCCGGTGGTAATACCGCCGGCAGTAACGCCCAAGTCGTGATGAGGCCCTAGTCTTTTATTTTGACTAAAAGACTGATTAGGATGTATTTTCTTTTATTTAATGGTCGAGATTACTCCCATTATAGCATTAGGGCAAGATAGGAAGTTTCCAACCCTATTGAAAACTTTAATAAAGCTCTGTTGAACTTGCCTCTTTTGTGTCAGGGTCTAACTTGTGATACCATGGCTTCCTCACATTAGCCTTTTGTTTCATAGATATCCAGGCAATCTGGGGACGGGCAGAGGAGGACTTTGTCCAGAGGTGAAAAAGCCTAGTTGGGAAGGCCATAGAGGAGACTGGCACAGTAGTCAGATCTAGAAAGGACTAAGGAGGAGATTAGCTGTTTAGCAGTATTGAAAAGAAGAAGATGACAGGATTTTCAGATGGAGGTCGAGTCTGGCTGCAGTGGCAAATTTGGAGATGAAGAGTTATGGGTCAAATATGACACCATGTTTATGAACAGAAGCAGCGCAAGGAAGGTAGACAGGAAAAAAGCAAAGAGGGGACAGAGTAAGAGATAGCCTATTTTGCTGGGAAGAATCTCAGTCCTAGTGGAGTTGAGCATGAGTGAGTGAGATGCCATCCAATATTTGATGAGGGAGGGACAGTTTGAAATCTTTGACAACAGCTCGTTGAATAAGGAGGGAAAAAGAAGAAGATCTGAATGTTGTCAGCGAAGAGCTGATAGGAGAAGCCATACGAGGAGAGCAGTGTGCCAACATATGAAAGATTAAGAGTGAGGAGAAGTGGACCAAGGACACACCCTTATGACTTACGGATCTACCACTGATAGCAGCCCAAATATTTGCCTGAGTCTGTATGTGGTAGACCTGGTAGGGATGAATCTAGACGTATCCGCCAAAACACATTTTGATATTTTATTTTAATTTTATTGTTTAAAGTGTTGGCTTAGCTCGAGAGCAGTGGAGTGGTGTACAGAGTGTGGGACGTAACCGGCATGATCCTGTTTGCCAGTACCCTAGCTGGAATAGTATTGTCTGTGATAAGCCGCACATTAACTCGAGTCTTTGCCTGGTTTAGCTAATAATGTGATCACTGCCTCTTTCGTAGTGCCTGTCAGTGTACCCTCCTCCAGTGCATGATTGCAAACTCGGAGGAGATAGGTGGCCAGAAGATTTTATGTTTGTAAAATCGAGCCAACAGGCCATCCATGCCTGGGGACTTTCCACTAGGGAGATCTTTAATTGCCTTTAGTATCTCCTTCTCCCTGAGGGATTCAACTCTCGATTCCCCCAGTTCAGCCCAGTAGAGGCTAATTGGGTCTAGGTACTGGTTAATTTGTTGTGTAGACACTGAGATATTGGCTGAGTATAGTGTCTTGTAAAAGTTTACAAATTCTTTCACTATGTTTGGATCCCTATGTTTTAGTGCACCCTCCTCATCCTTAATTGTGTGCACCTGCGTGAGTTTTTTTCTGCTCTGGTAAGCCACGCTAGCATCCTGCCAAGTTTCTGCCCCTCCTCATACTGCCTGGCCAAACTCTTATCTCTTAGACATTTACCTTCCCACTGAGCAGTGGCCTGAAATTGCTGTAGGGACAGTTGTATGTCTACCAGTACCCTAGGATCCTTGGTTTTGTTATACTTCTGTTCCGTTTGCATCAATTTGGTTTGTAGCCTGTCTAAATCTGCCCTTATTGTCCTCATAACATCAGCCTCAGTAACAATACAACTGCAGATAAAACATGTAAAGCCTCCCAAAGGGTGGATACAGAGGAAACAGACCCTTCATTTGTTTTAATGAAATGGATTGTCTCTTTCCTAAGATTGGCCTCAAAAGCAACATCGGTTAAAGCGTCCCCTTTAAATCGCCAGCCTCAGCCCACCTTCCTCACTGCCAGTGGATCCAGATGGATACCAACAGGCCAATGGTTCGTTAGGGTCCTGGGGAAAATAGTACAGAGTGTGACCCATCTGTCCCCTCCATCATACACAAAAATGTAGTCAATCCGGGATGAAGCTTTGTGAACTGGGGAGAAGAAGGTAAAGCCATTTACTGAGGGGTTTCTACATCTCCAAACATCCAGCAGCACATGAATTTCACAGGCCGCCTTCGTTAACCCCTGAGACATATCTGAGGACCTGTCTAGATGGGGATCCAAGACTGTATAATAATCACCTGTCTGTATGATAATAGTGTCCCTATTGAGGGATTGTTTCTTGCCTACCCAGTCATAGACCTCTGGCGCATCTATGTTTGGCATGTCGCTGTTGATAAATTTGCCCAAACAGTTCTGCATTACCCCCGTGACCACTAGGGTCTATCCCACCGGGTCTTTGGTCTGATCTATCAGACTAAAGCCCCGGGAGCTGTGGATAATGGTGGCAACATCCCTTGCAAGCGGGAAAAAGAAGAAACATTTCTCATATTCTGGCAAATCTAGACTATAGGTCTAGAACATAGGATTTTATCGACCTTTGCCCTGTGGTTCGGTCTAGGACATTTCAAGAGACCATACTAAGGCCGTACCTTTATCCCTCGTCAGAGTGAAGCCTTTGGAAGTCCCTAGCCCAAACTAACCCCTTCGATCCCCCAATTACCTGGAGAGCAGCCCTCCACCATTTTAATCGCCCCCAATATGCCACGCAATGGATGCTCTATGGCTGAGTAACCTCTCGACCTCCTCATTTCAGCAACCCTCAATGGCCAGCGTCATTCCCACCCAATGAGTTTGACTAAAAAACTGTGTGATTCACTAGAGGGTCACTCACGCACCTCTTGGCAAGTGTCACCCTATAACTTAACATGTTTTAACCCATTCTTTTAAAACATTCTGCCACAGCATATTTTTCCACACCCACCATATTACATTTTTATCAAACACACAGTTGGCAACTGGCTACACATCACTGTAAGTTTCAGGTATTGGCACATATTGTGGTTTCCTTCCCATGAGATGCGTTGGAACTACCAGGACCCAGGCTTGGTAGCGCCTCTAGAAGACCGCTTGCCATCTCTGGACCACTAAAGAAGTGCATGTTGCACAGATGTTCCAACCTTAGCTTGCCAGGGAATAGCATTGAGTATTTGATATTTTTGTCACGTAACGCCTGCTTGGCACAAATAAAATCCTTCCTGGATGCCTGTACTTTGCTGGGAAATCTGGGAAGATACATATTATGTCGCCATTATATTGAGGTTGACCTTTTTCTCTCACCAGTCTCAGTATGGTGTCACAGTCTCTATAATTAAGCAGCTCAGCAATCACAAAACACAAAATGGTTTTCTCCCAGGGACCCTGTATGCTGTTTAATGACAAACTTAAGAGAGAATCTTGAGGGATCCAGGACCTCCTTCAACACCTGCTCTACTTACAGTTATGCAGAACCCTTAATGCTGGATTCTGCAATTCAATAATCCTTATGTTGCTCCTTCGAGACCTACTTTCCAGGCCGCCATTCATTTCCGTTAGGTATTAAGGGCACACTTCATCTTGGCGATATTGAATGTGTTTGTAGCCACTCCGTCTTCCACAGTAGACACCCGTTCCTCCACAGCATCCAGTCTGGAACCATGTTTATCCATGCGGGTCCTAAGATGGTCAGATTCACATGTGAGGGAGTCTACCTTCAAGTCGCGTCAAGTAATTCCAGCCTGGAGTTGGGCTAACATTTCTTTTATTTTCGTCATACAAGTGTGCTCTTCCTCTGCCACCTCATTTAGCAGTGAAGTGCCCCAAGGTCAGCTTACCCGTTCCATTGGCTTCTGCCCTGCCCACATGTGTCAAATGACAGCTTGGACTGCTGTTTGTTGTTTTTCCCTCAAAACGGATGCTTGGAAAATGCTGGCATGCCGCAGAGTCCCGTGGGGACACAGCCCCGTCCTCTGTTTCCTATTTGATTGCACTGCTTTGTCACCCACAAGGTTCTGGTCTTCAGGTTAGCTTGGCCTCTATGCTATGCTGCTGTCGAGGTGCCCACCGTGCCCACCTCCATATCGGCACAGGCAGCCAACACGGACAGGATCCAGGAGGCCACTCTGGTCCTCCTCTCAAGTCCGATCCACTCTCTGCCTCAGGATGTGGATCCAGGCCAAGTGAGCGAGTCGGGTGCCCCGCGCATCCACAGCAGCCACGGAGCGCTTCAGAGAGCCAGGGACACCACTCCCCCAGCAGGCAGTCTCGACCCAGCATAAGGGCCCAGCATTCCCTTCTGGTGATGGCCCATCATCCAGAACAGCCTCGGGCACCAAGGAGGCCTCTCCACTGCAGGCCGGAGAGGCCGATCAGCTGCACACCTTCATCAGGCTCTGCATCACATCTGAGCCATGGAATCCCATCTAGTCACCTAAGATTGTGCCCTTCTGCTGCCTGCGGCGACCCACTTACACACAGGGGCCTTCTTAGGCGCGGGTACACCCTGCGTTCACCACTCCACCTCCAGCCAGGAATTCAAAGCACCCCAGTCCTGCCCGGAACGCTCCAACTGCACTGAAAGGCAAGCAGGATCACGGTGTGTTTTGTCCAAGACCAGCAGGAAGCGGCAGGATGTTGCAAGATTTTCCAGGATGGCTGCAGAGATCAGCAAGGAGCATTCATCTTGTCCAAGCTCTCCAGCATCATCCCCCCACAAGAAGAAATTAATATTACAGGAAATACACGACAACTGTTAGTGTTAATGTTAACGGATATTGGTACTGCGCACTATCACCACCGGAGTGGTCCCCTGGCGCTCTGGCAGCTCTGAAAGAGGGAGAGGGGGGTGAGTTAGCGGGAATAAGTGCAAGAGAGCAGTGATTTGCTGTTGGCCGCCTCAGCCCGGTGGGTCCGTTGGCTGGGGTTGGGGTGTTTTACGGTCCGTAGTCGTCGTGTGCTGGTCTGCAAGTCTATGTGCGGTTTGTTTTATTGTTGCAGTGTAGTGAAGTTTGTGCGGATTGCTGCGTATTAGGGTTGTGGTTTTGTTTGGTTAGAGTTTGAGCGGTGTATGCAGAGAGATGAGATTGTTAGTGGATTGGTTAATTGGACTTTCTGTCCTTGCAATTGTGTCTAGGTGTGATGCTGGCTATCATTCACTATTCCTTCTGAGTGTGTGGCGCTTGCTAATTTCAATATTCTGTCTAGATGTGAGGAAGGCTAGTGATCATGATTCCATTTGGGTGTTGCACATGTCATCATTCAATATTTCCTCTAAATGTGGCGCATGCTAACATTCACTGTTTCATCTAAGTGTGGCGCATGCTAACATTCACATTTCTATCTAGATGTGACGCAGGCTAAAGTCATGAGCTCCATCTAAGTGTAGTACATGCTGACATTCATGTCAAGAAATCCGTCTAAGTGTGGCACGTGCTAGCATTCATAATCCTGTATAGATGTGATGCAAGCTAAAACTTGAGAATTCCATCTAAATGTGGTACATGCTAACATCCATAACCCTGTCTAGATGCGGCGCAGACTAAATTCAAGAATTCCATCTAAGTGTGGTACATGCTAACATAATTAGAAAAGGACAGAAACACGTGTTGGCTGGTTTAGATCAATTAAAATTACTTTGTGTTAAACTCGCCTATCAGCGCAGTGCCATTGTGCAATATTTTGTATTCATGCACTTTGTGGGTCTATGGGGCATTGGGACCCATTTACATGATCACCCGCAGCAGATAACTGTTATTGTTTACTTGCAAACTTATTTTGAGTGTGCAGAACAGCTGGTTCACAACTAAATCCCCTAGAGCTGTCAACTCAACAAGAGAATCCACATGTCATGGTGGCCTCTTCCTTACATTCATCATACCCTTGCACAGATCCAGGGTTCAAAAGTATATACTGCCCTCGATTTGACTAATGGATATTCGACTGTCTCTGTACTCTGTGGACACTAGTATAAACTTGTCTTTACCTTTGGACAAACGGTACAATAATAAATGGCAATTAAAACATTAAAACAACTGAATCACAGGAAGGTAATCAGTTATCAAGCAGAAAGTGGAAGGTAGGCTTTAAGCTGATGTACCAAAGTGGCACTGGGAGTATAAATGAAAGAAGAGTAAATATCTTCAATAAAACTGGAGACAGGGCCAGGAGGGTGTTAGAGAGTAAGAAAAGCGAGTGAGAGAGGGCGAGCAAAGGTAGAGAATGTATATTTAAAGGACAAACATAAGGAAGAGAAGAACCAGAGGGAGTAAGCGTGCAAGAAGAGCGGTAGAGAAAACCTATGCCGCCGCCTTTACCGGTAACCAGAGGAGCGTGGGAAAATGGAGTATTAGATGAGCACAGACTGGTTGAAGTGGTAGTATTGGAAGGAGATAGCCAGGTTTCGTTGATATAAAGAAATTGTAATGTGAAGCAAAGAAAGAGATCAAGAATAGAAAGATATTCATTATAGATTGATTGGGCGTTCCAGAGCCCAACAAAAATAGAAGAGGGAGGGGAGGAGAAAATGGACAGGTGGATAAGGTTTGAAGAATTTTGTGAGCAAATAGAAGATTTTGCACCTTCCAGGCCTCTACTTAAGGACTGTTGGCCAGCTTCAGGCAGACAGCATTGAGTAGGATAACTTTCACTTGACCCTAGACCCTGCCACTTAGCTGCTCCGCCTCTACTTAAGGATTCTAGGCCAGCTCCAGGCAGACAGCATTGAGTAGGCTGCTAGTCGCGTGATCAGGTCCTGCCACTTAGCTGCTCCACCCACCACCAGTTTTCGCTCCTTCCAGGCCTCTACTTAAGCACTCCAGGCCAGCTCCGGGCAGGCAGCATTGAGTAGGCTGCTTGTCAAGCTACTAGGCCCTGCCACTCAGCTACTCCACCCACCACCAGTGTTCGTGCCTTCCAGGCCTTTACTTAAGGATTCTAGGCCAGCTTCAGGCAGACAGCATTCAGTAGACTGCTTGTTACATGACCAGGCCCTGCCACTCAGCTGTTCCGCCCACCACCTATTTCACCAGTCCTCCTTGGGCATCCTTAGGTGTCCTCATCGCCAACGTCCTTACGTGTCCTCTTCACCAGCGTCCTCAGCAAAGAGCGGATAAAGACAAAGACCTCACCTGTTTGTGCCTGTTCGGCCTGGTAGGGGCAAGGGCCAGACCCGCTATCCTGCATTTCACCTACAAAGCAGTTGCTACTACTGCTACTCACCAAAAAATATCAGCATGTGTCTGCTCCCTCCACAGCCCATTCCACCTCTGTTATGTGTAATGACAACACACACTTGATGGATGCAGTGTACCTTGTTCTTTTATTGGCAAAGCAACAACAAGATAAAACAGGCTAACTTCTTAGCAACCCCCAGCCAGTCGAAAGTCCTTCCAACTGACCAGTGTAGAATCAGAACTCTCAACCACCAGGCTCCAACTTCCACACTCACACTCCACACATCTTGGAGCCTGGTAACTATTTACATGGCAATCTATTAACATGCTGATAATAACTATGTACAAATGAATAAGCATGAACTGGCACATCTACCTGGGTGTTCATGTTTGAGTACTCGTAATGCATATTGAGCACTCCAAACAAACTCTCATTAGGGTTTGAATGCCCAGGTACCCTGTGCCGCCCCAGAAAGCTACCCTAGCAAATCAATATCCCCCATCCCCATTAAACACTCATGAAGTACATGCACATGCTGTCATGACCCGGATACGACATTACTCTGCCTGGAATAGGTGGAGAAGGATCGGTCCTGTGTTCTGTCCTCCTCCCAAGATGGCCGCCGGAGTTCCAGTTCACAGTATAGGATTGGGACACTCTTGCAACTCCTTCCTGTTTCCTCCCAAAACTGATGCCGGCAGGGGCTTTATGCAGCAGCAGCTTGGACATCTGCACATCACTACTCTTTTACCTAGATTCTTTGTGAGTTTGAGACCTTCTTACTGCCTTTTCCTTTGCTGTATCTTCCCTCCAAGTCTATCTGCTCTATTAACTTTCTCTCTAATACACAGATCTCAGCGTCGCCTCAGACATTGCGCAGCTTCTACATATTGCCTGGGCCCTCCTGAACCCACAAGCTGGTATGTGGAGCTTTGCGCCATTACTAAGATATAGCTCACCTGTTTGTCAGAATAACGTTCTTTCTCCTGTTGCCCCTGCAGCACAACCTCTTCCGTCATCCTGCAACACTGCCAGTCCTCCATACTTACATCACATCCAGACCTTCTGATTAGCACGCAGAACACAAAGGCTACAGTTACATGTGAAACCGAAGCTACTACAGAAGACTTCATACAACCATCTTGTCAGGGTTTCTTTCCCTAGAGGGTTTCCCTGGGGCCTTTGTTGTTTGGTTCTGTTTATCCAATTATATCTGAGAACAAGGGTTCCTGGGAAGCTTATCCTTTGCCGCACGCTGTTGCATCTGAACAGGTTGGTCACTTACTACTGCATGTTTTCTGTTGTGGGTGCATATCTTTTTACATTCAGCAGCACAAGAGGTATAGCTGGATACATGCCCTCTCATGTTGATCAATACTCGCTCAGCAGTTGCTCACGCTGCAGAGATTGCTGACCTCATCTCATACAACAACCTTTATGCTCTGTTCATCACTGAAACATGGTTTACCCCAGCCTGCACCCATGTTTTTTTACGTCCTCCTAACCTAAGACTACTGCATCCAAAATGCTGACTGGCCAAGAAGGGCGGGAGGCAGAGTGGCAATCATCCACAGGAGCGATTGCCCATGCTCCATCATCTGCTCACACAGAACAAGTTTGTTTGAATCACTCACCTGCCGGATCCCTTTATTGCACAAGGAATCCATCACCATCCATCTTATCTACAGGTCACTTTACATGAGTGACTCTTTCATTGTCGACATCACCAACCTAATCTCCTCTGGCAAATTAGCACACTCTAAAAATGTCTTCCTCAAAGATTTTTACAACCTCAAATCACAGGCCCACAACCACACTCAAAGTACGCTTCTTGCGTTGACTGGTTCCATGGACCTTAAGCAAACTGTGCTCTGTCCCGCGGACAACAAAGGCTACACCCTAAACATAGTCTTAATATTATCCCCCTTTATCACCTGCGCAGGCCCTATCCCACTCAACTAGTCTGACCACACTGCCATCCCACTGTCGGTCACTCACTCAACTACAGCACTCAAAAGTCAGGCTAAACGCCCCCTCACTCAACACCACTCATTGAAAATCTTCCCAGTCAATGAGCTAGAAGCAAACTTTGCAGACTTCCGAAGCACAGTGAATGCCTCGGGCCTCCTAGAATTATTCAACAACTCTGCTATGAAACTCCAGTACACTCATGCCCCCTAAAAACTAGCTGCGCTAAGACCAAACCATTCGGCCCTTGGTACACCCACCCGAGTTAAAAAAACAACTAGAAGAGGTTGAAGGAAGATCAAACCTCCAGGCAATCCCTTCACTAAGGTCATTAACCTTACTTTGCAAACCTAAAATGCCTATGGTGTAACCACTTGCCGTAATAGGGAAAATGTGTACCACTATGAGCTGTACCTTCAATTAACAAATACCAGTACAGATGAAGATTTCAGAAAATACATATTTTAATAATTAGTCCGCATGTTAAAAATTTCAAAATCAGTACAAAAAATGTCTGTCTTTCAATAAACCAACTGAGTTTGATTCTAACGAAGAGTGACACTAAACATAAAAATAACACAATATCAAAAATGCGGGAATTGTATTTCGACCCACACACAATGTCTGGTGCTGTGTACTTCTCTGCTCATTGAATCTCATTCATAAACACCATTGCTCTTGCAACCCATTCATACTGCTACATCCATGCTAAGATTCATCCTCAGCTTCTTAGAGCATACCTTCACTCTATACATACCTGTGTTCAGATAGCCCAACATGTTTCTTTCCCTTGTGTGAAGTGTGGGAAATTCATCAGGGGCATGTGTTAATATATAAAATTACACTCTTCATAAAACCATAACCTGACAAAACAATAATCAGATAAAACTCTACACATCTGTTGAGGTTAGATTCCACTTGATCGATCCGGACTTAGCTTCCCGGGTGATAGTGTATTCAAAACAACTCTGGGTATCGTCCCCTACAAAGCAAAAATATATAACATACATTGGATAATTAAGATCCATACGTAAAGGAGCACTAGTCTCACTATAGCTCTCACATTCTTTACTTCTGTCTGGGCTATCTACAGTAAGAACCTTACTGCGCCACATCTCTTTTAGGACCCCACTTATCGTGATTTATTTCTGGCATTGTGGTATCCGACCTAGTCTGGACACCACTGTGTGCACCTCTCATTCCGACTATGAGATGTTTGCATTTAACTTCGAGCAAATGTCCACTGTGTCTTAAGTCAGACAGTATCATCCTTACTTTCAGTTTAACTTAAGATTCCACCCTCCTCTAATAAAGCACAGTCCAGGTAGGTTGGTATCCTTACCAGTTAGAGGTTCTTTAAACCCGTCATTTTCTTGTCGAATTGGGTATTGGACTTCTGGACGTCAGTATCCGACTTGTTCCTTTGGCTTTGTACTAGTCATCCAATCTGAATGGTAGAAGATCGTCAACGTCAGACAGTGGTTAGTCCAGCTGGGTTAGATGCAATAGTTTCAGTTCACCCTAAACAAACACTCAAACAGAGCCTTAGAGAAATCCCAGTGCAAAATCCCTTAACCTGGAGACCTCACCAACCTGAAATATCTCTGGGCCAACCGTAGGATTCTGATTGCCCAGGCCAAAGCTGCTTACTACTCCACCACCACTGCGGCAGCCACTAATAAGAGCAAACCAATCTTTGAGGTGGTAAAGCATTATACCATACCCCCACCCGATCCTGAGGTACTAGCAACCCAGGAAAATGGAACAGAATCAACACATATTTTATAGACAGAATCGACAAAATCCAAGAGGCCATTGAATCAGCTTCCCACAGCATTAGAGCCCCCCTGCTGCCCAGCATGCACACTGCCCCTCTGTACTGAATTCTCTCTTCTCTCTCGCCATTGATCCTGAAAATTATTTCCCCCCTCAAACCTACTTCTTACTCTGACAATATCACCTTGGCTTACACCATTAAACAATTGACTCAACATGATCCTCGGCATCATGGATGCCTCCCTCACACAATGGTCATTACCGTCACTCTCACGGCTGGTCTCATACGACCTCGTTTGAAAAAAAAAACAACCTTAGATCCAGACAACCTGGCCAACTACCATCCCATTGCTAACCTCCCGTTTGGTGGAAAGATGTTGGAAAAATGTGTCGCTACATAACTACTCACAAAAATCAAACAACTTCTCCCTCTAAATGACTACCAGTCAGGGTTACATCCCAAGTGTATCATCGAGACAGCCACCATCCAGGTAGTATATGATGCCCTCCAAACCATGGATATGGGTGACTCATGCTACCTTGTCTTCCCTGAACTCTCGGCTGCATTCAACACCGTCAACCACTGCATCCTTCTCTGCCTGCTTGGCAACAGGGTGGGATTCTCTGGCACTTTCCTTAAGTGGTTATCTCCTACCTCTTGGGCAGACACCAGACCGTCCAGATGAAGTTGGTGCATTCTAACCGACTCCAGGTCTCCTACTGAGTACCCCATGGCTCCATCCTCTCACCAATCCCTTTTAACCTTTGCATGGAGCCTCTTGGCACTCTCCTAAAAAATCCCAATATAGCCATCCACCAATATGTAGACAACACTCAATTGTACATGAGTAAATACTAGGTACGACATCACTCGCCTGAGTGATTACCTAGTCATCATCCAATCTCCATGCTGAATCTGTTGGTAGCTTCATGACCATCAGTCTGGCTTCAGAGCTGCCAGAAGCATGGAAACTGCTCTCCTGAACATCCGTGAGGACCTGCTCTCGAACCTTGACTGTAACATTCCATGTGTTCTAATTTTGCTTGATCTCTCTTCTGCCTTTGATACTGTTAATCATACCATCCTGCTCAACCGTCTCTGTGATAACCTGGGTATCACTGGTCAGGCTCTGGCTTGGCTGACCTATTTCCTCTCAAATCGACCCTCCCAGGTCCAACTGGGGTCTTTCCTCTCTGACATCTTTTTCTCTACCTGTGGTGTCCCCCAGGGTTCTAACCTCTCTCCCTGGCTGTTCAACCAGTATCTGGCACTTCTCGCCCACCGCATCGCTGCTCTCTGCCCCAACTTTCAGTGCTATGCGGATGATACCCAGCTCATTTTCAGGCTACCCTCGCCCTCCTCTTCTCCTTCCCTCATCTCTGACTGTCTTTCTGCTATACAGGAATGGTGTGCCGCCAACGACCTCACCATTGCCAGTAATTCTGATTCTACTCATCAGCACACCCACTCCCTCCTTCCCTGCAGCTCTCTGGTCGGCCTCTCTTGGCCTTCTTCCTGCTCCTACCTGCAAGGCAAAAAACCTTGGTGTCATCTTCGACTCCACACTCTACTTCTCCCCTCACATATCCAACGTCTCTAAGAAGTCACACTACCAACTACACCTCCTCAGAGGTATCCTTCCTTTCCTCTCCTTCCCCCAGAAGCTCACTGTCTCTAGAGCCCTGGTTCTCTCGAAGCTGGACTACTGTAACAGCCTCTACCTAAATCTGCCCGCCTCTACTCTCCGCCCTTTGCAACTCATCCAGAACAGGACTGCGAGACTTGTCCTTGGCCTCAAGCCCAGGGACCGTATCTCTCCAGGACTGAAATCACTACACTGGCTCCCAGTGACTGTGAGGATCAAGTTCAAAACCCTTTGCATTGTCCACAAGGCCGTCAGGGGCCTTGGGCCAAAATACCTTCAACTCTCTCTTCCTAAATATCTTCCTTCTCGTGCTCTTCGCTCATCCGCCTCCAACTCCCTCGGGTCAGCCGCTTCTCCAAACAACGAGTTGGGGGCAGATCTCTCTCCGCTGCAGGGGCCTCCCTCTGGAACAGCCTTCCTGCCTCCCTGAAACTTGAGGAGAACCATCTCCGGTTCCGGAAGCACCTCAAAACCTTCCTCTTTGCCTCCGCCTCCTCTCCCCCTCTCCCCTGCTAAAAATACTGAAACTGCACTGACTCCGCAACTGGGCCACTCACCGTTCTCGGTCCTTGGCCCAGCCACTCTCCCCTGCACTGCCTCCCTGGCAACTCCTGCACTGCGGGACTGTGTCTGTATCCCTACAGCCCCCCCTTCCCAGCACTTGTCTGCACTTACCTCGCACTTGCCACCAGCTGGCCCTTGTCATTTATCCTGTATGCTATAACCCTGTACTGCACCTTTCCCTCTAGCTTCCCCCCTGCACTTTTCCCTTCCCCTCTACCCTTGCACTTGCGCAATCTGAATGACACCTGGCCTAGTAGGATCGTTGTCTGTCTCCCCTTGTTCCCCCCCACCTCGTCGCGCCTTGAAACACTTGTGTATAGGCGCGTTACAAATGCCATATCATATCATATCATATCAGTCCTTCCTGGACGTCAACTGCCTACCTCAAACTAAGCCCATCCAAGACTGAATTTGTCCTCATTGGTCCGCCCGCTAAACAACAACCTGTATAACAAAGTCTCAATGATATACGCCTAGAAGAATTTGACCCACAACTCTTGGACTCAGCAAACTCCTCAGGCTTCACCATTGACAGCAGCCTGTCCTTCCAGAAACACATGGCCAATACAACCCAAACAGCCTGGCTCCGAATCTCCACCCTTTGCAAAGTCAAACCCATCATCCTGTTGTAGAACTTCCAGACTGTACTGCAGGCCCTTGGGGTCTTGCACATCGATGGGGGAAAATGCCCTCCTGACCTGGCTCCCAACTGCTCATTTGGCTCCCCTTAAAGCATTCCACCCTGCTGCAGCATCTCTTATTACCGGTGCACGGAAATTTGACTGAATCCGCCCCATCCTATATGAACTACATAAGCTTCCTCTCCCAGCCAGGATACTGTTCAAGACTGCGTGTATCATCTATAAAGCAGTCACAAATAGCACATCAGTGTACCTGACGGGTGAGCTCTGCATATCTGGTGGCACACACTCTTTGTACTACAAATCAACCAAGTTTGAATCATAACTTGTGCACAAAGAGAGGAATCTCAAACAATCCATCTCTTGTTACACACCCACCCTCTGGAATTTGATAACAGTGCTGGCTCAGAATGCCCTGACAATTCTCCAATTTCACAAATCACTCAAAACATGCCATTTTCAACAACACCTGACGAAAGACTAAGTCCAATGGATGCACATACCAACACACAAACTTCAACTGACAGTACTATGCTATTGTTAAAAGATGCCAGCCCAAACACTGGCTACCCACACTCTGTACAGCGCTCTGCTGATCTCGGACTAAACAGTATAATAAAAACCTTTATAAATATGGCATTTGAGGCATCTTGATTAGCATGTGCAGAAGAGGTTGACTAACTGCATGGCGCTTCTTAGGCAGATGCTCAGGGGGTTCTCTATATATTTAAAAATTATAATGAACAACTAAGGCCCAAAAGGGCATGTAGGCGCTAAACGGGAGCAGATGGGGCAGGCTCAAAGTACTATATGGCAACGGATTAGCAGGAAGGGAGGAAATGGTTGAACAGATGTGTCTTCAAGACTCGCCTAAAGAAAGAATAGTCAGACAAAGTTCTTAGGTCAACAGGGAGGGCATTTCATAAGCTGGGTGCCAACACAGAAAAGGAGCGACCACCTAGATGTTTCCGACAATATTTGGGAATCCTGAGGAGCTGATGAGAATTAGAGTGCAGATTTCTCATTGGCCAGTATTTCTGCAGTTTATTTTTCCAAAAAGGAGGGCATACATTATGGAAGGCTCGATGGACTACATATAAAATCTTAAACTCTATGCTTGCCGCCACTGCGAGCCAGTGCAAACGGTGTAACAAAGGCAGAGAAGGAGTCAAGCGGGGTTCCCCAAGTGCCAGACGAGCCGAGTGTTCTGCAAAACCTGCATCCGCTGGATCTGGTACTTGGGTTGACCCAGATAGATGCCATTACAGTAGTCCAATTAACTAATTACAGTGGATGTCACCAGGGTTATCCGATTTTCAGCAGGGAGCAGGGAAATCATTTTCCTTAGAGCCTTTAATCTCCCAAACCCAGGACTGCAGATGGCAGAGATCTGGGCTTCTTGGGACCCATTGGGGAGAAGTTGGACTCCAACACTCTTTACAGAGGCACGGGGGTTGGGGGGCGATATGTGGGGCAGCTACCTGGACAGATCCAAAACTTGTTTATAAGTCTTTATAGAATAAATGGGGTTGGTAGAGAGCAATTAATCATGGTGTTTTTTAAATGAATCAGTGTTGAAATACATCAATGCCTAGTCAAATGAGTGTCTCGTTAGGTCCCTTACACATATTACTGCTTGAGTACACTTCAAAGGTATGTACTGGGATAAGGAAGAGGGATGTGGAGTTAATGCCCCGATAACTTACTGGTAATCTTCATTACTTCTAGTCCTACTCTTCCTTGTCACAGCACTGACGACCCTCCTCCCCCATACATGCCAACCCTCCCGATTTGGGTGACAGACTCCTCATTTTTTACAGAAAAATTGGGCTATTTTTTTACTTTCTCGCTCCTAGCATAATTGTAACCCCAATTAAATCCAATGGGAAAATTCAATTCTCTCGATTTCTGTTACAAAACATCCCTCCCAGCTGCAGCAGAATTTTGGCATGTATGGCCTCGCCCACCCTGGGTTTGGAAGGCTCCATTAACCAGTTTGGGAAATTGTAACTAAGGATCAGTGATTTAAATGGGATGAGAAATCGAGGGGGCCCCCCCCTCTGGCAAATGGGCGTGGCCTATCATGTGTAGGCGTGGCCTAATAGCAGCAGGCGCCAGGCTTCAGGATCAAAATTGGAATAGTTATGCCTTCAATAGTAGTGATTTTTATAGATAACCAGTATGCTCTTTTTAGTGCCGTCGCAAAAGGGTTACGCTTAATATCAAGGTTCTGCACAGGGTTTCTGTCTCGTTTCAATTTTTAAAAATGACATGATGTACACTGGTCATGGGACAACCCCAGGGTGCACAAAGGTGGAAAACAAGGTTCTTTCTTCCAATTGCTCTCTAGAATCAGGTAAAGCATTGCATAGCATCCCCCCCCCCAACCCTCACCAGTGTCCACTGCCAACCCACATCACCCCTTTTCCTTCCTGCCTTCCTACTGAATTTGTTTTTTGTTATTTTCAGCGGATTCAATTGTACAGGTACAGCTGCAGGGTGCTCTTACCATAGGGCAGTGACAGTGCTGGGGCATGTTTTACCCTGTGAATCCGGCATTTTTTTGTGTGCTAAATTTATCTGTGGGATTACAACTTCATCTTGTGGCATTGCTTTGTGTTGAAGTCAAAATGCCTTCGCAGTGGCAGCGTTCTGATTCAAGGTTTGCTCGCTCGGTTCTTCTCGAAGCTCAACCTCAGGGCCGGATATCATCAGGTCGTCCTGCACCCCGACTCAAGGTACATTACCACCTTCACCACGCACCGGGGACTGTATCGCTACAAGAGGTTGAGTTTTGGGGTGTCCTCGGCCGTGGAAGTATTCCAGAACATCATTCGGGGTGCCCTGGCCGACCTCGAGGGCGTCCTAAACATAAGCGACGACCTTCTGGTCTTCGCGAGGACCGAGGTGGACCACCTGAGGCGTCTGGCGAAAACCTTCGAGAGGCTGCAGTCGCTGGGACTCACACTACATAAGGAGAAGTGCGAATTTCTGCGCCCCTCCCTGGAGTTCTTCGGGTTTGTGTTCAGGGAAGGAGGGGGTGTCTCCTGACCCCAGAAAGGTACTGGACATACAGAAGGCCCAACCAACGGAATCTGTGTCGGAGGTGCGAAGCTTTTTGGGCATGATCACATACTGTGGCCGGCTTATCAAGAACCTGGCATCCAGGTCTGAGCCCCTCCGGGCCCTGACAAGAAAGGACACCGTCTGGAATTGGGGTCCGCTGGAACAGGCGGCCTTCGATGACATTAGGGGCGCCCTCACGGCCGAGGACACGATGTCATTCTTCGATCCCGCCCTACCATTGGAAATCATCGTTGATGCTAGCCCATTCGGCCTGGGGGCGGTGTTGACAGAGATTGACCGTGATGTCGGCGTCCGGCCAGTCGCATATGCCAGCAAGGCGCTGTCAGACGCCGAACAACGCTACTCGCAGATTGAGCGCGAGGCTCTGGCGGTGCTGTGGGGATGTCGCCATTTCCGGCTTTATGTACTCGGACGCCCGGTGACGGTGGTCACTGACCACAAACCTCTGCTGCCGATCCTAGCGGGGTCGTCATCCAAACCGCCGGCACACATTGAGAGGTGGATGCTGGCTCTCTTAGAATATGGGGTGACCCTGGTTTACCGGCCAGGGGTAAACAACGCTGCTGACTATCTATCCAAACACCCCGGAGCGCGTGGAGAAGGAGATCGTGACGTCTGTTAGCAAGAAGCTGAGGAGCATGTCCAGGTCGTGGTAGAGGCTGCCACGCCGAATGCCATGCCTCTCCAGGAGCTGGAGGCTGCGGCGGCACAGGATGAGTGCTTCAAAGTATTGAGACAGTCCATGCAGCAGGGCTCCTGGAAGTCAGCGCTTGAGGCCCTGGCAGGACGCACTCAGGAGGCCCGGACTGGTCCAGAACAACTATGGAAGGTTTGTGAGGAACTGTCTTTCTCGGCGTCGGGCCTGCTGCTTCGGGACGACCGGATTGTGGTTCCCCAGTCAAAGGTGGGTGAGGTGATCGCGCTGGCACACCGGGGCCACCAAGGGGCCGCCAAGACCAAGGCCCGCCTCCGGATGAAGGTGTGGTTCCCCGAGCTGGAACGCAAGGTGGACGAGTTTGTGGCGGCCTGTGTCTGGTGTCAGGCAGCATCGCCCTTACAGCGGGAGCCGGTCATCGAGGCGATGCCGAGGGGGACCCATCCGTGGGAGGTGGTTCATGCCGATTTTGGGTCCACCACCATGGGCACCCACTTCCTGGTCCTGGTGGACGAGTACTCCCGCTACCCCGAGGTGGAGTTCGTGGAGTCCGTGGCGTTTGAACACGTGGTGGTGGCGGTGGAGAAGTTGTTTGCGGCTCACAGATTTCCTCACACGCTATGTTCGGACAATGGTGCGCCTTTTCAGGGTGAACGATTTGCTGAACTGATGGTGAGCTGCGGGGTGGTGCACCGAAAGATCATGCCCCTGTGGCCTCGAGCGAATGGGGAGGCAGAACGCCTGATGAGGACCTTCAATAAGACATTTAGAATTGCCCAAGGCCAGGGGCAGTCCCTACAGAGAGCCCTGTACCAATTCTTGAGAGTATACCGCACCACGCCACATGCGTCCACGGGGGTGGCCCCGGCAGAGGCGATGTTCAGGAGATGTCCGCGAGGGATATTGCCGGAGGTCGGAGAGCGGGAACCTGCGGTGATTGACGACCAACGGGTCGAGATGGACCGGAAAGCAAGAACTGAGCAAGAAAACATGCGGAGGGGGCTTCACCCACAACAGCTGGAGCCGGGCGATGAGGTTCTCATTCGCAATCGACACCCGCATGGGAAACTCTCTTTGCCGTACGAGCCTGAGCCGCTGGATGTCGTGGCTGTCCGGGGCTCCATGGTGACGGCGTCGGATGGACGGTCGGAAGTGTCGCGGAACGTGAGTTTCTTCAAAAAGATCAGAGACCCCAGAACTGACCCACCTCCTGACCCGGACCTGGGAGGAGTCCTGGAGAATGAGGGAGACCCACCCTGCATGCCGGAGTCCCCAGTGCGGGGTCTGTCGGCGGACCGATCACCCGTGCCGGAGGGGAGCAGGAGGTACCCCTAGAGGACTGGGCGAGGGAAACCAGCTCGCCTCACCGATTACGTGCTGGGACAATTGGCTGAGAATCCCGAGGGTGAGAAAGTCTAGTTAAGGGGACCCGGGTGGATGCTAATAAAGGGGTGCTCATGGGACAGGGTTTGTGTGATTTGTTTGTGTTGTCCCATTGTTCTCATGACTTGTTTCAGTAGCAGTGTTTTGTAGTTTGCAGTGAAGAGTTTAATGATGGTTGTTGGTTCTCCCCGAAAATCGAGGAGTGTGGCGCTGCCCGATGACGGGCGCGCACGCGGCGGCGTGACGTTGCACGCCGTCGCGTGCAGTATAAATAAACGGGGCGTTTCCCGGCCGCATCAGAGCGACTGGGAAGCCCGAACCAAGACGGACGTGTTGGTCTGTGTTCTTGGGGCTGGGGCTTACGGCGAAGCGCGCGGGGGCGTCAGTCACCCTCAACAGGGCCCACCTCTGACAGTTTTTAGTTTTATAGCAAAACGCGAGCAGCAGGGGCATTGTGTTATGTAAGAAACATGAATAGTTCTTTCACTAAGCGCCTGTTTGTAAGGCAGGAGAGAGACATGCAGAGCCCTTCTCTCCATTTGTTTCCTAATTGCGGCCCAACACTTTGCCAGCAGCCGTAATCTCCCTCTCATCCTGTCCTAACCCAGTAGAAAGGCCAGATGAGCCATTTGTTTCGTGCACAATCCCATACATGCCAACCCTCCTGATTTGGTCTTTTTTATTTTCACCCTCCTAAAATAATACTAACCCCAATTCAATCCAATAGGAAGATTCAATTCTCCCGATTTCTGTTACAAAATCTCCCTCACAGCTGTGGCAAAATGTTGGCATGTATGCAATCCATGAGTGTTCATGCACAAGAAAATCAATCGGCCTGGGCTGCCCAGGCTGAGGGCCACTTTGTGGAGACTGGCGGGGGTCTGCCCCATGAGCTGCCTATCTTCTTGCTGATAGATTTTATCAATCAGCAGTGATTTTTGGATACTGAGGCTTCAGCCTCATTACTCAACCTTCTTGGTTTGAGTATGTAGTCTTGGGTTATGATCTTCACATACATGCCAACATTCTGACATGCCTGGGAGGGAGATTTCTACAGAGAAATCGGGAGACAACAATTTCCCCATAGGAATGGATTGGGGAAATAATTATTTTAGGCGGGAGAAGGTGAAAAATAGCAGTATTTTTAACAAAAAAATCGGAGTCTTCCGTCTAAATCGGGAGTGTTGGCATGTATGTCTGGCATAGCTCTCAACCATTTGTCTTGCAAAGGCGGGTGAAATCACCCGATTTTGTTTTTGGCGGGTGAGACGCCCATTGAAATGAATGGGCGTGCAGGAGGCTTGGCGGGTGAGGCAGCCCTTTGCAAGGCGGGTGACACCTGCCAAAAGCGGGTGAGTTGAGCGCTATGTGTCTGGTCTGTGTGGACTTGTCACAGTAGGGCTGGTTTCACAGGGTCTTCACCATAATGGGCAGCAGGTAGCAGTTGAAAGGGTTTGCAGTGGTGGCAGTGAGTCTTCTGATCAATGGGTTTGGGTTCTGATCCAATCCAGCAGCAGCCAAATTAAAGCGCTGAGGATTATGGGTAAGTAAGAGGTATTTATATATCAAAAGAGAAATTAGGTTTCTGTGAGGGAGACAGGGGCCTCAAAGATAAGTACTATAAAAAAGGAGGAGTAGGAGTAATGAAGATTACCGGTAAATAATGCGAGCAATAGCCATCCTGCATAGAGGTAATACTAGGAGCATGCCACTAGGCACCTCTAGAACACGAGCTTTCACTGTATGTTGCCATAGACCACCCATTGAAGCTTTATCCTCACCTAACATGGCCGCCGTCCTGAAGTGGAAACGCCCACCGGCACGGTGAGCTGTGCGCAGCAAGCACAGAGAACTTCTCGTGGCTTGACAAGTTCTCAGAGCGTCGCTGCCCGCTGGGTTGCTATGGAGACCTTGCAGCGGGCGTGTGAGCTTGGCAGCCGTCCTGGCGCAGTCAGCGGGGGGGGGGGACAAGTACCGGTGTTCCCGCGGACAGCCATAGGCAGGCTTATACCAGCGACTAATGGCGGTGTTAAAGAAGTTTGAGGGTGCCCCTTTCGGCTTCCAGTCGCCCAGGTGAGAAGTTTGGGGAAGGCCTCAAGGTTGACTGTAACAGGCATTGCCTTTAACCAATGACCTCTTACGTTTGTAATTTCCACAGGATTCCCAGAACTGACAGAGCACACTGTACTTGGTAATAACCATGCTATGTCTCTTGATAAAACAAATTCCACAAACAGTATTACATTAGAAACTGCTGTTTATTGCAGAAATGCTATTAATATTGAACATGGTCTGCGTTACTTGGTACTTGCATTCATATAGTTCAAGCATTTTTTAAAAAAATAAGTGAATGAGTCAATCAAAATTGTCATGACGGTTTATTCATAAGTGCATGCCTTTATCACACGTTTCTATTCAATATGGCTATGATAGCATTTCTGCTCCTTGATGTCTCACTACACAACCTGTGCCAACCTTACCCACTAACCTTTAGACTCGAATACTACAAGTAGGTCGATTGTCTATAGAACACTGCACACGCCTCTTCACCCAACGTACAGCCTGTCCTCTTTGGCGACAAATGCCTTCTGCTCTCAACACACAACTCATAGATCTCTTTCCGAAACCTGGATGGATGCTAAGTTTACCCTGAGGCCTGAGCCATCAGACACTCTTCTCTCATCTTTTTGTTACTCTGTGCGTTTGCATCGTTTTTAAAATATCTTGAAAGGAAAATTTCACAATTATGCATATGTTGATGAAAAGGTGTTGCACCAATGCCAATACTAAAGGCAATTTTGATGACAATGTAGGAAATGTTTTTAAATATTGTGACAAAATAGAAACCTGAAGTATACACGGACAAGGCATGTAAGAGGAAGAAAGAGGTTTATTCCTTTGACCCCCTTCCAACAGTAAAGAACGCGTAATACTGACCAAGAGTAAACACGCCAGAATTCCATTACAACCCCTCCCCCCTAATGATGCAACAAAATGAAAGAAAAGAAGAAAATAGGGGCACCCTAAGAGGGTAGAGAAGGGAACAATAGATAAAAACAAAATGTTGGCTCTATCTAGATCATGAAAATGCAACAGCACTCTTGCCTACACCCCTCCAAACGTCTCTCAATTTGACCGGAGGCAACCTGGTTCTCGGAACTCGGCCGTTATCGACCGGTCCCTCCCCTGCACTGGCCACAGACTCCGCTGCATCACCTCCAACGTTTGCACACTCAGCCACAGCAGCTTCCTCTCCACTTACAGCTCCCGCCCCAAGGTGAAACCAGATGTATCGCTTGGCATCAACACCATAGGTGCTCCTTTGTCCACCACAATTCTTCTCTTGTTCCATCATGACTCATCATCCAGAACCACGTATACAGCGCCCACCTTCACTACCATCCGCAGGGACATATACACACTTCCACCTTTGGTTACAAACCTTGGGTTCTTCACGTGCATGCAATCACCCACCTTCACACCAACGGGTTTCTTTTTTATTTCCTGCAACCTTGCTCTCTCTTGCTGAAATGCACTCTCTCCAACACCTCCGACATATTCACTTCAGTGAGGACTCGGCTCCCCAGAGCAGCCGTCCTCAACCTTGAACCTACCTTTCTACACCTCATGAGTGCAAAAAGTGAACGACCTGTGAAAGATGACGGCATACATCTATAGACACTAATGCATCTGACACTACCCCACTCCACTCCAATCCATTGCCAACAGCCATTTGATTTGCCCCTTTCAAGAACCTATTCATCCTCCCAAAGGATTAGATAAGAAGGTCCTGTGATGCCTGATACCCAGATTCCTCAACTTCTCCTGCATGTGGAGCACGATGAACTGCACTCTGTTGTCAGTGACAATAGTAGGCGGAACACCTTCCCTGTGAAACACCCTACTCATAAACTCTATCATTTTCTCAGTTGTCACTCTTTCCAATGCTTTAGCCTCAACCCTCCGTGAGGTTTAATCCACCAAACCACTACAAGCCTCAGTTCTCCACCAAGACCATCCATAGGGCCATAATGTCCAATGCCAATTTTGACCATACTTCACCCGGAATGTCTACTGGATAACTCGGCTGCGGACGCAGCACCTTGCTTTTATCACCCACAGAACAAGCCACACGCTCCTTTACAACCACCTCTTCATCCATTGCCGGCCACCAGTACATCATTTGTCATGCCATTTGGAGCAAACAGATTTTGTTGGTTTGGCGTCTGCTGTTTTCCAGCGGTTTATTTCGGCATTGTTTGGGGAAGTGCATGGTGTGAGCTATTTCCAAGGTGATATTTTGATCTGGGTAAGGATTGGAGTGAATACGAGATGGTGCTTACTGGTTTGACCGTGAAATTGGCAAAATGTCGGGTGGGTGTTCGCAGTGTTACTTATCTAGGACACACATTAGATGTGAATGGTATAAAACCTAAGCAAGGTTTGGTTAAGGTGATGAGGGGTGCACCATCTCCTGTGAATAAGGAGCAGCTTAAGTCGTTCCTGGGAATGACTGAGTACTGCTTCAAATTAATTCCGTCCTATGCGGGAAAGACTGTGTGCATGCATGCATTATTGAAGAAAAATGTCCGGTTTGAGTGGTTGGTGCATTGTGTGACAAACCAGAGGGTGTTCTTGCATGTAGTCCCGAGGGATTCTTTATTTAGGTGGCCAAGGGAGGCCATCGTTTCTGGATCCTGACCCTGGAGATGGAGAAGCGATGGAGGATCACCTGTGTAGTGTTGGGGAGAACTCCCAGGTATGCCATAGCGATACTGGAAGTTCGGGGACTTGGAGGGCCCAACACCCTCACCCAGAATACACGGAGGACTCAATCAATGGCAAGTTGAAACTGTGGTTTATCACAGCCCAAACCAACAGGGATCGATACAAGAACTCAGGAAAATTTCAGCATGTCACAGTAAATAGCACGCTGCCACTTTTGTCTAAAAAATACGTCACTACTCCGTCATTACCTGGGCCTTTCTCCTAAAACCTATTGTAGCGTGGGATTGGCCGTCAGGAGCATAATAACCTATATGGGTACATATATATATTATTCTACTGGCTCGTCCATGTCAGGTGGCTTGCCTGTTCCATCCCCAATTCACTAACTATAACATTGTTGCAGCGTTGTGGACTTACCATTGGTTCTTGCACGTTGCTACCCACCCCTAGAGTACTGAACTGTGATTGGCTAGAGCTGACGTCCCTAGGCCTGGGACCTGAAACGGTTCGCAGCTCACTGTGTACCTTTACAAGGTGATGAGAATGACTATGTGTCTGTATTGTAACTTGTGTGCACCACCTTTGCCTTACGAGAATATTCTCCTGCTCAGTGCCATACTTGTTGCAGTCTGTGTCTGTATGCCTGGTATTGGTTCTCCTTTCTCACCACCGATCACTGTCCTTTGTCTGCTTCAGCTGTATCACATGTTTGGAGACCACGAAATTGAGCTCTGCAGCTTCGAATTATGAGGATTTATTCCCTTTATCTGCAGCTGGTCCCTTTGTCGCCTGGGGATTGGAATGCCATCCGTATCTCTTGACCTTGGCTGTGGGTCCTGTCTCACACGCCTTGCTCTTTGTCCAGCCTCAATCAGATCAGCTCGTCCCTTGCTCAGTAGTCTGAGACCTGCTGTAATTTTTCCTAAACTTTATAATGCGGTTTCTACTTTTTCCACACTATACTATATCTTCCATAGGTTAGTCACACTTGGCTCTGTCATGTTCCATAGGTGCTCCTCCAGTTCCATAGGGTTATTTGCGTTTAAGCATCAGCAAGCTTTGCTCAAGATCTTTTGTGCCTTGCTGTTTCTGCATTGCTGCACTTGGATAATGGCAAAAATAATAAAAGCAATAACAGTATGTATATGTAGCTGTCCTCTAACTATAGAACTGTGCGCTCATGTTGTTCATGTATTTGAGTGTGTGTTTGCGTCACGAAGTGCGGATTGCACGTGTGCTTCATGTCTAATGCTGCTATGTCGTGGTATCTCTAACGACATTAGCAACATGGCTTCTTGGTGCTTAGTCCAGGCTGTCCATATAGGTGTCTCTGATCATGACCTGCCGCTCTTCATTCACGCATGGATAGATTTGTACCACACCTGGTCTGTATGGCTGACTGAGGGCATACCTCTCAACATATTTATTGATCATCGGTCCATTAGGAACTCGTCCAAAATAGAATGGATGATTGCAGTGTTTTCTGGCCTTTCGTCTTGTCATGAATTTAGTGGGAGGGGGTGGAGGCAAGATTGAACAAACTCCCTCTTCAGTAGAGGGTCCCTGGGGACTGGAGAGAGAGAGAGTGCCAGAGGGCGAGACATGGTATTCTCCCGTTCCTTGCCCCAATCCATCCTACCCTCCCTCTACTATTGTAGGGTATTGTCAGGCATGTCCCACCCTACCCCAAGACCTTCCGACAAACATTCACCCTCTGAGGAAAGTTAGGGAAGACAAAATATCAGGACAGCAAAACCCTTTTTTTAACTACAGTGAGACCCAATCTTTTGCTTCTCTGTTAACCTCACTTACTGAGGGTACCTGAGTGAAAGAAGGTATTACCCAAAAAGATCGAGGAAAGAAAAAACGAATGCATCAAAATGCTGAATACGGCAGTGTAAAAAATATTAATTCTGAAAATGTCGAATAAAGGGAGCTCCCTTTGATCGACATTAAGGAAATTCGAGGGTTGCGGGGGTGTCCCCTGCTTCTGTATAAAGCAAAGTGGGGGACAAATAAAGTTTTAAAAAACAAAACAAAATGGACCCTGGAGTGGAAGTTCTACCCTTTTCTGGGGAGGCGGAACTCGTGAAGCAAGGAAAAAGTCACAGAGGAGGTAAGTAGGCCACCACAGGTAAGATTTAGGAGTAGGAGGTGGAGGGTGGGGGGGTTAGAGGGCAGGGTTGATGTATGTGATTATCATCGTAATAAGATAAATCGGAGAGGATTTGACCCATCATACACTAACCCTCTTGAACATTACCCTAACATGGAGAAGGGGAAGCGAAAGCTAACAACAATACTACTTTCCTATCATAAAGACACCCCTAGAACCAAGACATGGTATTCCCCCCCTTCCTTGATAGAAAACTACCCAACCCCTCCTCAGCCTTCATAGGATATATTAAGACAATCTTCCCCCAAGTGTCACTCAAGTACTGTGCCGAGTGCCGAGGAAGAGGAAGTCAAGACGAGTGCAGACTTCCTATGAAAAACACCACTATGGTACTGAGACGAGGAAGCTGAAGATCAAGGCACATCAACATCCTCATTAGACATGTCCCACTAACAAGGCCAGGCAGGGTCAGGCAACTGAGATCAACTATGCCCATCTGTAGCCTATCAAGTACTCGGGTGAATATAAAAAGGAAACCCACTTTCAACAGTTGGAATGAGTTGGGAGGAGAGCTGTGGAGCCGTGGCTGCCCAGGATCAGCTGGGGAAAACCAGGAAGCCGAGACGCTGAGGGTTTGCGTAAGGGAGCGCCCTACTACTGTGTGGCTAGAAGCCTGCCACTTCAGCTGCAAGAAAAGGTCCAGAGAAGGGAGCCTGGTGGCGGGCTAATCCCTTTTCATATTACGAATACGAAGTGCTTGTTTCCCTGGACCAGAACCAGGACCCAGGAGTGTCTGAAGGGCAGGTGGTGAGACCTTGAACTCTAACTGCAAGTACGTTGCCTGTGAAAGGAAGAAAACGCAACCCGTAAGGCAAGCAACGTGAAAGCCCTGTGTGTTTGACTAAAGCGAGCGAGATACAATGTTGCCATTCGACCGTGTACAGTGAAAGACGTGGAGAGTGAAACTGACAAAAAGGAATGATACAAAGTTGCACAGTGGTCGTGGATAAGAATACCCATTGTCGAAAGACTCTACATGAATTTGAAGCTTCTGTGAAAAGGGGGGAGCTGTGCGCAGCCCTGAAGTAGGAGGGAAATGGAGATCCGAAAAGGAGGTGTTGTGCAAACACCGAAGTGGGAGCAAAATTCCCAAACCTGACCAAAAGAATATCAGCAAAACGTATTGAAAAAGCATTGGAGACAGATCTAGGAGAACCACCGAGACCCTACTCTAGAGATAAGAAGACACAACTAAAAGCATTGTGATAGCCTCTAGGCGGGAGACAGATCCAGGAGCGCCACAGAGACCCCACTCTAAAGATAAGAAGACACAAGAAAAGTAAGGCACCTGGTTGCGTGAGTGACCTGTAATGGGTGTTTTGTGCAGTTTGTCAACTGCTCTATTACCAGGGGAGCCCTAGCTGTGGAAAGAAACTGCCTGATATATTGATGCTGAAAGTCAAAAGGACTTGGTTTAAAGTGGGGAAGGGAATACTGCAAGGAATCAAGAGAAAGGTGACATTTTTCCAGTAAAACCTTTGTGAGTTGAACTTTTGGGTTTGAAATGGAAGCAACATTGAACCAGTTGAACATTTGTAAGTTGGAGAACAACCAAGAGGGTCTAACTAGGGGTGAGGGAACCCGGAGAGACCCATTGAAAAGGTGAATCCTGACAAGGAAAAGGTACTATGAACTTTTTGTCAAGTGAATTTTTGAGTTGCCAGTTGAATCCTGAGAGCCTGTGGAACTTTCTAAACCTGAGTAGCTTGAATGTGGGGAACAGAGCTACAGCGGGCCTCCTTTGTCACATTAACTTTATTTTGAACACTATTGAGTTGGCCAAATCCCATAAACCCTGTTACTCTGTAGAAGTAAGGGCAGCATAGGTGTTGACACAGACAGTAATTTGTTTTTGACTGACAGACTTCAACTTCCTTTAGTTTTCTTTTCATTAGGGAACATTCCTACCTTGGAGTTAGGTTAAGTTAGGCATTATCCCATCCTGCCTATTGAAAATAAAGGTTTTGAAAATCTACATATCTGTCTGTATCCTCTCTTGATACCATGCCTGTCTCACAATTGTCAAGAGGAATTTATTCAGTTGAAGGAGGATGTAGATAAGGCTCCATCGTTGAGTTTGTTGGATCTGAAAGTAAGAGTGTACTTACTGTGGACGCGAGTGATGTTGGCCTACAAGTGGTGTTGGAACAGTGGCAGGGCGGGAGGTTCAGACCAATTGCATTTGCGTCTAAGTTCTCAGAGATGCAGAGAGGCATTATGCAGTGATTGAGAGGGAGGCGCTAGCAGCATCTTGGGCATCTAGGCATTTCAGGACATTTTTGTGTGGTATTCTGTAAGTGACCCGAACAGGTCACAAACCCCTCACGTATGTATTGACTACTAAAGGCATGGGGTCTGTGTCTCCTAGGATAGCAAAGTGGATGGTAGATCTACAAGAGTTTAATTTCACGGTGGAATACATTGCTGGTTCGAGGAATGTGATGGCAGACTGTTTGTCCCGTTTGCTGCAAGTCATTCTGGGTGAGGAGGTAGAGTGCGAGACGACTACCCAAGTTGCCTGTGTACTTCCTGCTGTTGACAAAAGTGAGTGGGAGAGGGAGTGTGCGGGAGACGTGGAGTTGGCATGGATCAAGGAGGGGTCTGTGTGTCGGTTGGGAGAATGTCAATGTTAATGAAGAAGGGAAGGCCTATGTGCATATCTTGAGTCAGTTGGCCGAGGGTCCGTGGGGCATCACGAGAGGTAAAAGGTTAATTCTGCCTCTCAGCTTGAGGCCCAGGCTTGGTGAGTTGGTGTAAAAAGGCCATTTGGGTAGGTCTCTGACCAACAGGAGATTGCGTGGATCGTACTGGTGGCTGGGAATGGATGAAGCGGTGGAGGTGGTTGTAAAGGAGCATGTGGCTTGGCTTGTTCTGTGAGTGATAAAAGCAAGGTGCTGCGTCTGCAGTCGAATTATCCTGTAGAGATTCCGGGTGAAGTATGGTAAAAATTGGCGTTCATGGGCCCTATGGGTGGGCTCAGTGGAGAATTGAGGTTTGTAGTGGTTTTGGTGGATTACACCTCGCAGTGGTTTGAGGCTGCTGCGTTGCAAAGAGTGATAACTGAGAAAACTATAGAGTTTATGAGTAGGGTGTTTGACAGGGAAGATGTTCTGGCTAGTATTGTCACTGACAACAGAGTTCAGTTCGTCTTGCTCCACATGCAGGAGTTTTTGAAGAGTTTGGGTATCTGGCATCACAGGACCTCCTTATTTAATCCTTCGGCCAACAGATTAGTTGAGAGGATGAATAGGTTTGTGAAATTGGGGAATAAATACAAAAGGTAGTTTACGACGTTGCGCCTAAGAATCACGTGACAACGAGGTCACATGGCAGGTCTTACATAATAAAAAGAGATGATGGACAACATAAAGGAAAGAAGTTGAAAAACGAAGAGAAAAAGAGACGCCATCGGCGGGGCAAACAGTGGATGTACTAAAGAGGATCTAAATCTCGAGCTCTGGACAGAGCAAGACGAAAAAAGAGAATACAACGGTAAGAGTAGACCAATGAATAGAGCAAGCTAAATTGTACTAAATGACTCGAATACTTAAAAAATTAAAAAATTAAAGTATCGTGTCCGTTGTGTTTTTCTATTTTAGAAAAACACATGTGGATGACCTCAATCACGAACAATGTTGAAACACTTGATCCGGTCCTACAAGCAATAATATGCATTGCGGGAACAGCTAACCATTATCAAAATCAGGGATCGGATGTACACAATCACTAGGTCAGTATGATAAGTATGGCAACAATTCGATCCATGTGACAGTAATCATAGATGAAAATGGGAAAAATATCAAATTATTAACAATCCAATTTTCCTGAGTAGGGGCAGATTTTATTGGTCCCTGAGAGGTGGAAGCCGTTGAACATTCCCTTCGAGATATTAGACTTTCCTGGCAAAGTGGACACAGAATTTGAGGGTAAAAAGTAATTACAATTGATTATTTGCATGGAGAAAGCCATAAGTTTAGACATTGTCAACTGACTGACCTTATGAAGGAGGATAAAGGATTTATCAGTTAGCGATTACTCATGTGAACCCTGCACTCAGCAAGACAGACAGATGATGTCAGAATAGATGTGGAGAAAGAGTTAATAGTAACAACTTCTCCTTTTTGCTGCCATTAAATGCAGAATGTTGTATGTATTAAAAATGTCAACTTGGAGATGCTCGAGCATTAATATTCGACTATCCCACACTTGCTTCCCATAGCTATCCGCCTGATGGTTGGACTGTAAGAAAAGACGAAAGGGACCTCATTGACAGTTGATCCCAGAGAAATCACCAACAAGAAGACAAACATAATTGTACATGTCAATAGAATGTGGTAGAATTTTTTACCCCTGAAGAATTTCCTTGTGAATAGCGTGAAAGTGTGAAAGGAATGAAACATGTCGGGTACGGTATGAATGCAGTATGAAAGTGAGCATGTGTGAATGAGTACAAAGAAAAAGTTTTATGGACTGAGATTTACTCCTCTATGAAAGAGGTGATTAAACTACAGATCCTGATGATATTATCATCTTTCTAAAGTGTTTAATAATTGATTACTACAGGATATTGAATGTGCATAACTTAATTGAGATTTATTGAAAAATTGTTTGTTGTCTAAAAATTACTTGAGAAAGTTTGTAAAAAATATTTTTCTATATTTGTAGATGTGATAAAGTAAAAAAATGTAATTGATGAAATGCTATTAAAAAAATAACTATTTTTGATATGAATTGGTGTAGTACATGAGAATTCATCAACTATTAATCATAAATGTAAAAAGAAATAACCACGAAAGGATTTGGGGAAGCAAGCGACCCGGTGAACATAGTGTATTGCGAAACAAAAAAATTTTTTGATAGAGGGCTGGTCACAAGTGGTCGTTAAAAATTACCTCTGGTCTCTCTAAGTCAGTTGTAGGTTTGTGAAAGGGGCATTTTAACTGGCTGTTACCAATGGATTGGAGTGGAGTGGAGGTGTGTAGTGTAGTGTAGTGTTGGAAGCCATCATCTTTCACAGGTTGTTCACTGTTTGAACTCATGAGGTG
The DNA here is from genome assembly GCF_040938575.1 of Ambystoma mexicanum. Lineage (NCBI taxonomy): Eukaryota > Metazoa > Chordata > Amphibia > Caudata > Ambystomatidae > Ambystoma > Ambystoma mexicanum. Next base: position 1,295,935,917 of record NC_090922.1, on the reverse strand, counting down.
TAAAAAGGCAGGTTCAAGATTGAGGACGGCTGCACTTGAGGGGGGAGTCCTCACCGAAGTGAGGTGTTGGAGAGAGTTTGTGTCTGGCAGGAGAGAGCAAGGGATGCAACAAATAAAAAAGAAAACCATTGGTGGGAAGGTGAGTGATTGTGTGTGCATGAAGATCCCAAGGTTTGTACCCAACGGTGGAAGTGTGTATTTGTCCCAGAGGACGATAGTGAAGGTGGACGCTGGATACGTGGTTCTGGATGATGGTTTGCGATAGAACAAGAGGAGAATTGTGGTGGAGAAAGGAGCACCTATGGTGTCCGTGCCATGCGACACATCTGGTTTCACCTTGGAGCCTAGTTTGGGTCCCAGTTTGAGTGGTTCTGCCGGTCTAAAGGAGTGTGAACGTGCGTGTGAGGAGGGAGCTGTGAGTGGAGAGGAAGCTGCAGTGGCTGTGGCGTAGTGCGCAAACGTTGGAGGTGATGCAGCAGAATCTGTGGCCAGTGCGGTGGAGGGACCTATTGGGAATGGCCGAGATCCGAGAATCGGGTTACCTCCGGTCAAAATGAGAGACTACGTTTGCTGGGATGTAGGCAAAGATGCTGTTGCATTTTCATCACTTTGTACCCCTTTATGGTTTGTAAGGTATTGGTGCATATTATTTTCGCAATGTTTCGATCTAGATGGTGCCAACATTTTGTTTTTATCTATTGTTTCCTTCTCTACCTTCATAGAGTGCACCTATTTTCTTGTTTGTTTTCTTTCCTTTTGTTGCATCATTAAGTGGGGAGAATTGTTGTAATGTAAGCCTGGCATGTTTTCTCTTGGCCAGGGTTCCACGTTCTTTACTGTTGAAAGGGGCTTCGTGACTGGGCGGCCACAGGGTCCGTTTTCTAAGGACTAATCCTTGTTGTTCCTCTTACCTACCTTTTCCGTGCATATTTCACTCTGAGGGCTCAATCTCCTCTATTATCCCTGCCTCCTTGAGCTTGGTAAATGCACCTTTCAGCCTTTCTCTGGCCAACACCAGCACCTTTCTGACCTTATGGGCCTTAGGCCCGCCATTCCCTTCAGTAAAATCTTGTGAGAAAAGCTATGCAGCATACCCAACTTGTCTGAAAAAAATGTAGGGTATCTGTGCTTCAAATAATCCACATATACTCTGCCCTCAGGACGCATTTGTTCCCCATCCTCCACACAAACAGGCTTACCAGGGCGTATTTCTATTTCCAAAGCAGCTTGCTCGTCCAATCCCAGGACGCTCTCACCCTTGTCCGCCACATACAATTTTCCTTCCATACTGTGCCCTTTAAATTCTAATCAAGCCCGCTCATATCCCAGAACCTTTATAGATACTTGCCCATAAGCACTGGGGTTGATATTGGGGGTTTAAGGGTTGATGCATCCTTTCCATAACTTTTCTTGTACAATTCGGGTGCGATCATGGTGTATGGTGATCCAGAATCTACTAACATTTCAATTTGCACTCCATTCACAGTTAACGTGTCCCACCGCCCTTTCTTGGCTGCCCCTACAACATGTAATAGAACCCCTTCACGTGCCACACTACTCACATGTCCCAACACTCCGTCGGCTTCCGCCGCCACCATCCTGACCGCTTGTCTTCCTTGCATACTGCCACCCTCACCATTCAATCTGCACATTCTGGCATAATTCCCCTTGGTATTGCATTTCCTGCGTTCCACACTCCAGGCTGGACACTCTTTGGCACCAGTGGAGTGACCCGTCCATCCACATTTTCTGCGGCACCAAATGGTCCTCTACTGTTCTTGTTTGTGTGGTAATTCACCTTTTCGACCCTAGCTTTTGTCTCTCTACTACCTTTCTTGGGCACTTACACTGCCTACACTGACTCCTTTTGAGACATCCTATCGGCTTTCTCCCTGACCTCTTGTACACTGGCACGGTACTCTTCAATGGCCCTTGCAATCCCGATCACTTTGTCCAAGGGGGGTCCCTGTCAATCCATGACTTCTCTTACTTTAGCGTTGCTTGTTTTCATCATCACCTGGTCTCTTATACATTCATCTAGTATATTGTGCACCGGGACAGGTTTCCACAAAGAATGAGTTATTGCTGCAGCATCCGTTATTAACACGGTGCAAGCTCTAAGCGTTACCCTGTTTTCAATGTAAGCAAGGTGGTTGCTAAGCAACCTGAGATGGCCACCACGCTTGGCCATGTCGATGGGTCCTTTTCTCACACCTTTCTTCTCGGTGCGTGTTGCAGTATGCACATGCTCCTGGCTCATAGCTCTCCATTCTGCACGCGCTGTGCCCCCCCCCAGTTTGCCACCCCTCCAAACTTCATGGAGTGTGCCAGGGAGACTGGGATCAGTGCAGCAGGGCTTCTCCACCTCTGAGAGGTTCTGGCGACTGCCACAGCTCACGCCCCAAATGCAGAGGCACTCCAGTTAATGCAAGCGTCTGAGCATCAGGAATCGTGCACGGCAGCCTGAAAATGCACACATGGGTCTGTGGGGCCCGATTCCTGCAATCCCGTCGCCAGTGAAGTATGCACGGACAAGGCAGGTAAGAGGAACAACAAGGTTTATTCCTTAGAAAATGGACTCCATGTTCTCCCAGCTACTAAGCCCCTCCAACAGTAAAGAAAATGGAACCCTGGCAAAGAGCAAACCTACAAAGGAGCTGGCACCTCTACCAAGCTTTTAGGCTACATTCACAGGGTGGAACTGGGGCACACATTAGTCCTAAACACTAAAACAAATTGTCTCACATTCACAAATTGCAATTTGTGACATTAGACAGCTCCTTTCGGTTTAGAAGTGGAACATGCTAATCACTTGTGCTCATAAGATATGCAAACCGATACATACCTACCTACCGCCTATTCTTTTGTGTTCTATGCTATAGCACTGAATAAGTATGTGTATTTACGAAGGTTTGTTTATTTTTGTTGTATTTACGATATTTTCACGCCTTTTGGGAATTTTTAAAGGCATGTGTTATCTGAGAAGGTCTTTGTTCTTGTGCATGATTATGATACCCTTTAAGGTTTTAGCAGAAAAGTCATTCATCAGTATGATAGTTGGGTGTGTGTGCTGTTCTTCCTCTCTCTTGTCTGTTGACGTGATCTAACCGGATAACCACTGCTTCTTTTTATGGCTTCAATGCCTGTGTTTCTGTTATTTGTACAAGAGGAGGTAGGCTTATTGCTTTACTTTGCTTGAGTTTGGCTTATAGGTTTCACTGTTTGACACCTATTTTGATCACTAATTAATGCTCTGTGTGTGAATGTAGGAGGGGATGGCATTTGTGGTTGACTACATTGTATACTGCATATATGTACCAGTGCTTTAGCCGTTACTCTCTCCTGACTCATGGCGGACAGGCACAGAGCTGGGCGAGCCCAGCAGGGTTTGGGCCTGCTGAGCCCCACCTAGTGCTCTGGCCTGACCCACCTCTCGGGCCAGTGCCTGCCCAAAGTAGGGGCCGGCCATGTGCCCCACCGGTTTCTTTCCCACTGCTTACATTAGAAAAAAAAGACCCACTCGCGTCTGTCTGTATTCTGGCCTGACTGTCATCATGCAGAGCAGCTCAGGTTTAGGCGGTGCGGCCGCAGACGGTCGCCTTGCCTCTAGCAGCTCAGTGTCATGTAATTAAATGTACATGACAATGAGTTGGAGGGAAGGTCTGGCTCAGCACCTTTCAAAGAATCGCACCTGACGTAGTTAATGTTAAAGGTATTTGTACCGTGCACCGTCACCATTGGAATTGGTCCCCAGGCGCTTGGGTTGATCAGCAACCAAGAAGGCTGGAATGGGTTAGTCGGGTGAAGAGAGAATAGGAAAGTGAGAAAGTGGTGTGCTGCTGATAGCTTCAGATCCGGTTTTCACCATGCGCCTAGCTTTGGTGTGAATATCGAACGATGCAAGACCTCATGTCTTGTTGGTGCAGTTTATGTATTGTTTGTTTGTTGTTGTGGTGCGGTGAAGTGCGTGCGGTTTGCTGCGCGAGAAGATGGCTGTGTGGATTTCCATGTAAGTTAGGTATGCAGAGATTTAAGCATATGGTTAGTGGGTTATATGAATCCTAGTCCTTGTAATTCTTTTTCTATGTATCCGGTTGTCCTATAGGTAGGCATATTTCCACTTTTCTTTCTTGTCCATCTAATTGTTGTGAGTGATGGCGTGGCATGGCACGTTCCCAGCTATGTTGTTTTGAACTTAGTGTAATAGGTAGGGGTGTGTCTTCACCCCCACTCTGGTATTGGTGCCGTAAATTAGCAGTCACCCACTCCCTTGCGTTCTTTTTCCTGTCGGTGGTCCATTATTGACTGTGTGTAGTTTGTAGGCGAAGGTGTTATTGATATATCATCCTTGCCCTTCCATCCCAATATATCTTTGATCTATCTTTGGTATCGTTCTACCTTATCTATCTCTCAGTTGGTAAGTTGATATGCATTAGATTGTTCTACTTACCTTCTGTGTATGGGCTGTAGCTTAGGGGAATTGGGAGGGTCGGTTTCTTCTATCAGCATTGTTTCAATTGTGTATATGCCCTTTCATAAACTGAGTATTGAACGTATGCTTTTTCAAAAATTGTGGATTTAACACAGGTCTGTCAAAATTATGCCAACATATTTTCGCATTTTTGGAATACCTGTTCTTGTATATCTTAAAAAGCTTTGACTACACCTAGCCACATTTGAATAGATACTACCTATATATTTGGACTGTGTTCTCTAGGGCTACCTGTACTTGTTCTTCAGATTTAGTCCTACAGGGCAGCATACTGCTAGATTACTAGCCTGTATCTATACCGGCCTGTATCTATACCGCCTAGCTATCTACTACTTTGTCACCCCCATTTCAGTATGTACACCTTTCCGATCTACATATGTATAATTGGCACAGTGCTCACATTCAAGATCACACTCATCCCTCTCAGGCCATTACCCATCTCCCACACAATGGAGACCGGGCATACCGCCACACACCCTTCTCATCACATCATACATGCTAGCCAACACAGACTGCACAGACTCAGAACACGCACACAACCCATGACCATCCTCACCACTCCTACTCAGGTAACACAGAGAAACATCAGCTTGGGGTCACGCACTCACTCAACAAATTGCAGTCACCTCAACGTAAGTGTCTGCAAACGCACAAGCACTGTACAGTTCCACACCTTGCCCAGCCGCCACATTAGTAAAAAGCATACTTCCCCACCCACAACTGACACCCTGCCACCTCAAACCAAGAAACCTCAGTCTCTACACCTCAAATGTTCTCTACTCAATGTTAGCTCGCTCAATGCGCATGCCCTAGAAGTCAATGATCTAATCTCCAGTCAGGACCTAGATATATTAGCTATAACGGAAACTTGGCTGCATGAAGCCTCTGGACCCACCATTACCTTAGCCCTACCCGAAAGCTATTCAATCTTCAGACAAGACAGGTTATCCAAAACAGGAGGGTGGGGAGGGTGGGGGTTGCACGCATCTTCAAAGGTACCCTAGCTATCAGACCTACTCCCCACCAAGGGGAAGATAAGATTGACATCCTATCAGCCAAACTATCACTCTCCCCCAAAGACACAAACATTCATGTCATCTATCGACTTCCGGGTCCCCCTACCAACTTCTTAGGTCTAATCAACCACTTCCTCGGAAACAACATAAAAAAACTTCCAAAACTCTGCTCCTAGGTGATTTAAAACTTCGATTCAATTACGAAAATGATAAACCCACTACAGCTCTCACCAAAGACCTCCTAGATTTAGGATTCTCACAGAAAATAACCTTGCCAACTCACGCAAAAGGCTGCATCATAGACTGGGTGGTAGACCACAGTTGTGACTCTACCATCAATTCTAACACAGTCCCCCCATGGACAGACCATAACTGCCTACAGTTCAGTGTCCCTGTAGCTCCATGCACTAAAACTACTACATCTGCACCCGCCACCCTAGCTAGAAACGCAAAAAACCTCACTGCGGACAAAATCCGTGCCTTTCTTCACATCCCATGCTTACCACCATTCTCAACAGACCCTAACATTCTAGTAGAGATATTCAATGACACCCTTACCCATGCTGTCAATTCCGCAGCACCACTAGAAAACAAAAAAGGGAAAAAGTCATTCCACTCCAACTCATGGTTCACAGATGAACTACTGAATTTACGCAAATGCAAGCGTCAGGCACTTAAATCCTGGCAGGCCAACCCCTGTGACGCCACCAAAGTAAGCTTCCAAGCATCTTTAAGGCTAAATCCAAAGCCTACAATCAGCGCATCACAGAGGCCAACTCCCAAACGAAAGAACTCTTTACTATTTTAAAGAGCTTACTATTCCTCCCATATGCACTGATGAGATTGTCAAAGATGAAGCTTGGTGCAACAGCATACAAGCGGCTATGCTAAAAAAAATAGACTTTCTCCAAAATAAAATCGCAGAACATCATAAGGCTCTTCATATCCATCAGACCCAAACACAGAATACCTCAAAAAACAGTCACTCTCCCAAATTCAATTTCTCTGAAATCACAGAAGCAGATGTCCTACACATCCTCAAACCTTCACAATGCAAAGGCGATATATGCCCCCCAAACATCATTAAGGATTGTGCAGAGCCTCTTGCTCCTCTCCTTACGGCCTTCATCAATGCCTCTTTCAAGACAGGCAAAGTCCCTGACAACCTTAAAGAGGCATGGGTGCGCCCGCTCTTAAAAAAAACGACGTTAGACCCTGCACAACCAAACAACTACCGACCCATCACAACGGTCCCATTTCTCCTTCACATCCTAGACAAGGCCGCACACATGCATAGCTATACCTTGAAAGTAACTCTATCTTAGGAAAGAGACAGTCAGGCTTCCGTAAAGCGCACGGTACTGAAACCGCTTTACTAGACCTGAAGAACCAAATCACTCAGATCCTAGACAACGGCAAACCTGCCCTCCTTCTCCTTCTAGACCTCTCAGCGGCGTTCGACCTGGTTGATCACAACGCCCTCACTAACCACCTCACGCATGCTGCACACTTTTCCAATCAAGCCGCAACATGGATCACCTCCTTCCTCGAAGGAAGAGCGATGAAAGTGTTCTCTAATATTGCAACTGCAAAGCCTACCATTATCCACTGTGGTGTCCCACAGGGTTTCTGTACGGCACCTACCCTTTACAATCTTTTCACTAAACTACTCTTTGACAAGTTGGATGCACTTGGGATCACATATACAAACCACGCTGATGATACCCAAGTGCTCCTTCCCTTACAGGGTTTTATCACCAAGATGCTGCTACACTACGGCATATCTACTCCACCACCCAAGCCTGGATGGCCACCAATGGTCTATGTCTCAATGGGGACAAGAACGAAATCCTCATCCTTGGTCAAAAGTCCACACTCACCAATCTCGACTCGCTCTACTCCAATTTCTGCATTGACAACTGTCTCATCCCGGTTTTATCCTCTGTCAAAACGCTAGGATTCCACATTGACGCCTCACTGTCTATGGACAAGTAAGTCAGCACTATCGTCTCTGCCTCCGCTCTTAGCACTAAACTTATCAATGCCATTAAACCATTCTTAACTAAGGCTAACTGCCTCTCTATTGCGAGAGCTACCATTGGAGCCAAACTAGATTATTGCAACGCTCTACAGGCTGGCACCTCAAAAAAAAAAAACTAAATGGACTCCAAACAACCCAAAACAACGCACTCAGAGCAGCCCTCAATATACCAAAAAGAGACCACATCACGCAAGCTAGAAAGACAGCGCACTGGCTCCCAGTTAAAGACCGTATCACATTTAACATTCTTACAACCACACATAAATGTATCAATCACTCAGCCCCCTCATACTTATCTGGCACTGTTACCAGAACACACTCCACAAGACCTACTATACAGTGCTACACCAAGCAACTTAGGGTACCATGCATCAAAAGAGCCAAAGCAGGAGGAATAAGCTTCCCCTATCTTGCCCCCAAGCTATGGAATGCACTACCCAATGCTCTCAGATCCGAAACGTCTCTCTATGCCTGCCGCAAAAACCTTAAAACAGCCCTTTTTAACTAACCTAAAACAGCTATGTTTTTTTCTCCCAATACTAGCACACCTTGTATTTATAGCATGCATCGCTATATGCCTTCTTGTAACTAAGCAATGACATTTCCTGTATGTATCTAAGTCATGATCAACCTCTGTAACAAGCGCCACGATGCCCCTGGGCTACTTGTGCGCTCAACAAATGTGAATAAATAAATAATGCCCCAATAGGCGTTCACCTAGTTACGGGGCGAAGAGCCAGGATTTGAGGAGTTTTCTGAATAGGAGGTAATTTCTTGTGTTACATATGTTCTTTGGTAGCTCATTCCAGGTTTGTGGAGAGAGGTGAGAGAAAGAAGAACCTCCAAATGTTCTTTTGTTGTAGGGTTTTGGTTCCAAGCGGATGTCGCTGCTCGATCTGAGCGTCCTTGTTGGGCGATGTAGGCTTAATTTGTCTCTTAGAAACTCTGCGCCTTGGTTGTGGATTTCTCTGTGCATAATGCACATTGATTTGAACTTGATTCACTGTTTTTATTGGTAACCACTGTAGTTTTCAGCTTATAGAACAGCAGAAGGCTAAGTTCTGTGAGCCTCCTTCTGTTCTACAAACTGTGTTTAAACACAGCACTGTGTTTAAGTGCCATGCTAGGTGTGATTCTTTAAAAATCTAGCCAAGACCTTGCCCTCCACCTCAGTGTTATGAAATTAAGTTTACATGACCGTGAGGTGGAGGCAAGGACTGGCCCAGCGCCTTTTAAAGAAATATGCCCGGCGCAGTGCTTAAATGCAGTTTAAAGAATAGCAGGAGGCGCCGTTCTGTTGTTCGGCTGATACTTCAACAGAACTGAATCCCCAGCTATTTTTGCCATGGACATGTGTATAGTAAATATTAACAACTATCTCGACCAACTGCAAGGTTGTATGTGGAAGAGGGCGCTGAGGTTGGCCAAATCTATACCCAATATTGTGATAAGGCAGGAACTTGGCATCACTGCCCTCTCTGCACGTAGAAACTGGCGTATGTTGGCTAACTTTGCTAGGATGTTATATCCTCCTGTAAATTGTCTATATGAAGATTTGGGTAAAATAATGATCGCAAATGAAAGATCTTCCCTCACGACTTACTATGCGAAAATGCTTGCTCTTCTCAACGAAATTGAACTCACACCAGCTGATTTGCAATACAGATCAGATTATGTTAAACATCGGATTGTTGAGAATGACTGGTGTAGAACGGTAACTGGCATGGCGACACTTAAGGGCTACAAAGAGGCAGCTCGTTTCTGTTCATCTAGACGGCCGCATAAACCGTACATAATTCAATTTCCCTGTAGCAAAGCCAGGGAGATCTATTTTCGCTTTAAATTGAATCAATTTCATACTTTGGAGCGTATATATACCTGGAACCCGCATTGGAAACAACTTGCGGGGTTAGGATGCAGATTGTGTAAGGATGGTGCGACCCTGGAAACCTTAAAGCACATGGTTATATTCTGTCCATACTTTGAGTCAGCACGTAAATCAACAATTACACCTTACTGTGTATCAACTGATGCATCAAGTAAATGGCTATGGCTTGATTGTATGTGGGGGACTCGAACAAGTTTTATTCTAGCCCTATGTCGACTTTTAAAGTCTATAGACAATGAATTAGAGAAGTTATTCCAAATGAAAACTGAGCAAGCTCAGTGTTAATGATAATAGCATTGTAATTGCATATCATCTGTTTATCTTGGGAAACTTTGAGATCAATGCAGCTTTTATGTAACCTTACATCTTTTACCAGCTCTCTAAGTCTATGCATGAATTTTTGTCTTAGTACAAATTGATATGAATGTTTCTTGTATGAGGATCGAACAATAATATGGAAATATAAGGATCTTTAATGATGCATATTTAATGAATTGCTTATACATGTTAGAAATAGAATATTAAAAATGAACTTTAATAGACCCAATCAATGGGCTATAGCAAATGGAAAACTATTAAATAGAAAAAAGTGTTTTAAATCTTCAATAAGAAGAAAATATATTCTAATATATTTTTAAAAAAATGTTGTAAAAGTTTGTTGATCGAACTAATAAAACAACGGTTTGAATAAAAAAAAAAAAAAAAGAATCCCCAGCTATTCTCCGGGTCGGACTGGGCCATAGAATTGTTGTCTCGAGCACCAATGAAAAAGTGCCCCAGAGTTGCAAATGGCTATTCATTCCTTTTTTGACACTGTTTGAATGGTAACCAATAAAGAGTTTTTTGATAAAGTGTGATGCAAATTGTGCATTTTAAAGAATATTTGTTATGCAACACTGGGCAAAACTACTAGCCGCAGAGTGAATTAACTTATCAAACTGGTCACAATCGGCAAAAAAGCTGGCCCACTTTGACCCAAAAAATGGACACATCAGCATTTTGTGTTTTTTTGACTCGGCCATGGGTCTGTTGCCCTATAGGCCAGTCCGAGCCTGGCTGTTCTGTATTTGTCGTGGGGGCGCACAAATCTCACGCTGGCAGACATAGGGCCAGCACTGCAGCAGAGTCATAGGTTAGCTGAGAGGGGGCCCATAATGGAAAACCTTGTGTTAATTATATGTAAATCAAGATGTCTGTTTCACTGTGTTCCTAAAAAGATATTAAACGTGCCCATTGTTTGCAGAAAGCATTTTGTGCAGCTATTTTCCGGGCTCAGCCAGTGGTGGGCTCCTACAGACAGGCCTGACCCCAGGCTCGGCCCTGCCCATGAAATCTCTGGCTCCCCCACCTCTAGACAGGCATTGCTGTCCCGCATCACAACAGGACATTGCCAGGATCTGCCTCTGATCCTTTGATGGCTCCATTCGAATTATGTAAATTAAGATACCGAAGAAAGGTGTGTGGGTGTCGGACCCTTCTTTTTTATCTCATCTTTGTCTCATTAAGTTGATTTATTTCAAGCTATTCAGCTGCAGAGGTGGTACATGCTTAATTTTCTGTCTCGACACTTTTTTGTTGCTTCCACATAGATGCTTATCTTTATATTACCGATATTACCGTTATCTGTATTCTACCATTTAGCCTTCAATTCTGGGTCAGTGTTTTCTGAAAATAAAACATGTTTACATACATGGAATGTAAGCATTGCTGAAAAATAACGATGGTGCATAAAATAGAGCCTATTTGAAGCAAGGGCGGGGAGATAGGTAAGCAGGGTGAGAGGAAGTTTATTTCACGCATAGACCCTGTGTCCTCACCACCAGACCAGAGCGCCACCAACCGGTAACGGGGAGACCTCTGTGCAGCGCGTTACCAAACGGACTGACCCATTTGGATTCCCAGAGCGACGGTATATGCTCTGCTTCTTGAAGAATCGTGCGCTTAATTATAGTGCAGGAAGCAACTTTGCCGCACTGTAGAAGTTGACGTATTCACAACCAGTGATCAGCCAGCTGCCACAGATATTAGAGCCTAACATGAAAACACAGGGCATCTTAAGAACATTATAGCAATGCATTGTGTAGCAGACACAGACTACATCTGATGAAGTGCACCTTGATGCCCCTCAGAGAGTTGACTTTTTTGCATTTTCCGGCCCTGCTGGTTTTGTGCTTAACTTCGAAACTCTATTTGAGGGGTTAATGTCTTACACATCTGACCTTTGGTCCTGAGGAAGGCGTTTTCTGTTAAAGTCTTTACGCCGAAACGTATTTGACCACACCTGGTTGACCTTTTTCGGCCCCCAGAGGTGATATCTGGGCCTGCATCTGTTAGGCCAGATCCTATACGTAGACCCGAGCAGTTTTGTAAGAAGTGAAACCCGAGCAGTATTATCTGAGGTTTTCCATAATTGAAACAGGATGGAAGCAAAGTGATCCCAGAACACTTCTTGGATATAGAACAAGAATGTATTTTTTGTGACATTCAGTGTCTCTATTGAAGGGAAAATTTCTTTTTTCTATGTTTAATTTTTTCTTGTTTGTTTTTTCAAAATGTATAGTTTTTCTTTTTGCAATTGATGCAGGTCTTTTTTGGATTATTATCGTTCTGTATGGGGTATGATTTATTGAGATATTGTTGATCTGATTGTCATATGTTTTGAGCCTGATACATACCTAAAAAAAAGGGAAAAAAAAGTGTCTAACAGCTAGTGAAATGTCACAGAGGCTCATGTGTAATATATTGTTTTATGTTCTTTATTAAATAATTGAAAAAAAACATCCTTAATGTATAGGGTGTAACTTCATATTTGGTTAAGTGACAAAATCAAAGTAAATGATCCAATTATATATTTTTTTGTTTGGTCAGAGAGAAAGAGGTGTGTACAGGTAATACATATACCATATCACCAGTTTATAACCTGTGGGGACATTTTTTGTTGGTTTTTGCTCAGAGCGCCACCAACCGCCAGCCGAACCCGAACCCGAACATGGAATCCCTGCTTACATCATAACACGCTGAGGAATCCACTCCAGCACTCTGGGCTTCGGTCCTTCAAGGGCATTCAAACTAACAGTGCATTCAAACTATAATAATGGTAAAATTGACGCTATACAAATGACAGGTAATGGCGCCTGGAAACACTTTCTGCCCTGTAGGCGCCATCCAAATGCTCAATAAATAAATAAGTTGAATACAATGCAACCCTTCTTCCTCCTTTCACACCATAACAATGCAAGCATATAGTAAAAAAGCAAAAAAAATATGAACTTGGAAAATGGGACGGTTAAAAGGATAAAGTGGAAGAAAAACACAAATGAAAGTTCGCAATACAATTTCTCAGTGAAAGAATAAAACAAATTAAAGTTCACAATAACACTTCTCAATGCCCCTTCCACACGAAATCTCTCAATTTAACTTGCAGCACCCTGAGCCTTGGCGTATGACCCAGGACACAGGAACCTTGCTCCACAGCAGTGCCACCTATTGCACCAGAGGAAACCACACCCTCACTGCACACATCTTCACTAGCCTCGCCACTCACGAGCTACAACCCTTCCACCACGCTCACTCCTATCCTCAAAGGAACTTGAATGAGGCCAAAAAACAGATCCACGCCTGTCGTGTGGCACAGCTGGCACACTGCTCAGTACCACAATCCTCCTTTTTCTCCAAAGTGAACCATCATCCAGCACCACGTACCACATCCCAACCTTCACCACCACTCATGGGGACATGTATACGCATCCCTCCACCCCCTTCGGCACAAATCTAGGATTCTATACCTGCACACAATCACCAACTTTCACCTCGGTCGGCCATCTGTTTGTCTTCTGTACCCTCACCCGCTCCTGGCGAGTCCGCACTCTTTCCAAAACGTCAACCATGTTCACCTCTTTGAGCACCTCTCAACCAAGAGCGGCCGTTCTAAGTTTATAACCCTCTTTCGTCCTCCTCATGAGCTTGAATGGAGAGCGCCCTGGAAGAGCGGACAGCGTGTCTATATGCTGTAATGCCTCTGACACCACCCCACTCCAACACAGCCCACTGTCGACGGGCAATTGAATGACCCCTCTTTACAAACCTATTAGTCCTTTCCACCAGACTATTCGCATAAGAATTGTACAGTGCAGTCCTGTGATGCTTGGTGCCAAACTCCAACAACAATGCATGCATGCGATGCAAAGCAAACTGAACACCGTTATCAGTAACAATGCTCGCAGGTACACCCTCCCTGTCAAAAACTCTCTGTAAAAACTCAGGATATACCGGTTGCAGCCACAAACCTCTGCTTTTGTCTCTGATGGTACATGCTATACACTCCTTTACTGCAACATCCACCTCTGCATCCATTCCTGGCCACCAGTATGACTTCCGCAATCTCATCTTAGTCAAAGGCCTATTCAGATGACCCTCATGATCTAACTCTACCAGCCTTGCTCTCAAACTAACTGGCAGGACCAACGTGTCACCTTTGGTGACGTCCAAGCACCCTCCACCAACTCATGCTCATAAGTCTTCCCATCTTCCTTGAAACTCACGATTTCCCAGCCACCTTGCAACACAGCCTTGATCCATGACAATTCAGTATCATTTCTTAAATGCATAGACGCCCAAGACACTGCCAGGGCTTCCCTCTCAATCGCATCATAGTGTTTTTCAGCATCCCAGACTGCTCTAGACGCAAACGCTATTGGTCTATACTGCTCACCTTGCCATTGCACCAAAGCTACGTCCAAACCTACATCACTTGCGTCAACCGTGAGCACCGTCCTACTCTTGGGATAAAACAAACGCAAAGATGGGGCATTATCTAAATCACCCTTCAACTGATCAAACTCTGCCTGGCACTGGGGCGTCCATTTAAACATTGCATTTTTCTTAAGCAAATCATGCATTCTCACTGTCTTCTCTGCATAACACTGAATGAACTTGGCATTTCCAAAAAAGACCTGAGTTGTTCCTTGTTTACAGGGGACGGTGCCTCAGTCATCACCCTTAACTAGCCCTCCCTGGGCCTTATAACATTGGCATCAATGGTGTGCCCCAAATAGATGACACATGGGACACCCACCCGACACTTTGCCAACGTCACAGTTAAACCACTCTCCTGCAATATCTGCATGGCACAATGCACCTCCTGTCATGTTCCTCCTGTTCATCCTTTCCCCAGACTAAGATGCCATCCTGGAAATAGCTGACCCCAGGCATCTCCCCAAAGAACGTGTGCATCAAAAGCTGGAAAACAGCAGATGCTGATGCCAAATCAAATGGCATGTGACAAAACCTATAAGCCCTGTATGGGGTAACAAATGGCGTGAGGGGGTGAGACTCCTTGTGACGGTTTATCTAGTGATACGCTGAAAGAGAGATTGAAAGTGGAAAACCATGCCACCTGACTCATGGTTGCCAAAAGCTCATTAATGTGTGGCAAAGGGGTCTGGTCCACCCAAATGCTTCCGTTCAACTTCCTAAGGTCGACACACATCCTCGAACACCCATTCTGCTTCTAGCCAAAACCACTGGTGACAACCACTCAGAAGACTCAATTTCTTCAATTATCCCAGCCTTCTTTAACTTGCTGAGCTTATCTTTAAGTGCCTCTCTGGCTAGCACCAGAACATTCCTGACCTTGCAGTTCTTCAGCACAGTCTCTCTCTTGAGCACAATCTTGTGCAAAAAAAAATGTGCAGCACACCTAACTTCGCTGCAAAGACTGCTGGGTATCTACCCCTTTAAGTAGTCAGCCAACATCCTGGCTGTAGGCTGATCCTGCTCCCCTTCCTCCACACACAACACAAGCACCTTTCTCCCCGGGCAGATTTGTATATCCAATGCTGCCTGCTCATCCCAGCTAAGCTCACTCGCACTTTTATGTGCGACATACAGTTTTTCTTTGGTACTCCGCCCCTTGAATTCAATCTGGTCCCATTCATATCCCAACACTTTTATGGGCACTTGGCCATACGCACTGGGGTTGAGGTCCGTTGCCTTGAGCGCAGACAAGTCCTTCCCATAGCTTTCCTTATACATCTCAGGTGAAATCATGGTATAGGGCGAACCTGAATCTACCAACATCTCAGCATATCCCATGGCCCCTTCTTCTCTGACCCCTGAATTCGTAGGACGGCTCCCTCCCCCACCACACTGCTCGCACACTCCTCTGCCTCAACCATCCTGACACTTTGCCTGAACTGCACATTTCCTCCAACACCATCGTTCAGCCTGCAAACCCTCGCAAAATGTCCCTTGCTGTTACAACACATGCATTCTGCCCCCAAAGCCAGGCACTCTTTGGCACTGGTGGGATGGCTCGCTCACCCACACTTTCTGTGCTCCTCCAGCTGCCCTTAAGTAGTATTTAAAGATATCCACCCATAAATCCAACAGCACGGGTCGGTCACCTGGACTTAAAAGAAATGCTGGTGGGGGCCAGGCAATATTTTATTGCACGTTGCCAAAAAGTTCCTAAACTCGCAAACTTTTTATTTTTTGTGTTTTTCTTTTATTTTTTCCTCTTTTTTTCTTTTGTTGCCTTTCTCTTGTGCCACATGCACTGTGCTGAGTGCCACTACTCCTGTGTCCAGCACTCCCCGCAGCCTGCCAAGTGCTAAGGAACTCTGCACTCCATGGGCCTCATTACGAGGTATGCCGGTAAGGCAAAAACGATGCCGGTATGCTAATACCGGCATCGTTTACCGTCCCGTCGCATTCCGACCTGCAAACCCGGTATTAGCGGCACACTAAACAACGGTGCCGGTAATAGCGGCATAGGCGCATACACGCGCTCCTTCAGAGAGCAAATACCGGCATGCCGGTAATAGGGGGTAATTCCAACCCACGCATACATGCAAATACCGGCATCACGAAGCCGGTAATCACGGGCTGCACGATGCCAGCAACACAGGCATCGCGGACCACCCGCAAACAGCAAGCAGCATACAAGGCAGCTGCCACAGGTGCCCACAATCCCCACAGGTGGAGTCAATGGAGGCTGTGCCAGTATAAACTGAGCACACCCACACACGGCAACCCCCCCCCACCACAGGTGTAGGCAATGTTGAGTGGCCCAGAACAAAAGGAGCACACCTACACACCAAACCCCCCCCCCCCCCACAGGTGTAGGCAATGTTGAGTGGCCCAGAACAAAAGGAGCACACCTACACACCACCCCCCCTTCCTACACCAAAATGCTACCACTAGCAGTTGCAATCATGGCGCTGGAGGACATGCCTATACTGCTACAACTACAGCAGCAACAACAACTACAGCAGCAACAACAGGCAGCACAGATGAGACGCAGGAGGAGAAGGAGGGTGAGAGAGGCCCAGCAATTACCACCAGCGCAGCCAACAATCCCTCGAACCAGACCCAGCCCATTCAACCTAACCCCTGAGCAGATCCACACCCTGTACCGGTTGGACCGTGACACCACCATCACCATAGTGGACATGATACAGAACGACATTGCCAGCCACATAGAAATACGCACTGCCATCCCCCCACTACTTAAGGTGGTGTCTGTGCTACACTTCCTGGCCACAGGCACCTACCAACACACAGTGGGCCAGCTGCATGGCATTTCACAACCACCATTCTCACGCATGCTGGACCACGTGCCTGGCTGCTCGGTGAGTTGCACAACAGGCCCATGGCCATGCTGTGGGGTACTGATATGTGCAGATGCAGAAGGGGGGGCTACTGTACCCAGGTGGAAAAGGGGGGGGATAGTTCACCAGGGTGGGAAAGGGGGGGAATAGTGCACCTGGGTGGCAATAGCCTGTGATTGGAGAATGCATGCAGATCTAAACACACCTCACCTGCACTAGCCAAACGGAACATGACACATTACTGGGCCACATATCCCAAATAATGCATATGGATGACTACAAGTAAGTGGCACAACCAGGGCACCATGGTGTTGGCAAGCAATGCATGACTGAATAGGATGGCAACTGTGGCAATGCGGCTAGTGTGACCATGCATAGTAAAGAATACACATCATGAATTGGAGGCTAAACATTGTTGCACTACCACTGCACATCTGCCAGAGCATGCATGATTACACCCTGCAACATCTATTGAACCCCATCCAGTGTACCGCACCTCTTTCCAGTATACATTGCATATAGGTGACTATTTTGTACACGTAGTGGGACATGTGCATGCCCACACTAAATAGCTGGTGCCATGACTGTGCTCCCTGAAGGTGGCAGTTCAGAGTGACACACACCTATTTGTATCTGCTTGCAGGTGATGGAGGATATCCCTTGAGGCCGTGGCTACTTACCCCTGTGCGGAACCCGCAGAACAGCCATGAAGAGGAGTACAATCGTGTGCACATTCATACCCGTGTTGTGAATGAGCAGACCATTGGCCTGTTGAAAGCGCGGTTCTGCTGCCTAGCAGGTCTGGTGGGGCACTCCTATATAGGCCTGAGAAGGTGGCAAAGATCACCATGGCTTGTGTCATGCTGCACAACATGTGCGTCCAAAGGAATGTACCACTGCCACCTGACATTGACATGCATGGGCCGGGTGAGGAGGAAGGGGATGGAGACGGAGGCGAAGGAGTCCCCCTGCCAGTACGTGATGCATGGGATGGCCATGCTATACGCCAAGCACTAATTGACGAATACTTTTGAAACGCAGGGACCATGAAAGTAATGTGCTTGTGACCCACTGGCTGCATGTGGACATACACACTTGTTTTGTCAGAAGTACCCCACTGAACACCATCACACATTAAATGTACATGCACAAAAACAAGTATGTCCAGCCAATGATTTTCTTGCACACAACGGGTGTATTTTCCAGACACCTGATAATGTGAACATAATCCCCTCACAACCCCCAGTGAACTCCCTCACCCACCCTACAAACCCCAAAAATACCCAAGTAAACTCCCTCACCCACCCTATAAACCCCCCAAATGTCCCCATATGTACAACAAACACTGGTCCCTTGACCAACGTACATTTTTCAAATGTCATTGTCTGCCCACTCTATTTCTTTGGTTTTTTGGGATCCGGGGGTGCCATGGTCAAGCGCCGTGCACTCCTCCGCGTCATCCGCACGGGGCTCGATTGGGCCGAGGTAGAAGGGGTTGGGGCAGTGGAGGTGTCGATGGTCAGTCCCATGCCTGCCCCAAGGTGTGGGCGCTGCATATGAGGCAGGTTTGCAAGCAGGGCCTGCTTAAGTGCCCCCAGACACTCCCTCATGGCACTTGTGGATGCCTCAACAGCAGCAGTGTTGGCTGCGATGGCTGTGGCAATGGCCCTCATGGAGTCATTTTCATCTGATATTTGTTGCCGCATCAGTTCAAGCATCGACTCCTGTTGTGCCTCAACCCTTGACACGCGAGCCTCGAAGGAGTCGTTGGCTGCAGGTGTGCTGGTGACCGGGGTGGTGGTAGGCAGGGTGGTGGTAGGCAGGGTGGTGGTAGGTAGGGTGGTGGATGGCACTTGTGTGGTGCACACGTCCAGGGCACACTCCTCCTCAAAGAGGCATATGTCTGCCTCATCAAGGTCCGAGTCGTGGAGGCAGGGATCGTACATGCTCTCTGCCTCTGTAGGGGTAGGGATGCTGGTAATGGGGCTTGGGGTGGGTGTGGCGGACATGATGTCACCCTCATTCTCCACCTCTGCATCCACAACGTCCGCTGTGGTTGGCGGAGCATGAATAGAAACACCTCCCACTGTTGTGGGTGGCTGCTGCTGGACAGTGGGTGCAGGTGTTTCCTGCAGGGTTACTGCCAGGTGTGGCACACTGCCTGTTGCTCTGGGCAGTTTATTGGGCTGGGTGGTGGCGGTGGCCCTGGTCCCTTGCCGTGCAGTGGATGAACTTGCACCCCTGTCCTGCATGCCATCTTCCTCATCGGTGCCTGGGGGATAGAAGAGATGCAGGTCATCAGTGATGGTGTCACATGGCAGCGATAATCCATTGCGCTGTGATATGTTCATACATTCATGCATGAAATTATTTTAGGGGTGTGGCAGTTGGTGTTCTGAGGGGGCATGTGGGCAATTAATGCATGGCTGGTGGCATGGCATTGGTATGGTGGATGTGTGGTGAGTTCCATGGGCACGGTTGGGTCATGTTGCACTTGGATTGGGATTGGCACTCAGCATGCGTGTGTAGCAGGGTGTGGCACACATTCTTGACTAGATATGTTGATGTGGGCCTGGGACATGCATTGCCTTGGCTAGTCTCACTTCCACGTCACTTGTGCCACATCATGGTTTAGCCTACACGGATGTGATGGGTCACTCACCTTCTTCTGTGGATGATGCGGCGCCCACCTCCTGGTCTCCGATTCCCTCTATGGATACAGGATCTATAAAGGTACTGGCTGTCTTCTCCGATGCAGTCAACTTCACTGGGGAGTGTGGGCCTCCACCTGTCGCCATTGCGGCCCTCCTGTACTCTGACAGGATCTTCCTCACCCTGAGGCGGAGGTCATCCCACCGCTTCCGACAGTCCCGCACACTCCTTGGGGTTCCCACTGCCGACACCCTCTGTGCGACCTCCTGCCACACCTCCTTCTTTTTGGTCTGGGCCGCATGCTTCATGTCGGTGCTCCTGATGGTGTGCGCATGCTGGGCCAGGGTGTCGGCGAGCATACTTAGCTCAGCGTCTTAAAAACGCTGTTTGTGCTTCCTGGGGGTCACCTTCCTGGTAGCCTTGGACATCCTGCTTCTATTCTGCCACAGCACAACACAAAAGAACTGGTGGTTGGGGAGGATGGCAATGGATTGTGTTTTTAAAGATGGCCACCGGCCCATTTCCCGTTCCTGCCCGATGATGTAATTTCCGGGTCAGTTTTTTGCGAACACAGTATTACCATGCCGGTATTTAGGGGTTGGTATGAGGCGGTATCGCTATGAACGGGTCCCGCGATGCCGGTATAGGGGGGTTGGAGCGCCTTTAGCGGCATGCCGGTATTACCATTACCGGCATGGGGGCTCGCGCACTCGTAATCACCCGCTATTAGCGGGTTCATACGAGCACGGACCCGCTCTTACCGGCATGCCGGTAATGGACCCGTTTTTACCAGCCAACTCGTAATGAGGCCCCAGGTCTGCAATCGAGCAAACTTCACTGCATTGCCTGGCTCCTTCATAAGTGAGCACTTTGCATGGCAAATCTTAGGCACGTTGACCTACGCCACTCGCCAAGGGTTCTTTCCTCTAACCGTGGCTGCCCTACCAGGCACATGCCCGATCCTCCCCAATCTGGGCTTTGCTCCAGGGCAACAGCCACGCTCGTTGGTGAGGGAGGTGCACTGCCATCCTCTCCGGCAGGCCCGTCCTTATTTGAAGTCCACTGCACCAGGGCTAAACAAGCTCAGACGGATGCGGCCTGCTGCAGACCTCTGTTTGCTGGTGGTCTGCCTCCAGCCCAGCAACTACACACATGGGTCTGTGGGTCCGCTGCCTCGTCGCCAGTGAGGTAAGGGCAGGGAGACAGGTAAGCAGGGTGAAAGGAAGTTTATTTCACGGACGGACCCCGTGGCTGCACCGCCACACCAACAGTCAGCCGAACTGGAACGTGGAATCCCCGCCTACAACATAATACGATGGGGATTCCACTACAACACTATTGATTTTCTCTTACCAAACCAGCTTTTTTTGTCAGTTAATGGGTATTTTTATTTCAAATGTTTCCTGGAAAATGCACTTCAACTTGTTAACAGTGGCTTCAAAATCTGGCACAATGTGGTTACCCGCCTATCAGGAGTGATGAAAGGACAAGGACGCAATGTCCTCCGCAGGTAAGTGTTTATCAGATTACCAGTTGTGCTAAAAACCTTTTTTTGTTAACGAAAGGGCATTTAATTTATTTTAAAAGAAAGGGTGCCCATTTACTTTCTGGCATTTGTATAGGTTATATGATTACCTATTAAAACATACTTACCGCAACTGAATCCCGTTTTACATGAGTCAGTGCTTTGTGCATTTGGCCATCCCAAAATATGGCCATATTCAGTAGGCACAGTAGATTGTATCATTAAGAAAAAAACATAAATACAGTTCTGGTTAACCTCATGTAATAAAACATTGTTAATTCCCTGAAGAACACTGTAATTAAAGGGACGCTGTTCTAGCCATGCAAAACCTAAAAACCACAGGGGGGAGAGAGGGAGGGGGAGAGAGAGAGGGCTGAGGAGAGAGAGAGAGGGATTGGGAGAGAGAGAGAGATGGAGAGATAGAGGGAGGGAGAGGGAGAGAGGGGGAGAGGGAGAGAGAGAGAGAAAAAAAAGAATCAGGGCACTTGGACAAGAAATACGATGGGCATCAAGACATCATAGCTATTTAAGCTGCACAGGGTGACTGAGAACTACTTGCTTATCTGAATAGATGGGTCTTTAGATGTTTTCTAAACACAGAATGGCTGATTTCCATTCTCAATGAGTCTGGTAACGTGTTCCACATCTGAGCTGCCAACACCACAAAAGATCTTCTCATGCCAGACTTAAGTTTATATTTGGGGATGGTCAGAAGACTCTTACCTCCAGACCAAAGCTGTCTATGCGGTGCATATGGAACCAAACTATTCTTTAAGTTGCTGGGGGCTTTACCATACATTTAAACTTTATTCTCTCCTACACTCTAAGCCAGTGAAGAGAAATTCTATCCTTAGTTACGTGATCTCTTCTCTTGAGACTTTTTACTATCCTGACTGCGTTGTTCTGTATGACTTGGTATTTAGTCAAGTCCTTTACAGAAGCCCCGGTGAATGTGGCGTTTCCATAATTGAGCCTCGATAGCACAATGGCTCTAGCAATGGTGGCCATATTACCTTCATTCAGAAAAGGTCTGATGGCCTTCATGAGCTGTAGGTAGTATGCTGTATTTTTTTGCAGATAGTTAGTCTGAGCTTCGGAATTAACAGCAGAGTTTACCATCATACCTAGGGTTTTAACCTGAGAAGATACTTGGATTCTGGCTTCCTTAATCTGAAAGGATTTATAATCCACCCCAAGTTTTGCTAGCAGGCGACTGGAGCCGAATAGCATCAGTTCGGTTTTGGTGTCATTGAGACACATCCAGTTAGACTACATCCATTCATTGATCACACTATAAACTTTTCCGATCTTGACACTGTCTGCACTATGACTGCCCTCTAGCTCTAGAATGAGCTGTGTATTATCTGCGTAGTTTGTAAAAAAGAAAAAAGAAAAAAAAAACACTCCAGATTCTACCAGGATATTACACAGAGTACGCATATAGATGTTGAAAAGTGTGTGTGTGTGTGTGTGTGTGTGACATGTTTGCCAAGGTCAGGGTTTTCTTTCTGTGAAGGGACTGCCAATGTGAATGCTTTTACACTGTGAAATTCTACTGCTGCACATTTTCCATCTCAGCAGGGCCCTTAATGGTTATTCCTCTAAGACCACACCCCTGAATTCATTCCGAATTGAAGCCAATCCTGGCATAACTGCACCCAGCTGTTTCTGTGACCCAGCGATATTGGGTACCTGCAATATTGAAACCCTGCATTGCGTTATTGTGCCCCAGCGATATTTTCCATGGCGACACTGTGTCCCTACGACATTGTGCATCAGTGATAATTTGTACCCTGCAACACTCTGCCCCAGCACTACTGCACTACCGTATGGTGCATCTTCCCCGAACTTGCCCGGCAACATTGAAAACACAGAAACAACTTAAGACTTGAGGCATTGACACTATCACCCATTAAACAACAAAATGCAAACAACTGGGCTGGGCACCTTAAATAGTAGCGCCTACTAAGACACCATCCTACAAGGTCCAACAACCAGAAAAAATCTTAACACTGAATCTCATGATCCGGATCACTAACTTAATTTATAAACGCCCTAAACCCAAAAGAAGAAACAAGCAACCAACCAAAAAACCTATAACCCAACAATTAAAAACTCGAACAAAATGATCCATTCTGAAATATACAGATGAACAAGAAGGTCATATAAAAGGCCCAACCACAGTGAAGAAGACCAATCATCCCTGCCAACCACCTCAACAAGCTGACTAACACCAAGTAAGCCTACATTAAACCACATACGAGAAGAGAGGTCCTTCGCAAGAGCATAACCAAAATCACTATATTTGTTGTGCTACCTATCTACTCACAGCTCACTGCAACAACTAGCCACATTTAATCATTTCAACCACTCATGAAGGGACGCATGTACACATTGAAGAGACCTCTGTTGGATGGAAGAAATACAATAGTACCAAATGATCACAACAACCTTTCTTCACTAAAACAACCCAGAAGACCACATAAACCCAAAACGCAACCTTCTTGAACTCCTCAATGAAGAAATGGAAACGACAAAAGTCTGCTACACAACTAGCGCACCAAAGCCCAATGCAGAAACAAAAGAAATTAAGGACCTACCCGGTATGAAATCACTGACACCACTCTCAAAGGACAAACAAAATTCAGAAAACGAATAGATTAATTGCAACCTAGTCAATGTCAGATCGATATATATCAAAGCAAAGCACGGCATAGAGCGGAAAACAGACATCCTATTCCTCATCGAAACCTGGGTAACTGAAGAGTTTAAGGTAGTAGCACATAAATCCATACCCAACAACTTCACACTGAAACAAGTCTACAGAGAAGGAAAAGGGGAGGGGTTTTCGCCATTGCACACAAAGACTACCTAAAGATCACAACAGCACCATCTCTAAATATCCCAAACTGTCAATAGCTGCTCCTCCACCTAGCACTAGACCACCAAATCAATCATTCATTCCTACTCATCAACAGACTGCCCACATACAATGCACCTTTCTCAGACACTTGGAGAGGCCATAACCAACATTGCCATCAAAATATGACCACCTGATCATATTAGTGCTCTTCAATATATGGCTTGAAGAAGAAAATGCCAACTCAGCTAAATCAATAACCTCAGAATTATCAACAATGCATCTACAATTAGTGAAGGGAGTGACTGCACCACCAATTCACATCCTCTGGAGTGACCACCTTTATAATACCGTTTATGACCCACCCTCCAACACGAATACAAACCAACCAGCTCAACGCAGCTGTAATTCAGAATAGGAACTGGAAATCCCGAAACACCATGGATCCCAACACTAGAATACAATCCACAAATTCACAGAGCTCTGTATTAGACACACTCCACACAGATGGAAGAGCCGAGACAATATAAAAATGGATCACGAAAGCCCTACATACTGTTGCACCGGAAAAAAAACATCACTTTGTAAAAAAAAAAAAGGAAATGGCAGCACAATGGTTCACATCTCATGTCGGAGTCTTTAAAAATCCAAACGGA
This sequence comes from Ambystoma mexicanum, assembly GCF_040938575.1. Taxonomy (NCBI): domain Eukaryota; kingdom Metazoa; phylum Chordata; class Amphibia; order Caudata; family Ambystomatidae; genus Ambystoma; species Ambystoma mexicanum. The sequence continues at coordinate 1,295,911,177 of NC_090922.1, read as the reverse complement.
GAACTGGAACAAGTATGGAGTAAAAACTACAACCAACGAGACCAAACTCGTACACTACGCTAGAAACCGATACAACTATATAATACCAAAACACAGAAAGAGATGTTCTGTATTGTCAAGGAAACCCAATGGCCTGCAACAACACATACACACACTCACAGAAACTGTGATGACCTTGCAAACCACTTAAAAAACAAAATCAGAAATATCAGAAAAGTCATCAACAGTATGCCAAAGGCACGAATAGCATCCCCACCAACCAACCAACTCCAGAAATATCTGCAAAACTAAACCACATCACCCAAATCTCAACAGAAGTGTACATTAAACCATACCTCAAAGACCCCTTCGGAAAACACAGATGATATAACCAATTACTGACCTATCACAAACATCCCTTACCTGTCTAAACTCCTAGAAACATAAGTTTACCAAATTATCCCCGTACACGTAGAAAACAATCGGATGCTAGACTTGGCACAAGTCTGTTTCAATCCATGAGAGGAACAGAATCAGCCCCATCTGGGACGATCTAAAACTAACCCCAACTCAGCACTTATTCTACCAGAATGTAATAATGCAAGTTCTCCACAGCTACGTGGCAGGTTTCACAGCCTTGTCGCCCGTGTAGTAGTCAAGAATCTGTGACACAGCAGGTTGGTATACTTAGTTCCTTTATTAAGACATATAAGTCCTTTAAGACACATGACAGGAACACACTGGCTACCACCACCCAAGCTACATTCTTCCAACTTCTGTGGTGGAGTCCCAGTGGCAGAACATTCTTACCCTCATACATACACATTCTAACATGCCTATTATTCACTCTCACCTCATTTATTCTAAGCCAGGATCCACCTTTCCATTCAGCAAAGCACATTACAACACAGACTTCTCAGTGGCATTCGACACGATAAACCACAAAACCCGCACTAAAAGACTACAAGAAATAGTGCAGAAAGAATGGAATCCACCTGGCTACGCTCCTTCAGGACAGCACCAGAAGGCTCATCCCTCTCACCACTACTCTTCACGACCCCACTTATCAGACCCACCAAAAGTCATGGACTTGCTTGCTATAACTACGCAGAGGACATCCAAATCATATCTAAAATCAATACCACCAAAGAATCAATGCCACCAAAGAAGTGGAGCAAACCCTTACCAACTACATCACATAAATAAACGGTTGGATGAGCACCAACAGACTCAAACTCAACCTGGACAAAACAGAGATCATGCTCATGCCTAACAATCTATAGAATCAACTTCACATTCCTTGCCCCAAAGAAACTGACCGGAATCTCCCAAAAAAATTAAAAATCCTGGAATATTAATGGACAATGAACTTACAGTAGAGCCACAAGTCAATGCAGTAGAAAAGAAATGCGTCCTCCATCTACACACAATCAAACAGATGCTAACCATCCTCAACTTCCCACAAAGAAGACTCCCTGTCATCTCCCTCGTCATTGTTAAAGGGACTGCTTTTAAAGGAAGAAGAAATTAAATTAATATTGGAGTGAAGGCAGGGAGTACAAGAAAAGGAGGCAAATGTTTTTGAAGACCAGAAGCAGGCGGTACAGAGGGCACCCGCAGCCACCACAAAGGATGGCAAACGTACCAGGACCTATGCTGTTCCTGCCCTCGCCGGGTGCACCCGTCACTAAGTGGGTAGAGTGGAAGGAGGGGTTCACCAAGTATGTACTGGCCGTGTAGGGCCCCACTTACTCAAATGAACACAAGGATGCATTGTTGTGTCATTGTCTTGGCCTGCCGGACTGGAGATTCTTAAACGGGCTGCCAAGGCCCGCTGATGTGGCCGATTCGAGCCAGTTTGAAGTGAGTTTAGCCAAACTAGACAGGCCTTACCAATTGTAGGAAAATAAGAGTCTCGCCTGCTACCACTTTGCCACCAGGGAACAAAAGAAATGAGAATGCATTGGAAAATGTGTCGCAACGCTCGGGGGCCTGGCCGTCAAATGCGGTTTTGGGCTTTGTCAAAAGGAGTACATCCACGTTCAGCTGATGATGTGATGCATCAATAATAAAGTGTGAGAGAAGCCCTGGAGGGAAAAGGACCCAACTTTGGATAGAGCCATAGAGTTGGTCAAGAACGTTGAGCACACAGAGAATTGCATCAAAGAGTTGTATGTAGAGGGATCAAACAAAGTGCTGGGAGAATACAGTGTCATCAACAAGTTAGATGCACAGATAGGTGCTGCCCAGAGGGGTGCCTATGAAAGGAAGTATCCTGAGCAAAAGAAAAGGGGTTAGCAGAGAAGATCCTGGCCAGGGCAGAGGCTCAGAGGGGACACACGCGGATGAATCTGGGCACCCAGGGGAGAAGCTGCAAGGAGGTACTATCATAGCAGAACTACCATGTTAAAACCGTCAAACGGTGACTAGATTCATATACCTGTTTTAGTGCTGCATTTTTGTACCAAACTACTTTCATGTTCTATTCTGGGTTTTGGGATAAACCAGCTTTTGCATTCTGGTAGATGTATGCTGTCCAAGAGGCAACAGGCTGGGGGAGGCATACTAAATACATTCTCTTGTAACACGCTGCTACAAGCTGGAGAGACTCAGATTGCATTCACCTGTTACAGGCTCCTGCAGGCTAGGCTACCAAGAAAGGGGGGAGGCCTTAATTACAATCCCCTGCTGCAAGCTTCTAAAGCATGGACTGAATTTAATTGCACACAGCTGTCTCAAGCTGCAAATGGCTCCACCCTGGTGGGCGCTGGGCTGGAGGGCTTCATAAGCTCAGTGTGAGGAGTTGCAAGTGTTCTTTCAAATGCCTTTACCTGGATGTTCTGCTTTATGCAGGGTTTGAACCTTTTCCTGATATCTTGCTTTTGGCTGCTGACTCCTACTTGCTGTAGCTGCTTTCCAGCTTCTGTCCTGTTTGCTTTTAAAGTTAATCCTTTTTCTGAGGGTATTTGTGCTGCTTTTAGGACTTCCCGCAAGACCTTTGGGGTCATTATAAAGGTCCCAATATAACCGGCGGGATACCAAGAAACTGACCTACCGTTTCCACCGCCGATATCTTGGTATTACTGGGATACTACAGGCAGTGGAAAGGGTGGTAAATCCCCATTCCATGGAGTCCAATAGGAGTCATGGTAGGGATTGCAGGATACCGGTACCGGTAAATCCTGCATTTCATTGCAGGTGGGGGCCTCAGTGACATCCAGCTCTTGGCTGGAGGTAGATCAGTGATCCCCTATGTCGCTGTGCAATCCAAGTTTCATGCTTTACTTGCTTAGTACCTGCTCTTTAGTGTACTTTTTGAACCACATATTTGCTGAGCTTGCAGTGCCTTTTTGTCTTGTGTATGTTTCAATAACCACATATTCTCTGAGTTGGCAGCTGCCCCTTGTGTTCCCTATGACTAGTGCACTGAGTTTCCTAATTCATGTATTCACTGAGTTGGTAGTGACCGGCTGCCTTTCCTGTGACTAATGTTTTATTTTTTAATTTATTTTAATTTATTTTACTGTGCATTTTTAAGGCGCTTATACAGGGAGCGAACATGGGATTGAAAAACAATTAAAGCACTGAAGGATAAAGAAGGACCTAGTAGGCCTTGTGAGCATTCAGAAAATGCAAGTGCAGGGAGAGTAGAGGGGAAGCGGGAGAGGAGGGTAAGTGCTAAGAGTGCCTGTGCTTGTGAGTAAGCTGCAGATGAAGGAAGTGCAGGCCTACACTGGCATAGGCAAATTAACAAGGGGGGTCCTGGGAGTCCCTCTGCCAGACATTAGTCCTGGTTATGAGAGACTTACCCAGAGTCTTTAGATCACTATCTTTCACAGAGAAGAAATATCCCAAACATATCAGTCTTTTTCCTGCCCTGGGGCAGTCCAGCACTGAAATGCTAGGCAATTCTCCTCTGAACAAGAGTACCAACAGCATCCCCAGACACGTGTTTCGGTCTGGTTGGACCTCATCAGTAGGGAGGAGCTGTGCCTCTCTAAGAGTAGTGAGCAAGGGGTCCACGTCTGGATTCCCCTAGTAACTTAGGGTGAGACCCAAAGTTACTTAAATATGCAAATTAACAAGGGGGGTCCTGGGAGTCCCTCTGCCAGACATTAGTCCTGGTTACGAGAGACTTACCCAGAGTCTTTAGCTCACTATCTTTCACAGAGAAGAAATATCCCAAACATATCAGTCTTTGTCCTGCCTTGGGGGACATGTGTTTCATAGGCCAGTGAGTGACACAGAAAGTACTGGGAGCGGGTAGTGGCTGAAGGTGATTGGGTGTGGGAGGCCAGAGCCCAGAAGGAAACATAAAGGCTCTGGTCACCAATCTCAGCAACTGTGGGATTAGCAGAAGAGGAAGGAAAAAAGGAGGAGGTGAAAGGAAAGTCTTGAGGAGTATTATGTTTCATGATACTCCTAGAATGCTAGGTTTCCAAGTTTGTGTGGCAAATTTCCTTGCCTAAATCCATGAAACCTGTTCTGAGTCTTGGTCCATGATTTCTTCAATGCTGGCATTTACGCATGCTTTCTAAGTGGTCTTGTATAGCTATTGTCTACAGTTTCTGCTCTTTGCTTCTTTTCTCTGTCTACCCTCTGCTTGGTAATTTCTATCCACTCTGCTTTTTCTTTTAGATTACAAATCGGTCCACTATTGGGTCTCAGCTCTCTATCGATATACAGTGTGACCCCTGGGTTGGTCTCCATTAAGATCAGATAAGGGAAAGACTTCTGCCATAGTCTAGTTCATTGAAGTCTCACCTGTCTCACTATATAGTCTCCAGCTTTACCCTTGCACTGAGTACAACCATCTCCTCGGTACGTCCTACCCATGACGTTGCTGCATGATTGTTAAGAATAACCTGCTGGTACCGATACCTGGGGCTTACCTTAATCTCCCTGGAGACCCCTTATCATATTCCAGTACACCCTTTATTATGATCAATCCATGTTACCCAGAATATTTGCCTGCCTTCTCTTTCTCTCTGTGTCATTTTGCTTTCAACCAGCTCCTGCCCCTAAATTTCCTGTGACTACCAGTCTGCACATAGATCAGCCTGGTATATACGCTGTTTCTGTTATAAAAATTCAGTGTGTACTCCGAGGTATATCTAGTGCCCTGTGCGCTCTGTAAGAGGATTCAATTCAACACTACAGCTAAGTCAATGCCTAGTCTGGGATACTGAATGGAAACCCTTATTGATATATCTTTATGTCCAGTTCATGCGTTCTGGATGACTACCCCTATATAACACCCCTCTCTTTGAATAACCCTGACCCCACTGAGCCAAGAAGTAGTTCTGTTTTGCAAGTCACAAGGTTTATTTGATAATTTAAACAATAGATATATATATCACACTTTATAATAATTTAATAATTGAATATCACACTGAATCTGAGCAGTAATCAATAATGGATAGTCTGGCACTAGCACACTTCTTTATAATCAATGATGAGTGGTTATAGGATGGATAAGATAGCAACAAGACTTTATGGTTTCAAATGGAGGCAAGGTGGAATGAAAATGCAATACAGAAAATACTCAATATGCGTTCAACAAAACAATGTAATCACTTTTCTCTGGCAATCCCCTCCCCCCTTTATGCAATGCAAGGAAATGGAAGGAAAGCACACAGTTCTCAGAAATGCAATCAAATGTGATTCAGTTCACCCCAGCAAGCTTAGACTACAGAAGTTTGAAACACAGGCCCAAAATGCTTTTATATGTGCTGGCAATGAAGTGAAAAATATGCTAAAATGCTTTTAATTCCCTCTAGGAGGTTCAGGGTGAGTGAAATATACTTGGGATGAGTTCAGGCTCACTTTAGCAAGGATCTAGGAGTAACTAGCAGGTTAAACGAATTTTTGGCAAATGAAAGCAAGAAAACTGCTGTTTTCACACGTGAAGAAATTTTGCAAATCGCGGCAAATTCGCAAGTGCGTTTTTCGCGATTACAGCAAATGTATCGGGGGTAGGAATGCGGTTCTAGGTTCGTAGGAAAGCCACGATTCTCAGCTTTCAGAGGAAAGTTACTGCAAGTCTCTAGCACAAACGGTCACGGAGATATGAGCGATTAAATAAAGGTTGTTTTTCAGATTTGAAATTTTAAAGTTCAAAAAGACAAGTGACAGCTAGCAACTAGAAAATGACAGGTGACAGTTAGGAGGCAGTTCTACTTAGATTAAATAGATTGAATTATATTATTTTAACTAAGAGATTGGTTCTGCACAGTTCTACTAGGTACTCACACTATATTCTTGAATTAAATGGGCCTCGCCACGGATCTGGTCAGGTTTTAGACTGGACTCTGGTCTGGTCTCTGCACTTCACAGTGATCTGGGTCAGCTCTCTCTGGTTCTGCTAACAGCGGTCTGGTCTGGGTCTGCTCTCTCTCTGGATTCTGGAGATTGAAGGATTTAAAGTCTGGATCTTTCTGCACAGCTTTCTCTAGAGATTGATGGAGGTAAAGTATGGATTTTCCCGGCAGAGCGTCCCGCAGCAAATGGATTTGAAGGTCCCTATCTGTCCTGACTGTCTGCTTTTATGTGTTTTGAAAATGGGTGTGTGTGCAGCATCACTAGCCAGCCCCTCTCTCCTGCCCATTGGCCCAATTCTCCCCTCTCCCATGATTGGGGAAGGAACTGTGAGTCAGAGTGATGCTGTAGGTTTTATGGGTCAGAGGATCCTCCCCTGTCAAATTGCACACAATCTATATTTGATAAAAAAAACATATTTGCACAGGTACACATTTGTTTAAAATTACACGCACCCATCACATATCACAGGAGGTATACCCTGTCCAAATCTGCTCTTCCTGGGGGCTTGCATTCAGAAATGGCAACATTTGCACTTTTTAACTGATTTTGCAATTTCGGACATTAACCCAAATTTACACACATGTGCGCAAGGAGTATGGACATTACTTGATGAAATGTCAGATTTTTAACATGCATACATTTTAAGTCCGTACTATGAGTTATTCATCTTTTTAGAGTTATGTTCTGGCCCCAAAGGGGTGTGGTTTTTTTCAGGTCACATGGTACAGAAACCAGTCTTTCCAGTTCCTGCCAAGCTCAGAGACCCTGCCCCTCCCAGCTTCTGCCAAGAGGAAGCTGTTTTACGACATCTGCAATAAACCATCTGCCTGGGTGAAGGGGGTTGCATTGTTCAGAGCTCCTGTATTCTGTGGGGGCTCCCCTTACTTCAATTATCAGAGAGATGGCATATCCTTAGTGTGGCCAGCAGGAAACAGCCAGGCCTGGGAAGTTACTTGTGAATCAAGTTTCACTCCTGATGGGGGTAGTTGCCAGGCAAAATTGGAATCTCTTTAAGCCAGTTTTTAGCCACATGTCATTTCTGTTCCCCAGTTTTCTGCATTCAAATAACTAACAATGTTTTACATATGCAGCTAGAATGCTGATTCTAAGTTTAAAACTATGACATTTAAACAATTGCAGCCTATGTGACACTCAAAAGTAGGTCACTCATTTCTTTTAAACATTTAGATTTTTAGTGTCTTTCAGTCCAAATTTACTTAAACTGCTGAAATCCACAGCTCAGCCAGTCTTGTTATAAACCTTCAAGTCACTTCAGAATATAACTTTTCATCCTCTTTCCAGATTTTGTATGCCCACAAGACTTTATTCTGCCAGATGTCCGCTGGTGCTCAGTGAGATTTTTGGATGTGTTGCAAATAGGCATTTTGAGCTGGCATTCAGAGAAACAAAAGGCGATTTTAAAGTGCGGTCTTTCCTTTGGCACACATTTCACTCATGGCACCCCGGCCCATCCTGCTCGCACTGGTGGGTGGCAAGTTAGGCAACCATTTTAGTGTGCACAACTGCGCGGTTTTCATAGATTCTGGATTTCCTAAGCCCACAGCACCAAATGTTGTAGCCTAATAGTCCAAACGTGGGTCAGAACACCCAACAGCTCCTGACAGTGTGTTGCAGTGCACATTGTTGACTGTGCGAGGAAGGGACACGTGGCAGATTGTTGCTGATTGACAGGAACAGTAAATGAGTTCTGTACCTTTAAATAACCTAGAATCAAAGTGAATGCATGTGGAGATGTCCCTATTGACGTTATGGGAGAGTTTGAGGCAACATTCAAGTACAAGCGGCGTTGTGGGATATATTGACCCACTCAGATGTGCTTTACCACATCACTTTGCTGTATTAGTGCAAGAAACAGCAAAATGGCTGCGCTAACTCCTGTGCGTGCCAGGATCTCAACATTGCGTTTTTACAACCACCAAAGAAAATGGCTGCATCACCCTGCCACACACATTTCAGGCGGGAATTAACAGAGTACACATCGCAGGAGTGTGCCAGTGTGCTTTGCAACGTTTAACATGGAATTAAGTGAAATAGGCAACATTGCCTTGCTGAAACCCCCAAAATTCCCTTTAAAATGACACCTTTTTCAATCTTTAGAAGTGCTGTTTTGAGGCTAAATCCATCCATGTACTATGAAACTGCTGTGATTGAAACGGCCCGGCCATGCCCAGGAGAAGTCATTGTGCATTATCAAAACCATGTCTAGTTCCTGAATGACAGGCCCTGTCATTTCAGCTTGGAAAGAAATCAACCAGGGCCTTTGTTTTCAGTTTACACAGGGAATGCATCTATTTGCTTTGCAAAAGTATCTAAAAATCAGCTGTTCAGAGAAAGACTCTAAATAGCTGAGCCATGCCTGTTTAAATGTATCCATGCTGCAGAACAACTCCAGCATTCAAGAGAATAACCATAGCTACATGGCGGTGTGTGAATCTGCTGGAGATGAAAATTGAATTTAGAAGAAAGAGATGTTAGCAGTTTTTAAACACATGTGGTAAAATGGGCTTTGCTGACTGAAGAAAAATTGCATATTTCAAAGTAAATTGTTGAGTGAAGGCCTGCTTACTTAGCAATGTAAAGGGATTATGTGGCTGGTGATAATACATGCATAGGCTATTTTTCTTACACAGATTTGTTAAATCAAGATTCAGAAATCAACTGGGCTGAGTTGGCAAGCTCTAAAAAAAACCTGGTCTTCCAGTTCAAGTTCCAGCTCGGTAACTTCCTTTAGGAAGTGAGGCACACCATAAACTTCCAGGACACCAAAAGTGCTAATTGTCAGCTTGAAAAACTTTGTATGGGACAGGACAATCGGAGTTCACACGCTCATCAGACATTCGTCTGTGCTCCAGGCTGGGACAATAGCAGTCTTGGGACACTCACCTGTGAAGTGTGAAGGGCAATAAAACCTTCAATTAAGAGAGAGGCCCCTCATCCTGCTTGGAAGAAACTGCCAGTTGGTGTTAGCTGGGAAGAGAAAAATGACAGACAATAACTTCCATTTGTCTTAAGACTATTTTATAAAGAACTTTAAAAAGACTTATATCTCAGCTGTCAAAATTGGTAAAAATGTGGAATTTTCTGGGTAAAAGTGGAATTGTGGGCTGTGTTTGAAAACTTGGTAGAATGTCGTGACACACTCTGGATGGAAATGGTGATATATGTTGTGTTACCAGAAAAGCATCCATGTTGCAAATGTCAAATTTTGTACATACATCCCTGGGGACAATTCACATCTGTGTATAAAATTGTGGAATTTTAGGCCAAATCTTTAATGTGTAAAATTACCAAAATGTGTCAGAAAGGAGAAGCAAGGTTGCACAGAGTGGAAGTTTGGACTAATCTGTGCTGCACAAAATATGTAACCTGTGTATCTGAGTTACTAAGAAGTGGCAACTGCATAAATATCTGTTTTTGGCAAAATCGGATTTTCAGTAAAGTAAATGTGGGAGTTTCTAGATACAGTAAAAAAATCACCTCATAAACATGACATCCTTTTCCTGAAATCCAATCAGCGAAGAGCTACCCTTTCCCAATCCTGTTATTAGAGGCAGGCGTAGTGAATCCTGCCCCTGTCATATACTGTAATGATGTCATCTGGCATTATAAATAAGGGACCCTGACTAGACTCAAGACACTGATTCCTGATTTGCTACGCCGGCGTCCTGTTCCGGTCTGTTCCTGTCTTCATCTTAGATTTATTCATCTAGACTCGAGATCCCAACCACAAGGCCAAACCTTGCTGATCTTGCTTCAGGAAGGCCGCAATTCTAAAATAATCCTCATAACCAAGGGAGACGCTGTGGTGTTTTGGGAAGCATCCTGAACTAACCTGGCTTGCCACTCACTGCATGCTGCTGCCATCCTGCTCTCCTGATGCCCTATCTTATCCAGTAACCAGAAGTGCTACCCGGTATCCAGTCCATGCCCGCTGATTTTGTCCGGCTGTCCTGTGTTAGACCAGATCCGTGTGGTGATTCAGAGCGCTGACTGTCCAAAATCCAAATTAAAAGTGGACTGTGAGTATCAATAGGAACCATGGAACCATAGCATAACTTGCCTTGCCTTGTCCTATCCCAATCTCTAAACCATCCTATACTTATCTTAATAACTTGTAACATTGTCAGAATACTTATTGCAACCCTGCCATTGATTTATCTTGCTGAACGCCATTTCTTTAGTCATTCATTTTTATCTTGTCTTGTAAATCCTAAACTATCAATCCTATTTCGAGTGATCGGACTGGTTCCGCCAGGGCGGGCGCTGGGGAACTAGGGTTGAACTCATGAATCAACCTTGGAGCTTACTGTGTCCCTCATTGGTATTCTAGCCTGAATGTTCTAGTATAGAGTAAAACTGTTCTTGTCCAAACTGAGTTTCTTTTCTGTTTTCACTACCCGATTTTTCTAAAAACACCCCTAATTCTACATTGCATATCTCCCTCAGTTTAATAGCTAGAGACTTAATTTCACCTCCTGATTGTAACTAAGATCTATAGCTACACCCCAACCAAAAAACAAATTACACTCCAAATCACCCGTTTTTATCAAAAACCGTTTGGTTAATTTCAGGCGGGAATTAACATTTTTGCAAAGTTTTACATGTGTTATTTTTACTATCAATTGTTTAAAACCTTCCATTCATTTTTTAATTGAATGCTTTTGCTCAATCTATTGCTTATGATTGCTTGTAACTTTCCAGTGTTGCTCGCGTAGAGAATTGTACTTATTTAAGGATTTTTGCACACAATCATTGTTTTCTTCAGCCATTTCCGAGTGTCATTTTAACATTGCAAGGGTTTCAGATCTGTTTTTCTCTCTTGTTTGGGGAGGGAAGGTTGGATTTAAATTTGGTTTCTTATTCCTAATTTCTAATTCCTGATTACCTGCTGCTGCCATATATCTATTTAGAATTGCTTATTTGTGGGTTGAGGAATATTGCAGGGGGAAATCCTAACTTGAGTGCTATCTTTCCCAAAATTCAAACGTGTCTCTATTCTCTGGTGTTTTCTATATGTGTTGCTAAAGGGTTAATTTAAGTGCATTGCCTACATTCCTATTGTATTATCATCACATCACATTGGTGATTGCTGCTCCCTATTAAAAGTATGATTGATTTCAATTATAAATAAATATTACATTTACCAACCGGCCTGGTTCCTGGTCCATTGTGACCCGGGGTATTTGAATAAGGGGTGTGATATGAGTAGTGTATCTCTCAAATATTCAATCCATATATATAACAAAATACGCATTTTGGTTGTGCGCTGCATACTAGGCTGAGACAGGTTGTATCTTCTCATTGAAATACCTAACAGCGTGATGCTTCTGGGAAGGTGCATGTGGCCAGGAAATGTGACGAGTTACTATCATGTTACAACCAAGCAGGACTGGCTGTTATATTAGATGCCCTCCATCATGAACAAGTACTGTCTGTGTGCTCTGTGCATGTGGAGGATGATGATGGGGAAACTGGGTGTTGAGTCATGGTGCCCTGAAGTGTTTAAGAATGAGAATGGGCACATCAAAGGTTTTGTGCATTAGATAAGATTGAAGAAAGGGGCTGTCTCTGTCGTATCTAAGGTGTGAACAGCTCTGTTAGGGAAGAACTTGAGTTCCAATTGAAAAGAATGGAGGAAGGGTGGATTATTGAAGCCGATGAGGTATCCAAGTGCATCAGCCACTCTGGCCATGGTGAGGAAGTCAAGCGGGCTGTGAGATTATACATTGATCTCAGGGGTCTGAATAAGAACATAGTGATGGGAAAATGCCCACTCCAGAAGATTGATGATTTGTTAATGAGCGTTTCGGGGGCACAAATGTTCTGGCTCCTGGACTTGGGGTCAGCTTACCATCACATGGAGTTGCATCTAGACTCAATGGATTTGACTGCTTTCATCACTCCATTTGGTCTTTTCTGTTGCATGCATATGCCTTTTGGTTTGGTATCAGCTGCAAGTGTTTTTCAGAAGGTGATGTATCGGCTGCTGGGGAGTGAGAAAGGAGTACTGCTTTTGTCGAGATGATGTGCTGATTTGGGGGTCGAGCGAGAAGGAACATGACCGGTTGAATGGAGTGTTAAAGATGTTGAAGGAGGCTGGTCGCACCATAGCAATAGAAAAGTGTGAATTTACGAAGGACAAGGTGACATAGCTAGGTCATGACATTTCTGGTGGTGGGGTTCGTTCCAAACATGATGCTGTGGTCAGCATACGAGAAATGCGTATAGAGACTGTGAATAAGTGAGAGGCATCTGCATTCCTGGATCTTGTGGAGTTTTATGGAAAATTCAGTATTGACATGAAGAAGACGTTTTATTTTTCTGATTTTCCGTAAATTTAGTCTGGCCGGAGTGCCAGATTTAAAGATGAAGTGTGAGAAGTAGCGAGATGGGTCCAATTTGACACCAAGGTTGCAGACAGAGTAGGGAAGGTAGTCAGGAGAGCAATATAGAAGAGGGGTAGAGGTAGAGATAGCCTGTTTGGTTGTAAAGTAGAGAACCTCAATCTTAATGGAGTGGAGCATGAGCGAGTGAGATGCCATCCAGAGGAGAGACAGTTAGACATTTTTTACCATAGCTCGTCGGCCATGCTCCAGATAAGATTTAGAAGTGGGAGTATTTTAGTCCCTATTTTTTTAAAATGTGGAAGTAAAATGATTTTTTAGGGAGTAAAAACGTAAGTCCAATTCCCACTGAGAGTATGTTATAAGCAAGTAAAAAATAAGTTTTGACTGAAAAACAGAAATTTTTGTAATATTTATTTCTTTGCAACTAGTTATTCATGCACATTAAAAGATACATGTTTACTTCTTCCAATCAGGCAGTTACAATAGTAGTTTCTGCCTGTGGTATTACGTGCACTACTGGTCCAAACATATCTATAGCGCTGTGAGGGTGAAAGCAGGGGCACAAGATTCTACATGTCTTTTTCTTAATTTTGGTTGGGAGTATTTTTGCTCCCTATTTTCTTTTATTGGGAAGTAGTTGCTAATTTTTATGGAGTAAAAGTGGCCGAAACACGCCTTGTCTGTAGGGCTGCTCATTGGATAAAGAGGGAAAGGATGAGAAGATCTGAGTGTCATCAACAAAGAGTTGATAGCAGAAGCCATAAGTGGAGAACAAAGTGCCAAGAGCAGAGGTATAGAGCAGGAAGAGAGGTGGATCCAGGACTGAACCTTGTGGAAAACCAACAGTAACCAGCTAAGTGGGGGGAGGTGTGTAAGCCTGTTCCAGAGCACCTGGAAGTGTTTGGTGGCAAGATGGGAAGCATACCAAGCAAGGACCTTGTCCCAAATGTCTAGGAGAGATAGTGTTGAGAGAAGGTCAGGATGGTTGATGGTATCGAAGGCAGCAGAGAGGTTGCGAAGAATAAGAATAGATGAACGGTTAGCATGACGAGCAGAAGAGATGTAGTTGCAGACATTGCAGAGGTCGGAAGCTAGATTGTAGAGGATCCAGTAGGTTGTGTGTCAAGATACTCAGTGAGTCGGTTGAAAACTATACGCCATGGGATTTTAATATAGTTAGGTAGAAGAGAGGCAGGACAAGTAACAGGATCTAGGCCAGGTTTCTTAAGGATAGGATGACAGTAGCCAACTTGTAGAATGATGGCAAAGTAGCACTGTCAAGAGAGTTGAAGATGGAAATAGGATATGGCGCAACACTGAGAGCTATGATTTTCACTATTGTGGCAGGGTGCGAAAGTAAGATTGGATAAGCAGGAGATAAAAAGCAGCCCCTGGGTATCCATCATTAACGAGTAACCAGGAGCTACCACTGGGGAATGAAGAGCTAGTGCATAGTGTTTTGCAAATCTAACTTCCACATAATATGGGAACATATAATTTGGTCCATTATGTATGACTCCTTATACTTTAAATGTCATATAGATGTGGCCTTGTGTTTATTTATTGATTGTCCCAAATGCACAGAGTTAATTTCACATAGGTGTGTTTGTTTGGTGTTAGTTGGCCTGCGGCGCCAATAGTAACACCTGGTAGAGGTGTCAAGCTAACCAGAATCTTCTGGGCTACAAGCAGGAGCTAAATGGCTCCCAGCTCCCCTCCATTATGATCCCTGGTGTGGGTATAGAGGGTCGATGGGGGTACATGAAGGGTTAGCCCTGAGGAGAAGGTCCAGAATCATCAAGGTTTGCCGGGGCAAAGGAAGACCTCGCAGGAGAGGAGGGCAGAGTTGGTGGAGAAAAGTGAGCAGGTGGGGAAAGAAGGTAATTTACAAATACATTTTAAATGTTGGAAAATTTGTAAGCAAACTAGAGCCCTAGACCATTAGCAGAAAGAGTAGAGGAGATGGAGGAGGTTTAGGAAGGTGAGAGATTTATGGAGGCGCCTAGGTTAAGAGGATTTAGACAAATGCAGAGTCGATAGCAAAGGAGTAGTTTGAAGAGTAGTTGGGTAGAGTTGGAGATCCGAGGAGTCTTTAGATCTTTGCCAAGTGTGAAGGTTTTCCCTCATTCTTGTTTTCAGGGTGCGGATGGTAGGTGTAATCCAAGGTCGTGGAGAGGAGGGTTTAGGAGTGAAGGTAGTAAGAGGTAGATGAGAGGAGAAGGGGGCGTTTATAGCAGCGTTAAGGTTTTTGAATGGGTTATCGGTGGATGGAACAGTGAATTTTGAATTGGAGAAGAGAGAGTGATGTAGGTCAGAGAGGTAGATGGGCTATTTGGAGGGAAACCTGAGCTTGGTAATGGAAATGGTAGGTGAAGAGAGCAGGGTTGAAGTAGGATTGGAGATTTAGGCAAAAACGGTGGAATGATCAGAGGGAGGAGTGATGGAGTTATTAGATGCCAGAAGTTGAGATGAGAATAAGGTCAAGGGAGTTGAGCTTTGCACACCATGGCAAACATGCATGAGCGTAGCATTGTGTCATGCACCGGCTCCACAAGACGTTACCACTGCCTGCTGGGCCATGCCGATACTCCCACAGTCTCTGGCCCCACCAGCGTCATACAAAGAATAGATGTGCCATTCCTGCGTTTTACTTCATGTAAGCAGCGTGGCTCGTTATATATGCCGCATGACACATAGCCATTTCTGTGCTGCAGACAGTACAAAATCCAGATTGATAATCCATTAGTAGATTTTTAATTACAAAATGACTAACTTCTACATCCAATGTTGAATGAACCTGCTTCATTATAGTGGTCCTTAGCCTGTTCTTTTGAATTCCTTCCTGGTTGGCTTCTACTTTTGGCCACCTTTCTTCCAAATAATCTGGATACCATCAACCAAAGCCTCCTAGTTCACACCATGCACATTCTGGGTGGTAGTTCTGTAATGTAGGGAGCTGCCCACAGTTGGTTGCTGAAGTTCTATCGTAGGGATGGATTGGGCTTGGCTCCTTGCACGACCCCACACCTCCACAACCATAGAATACCCTGCACTCCACTCAAAGTAAGTAGTGGCGGACGCGGCACCAGTCCCCTCGCTCCCGGAAGATGGCATAACCTGGGAGGGTGACTGGGCCTTGCGTCTCCGGGCGGTGGCGACATCCCCGCTGCTCTGCTCCACAGCGCCATCTCCGCCCTCTTCTTCCCTCGACGCTGTGGAAAGGGAGACATTGAACACAAGCATCAGGGTACTGAACGTAAGTCTGCTAGACACAAAGCAAATACACATGAGTGGCACTGTCGTATGTACACAAATGCAAATACACCACCACACAGTCATGCATCCGTCCGTGTCCACCTCCCATCACAGTGTAATCATGGACAGCTAGGCCACAACAGTCAATGCACACATCGAGATGTGCACATGTCATGCATCCATGGCATTTCCCAGTCACACACTCACCACTCAGTAACACGCACATGTACACCATGCACGTCCATGAGGGTGACATCAGAATCAATGGTTCACACAACAGTCATGGCCAGGTATAGACAGGCATGCAATCATGTGTGCGTCGTCACATGCAGGTGCACATCATGCATAGCTACACACACACACACACACCATTGTCGTTGCACATGCTTGACCGGACTCGCATGCTTCACTGTCATGTCCCTGCACACAGACATCCATACATGGGACATGCCAGACATACGTCCAAGGTGCACACACCTGACACACCTCAACATGCATTACGCTGCATTACGCTGGACAAGAACACATGTACACCAGTCGGGAGTCTTCTGGGTCAGCAGAGGTGGTCTCAGGAACAGGATCCCTGGCAATGGCTTCTGTGCAGGCACCAAATAGCAGGGCACGTTCGCAGCAGGCAGGCTGGCAGCAGCAGATGGCTGGTAGGAGGCTGCTCGGGACTCTGGGGGGGGCAGGTAAATGGCCTTCTGGGCAGGAGCGTGGTCTTCCTTGTGTTGTCACGTGGCCAGCTTGATGCAGAGTGAGTCTGTACGTGAAAAAACAGCATGTGAGGGTGTA
Source organism: Ambystoma mexicanum (assembly GCF_040938575.1). Classification (NCBI taxonomy): domain Eukaryota; kingdom Metazoa; phylum Chordata; class Amphibia; order Caudata; family Ambystomatidae; genus Ambystoma; species Ambystoma mexicanum. Next base: position 1,295,894,459 of record NC_090922.1, on the reverse strand, counting down.
ATCCGAGGAAAGGCCCTTACTGCGTAAGTGACGTGACGCGCGGGCATTGCCTTCGCCGGGGGTTTAAGGTCTGTGCGGGTAAGCAGTTCGCTGTATGTGCGTTTCGTGGAGACCGACCGCGTGTGCTTCTTCTTGAGGGTTGACATGCGATTACTTCACAGCGCTTCAAGTTCGTACCTCTTGTTTCAGCGGGGGTGTTACCTACCTACACACACACATGCGCGTGCGTTTTTCTTTTCCACGCAAGGCAGACGGTGAGTCGCGCACGCTTATTTTTTCCACTGTGGTTGCCCCTGTGGGCACCCATTTTCGAGGTCAGAGTAGTCTGAGTGTTCCACGCGTCTGTATTTTTTGTGTCCCTGGGTGCCGCAGCATACTGCGGTTGGTTTATTCCACGCACGTGGGCTACCGGGGGTTGCGTGCACATTTATTATAATTTTTGGGGTGCCTGAGCGTTGTGTGACCCGTCTTTTATCACCAGGGGTCACAGACAGCCTTGCAGGAGCACAGGGGTGCGTCTAACATCACGTACCCTGCCCCCTTCACCCCAATTGCCCAGGACAATTGTTGTGTGCACCTCCCATTGGCAATATACCATCTGTGCCATGGCTGGGAGGCCACCAAAAGGGAAGGGCGGCAAAGCTGGGCGACCTCCCATGGCTGGGCGTGATGAGGCATGTGGCCGGGGTGGCCAGGGAGTCCAGGGAGGCCAAGGAGGACGCGGTGGGGGACGTGGCCAGGGTGTACCACTGGGGTTGGATGTCCAGCAACTAGATGGGACAGCCATGCCACCACACCCAGCGCCTCAGGGAGACACTGCTGCTGCAATCATCCCCAGCGCACATCTGACCCCACAGCCAGTGTCATCTGCTGGCACGGTGCAAGGTGCAGCTGTGGCAACCACCACCCAGGCTCGGGTTCATCCAGCGCAGCCTGCTTTGGCACAGCACTCCCAGGCAGACTTCCGTCCTAATGCCAGTCGACCATCGCCACTGCCCCAACTGACCAGAGCAGCATTTGCCTCTCGGGGTCTGCACAACCGGCCAAGAGGAGGAAGTGTGCTTCTGCGCAAGAGGCTGGGACCACAGACACGGCATCAGTCTCTGGCACAGCAAGGAAGAAGCCTCTCAACAAAGAGGAGCTGGACTTCCTTGTGAACTACGTGTCGGCACACAACCGTGATATGCTGGTGGGCGCAGGTTGCCATACTACGCCTGCTCAGCGTCAGGTCCACTGGCAGCTCATTGCGGATGGTGTGAATGCAATGGGATATGAGAGGCGCACAGCGCAGGATTGCCACAAGCGTTGGACTGACCTCCGACGCTGTGCAAAACAAAAGCGCGCCTCTAATTACTCCCTGACTCTGGTGACTGGCAGTGGGCCACCAGCAGAGGAGGATGAACACGAGGGAATCGCAGCGGAGTGCATCGATCAGGGACTTGTCCATGGAGAGGGAGAGATGCAGGATTATGACGCAACATCCGGTGAGTCTTGATGCGTGTCTGTCCAGCCCATGTGTGTTTTGCTTGTGTGATGTGTTGTGATTGAATACCAGTTCAGGCTATGTATTGATGAGTGACATGTGTGGCACATGCAATGCTTTGCTGATATGTGATTGTCGTCATGCAGTCTGCATGCAGGACATGTGCTGCACACGGGGGCCGTCCACATCACCACACATGCACCCGACTTACATGCAAGTCACTTGGCGGCCTCTCCTGTCCATGTTCAAGCTCACTGACATGTTTGCATATAGCCTGTGCTGTAGTTCCACCCAACACTCAGCCTATGTCGTCACATCGTTGGCGGCTATGTGAGGTCAACCTGCAAGCTGCTCCTACTCACGGGCATGCTTCCTTGCCTCTCCACCACCCTGCAGTTCTCTGCCTCCATGGTACTGTCGGTTTCCGTGTTGGACTACTGCTATGGCCTGTTCCCCTTTCCTGAGTACATGCACACTTCCCTGTGCAACCCTGCCATACCTGTGCTGTGGGGTACATCCTTTGTCATTGATGCAGGGTGTCTCACTTGGACCGTGCAGATGGCACAGGCTCAGGGTGCACATGTGTGATCATTCATGGACCATTGCATTCCCTGCAAGCCCCTATAGGTCTGTGGCAGGCTACTCATTGTACTGCATCTCCAGTATTTTATGCATCTCATGGTATTTACTCATCCATGTCCTGCTCACTCAGGGTCACATCATCATCATCATGCACATGTTTATGGTGTCCTTGTCTGTGACTGGCACAGGCCACCCTCTGTTACAGCCACTGTGCTTCCAGGCGCCTGGTGTTGTGGCTTCTGCCTGCATAGATGTACTTGTGATGGTTCCTCATGTGTCCTGCTTTCTGTCCCCCTCTCATCTGCTGTAGTCACAGTTATCTCAGATGATGCAATTGACACCTGCACACACTGTCTGCAACTTCACAGTACTGTCGTCAGCCATTCAGAGCCATGCACTGGCTCCCTGCCATTCCCCGTGGGGGTATAGGCGGTGCAGTACATCCCTACAACCCAGTGCCAACACTTTGCACATGATGACTGCACTTGCCCCTACAGTGCTGTCATGTCCCAAGATTGACATCAATACATTTCTGGTTCTGTTGATAGCTGAGGACGTACACATGTGCTGCACTGCACCCACGCACTTCTGAGCCATGTTTCACCCTTCAACATGCCTATTCACTTGTGTGTTGTCAATGTGACCTGCCATGTATGTATCCATTTGCCTCCCTTCACTGCATTTCAAGGCACCTGCGTAGTTGCATCCTGTGACACGTGTGCTTTTATTGATATTAATGTTATTATAGTGCATGTTGACATGCTTTTTGCATGTTTCATGGATACTTCTATTTGACTTAGTGCTGTGGCTATTTGGAAATTGTGCCATGGCTATGCTACCTGCCATCTCTTAGTTGACATCTGTAATATTTGGCACAGATATATGCCTGCCAGAAGGTTGTGTGTGATGCAGTTGATATGCAACATGCAGTACATGTAGGGGTTTTGCATTTGACACGCATCCATGTCTGCGTTCAGGGTCCCCTTCCATTTCATTGCCACTGCATGCATGCCAGAGTTTGTGGTAAGCGGCAGCACTCCCGCAAACCCTGACCTCACTACAACTCTGCCCAGCCACAGTGTTTTCATGACTTTGTTCCCTCGCTCCCGTGCGCCATCAAACACGGTGCTACACCCCGTCCACCCTTCACCATGTCACGAACTACTTCACCCCCAAGAACCGTTCCCCAACTGCTCTCCGGAAGGATCGCTCAAAATGTCTACTGTCCTTAATGAATGGTTTGCCTAATATTGTCACAGTCTACTGCTTCACCACTAACATTATGCGGTAACTATTATAGCCTCTTACCATCACTCTTCCTCTGCTGTATGTATCCAACATGCACTGTACGTTTACTGCATAGTTTGCTACTCCCTACTACACTCCTGTACCTTTTATGGAAGCACCATCCATACAACTGCGCCAACTCATGCTTGCCGCTGCTAGCTGACATCCCCTGCTCACATTGCCATATCTACTACCTGTATGTTCACCATACTGCTACTGTTACCACTTCAGTAGGAGCTATGTCCTAGCAAATCTTGCCGACCTGTCTCACCTACTACCCTTGCTTCTCGCAGACAGTAGGTTTCCCTACTAGGCACTGCTCTTCAAGAGCAGCATGAAGTCACCATTCCTACGATGTACCATGTCCTGTATACCTGATGCAGCCCATGTAAAAAGAGGTTGGGCCTCCCCAGCTTGCACCCACTTCAACTAGGTGGTCCCATGATGCATGTCTGAAGCCTTAATGTGAACTCTTTGCATCTTTGTGAGTAGCCGCCCTGCAACATGGGGTATGGCTCCCCTATTGTGCCCACCAAATTGACTCTTTGCATTGTTGTTAGGAGCTGCCCTGCAACATGGGGTATGGCTCCCCGATTATGCCCACCGAACTGACACTTTGCGTTGTGAGTAGCCACCCTGCAACATGGTGTATGGCTCCCCTAATGTGCCTACCAAATTGACTCTTTGCATTGTTCTGAGTAGCCGCCCTGCAACATGGGGCTAGGTGACCACGTTCTGCCTACTCGCAGTCTACGGCAGTCTACTGCCTCGTCTATTGTTATGAATCTATATTTGTTTGCACTTGACGTAACAAAGACTGGTAACTACCTTTCACTTACCTTTGTAACTACCATTTATACCTTGTAAGCACTTATGTAACTACGTAAGCTTTCCTTAACAGCACCACAATGCCTAAGGGCTGTTTGGCGCTTTATAAATGCAAAAAAATAAAATAAAGCAGACACCACCAATAAGAATACCATATGTTTTAATAAAACTTTAAATTAATATACTACTACATATGGAGCACTGCAGCACTGAAGCAAAGAGCTGCTCTAGGCACTAGAGCAGAAAAACATAGACCACAAATGAACAAAGAGAAACATCCTGGAACAGTGTGCTCACATCTAGGTCAAACAGACCTTTTATATAATATTCAACAATGTAATTGTCATTATGTTGAAAGCTTTATCCAAATAAGCAATGTTTAAAGGTTTAATGCAAACAATATTCAAATATATAGTGAGGAATACAGATTTACATATACAGGAGGCCAATGCATTTCAGACAAGGTCCGTCCTCTGGGGCAAATCGTACGTATAACAAAAATGAAGGAAATAGAAGATAAAGAAAATCAAATTATAATGCCTTAGCTAAGAGCCAATAACATAAGTTGATCTACATGCTAGTCATTCATAATATCTAACAACCTTATTTAATATACCTGTATTCTGATTGCACCGTAGATATAATCACCCAAAAGATCTTGTGTCAATCACCCAAGGACCCCAAAAAAAGAAACCTGTGTACAAAGGCAAACAGCAACCCATAAGGAAATGAAAATAAAGTGAATATACGCATTTTCATACCTTTTGTAACAAATATATTAACACAGCAAATAGTACCTGTCGGTCAGTCTATGCTGCTAAGGTCCTTGTAAGGTAGTATCACACAAGAAGCTACATGGAAATCATACTAAAATAAGAGAAAGAAAGAGGCGGTCCTACTTGGCCTTGTGAGCATTCAGAACGTGAAAGTGCAGATAGGGAGAAGGGAGAAGGGAAGGGGGTAAGTGCTTGGATTTCCACTGGATGTGCTGTGAAGTAAGTTGCAAGCAGTTAAGTGCCTGGCAGAGTTCACTTGATGAGTGGTCAACTGCCAATAATAAGTGCAGGCCTGTGAGACAGCACAGGCTAGAGGGCGCCCAAAGACAAGTGCTGGGAGTGGGCAGAAACTGGAGGTGATTGGGGGGAGGCGAGAGGCCATAACCCCGAAGGATATATGAGGTCCCTGGTACCGATCTCCGAAACTGTAGTGTTTAGCAAGGGAGGAAGAGGGGGAAGGAGGAGGTGAAAAGGAAAGTCTTGAGGAGCTTCCAGAATTTGAGGTGATCCAGCTCCAAACGGGGAGGAAGGGATATGTTGTTCCGGAGGAGGGAGGCAGCTGAGGAAAGCGACCTGCCACCAGCTCGCTGTTTTGACACGCAGGGAGTTGGCTCCAGAGGAGCGTAAAGATCTGGTGGGAGAGTATTTGGTGAGAGCCGGTTGTAGATGGCATGGGCCACGGCCCCAGACAGCCTTGTGGATGATGCAGAGGGATTTGAATTTGATCCTTGCAGCAACCAGGAGCCAGTGGAGAGATTTTAGGGCTGGAGAGATGCGGTCCCTGGGCTTGAGGATATGGATAAGTCTTTCAGCCCTACTCTGGTAAGCGGAGGGGGGCGTAGAGAGGAAGAGGATAGGTTAAGGAAAAGTCTGTTGCAGTAGTCCAGCCTAGTGAGTACCGGAGACAATGAGCTTCTGAGGGAAAGTGAGGATAGGAGGGATTCCTTTGAGTTGGTGGAGTTGAAAGTCGGCCTTCTTGGCAAGGTCCTGTATGTGAAGGAGGAAGGAAAGAGAGGAATCGAAGAGGACTCCAAGGTTTCTGGCTTCGGATGAAGGAGTAGGGGGAGAACCCATGGAGGGAGGCCCAAGTGAAGGGAAGAAAGAGGAGGCAAGAGTCCCAATGGGAAGATTCTCAGTCTTTCTGGCGTTGAGGCAGAGATCATTGAAGGCTCACCAGGACTGGATGGCAGAAAAACAGTTCAGAATGATGGAGGAAGTAAGGAGAGGATCAGACGGAAGTTTGAAGAAGAGTTGTGTGTCATCTGCATAACACTGGAAGTAAGGGGAGAAAGTGGAAATGAGTTGTGCAAGCGGAGCACGTTAGATGTTAAAGAGCCAGGGAGAGAGGTTGAAGCCCTGGGGGATGCCACAGGTGGTGAAAGTTGTGGGAGAGAAGGAGCCCAGGATAAACTGGGAGGGACAATCTTTAAGGAAGGAGGGCAGCCAGTCAGGTGCCTGCTCTGAGATCCCTAGGGTATCGCACAGCCGTTTTATGAGGATGGAGTGGTTCACTGTATCAAATGCAGAGAAGAGATAAAGTAGAATGAGAACAGCTGGAGGGGGGCATGGCCTGAGCTCATGGAGTGAAGGCAAGCCTCGGAGGAGCTCTGTCCAGATCCTACTACGATCCTCGATAATTGCAGCTTTACACAACCTTGAGCCCTGCAAACGCTACCAGAAAGCAGCAGAGATGCTTCTGCACACCACGACCGCAGAAACAGTGAAAAGCGGAGCTGGTTCCATGTGAAACGAACGGAAGACGGCGCCGCCAAACTCTGTGGATCCCACCTGGTCTGCTTGCCGCGCTACTGGAGGGCATTACACAGTGGAAGGCCCCGACCATAGCAGCAAAGGACTCCGGGGCTGATGTAGCAGAGACAACTGGCAGTCGACAACTGGCGAGGCCCACTGCCAGAATGTGAGGGAGACCGCGACTCGACCCGAGGACCCTGAGCGGCCACCCCGACTAAAAGCGAGAAGACATTGGGCCGGCAGGTGCAGGAAATCCCGAAGCACCCACGACACCGGGCGGGACAGGTGAAGCTGTTTGAGGACAATGGCTGCTGTCGCCGGAGACTGAGCAGTGGCCAACGGTAAGGATCGGCTCAGATAAGCAGACGGCACTCAATGTCAGCATTAAGCGCATCGACGGCAGACTGCAGACTGTGTGAGGGACTGGTCGAAGGGCACCGACAGAGAAGTGGCCTCAAACTCAGGAGGGACAACCAACAGTAAGCAGAAGCCCCGGCCCGCGCTGCGACCCACGCTCCCACCGGCCCGCGACACTTCAGCCGTAGACAAACGAGAACAGGCCTGGGAGAACGGCAGGCAGGTGGGACTCACTGGGGGGCCCAGAGAAGACCTGTCGGGAGGGGAGAGACCCCACCTGCACAGAGACCTGCTGCCCGTACCAGGACCGAGGAGGGGTACTCGGGGGACACCAGCAACCTGAAGTCGCACTGACACCCACGACTAGGCACGCTGTAACATGGTCTAAGCGGGCACAGCACTCAATGAATCTCCGAGCCCTGGAGCGGGCGCGGGACCACAACTGTGACCACACTCAGACCCATCTACAAGCACCAACAGACAGCACGCAGCGGCGCACTGCCGCCCCCCCACCACATAACACCATCATTGGAAACAAGGCCCTGGTGCCTGGACCCCCACTAAAGCCCCAGACCCTGCGAGAGAAGAGGAGGACCCACAGGGCCTGCAATAACACTGCTGCACAAAATCCTGGGGTGCACTGGTGGAATTGGAACACGCCTGAGACGGCAACACAACACACTTGGGATTCAACACCGGAGACGGCCCCAAGGCCTGGACCCTGGATAACACCACCACAAAAAGCACCATAATTCTGCATATAAGTGCCCAAGCTCGCCTGGCCCTGTACAATGACTATACACCTGCCAAATAGCAGCAGTCCCTCACCCAGGCCAACATCACCACAACAACTCGAGAAACCACATTAAGGATGCCCCCCCCCCCCAGAAACAAGCCTAAATCGTCTATAACGGATTCATTTGCAGCGGCAAGGCCCAAGCAACAACCACAGCATGAAGCCGTCACGGAGGAAGAACCACCCGCTCCCGATGAAGACCCCAAGGATACACAGTTACTTCAAGCCATAGCAGCGCTCAGGTTGTTCATCGACACCAAAATTGAGGAGGTCAAGTCAGACATGCAGCTGATGCGTCAGGATGCCCGCAACCTGGCAGAGAGGGTAACCACAGCAGAAGCTAGTCTGCAGAGCAACTTCGAGACCACCTCCGACCTGCAAGCGAAGGTCCAGAAGCTTGAGATGAAGGTGGCACAACTAGAAGCACTATCTGAAGAAGCAGAGGGGCACGCCCGCCGCAGCAATATATGTATACTTGGAATACCAGAGGACATGGAGGGATCAAACCCAACCGACTTCGTGGAGACCTTGGTCCTACAGGAAATCGTGATAAAACTCACCCAGGGATTCTCTGTGGAACGGGCCCACAGATCTCTGCAAAAACTACCCCCGCCAGGATCACACCCACCCCCAATAATTGCGAAAATCTTAAACTTTTGCGACAGAGAAACGATACTGAAGTACTCAAGGGAGGGAGGGGAGATAATACAAAACAACTCCAAGATAGTAATTTATCTAGATTACACCCCCACAGTGCAACGCGCAAGGAATTCTTTTGTGCCAGTGAAGGTGAGGTTGCGAAAACTCAACCTTAAATACATGTTGCTTTACCCCTCCCACCTGAAGGTTATCTACAATGGAAAGGCGATATTTCTGGAGACCCCAGCTGCAGCAAACATGTGGCTGGAGCATAACAACCTAGCCGGAGAAGAGGAACCCACGTTGCGAACGGAAGCCAGATGAAAAAGAAGCAAAATGCACCCAAACCTACATATGATAACACATGAGCGCATGATGCAAGTTAACCAAGTCCGACTACTGCTGCAACAATATTAGCTGCAAATGTGGATGAGAACACAAGGTAACACATAAGCAACCTGCTGCAACACTGCTGTTAGCTACTCCAGACGGAGCTCCGGGAGCCACACATGCAGCTCACTACAACCCACCCCTCCAGAACCTGTGCATGCCAGACGCCGGCACGACACCGGCGCCTAATGACCTGGAATGGTCCAGACGACGCGGGAGCCTCTGAGCGTTGCCAGTTATAAGCCACTGCTAGAGGCAGTTCTTTGTTGTTCAGTTTTGTTTCGTCATTCACCGGAATGAAGGTTAACACTGTTGAAAAGTCTCCAAATAACAATGCAGAGACCCTTGGGGGGTCGGAGGAGGGAGCGGGCTTGGGGGGGCAGCACCATGGGAAAGCGGGACACCCGTCCTGCTCAAGGACTGCAGTGAAAATTAACGGCAGGGGGCCAAAAAGAACCCAGGAACACCCCCCTCCCCCCGAAACAGCATGGCGACAGGGATTAACGTGCTGATATGGAATGTGCGAGGACTGGGCACCTACCTTCGCAGAAATCGAATCAAGTCATATCTTCGAAGGAAGAAGGTTGGGATAGCCCTGCTACAGGAGACCCACTGTACAGAGGAGTCTGTGACCAAACTGCAAGACCACTGGGGCGGACAAGGGTTTGGAGCTACCTATTCCAGGTACGGAAGGGGAGGTGTTCAATTGGATTGATCCTCACCTCCCTTTCCGATTAACTAAGTCAGAGAAAGACCCGGAGGGCAGATTTGTGATACTATGGGGCCACATTGAACAAACCGAGGTATGCATTGTGAATTCGTATTTCCCCAACACCAATATCCCAGCCCACCTGAACTCAATGTATGCGAAAATTGCACAGGAATGGCTTTTTTGTTTGGGGGGGGGAGACTTCGATTGCGTGAACAACCCAAATCTGGACAGGTCCACACCCACCACAAGCGGCCCGACGGCGGCCACAACAGCACTGCACTCCATGCTTCAACGCCTGGAACTGGCTGACACCTGGAGAGAACTACACCTGAGGGAAAGAGGATATCTTATTTTTCATCCCCACACGGTCTCTACACCAGACTAGACTATGGGCCTCATCACGAGTTGGGTGGTAACGCACTGGATCACGGGTTTGGCGGAAGGGTAATTGCCCATTCCCCATTGGGCCCATTCGGGAAGTCCTCATTCCCCATTGGGCCCAATGGGGAAAATTTGCGCTATTACCGCCGGCGGATTTCCTGTCGGCGGTAATCGCGCCGAAAATCAGCAAATTTGCTGCGGATTTCCCTCCCTGCTCCGAGCTGGGGGAAATCCCTCAAAGCCATGATCTGGCGGACCCTTAAATGCGGCGTTAATAGCGCTACTGCCACATTTAAGGGTTACTGCCAGACTTGTGATGAGGCCCTATATCTTTGTCGGAAGGGAACATGCATTTCAAATAGAAAAGGCGCAATACCTGGGGAGAACTATCTCAGACCACTCACCCTTGCTGGTGAGTGGAATAACACTGGCTCCAGGCCCCCATTCCCATGTGGAGAATGCCAATAGAAGCCCTGAAGGACCAGGCATTCAGGGAAGAACTCATGACTCTATAAAGAATTACATAGAGACAAACATGGGAAGCACAGACAAGGTGAGCACGGTGTGGGTCGCTCTGAAGGTGGTAATGCGAGGAGAGATTATAGCAAAAGCGGGAGGGATTAGAAGGCTGTTAAAGTCAGAACTAGAGAGACGGGAGAAGGAAATCCAGAGGCTGGAGTCAACCCCCCCCCCCAAGATAGTACACAAGGGGAAGATGCCCTCCGAACGCTCAGAGAGAAATGCAAGGAGGCTTGGGGCAGAGTCGCTCAATTCGACTACACCACCAGAACCACTAGGGCACACGCTGAAGCAGATAAACCCAGCCGCATGCTGGCGTTGCTCTGCAAGAAAGAACACCCCAGACACCTAACCACTGCACTAAAAGACGAAAATGGCACCTTGCACCAAACGCAGCCGAGCATTAATGACACATTCAAGCACCCTTATGCTCAGCTGTACTCCCACGAAGACCAGGTTCCCCTTGAGGAGATCACAAACACACTAGACAAGATAGGACTGCCCAGACTATCCCCCACACATACCGAAGCACTGGAAGTCGACATAACCACAGAAGACATAACAGAGGCAATCAAATCCTTAGCTACATGTAAGGCACCTGGCAGTGACAGGCAGCCCTCAGAATTTTACAAAACCTATGAATCATCCCTGACACCCATATTATACAAGGTCTTTCAAGAGGCACTAGAGCAGGGAGTCTTGCTTGACAGTATGAGAGAAACTCTTGTGGTCCCAATACTCAAACCCAACAAACCCGCGGACGAGTGCGGCTCATATCGCCCTCTCGCAAAGCTAAACTACTACATCAAAATTCTTACTGCAATACTGGCCAAGAGGCTGTCCGGAGTCATAGGCGAAATAGTGCACACTGACCAAAATGGCTTCGTACCGGGCCGCAACACCACTCTGAACCTACGCAGGCTTCAACACATAATAGACCAGACCAATCAGAAAAAAGGCCTGTACGCATTATTGTCCTTAGACGCCATTAAGGCATTTGATTCTATTTATTGGGAATGGCTGACAAAGGTCCTTAAAAGGTTCGGGTTTGGACAAAGGTTCATTGGATGGGTGAAAGTGCTCTACACTAAACCAAGAGCGTGGGTGAAGTCCAGGAAGTGCGTCTCTGCAGCATGGGACATAGGAAGGGGAACCAGACAGGGCTGCCCGCTATCACCCATGCTTTATATACTGGGGTTAGAACCCATCGCTATTTTCTTCAGGAAGCAATTATTTGACGTGGGCATACGGGTGGGGAGGCTGGACCACGTAATTTTCCTGTATGCGGACGATGTTCTCTTGTATGTCAGGGACCCGCATCTGAATGTACCAACCATGCTGGAGATTTTGGACAAGTATTCCAAGGTCTCTGGGATACAGTTTAGCAGGCAAAAATCCTGCCTGTTCCCCCTAGCAGACCTGAGGGGACGGAATGTAGAAGACCTCCCTTTGGTCGGAATACAGTGGCAAACTAACTCGTTTCGATACCTCGTGATTAACATCATGCACACCCCTACGCTACTGCACGAGTACAATACCAGGGCAGTGCTTCCCACCCTGCGAAAATCGATAGGCTTCTGGTCTAAGCTTCCCCTATCCATGATGGGCAGGGCTTCAATCATTGAAATGATTGTCCTTCCTAGATTTCTATACGGGTTACAAAATGTGCACTACTACATCAATGTCCCCTTCTTTCGCCTGCTCGACACACTGCTTCGAGAATTCCTATGGGGGAAAAACAGGCACTGACTGGCATTCTCTACGCTGGTCCTTCCATATAGACAGGGAGGAATACAGCTTTTAAACCTGGAGAAATATTATTTAGCGGCACAATTTAGTTTCATAACTAAGTGGCTGGCGGACGACACCACGTCCAAAACAACCCTACTGCGCCAATTGGTCTCCACAATACAACTGAAGGAACTTATCTGGGTGCCCCGACAGCTCCTGAGGGAGGAGCCTTTACTCGTTGAACTGGGCAGGAAAATATGGCACAGGTCCAAAACACTCTTACACGTGAAGCACCCATACTCACCGGAAATCCTACTGATCGCAAACCTATGCAAATCTAGCGCAGATCTGAAGAACATTAGACTCTGGGAAAGAGGCAGAGTTTATACCTGGGGGGACCTATATGCAGGGGGTACTTTCTGAGAGTTTGCTTCGCTACAAGAAGAGGATGACATGCCTAGCGGCCAGTTCTTGTGGTACCAAAGTATCCGCAGGATAGCACGGGCTAAGTGGAAGACCTGGCCTGAGGAACCAGAAGCAGACCCCCTTGTGACACTGTTATATAACCTCGGGGAGGGGGGAGACCAGTATCCCAAATATACGGCCAACTAAGCGACATCCCGAATCCTCGCAGCGCCACACTGAGATCTAGGTGGGAAGAAGACCTGGGGACGGCAATGACCGACAAAGAATGGCACAGGGCACTTATTTACCCCAAAGAAGTATCTAGGAATTCCAGGTTCCGCCTCATACAGCTAAACGTATTATACTGCACGTACTTAACCCCACAAAAAATAGCGAAGTTCAACGCGTAGACACTACCCAACTGCGTCTGGTGCAACATTGATGATGCAGACCTGTTTCACATTTTATGGAAATGCACAAAGGTGCAGAGCCTCTGGGCGGGTGTGGAGCAGGCCTGTAAAAGGGCAGGCATGACAAGATCCGAATGGTCCCCCAGTGAATACTTACTAGGAACCTACCCCAGGCTGGCTAAATCCAAACATACAATGAAACTCATGGACATAGCGTGTGTGCTAACTAAGAGGACAATCGCAATGGCTTGGAAATGACCCGCTGGCCCACAGTATAACGCATGGTACAAGCCAGATCTGTAGATGGCACAAGTGAGGCATTGGACGCCTGGAAAGAACTAACATGGAGCATGTTCCACCCCTCAGATGACATGCCCCCATGAACGCCTCTGCATGAACGCCACAGTGACCCGCCACCCGAGGTGACACCTAAGCTGGAACACCTCTGAACAATGGCTGGGCCCCCCCCTCTAAACTCCCCCCGCTCCCCAAACAAACCCCCCGAACTGGAACTGCTTGCATTGGAATATATTGACAACGTACGGAGACAGTTAATGTTGTTTATGTTTTCGTTCGAGTTCTTCTTTCTTTCTCTCTTTTCTTTCATTTTCTCACAAATAAATCATGAGATTTGCCATGTAACTATGACAAAATGGCAATAAAGAAATTTAAAAATCAAATGAGAACAGCTGGAGAGTTAGAATCAAGAGATGCAAGCAGTTCTTCAGGGGTGTTCAGAAGAGCTGTTTCCGTGCCTCTGGGTACTTGGAATCCAGAGTAATGGCCATGTAGACAACCAACAAGCTCAGTATGTTGGTTAGTTGGGTGTAGACCAGCTTCTCCAAAGGTTTCTTAAGGAAAGGGGTGCTAGAGATGGGGCGGTAGTTAGCAGGAAACAAAGGGTCAGCGGAAGTGTTTTTCAGGAGGGGGTGCACAAGAGAGTGCTTGAGGGAAGAGGGGGAAAGACACAGTAGCAAGAAGTTGATTGCAGAAATCAGCAAGTGCAGGGGCAAGGGAGCCAATATTGTCCTTAATAGTTCTGGAAGACAGGGTAGACCTGTTTGGAGGACACCTTCATAGAGCAGACACCTCTAGTGACCTCGTAGGATGTGATAGGAGAAAAGGAGGAGAGAATGGCAGAGGGGGAGCATGGGAGGCCATAGGTGGCAACGGGATGGGAGGTGAGGAGGGAGAGAAGGAAGAGGGAGAGCTGAGGATGTCCTGAGTTTTTGCAGTGAAGTGAGTAGTCAATGCATTGCAGAGAGTCTGAGAGGGGAGAGGCGAGGTGGAGACTGCTGAAGGGTTGACTAATTCTTTGCAGATTCAGCCGTGTTGTTGGAAGCACCTGAGATGCTTATCTGGATGAGGGCCCTTTTCTTGAAATGGTTGGAAAGTCGGTATTGTCTTTGGAGTAGGCGACAGGCCAGTTTGTCAGAGGGTGAGCCTGAGGTCTGCACTTGCGTTTCAGGGCTGCAAGTTCAGAGTCCTACCAGGTGTTACGCTTGGTGGCAGGTTTCAGGCGGATGTTGAGAGTGTTAGTGATGGCAAGATGGAGGTTGCTAAGAGCGGAGTCAGACGTAGAGTCTGCGGTGGAGGGAGAGGGGAGATGAAGGTGGATGATAAGGCCTGCGAACAAGATTGGTAGTGCTGGGGGAGGTGCAGTTGGGTGGCAGAGAAGACCCAGGTAAGAGGAGAGGAGGGAGTGGTCTGACCAAGGGAGAGGGGTAGTGAGTGGTGTGGAGAGAAAAAGTCAAAGTGGATCAAGGCATCGAGGGTGTGTCCAGCCGAGTGAGTAGGGACAGAGGGGAGAATGTAGAGGGAGAGTGAGGTCGCAGAAGAGAATGGATGATGTGATGAGGAGTCAAGATAGATGGTGAAGTCGCCCAGTAGAATGAGTTTAGAGGTGGATGTGAGGAGGAGAAATCGGCCCATTCAGAGAGGAACAGGGTGATAGGATGGCCTGTAGATAGTGGCAATGGTCAGGGAGGAAGTGGGAGAGATGACCAGCTTGCAGACCAACCGTCTCCAATTGCCACACACTGCCTGCTCATCACCACACTCCAAACACGGGCAGATGCGCGCAGCAGGCATCATAAGACCTGATACTACACATCCTCCCTTCTTCGCAGATGAACGAAACACCACAAATGGTTCCCTTTCTGTCTACACAAATTTAGCCAACCGGCGAGGTCTCCATGAAGTTTTTCCACATCTTGACTGGTGAAGACATGCAGCTGTGTTGCTAGGCAAGGAAAATTCAGAGTCTTGTTTCCCCTCAACGTAAATCTCCTCACGTCTTCTCTTCTCCTTGACCTCATCAACACCACCTTTAGCATTGGAACCACTCTTCACAATTCCATCCAAACCCTTCACCACAAATACTCTCTCCATGTTCCCTACACATCCATCATCGACTCTCACAGCATGCTTAAATACTTCAGTGACCACACTGGGTCCGGACCATCTGCACGGTCCATTCCTAAGAACAGGCGGAAGCTTGATCCTAACCGTGACACCTAGAAGCGGAATGCTGTTTCTGGCCTTTTCCGCACCTGACCCATCATATACTATTTTATTCTTTAACTGGCGACTTTTGATATTTTCCACAACACCCTCCAATTTCTTTCCTACATTGGTATTCTTCCCCATCCAAGGTAGTACCAGTTTTGTGTTGGCTTTCCGCCCTTTGCTGAACTCAATCAGGGAAACAACAGCTAAACAATGCGGGGTGAACGATGCGCCACAATCACATCTCTCACAGACTTCTCCCACTCAAAACCATTGGACCATGCCCAACTAATGGCCTCTTTAAGAACCCTGTTGAAGCGTTCGACAACACCATTCGTTTGGGGATAAATGGCACTGCACTTGTGCTCAGTAGAGTTCCTCTTGCAGTAGTCTTCTATAACTTTCAAGCAAAATTGAGTACCATTATCAGTAACAATCACTCTTGGAAGACCTTCACGCTTACTAATCTCATCCAAAAAATCAACGACAGATTTGTCAGTAATGCAGGGCTTGATTACCACCTCCACCGACCGGGTTAGCAAATCAATAATGACCAAACAGAAAGACTATTTCCCATTACTCCACACTGGGCCTAACACATTCATACCCAATTTGTCTCACGGTCTCACAGGGATATCCGTCATGACCATAGGATAACTCGAACCCACACAAACCATATCACTCCTATTACAAAGGATACAATCCCAAACTGTTCTTTCAATTTGGATATCGCATCCAGGTCACCAATAATCACTCCTTATTCTTTGCTTGGTCTTAACAATCCCCTGATAGCCTTTGAGACTGTTAGGCAGAATTATATGCAGTACCCTTTGGGAACACTACACACAATTAAGACTTCAAGTGACAGTACAATTTCACCTTTGGTACAAGCCTGTACTACACAGTTATAGTGGTAGCAGTAGCGGAGCAGCCAGACTTATCTCAAGAGTAAGTGAGCAGTACAAATAGCTACACAAAGGACAGCAATTACTATGATTCAGGCAAACACTGATTCAAGGTTTCTAAGTAAAAGAATACATATTTATTTACTCAACAGTTGTATAACATTTCACTATTCTAGGCAAGTAAAAAATCACAATCATAAATACACCACACCACTTCCCTTAAATTCCAGACAAGTTAAGCTCACAAAATGAAGTGGGAGCAAAATGGCACTCCACCAATTTAAAAGGAAGGGAAAGACAACGTTATTAGAAAGTAGGCAAAACCAACAGGTAAGTATTCTGAGCAGTTGAACAAGAGAGACTACAGTGAGGAGATCAGCTAGAGAAGACTTAGGGCCAAAGTCACTAGGTCATAAGTCTTTTGCTCAAGATCACACAGTTCATGGTAGTTTGCGGTAAAGTTCGTGGCACAGATTCCGGACGAGGTTGGTTGGTGGAAAAGTTAGTTCTAAGAGAAGAGAAGGACAAGCCCTTGGATTGGAGAAAGATTTCAAACACTTTTACCGCGGCTGAGCGAAACGCACAACCGGATTTGCACAGTACCTTAAAACGGAGAGGGGGTTGTAGCTGAGGCAGACGTTCCTGGTAGTTTCTGCAGGCTCACGGTTCCTGAAGCGACTGTCAGACTGATCAGAAGTAGGAAGACTGGAGGGTCCTGCACTACCCAGGGAAGAAACCAGCAGCAGCGCCAAACAATGAATAAAAGGAGGGGTCCTGGCTTGTAGTTTGGGCAAACTGGTTGGTCCCACCAGCTCAAGGGAAGAAGTTTCCTGGAGGATCTTCTCTGTCGTCGGATTTGGAGATTCGGACCTGCAGCAGGGCTTCACCGGGCGGTTCAGTCATTGTAGGAGTCCTCTTCTTCCAGTTCCTCGTTGGTTCTTTCGTTCCAGTGGCGACTCTGCATTTCCAGTCCCAGAGACCTGCTTTTTATACAGTTTTCCCCCATTCATACAGCCTGGCTGTCAATCACACAGCAAGGTGGCTGGCCTGGCAAGGCCAGTCCCCTTAGCCAATCAGACAAGAGTGCGACTTGGGTTACCAAGGGAACGCATGGCAGGGGTCCGAAGATCCCTCCCTCACATCCTGCCTACCAAGACTATCAGGCGCCTTAAGGATGGCTTCTGTGCTGAAGCCTGCGAAAAGACAGCAAACAAAGGAGTCATCCCCGGTTTGGCAAGCAGAGAAAAACACGAAAAATAGTTTAAAAAAAAAAGAAATGGCGAATAAACCCAGCCGGAACAAAAATAAAATGTATTTGGTCAAGCAGGTTTATGTTTGAGGCTAATATAATAGCCTAAAACATTACCACGTTATATAAGATAATCGCGGTAGAAAAGTTAGGGTAGATGCCACTGCCACCAGCCAAGTCTTAATGTTAAGGGAGCGAAACAAGGCTCCAAGAGGCACAGACAAAAAGGGGTAAGAGTTAACCCTTTCCAATACTCCATGTAAGATGGGGTGTACTGGGTCTGTGGTTTAAAGTGACTATATAAAGTTAATGGCAACTTTACCTGTTTCTGGGGGACAGTAGTCCGCCCCAGAAAAATGGAGTCAGTGGGAAGTCTCAAAGACAACCCTGTGTCACTGCACTGAAGTTGCTGTGTAACACACACAAAAAGTGGTGTACATGGAGTAGGTGAGGCTCCAGTGCCCAAAATCACACAGAAAGTAGAAATACACATAGCAAAACACATGTAAGAGTGGGAAAAAGGCTCACACTCTTACAAGGTGAAAAAAATAAATCCTAGAAATCCATCAAAGCTGCTGAGGGACTCGGTAGGTAAGGGAAATTAAACATTGATGAGAATTCTCCCTAACAGTGACCTAAATCTATGATCTTCTGACGTACATTCAAAGGTGGGATGATCCTGTCCCCACGCATCAACAATTCACCTTGGATGCTTAAATCATCAATGACATTCCAGTATGGTAATAAATCCAGCTCCACAAAATGACTCTTTCCTAGAAGTCTGTTATATTATCTTCTATTACTCATCGAAGTGTACTAGGAGAATGGTCTTGTACCATTGCTTCCTCCCGTTCCTCTTGTGGAGCAGGTACAGAAGTCCAGCTGAAAACTACTTCTGAATTGTCTTCTTCTTTATCTGCCTCCACCAAATTCGTGAGCCTGGATAGGCAATCTGTGACGGACTCGCACAACGCCTGCCTCTGGTGCCTCGGGGAGGCCCACGACACGGATGACTGTATCGACTGCCAGTCGCTCACGTCCAAGGCCTTACGGGAACGTAAGAAGAAGTGGTCGGTAGGTCGGGTGTCCAAGCCCCGGAAGTTGAAGTCTGCGGGGCTTTCGATGGATGATTCGAGAGGTGACTCTCCGCGTCATCATCGGAAGTCTCGTGGGTCTCCTTCTAGGAGTCGGTCTCGCCACTCCTCGGCCTCTTCGAGGCATTCTCGGAAGCGCCGACAGCGGTCGTCTTCCAGGTCCTCTTCTGAGGACTCTGCCCGGCACGTCGCTTACCCCACCAGCTGTGTGACGCCGGAGGAATGGGCTTCCTTCGGGAAGAAAATGCTGGCGATTCTTGAGTTGCAGGGTACTAAGCCGTCTGCGCCCCCGAGTGGGGCCGGCCGTGAGAGGTCGAGACACCACTCGCAAGAGTGGTCGGCACGAGTCACGGGAGAGGTCCCGTTCGGACAAGGGGACTCGTTCTCGACGTACCCGTTCCAGGTCCCGGTCCTCGACGCGTTCGAGACCATGTGCACCTGTGATGTCTTCAAGGAAGACATCGACACCTGAGGCGTCGAGGGCGTCGACAGGCTTTCTCGAGGCTCCGGCTCCGAGGAAGTCGCCGAAGCCGTCGACGCTCAGGTCGTCGAAAAACACGATCGGAGCAGCGGCTTCGAGGACTGTGTCGACACTGTCGATGCTGGCGGCGCTGCATCTGACGTTGACGCAGATTTACTCGACGTCAATGCTGATCCTCTCGACGCTGATGCCTGTTCTCTCGACGCCGGCGCTGATTCACTCGACGCCCTTGGTGCCTTTCGAGGCCGGGGTGTCAGAGGTGCCCCGTGGCACGGGGGAACCCCCTAGGAAGGCTCTGGTTAAGAGCAAGTACTCTCGGGTGCCTTCTTTTCGCCACCTGGAATATATTTCCGAGGTGGATGAGGATTCTGATGGCCTGGTTCCTAGTCAGGTTCCAGATGAAATGGTCTCGGGCCATAGTCAGTTTGACGATTTGAGGCAGTCACTGCATGATGCCAGTGGACTGGACACCTCTCCGGAGGTAGAGCTTTGTAGGCCTGAGCCTGGCTCTCATGCCGATTCCTCGTACCGGCGCCTTATGGCTAGGGTTTCCGAGTACTTGGGATGCTCTGCTCCCTCAGGGGAGTTTGTGCAGGATGATCTCACGGACATCCTTGATGTTGGTCCCCCCAACTGACCCGGTACTGCCGTTTCATATGGCTCTACAGAGAAGGGTGGCGGCGGCTTGGACTGCTCCGGAGAGTCTCCCGGCGGTGGGCAGGTCCTTGTAGCGAAAATACCGTCCAGCCAGTAGCGACCCCTGCTACTTGACCAGGCACCCCACTCCGGAGAGTTTGGTGGTGCAGGCGGCCACGGCCCCGGCAAAGCAGGCGTCGTACCCTACCATCCCTCCTCATAGGGACGACAAACGTTTTGATGGCTGGGCGAAGAAAGTGTTTTCTTCTGGTGGTATGGCGCTTCAGGCGGCCAACTCCATTTGTGCCTTGTCTCGTTTCACACACACTCTGTGGAACTGTGTTGCGTTAGCGGCTGAACATATTCCCGAAGGGGACGAACGGGATGGTTTCCTTGCTATGGTCCAGGATGGTAAGGATGCCATGTGTGAGTCCGTTCAGTCGGGTTTGGACATGGCTGAATGCGTCAGCAGGTCCATGGCAGCGAGCACCGTGATACGCAGGTTTGCGTGGTTGCGGAAGTCGGGGTTTGCTCCTGATGTGCAGTCCCGGCTCCTCAACATGCCCTTTGACCTCCTCAACATGCCCTTTGACGGTGAACACCTTTTTGGCAGCAAGGCTGACGAGAGTCTTGAGAGGTTGCAGACCTCCAAAGCTGCAGCGAAGTCTTAGAGCGCTGCAGTTCGCCAACCTCTGCCTTTTCGTCCTAGGGGACAGCAATGGAGGGGTCGTTCCTTTCGCGATTACTCGTCCTTCAGTAAAGCGAGAGGAGCTGGCAGTCAAAGAGGCCAGCGCAGGGGTACCAGAGGTGGACGACAGGGTACCCGTGGTGCCAAGGCCGCTCGGGCAGTTGCCTCTTTGCCCTCAGGTAACGCCGCAGCCGCTACCACTCAGTCATGAGGCCATGTCCCATGGTTCGCTGGTTGGGGGGAGGCTGGCGCAGCATCTTGTAGAGTGGCGTGCCATTACTTCAGATGTGTGGGTTCGGGAGATCATAACCCACGGCTACAGTCTTCCCTTTCGGCAGAGGCCTCACGACAATCCACCGGGGAACCTCTCTTTGCAGAGTCCGGATCCGCTCCTTGCGCAGGAAATTCAAGCCCTGCTGGAGAAAGGCGCCATAGAACTGGTGCCTGTAGCGGAGAGGAGCAAGGGATGGTATTCCCCTTATTTTTTGATTTCAAAGAAAGACGGGGGATTGAGACCCATCATGGACTTGCGCGGTTTGAACAAACTCCTCAGGAAGGACAAGTTCAAGATGGTTACTCTCTCTCAAGTCCTCCAGGCCCTTCAGCTTCAACACTGGTTGGTGTCTCTCGACCTCAAGGATGCTTACTTCCATGTGCCGATCCATCCCAAGCACAAGAAGTACCTGAGGTTCGCGGTTGGCGACTCGCACTTTCAGTTTCGGGTCCTGCCGTTCGGATTGACCTCCGCCCCGAGGGTTTTCACCAAGCTCATGGTGGTGGTGGCAGCGCATCTCAGGCAAGGGGGGATTCACGTCTACCCCTACCTGGACGATTGGTTGATCAGGGGGGGCTCTCCCGAGCAAGTCCTGGATCATCTGTCCGTCACCTGCCACTCCCTTCACAGGCTGGGCTTCTCCCTCAATTTAAAGAAGTCCCATTTGACGCCAACACAGCGGCTCCAGTACATCGGAGCAGTGCTCGACACTTCCCTGGGGTAGTGTTTTCCTCCCCAGGTGAGGGCTCTTCACATTCAGCAGATGGCGCACAAGTTTCAGCGTGCCCAGACGCTCCCAGCGTTCGAGTTCTTGAGGTCGCTCGGCCTCATGGCATCCTGCATTCTTCTGGTGCCAGAGGCTTGCCTGCGGATGAGATCTTTGCAGTGGGCACTCAAGATGCAATGGTCGCAGGCCTCCGGCAGGATGTCGGACCCGGTTCAGGTGCCGCCCTCGGTCGCCCAGGACCTTCTGTGGTGGGCCGTCGAAGGCAACTTGATGAAGGGGGTTCCATTTTGGCTTCCCTGGCCGGAGGTGACAATCGTGACTGATGCATCCCTCACGGGATGGGAGCTCATGCCAACGAGCTGACAGTCAGCGGTCGTTGGTCTCCGTCGGAGTCCAGACTCCATATCAATCTGTTGGAGCTGAGGGCCGTCAGGCTAGCCCTGAAGGCTTTTCTGCCGACTGTGCGAGGAAGGAATGTCCTGATCCTGATGGACAACACAGTGGCCATGCACTACCTCAACAAAAAGGGGGTGGCAGGGTCACTTCCTCTGTGCAGGGAGGCGATGCAGCTCGAGTTCTGGACCATCCAGCAGGAAGTTTCGATCTCGGCAGTTCATCTGGCCGGAGACGAAAACGTGACGGCGGACGCTCTGAGCAGGCAGAGCACGATCTCTCACGAGTGGGAGTTGGGACAGGAGATTCTCCTGGAGATCTTCGCCCTTTGGGTGACCCCTCAAGTGGATCTCTTCGCCTCCAGTGTCAACCGGAAGTGCGAGAGGTTCTGCTTGCGGGAATTTCCTCCAAAAGGAGCCTTGGGAGACGCGTTTGTGGTGGAGTGGTCGTTCCCGCTGCTGTACGCGTTTCCTCCAGTCCCCGTCATCCCGCAAGTGCTGCGGAGGTTACGGAAGTTCGGTCATTGCTCCGGCGTGGGCTCGGAGGACGTGGTACCCGGACCCTCTCGACTTGTCCATCTGCCCTCCACGTCGTCTTCCCTACCGAGACGATCTGCTCTCACGGGAGGGGGGTCAGGTTCTCCATCCAGAGGTCAGATCCCTCAACCTTCACGCTTGGCTTCTGAAAGGTTGAGGTATAAGGATTGGGACCTCCCTGAAGACGTGATGGAGGTGTTGCTCTCGGCCCGACGGCCAGGAACAAAGTCTCTGTACCGTTGGCGTAAGTTCTGCGACTGGTGCAGAGTTCAGAATGTGGATCCTTTTGCATGTGACATCCCCATGGTTCTGTCCTTTTTACTTTCTTTGGCCCACAGGGGCTTGCAAGTGGGTACCATTAAAGGTTACCTGGCGGCGCTGTCCATCTTTAAGCGCTCGTCTGAAGAGTGTTCCTACTTTAAAATCCCTTTGATTTCACAGTTTCTGAAAGGGCTCACTAGTGTGTTCCCTCCGTCACCTTTCCTGGTGCCCGGTTGGGATTTAAACCTTGTTCTTAAGTTTCTTATGGGTGCTCCGTTTGAGCCTTTGCACTCTTGCCCTTTGAGGCTGTTAACTCTGAAAACTGTGTTTTTGGTTGCGGTTACTTCCGCTCGCAGAGTGAGTGAGTTACAGGCACTTTCAGTTAAGCCACCCTTCACTGTATTTCACAAGGACAGGGTTGTCCTTAGAGTTCGTCCTTCTTTTCTTCCGAAGGTGGTTTCGGAATTTTATTTGGCCCAGAAGGTTGTTCTTCCGGCATTCTATCCTCCTCCGCATCCTGGTAAGGAAGAGGAGAGGCTCCATAGGCTTGATACTAGGAGAGCTTTAAGCTTTTATGTTTCACGCATGTCCCGGGTCAGAGTGGACGATCATCTCTTTATTGGTTACGCTGGAAAGCGTTTGGGACAGGCTGTGACGAAACAGACCTTGTCTTGCAGGATTATTTTGGCCATCTCGGAGTGTTACCGCTTGGCGAGTAAGGACCCGCCGGCTGGCTTGCGGGCCCATTCTACCATGGGTATGGCTGCATCTACTGCCCTGCAGAGGAGTGTTCCTATTCGCAACATCTGTGATGCAGCCACCTGGGCTTCAGTACATACATTTGTACGTCACTATTCCCTCGATTCTATCCGAGGACAGGATCTGGCCTTTGGCAAGGCGGTCCTTTGCTCTGCTATTTGATTGGCAATTCTAAATTTTGATTCTAAATTCTTTCCCTCCTCCTTGCTCTGGTACTGCTTTGGGAGTCTGTCATAGATATGGAATACGTCGGAGGACCCAATCCCCTCGAAGAACAAGTTACTTTCTTACCTGGTAACGTTCTTTCGATGGGATGGTCCGACGACGTATTCCATATCGCTACCTCCCTGCCTTCCCCGCTGCAGAATTTCTTTTGCGATTGCAGCTTACGTTCCGCAAGGCTTTGTGTCTGACTGGCAGTTGACTAATGTCACACGTTCTGGGGGAAAAAACTACAACTGAGGCTACGGGCGTTGTGCGTCCTACTTATCACATCGTATGACGTCGGTCCTCGACGTCATCGACGCAGGACGCAGATGCCGAAAAAAGTTTCCGAAGCAGCACAGCTGTGGTGATTACATGTCGTAGATATGGAATACATCGTCGGACCATCCCATCGAAAGAACGTTACCAGGTACGAAAGTAACTTGTTCTTCTGACTTTATCCGCCGCCCTTTTAATTGCCAATGCTTCCTTTTCAATGGTGGCACATGATTTTTCTGCTCCTTTTAACAGCCTGGAGGGGAAAACTATAAGAACCTCTTTTCCATTATCCTCCTGAGTAACAACAGCACCTAAACCTACGTTGCTGGCGTCTGTCGTTATGGTGGTTTTACTATACTTCTAAACATTTTGAAAGCAGGAGCTCTTGATAGTGCACATTAGATTGATACAAATTCTTCTTGACACTCCTTGTTCCATTCAATAACACTCTTTCCGGCAAAATCTCGAATGAACTTTGAGTAATACTCAGCCATGCCTATGAAAGTGCAAACTTCTTCCTTCTTCCTTCGTTGTAGGTCTGGGCATATTCTCTATTGCATGAGCCAGCTGCTTTTTGGGACGTATTCCCTCTGCTGACATGACATGACCCAAATACTCTATTTCGAACTTGTCGATTTTACACTTCTTTGCTCAGTCATTCCTGTCGCACTCAATTTTTTAAACGCATACTCCAGTCTTTCATTGTGAAGTTGCAGGTTGTCAGCGTGTATCAGTATATGGCAATTTCTGAGGGTACCTTCTTATCTTCTGCCTTTTTATTACGGCACCTGTTTCCTGGTCAGAAGTATCTGGGTTACTACTGTCCTGTTGTAAATGCAAACATTGGCTACATAGCCGATTATCTCTTAAAGACTTTGGAGTAAAGCTGGTATAGTGCAGTAATGTATTGTAGACTGTTAAGTTTTCACTTTCAAATGACCTGCTCTGCCGTAGATTGTGAAGTCCACGAAATCCAAGCAGTGGTTATTAATACCGTCAATGAATTTCAAGTAGGAGCAAAGAGTTTATAAATGTCTATAATAATATTTGTCAACGACGTATCCTTGAAAGGCTGAGAATTAACTTCCTGTGTACACTTTGCATGGTTACAATATTCTTCAATGCTTGGATTCAGTATTCTAGGAAATGTGGATCACCTACATGTTTTAATCTTTTTCCTAGGTTCGATGTTTCCGGCGTTCACCCCAAGTGTAAGAAGAAGGGGTCGTACACACAAGTGCCCTACTGCAAGGTGGCTAATTCATATGAAGTAAGTGGTATGCTATTAATTACGTAACAACTATAAACAGGGTATGTTTAATTACTCAACCATATGTTATAGAAATATATCTAAAGTAATTTGTTGTTTAAAATAGGAGGCATACATTTCATACTACTACAGAGTATATATCATTTCACATGTCTGGAGAGTCACAGAGATTGACTTCTTTGTTTAGGAAATAATGCATGCTAGTTAGGCTCTTGACAGTGAAGACTTTCAACCAATTCAGTGGTCTACAACTTGTGGCTTTGCAGATGTTATTGAGTATGACCCCCGTCATCCCTCATAATTTACTTCAGTGGCAAGTGCTGATGTTAGTTGTACTGCAACCTTGAGAGCCAAAGTTGGAAGACCTATAGATAGTTTGTTATTTAGAGTGGGATGCATGGATTGGCCTTAATAGATCACTCAGTAGCATTAGGAATTGTTGAACCTGTTAATTGTATACATACAGGCTTGTTTTCTATGTAATGCTTTCATTCAAATGCAAAATGTTTTTAAGAAAGAGGGTCAACGCCTGGGAGCTTGAGCGAGACTGTTTTGTTTTTCTATGATGCCATTTTCTTGTCATATGTTTTGCGGTCTCTCCAGTTCTTTCACAAGGTTTAGACAATTTAAAAGGTAGAGTAGAAAAGTATACCAGTAGTGCAACTAGATGCTCTAAGATGGGAAAAAACAGGGGAAGGGCAAGGAAGAATGATAAAAAAAACTTTTCGCCTGCCTTCTCGGGAAACACAGGTGGGCCTGTAATAGTCTCCCCTGAAGGAGTGCACCATAGATTCAGCTGCTTTGCCTGGTAGCACGGGTTACCCATCCTGAGGTGGCTGGGGGAGGTCAGGTGTTGCACACCACTGAGACACGGCTCTAACAAGCAGGGAGTGGCCACAGCGTGAATGGATCACCCGGGCTGATGGATCACACTCTTTAGTTTACATCCTTGCCTTATTTCTTCATAACTATGTTGGTCCTGGAGCGTGACATCCTTTATACAAATCACTACGATCCTTAGGGTGACTGTCCCCTTCAGAGCTGATGCCACAGTTGCCAGTGACACAGGCAGATGGGAGAACCACTGCAGCGTTCCTGCTCCTCACTCCTACACACAGTTTGTCATCGGACCTAGTACCAGGGCACTAATGCCAGGAAACAGAAAAAACGTAATGAGGGGCAGCCTTGACAGATTTGGCTCTCTTTCTGAAGAAAGCCTAAAAGCCAAATAGGGCTGCAAAATGTCAACCGAGCAATGTGTTGAGCGAGCGCAGGATATCCCCAAAGGAGACCCACCATCGCTGCTAACCAAGGAAGACTTGAAGTTATTCATAGGGGATCTGCAGAAAAACATCCCCAAAGAAATTCAATCTCTAAAAGAAAAGATCAAGACCACCTTAAAAAATCTACTAAGAGATTTAGTCGACGGGGGAGAGAATCTCTACAAACAAAGACGTATCACTGACTTAACGAACGAAATGCTGGAAATTCAAGGTGATGTCCTGACCCTTCAGACAATTTCTACCGAGTTATTTGATACCTTTGAGGACCTTGAGAATTGCTACAGCAGAGGCAACATTAGACTGAAAGCAATTAAAATCTTGGTGGTAACCAAACATTTGAGACTTTCTATCATCACTATTCAAAGTTGTCTATCCTGGGATCATTGAGCTAGAGGGCACACAGAGTGGCCGTAAACCGAAAGAAGAGGGATCCAGGCCACAGGATATTTATGCAAAGTTGCACTCTTTCTCCTTAAATGAAAAGGCCATGATGGCAGCAAGAGAGAAATGGTGCATTGACTACAGGGGCTGCACGTTTTTCAGATTGTGGCTGCCGGCACCCTGATTAAAAGCAGAACATTTTGCTGCATAACAGAACTTCTTCAGGAAATTAACATTTTTTACAGATGGACATTCCCATGTGTCCTGCTTGTAACTAAAGATGGTTCACAGCACAGGGTCAGGACAGTGGAGCAGGGTCTCTCTTTTTGGGGCTCAAGCCAAGATGAACAGCATACAGCCAACCAGGTCAACAGAGGAGAAGCAGAGGAAAGAGAGATGGTCCAAGTTCACGAAGAAGAGAAACTAATTCAATTAACATGTTGCCAAGGGCCATGATGTATCACATATCCCTAAGCTCTGTGTACTAACCCTGAATGCATAGGTTAACTGCTGCACATTGAGCAAATAGGACATCTGAAATGCTTTTGGAAGCTACTAGGGGGCAATTTCAGTGACTATCTAAGAGTCACACACTTGCCGGGGCAGGGGAATTAGGAATATACCAGGATAGGGCTAACGCTGCTGTCACAGAGAATGACTGAGAAGGGGGGGGGGGCAGCAGGTTGGTGAGGAACGGTAAGGGGACAATCGAATGAACATTTCATCAGTTCCTACTACTCAGAGGGGTTTTCCAAAGGCAGTAGAAAGTTTGTTAAAAGTAAAGTGAATGATTTCCATGATACAGGGTACTATTCAATTGCTTGAAACTAAACATTAGGGGGTAAAACTCCTCCAAGAGGGCTTGTCTATTTAATGCTATTCTGAAAAATATGATCAACATTGCTTTTATACAAGAGACTCACTTAATGAAAGCCAACCAATACAGATCAAGATGCACAGCTTTTCCTCTCATTGTAATTATATTCTGAAAAGAAGTACCCTTGCAAGTGGAGGATGTTATAGAGGCTAGGGATCACACTATTTTCCAAAAACTTGGCAAGGGAAATTCTTTATAGATTATTGTGTGCTAACCGGAGGGGACCTTTTATCGTCCGGAGAGAGGAGTTAACGGCACTTCCCCCTTCCCCTCCCCCTGCCACTTCTCCCCTTCCCTCTTCCCAGCACTTGCATGATCTGAATGACACAAGGCCTAGTAAGATCGTTATTTTGTCTCCCCCCCCCTCCTTGTCTTGTCACGCCTAGAAACACTTGTGTACAGGCGCCTTATAAATACCACATCAGATCATATCTTACCTAAGCTCAGCCAGAACCCAAGCTCTGTAGCTCATATAGACCTACACCCTATTGAATAAAGATGTCGAGGTACACACCAGAATATTGGCCACTAGACTCAAGGAAGATGTTCCACATTTTGTCCACGAAGCTCAGTCATGGGGGCAGGCCAAACATTTGACAATATACATAAGGCCATACAATTAGGTGATAAAGTTACTAATATCTCGAGAGGCCCTTCTGCCCTGCTGGTTTTAGACTTTGAGATGCTGCTCAACAGGCTGGAATGGGCCTTCTTGAGAGACACCTTGGAAAGCTTTGTATTCAGGACAGACTGATATCACAGATTCGGGCTTATTACACCCAACCGACAGCCAGAATCAGATTAAATGGAAAGCAATTTGAGTTGGGGAAGGGTTCGCCAGGGGTGCCCATTGTCTCCTAATAATCATCCTCACAATAGAATCGTTTGCTCGAAGGATATGAACTAATCGTAGTATTTCAATTAATACTTTATTTTGGGTACAAGCCCATAAAAGTTCAGATGCATGCCAATACAAAAAAAACATAAAAACAGTTTACATTACCCCTGAAACTAAAAACATGAACTAAAAATAATTACCACCAATAAAGATTAAAATCTATTAAAAGAAAAACCGCTAGAATATGGGACTCAAAGCGACTGGGCGTTTGCACAGACTTTCGATCTTATCCGCAATGCTTTGGCTGAAAAACTTTGACATTGCAAGTACCACTTCCTTATGACCTGTCATTTTACAGATCACAAGAGCATCACAGGAAGGACATGCCTGGTATTTTAGCAGGACTGGAGGGATTCATCTTTTCTGCAAAGATGTATATTTTGGACAGTCCAAAAGGAAATGGATTATGGTTTCCGTCACATCAGGAAAAAAGGGGCAACATTTGGAGGAGTTGGTTTCCCAATTACAATAATGTTCTGCAACTGGAAAAACATTTAAAAAGAATTTGGCGTACAATACAAAACGGGATAAATCTAATTCAAATATTTTTTAGATATAAAAGCAGATTTTTGTGCAATTAATCCAGGGAATCTTGACAAGGATACAGATGCAAACATTTAATACTCTCTATTTAATTTCCTTGTAAATGTCATTGATTATAATAACATAGAGTGAGTGTGAAGAATACATAATAGTTACCAGTAAAGATACATGTTGGAACCAGGGCCAGGATTTCCCTCCTGGCGTATTTAAAACATCCCAAAGCATTTCTTTGTGGTGGGAAAGTCTTACAACCTTATTTAAATGGAACCAATGAAGAAGGGGTTTGCTCTGTGCAATAAACTTCACTGATTGCATACCTATCTCCATACGTAGGGGAATTGAAGGGGTGCTCTGTGGTAAGGTGAGCATACTTTTCACAAATGTATTTTAAGACTTGACGAGGGGCTGCAAATCATCAGTTCCAAAAAGATATAGTGCCTCATTACAAGTATGGCGGTCCAGAAATAAGGGTGCTGGTAGCAATGTATTGGCACACTTTCCGAACCACCATACTAGGTGAATGCCGGTAGGGGCACGGATCCCGTGGGAAATCGGGCCCCTACCGGCAACGGTGCCGGTGCTTCAGTGTCCCCATTCCCATGGAGTCCTTTAGGACTCCATGGGAATGGGGATTTACCGTTACGCCACCACTTGTTATATCCCGGTGGCACCATGATATCTGGCAGGGGAATCAGGGTTACAGGGTTGGTGACAATCCACCGGCAGCACCGATGGGTTACTGCCAGCCTTGTATTGAGGCCCATAGTCTATGCAACTAAGTTGAGTCCCTATCCTAAAGGCAGGGTCAGCTGGCCGATCCTGCTCAAGATGGCAGTTGCAGCCGCACAGGCCCAAAGTAAATAGAAGGGAGTCTACTTCTGCTGCATGGGTATAAACACGCTTGGGGGGGGGCAATCTAGATGAGGGATCCCCCCAATATCCTCCTCCTTGATGTTTAAACTATCTGTAATACATGAAGGTTCAAACTACTTATTGAAGTCCTCCAACAAAATCTTCTCTGTTTGTTTCGGGTTGAGCACAGATAGATTGCTCTAAGTGAGAATTAGTTTGAAATTATTTAGAACAGGAATTTTCTGGGCTTGGACATTCCATTTTATATAAACATAAAAGAATGAATGACATTTAGGAAAATACATTTCGAGAAATAGGTTATCAGGTCCTGTTTCTACTCTGTCAACAACAACATTCAATTTGGTGTTTAGCCAGACTAACAACCCTCCACTTGGTCAACCTTCAGAGTTTTTTTTAGAGCTGGGATAAAATAGCTTATATATACGCATTTATGTATACCTTCAATTGCCCAGGTCTCCTGGAAACAGATCATCTGAAACTGATGCCACTCTAAATCTGCCATTTTATTTTGCATACCATCTATGTTTGAGGAGATAATATTAACATTTTGCATAATGACAATATCGGCTGAAAAAGCAGAGACCAAGAGGGGTTGTCAGAGTGGGGCTCCAAATGTCAGTCTAACTGGGATTGCAGGGTTTCAGGCTAAGAATGTAGATGTTGCAACTGTAGTGAAATGGTTACGTGTACGGCACCGAGAGAACCTCTGGAGAGTAACGGGTTTGGGCTAGATGGGGTACACCTTCGATTATACTTTATTACCACCTGTAACGCGGGAGTGGGCAGAGATCTAGAGTCCATGACTAGAAGGCTGTCGAACAGCTGTTTACTTCTTAAGTTTATTTTGATCAAACCTGTGGAAGAAAAATGCGGATCATGAATTATCAGGGTTTCCACCAAGTCATCTCTAATAATAGATAGACATCCCTGCTTATGTCAGAGCCAGCGAATGACCTTATTGGTTAAAGAATTGCCATCTTCTTTAGAACTAGGGCATAATTTGGGGACTTTGGTCATGAAGAAATGATAGGATGAATTCTGAATATATGTTTCGGCCTTATATGCTATGTTATTGAGCTTCAGTGGGAGGGGCAGGAGTTACCGACTGGGGAAATGTTCCTTTCTTTGTGTTCGTAACCAAGGATTTGTTGGGGTATATACCACCCTTTTTAGGTACAGAAGGGACATCCTTTTTCCCTCTCGGGGAATGCGACAAGGCCCTTGAGGACACAAAGCTGCTGATCACCTTAAGCAGCAGAGACATGGCAGATTTGCTACTATGGTTCACTACAAAATGCTTGCAGGTTTTGGTGTTCTTTGTGTGTTGGACAATACTTGGGTAAGCCAAAGGCAAATGACATTGGCCTTGTGTATCTATTGTTACCTTTTTGTGGCACCAGCAAGAAGTCTTTATTACAATATAGCTTACTTTCCAAACATTACAAAGCAAGACAGGTAGACTTCATATATTCAATGGCGTTTCACAAAGTAAGCAACTCTGTCCTCATAGTGTAAGCTCTTTGATCTTTGCTGTATTTGCATGAACCTTGATGCATGGCTGGGTGAGTGGGAATCAGGCAAGGTAACCCAGAGGTCAGTATTGCTCTTCCCCATCTTGCCTGCTCACCCACTATGACCAGTCCTATCCCACTGCCCACAGATGGCAGAGATAGAATTGCCAATAGCTGAGATTTCGTTGAGAGTTGTACTCAGACCTGGAGTTGAAATACCTTCTAGGATAGCAAACCTATTTGTGAGAGGGATATCTTGGTTTATTACAGAAATGTCAGGCATGGGATTCTGACTCAAACAATCTGTTTTAGATGGATTACGGTTATTCAGGTGCTTTCCAGGAGTGTAAATCTCAACTGGCAAAGTGTAGTTATGCCCCCTTGTTGGTCTAAAGCACGGTCAGTTTCAAATTGATTGGTGAAGGTCCTCCGCATCAAGTTTTGGCAAGATTTGAGTGCCATAAGGCACTGGAGACTATAGATTTGTTAAACAGAGGAGATGTTAGTCTGTTTGTATTTGGCGCAAACCCATGGTCTTTATTTTCTTTCCAGGGTTGGAAGCGTCTCTATCATGTAACAGTTAATTAGCTTTCTCAATAGGTAGCTTGGCAGGGTTAGTTATTTTCTTCCGTTGAGTTATTTGGGGAGGGAAAGCTGAATGTAGAGCGGTGCCAGACCCCTGACAGCCTTGTGGATGATGCAAATGGTTTTGAATTTGATACTTGTGGTCACCGGGAGCCAGTGGAGAGATTTTACGGCTGGAGAGATGCAGTCCCTGTGCTTGAGGCTAAGGATAAGTCTTGCAGCCCTATTCTGGATTAGTTGAAGGGGGCAAAGGGAGGAACAAAGCCGATTGAGGAAGAGGCTGTTGCAGTAGTCCAGCCTCGAGAGAATCAGGGCTCTGGAGACAGTGAGCTTCTGAGAGAAGGTGAGGAAAGGAAGAATGCCCCTGAGGAGGTGGAGCTGGAAGTTGGACTTCTTGGCATGGTCCACGATGTGTGGAGCGAAAGAGAGAGCAGAGTCAAAGGGGACCCCAAGGTTTTTGGTTCAAAAGTGGGTGAACAGAGGGGACCCAAGGAGGCTGGCCAAAGAGTGGGTGTGAAGTTAGGAGCCGGCATCCACTCCGAATAAGAAGGATCTCCGTTTTACTGGCATTAAGGCAGAGATCATTGGCAGAGCACCATTCCTGAATAGCAGTCAGGCAGTATGGTATGAGAGAGGAGGAAGAGGAGGTAGAGGATGGCAGCTTGAAGGAGAACCTAAACACCCAATATCTACTAGATTCAGGCAGTTGATATATGAACATAGAATGATCAACACTGAGAACCCTTAGCGTCACAGCATAGCAAGGAACACCTAACCAACACTATACAAAATGGTCTAAGCTGTCTTTCACTGCACAATTTTGTCCATAAGTAACATTTTAAATCCAGTAACAACAACGTGGCCTGCATGTTTTCACTTATTTTCCTGGTGAGACTCCACTGCCCAAAAAATAAACAAAATAAAACCCACAACAAACCAATCTTTGTTGATCTGCATTATCTTGTCTTCTGCTGAGTAATCTGAGACGCACATGTGCCAACCAGATCCCTCTCCCGAGTTAATTTTAGCCAAACAAACTTTTGTGCTCTAGGAGAAGAGGAAAATAAAAATAAGAGGTGAATCCACTGTAGCCAGTCTGAGAAATATGTAAGAGTCCTGCTGTCTTAATTGCTTTAAACTTTAATATGTATAAGGTCCCCCATCTGCTTTTCCAGGGGATGAGTGGCAAAACCCTGCATGGGTACAGTTGGGTGATTTAACCCTTTGATTGATGATATCGCTCTTCTGTGTTCAACCCTGTTTGTGGGTACCAGCTCCCCCCGATGATCTCCTGCCAGTTTTGTCCACCCCGCACAACGTCCCATGCCCCCCATAATAATAGCAAGCCGACAACATATTGTGGGCGGATAAGGCTGCAGCTGCTTTATTAGGCAAAAGGTAACTTACAGGTGTTCCGCTTTCAGCATCCTGCATCAGTGGCTTTACCAGGTTGCTAATCCTCTTACATATTTACACGTTGCCCGGGTGTCGTGACCTCTTACTCATATTCCCAGGGGCTTTGACGTCTTACACAGCTCATTTCCCAGGTCTCCTGACCTCTTACCCAATTCCCATTGACTAGGTGTCTTGAACACTCACTCCTCTTACTCATTTCCCCAGGTGCCTTGAGCTCTTACTCATTTCCCCAGGTGCCTTGAGCTCTTACTCATTTCCCCGGTCTCTTGACATCTTACACCATTCCCCGTCTCCTAGCTGACTTGACCACTTACCCAGTGCCCATTTCCCCAGGTTTCTTGTCATTTTACCCAGTTGCTCCTTCTCTGAGGTTTCCCCACGTGTCCTGCCCTTGCCCCCTTAATGTTTCCCCCAGTGACTTGTCCTCTTCCCACTTGCTTGCTTCCCCTCCAGTGGTGTTGCCTTCTTCCCCATCGTTCCCCAGGACCTTTGTCCTCTTCCATGCTTTCCTTGCGACCCCAGATCTCTGGACCTCTCACCTGATCCTTGAGTTCCTTCCTTTCTTGACCTCTTCCTGCCTCGCTTTGTTTCCCCTGCTCTCCCCCTCTCTCTCTTACCCCTTTCCTCGTCTCCTTTGTTTCCGACCTCTGTCCTCTACTACCTCCCCCAGTTGACGTCCCCTTTTGCAGTGGCTTTGGCCCCCTGCCTCTTCCCCAACCTAACATATTACCCTGCACATTTATACCTTGTTGCTTGCTAGCCCCTCCCACCTTCCGCCCTAGCCCCGCCATGACTCTTTGGTGGCTGCTGCCATGGAGTTCACCACACCTTCCTTAGCCACTCAACTAGCTAACTCCCTCACCCCTGTTCCCTCTCCTTGTTCCATAGTCCGCCTAGTGCCCCACCCCAGACCACCAGAACTGCTCCTTGGTACCCCATTACTGTAGATTTCATTGAATAGCATTTCACCTAATTAGAGTTCACTGAATTGATTTCACCGAAAATGGTAGGTGAAATGGTATATGTGTAATGCATAATAGGTGGCATGTGGGGTAAGGGTAAAAGTATGGGTAGGGAGGGGTGAGGGGTCTCCCCCGCTTTATAAAAGTAGAAAAAGTCATACGTTTATTTCCTTTTTCGGTGAAATGTATTCAGTGAAATCACCATTAGGTGAAATATTTTCAAAGAAATCACTTATATCCTGGTAACTCCCCCCTAGTTTAGTTCCATCTTGTTGCACCTTTGCCCTTTTGAAATTACCATCCGGCCCAGTATTGTTACCCGTTATTGAACCCTTCTGCCATACCCAACACATCCTTCCCCTCCTCCCCGCCCCCATGCCAGCTACTCAGCAGGTTCAAAAGGTTTGATCTCCGGAATATATAAATTGTTGGGAAAGGATAGACATGATGTCACTCCCATATAATGCTTGCCATCATCTCCCTCATTGTGTCCAGGATAGACTACTCCAACTGCATATACCTTGGAATGCCGTAATACTTACTAAGAAAACGCCAACTAATACAGGCGGCAGCTGCTAGACTTCTCCTGAAACTCTTCCGAAGAGACCACATCACACCAGCACTAAGGGTGCTACGATGGCTCCCAGTCAAAAAATGAATCGCCTTCAAAACAATGTGCACAACGCACAGAGCAATTCACGGCCTGGGAGCAGAGTTCATACAAAAGAAAATCACAATCTACAAACCAGCAAGAACACTTGGATCCAGCAACGACATTTGCCTAGAACCTAAAGTTTACATGAGAAAAAACCTTGGAGGATCAACCTTCCCTTGCCTAGCCATAAAACTCAAACTCCCTCCTGAGAGAAATACGAACTAAGGAGGACATCTAAAATTCAGAAAACATCTAAAAACCTTGCTCTTCAGCTCCAAAGGGGATGAAAATGACCGAACAACATCTACGCACCTCGAAATGAACAAATGCATAGAAAATTAGCCCAGCAAAACCATGGACCGAAAGAACACACCTGACATGAAACTTGACTGAGCAAAGGAACCAACTCCCATCAACACACGTCAAACCAATCAAAACCCAGCAAGAGAAACAAGCCTGAAAAGAGGGGAATACAACCACTAACGTACCCCGAGTAAACCCCCTACGCGAATAACCAGATCTTTGTGATCACTGCGCCGCCCTTAACTGCATCGACGAAAATGTCGACGACAATTACGGCGCAGCACTTCTGCCCGTCTGCCCCGGCCTGCAAGCCTGAAAACCTCACCCCCCACACCTCACTTACCTTTACTGGTGTGCGCAACCAACATCCTTGTAAGCCAGTGGCGGGGGTGGTGCTGATGCTGCAGGGTACCTTTTTAATATTTTATCCCCTGCTTACCATTATGGTAAACGGGGAACACCCCCGCAACCCCTGACTCCTGTTACTGCATCCAAGGAGAGCGGGGGACACCACTGCAACCCCTGCTCTGCTTGGGCACAGTAATGGGGGTCAGGATTTTCATACCACGCTCAAACGCAGTTTTAGTAATGTCGCTCTGAATAACCTGTTACCATACTCCTACCGGCCTTTAACCTACCTGTATAGGCTGGCCTTATCCAGGGCACACACTATTTGTTTAATCAGTCACTCTCGCACATAAAATGTATGTGTAGGTTAGCCGCTTTCAGCATTCAGTCTACTAGCATAGTTAAGCTTTATGCCCATTTGTGCGCCCTTAAACAGACACTATATAACCTCTGCATCATGGTGGGCCACTCAGGAAGGACTCGTTGGGATGAGCAATTCATCAAACCTAATAGACTGATGGGAGCAGGATGGGAGAGGCATCTCATTTGGAAGGGTGGTTGGAGACCAGATTTGTATTTCACCTTGATAGAGCTGTAAAGGTGGGAAGCATCCCTCACTGGAATAGACATACAAGGAAGGGAGATGTTTCGCAATAAAATGGACTACTGCGGATGTGAAATGTCACACATAAAGGAACAGGTTTGGGGGGTGAAACTGTGTCTCACATGGATTGAGTGATGGGGGAATCTGTGGTGGAGGTAATTGCTTCACACCAGATTTAATGACAGGGGGAGAGATATGGGTTGTACTTAGTTAAATGTCGAGAGTTGGAAATGTATTGCCACTAACTAACCATACTAAAAACTCACCCCTCTGTATTCGCCTTCTCAATTCTCAAACTCTGAACTAAAACACAACCGTACCTCTAAAGCACCACAAACCGCACACACTTCACAACACCCGACAAGGAAACATATCATACACAATCTCACCACCACACAACCGAAAACGTACCTACGCTCAGTGACCGGTTTCTCTGAATGGAAGCTGCCAACAGCACATCACAGTTCTCTTGATCTTCTTCTGCTCAGTCCTACTAACTTTCCCTGCGACCCTCCTTGCATTGCAGATCTGCTAGAGCTCCAAGAGACCACGCAGGTGGAAACAGTGCGCGTACAAGAACCTTTAACATAACATAACATAACATATATATTGCAAATTGGGAACGGAATTTTGTTGCCTCTATGCCCAGAACATCATTTGTATTTTTATTTTTATTGTACTTTATATAGCACCTTTATCCAAAGCCCTTTACATAGATAAAAACAACAGTACAAAGCACTGATACATGGTAGTTGTCAACAATTCAAACACTTCCGGTAACAGATAATCAAGGGCAATGAGGCAGGTGAGTTTTCAAAGAAGAAGGGAACAAAGAGTAAGTAGTAATGGAACGTAGAGACAGGGGGAGCATGTTCCAATGAAGAGGAGCAAGGAGCTGAAAAGAACAAAAACGGGATTGAGCACAGGGGACGCGGGGGAGATACAGCCTGAAAAGACAATAGGAGCGAAGAGAACGAGACAGAGTATAGAAAGAAAGAAGAGAAGCAAGATAGGGGCAAGTCCATAAAGTGTCATGATCTCTGCTTCCAAAAGGTCAGGGTTTTCCCAACTCCCTTGGAAGCAGATCCATAACCCAGGTTCCGAGTGCCAACCAGTCCCAATTGGGACCTTTTGGACCCAGTCCTGGCGCCAGTGGCACCAGGCTCATAAATATGCCCAGTCCCAGCGCTGGAAGCGCCGGGCTCATAATGCTTGGGTGGACTTACCTTCAGCAGACCATGCTGCTTACTTGCCTGCCAGTTGAGCCTCTGATCCTCTTCTGTTTGGAACTACTTTTCCTGTTGGGTGGGGCTGGAGCCACTCCCTAGATTCAGAACACTGGAACTCTTCTGGAAGGCAGGAACTCTTTTCTTACTTAGGCGTGGCTGTGGAAGGAGACACCTAAGCACTACAGGAGGCTATTTAAACCACACCCGGTGGATGAATCTTGCTTTGCGTTATTCTGCAACCTCTGCAGCAGAACGCTCATCGTGTCTTCTGCATCCGGTCCTGGGCCTAAGGAAAAAGGCTTACCATCCTGAATCCAGTCTTCAGCAACACCTATAAAGACAAGAAAGAACAGGTTAGCATTCCGGCATCTGAAAGGCAAAGGCTTACCATCCTGAATCCAGTCTTCAGCAACACCTATAAAGACAAGAAAGAACAGGTTAGCATTCCGGCATCTGAAAGGCAAAGGCTTACCTACTCTTCGTGCGCTCCGGAGGTCTTCACACTGCATTCCGGCATCTGAAAGACAAAAGTTTACCAACTCTTTGCACGCTCCGGAGGCCTTCGGCGCTGCATCCCGCATCTGAAAGACAAAACAAGGTGCGTTTAAAGACATTGGGGAACTTTAATACTCACGTGCCATTACTCCTTTCCACATCTAATCCAGTGGGTATTCCGGCACCCTGCAGCCGCTCCGAACTCGTACCTGCAAAATAAAAAGACAGTTAGAGCGCATAGTGAAGCAGGCAACAAGCGCTTACTTACGTGCTTCCAGGCGCTTCTATTCATCACACGGGCTCCATCTTCAACTCACTTCAGCCCGTCATCCGCCATCGCCGGAACCCTGCAAAACAAGAGACATCATTACTAAAGACTTTAAAGACATTTGAATGACTCGAAACTTACCGTTCGTGCAGTAAACGACGGACAGCAGTCCTCTGAAGTCAAGAGGCCTGCGCTACCTATCCAGTGAAGAAACTGGTTACAGCACCCTGCCCCGAGGCAGATGGAGAGCTTGGCATTCACTTACCTAAGGTGAGAGCGTTAACCTTTGGGGGTCTACAGGAGAGGAGAAGAGGAAAGAGATAGGGACACCCCAATAACCCCAGTTCATTAACCCCATATTTTCTATCTGCAGACATCTTACTCTACACGTCAGGCATACAGTGCACAGAGGTCCAGCCCAAAGAGCCAACCGGGTGCTACACATCACCTTTGAAGATACGGTAGTCGCCCAGTCAAGACCGGCGCCTCTGCGAGAATCAGGTGAGCGTTACATAAAGAGATTTAAAAACTAAACAAAGAAAGTAATGTTTAAGTTGGGAATTAAAGGGTAACCAACAAAGCGAGACAAGAGATGGAGAGATCGGGTCCCGATAGGGAAGAAGACAAAGTAGACGAATAGAAGAGTGATAGATTGATTTGAAAGGAGTAAGACGTGAGCAAGGCAGGCCAAAAAGCATGACAGAACAATAAAATAGGTGAGAAAAAATGAGTGAAGAGATGAGAAGTTTCGTGGCATGAAAGGTGAGATAGGGACGAACTCTGCGGATATTATGGAGATGAAGGCGACAGGAGCGAGATGTGAGAG
The DNA here is from genome assembly GCF_040938575.1 of Ambystoma mexicanum. Classification (NCBI taxonomy): domain Eukaryota; kingdom Metazoa; phylum Chordata; class Amphibia; order Caudata; family Ambystomatidae; genus Ambystoma; species Ambystoma mexicanum. The sequence goes on along the minus strand of NC_090922.1, from coordinate 1,295,855,090 downwards.
AAATGTGTTGAGCAAAAGAAAGATTAGAATCGAAAAAATAAAGGCCAAGGTTACGCGCAGTAGGAGACATAGGAAGAATGGAGGGAGGAAAAGAAATTGACAGAGGAGGGAGATGTGGAGGAAGAGTGTTAGCAGGAAAAAATAGGACCTCAGTCTTCCCTGCATTTAAGGTGAGGACATGAGGAGCCATCCAAGATAGAATGGCAGAAAGACATGTTGAAAGAGTGTAATGAATATCAGGAGTAAAAGACGAGAAAGAGAGAAAAAGCTTAGTATCGTCAGCATAGAAGTGATGCGATAGTCCAAAGGAAGAAATTACAGGAGCAAGTAGTGAAGTGAGTAGAGAAAATAGAAAAGGGCCCAGAACTGACCCTTGAGGGACACCGTTGGAGAACATATGGACCAGAGCATATCCCTCTTCAATGTGCATGCAACATAAAGAAGTGGCGTTTAATATTAGACACAGATTGTGTTTGGTCCCGACAAGACTCCATTAGGCCAATATCGATATATTTGGGGGTTGCTGGAGAGAGTGTGGCATGAAGGGTTCCTTTTTGTACATCAGGTGGACCTGCCCTGTCTTACAGCGATTCCGAAAGGAGATAATTAAGAGGCTGAAGGGAGTGATAGGCTTATCCCTCCCATGGGACACGGGGCTATCCGGGTCTGGATTCCAGTGGATAAGGGTTACCCTCTTAAATCACATGGGGCAGATATCACTTCCATGCTTCTGGCAGCTAAAATAACCATTGCTGGCTACCGGCGGAAGAGAGAACCCCACTTCGATGGATCTGTGGTCAAACTAGATCTGGTACATGATGGCAATGGAAAGGTTTACATCTGAAATTCAGAATACTAAAGCTTGATTAACTACCTCTTTTTAGACAACAGAGACCTAACTTACCTGTGACTAAGAGCTCTATGATTATTTGGACCCCTAGACCATGTATTCAACAGTAGGGAGGGAATACCCTAGTACGGCAATCGCAGAGGGGGGTACGGGGGGAGGAAACCTGGTGTGCATATTACTGAACTGTGATCATTGTAGTTAAAACTGCAGGACGGTGGGGGAGGCAGAGTTCCTTGGAGTTTCAACCTTATCCCAATACTTCTGGAAATGTTTACATGAAACCTGTATCAATTTGTTGCATTCAGAAGGTGTTAAACGGTTATTATTGTCCTCAAGATAAAATGAATACAAATATGTTTGCGGAAAAAAAAGCAGTAATGGTCAGTTTAGCAAAATATCCCATGATTTAGACTACACAATGTGCAAATTGTTAATGCATATAGAAAAAAGCGACACAAGATGGCCTTTGGGTGACTTGCAGTATAAACTGTATACATGGAGCGTGGGGTGGCAAGACAAGTGTCAAGTCCTGCATTGTGCTGTCAGTCTTTTCCAACTACTTAGGGGATGTTTGTGTAAAAACATGTTTACCTGGAGCACTCATTCCGAAAGGTTGATAATTAATATTTAAAGCCAGTTTATATACATATAAGCAGGACTTATACGTAAGGAGACACTTGGGTCAATGCATTTCCCAAAACAATGTTAATTAAAATAATGCACCAGACATATTATTGAGGAACATTAATAATTGAACTGCACCGTTGTGGATTCAGGGCAACTGCATTACATGGAGGCTGGCAATTGTGCTATGTGGTACACAGTGACACTTGTAATTAGTGCCTAACCGTGACAGTGCTTGATGGAAGTGAGTCGAGAGAATTAACAAGGAGCGGAGCAGTGCAAAGCATATCCTACATTATTGTGTGAGAGAGGTGGAAGGAGAAGCACATAGCATGGTCTGATGTGTTGATTGATATTAAGTGATATTAAGTGAGGGTGTGGAGGAAACTACTGCTGGGTAGGGCACAGACCTATTAGTCACTCGGCGGATGATGTGAGGACTGTTGTACTTAACTTGTGGGAACAGAAAGCACTTGCTACAGGGCTACGTCTAGTAAGCCCTGGTTAATGAATTAAATATATGAAGACCTCCTCCAAATACAATGTGGAATTGAATGTGTTCATTGTAAAGCAGAATAATGCAATCCCCAGTAAATTGTTTAAAACTGTTGAGTGAGTTAAAAGACAGACAGTAAATAGATACTGAATATTCTCATTATGGGCAAGCGCTTGGCAAATCCTTGTCAATGCGGAGTCACTAATGGAAGCCTAATGCGCTTGTTACTGGGTAGTGTGAAGCAAACGCTGGTCAATATTTTAAAATTGTGACAAGGGTAAAGAAGGGCAGCATGAGGAATGTCTCGATGTAGGCACTGCGGGCGGTGTGTGGCCTGAAGCGGGTTGAGTCCATGTTGTAAGTTGGAACTATCCCCTACCTTTCCCCCACATTCCTCCTTGCTCTCCGGTGTAGTGTTGCCACCACGAACCTCCTCCCGCCTCTCAATTCTCCCGTATACTAACATGGTTCTCAAGAACCTCCCTGTCCTCATTCGCAAAGGGGTTGTTTCTTCACCTCACTATCGACTTATTGATCACTTCCTAGACCGTAACCCTTTTCTTCCTCCTGTCAGGACCATTCTCTCTCCAGACAGTATCCTGCTCTCTCTGTATCATTTTCTCTCCGCTTCTTCTCTCTCCTCTTCACAATCAGATTGTCTTTCTCCCACTTCTACTTTTGTACAATAATTTCTCTCTCCTCCTTCCTCTGCAAAATGGTCTCTCTCATCCTTACTAGCTCTCACTTCTGTGAAATCACTTCGTCACAATGCCTCCTATTGCTTCAATTCAACTCTCTTCTATACACTCTTTTTATTCTTCCAGATGTCTTCCCACTTAAGCGTCTCCCTCCTCTTTCCAATCAATATTTCTCTCTAACCTAAAGGTTCTCTCCACCTCAATATCTGCCTCCTGTCCCACGTCATTCTGGCTTGATTCTTCTCTGTATCCCACTCTCTTCTTTGGTCTCTATATACAGAACTCCCTCCCCCTATTCAAACAGTATCTTACTTGTCCCCGTGTTCAAGATGATATCCCTCTCTTACTACTCCCTCTTGGTCTCCTCTAAACATTTAACTCTCCTCCTCCAACACCAGTCTTCCCGTGGTCCTCTCATTAGTATCCCTCTCCATAATACCTCAAGCTCTCCAACCTTAGCAACTCTTTGCTTTATCATGGCCAACCCTTCAGCTCTCCAGGCTCATGGGTTCCAACAATGCCTCTCGCGGTCTGCTGGTTTCTTCCTGCCATCTCTCCCAAAAAGTTTCTTCCCAGCTTCCAGTTGCTTCTGTTCTCCGCTCTCCAGAGCTTGATCATTCTTCTGCTCCTTCTGTTCACTTTTCAAACCAGCACAGAGTGATCTCTTCCCCCCTAACTGCACCACCAACTAATTGAGCCCAGGGGGTTTTATAGGGCTCTGACCCCTCCTTCCACCCTCTCTCTGGTGTGATGGGGTTCAGGTGTGGTAGAACTATGGGGTTTGACTGTTGGGCTCCACCTTTGCGGATGGCTTATAGCCCTGGTGTGGGGCTTAAGATTGTGACATTAGAGAATGTATTAGGTATACTAACCACTGATCTTATCAAGAATACGTCTATCAGTAAGGTGAAACATGAATGGGTGTTCTCAGGTTCTTCTTTATTAGAAAATAAAGGGTTCTCATAACCCTTGGATAGTAGATAAACTAAGTGAACATACTGTAAGATAACGTGATGTTTATAAATTTCATTTACAACATAATATTCAATGGTTGGTGGTACAAATATGAAAAACTTAATAAAACACAAAGGAAACAACAAATCCTTAGCATTCAATTGTATACAAAACATTATACAAAATCATAAAACCAATCTATAAATGCTAAATCCATAAAAGCACAATTACAGAAATGACGAACATTTAATTTGTGTACAAGTTATGTATACACTGTTACACAAGATACAGGAATTAACAATGCCCCAATTAATGTTCATGATAGTCCTAGGGGGAATCACCAATACCCCAGTTAAATATCCTTGATAATCCAACTGGTTTCAACATAACACCAATGATTTGAGGTTTCGTCTTCATGCAGGGAATCTGAACCTAAAAAAACAAATAATGTAATGCCCATTTGTACATCTTCCCTTTCTGGCTAGTGATCTGACGTCATTCCAGTGCCTGTATATATTCTGTCTTGCTTGTAATCTATAACTGACCCTCTATGGTGTGTATATATTTTGCTTTGCTTGTAATCTGTAACCATGTAACCTCAAGCCTCGCATATTCTGTATTGCTGCACCCGGCTACCTTCGGATTTGGTGCGCATTATAAGTGAATAAGCAAACAAACAAACAATAAAGTCAATACCTGCACTACCGCTCCTTTTTCAATTCAATTACATTAATTTTAATAGTGACTTGCTTGCGTTTCAGGTTTGGATTTTTCCTTCATTAGGAAACAACCCTGTTAAATAAATAAGCGCACAACATACATCGGAAGTCTTAACCACCATAATGATTACACTTAAGTCCCACTATTGTGCACACTGTGTATGTTTATCGCTTTTAAATCTAATATATATTAATTGATATTGATATCGGGGGACACTACAGCTGACATGGTATCTAAGTGCAGAGCCTAGATTAACACCAGAAAAAGTCCACAAGTTGAAGGGGGATCTAGCATGGAAATAGATGAGTTTTTTTCCCCTATGGATAAGAAACAAACGAACTGTCACCTGCAAAATACCAGGAAGGGAATTCCATAATTTGGACACCTGAACCTCACTGTATCTACCAAAAGGTCCTCAGTCCTTCAAGCCTACCTTTTTTTCATCCTAAGGAATGTATTCTACATACTGTTATTTTTCGTTAGTGGCTCCTTTATGTGTTTTAAACAAATCGGCCATCTCATCATATCGTTCTTCAATTATTTCGAAGCCTCACGCTATATGGACCTATGGCATCATTACCATGTTTGCCTTAATGGATCGCTTCACCTGGTGTATCTAAAAAGTGATTGTGTCTGCATTTTCAGCTTATCGTATAAGCTTCCGGAATGTCCACGTGTGAATGCTAGACAAATATGCGCAAAAGTCACATCTCAGTAGAAAGGGTACCTGTGCTGCGGCCATTAAATAAAGAGAGACTTAAACAGCACCTGACATAATGTGTTTACCTTATTTCAATTCATTTGTATTCAAAAATATTATAACAGACCACTTACATTTATAATTTTGGACGAGAGCTTACAACAAAGATGGTAGAAATGAATGTGGAGTATAGCAATCCACTAGCACAGCTGAGTGAAAGAGATAAAAAAAAATCTACTTTTTCTAATATCCTCATATTTAAATAATTCTAGTCTAATGTGCAGAAAGAGACATTGCACCATGTCAATTAATGTTTGCTGGCCATTCTTCATGCTCATTTAATCCTTTCTTAACAGACTACAAATTACCTATCCATACTTGTTCTTTAAAATGTTCTTTACATTTGTTTTCCAGTTGTTCTGTGGTATGAGTCACAAGGTTTTCTCATGCCAGACAAAAAATATCATCACAGCAATATGAACATTCCAAATAGTCTGATACTAGCGGAGCTGTGCTTTTACCTCTATATATCCTTGAGCAATGTTCTGTAATAAGTACATTACCTGTCTCAATGGCTTTCCAATATACATCAGTTTACTTGGAATAGTCATTGCATCGTTTGCCTTGGTGAATCATCACCCGTACAGGTACTGGTCATCATTGTGAATTTGAGGTCCTGCACGTTTTCAAGAACTGAGCAATTAAGAGACACACCATCTGTTAATTCTTCTTGAACCATGAGTTTTTTTTTATATGTTACAATGTTAAATTTATTTGAATTTTGTTTTAAAGTTTCCAACTGCACAGCAGTCAAACCAAAAACATACAATATTTAAGCCTTGTATTCATTGTCTGTTTCATTATTTAGTGGGGCCACTCTGGGTCTTGCCTCTTTCTTTGCCAAATGGGTCATTGATTGCACCCACCATTGTTTTTAATGAGGTGCTTCAGGCGTATTCAAGTTGCATAGTTAGTAACACAATGCAAATGCTGTATTGTTTCACAAGATCAGAAAAGGATGGCCCTTTTACAAATAATAGTGAAGCGTCCATGGAATCTCGTATTTTCTTTAGACAATTGAACATTTGCTGAGTGAGCTAAGAGCTTAATCATAACCTGCAGGGAAAGACTGCCCAAGAAAGCCACTCCGTTACAGATAAACTCGAATTAAAGGCTGTGGAACAAAGGCAAGAGATTGGCAAGAGATTGGGGGAAAGTCTCTGATGAACAACTGCTGGATTGCTGTTGTGTTGAGGGGTCAACTAGTGTCATCTAACACCAGTTTAATCTAACAAAAATACTTTTTTAACAAGCCATGATTCCCCACAAAGTCAAACGTATTTGATTGAGACCTTCGAAGGTGGATAGTGAAAAATGTGACAAAACATTCGTAAATTATGCACTTCTCAGATAGCATGAATACACCTTTTTGAGAAGCCAAATGAAATTAGCCTCTCTCCATATGTATCCAATCAAAAGATGGCTATTAAATGCTACATTTAAACATGTTATGTTAATTGATATTTGTATAGCGCCATACTATAATTGTAATGGCTTCGAAGCTCTGTGAAGTGAATGGCCCTTTGGTCGACTGTTGTCTGAACAGGCATGCAATATAAAGAGCATTACATTGCATGCAAACAGTATTTATCATTTCAAGCGACGGCTCAAATATTAGCAGAGTAGTCGCATTATAATAGACGTAGCATGAACAGTGTTCAGGTGCAGTGCAGATTGCTATGTTAGTGACTATGTGACAGCTGGAACACATTTTTCCATATTCTATTGGGGGTCAAGGTGAATGGGGGATAGTGCAAATCAGTCTATTAACCATTAAGGCAACCATCTGCAGTTACAGGCTCTGGTACAGTATTTACATGCAGAACATATACACAATGAATAACATGCAAATTACAGGCACATTTACCAAAGAGTATGCAAAGATAAATTTAATAAATGTTCACTTGTCAAGCTGCATTTAAGAATGACCAGCTCTATATGACATTCAAAGGCCAGATAACTGGGTTAGCCATAGGAGTATACAGCATGATGTACACAAAACAATACAAAAAGACATGTTTTATTGTGGTGCTACATACTAAGGGTGTTCTTGCTTCTAAAAATGGTGAAAGCGAATCAATGTACCATTCTTGGAAGGAATTATCGCTCACAGTGAGCGATGTACAAATCGCTTTAGTTTGGTGATTGTTTTGATAAATGTTGAGTTTTCAGTGTTTTGACTAGAAGAAAATGTAATAAAAAAACAAGGACGAGAGCTTCCCTTATTGGCCGGCAGAACTTTCATGAAGGCCATTACAAGCGTAATGTTGGTGATATTAGGTTAAGTCATGTTATAGTTGTGTGATGCCCTTGAGGGGTGTGTAAGGGTTCCTAAAGGTTGTGGTGGCTATTAACCATATAATTATATTGGGTTCCCTCCTGCTGATGGTCGATGGGGATTCTGCTAATGGCGAGCCTGTTGACGGAAGTGTCAGAGCCAGGAATTGCCTGTGTGCAGAAAGAGCAAAACGTTCTCATGCAACCCACGTTATACCAGTTTGGTTTTGGGTGAAGAAGAGATAATGAGAATTGCCTTGTATGTAGTGCATTGCAAATAAGTCTTGGAATGCTGTAATTTAGTATGAGAGAATTAAATTAGATGTAAGGTTGCAAAGTAATGCATGGCAGGCTAGCTAGATTAAAGGAGACAGTCAATATTAAGGGCAACACTCTAGGAGGGCAAAAGCTGTATGGCACCTTAGGCACAGGCTTTAAGGCCTCCCTATACTGTCTATGTGTAATCAAGCAATTCCCACATGACTATCCCTCTTTTTGTATGTGAGAGGAAGCGGTCATCTTTGGCCACTGGATGCATTTATCCCAGGACTGAGGGCTATATTGAGCCTTAAACGAGTTCTGATTGGCATATACCGATGCCTTTCTGGGATAGTGTGGATTCACTTCCTTTGTGTGAAAACCCACCACAAGTACATAGATGTGTTTGGAGGGACGGTCGTCGCCCATTGGCTGTTCCCATTTATGATTGAAATTGACATCCCTGTTCTTCAAATAAATACAAATACCCCTCTGGTTGAATAATATTTAATGTGTGATTGAGTGCTGTTTTCACCCACTTCCTACTGAGTTGGGTAAAAGTAGACCACCTTACCCACTCACCTTGTAGACTGCTGGAACTCAGCACCTGCTTTCTTTGATGCTCCACAAAATCTGATGGGGGAAACCCTGCCTCTCCAGAAGGCCAGAGGGAACCCCTTCCATCTGACCCAGTGGTGACAACTGATTCACAGATCCTGTTCAAAGGCTGCATCTTTCTGAGGAGCCTAACCATGATGTTGGAGCCACTCCTCTGCCAGGACTCTAATAAGTTTCTATGCCAGTTTATTCGTCCTAGGATATCAGGTAAGTGCCCTGGTTCCATCACCCCCATTTGGGAAGCTCAGGGCCCTGTGCTGCTCTCTATCTTGCAACTGCACTGACAAACTCGCGTTCCAGTCCTTCCTCTATGGCTGAACCCTCGTCCGTGTGTCTTTGCAAGTTTAATTCCCTTTTTAGATCCTCTGGCTCAGCCCCTCAACCTGGAAAACACTGAATCACAAATAATCAAACTTCCTAAGCAGCTTCAGTCTCGTTTCACCAGTGTGTCATTGCTGGAACCTAAGGCAGCAACGTGTAAAACAATTACTGCCTCTGAGAACCACACACCGCTTGCTTCTGAATTGCTTTTTCGAACCCATGGTATTCCATCCTTTCTAGGTTTGTTTCTTCATCTCTGTGTGCTTCAGTTCACTGAATTTTCAGAACCTGCTTCTCTGGATATTTTCGCAGAAGATAACTCTTTCAAGAAAAAGATTAACAAAATCCACAAAACTGGTATCCCTTGGCCCATTGTGAAACTTTTTCTTGCCAGTAGAGAAAAAGTGTTTTACGTACCTGTGATTGCATTTTGCCTTATGGGAAAAGTTGCTTTTTTGAACTCTCTTGAAACTGTTTTATTTACCAGCTGCTATATTGCACATTTATTTTGCACAGTTTATTTACCTGTTTAGTGTGTTATCGCCTGCCCTTTCTTGCATAAAGAGTATATATTTATTTATTTATAGGCTTATAAAGCGCCTACAGCCCCCGGTCATCGGGGCACTTATAGACAAACTGAAACACAAATAACCTGTAAAAAAAAAAAAAAAAAACTAACCTAATGGCCGTTCATGTGAGGAGAAGTTTCCATCACTTCAATAAAAATGTTTTCAGGCTCTTCCTAAGAGCTGTATAGCTAGGTTCCAGCCGGATGGTTAATGGGAGGTTGTTCTATTTGCTTTGCAGCCAGCACCGGGAAGGCTCTTCCTAGTCCGTTTGCTCTTTGCTCTTTTGTATGCAGGGACTATAATTCTGCCTAGCCCTTCTGACCTCTGGGCACGGTTGGGTACATATCAGGCGATTTTGGCTTGGAGATACGTTGGTGCGTTGCCATGCAGGCACCTATGGACCAATGTGAGTGATTTAAAGGTGATCCTATCTTCCACTTCCAACCACTGGAGTGCCTTTCTGTCACTAGTGATGTGGTCACTTTTCTTCTTCCTTTTTATTATTCTGACCATGTTGTTTTCCATCACCTGGCATTTAGCTACGCAGACCTTGCTCGCCCCTAGCATAAGCCTATTTCCATAGTCTAAGCGGGACAGAATAGGGGCCCTCGCGATTGTGGCACAATTTATTTCATTCAAAAAAGTTTGACTGGATCTGAGAAGGTGTTGATAGTATACTTTATTCTTATGGAGATGTTGCACATGAGCCTCAGCTCCCATAGAGTCTTCCAGAACAAGTTTTCACGTTCCCCGGCACCTGAATACAGGTATCCTTAATATGAAAGGCCTTGTATTCTGGCCCTAATTTGGTCGGGACCTGATAAGCCCAGTTTTGCTGCCGTTAAGGCACATACAGTTGTTCTCCATCCAATTTTCGATTACTTTGTAGAGCCTTGCAATTCTTGCACTATCTTCAGCATAATTACCACCCAGCTCCACCACCAGCTGGGTATCGTCAGCGTAATTAGTGAAAAATGCATCGATCCATTCCAGTACCTGTCATGATCTCTGCTTCCAAAAGATCAGGACGTGCCCGACTCCCTTGGAAGCAGACCCATAACCCCGGTTCCGAGTGCCAGCCAGTCCCAATTGGGACCTTTTGGACCCTGTCCTGGCGCCAGTGGCACCAGGCTCATAAAGATGCCCAGTCCCAGCGCTGGAAGCGCCGGGCTCATAATGCTTGGGTGGACTTACCTGCAGCAGACCATGCTGCTTACTTACCTGCCAGTTGAACCCCTGATCCTCTTCTGTTTGGGACTACTTTTCCTGTTGGGTGGGGCAGGAGCCACTCCCTAGGTTCAGAACACTGGAACTCTTCTGGAAAGCAGGAACTCTTTTCTTACCTAGGCGTGGCTGTGGAAGGAGACACCTAAGCACTACAGGAGGCTATTTAAACCACACCCGATGGATGAATCTTGCTTTGTGTTATTCTGCATTCTCTGCAGCAGAACGCTCATCGTGTCTTCTGCTTCTGATCCTGGGCCTAAGGGAACAAAGGCTTACCATCCTGGAATCCAGTCTTCAGCAGCACCTATAAAGACAAAGAAAGAACAGGTTAGCACTACGGTCTTCAGTGGCAGCGCATCTCTTACCTGGTCCATCGGCTGTCACCAACGCCTCGCGCTGCATTCTGGCATCTGAAAGACAAAGGCTTACCTACTCTTCGCATGATCCGGAGGTCTTCGCACTGCATTCTGGCATCTGAAAGACAAAAGCTTACCAGCTCTTCGCACGCTCCGGAGGCCTTCGGCGCTGCATCCCGCATCTGAAAGACAAAAGAAGGTGCGTTTAAAAACATTGGGCAACTTTATTACTCACGTGCCATTACTCCTTCCCACGCCGAATCCAGTGGGTATTCCAGCACCCTTTAGCTTCTCTAAAGCTCCGAACTTGTACCTTCAAGATAAAAGGGACAGTTAGTGTGCATCGTGAAGCAGGCTACAAGCGCTTACTTACATGCTTCCAGGCGCTTCTATTCCTCACGCGGGTTCGATCCTCAACTCTCATCAGCCCGCCATCCGCCATCGCCGGAACCCTGCAAAACAAGAGATATCATTACAAAAGACTTTTAAGACATTTGAAGTGCCCAGAACTTACCGTTCGTGCAGTTAACGACGGACAGCAGTCCTCTGAGGTCAAGAGGCCTGCACCCTTATCCAGTGAAGAAACTGGTTACGGCACCCTGCCCCGAGGCAGATGGAGAGCTCGGCGTTCACTTACCTAAGGTGAGGGCGTTAACCTTTGGGGTTCTACAGGAGAAGAGAAAGGGAAGAGGAGAGAGGCACCCAATAACCCCAGTTCATTAATCCCATATTTTCTATCTGCAGACATCTTACTCTTCGAGTCAGACATACAGTGCACAGAGGTCCAGCCCAAGGAGCCAACCGTGTGTTACACATCACCTTTGAAGATACGGCATTCACCCAGTCAAGACCGGCGCCTCTGCGGGAATCAGGTGAGCGTTACAGAACACAAAGCCTACCGCAAAACTCCCACCCAGGCGCTATGGAAACCTCGGATACCGACCAGCTAGCCCAGTTACTTGGGGAACTAAGAGCAGAAGTGCATGCAGCCTGTCAGGAAACGAATGCTCTAAGAAGGGAACTGATTATTCCCAAGGAGCGAACAGACGATCTCGCTAGACAATTGCTACAGTCACAAGCCGGACAAACTCCGTTACCCGCATCAGGGGCAAATCTTCCCTCAACATCCTCTACGAACCCAGTGCAGATCAACCTACCTGGGAATGTACCACTGGCTCCGCCCGAACGATTTTCTGGTGACACAAAGAGGTTTGCAGTATTTATTAATCAGTGCCGGTTGCACTTCTTATGCCGGCCAGCAGCCTTTCCAACTGATCAAGCTAAGGTAGCTTTCGTGCTTTCGTACCTTAGTGGTAATGCGGCTGACTGGTCGATCCCTCTAGTTAATCAAGATGATCCGGTTCTCCATGATTTTCAAGCTTTTCAGCTCAGTATGGAAAAACTGTTTGCAAGACATTCACAGGGGCAGGCCTTGGACAATGAACTCCTTTCATTGCGACAGGGTAATCAAGACCTTTTGGCTTATATTGCGTCTTTCAACAGACTGATAGTGGAAACTCGATGGCCTGAGAACAAAAGGATTACGCTGTTTTATAGAGGTCTACGTGGAGAGCTCAAAGATGTGTTAGCCCAAGTAGTGAATCCCCCGCAAGACTGTTCGGACTATATTGACTTAGTCGTTCAAATTGACCACAGACTGCAGAACAGGAAGGCCGATCGTTCCAAGTTTGATGCTCGAGTATTTTCCAAACCACCAACTCCTACCAAAGGAGTAGACTCCGGGGAACCCATGCAAATAGGGGGCCTGAAAGGACCGCTAACACAAAAGGAGCGGGAAAGGAGAAAACGGCTGCAATTATGCCTCTATTGCGGAAACTCGGGGCACTTTCTTCGAGACTGTCTGGTGAAACCAGCCAAGAAGGCAGTAGGAGCTGCAGTTACCAGGGTCACAAACTCTGAGCAGGGAAACGACCTCGCCCGACAAGAATAGAGGTCCTCTTGCCGAGCGTTAAAACCAGTTCCGTGACCTCGCATTTCGTGATACCTATGGTCCTCATTAGCCCTGAACATCCGGATCGATTACATGCGATTGAAGCTTACGTCGACAGCGGTGCCATCGGCAATTATGTGGATCATGAAATGGTTTTGAGGATGAATCTGACTCTTTGTCCAAAGGCTGTAAAGGACGTCATTACTACGGTGGATGGTACGGAGATAGCCTCCGGACCAGTAACGCATACCACCCAAGAAGTGACGCTAGTAAGTCAAGATGGACACCATGAGAAGATCGTGTTCGATGTGATCAAGGCCTCTCAGTTCCAGATTATTCTAGGAATTCCTTGGTTAGAGAAGCACAATCCTCAGATCGATTGGCGAGCAAGAACGGTTCAGTTTCCAGAATGTGTCTCTACTTGTCACCCTCGACCTGGTGTTGCACTGGCAGCAATTTCCTCGGAGGCTCCCCAGTTACCTCCTGAATACCTAGAATTCCAAGATGTTTTCCGGAAGGATCAGGCTAACTCTCTACCTCCTCATAGGTCTTATGACTGCCAGATAGACCTGATACCTGGATCTACTCCTCCTTGTAGTAGAATGTATGCCCTCACCGAGCCTGAGAATCTTCACCTCCGACAATACCTGGATCAATACCTAGCGAATGGGTTTATTCGTCCTTCCAAGTCCCCTGCTTCCTCAGCTTTGTTCTTCGTTCCAAAAAAAGAAGGGGACCTTAGAACTTGTATAGATTATCGCGCCCTGAACCAGATCACCGTTAAGAATAGATATCCGTTACCTTTGATCCCTGAACTCCTGGACCAAGTCAGAAAAGCATGCATATATACAAAGCTGGATCTTAGAGGAGCCTACCACTTGGTACGAGTAAAAGAGGGCGATGAATGGAAGACGGCCTTCCGCACCAAGTATGGGCTATTTGAATATCAGGTCATGCCCTTCGGACTTTGCAATGCCCCGGCCGCCTTTCAATATTTTATGAACGATGTCCTCAGAGAGCTCATAGATGTGTGTGTTGTTGTTTACATTGACGACATCCTCGTTTATTCTTCATCGGAAACACGTGAAAATGGTCCTCGAGAGATTGCGTCAACACAAACTTTTCGCTAAGTTGGAAAAATGTGTTTTCAACGTGACTGAAGTTGAATTCTTGGGATTCATATTATCACCTAGCGGAGTGCGTATGGATTCAAAGAAGGTCGATGCAATTCTCAAATGGCCATCGCCATCCTCCGTAAAAGGTGTTCAAAGCATGTTAGGCTTCGCTAACTTTTACCGCAGGTTTATCCCCGAATTCTCTCGAATAGTCCAGCCCATCACCGCCTTGTTAAAGAAAAACAAACGTTTTGAATGGTCTACCGAGGCGGAACAAGCTTTCCAGAATTTGAAGACTAGATTTATCTCTGCACCGATCTTAAAACATCCTCGCCCAGAACTCCCCTACATCGTTGAAACTGATGCTTCGAGCTTTGCCATGGGGGCAGTTCTATCACAAAAGGACCCAGTAACCAATCAGTTGCATCCCGTGGCATTTTGGTCCCGCAAATTCTCGCCTCCTGAAATCAATTACACTATTACTGATAAGGAACTTCTAGCTATCAAGTCCGCCTTTAAGGCTTGGCGGCATTATCTTCTGGGGGCCCGACACACCGTTACTGTGATTACAGATCACCGAAACCTGCAATATTTGAAAACCGCAAAAGCTCAATCCTCTAGGCAACTCCGTTGGGCACTATTCTTTGCCGAGTTTGACTTCATAATTACCTATCGACCTGGTACAAAAAACGGTAAAGCTGATGCCCTTTCTCGGATGGGAGTGGAAGAACATTTGATCAATCCTAAACCTGTACCTATCATTCCCGAACAAAGAATTCTAGGTGTAATCGCCACACAATCCATAGAGGAAGTTAAGGATAAAGCCAGGCTACTGGTAACTCCAGCAGACATACAGAATTGGCATCTGCAGGGAAAGGACTTTACGGTGAAGGACAACCTATTATATTTCCAAGAACGGTTATACCTGCCCAGCACAGATTTACAGAAAAAGGTAATCTCTTGTTATCACGATTCTTTAATGGAAGGACATCCCGGTATGACCAAGACCTCGGAAAAGATCAAGCGCTACTTCTGGTGGCCGTCTTGGAAAAAAGATATCAGAGACTTTATAATGTCCTGTGGAGTATGCGCCCAAAACAAGAGTCAAAAGGAAAAACCAGCCGGCCTCTTACGCCCTATTGACATCCCGCCTCGCCCTTGGCATACGCTTTCTATGGACTTCATCACCGATCTACCTCCATGCTCCGGATACAATACGATCCTAGTAATCGTGGACCTATTCTCCAAGATGGCGCATTTCATTCCACTCAAAGGCTTACCAACAGCAGCAACTCTGGCCCGAGAATTTCTCGAAAACATCGTCCGACTGCACGGTTTTCCTTCAGTTCTAGTTTCGGATCGAGGTAGTCAATTTATTTCTCATTTTTGGCGAAGTTGCTGTCGGTCGGCTCAAATTGATGTGAGACTTTCGACCAGCCACCACCCTCAAACCGACGGACAAACCGAGAGGACCAATCAAACTCTGGAACAGTATTTGCGCTGCATGCTACAACAAACTGAAAAAACTTGGAAAGATATCCTTTGGATAGCCGAATATGCCTACAATAACTCTGTCCACTCGGGAACTGGGAAAACCCCATTTTTTCTTTTATACGGTAGTCACCCTCGAACCTCGGAGTTGGATCCACTCCAAGATCTTGGAACACTAGCAGTAGACCACCTGCATTCTACAATCACCCAAGCCTTTAAGGAAGCCGTTTCTCACCTTCAAAGGGCTAAAGAACAATACAAGAAAGGAGCAGACCAACATCGGAAGGAAGCCCCCAATATCAAGTAGGAGATCAAGTCTGGTTATCCACCAAATATCTACCTCTAAAAGGACCACGCACATTCAACCCAAGATACCTTGGTCCCTATTCCATCACTACCATAGTAAATCCAGTAGCGGTCAAGTTGGACTTGCCCCCTCACATGAAGATACATCCGGTCTTCCACGTCTCTCTATTAAAACCCGTGCAACCTCAAACCCGACTAACTACATCTCCAAAACCTATTCTAGTTCATGAGTTTGAAGTCAAAAGCATCCTGGATTCCAAGATCTCCAAATCTAAACTATTTTACCTGATTGACTGGAAAGGCTACGGTCCCCAAGAAAGATCCTGGGAACCTGCAGAATATGTCCACGCGCCTTGTCTAATCAAAAGATTTCATCGCACATTTCCTAACAAGCCCAAACCCCCGGAGAAGCCCGGTTTGGGAGGGGCCTTGAGGGGGGGGTGCTGTCATGATCTCTGCTTCCAAAAGATCAGGACTTGCCCGACTCCCTTGGAAGCAGACCCATAACCCTGGTTCCGAGTGCCAGCCAGTCCCAATTGGGACCTTTTGGACCCTGTCCTGGCGCCAGTGGCACCAGGCTCATAAAGATGCCCAGTCCCAGCGCTGGAAGCGCCGGGCTCATAATGCTTGGGTGGACTTACCTGCAGCAGACCATGCTGCTTACTTAACTGCCAGTTGAACCCCTGATCCTCTTCTGTTTGGGACTACTTTTCCTGTTGGGTGGGGCAGGAGCCACTCCCTAGGTTCAGAACACTGGAACTCTTCTGGAAAGCAGGAACTCTTTTCTTACCTAGGCGTGGCTGTGGAAGGAGACACCTAAGCACTACAGGAGGCTATTTAAACCACACCCGATGGATGAATCTTGCTTTGTGTTATTCTGCATTCTCTGCAGCAGAACGCTCATCGTGTCTTCTGCTTCTGATCCTGGGCCTAAGGGAACAAAGGCTTACCATCCTGGAATCCAGTCTTCAGCAGCACCTGTAAAGACAAAGAAAGAACAGGTTAGCACTACGGTCTTCAGTGGCAGCGCATCTCTTACCTGGTCCATCGGCTGTCACCAACGCCTCGCGCTGCATTCTGGCATCTGAAAGACAAAGGCTTACCTACTCTTCGCATGCTCCGGAGGTCTTCGCACTGCATTCCGGCATCTGAAAGACAAAAGCTTACCAGCTCTTCGCACGCTCCGGAGGCCTTCGGCGCTGCATCCCGCATCTGAAAGACAAAAGAAGGTGCGTTTAAAGACATTGGGCAACTTTATTACTCACGTGCCATTACTCCTTCCCACGCCGAATCCAGTGGGTATTCCAGCACCCTTTAGCTTCTTTAAAGCTCCGAACTTGTACCTTCAAGATAAAAGGGACAGTTAGTGCGCATCGTGAAGCAGGCTACAAGCGCTTACTTACGTGCTTCCAGGCGCTTCTATTCCTCACGCGGGTTCGATCCTCAACTCTCATCAGCCCGCCATCCGCCATCGCCGGAACCCTGCAAAACAAGAGATATCATTACAAAAGACTTTTAAGACATTTGAAGTGCCCAGAACTTACCGTTCGTGCAGTTAACGACGGACAGCAGTCCTCTGAGGTCAAGAGGCCTGCACCCTTATCCAGTGAAGAAACTGGTTACGGCACCCTGCCCCGAGGCAGATGGAGAGCTCGGCGTTCACTTACCTAAGGTGAGGGCGTTAACCTTTGGGGTTCTACAGGAGAAGAGAAAGGGAAGAGGAGAGAGGCACCCAATAACCCCAGTTGATTAATCCCATATTTTCTATCTGCAGACATCTTACTCTTCGAGTCAGACATACAGTGCACAGAGGTCCAGCCCAAAGAGCCAACCGTGTGTTACACATCACCTTTGAAGATACGGCATTCACCCAGTCAAGACCGGCGCCTCTGCGGGAATCAGGTGAGCGTTACAGTACCTCACATAGGCATCTCATATATAGATTGAACAGTAGAGGAGATAAACTAGCCCCCTGCGGGACCCTGTACTTTATAAGTTCGGGAATAGAAAATGTCTCTCCCCAGTGTATATTAGCCTCTCTGTCAGCCAAGAAAGATGCCACCCGTGTGATGGCCCCTTGAGAGCAATGCACCACTCTTTAAAGCGCCCTTTGTAGCAGTTGGTGGTCGACTAAATTGAAAGCTTCACTTGGGTCTAGCAGGACTAGAAGCCCAGCCTTTCCCTTGTCCAGCAGACTCAACATATGTGTCTGAAGGTCTAACATTGCAGTTTATGTACTATGTGCGGCTCGGAATACAGATTGTTGTTCATCAAGTATCTGGTTTCTTTCCACATACGTTTGTAATTGTGCTGTAGCAACTTTGTCCAACACTTTGAGAACAAAGTTACAATTGGTGATTGGTCTCATGTTCCCTGATTCCTTAGGATCAAGCCCTGTTTTTTTTTAGGAGAGATGTAATGGTGACCGATTTAAGGCTTTTGGGAACAATTCCGTCTGTAAAGGAGGAATTGACAATTTTTGTTAATACTGGAGCAAAGATCTCTTTTTATTATCCAGTATTATTCTGGGTTGGATAATGTATTCGACGCAAGAGGAGGGCTTCATGTTTGATAACACTTTGATAATTTCCTCGTTTGATATGGGGAAAAACTTTAAACTGTCATCACACCGGCTGGGATATTCCGTTGTTGGTGAAGCTGCCGATACCTTGGGAGCTTTAAGTGATGCAATTATGGATTCCTTAGCCTTCTGGATTTTACTGGCGAAAACTGTATGTACATTGTCACAATCCTCTTGGGAGGGAGAAAAAGGGGGGAGGGGGCAGCACTTTAGGCTTTTCAATTGATTTCAGAATCTCAAATAATTTGCTGGTGGTGTTGGACGCTGAATTGATCTGGTTGTTATAGTAATTTTTTGGCTTCACTAATCACGTTCTTGTATAGTTTCAGTGTGTACTTCCACAGCTCTTTATTGGCTGGTGTGGGGTGCTTATGAAAATATAACGTGTGCTGTGAGAAACCAGAGGGTGGCCAGGGAAAGGCCATTGCTGTTGGATCCTGACCCTGGGGGTGGAGAAGCGAGGGAGGATCACCTGGGTGGAGGGTCCTTGGGGACTGGGAGTGGGATGCCCACAGCCGAGATATGTTCCCTATTGATTACCAAACTATGCCCCCGCCTGTCCTTTATAGGCTACTCTAAAACAGCTCCGCTCATTTCCCCACATTTGATTTTTGAAATTACTGGGATGAGGAAGAGGTGAATAAGTGTAATGAACACTCAAACTTAATTTCACCACTTTGGTACTGGGACAAGGAAGATGCCTGCAGAGGGCTGTGAGGGTCAGGCATGTCCCATTAACTATGGTCATGGAAGTCTAATTATGAGTCCACATCTGCACCCTGTCAAGTAGTTGCAGGTGTATAAAGAGAAACCTGTGAAACAGCAGATGGAGCAACAGTGAGACCTGTGTGGGAGAGACCAGCAGGAGACCTGTGATGTGAGGAGGCAGCTGTGGTGGAGCCTGTGAGGAAGCCAGGACGTCAGGTATGCCCAGAGGAGGTGTGGAGCCCAAGGCAAGATAAGCCGTGGGGCCACTACAGGTGTGATGGGCTGCGTGTTGCTGATCCTGTGGGAAAGCAGGAAAGAAGAAGGGATGCAGTCCATGCTGGGGAAGCAGAGCCCCCGGCATTTGCAGGCGAACACCTGGAGTGCAAGCGGGGCTTGCAGAGGACAGCCCACCGACCGGAGAAGAACGAAGGCAGCAGGAGACGCCGGAGAGGATGCTGAGAACCGGTGAGTGTCTGGGAGGGTACTCAAAGCCGGGGTGCCTTGAGAAGGCTGCACATAGGTAAAGAATTGGTGTATAATGCTTATAGTATGCCGTACTGAAGGAAACTTGAAATAAAGCTAAAATATGCATGTTGAATAATTAATTGATGAAAACCTGAAACAACGCTGAAATATATATATTTCTGATGTTTGTTAATCTGCTTAGAATCACATGCTGTGCATAGGTCCGACATCCAGTGGTCACTGCGGAGTATTGCATTTTGTTTTTCGTAGTCGAAAAGGGGACGTCGACAAGGCGTGTCTGAAACACTATCCCTATAGTGACGTGCGTTGTACCCACAATCCCTCACGCGTCGAGGTCCCTCAGATTGTTTTTTTCCGCCCAGCTTCTGGTCGCCTTCACGCGGAGCTCCTCGAGAGACATTGCATCTCCTCGACCTTTGGTCGTTTTTTCTCTAATATTAATAATCCCTCCCTCGACGCAGTTGTAAGCTGTTCTCCGCCGAAAAGAATCTTCGACGGAGGGTCGAGCGGAAGGAATCCTTCGGCGCTGCCGAACACGTGGCCTGGCCTCGCAGGCCATATACAGTAGGGAGAGTGGGGTCGTGGGACATCTCTGGGTCTTTCTGAGAATGCCTTTCCCTTTCCCCTTCCTTTCCCTTGGGGTGTTTATCGCGATTTATTGCCTCGGCTATGGAGAGGACACCGTTTAGGTTTTGCCCACTTTGTAAAGGCAAATTCACTTGGAAGGACAAGCACTCACGGTGTAACCGCTGCTTGCCCCTCGATCACAAGGAGGAAAGGTGCGCGGCTTGTCGGCTTCTTAAGCCTAAAACTCTAAAAGACCGAAGGGTTAAAAGGTGGGCGGCCTACGCGATGTCGAAGGCCGAAGGTTCACCCGCCGCTGCTACCACCGACAGTGACGAGGAACGCGATAACACGACCTCCGCTACGGAAGTCGAAACCCCCTCTAAGGAGCGCTTACGCGCTTCGTCGTCTGTCCCCGGCCCCGACGGGCTCGGCTCACGCCCTGCTTATGGGGATGAACACCCCGGCGACACAGACGCACACAAAGATCCACATAAACACACAACCCACGGCTCTTCTTCGACAAAGTCGAAAAGACCTTCGGCGCCCAAGGAGACGCAGGTTCCACCGGCGGCCTCCTCGGACCGTTCGGGTTCGAAGCCCCTCTCGCAACCGCAGCCGCGACCTGCGACTGGGCTTTCGGCAAACAAGGGCGCTGCCACCAAACCATCGGCCGGTGCGCACCAACAGAAAGCGCAGACCGCCGTAGAGCGTTCGATACCCATAGCGTCGAAAACTCAAGCTTCCGCCGACAAACGAGTCGCCGACAAGCGAGTCGCAGATAGCTTAGCAAGGATCGCTGTAGCCGACGCCCAAAAGCGTACGCCGAAGATTTCGTCGAGCGTTACGCATCACTTAAAGGATACGCCGAAAAAGCCCGAAGGGAAGCAGGGACTACCCCCTTCAGTCAGGGAGTCTCCCGACTCACCTGAAGGTTTTTCGGAGGGCGACGGGACACTTTCCTCGACGCTTTGGGAGAGGTCGAGCCATTTCGAGTTAGATAACCCTATGTTTCCCCTGCCAGACCGCTCTGGGGTACCCCATGAAACAATGGAAAGACTCCACCTCTGTATGGAGAGGATGGAAAGGTTCATGACCACCCAGGCCTCTCAAACTCACAAGAGGACCAGAGAAGGGCCTCAGGAGGACCCCAGGGCCAAAAATCCGAGGCTAGTCGATCCCCAGCAGGACACAGCCTCAGACTTCCAAGATGTATATGACCTCACTGGGGAGGAACAATACTTCGAGGGAGAAGATGATTTCATGGACAATGAAGAACAGAACCAGGAGGAATGTCTGGAAGACAGAACAGACATTATAGAAGAAGGCTTCGGGGTTAACCCAGAAGAGGGACCTTCACACCCCTGGCAATCACCATCAGTGTATTCCGACACTGATGTCCTAAACCTAACTCCTCCGGACAATTCTCCAGTTAGGAACACGTCTCCAATTGACGATCAGCCCACGTTCAATGCACTGTTGCGCAAAGCAGCAGCGCATTTCGAACTCGACACCGGGGAACTCTCTCCAGAATTGGACTTTGTAGAAAGAGTGATTAAAGAAAAACCCCCGGTCAGCCAGACCATTCCACTCCTCGCTTCAGTGAAGAGAAGGATCATACCTTCGCTGTCCACTCCCGCAATGATCAGAGGGGTCAATCCACGGATTGAAAAACTTTTCACTCCTTCTCCCTCAGACCCCCTCTACATTAGGGGACATTCCATTCCGGATTCCCTAGTGGTATCTAATACTAGAAAGAGGGCAGGGGTACCACTTTCCACCAGTGAGGCACCCCCTGACAAGGAGGGCAAGAGGCTATATGCCCTTGCAAAAAGAGTTACTTCCTCGGCTGCCTTCTCAGCAAGAATTGCCAACAACAATTCATTGCTTGCAAGCTACGCAGACGCGCAGTGGGCCAAACTGCGAAAAGACGCCGAGGAAGCACCGGAGCCTTTACGTACGCGCCTACTGTCAACTATTGGCGAAGGAACCCAAGTGAACCAGAGCATTGTTAAAAACTCTCTGGACGCGGCAGAAACAGCAGGACATTCCTTGGTACAAGGAATACTCCTAAAGCGCCATGTATGGCTGCGCAACTCAGGCTTTAAACCAGAGACACAGGCGTCTTTGATAAATAAACCTATCGAGGACGCTAACCTCTTCGGAAAAGCGGTAGATGAAGCCCTAGAGATGGCTAAAAAAGAGTTCGACACTATCAAGACTCTTGACCAAATCTCTAAGCCCACTACCAGGCGCGGCTATGGCAACAAACGCTTTTTTCGTGGCCAACGCCAACACCAACAACAAAATCAACATCAGCAATACCCTGCCACCAATTACCAAACCAATAGTGGGCAGTACAGCCAAAGAGGCCAACGCCGGGGCAAAGGGAGGGGTCGGGGATCCACCCCCAGAGGCTCCCAAGCCCCCAGCAACTCCAAGTGACGCGAAGATTCGCGTCCCCTCCCATGCAACACCGGTCGGGGGCCGGATAACATCCTTTCTTCCTGCATGGGAGGAGATAACGTCAGACCGTTGGGTACTGTCCACCGTAGCCCACGGATACTGTATCGAATTCAACAGTTCCCCATCCTACAGACCCCCGAGGGGACGTCGCATGACACCGGAACATCTTGCCATCCTTCTCCAAGAAGTACAACTACTGCTGGAAAAAGGAGCCATAGAGGTCGTGCCTCTATCTCAGGTAACGGAAGGTATTTATTCAGTGTACTTCCTTGTACCCAAAAAGGATCTAACCATGCGCCCTGTATTAGATCTGCGCCCAGCGAACAAGTTTATCAAACCCCAAAAGTTTCGTATGGTAACCTTACAGGAAGTAATCCCACTGCTTTCTCAGGGAGATTACATGACAACATTGGACATGAAAGATGCATACTTTCATATTTTAATGTTGCCAGCGCACAGAAAATACCTCAGGTTCATGATAGAGGGCAAACACTACCAGTTCAAAGTGCTACCCTTCGGCATAGCATCAGCACCAAGGGTATTCACGAAGGTGCTGGCAGTGGCAGCGGCCCACCTGCGCAGGTTGTCCATCCCAGTCTACCCTTACCTCGACGACTGGCTCATAACGGGATTCTTACGAAACATGCTTCTCCAATACCCAAAAGACAGTAGACCTTTTATTCCAGTTGGGCTTCTCCATCAACGAAAAGAAGTCCAATTTAGACCCCAGTCAAATCAAGCAATTCCTAGGGGCTCTAATTCAAACAAAGGACGGCCTCATCTTCCCCTCCAAAGAGAGGGTCCAAAACATGCTGTTTCAAATCCCTCAATATGTAACCGGTCGAGAGGTGACGGTACGCAAGGCAATGCGCTTGCTAGGAATGATGGCGTCGTGTATTTATTTGGTACCTCACGCGCGCCTGCGCATGCGCCCAATGCAAGAGTGGCTCAACAGCCAGTGGTGTCAGGCCAGCGGACTATGGGAGGATCTAGTTGTGGTCTCGCAGGCCTTAGTTCTCTCGCTACGGTGGTGGACAAAGGAAAACATGGAAAAAGGGAAACCCTTTGCCACACCCGCGGCGGAAGCCACTCTAACCACAGACGCATCCCTCACAGGATGGGGGGCGCACCTATCCCATCAGACTGCTCACGGAGTGTGGACTCCGAACGTAGCATCCAAACACATAAATCTACTGGAGCTACTAGCTGTGTTCAAGGCGCTAAGAGCCTTCCAGGAACACCTACAAGGCAAAACAGTAATGGTCCTTACAGACAGCACCACAGCCATGTACTACATCAACAAGCAAGGGGGCACCCACTCTCCAGGCCTGTCCAAGCTGGCCCAGAATATATGGAAGTGGGCTCTCAAACAGGACATGTTCCTACTATCACTACATGTACCCGGGGAACTCAATCTGCTAGCAGACAGTCTCAGCAGAGATTTCCCCCTGCCCAAAGAGTACGAATGGCGCCTGCACGAAGACATCGTCCTCGACGTCTTCACACAATGGGGATTCCCAGATATAGACCTGTTCGCAACCCTGGAAAACTCACAATGCCTAAGTTACGCCTCCAGGTACCCCCAGAACCAATCCAAGGGGAGCGGTCTGTCGATGCAATGGTCAGGGAAATTTGTTTACGCTTTTCCCCCGACTCCCCTTCTCAACAAAGTGGTGCACAAGATGCACCAGGAACAAGTGACCATGATACTAGTGGCCCCAATGTGGGCACGACAACCATGGTTCGCTCACTTGATGGAGATGTCTCTATCCCCCCCAGTAAAACTCCCCTGCCCGTACAACATGCTGTCTCAGGACAAAGGCAGGACTCTGCATCCATGCCCCCAGAACATGAACTTAGCAGCTTGGCTCCTGAGATCATAGAGTTCGGACATCTACAACTCCCGCAAAGATGCATGGACATCCTCAGGGAAGCCCGAAAGCCGAACACTCGCCACTGCTATTCTAGCAAGTGGAAAAGATTTGTCATCTGGTGCAGGAGTAAAAGCATCAACCCTATTGACTGCTCTCCCACACATGTGGTCCTATACCTGACCCACCTATTGGATTCAGGTCTAGTGTTTAACTCCATTAAAGTCCACCTAGCTGCACTTTCTGCATACACCACTTCCCAACTCAAAGTGTCGTGGTGGAGGATCCCTGTTATAAAGGCCTTCATGGAGGGAGTAAAGAGAATACACCCCCCGATAGCTGACCCAGCTCCCGGATGGGACCTTAATGTGGTACTTACCAGACTCATGGGCTCTCCATTCGAACCCATGCACAAAGCATCTCTTAAACACCTCACGCTTAAGACTGCTTTTTTAATAGCTATCACCTCCATCAGGAGAGTAAGTGAACTTCAGGCTCTTTCTATTCTAGACCCCTTCGTTACAGTTCACAAAGATAAAGTGGTTCTACGCACTCACCCTAGGTTTGCTCCAAAATTTATTTCTAAATTCCACGTAAACCAATCTATAGAACTACCAACGTTCTTTCAAAATCCTTCCAATTTGGGAGAAAGGACTCTGCACACACTAGATGTACGCAGAGCGGTCATGTTCTACATGGAAAGAACCAGACCACTGAGGAAGACTAATCAGTTCTTCGTCTCGGTGGCAGCAGGAAGAGAAGGAGATGCAGTTTCAAAATCCACTATTTCTAGATGGATTGTTCAATGCATCACTCTCTGCTATACTCTTGCTAAGAGAGAACTGCCCTTTAGGCCAAGAGCACACTCTACTCGAGGCACGGGGGCATCCATAGCATTCATTGCAAATGTTCCCCTTGAGTCCATCTGCAAAGCGGCTACCTGGAGTTCTGTGCACACCTTTACAAAACACTACTGTCTAGATACTCACTCTAGATCTGACTCCCAGGTGGGACAGGCAGTATTACGACACCTTTTCTCTACTGTTCCTTCTCATAACCCACCGCCAACTCCGGGTACTGCTCGCTAGTCTATGCACAGCATGTGATTCTAAGCAGATTAACAAACATCAGAAGAGAATGCATTACTTACCGTAAAAGCATTTCTGATGATTGTATCTGCTTAGATTCACATGCGCCCGCCCTTCCTCCCCGCTCGGATGGAAGGAACATAGACTTCCTTTATATATCTCTCTCTCTCTCTCTTTTCTGTACTCACTCACGTCTAGAAGGCTCCCTCAGGGCAGAAAAATACAAACAGAGGGACCTCGACGCGTGAGGGATTGTGGGTACAACGCACGTCACTATAGGGATAGTGTTTCAGACACGCCTTGTCGACGTCCCCTTTTCGACTACGAAAAACAAAATGCAATACTCCGCAGTGACCACTGGATGTCGGACCTATGCACAGCATGTGAATCTAAGCAGATACAATCATCAGAAATGCTTTTACGGTAAGTAATGCATTCTCATATATTGAATACTGGAAACAAATACAAGTTATGCATATTGAATATGGGCAACGCTAATACCGGATGAAAGACACAAGGGAAAGTGCCCAATTGAAAGCAATACATAAAATAGCACAAGTGTGAAAGAGTGTAGCAGAAACCTGGGGTGTGAACCAGATCACCACAACACAGTGCACATTATGAAGGGAAGGTGCTGAAAGTCCAAAGACTGGCAAGACTGGCAAGACTGGCAAAGAGGTGTGTAACACATAATAGCAAAGCCAAGAGGCTGACAAAGAGAATCCAGGAAAGTGTGACCCTATATATAAAGCAGAGAGGTCGACAAAGAGAAGCCAAGTGAAGGTGAATTTCACCGCAGGGATCAATACAGAACCACCTGTGTGGGCTGGTTGAGCGATCTATGATGGGTGGACTGTGTGGTCTGACAACTGCGCCTAGACCAGGGAGCCATGAAGTGTCAAAACCCAAAGACATTGAGGTGGCATTTCAAGTAAGCTGGTGATGCAAACCAGAAAGAGGGTAAAGTTGGCCTGGATTTGTGTTGAACTTTGAAAGACTGAAATAAATATCAATTGTTGCATTAATGTCTTGGGAAGGGAACCCTGAGACCTGTGGAACTACAACGCTGTCTTGAGAACGCAGCTTCAAGACACTTTTCTTTTTAAATGGTGGACATGAGACCAGGGCCAGGTCGGAAGAACAATGGAGTCTTCCGGGTGTGTAGGGGGTCATTGCAGATTTGAGATAGGAAGGGCCGAAGAGGCAGCGGTGGACAATGGTACAGGTTTTAAATTGAATGCGCTCCTTAATGGCCAGCCAATGTAGGTCTTCCCGATGTTTAGAGGTATGTTCCTTCCATTGGATGTTTTTTATAATTCGAACTGCATCATTTTGAATTTGCTGGCATCTTTTTAGACTGGTGTTATTAGCCTTTAGAAGCAGTGCATTACAGTAGACCAGTCTAGATAAAATGGTGCCGTGACCAATGGTAGCAGCATTATTTTCTGTCAGAAATTGTCTTATGTTTCTGAGAAGACTGCGGTGTTAGTTACTGTTCCTACTAATCAGATTATTGTTCTCATTAGAGTTGAGTGAGGCTTCCAGATTACTGGCCAGTGTTTTTACTTTGTGTTGAACTGGGATGTTGATGTTATTGATGGAGAAATTAGCGTATTTTGCATGGAGTTTGCCCCTGGCCTGATGAGCAGCTCCGTCTTCCTTCCGTTATTGCACTTCCAGTTTTCGGGCATCCAAGATTCAATATGACTGAGAAGTGAAAGTAATCTGGAGGAGTCCAAGGAGTGGTCCCCTCTAAGTCCCATCACCAGTTGCGTGTTGTCCACCTAGTTAGTGAAAAGGACGCCTAGGCTCTTTAATAGAGAGAAGAGGGGCTGGATATAGATGTTGAATAGAACCGGCCACAAACTGGCACCTTGTCGAACTTCACAGAGGATGGGTGCAGGAGGTGAGAAAGCATCTCCCCCAATGGATTCTAGAGACCCAGTGGAGCAGGACCGATTGAAGCCATTCAACTGTTCCACTGGAGCATGTATCAATAGATTCTAGGGCATGGAGAAGGCGTTGATGGTTGAGAAGATTAAAAGCTGCAGACAAGTCCAAAAGGACCAGCAGGCCCTTCTTGCCGTTCTCCATGATCCCCAACATGTGGGATTGTAAGTCTATCAGGGCCGTTTCCGTGCTATGTGATTGCCCCCATGCAAAATGTTATTGTCTTCGAAATAAGATTGTAGTTGGGTCGTGGCTAGTTTGTCTAATATCTTCAAAAGGAAGTGACAATTCGTTATAGGCCTGAGATTAGTTGGATCTCTAGGGTCGAGGCCTGGTTTTTGGTGAGGGGTGTGACCTTGAACTTGGGGTATTGCCTTGAACTTGAGAAAGGTACATTTAAGACTTTTGTAGAACTTTTTTTGAACTTGGGGAAGGGAAGCCGAAAAGGAGGTTAAGAGCTGGGAAAAGCTCAGACTTTGGGCCTCATCACGACTTTGGCGGTAACCCTTAAATCCGGCAGTAGCGCTATTACTGCCGGATTTAAGGGTCCGCCAAATCAGGACTTCGGCGGATTTCGCCCCAGCTCTTAGCTGGGGGGAAATCAACTGAAAATTCACGCTCATACCGCCGGCGGGAAATGGGACATTCCCGAAAGGGCTCAATGGGGAATGGGGATTAACATTACCGCCGAACTCGTGATCCAGCGCTATTAGCGCTGGGGAGTTCAGCGGTAGGGCTAATACTGCCAGCGGTAATACCCCTGGCGTTACCGCCCAAGTCGTGATGAGGCCCTTTGTGTTGAACACCATTTCTTTGATTATTGACATCCCTCCACGTTGTTTCGCTTTAGTTGTGAGGGCAAGGATATGTTTTGGACACAGACAAACTTTTAAGTTGAACTCTTTTACTCAGACCGTCTTATTTTAGTTCAGGTAGGGAAATCTCACCTTAGCAATAGGGCAAGTTAGGCCTTCTACCATCCTGACATACGATTTAATAAATCATCTTAAATTTAACTTGGTTGTCTTGCTTCATGATGCCTTCACAGTGGATATTCACTCATTTGGTATTGTAAAGTGTGTACTGTGGAATTTTTAAATCAAGACTTACCCCCTGAGAAATATGCCTGGGCGCTCTGCCACACTACCATTTAGCGATCCTGGTGAGCTTGAAGGAATGACTGGTACCTCTATGTCAGGAAGACATACTTAAAGAGCCTGACCACAGGGCGCAAAGAAAATCTCCCAACAAGTGGTCCTCAGTGATGTGTATGCCGGTTTTAGGACGCAGTGAACACAAAGGGCCATTACTACATGCAGTAAGCATCCAGTAACTTTATGGAGAATGCAGATCCAAAAGTTATTCCCCATATTCGAGTCCTATTGGACGCTATGGGGATTTTTGATTACTGCATGCCATAATTTCTACTGCATGGGGTAACTATCGCATTTGTTAATGCTTTTGTGTGTTGGTAATTCATATTTGAAACTTGTAGTTTGGCGGAGTGGTAAACTCTCTTCTATACTCATAATTATGCCTAAAATAGTTAATGCCTGTAAGAGATGTACATTGAAGTGTTACAAAGGAGATTTACTGACCTTGAATGTATTCCATAAAAATGAAAATTGAAGTCCTGAGCAAATTCAAAGTTGAAAAAAGGAAAGAATTATGTCTAGAAAGTGAACACGGTTCAGCTGGCACAAAGACAGAGCTAGTAGAGGCCATTTACCAGTGCCAGGACCAGTTCTCTACGGTGGCGTTCTTCCATGCAAACTGCAGCACATGGAGGTGGATTACAAAAGAGCCCAATTTACCCACCAGGAGAAAGAAGGGATATTGAGTGGAAGAATTACATTAGATAGTTGGTTGACTGTCTCGTTGTTTTTATTTTTATTCAGTGCCCAGAAATCTTGAGTTTTTTGACACCAAGGTTTTAAGCAATTTTTCCGCGTCGTTCTGATACATGGTCACTTTGTGGTGCTTCAACCAGGTTCTATATGATTTTGTGGCAGCTATGGCGATTTCATTTTGCTCGTTATTATCAGAGACTCTGGCCAAGCGCCTCAGTTTGCGGACTTCTCTTCTTCTCATCACTAATTGCGCATCATATTCATGGGTCCTGTTTTCACTTGATGAAGTATGGTTTCTTTGCTTTTTTCTGTATTTCACAAGTAGCGGAAAGTAATTAGGCCTTGCATGCAAGGACGCGGCGATTTCATCAGCCTCGTCAAATTTGCGAGAAATATCCTTGATGTTTGCTGCTGTGAGTTGGATTCGGGAAGAGCTAGATGATGCTTCTAGGTCAA
Organism: Ambystoma mexicanum; assembly: GCF_040938575.1. Taxonomy (NCBI): domain Eukaryota; kingdom Metazoa; phylum Chordata; class Amphibia; order Caudata; family Ambystomatidae; genus Ambystoma; species Ambystoma mexicanum. The sequence continues at coordinate 1,295,825,479 of NC_090922.1, read as the reverse complement.
AAGGATAGAATTTTTTAGGAGTGCTCACTGGCTCGAAGGACATTGACAGCAAGTTGTGGTCGCTGGCTTTTGTTCGGTGGACTTCGTAAGAATCGATAGACGATAGAAGATAATGTGAAACGAAGATGTTATCCAGTGTTGCTGAGGTGTCAAGTCGTTCCCAGGTTGGAAACATTGGGAAGCTGCCGCGCAGCACTGCCACGTTATGGAAATTTCTGGAATCCATGAAATCTGACCATAGTACAACTCGTTCTAGAGATGGTGATGGATGGGAGCTTGTCGAGAATTGCTCACACCTGGCGTTCAGATCTCCGCAGATGAGGATATGGTCAGTGGCCAATTCGATGGTGAATTTATCTAAGGTGTCTGCGACAGCGTTACAGAACTCGGTGTTGGTTGTTCTTTGCGGGTTCCAATAAACATTTGATGGCTAAGCTGGATTTTGTTTTCTTACGTGATGGGTTTTCAGGATGGAGCCACTGTTTGTAGAGCTAAAATACCGTAGGATTCTGTCACTTTCTTTTTGATAGAGATGCCTGATCTGAGTTTGACTGCGGTTAAGAGGCCAGATGATGGTCTGCCAAACAAACCCTTGCTTGCCGGAGAAATACAGGTTTCGTAACCGTCGATCAAAGGCTTTTCCATCAACCAGGTCTCCTGGAGGCAGATGATGTCAAACTGTGCCAGATCAAATGCATCTAGTTTGGTTAAATGTTCGTGGCCTCTCGTATTCCATGAACACATCGATGTTTCCTTAGATTTAGAGTCTTGGAGAGGCTCACGAACCATGTAGCAGGACGACGTTGATGGAATGTTTCGTTGTTATGCTTGAGTATTTGGAATTAGCACCTTTTTCAGCCATCTCCAAGGACCCGAAGGTTCATGTTTTTTGTTATGGGACCACTCAGTACTTTGATCAGTCGATGAGCCGTGTCTTTGGTTGTTCTCCCATCTGTCCTTCTTTCTTGTGTTTTCTATATACTTAGATTTCTTGTAGTTTGCGTTTTCATTTGATGCATAGTATTTTAGATGGGGCCTCCCTCGCCGGCTGTCTCCATCCCCCTTGTACATTTCTTCTCTTTTCTTTATGTTCTGGACTTCAGTGCTCGTTTGGTGGTCAGGCCGATTTTCCGTCGATCTGCTTGGGGGATGTGTGTTTTTTTCCGATAGCACTGGTATTATGATTTCTTCGAGGGCGAAACCCATTTCCTTCAAGGCGAGGATCACGTCTTGCTTTAGCTCAATACTTGCCGCCTTTGTAACGTGGAGGTACGCTTTGGCCTTTTTGTGTCTGTGATATGGTTCAATCAACACTAGATCTGTCGTATCCAAGGATTTCAGCTTTGGTATTTTGGCTAGTATATTGAGGATTCTCTTTCTGTTTAAAATTAGGAAGTTTTTCCCGGCTGACAATTGCTCCATCTTGAAAATGCGTGCTTGGGCGAGTCTAGCGACCGTTGGTAAACCCGTCCGCGGTTTAGCCCTGTTTTGGTCTTTACTAGTCTTCTGCCTCTGTCTGGGAGTTTTTTCTGGGATTGGGTTCTCATTTTGTTGGATTTTCTTTAGTGAGTCCGAAGGAGCTCTGTCAGCTTCATCGTGAGCGTTGGCTATGGGAATCTGCGTTTCTGGTAAGGACGTAGTTGTAGATGGTTTTTTACGTTTCTCCTCGGCTGCAGTGTTTTCTACTGGGTTTGCCGTCCGCTCTCGGTTTTGGTCCATGTCGTCTGATGAATCAAAGACTCCTTCGTGGTCCAAATGGACTGTTAAGTCCGAAAGCGACAGGTTACCCGATGAGTCGGCTGTAGATGCGATAGAATTGTCTAGTTCAATTATCTCTTGTTCCTTTGTTGGATTTTGGCAGACTGCGTCTTGAAACGATGTGGGAATTTTGGCTGAAGGCGCAGCTTTGGTGGGGATTAGCAGAGTTGACTTTGCAATGTTGAAGATTGTTGCAACTTTAGATTGATCTTTGTTTTTTTTCCCATTTCGGGGCTTTAAACCAGGGCAAAGAGTCAACTTGGTAGAAGTGGTGTTTACACCATCAGTTTTTTGTTCCTTTGCGGTCAGCGTCGAAATTTGGATGTGGTTCTCGTACACAACTTGCATTTGATTTGGTTTCAATTAGATTCTGGAGTTGTGTAAGTTTTGCCTCTTGTTGTTTTTCTTTCTCGCTGTTTTGTTGGATTATCGCTGTAATGAAGCCCTCTAAGAAAGTTACTTTGGTGTTTATTGAGGCTTAATGAGTCTTTCATTGAGTCGTTGATTGACTCATATAACTTTACACACGGGGCCAAACCCACTGTGATTGCTGACATGATCGTAACTAGATCTGTTTTTTTTGATGGAGTCTCTTCGGGAATATTCCCAAAAGTACTGCTGGGTCTTTCGTTTCTCATTGGGGTTGAGTTGTTATATGAAAGGCCACTTTGGGTTGAAGATCTCCTGACGGGGGAGTCACTGTTGTACCTTGTTTGACCCAACTGGGCCAAATGTGGTTGATCCTGTGCCGATTGAAATGGGCTTCTTTGCTCCCGTCCACTGATAACCGTGGTGTTGACTGACGGCATTAGTAGATCATTTCCTAGTCCGGACCTCTCCGCACAATAAGGCGGAACATCGTCGTCAAGTAGATTGATTTGCGCCAGAGCCAAGGCTCCAGATGGCAGCTTGTGGATGTTGTTCCTCTCATTCGAGTTAACAGAGGTATCAGGGCCTGGGGCGGTGGGCTGCGCATCGGAGATGCCTTCTGGGTTGGGTTGGGATGGGGCAGATGTGGTTTTCTTTTGTTTATAAGCTGGGAGAGCTGAAGATGCCTCTGCGACAGCGTCTAATAATTCGGCGTCTGAGAGTTCTACCTCAGATTCTGGTTTCCTTTTTGTTTGTTTGAAGAAGAAGTCTTTTAGGGAGTGAGACATCAGAGAGTTTTGCAGAGATGGCTTTCCTGATTCTCCCTTTTGGGTTGTTACTCTCGGTCCTTTCCTTTGTTGTTGGCGATCTTGATTTAAAAGTTCCCCCTGCTCCTTGAGGATCTTTTTTGTTAATGCTCTTTTTTTCAACAAAGCCATTGCTATGTCCCTTTTCTGTCTAATCAGTTCGTTTGTGGAAACATTCGCTGGGCTAAGGATTGCTCCGCGATCAATGTCTGAGTCCGTGAAGTCCTTTCCCTCTGAGTTATGAGGGCTGTTTTGAGAGCTTTTCCTCTTTTTGTTGTTCTGGATAGGGTCCATGGCGCCCACTGGTGCAGCAGAGGGCACCTCTGCAACGGCGCCAAGTTCGCCTAGTGGCTTCTCGGTCAGGTTGCTTGGGGACTCCGCAAGCGTATCAAGGCAGGGAGCCTCCCCCTCAGTCCCCTGTGCTGAGGCAGCCTGCCGCTCTTGGGGCACGGGCATGCCATCTCCGGCCGCCATCTGTGCGTGGTCGCACTGGGCACCCCCCGACCTTGCCCCCGCTGGCGTCGCCTTGGTCCGCGAGCTGAGGTCAGCCTCGCGGCGTCCTTCGACACCGCTCGGCTCCACCTCACTCACTGCAGCGGAGGCCCGCGGACCGCGAGCAGACAGCCGCAGGGGCGATCGACTCGTCGGGGGGTGCGTCCACCAACGGCAGCCGCAGCCGCCGAGACGGCGAAGTCCCCTCGGGATGGATCACCACGTCTGCGTCTACAGGAAAGGGGTGAGTAGGTGCTTGTGAGAGCGGGACCGTGGAGGGGGTTCGGAGAGCTGGGATGTCTGAAGGATGGAAAGTTGTTGATGGAACGGGTGAATCATCTCCGCTAATGTCCATGGAACTCTCGTCTGAATTACCACTCGAGGCTCCCGCCTCTGCGTCCTGTAAATTTTCCGTTTCGTCCTCCAAAAAACAGGAGGTCGCTTCAGTAGAGATTGAGGTTGTTTGTACAGATGTAGTAGATTCTTTTTTCTGTGCTGGCGTGCTCGAAATGGGTTTGGTGCCACCATTTGTACCTGCACTCAGGTTCAAACTCGAGTTCGAGTTTTTACAAGTTTCTTTTCGGTTATGTAGTTGGACGTATTTACTCCTCAGCACTCTGCCTGATGGGCTTTTTTGCCGAGGCTGAGGAGTAGGCTTATCCGTAACAAGAGGGTTATCACTTTGTGATTGTGTCACTTTGGGGAGTAGGGGCAAAGTTTTTGGGTCAGCTTGCAAGACCATGGCTCTTTACCTCCGAGCCTCTGTAGACTGCTGATGACTGCTCGCACCTCAGCGAGCCAACTCTGCGTGCCGCTCCGCGTGGATGCTGGGGTTTTTAAGCTCAGGTGCAGAGACTGTAGGCAGGGTAGAAAAACTCCAACAGGCAAGGAGGGACTGCTGATGACTGCTCGCACCTCAGCAAGCCAACTCTCTTAATAATGTTGACATCATCATGATCCAGCAGGCCATGCTTATGGAACCTCTTGTAATGGGAGGTTAGAGATCGTTTTCTACCTTTTGCTCCGAAGGGTACAAGTGGGCGTCCGTCAGGGGTGGCGGGTATCCATAGTTTAGCTATTGATTTAAAATTAAATCTCCAGGCCACTCTTGTTGCCACTGTCGATAATTCTATAGTTGCAATTAGTCTGTCCTGGCACAATGGCTCCCATCTTTTGGAAATGTTGCTGTTAACTTGCATTTCAATCCCTTGAAAAAAATAATCTATAAAATGCAGGAACAGATTAGCAATATTTTGACAGTTTGGTTGGGGGAGGGTCACCAAAACAATATCCTTATTGTAAGCGATTTTAACTCCCACAGTGTTGACCACCTGGCTGATTGCTTACAACAACCAGTATCCTGGAAAAGAGGTTTACAAGCTTCATGGTTAGACCACATGTTTGTGACCAAAAATATTTGGATAAATTCTTCAGATTTACGTATGAGTTTTAATGGTCTTGAAGACCATGGCCTTAGCTCTCCTAAGGTTAAATTCCCATCTGACCCTATTCGTTTCAACGCACATATACCTTCCCTGGCCTTTTTCATGGTATACCAAGAAAGAAATAAGATCAAATGGATTGTTAGACTGATGGAAAAATGTAAAGTTGCTCTTGCAAATGCGTGGAGGGTAACTGACTCACCAGGTTTTTATCAGAACCTCGATGTAAATATTTATAGTGAAACTGTGTCTAGAATATTGTCTAGTAGTACAGGAAAAGGGAATAATTGTATACACAAGCCCTACTTGCATGTTTACAGATTGATTCAGCGGGAGAATGGAAAAGGGTGTTGATTAAAAACCTGTCCAGAACGTTTTATCTGGGCTCTATCCAGTTTATTTGGGGAAAAAAAGGTTCTCCAATCTTACAAAAATTTGATTAAGCTGTTAAAAGCTAGTTTAATTAATATTGACAGTCAAAATATGCTATTAGCATTAAAAGGGAAATAAAACACTACATTTTGGAAACTCACTAACAAAATCACTAGAAAGCATCACAAGGATAATCCATGAACTAACTTGGGTAACTTCACTATAAAGAAACCTTTGCACCCAAACTTGTAGTCAATTGTAACCAAATCACAGGGAACAAGTTACATGTTGACAAGTTCTCTACATTCAACATACGTAAGGCCATTTATAAAATACATTCCAAAGCCCCTGGCTGGACCAATTAGCTCTGATAATGCTAAAACATGACCAATAGCTATGGTCAAATATTCTTCACAAACCTGTTCTTGAAACAGTCAGTACTCCTAAGCTTCCACACGTGGCATTCGTCTATTATCATCCCGATATTTAAATAGTGTGATAGAATGAATCCTTCAAATGATCAGCTTATAGCCCTTCTAGATGCCCCAAGCAAAGTGTTTGCATCTTTACTTTTGTCATGATGCCTACCCCCGGGCATCTGGACCCAGACCATCCGCCCCGGAAGCAGGCATCCAGACATTTAGTAAAACCTCAGAAGGCCCGGCTAGGGGCTATCTGGGTTCAGTCCTGGCGCCTTAGGTGCCAGGCTCATAGTAAGAATCAGTCCTGACGCCTAAGGCGCCAGGCTCATGGTCATCACTTACCTCAGGTAGACCATGCTGCACATGCATCCAGGCCAAAGTGAGACCTGAAAGGGACTATTTTTCTGCAGGAACTATTTTTTACTCGGGCATGGTTCTAGGGACTTCTTACCTGGGACTACTTTTGAGGCTATTTAAACCACGCCTGATCTACAACACACGCTTCGCGTTATTCTACATTCTGCAGCGTAACGCTCACCGTGCCTGCGAACCTGCATCCAGTCTTCTGCCACGCCCACCTCGCATCCGGAGCTCCTAGAAGAAAGGGGAAAATGGGAGAAGAGGTTATGTTACGGACATTAATCTGATTCCTTACCTGATTCAGGATCTTGCACCATTCCGAGCCTGAAGGGACATACTTCGAAACGCTTCGCTTCGCAGCTGCAGCGCCGCTCCATTCTCACCAGTCCACAGCATCTTCGACTCGGCGCTGCCTCCATCATTTTCTTCGGCGATCCTCAACACCTGGGGGAAAAAGACAAAGGAATAGCGAGGTGAGCCTAGAGAGACTACAAAGACAATCATTTACCACAAGGCTTACCAGATTTGCCACCTCGTAGCACCCGAAGCACCCCCGGGCAAAATTTGAGCCTGCAACTCGCTCAAACACTGGAGATTCTGTGTATCGGAAAGTTAGCCAGTGACCGTGGCGAACGCACACCGCCCCCTATGCCAGCGGTAAACACACACCTGACCGTGGCGTGGTGGGAGAGCAGCACCTGGGGGCCCACAGAGAAGTCTACATAAGGCGGCATACCGCTGGGGATCGGCTCCACAACCCGCTGGGGATAAGCAACGGAGAGGGACACATCCAAATAATACTCCCTCCTGGCCTGGGGGCGTCCGGCACATCCCGCCCTCCACCCTGACCAGACTGAGGAAACACACCCTCGGAAGACGCAGCCACCCAGATCACCAGGTGCACCCACGACCTGCAAGTACTGCGCAGGTCACAAAGGAAACCCTGGGAGACCAGCTGGGACACCAGCAACCCATCGGCGTGGAAGTCGACGCACAGAAGCTACAACATGCCTGGCAGACACACGCTTCTGCTTTCCACCCAGGACATTAGCAGGAGCACCGGCAAAGGCAGAGCAGCCATATCACCCACAAGCCACGCCAGACGACGTGCAAGGTGTGCCATGCTGGGGGGCGCACACAGAGAGACCATCCCCTGGGGTGGTGACACGCTGGGAATAGACCCCGCTTGCTGCCTGTCATAGTGGCGGCGGGACCACGGACTGGTGACAACCGTCCCGCCAATCAGAAAAACTCTCTCCTGATCACAAGGAGGCCACGAGCGCCCTGACCAACACGTCCATCAAGACCCCCAATCCAACTGCGGCCCGCAGACACGGAACAGCCCACACGGGGAACCCCTGCCACTCCTGAGCATATTAACCAACGCCAGCAGGGAGACACACGCTCCCTCCTTCCCGGGCCATGAGAGCAAGACGGAACAACCCTGCTGAGGGACACAGAATCCAGGAGAGAGGTGGCAACACCTCATGGAGAGCCCACCGTCTTGAAACACCCGTAGGTGCAAAGCCCACGTGCACCTAGCAGATACACTTACTTCCCCCCTAAAGAGTCCCGTAGGAAAGATGGCCGGGCAGCCCCGAGGCTGCAGAAATCACACAGCACTGAAGTGACTGGGCCAACCCCCTGAAACCAGGATGCCAGGTCTGCTGGCAAACTAGTGGAGAGGGGCCCGAACCGGATAATCATCCTTGCAAAGTAACACCCGGCCCAGAAGTACAAGTTTGCTAACATCCATAACCATTAAAGGGAAGAGAACTCAGTCCACCCACGAGCGACCAAACCCGCAACCCCCCTGCCCCCCCTGCCCCAATAGGATGAATTGGAGGGAGGCCCTGGAGGAAGTCTGATTTCAGGAAACCTCGGCGAGACTGAGAGGTATGACCCCACTCAAAATGGCAGACCAAGCAGATGACTAAGGCCAGAAATCAGGGACATGCGGGCTGACATTGGTCACAGACTAGAAAAGATGGACCAAAGAGTGGATATGATGGAGGATAGAATACAGGGTCTGGAAGCCAACCAATCCTCCATGAACATATTAGAGACAGAGTTTAACACCAGCCTGTCTGCTTTAGAGAAGAGGGATGAGGAAAGATCCCTACAAATGGACGATTTCAAGAACAGGGAACAGAGGAACAACCTCAGGTTTTTCGGCCTCCCAGAGACGGAGAGAGACATCTGCTGGGCCATTAAGGAAGTGATCCGCCTTCTGTTTGGCGATGAAGCGACAATCAAACCCACCATAGATGGGGCTTACATGGCGGATGGCTGAGGCTTTGTTTTCATTACTATGCTGAAAAAGTAAAGATCTTGGAGGAAGCCAGGAAAGCCGCCTCCACCACATACAACAACACAGCAATCGCGATCTTCCAGGGCTTTTGGTTCACCGTGGTCAGGAGGAGGATGTGTGCCCCATTAACTCAGTGCCTATGAGTTAATGGGGCACACATCCCCATTATATGGGGACGATACTGATGGGGCTTCCCCTTTTCACTCACCTTCTCTCACCTTCGAATACATGGGCCAACAATCCAGACTGGTCTCTGAAGAGGCAATAAAAGGAGCAAACAGAAAATATGTGGAAACCCCAGACGAACGGAGACAGCACTCCGGAGAAGCTGCGGGAGGGAGGAATAGGAGGGGGACGCCGAAGGACAGAAAACGGGTCCTGGGCTCAAATAAATTCAAGAAACTGAACACACCCCCGCTCAACGAGGGCCCCTGATATCATTATGGGGAGGAAGTCACTCTTAGCCTGGGCCTCTCCAAGCTCAGCCTAACTGATATAAGGGTTGGAGACATCCCTCCAACTTGCAGTACTCTGGGGTTGGAGGGGGGGCGAGCTGAGCTCAAGCCCAGAGGCCAGATGGGATTGATGCGGGGGAAGGGGATGATGGGATGGGATGGGAGGGGTGGGAGAGGAAGAGGTTTAATGGTTGTTCAAGGAGTTACAGGGGGGGCTCAACCCAAGGATCATCGGCTAGGATAGGCCCGGGGAAATCGGGCACACTGGTGGTCCAGTCTGGTACCAGGAATGGTCAGAGACTCTGAGTGGTTGCTGGGGGAGAGGGGAAGGGGGGGAAACGAGGCAGAGGTGGGGGAAGGCCCCAAGGGAACAGGCTACTGTGAAATGGGGGAAGAAGTTGGGGTTTTGCTCCCTTTGGGTGGGAGGGGTTTACAGGGACTAGGGGGTCTTGGAGGTTATGGGATTAGTGGTTTCTAGCACATGGAACGTCCCACACATGGGGCATCAGGGAGTAATTAAGAGATCCGGGGTCAACTAAGGGACCCATAAGGTACTTGGGTGGGTGGGGGGAGGCCCTTCAACGAACTTCGGTGGGGGGGAAGAGATGGCCTCCAACAACCTAATGGCTGACATGTTGCCGTCCCTGGAGATAGGCTTACTGAACACTAGAGGAGTTAACTCGCCAACAAAAAGATCCGTCCTGGCTCATGAATTGTCTCGTGCCAAACTAGACCTGCTCTTACTGCAGGAAACACACTGGGTGAGGGGGACGGAAACAACCTCCTGTGGAGGTGGGATAGGAGAGGTCCATCAGGCCTCCTTCACGACCAAGAAGAGAGGGGTGGCAGTCATCATTGCCAACAACCTGGTTTCGAGACAGAGGCAACGATTAGGGACCCGGAGGGCCGCTACCTGTCCATTGGAGGTGACCTACAAGGAACCGCATTCACTCTAGGAGTGATTTGCTGCCCGAACGAAGATCAGACACCTTTCTGGGAAAAAACCAGGGACAAGCTGAAACTCTTTGTGGGAGGCTCTCTCATAGTGGGAGGGGACTTCAATATGGTCTTAGACTCCTCCAGAGATAGGAAGAGAATGAATGCGTAGAGATCCGCCCCATTAGACAAAGCCAAATCACAACATTTCCGTAGGATCAACTCGGAATTGGGCTTAGTGGACCTACTGCTTCACTCACCCCCGGGGGACCCCACTTCACATATTACTTGAAAGTCCATGAAACGTTCTGAAGGATTGATTACATCCTAGTTCACAGTTCCCTAGCTGGCTATATGGGGGATTCACAGGTGGACCTGGTCCCGTGGTCAGACCATGATCTTGTACAGGCTACACTGAGAGGGGCTGGGGAGATGGAAATGTAATGATGCCCTCCTGAAAGACAAGGAAATGACCCAAACAGTGCTCACCATCATATTAGAATATTTTGAACTCCACAATAATGGCGAGATGGGCCCCCATACTCTATGGGATGCCTTTAAAGCCACAATCTGTGGCATCCTAATAAGAATAGGGTCACAAAAGAAGAGGGAAGGGAAGAAACAGGAAGACTTCCTGAGGAGGAAAATTGCCGAGCTCCAACCCGGACGAATCTCGGGAGGTTCCATCTCCCTAGACCAGACAAAGCCATTCGAAAATTATAAAGCCCAGCTAAACGACCTGTTGCTGTGCAAGACTGAAAGGAATTTATTGTTCCTAAAACAGAAATATTGGGCGACAGTGCGGACAAACTATTGATATGGAAACTGAGGGAAGCCCTCATTGTCTATCGCCCGCCAGGCTACGCCACCAATCAGTTTGTCTACGTTTTGTACAAACCTTAGCTGACGTAACCCTAATCTACCCTAAGATAGTTGTACTTGGAGATTTTAACCTCCATCTCAACCAGCCATGTGAGCCACAAGCCTGTAAACTCATCTCTTCTCTAACAGACTACTATGGCTTCTCTTTATGTAATCACTGTCCCACGCACTCAGGGGGCAATCAGCTTGATCTGGTTCTCTCTAATTTTCTGGATCTTCAGTCATTTGATCCTTTACCAGTGCTCTGGTCAAATCACTATTTACTTCCTTTTGCTTTCCCTTGTGCACATCCTAAAAATAAACCCAGCCCCCAACTGGAATTCCAACGTCGCTGATCTAAGGTTCCTCTTAAGGCCATTGCTGACTCTATTGAAACAATAACCTATCGGGGTATCCATGATGGCACTAATGCATGTAACGCACTAGTCACAGCTTTGCAGATCACTGCTGACAGACTGGCTCCTTCTGAGCTATTGCCCACTCGTACTGTACCCTCAGCCCCCTGGTACTCTCCAAAATTGAGGCTGCTGAAGCAAACATTCTGGTGCTGTGAACGGAAATGGTGCCTCTTGCCTGACTCCTTCACGAAACTAGCTTATACGCAAGCGTGTAACATTTAACATAACTCCATAAAAAGTAAGCTAATCGTATTGTGAATACTTTTTGCTCATCCAAAGAGCTTTTCCATGGAGCCAAAGAACTGTGTACTTCTGCTCACCCCACCTCCCCCCCCTGTGGCTTCTTACACACAAACCCATTGTGATTGTATAGCTTATTTTTTATTAAAGAGAAGATCTGTGTTATACGAGAAAAGATATGTGAGGAAAGATCCAACTCCCCTATTGTGATAGACCCTTCTCTCTGCCTGACTGAACAGCCACTAAGTACTTTCAAATGTATGTCAGTGACGGAAACCGTGGTTCTTGCTGCCTTGGCCAAACTGAAATCCGCTTCCCCGGCTGATCCGATTCTACTTCATATTCTTCATGATCTCTCTGACCGTCTTGCTCACCTCTTTACGGAAGCACTTGAATATTCTTGCACTACAGGTTTTATTCCTAAATCTCTTAAACATGCTATAATTTCACCTCTGCTAAAATAAAAAATGCCCCATCTTGACCCGGTAGTGGCTAAAAATTACTGCCCCATCTCTCTTCTCCATCTCTCTTCTCCCAGCTATGATGAAACTGCTCGAGGCTATTGTCACCCCCTCAACTTTCGGCCTTCTTCGAGACTAATCACATTCTCCATCCCCTTCAGGCTGGCTTTCGTCCAGGCATGGGTACTGAATCTGTGATGGTTTCCCTGCATAATGACATTGCGTTGTTACAGGACCGCAGAGAGGTGGGTGCTTTGATTCTTCTCGATCTCTGTGGCCTTTGATACGGTTGATCATCATAGACTTCTTCAGTGTCTTTCTGATGTAGTTATCTCGGGTATCCTCCTCAAATGGTTTTCTTCCTTCCTCTCCAATTGGACACAAACGGTGTCCTTTACCCCTTTCACCTCATCCCCCATGGCGTCTGACTGCAGAGTCCCCCAGGGCTCTGCTCTTTCTCCATTGCTCTTCAATCTGTATATGGTGGCGCTGGCCAAAGTCATTTCAAGTTATGGTGTGCTTTTTTTCACTTATGCAGACGACACCCAAATTCTTTCGTTTAAATGTTCCCAAGGAAGATCCCCTCCAAAAGCTGAAAGATTGCCTTTCAGCAGCTGGGATATGGATGGGCAATAATTGTCTTAAGTTAAACTGAGAGAAGACTGAGGTTCTGGTGGTTGGCCCAGTTAATGCTGCACTGTGCTGGACCTCTGAATATTGGCTCTAATCTCTGGGTCCTGAACCCTCCACCTCAGTTAAGAGCCTAGGTATAAACATTATGTCCTGTGGATCTAGAGAAGCACAAATCTCCTCAGTCTGTCAGACAGGTTTTGCGAAACATAGAGTTTTGAAAAAAAGGTTCTTCCCCTTCTCTCAAATGATTCCAGGTCTAAAGTTGTGACTGCTTCCATCATGGGATCGATCGATTATTGCAACAGTATTTGTCTTGGTCAACCTAAGGCACTACTCCATCGCCTTCAGTTCCTGCAAAATGCAGCAGCCAGGCTTGCCCTTAATGCTCCTAGAAGGTCGCATTCTGCTGATCTTCGTCGCCTCCACTGGCTTCCTGTCCGTAGTCAAGTGAATGTTGAGATCCTATGCATCGTCCATTGCGCTATCCATCGGGTTGGGGCTAAATTTCTTCAATCCAGACTTTCACTCTACCAACCGAAGAGATATCTTCGCTCATCTAATCAATCCTTGCTGGTTGTCCCCTGCTTCCAGCGAGCACGGGCAGATTTTTTTCTGTACTCGCTCCATCACTGTGGAACGCCCCCCTGCCCCTCAGATGCGGGGTATGCCTGTTTTTGCTTCCTTCCGAAAGCAAGTTAAACCTCTGCTATTTTAATGCCTCTTGCAACCTTATCCTCTCTCTTTAGTGCTTTATATATATACAATACAATACACAGACGACACGCAGCGCCTTGTTCCCCTCACAGAGGATTACATTACTGACTCCACCTCAATGAGCTCTTCATATAAGCTCTTTCAGACATGGATGCAAGCGAATAAGCTTGCACTTAACAGCTCGAAAACAGAACTTATGGTTACAGTGACTGCTACACAGCTGCGTAAACTTAGTCCAGAATATCAATCTTTTAAGGTTGCATATTGTATTATTCCTACCGTGTCCAGGTCAAGACGTTGGAGGTCGTGTTAGACCATGCTGGTATTGCCGCTTCCGGCAGGAGCTTCCATGCGCGCCCGCATACTCATAGTATGCTGGAGAATCCGGCACATGTACCGCCGGAAACGGAATAAGGGCATGACGGTATTGGCTCTGTTTTATGGGAAAACTCTGAATAAGGCCCATAATTGGCTCCATCTGCCAAGGTCGTTCACAATCTCCTAAAACAGGGCAGGGTAGTTGGCACCCTCCAAGTCAGCCCGTCTCGTTGTAATATTAATGCCCAGATTTTTCACGGTGCCGTTTGCCCATGCAAATGGCGCAATCTGTTAGATGTTCTTAATTGTGACCCATAAGAATTCCTGATTTGTGTATTGATTTTGAACTCTGAGACCACACTAAATCTACTAAGCTCCTAGATAACATGGTTGTTCAATTCCAGCGGGGTTGCCAGAAAAATTACTACATCGTCTGCAAAAAGGCTTATTTTATACCCCACCCCAACCCCACTTGAATCCGTTCTGATTCTGTCAGTGGTCCGGCCCTGCTCCTTTACTGCCACTTTTGCCACTCCACCGAATTAGAGGTGTCAGAAAATGGGTGCTAATTCCACTGGCGGAATTAGCCCCTGCAGAAATACAGCAGACGGAATTAGCGCTGAAAACCGACAGAATTAACAGCAGCAGTAATTCCTCTGGCAGAATTTCAGCCAGAAATAAAAATGGTAATTCTGCCACATTACAAGGGGAAATATTGCGGGAATACCACCAAAAATGCAGTGCTGCAGTGGTACTGTCAGTGTGGTGCCTGACATATGTGCTGCAATTTGGACAGGTAAGGTGTCTGTGTCCTGTGCAGTAGCCTTTCTGACAGCCTCACTGATGTCTGAGGTGCAGTAGGTGGCTTGTACTCCAGCCTCAGTGCCAAATGTTGTGGGAAGCAGCTGGGTGGGAGGTGCTCCTGCAATCTGTCCTGTGGCTGATGTTGTTGCTCTAACCATTGCAGGTGCGCTTGTGCCTCCAGAGGAGGCAGCAGTGGTGTCCTCGGACTGCAAAGCACTGGAGGTATCCTTGTGGCTGCTTGGCTTCCTGGGGCCTGGTACACTAGATTGTGAAGCATGAGCCGGTGCCATATTGCCACTTGCTGGAGTTGCTGGAGAACGAGTGGTAGATGTGCTTGACCCTTTCTAGCCTTCTGGCTGTCTTGTGTGGCTGTTGGGAGACATGTAACAAAGCATGATAGCCCTTGTGGAAATGTCCTGTGTGATTTCATTCAGTTTAGCAGTCAGGTATTGGGAACACTGGGTGGGCATGGTGCAAAAGTCCCAAAAGAGCCACATTCAAATGGCAGTGTCACAGGCAACTGGCTTGATGATTTGATGTAATTCTTAACTGATGGGAATGTCTACCTTGGCTGACCTGTAGTCTCATGGACTTGACGGTTGTACAAGGTCATAGGTGCCCATGTAGACCTTGGCCCATTTTGTATTTGAAATGAGTAACTCTATCAGCTGAGGGGTACCCATCATAGTGCGAGTGTAACATTTGGTTGAACACACTGGGCATAGAGGCCTTGCTGCTACCAATCTGTTGCACATGTTGTCTTTGGGGCCAGGCCAAAATGTGCAATGGGTTTTGTGGGTGGTGGCTCTTTGGCTGGCATTTGTTGGTGCGGTGCAGTGCATACGTCCAACTGGGGCTGGTGATGTACTATGTGATTCATTGTCAGCCCATTATACTTGCTGTTGCATCTTTCTGATGTGTATCCTTCATGAAGGACCTCTTCCTTATGTGAGAAACCTGAAGGTATCTCCCTAGCTAGACCCGGGGATCTGTCATCCAGGTGGCCAGTACACGCCCATCGCTGTTGGATCCAGTTCCTGGGGGTGGGCCAGTGAGGGAGGATCACCTGGATGGGGGGGTTCTCTAGGACCGTGAGTGGGACACTGACGGGTGGGACGCGGTATCCCCCTTCCTTTGATACAGTTTGCCCATCCTCTCACATAGGACACTTCAAACCTCTGCCCCCCCCTTTCCAACACAAACACTTTTGCACAACACAAAGGACAACGGACTAATAACGGAGCCGTTTACCTGACTGTCCCAATACAAGGGTCAGGCAAAGTCAAGCAATTGATCAGAATTACACACACCTGACGGCCCTTTCCCTTCCCCACAGGGATAAAAGGTGGAGCCAGAGAGCACAGTATGAGCACGGCAGACAGCACGACGAGGCGGCTACTCAGGTGCGGCAGTTCAAATGAAGGAGAAAGATGGCAGGAATCGAGAGGGTTGCGAGGAGCGAAATAACCTTGCCCTTTTCGACACAGACCTGCAGAACCTTAGAGGAAGAAAGCCTAAGACCGGGAATAATAAATGGCACAAGTGTCTTTCAGCAGATGTCACCGGTACACGGGGCAAGCCTATGCCGATAAGCAGGAGAGAGGGAAGTTCCAGCGACTGTGGGACCGGACTTGACTCCAATGAAGAGGATAGCCAAGCGGTTCATCACAGTTGATGGGAGAGCCGATAAGAACTGGGCTGTGTTAAATTGTTAATCGCAAAGTGGCAAGTTTTGAACCAAGTTCAATGAACTGTGAATGAACTGTAAAAGTGTTAAGGGGAGACCAGCTACAGAGGGAAATCGGCACCATGTGGGTGCTAACTCAAGAGACTCTGGTGGATCCCCATCTGAGAGAAACTACAGATACCAGCAGGCCATAGGAGAGCCAGCGGAATAGGTCAAAGTGGTCATACTGAGGGTCAAGAAAAATCCCTGTAGAATTGAAAGACTTTGATTTACAAACTTAGTGAAAGAAAAGGGAAGCGAATCCCTCAGTGCGAGGAAACCAGGGAAGCAAATCCCAAGAGGGGCAAAGTCTAAAGTCACAAGAAACAGAGTGTTGACAGACGTAAAACCCGACAGAGGGATATCCACTATGAACTGTTTGAAAAGACATTGAGAAAACAAGGGAAGTGAAACCCGCTAAAGAGAGGTGAGAAGGGTCAGCGCTCAGAAGAGGGGGAGCCAGGGGTGAACCTATCACCCAGCGAACATTGGAAACTGAACTCCACTTGTTTGTTAAAGGAACTTTTGTTTTTGTTAGTTGAATACCTCGGGTCCTCAAAGGCAAGAGATTTTCAAGTGAAAAGAATCTTGGGCCATCAACGGTCCTGAAAGCTGCCATTAGAACTGTCGTCTTGCACTTGAGAAGCCCGAGACTGTACTGTGCTCCAAGCTCCCATCTTATCCCATGTTCAAAATGTGGGGAAAGTGAGACCCAGGCTACTGCATCCTGACCTATTGTTTGTTTTTTTTGTTTGTTTGTTTGTTTATTTATAGCGTGCGCCAGACCCGAAGGTATCCGGGCGCAAATGCAAGAATACTCTAAGCTTGCAAGTTACAGTTACACATTTCAAGTAAATACAAAATACATTGACAGCAAGAAGCATGATTACCCTACAAAGTTTGTACACAGGGTAATATGCATGGTTATATTCAGATATTTGTACATAGATATGTATACACAGTAAACATTGAGAAACAAAGGCAAGGTGGAATAGGCTAGTGGGGGAGCATGTTAGTAAACGTTCAGTTACAGATTGGTCGATAGAGTAGTCCTGGTGTCGGTCATTTACAGGTCGTTATCGTTGAGCCATTTGATGCATTTAAGTCTGAAGTGTGAATATTATTTGAGAACACTTCTTTCTTTTCTTGAGAACTATCTCACATCCATTTTTGTATTAGTTATAAGGCTTGGCAATAGGTTTCTTAGTATAGGCCCTTTTTATTTGACACAACGCCACTAGGACTGCCTTATTTTTCATTTGCTGGTCGACGCTTGCTCCCATCTTAAATTTAGGTTTAGAATAGGCATTTATCCAACCTGCACACAGAGTTCAATGTTCAATAAATACCCTTTAACTGTGATAACTTGTGTCTGTCTTACTTGTCACCATGTGTTCCTCACATATGGTGTCAGTAGTGGGATGTGACTTAATTGAAACAAATTTTGGGAACCCTACAATTTCAAAAGCTTAATCAGAGAGCCTCCAACTCTTCTATTGCCACCAAGGAGTCAATAGGGTTTAATATCTGTAGCAGTAGGGAAGCTATTATTCCCAATGAGAAAAGAGGAATGATTCCTACGGATTTAGTTTTGATTCCCCCCTCTGGGGTCATACATACGATTAGCCCCAAAATCTGGCTTAGCATGGAAATTCTGGATAGACGACTTAGCGTGCATTATTGATCCTGACTTCCGAGGAGACGTGAAGGTTCTCTTACAGAATCATGGCAAAGTCCCTTTTGACATACGTCGGGGAGACCAAATTGCACAGGGAGTTTTGGAGAGGGCTCTGTTCCCTCAATTCCAAGAAAGTGAACCCGATAAAACAGAGGAAACTTTGGCTTTGGAGAAGCTGATAAATCCCCTACCATTGAAGAAAGAAAAGTAGAGGAACCCACCATCAATCCTTACCTAGC
Source organism: Ambystoma mexicanum (assembly GCF_040938575.1). Classification (NCBI taxonomy): domain Eukaryota; kingdom Metazoa; phylum Chordata; class Amphibia; order Caudata; family Ambystomatidae; genus Ambystoma; species Ambystoma mexicanum. Next base: position 1,295,807,663 of record NC_090922.1, on the reverse strand, counting down.
CTTTGCCCAGCGCAATGCTCCAGACCTAGCTGAAGCTTTTTTACAAGCAATTTTTGAGGAAGAAGGCCTAGAGAAGGGAAGTCCCTTTTTCTTCTTAAAACTAGGGTTACTTTACAGAAAAGAAACCTCCCCTCACGGGTTAATAAAAACTCAATTAATAATACCTAAAAGTCACTGAAAGGTTGTGCTAGAAATCACACATTCCCATATCACGGGAGGACATTTGGGGTAAGCTAAAACCCATGCACTTATTGGTGGAAAGTTTTTTACTGGCCAGGTATCCACGAAGATATCAAAACTTTCATACACACATGAGAGATATGTCAAAAAAACCAACCCGCGCATTCCATTACCAGCCCCTCTGAACCCGTTGCCAATTATAGAAGTCCCCTTTTCGTGAATTGGCATGGATATAATAGGACCTCTGGAAACATCTAAATTGGGCAACAAGTATGTCCTGGTGATCATAGATTATGCGACCCGATATCCTGAGGCATTCCCAGTGCGAAATAATACCACTCAGCAGATCTTGAAACATCTTCTACCATATATCTCTAGGGTTGGTTTTCCCAAAGAAATACTAACAGATCAGGGTTCAAATTATATGATTAAGCTTATGGCCGAAGTCAAATATCTACTCCATATGACCACCTTGCAGACTTGTGTACCATCCCCAAACCGATGGTCTAGTAGAGACATTCAATAACACCTTGAAACTAATTCTACGAAAATTGGTCGACAAGGACGGGAAGGACTGAGACCGAATGATCCCATGGTCACTCTTTACTGAAACTGCACTGAATCTGCAACTGGGCCATTCACCGTTCTCGGCCCAGCCACTCTCCCCTGCACTGCCTCCACGGCAACCCCTGCACTACGGGACTGTGTCTGTATCCATACAGCCCCCCTTCCCAGCACTTGTCTGCACTTACCTCGCACTTGCCACCAGCTGGCCCTTGTTATTTATCCTGTATGCTGTATGCTTATAACCCTGTACTGCACTTTCCCCTCTCCCTTCCCCCATGCACTTTTCCCTTCCCCTCTACCCTTGCACTTGCGCGATCTGAATGACACCTGGCCTAGTAAGATCGTTGTCTGTCTCCCCTTGTTCCCCCCCCCCCGCCTCGTCGCGCCTTGAAACACTTGTGTATAGGCGCGTTACAAATGCCTTATCATATCATATCATATCTTTGCAGTGAGGAAAACCCCTCAAGTTTCCACAGGTTTCTCTCCCTTTGAGCTACTCTATGGAAGAGAACCGAGAGATGTCCTGGACATGCTCTGGGAAACCTGGGAAGAACGCAAGGAGGCCCCCATTCCAAAATCCCAAACTGCCACTAGAATGCGAGAACACATGAAATTAGTCCGGGACTTAGTTTGTACTCACATGGGAAAGGCCCACAACCAGCAAAAGGCCAGTTACGACAAAAAAGTAAATTTAAGATCTTTTTCTATCGGATAAAAAGTACTAGTCCTCTTACCCATCTCAGAAAACAAACTTGTCTCCAAGTGGCACAGACCTTATGAGATAATAGAAAGAATGGGAACATGCAGGTATAAAGTAGCGCAGCCAGACCGAAAACAAAAAGTCCAATTATATCACATTAACCTCCTAAAAGAGTGGAAAGAAAACCCATCAGCCACCCATGCCAAAGTTCTAGCCTGCCTGGTTTCCGAAGACATAACATGACTTAATTCCACCCGAGTTATCTAGCCAACAAGGAGAAGATCTAAAGGATGTAATAGTCTCATTACCTGATGTATTCTTAGAAAAACCAGGAAGAGTAAAAGGTACATATCATTACATTTGAGTACCTATTGGCAAAGCTGTTCACCTAAAACCTTATAGTCTACCAGAGGCACGTAAACAGGTAGTGATCGAGGAAGTCAACTAAATTGTTAGGCAGGAACCTGTGCAGTTCCCTTAGGGACCACTGCAAAAAGTTTAAGACTACAGGTGTTAGCAGTAAACCGAATTGGTAGCAGTCTGCATCACCCAGATTTACCTGGTAGCTGTGGCTGAGCAGTCAGACTTCTCTCAAGAAGAGTTAGGCTGTATATAGAGTATACACAATAGGGCTCAAAATACAGTAGTACAAGCAAACACTGACCAGAGCTTTGGTATAAAAGTATATAATTATTTATTTAAAAACACACTTGTAAAAATACACTGGCACTAATATGTCAAGCAAGATCAAACACAGTCACTAGAAATATATACACCTCCCTAATTAATTATTTGACAAGTCTAGGTTAATACAGCACTTCTTTAGCAAAACAGAGGTGAGCGCGTAACCATAGATGGCACTCCAATAATTATTTAAAAAGGGAGAGAAAAGGCAGAAATAGGAAAAACACACAATACCAACACTTTTAAAGAACCACAGCAAGTCAAGAGAGGCAGGGTCTACTGTAGAGAAAAAAGTTCATAGGCCAGGCCCACTCTTGGAGAGAGCAAGGCGGAATGTGCCCAAGATCACACAGTGGAAATGCACTAAAAGTCTTTGCAGGAAAGTCAAAAAAAGGTCGGATCAAGATAGAAAGGTAATGTTAACAGGTCCGAGGTCACCCCAGGATAGAGAGTCACGGATTTACGGGACAGCTTGAACAGTCTGTTGCAAGGGAGACCAGGCGGGACGTAGTACCTGAAATGGTGAGACAGCTCCAGCGGGGGCAGTTGTTCCTGGCAGCGGGTGCAAGTCGGTGCTTCGTCCGGGGGAAGAGAAGATCTCGACATGGAGGAAAGCTGGAGATCGTTGCACTGCCAGGGAAGAAACCAGCCGCGGAGTTTCCCGGTTAAAAGGTACTACCCTTTTATTTGCGGTAGTGGTGAAGCGTGGCTATCTGGCCGCCGGGGTGCTTGGTACGGGCGATTCGACCACGAGACGATCCAGGAAGGCGAAAAAGGCGAACTGGTTGGTCCCACCAGCTCAAAGGGAAGAAGACTCTCCTGGAAGAAGATCTTCTTTGTCGTCGGGGAAAGTGGTGAGTTTCGTACAGCAGGGCTTCACCGGTGGTGTTGTTGTAGATGGCTCAGCTTCTCCCCTCTCCAGATTCTTTAGGTCCTGTGGCGACTTTTGAAGTTTCAGTCCCCAAAGCCCTGCTTTTATGCAGCAAAACCCCCATTCAGCAGCCTAGCTGTCAATCAAACATGCGAAGTGGTAAGCCGGGCGGCTCTCCACTGGGCCAATCACACAAGAGTGCGACTTGAGTTGCCAAGGCAACTCAGTCCAGGGTGCCTATTCCCCCCTCCCACACATCCTGTAGACCCAGACAGAGTGGCACCACTTTTGGAGGCTTCTGTGCAAAAGCCCGCCAAAAGTGGAACAAAGGGCTCGACTTGGGTTGGAGTTATAGAGGCGAACACAAATGCCATTTTAAAACCGAGTCCTGGCAAAAAGACCCAACCGGGGAATAAATATTAAATAAATAACCCGGCGGTATCTTTAACATTGCACCAAAAAAGTGGTGCGTTTAAAATGAATAGGAAAATCCCATAGGAAATATTCCGGTGGAATATTTCGCGTGTAACCACTGCCACCAGCCAGAAACTCGACAAGGGGGGACTGAACAGTGCCCCCTTGAAAAACAGACCCTGGGGCAATCGAATTACCCCTACCAGTACTTCCACAATATGATGGTTTGTACTGGTTCTGTTCACAATTTAAGACTAGTAAAGTCAATGGTGACTTTACATGCCCTGGGAGACAGTAGTCAGTCCCAGGGTATGAAGTCTGTTTGGGGGTCACTATGACACCCCTGTGTTACTGCACTAAGGGTGCTGTGTAACACACATACCAAAAACCCATGAAGCCCTATGGAGTAAAAGACCCCATAGCCCATAAAACACATTACAAAGTCAAAGGACATTCTCAAATCATGCCTAAGAGTGGGAGAAGGAGTCTCACTCTTAGCAGGAGAAAAAAATAAACCCCGAAAATCCAGCAAAGCTGCTGGGGGACTCACTAGGTTTGGGAAATTAGCTTTTACAGAGAATTCTCCCTAACACTCGCCCCCCCCCAGACTAAGGGACAGGAGGATTTAATCCACTCCTGGATGAAATCTCATACCTCTAGTCGATGACATACATCCTAGAGAGACCATCAGCATTTTGGTGGAGACACCCTGACCTATGTTCTATGGTAAAGTCAAATGTTTTCCTTTGTAAGCTATATGACCTAGAAACCCTTTGAGGAACATCAGTCTTTTTAAAACTATATGGGATCTGGTTGACCAGTCCCTCAGAAGTTGGTACAACTTCTGAACCTGTGCTAGGCTTTTTCAAGGGGCCCTTATAAAGGATTCCCTTAGATCTAGAGGGGCCTCCAGAGTTCCTCACCACCTCTCCGTTGGGAGAAGGTTGGGTTTTGGGCCTCTTGGTTGGAGGGGATGGAGATAAGCAAGGTACATGCTTCTCCTTCCTCTTAGATCTTCCCTTACCTACTTTAGGAGTTTCACTCCCAAGACTAGGATTTGAGTTGGAGTCTTCAGTGGAAGGTCCTACAGTCTGAAGGTTGTTGGCCTTAGACTTTTCTTTTCTGGTTTCCCACCAGCACTGAGAATTACAAGTTCTCTTAGGCCTAGTTAGGGGCCCAGTTGGTCTGTCCACCTCTTCTTCAGAAGCAGGGGGAATCACAGACTCTAAAACTGGGGGAATAATGATGGAGCTTGGTTCGGGCTCCCATTTCCCTAACATTTTAGCCTGAAATGTGCCTGGGTCAGAGGTCAATTTACCAACACCAGGGCTTGTAATGGGGTTCTCTGTAGAGGTTCCCACAGGCTTAGAGTGGTTCCTTAAGGTGTCCTCTCTAGCCAATTTGGTTTGGTTCTGTGTCTCCATACTGGGAGGCCTGGGGGTACTGGATACTACTAGAGTTCTTAGATCATTCCCCAACAGGGCTCTCCCAGGCACCTCAGTCTGAACACTGACAGGAATCATCACTGCCATGTTGTTACACTGTATGAGGGCTGGTAGAATTGGAACCATTTGGACAGGGCCTCCAGACATCTTAGTGGGACCTTTGGGTGCCTTAGCAATATCCTTAGGCTTGAAAAAGCTTTCATCCACTACTGTTCTGCTGGCCCCAGAGTCTCGCCTGGCAGGAGTATCCTGGCCATTTACAAGAACACTGTCCATATAATAAACTTTAGAGTTTTCTGGTATGGAGTTGTACACACTCCTATTCTGATTGCTAACCAGACCCATGGACTCTACTGTTACACTTGCTTGAAGACCCAAAGGTTCTTCAGCAAAGACTTCAAAGTGAGCACTAGCCATTTGGACTTCCTCCTCAGGAGTGAAGGCTAAGGAGACTGTGCTGATCCTTGTAGGTTTACCCTTACATCTGGGATCTCCTTTGATGTGGTCAGTTGCCCCACAGAGATAGCATGTTCCAAATGCTCTCTGGAAAGGTGGCTTGGTCTGACCTCCTTCTGGTTTGTGACCAGAGGGTACACTAGCCTGTTGTGGTTTACCCTGGGGTTTACCCTGGTTATTTTGTTGTTTGGGGCCCTCTTTGGGTTGGGAGGTATTAGAAGTCTCTTGGTTCCCTTTTGGTGGCTGCTTTCCCTCATCCTTTTTCTGAGTTGCCCCCGAATCCTTGTGAGTAGCCCTGTTGGCAACCTACAAGTCAGCAGCCTTAGCAAGCTTCCTGGAATCTAATTCCTCTGAATCAGCCAAGTGCTGTCTGAGCTCAGGAGAGCAGGCATCATAAATTGACTCCAACATAACAAGATTTCTCATTCCCTCATAGTTGTTCACCTTGTAACCCTTAATCCATCCCTCTAAGTTTTTCAAACACTCATTCACCCAGGTAGCCCAAGGGGGTACCATCAGTCTTTTTGAGGGTCCTAAACCTCTTAAGGTACTGGGAAGGGGTCTTCTCAAATCTAGCTATCAAAGCTAGCTTCACACATTCATAATCCCTTCTATCCACCTCCCCCAACTCCATTACCACATCAGATGCAACAGGGGGAAGCCTAGAGAACAACCAGGGAAGTAACTCATTCCCTGAGATGTCCTGGAGCCCATGATTATACTCAAACATAACCAACCAATCTAACACATCTAACACATCCAACTTAGGCTCATGCATACCCACAATCTCTTTAGGCATCCAGGGTCTTTTGGGACTGGTACTCCTAGAGGATCCGGAGAGAGAAGCATTTTCAACAGACAATTTCTTCATCTCTAGCTCATGTTTGAGCTCCATTTCTCTGAGCCTTAGTTCTTGATTCAGTTCTTGGTCTTTGTTCTGCTTGAGCATTAAGTCTCTTAAACTCCAATTCAAGTTTCATTTTCTCTAGTTCAAGACATTGAGGACTAAGTGTGGGACCTGGTAAAGGTCCAGTAGGTACAGCTGGTAGAGCAGACAGAGGCCTAGGGGGGATAGTCACAACAGCCTCACCCTCCTCTTCTGACTCTGCCTCAAGATTTTCAATACTTTGATCAATATCATCACTGTTATCTACATTTTCTGGGAGAGTGGGTTCCTCTGAACAATCACCCAGACTTTGGTTTGCTAACAATCTTTCTATTAGCTCCATTTTCTTGCTTTTAGTCAGGAGATTCTTATGCTTACAGAGAACTCTTAAACAATTAGCAGTTTTTGTAGCAAGGGACTCTTGACTATAACTTTCTATAGTTGACAGGTTAGAAAATAAACTTTTTAGTGCTAAGCTTTGAGGTTAGTTGCACTAAGGTATCAAACAGCACACTAAAATGTATACTCAATACAAATCCCACCGCTGTACACCAGTGTTAGGCAGAAACCTGTGCAGTTCCCTTAGGGACCATTGCAAAAAGTTTAAGACTACAGGTGTTAGCAGTAAACCCAATTGGTAGCAGTCTGCACCACCCAGATTTGCCTGGTAGCTTTGGCTGAGCAGTCAGACTTCTCTCAAGAACAGTTAGGCAGTATATAGAGTATACACAATAGGGCTAAAAATTACAGTAGTACAAGCAAACACTGACCAGAGCTTTGGTATAAAAGTATATAATTATTTATTTAACAACACACTTGTAAAAATACACTGGCACTAATATGTCCAGCAAGTTCAAACAGTCACTAGAAATATATACACCTCCCTAATTAATTATTTGACAAGTCTAGGTTAATACACCACTTATTAGCAAAACAGAGGTGAGCGCGTAACCGTAGATGGCACTCCAATAATTATTTAAAAAGGGAGAGAAAAGGCAGGAATAGGAAAAACACACAATACCAACACTGTTAAAGAACCACAGCAAGTCAAGAGAGGCAGGGTCTACTGTAGAGCAAAAAGTTCATAGGCCAGACCCACTCTTGGAGAGAGCAAGGCGGAATGTGGCCAAGATCACACAGTGGAAATGCACTAAAAGTCTTTGCAGGAAAGTCAAAAAAAGGTCAGATCAAGATAGAAAGGTAATGTTAACAGGTCCGAGGTCACCCCAGGATAGAGAGTCAAGGATTTACGGACACCTTGGACAGTCAGTGGCAAGGGAGACCAGGCGGGACGTAGTACCTGAAATGGTGAGAAAGCTCCAGCGGGGGCAGTTGTTCCTGGCAGCGGGTGCAAGTTGGTGCTTCGTCCGGGGGAAGAGAAGATCCCGACGTGGAGGAAAGCTGGAGATCGTTGCACTGCCAGGGAAGAAACCAGCCGCAGAGTTTCCCGGTTAAAAGGTACTACCCTTTTATTCGCGGTAGTGGTGAAGCGTGGCTATCTGGCCGCCAGGGTGCTTGGCACGGGCGATTCGACCACGAAACAATCCAGGAAGGCGAAAAAGGCAAACTGGTTGGTCCCACCAGCTCAAAGGGAAGAAGACTCTCCTGGAAGAAGATCTTCTCTGTCGTCGGGAAAGTGGTGAGTTTCGTACAGCAGGGCTCCACTGGTGGTGTCGTCGTTGTAGATGGCTCAGCTTCTCCCCTCTTCGGATTCTTTAGGTCCTGTGGCGACTTCTGAAGTTCCAGTCCCCAAAGCCCTGCTTTTATGCAGCAAAACCCCCATTCATCAGCCTAGCTGTCAATCAAACATGCTAAGTGGTGAGCCGGGCGGCTCACCACTGGGCCAATCACACAAGAGTGCGACTTGAGTTGCCAAGGCAACTCAGTCCAGGGTGCCTATTCCCCCCTCCCACACATCCTGTAGACCCAGACAGAGTGGCACCACTTTTGGAGGCTTCTGTGCAGAAGCCCGCCAAAAGTGGAACAAAGGGCTCGACTTGGGTTGGAGTTACAGAGGCGAACACAAATGCCATTTTAAAAACGAGTCCTGGCAAAAAGACCCAACTGGGGAATAAATATTAAATAAATAACCCGGCGGTATGTTTAACATTGCACCAAAAAAGTGGTGCGTTTAAAATGAATGGGAAAATCCCATGGGAAATATTCCGGTGGAATATTTCGCGTGTAACACTGCCACCAGCCAGAAACTCGACAAGGGGGGACTGAACAGTGCCCCCTTGAAAAACAGACCCTGGGGCAATCGAATTACCCCTACCAGTACTTCCACAATATGATGGTTTGTACTGGATCTGTTCACAATTTAAGACTAGTAAAGTCAATGGTGACTTTACATGCCCTGGGAGACAGTAGTCAGTCCCAGGGTATGAAGTCTGTTTGGGGGTCACTATGACACCCATGTGTTACTGCACTAAGGGTGCTGTGTAACACACATACCAAAAACCCATGAAGCCCTATGGAGTAAAAGACCCCATAGCCCATAAAACACATTACAAAGTCAAAGGACATTCTCAAATCATGCCTAAGAGTGGGAGAAGGAGTCTCACTCTTAGCAGGAGAAAAAAATAAACCCCGAAAATCCAGCAAAGCTGCTGGGGGACTCACTAGGTTTGGGAAATTAGCTTTTACAGAGAATTCTCCCTAACACTCGCCCCCCCCCAGACTAAGAGACAGGAGGATTTAATCCACTCCTGGATGAAATCTCATACCTCTAGTCGATGACATACATCCTAGAGAGACCATCAGCATTTTGGTGGAGACACCCTGACCTATGTTCTATGGTAAAGTCAAATGTTTTCCTTTGTAAGCTATATGACCTACAAACCCTTTGAGGAACATCAGTCTTTTTAAAACTATATGGGATCTGGTTGACCAGTCCTTCAGAAGTTGGTACAACTTCTGAACCTGTGCTAGGCTTTTTCAAGGGGCCCTTATAAAGGATTCCCTTAGATCTAGAGGGGCCTCCAGAGTTCCTCACCACCTCTCTGTTGGGAGAAGGTTGGGTTTTGGGCCTCTTGGTTGGAGGGGATGGAGATAAGCAAGGTACATGCTTCTCCTTCCTCTTAGATCTTCCCTTACCTACTTTAGGAGTTTCACTCCCAAGACTAGGATTTGAGTTGGAGTCTTCAGTGGAAGGTCCTACAGTCTGAAGGTTGTTGGCCTTAGACTTTTCTTTTCTGGTTTCCCACCAGCACTGAGAATTACCAGTTCTCTTAGGCCTAGTTAGGGGCCCAGTTGGTCTGTCCACCTCTTCTTCAGAAGCAGGGGGAATCACAGACTCTAAAACTGGGGGAATAATGATGGAGCTTGGTTCGGGCTCCCATTTCCCTAACATTTTAGCCTGAAATGTGCCTGGGTCAGAGGTCAATTTACCAACACCAGGGCTTGTAGAGGGGTTCTCTGTAGAGGTTCCCACAGGCTTAGAGTGGTTCCTTAAGGTGTCCTCTCTAGCCAATTTGGTTTGGTTCTGTGTCTCCATACTGGGAGGCCTGGGGGTACTGGATACTACTAGAGTTCTTAGATCATTCCCCAACAGGGCTCTCCCAGGCACCTCAGTCTGAACACTGACAGGAATCATCACTGCCATGTTGTTACACTGTATGAGGGCTGGTAGAATTGGAACCATTTGGACAGGGCCTCCAGACATCTTAGTGGGACCTTTGGGTGCCTTAGCAACATCCTTAGGCTTGAAAAAGCTTTCATCCACTACTGTTCTGCTGGCCCCAGAGTCTCGCCTGGCAGGAGTATCCTGGCCATTTACAAGAACACTGTCCATATAATAAACTTTAGAGTTTTCTGGTATGGAGTTGTACACACTCCTATTCTGATTGCTAACCAGACCCATGGACTCTACTGTTACACTTGCTTGAAGACCCAAAGGTTCTTCAGCAAAGACTTCAAAGTGAGCACTAGCCATTTGGACTTCCTCCTCAGGAGTGAAGGCTAAGGAGACTGTGCTGATCCTTGTAGGTTTACCCTTACATCTGGGATCTCCTTTGATGTGGTCAGTTGCCCCACAGAGATAGCATGTTCCAAATGCTCTCTGGAAAGGTGGCTTGGTCTGACCTCCTTCTGGTTTGTGACCAGAGGGTACACTAGCCTGTTGTGGTTTACCCTGGGGTTTACCCTGGTTATTTTGTTGTTTGGGGCCCTCTTTGGGTTGGGAGGTATTAGAAGTCTCTTGGTTCCCTTTTGGTGGCTGCTTTCCCTCATCCTTTTTCTGAGTTGCCCCCGAATCCTTGTGAGTAGCCCTGTTGGCAACCTACAAGTCAGCAGCCTTAGCAAGCTTCCTGGAATCTAATTCCTCTGAATCAGCCAAGTGCTGTCTGAGCTCAGGAGAGCAGGCATCATAAATTGACTCCAACATAACAAGATTTCTCATTCCCTCATAGTTGTTCACCTTGTAACCCTTAATCCATCCCTCTAAGTTTTTCAAACACTCATTCACCCAGGTAGCCCAAGGGGGTACCATCAGTCTTTTTGAGGGTCCTAAACCTCTTAAGGTACTGGGAAGGGGTCTTCTCAAATCTAGCTATCAAAGCTAGCTTCACACATTCATAATCCCTTCTATCCACCTCCCCCAACTCCATTACCACATCAGATGCAACAGGGGGAAGCCTAGAGAACAACCAGGGAAGTAACTCATTCCCTGAGATGTCCTGGAGCCCATGATTATACTCAAACATAGCCAACCAATCTAACACATCTAACACATCCAACTTAGGCTCATGCATACCCACAATCTCTTTAGGCATCCAGGGTCTTTTGGGACTGGTGCTCCTAGAGGATCCGGAGAGAGAAGCATTTTCAACAGACAATTTCTTCATCTCTAGCTCATGTTTGAGCTCCATTTCTCTGAGCCTTAGTTCTTGATTCAGTTCTTGGTCTTTGTTCTGCTTGAGCATTAAGTCTCTTAAACTCCAATTCAAGTTTCATTTTCTCTAGTTCAAGACATTGAGGACTAAGTGTGGGACCTGGTAAAGGTCCAGTAGGTACAGCTGGTAGAGCAGACAGAGGCCTAGGGGGGATAGTCACAACAGCCTCACCCTCCTCTTCTGACTCTGCCTCAAGATTTTCAATACTTTGATCAATATCATCACTGTTATCTACATTTTCTGGGAGAGTGGGTTCCTCTGAACAATCACCCAGACTTTGGTTTGCTAACAATGTTTCTATTAGCTCCATTTTCTTGCTTTTAGTCAGGAGATTCTTATGCTTACAGAGAACTCTTAAACAATTAGCAGTTTTTGTAGCAAGGGACTCTTGACTATAACTTTCCATAGTTGACAGGTTAGAAAATAAACTTTTTAGTGCTAAGCTTTGTGGTTAGTTGCACTAAGGTATCAAACAGCACACTAAAATGTATACTCAATACAAATCCCACCGCTGTACACCAGTGTTAGGCAGAAACCTGTGCAGTTCCCTTAGGGACCATTGCAAAAAGTTTAAGACTACAGGTGTTAGCAGTAAACCCAATTGGTAGCAGTCTGCACCACCCAGATTTGCCTGGTAGCTTTGGCTGAGCAGTCAGACTTCTCTCAAGAAGAGTTAGGCAGTATATAGAGTATACACAATAGGGCTAAAAATTACAGTAGTACAAGCAAACACTGACCAGAGCTTTGGTATAAAAGTATATAATTATTTATTTAATAACACACTTGTAAAAATACACTGGCACTAATATGTCAAGCAAGTTCAAACACAGTCACTAGAAATATATACACCTCCCTAATTAATTATTTGACAAGTCTAGGCTAATACACCACTTATTAGCAAAACAGAGGTGAGTGCGTAACCGTAGATGGCACTCCAATATTTATTTAAAAAGGGAGAGAAAAGGCAGGAATAGGAAAAACACACAATACCAACACTTTTAAAGAACCACAGCAAGTCAAGAGAGGCAGGGTCTACTGTAGAGCAAAAAGTTCATAGGCCAGACCCACTCTTGGAGAGAGCAAGGCGGAATGTGCCCAAGATCACACAGTGGAAATGCACTAAAAGTCTTTGCAGGAAAGTCAAAAAAAGGTCAGCTCAAGATAGAAAGGTAATGTTAACAGGTCCGAGGTCACCCCAGGATAGAGAGTCAAGGATTTACGGACACCTTGGACAGTCAGTGGCAAGGGAGACCAGGCGGGACGTAGTACCTGAAATGGTGAGAAAGCTCCAGCGGGGGCAGTTGTTCCTGGCAGCGGGTGCAAGTTGGTGCTTCGTCCGGGGGAAGAGAAGATCTCGACGTGGAGGAAAGCTGGAGATCGTTGCACTGCCAGGGAAGAAACCAGCCGCAGAGTTTCCCGGTTAAAAGGTACTACCCTTTTATTCGCGGTAGTGGTGAAGCGTGGCTATCCGGCCGCCGGGGTGCTTGGCACGGGCGATTCGACCACGAAACAATCCAGGAAGGCGAAAAAGGCAAACTGGTTGGTCCCACCAGCTCAAAGGGAAGAAGACTCTCCTGGAAGAAGATCTTCTCTGTCGTCGGGAGAGTGGTGAGTTTCGTACAGCAGGGCTCCACTGGTGGTGTCGTCGTTGTAGATGGCTCAGCTTCTCCCCTCTTCGGATTCTTTAGGTCCTGTGGCGACTTCTGAAGTTCCAGTCCCCAAAGCCCTGCTTTTATGCAGCAAAACCCCCATTCATCAGCCTAGCTGTCAATCAAACATGCTAAGTGGTGAGCCGGGCGGCTCACCACTGGGCCAATCACACAAGAGTGCGACTTGAGTTGCCAAGGCAACTCAGTCCACGGTGCCTATTCCCCCCTCCCACACATCCTGTAGACCCAGACAGAGTGGCACCACTTTTGATGGCTTCTGTGCAGAAGCCCGCCAAAAGTGGAACAAAGGGCTCGACTTGGGTTGGAGTTACAGAGGCGAACACAAATGCCATTTTAAAACCGAGTCCTGGCAAAAAGACCCAACTGGGGAATAAATATTAAATAAATAACCCGGTGGTATGTTTAACATTGCACCAAAAAAGTGGTGCGTTTAAAATGAATGGGAAAATCCCATAGGAAATATTCTGGTGGAATATTTTGCGTGGTAACCACTGCCACCAGCCAGAAACTCGACAAGGGGGGACTGGACAGTGCCCCCTTGAAAAACAGACCCAGGGGCAATCGAATTACCCCTTCCAGTACTTCCACAATATGATGGTTTGTACTGGTTCTGTTCACAATTTAAGACTAGTAAATTCAATGGTGACTTTACATGCCCTGGGAGACAGTAGTCAGTCTCAGAGTATGGAGTCTATGTTTGGGGTCACTATGACACCCCTGTGTTACTGCACTGAGGGTGCTGTCTAACACACATACCAAAAACACATGAAGCCCTATGGAGTAAAAGACCCCATAGCCCATAAAACACATTACAAAGTCAAAGGACATTCTCAAATCATGCCTAAGAGTAGGAGAAAAAGAGTCCCACTCTTAGCAGGAGAAAAAAATAAACCCCAAAAATCCAGCAAAGCTGCTGGGGGACTCGCTAGGTTTGGGAAATTAGCCTTTACAGAGAATTCTCCCTAACACAAATGTTGAAGGCGAATATCACCGAACGTTCCTCAAGTCCATGGTGCTCTCCTGTCATGTTGGTCACTAAACCCGACCGATTCTGCATCGACTTCCGTCAAGTTAATGCCGTATCAGACTTCGATGCCTATCCTATCCCACGCATCAATGACCTAATTGATTAACGAGGAACAGCCACCTATCTATCTACCCTGGATTTAACAAAGGGGTACTGGCAAGTCCCTGTATATGGGCCAGATGAGGAAAAAACTGCTTTTTTAACACCCCTTCGGTTATTCCAGTTTAAAGTCCTCCCTTTCGGCCTACACTGTGCGCCAGCTACGTTCCAACGTCTTATGGATAACATTGTACAACCCTGTTCATACTTTTGTGGAGCTTACATTGACGATCTCGTCATTTATAATAAGACCTGGGAAGACCATATCTTCCATCTTTACACCATCATGAAAGCCCTTAGGAATCTTGGTCTAACTTCAAATCCAGCTAAATGCAGATTAGCCCAATCCACTGTGAAATATCTTTGTTTCTTCGTAGGGAACTGAACTGTACAGCCCCAAAATGAAAAAGTAAAAGCCGTCTTGGATACTCCAACTGCCAAGACCAAAATAGACCGTACAACTTTCCTTAGGTTAATAGGGTATTACCGTAGGTTTGTCCCCAACTTTTCGGATAAAACAGCATGGTTGACAGATGAACTTAAAAATGCTGAACCCCAGAAACATCAGTGGAGTGAGGACGACGAGGTATGCTAAAACATCCTAAAGCAAACACTATGCCAAAACCCAATCCTAAATGTAGTCGACTTCCGAAAGGAGTTTGTATTACAGACAGACACCTCCCTTACAGGGTTAGGGGCCAAATTTGCAACGGTCTAGAACACCCCATACTATACACCAGTTGCAAGTTATTCCCACATGAGAAAAACTACTCTGTGGTGGAACTAGAGGCCCTAGCCATCAAGTGGGCCAGTATCCATCTCGGGTACTATCTATTAGGAAGGAAGTTCACTCTGGTTACTGACCACTCACCGTTAGTCTGGATTAGCCAACTCGGAGTCCAACGCTCGGGTCGTGCAATGGTTTCTAGACCTACAACCCTATTGTTTCATGGTGGAGCACCGGAAAGGAAAAGATCAGGGAAAGGAGGATTTTCTTTCCCGGTTCCCCTGTGAAACAAATGTGGCTAAATCGCATGGAGGAAGGGTATGTGAGAAACCTGAAGGTGTCTCCTCAGCTAGGCCCCGGGGATCTGTCATCCAGGTGGCCAGGACACAACCATCGCTGTTAGAGCCAGTTCCTGGGGGTGGACAAGTGAGGGTGGATCACCTGGAGGCGGGGGGTCTTCCTGAAGTGGGAGTGGGACACAGACGGGTGAGACGCGGTATCCCTTCCTTCAAGCAAAACCCCAGTACAATCAAAATACTTTGATCTACAAACTAAGTGAAAGAAAGGAAGCGAATCCCACAGTGAGAGGAAACCAGGGAAATGAATCCCAAGAGGGGCAAAGTCTCAAGTCCCAAGAAACAGAGTGTCGACAGACGTAAAACTCGACAGAGGGATGTCTGCTGTGAACTGTTTGAAAAGACATTGAGAAAACAAGGGAAGTGAGTCCTGCTAAAGAGAGGTGAGAAGGGTCAGCGCCCAGAAGAAGGGGACTCGGGGGTCAACCCTTCACCCAGCGAACATTGGAAACTGAACTACATTTGTTTGTTGACCTCAGGTCCTCGAAGGCAAGAGACTTTCAAGTGAAACAAGACTTGGCCATAAGCAGTTCTGAAAGCTGCCATTAGAACTGTCATCTCGTGCAGGAGAAGCCCGAGACTGTACTGTGCTCCAAGCTCCCATCTTACCTCGTGTTCAAAACGTGGGGAAGGGAGACCCAGGCTACTGTATCCTGACATATTATTTGAGAACACTTCTTTCTTTTCTTGAGAACTATCCAACACCCATTGTTGTATTAGTTGTAAGGCTTGGCAATATGTTTCTTAGTATAGGCCCTTTTTATATGACACAACACAACTAGGACTGCCTTATTTTTCATTTGATGGTCGACGCTTGCTCCCATCTAAGATTTAGGGTTAGAATAGCCGTTTTTACAACTGCATACGGAATTCATTGTTCAATAAACACCTTTGAACTGTGATCACTTGTGTCCGTCTTACTTGTCACCATGAGTTCCTCACACTTCCCTATGGTTGGCCTTTTTGTACCTGAACACCTGCCATGCCTCCTGATGCACAGTCCTAAGGTGTGTGATGTGTTGCTTGTGCATTGGCTGCCCAATGCTCTGCAGGGTGACTGCAAGTGTATAGGTTGACATTATATTGGGGTTGCTGAGAAATGAGCCCATCGGTCACTCATGTACTCACCAGGGTCTTCATGGCTGCCAGCTCCGAACTCTGCCGACCCTACACCCCCAGGCCCGCCATGTGCAGTATGATGCTCACTGTCTCTTTCCAGGATGTGAGTTGCAGCATCTTCACTGTCCCTCCTCCAGTGGCTACTTTCTCCCTACAGCTATGAGGGTTGAGACCCTGGCAGTGAGGTTTTTCCACCTCTTTTTGTGGTCCTCACAGCTACCACTTTGTCCCAGATCTCACTCTATGTGGCATTTTTGCACTGGCGGGTGAGGTCTTCCAGTTTTGTGCCCCATCGAGCTCTTCTGAATGGGCCACCACTTGTACAGCCAGCACAGCGAGCTCTGCCACACTGAATTTGGGCTACAAAGCTGCTTTTCAGCCACCTTTCGTTTCCCTTTGGCTCCTGACATGATTTGGCAGACCTGCAGAATCGGATGGCACTTCTAAAATGGTGATTTTGAGTGGTCGGCTTTTTAAAGATGGCCGCCGCTGAATTTCCCATTTGCGTCATGACTGTTTTCTGCTCGTTTGTCATTCCGCCGACGAAATTACCGTTTGGTGGAATTGCCATTTTCTCTTCCAATTTACAACGGTAACGCTAATTGTGCCAAATATAGGAGGTATTTCCGCTGTCCTTCATTTTTTGGCTGTAATTCCGCCAGACACCATGATGCTAACGGTGGAATACCCGCTGGTTTTACCACCCTGCTTTTAATGAGGTGCATTGACTTTTCATACTGAGACAGGTTCTGGCCCTGCTAAAATGTGATAAAATGTACACATTTATGTAAATAATGTTCCTCAAATATGTCACTGTCTCTTTCAGAAATGTACAATAAGTTGGTTGCTTTTCCAATTTTGTTATAGCTGGCATCCTAAATCGAGTTGTACAATTTCGGCATTATTCTAATTGGGTGCAGCATGTCTGTTTGAAAGTGACCTATCTACAAAATGTGAAGACTTTCTTCAACAGAGCCAAAATCATTTCAGATACTTAGAATACCACACATATCGTTTAGGCAGGTTTACCTTTGGACAAGCTGCATTTTAAGTCTGGAATGTTAACAAATTAGATAATGGCCACACATCCTTCTCACTTCAGTGTGCTAAACTCATCCAACTCACTCTAGCATCAAATATCACACATTTGAGTTTAAATTGGAATGTCCTGCTTTTAGTTTAGAACCAGTTAAACAGTTGCTGTGCAGCAACAATGTGCAAATTAGAACATATATGTGTGGAAGTCTTCAAAATTATCAGAAGTTTATTGTCCTCGCTTTCCTACTTTGAAAGGCAGCTTATTTCATATTCTTTAGTTGTAAATGGTAGCTGCTCATAAAGCAGAGCTCGTGGCATGTGATTCTCTGTTTATCATTTGCTGTACAGACTGAGATGCGGAGTCCGGTATTTTACCTCATCCTGAACTGTCCTGTATGCGGTGTATGCCTTCATGTCACTTGTAACCACCCATGGAGTGGGTAGACAACAACGAGGCTCTTCAACTTGGTGGCTAGTCGCCATAAGTATCTGGACATACCCTGGAAAACCCACCAAACTCTGGGGGTCATTCTCTGTAGGTGAAGAGGTGGGTTTTACTTGAAATGTGTATATTCCCCTGAAGAGGCAAAAGTTGCTCTCTCATGTGGTTCATTATCGTGAAGAGGGGTCTCCTTAGTGCGCTGCTCTCTTGTTCCTCCCGGCCACACTAGCCCAAGCACCCAGGCTATTATTTTTGGCTATTAGGTGTCGCCTGCGACACCTATACGCCAAAACTATTGCATTAGAGTAGAGATAGGGAGGAATGCCCTATGCGGAGAGACACACAACCTGTAGGTGTTGTTTGCCCACCCATGCTAATCCCTATGACCATTCCCACCCAGTTCTTCCCCTCCCCGCCCAAAACACTTCCTCATGGAAACTCTTTGAGCTTGCTTTAATCAAGCCTTACTTTGCACTTAAGTGCCTGCCCGTGTTTTTTCAAAGTGGTCTTCTGAGAATTAATGATTTAATTGGAGTTTTAAACCCAATACTTGTGTAATAAAAATGTCTTAACCAGGTCTGCTTTCAACCAGTCAATTTATAAGCGCTCTTCACTGAAGTCCTGTGAAAACAAGCATTGGCAAAACCAACAGTTTTGGATTGTGTATAAGTATTGGGCATTTGCCAGGCACTGCTATTAGATTCCAGGTACTCGCACCATTTTGCACCTGCTACCATCAATGGCCAGTTAATGCCACTACAGCTTTGCATGGCAAGTGTCTTTCCCATGCCTACACAAAAGCCCAAATTGCTTCCCTGAAGGTCGGAGCGATCTTGCTATTGATGCCTTGATAGAGAGGGCCTTATCAAAACTGAGGTGGTTGTGTTTGAACAGGCAGCATTTGGAAATACTGCCCGTTTTACCCCTTCGCTAAATTGAGGGGAGCCCTAAACAAAAAAATGTGCCCGACTTTTGTGGAGATTTATCTTCAGAAATGGTGAAAGTAATTCAGCATGTGGAATTACTGAATGTAGTATTAGCACTACTCAACAATACACTCCTATGGGACCAGAGGATTATAAGTAACAATAGGTCACCCTAGACAAATCCTAATTTGTCCAGTCAATTACTGCTGCTGTATGCAGTAATGGTAATTGAGTTTGGTGGTATTATCATTGCTAATACCGCCAGACTCGTAATGAGACATTAGTCCTGTGTTCGAATGCAACTTTTACAAAATGTGTTTGACCTAAGTTTTTTTCTTTGGATATAAACTGTTGGTATCATGAGTCATTTGTAATGTGCTCTCGGACAATGGTATGGTCTCAGAGGGCAGGCTTGCATTGAAATTATATTTCCAGAAACCTTTGCTCTGGCATTGCACAACAAATAGAATTTCATACACAATTTACAGACTGGTATTGGCTTAACAATACCATTGATCAGGCAACATCAACAAGATGTTGCCTGATCAATTCCATAACAAAGAAGCATAATGAGTTATATCTCTTGACCATGGTGCACCATCAGAGTAGAGCAGTGGGAGAAGGTGTGTATGGTTTCAGAGTGGTGCATTGCTTGGCTTTGCGATTTTCTAGTTATGGATACGTGTTCAGCATGACATGTGCAAGTCTCATACACATTTTTAAAGTGGGGCACTGCTGTTAGCGTAGGAGAAAAAGGGTTAGTATGCTACATATTTGTTTTGCGTCTCAGAGCTCTGCTTCATTAAAGGGACCATATCAATAATTGTATCGGCTCCCTGAATAAATGAATGGCTTTTGTCGGACGACAGTTAAGACATTGCAACACTTCTGACATTTAGTATTATTTATTTATTTATTTATTTATTTATGTATAGCAGTGCGGTAGCCCTAGGGCATCTAGGTGCTAGGTACAGGAACACAGGTACACAGTGTTGGTGGTAAAGTCACAGTTAGATGAAAGGTGGCTTTTCAGCTTCTTTCTGAAAGACTGGTTGGAGGATTCAGCCCGCTGGTGGGAGGGGAGCTTGTTCCAGAGTGTGGCAGCCCGGACTGGGAAAATGGTCCCCCAGCTCTTTTGCGGTGTTGTCTGGGAATCTCCAGGCAATATTTGTAGGCAGAGTGCTGTGGTCTTGTAAGGGCGTGTTTTGATCTTTCGGCAGATGTATGTTTGTGCGTGGCTGGCTAAGCATTGATGCGTGATAGAAAGAGTTTTGAATTTTATTCTTTCCCTGATGGGCAGCGAGTGGAGGGCTCTCCTCGTTTCAGAAACGTGGTCATGTTTTTCCCAGGTCAGTGGCTGCTCAGAGGGCATTGTTTTGAACCACTTGCAGCTTGTTACAGAGAGTTACAATAGTCCAGTTTGGATCCATTGAGGGCTCGGAAATGTTGGTTTGGTTTTCAGATGAAAGGAAGGGTTTGCTGGCATTGATCAACTTAGTGGCGTAGACGGAGGTCGATGCAATGTGGTTCCCCTGCCTGGATATGTTGAGAGTGGCATCAAGATAGACCCCCAGAGGATTTACTGCAGATGCAACGAGATGTTGTGGCCATCAATAGTGAAGAATTTGTCAAGTTTGGCGTGGGATGCTGGAGAGCCTATGATCAGAAGTTCTCTTTTCATCGTTCAAACAAAGGCTGTGCTTAGCCATCCGAGTTTGAATGGTCTCATAGATGGCATTAACTTTGGCTGAGGCTTGGGAGTGGTTGCCAGATAGGGGGATGAGTATTTAAGTGTCGTCGGCGTAGTTTGTGTTAGAAGTGACCGGGGAGTTCAGGAGGTTGAAGAGGGGCTTAGTATAAATGTTGTACTAGGTAGGAGAGACACAAGAGCCTTGGGGTACGCCGCATGTAATAGGCGTAAGGGTGGCTGCTTCATCACCCACAAAGACTCTCAAAGTTATTTTGAACAGGAAGGATGCAATCCATTTGCAAGCTTCTGGGGTGAAGTGAGCTGAAGTGGTGAGGTGATGGCAGAGCATAGTATGGGCGACCAGGTTGAAGGCTGCAGATAAGTCAAGTCGGAGGAGGAGAGCGAGCTTACCAGAGTCAATGGTGTCATCCAGTTGTTTTTTTAAGTCACGGAGGGGCTACCTCTGTGCTGTGTCTAGGGGGGAAGGATGTTATTGGATTCCAGGAAGTCACAGATCTGGAGGTAGGCAACTCTGTCAATGATTTTCAGCAGGAAGGGGACAGTTGTGATAGGGCGGTAGTTTGTGGGTATGGTGGGGTCCAATTATGGTTTTTTTAGGAGGGGGAGAGAGCCAGGATTCCTTGAGGGAAGTGGGCACAGAGCAAGTAGCAAAGGATGAGGTAGCGATGGCTGCTATGAGTGCAAGTCTTTTAAAGGGGTAATGCAATTAGGCCTCATTTGACCATACCTTGAGACTGGGATGAGGGGGTTCCGAGAGGATCCACCCTAGCCCTTCATCCACTATTTTGAAGAGGCACCCCTCTCCTTTTATCGCCCCACTCGATGACCCCAGAGCCAGGCTGGCATCCTCGTCACAAGATGTAGTGGGGCTTGGCGGGGGCATTTGGCAATGCAGTGTTTTACTCACCTTCATTGTGGCAAGGGGAGCAGTGAGACAGGTGAGGGATTACTCTATGAATTGCAGGAGCTGAGTTCACCCTAAGAAAGGTCAGTCTGGAAAAAGATACAGCAAAGACATAATACACACACACACACACACACACACACACACCACACCACACCACACCACACCACACCCCCCCCCATCGCGAAGTCCATAATAACTGTACAACAAAACGTAAAGGCTTAGAAGGTTGGGAATTTCATGGGCAGGGTGTTAAGTGAATAATTGCATTGACATGTGATAGTGCTGGGGTTGAAAGCATGGAGGCTGGATGAGAAATAATTGGTTCTTGCTCTGATAACTTACTCGAGCAGCCCAACCAACTCGGTATGCTGTTTTTGGACAGTATGAGTGAAAAGGCACACATAGTTTGAGGTGCAGGTGACGCTTCTTCCTAGCTTCACAGTGCATGGAAAATTATCCAGGTGCATGGGTTTAGGTGCTCTTTTGATGGCAATAATTTGTCCTTGGAGCCGTGGTCTTGGCACTAAAGAAAGCAAACATATTTAGTATGCTAATGTCATAGTCCCCAACAAACTGTACTTTAGCACCATATGAAAGTCTTCCAATTCCTGTAGAAAAGGAAAGACGTTCTTGTAAACATGACATTCTGAACGCCACTATCGCGAAACACGTAAATGAAAACCGGAACAGTGGGCTCTTAAGGATAAAACCTCCACTCCAGACACTCGCCTCTCCTATCACTATGCTCACTCTCTTCACCAGCACACAATGCAGCGCAGACACACCCCTAGATTAATTTCGGCCTAGCTGCTCACATACGAACAATACTCCATGAACACCTCAACATCATGCTAGAACGCAGCTATACCCCACGAAAAATCGTGCTAGCTGCACACATAATCGTCCTACACAGGCCTAGCGCTGCCAGAATCCAGTCTCGGAGACCAACCTCCAGGCTGCACACATTCAACTGATCTCTCAATACCACCACACCTAATTTTAGGATGCAGCTACAATCAGGCAATCGTATCAACTGCTCACATATTGAGTGCACCCAAGCACCCTATGATACCCTACTCTCTCGACTGACCTAACCCACAATCGCTTTGAGGTCATACCAATGATATATAGAGCGCTATATGAATGCCAAATAACATAACATAAATGGCAAATGAACGATTTATATTACTTATCCCCCCTTATGAAATCCTTCCAGGACCCAAATTGAAGAACACAGATGGAAAATATACTAGCTAACACCGTGGTCGGAGAAAGACCACACACACTATACAGTAGATTTCTTTAACTTAGCCTCTACAATGAAGAGAACCGTGTTATTTCTTTGAGTCTTGGCCTTTGAAGGGGTGTTCTCCGTCTTATACTTCAACCAGTGGGAATGGTGGCACTTACAATCTCTCCCTTGGTTTGTAGTCATACTCTGCCACGTCAGCAGAAGTTGTAGCATGAAAATTCCTAACTTTTATTCTGTTTGCTGCACACACAATCTGCGCTTGACCATGACTGCCCTCATCCACACCACTAGTACAAGCTTCTTCAAATTGCTTTTAAACTGAATCTGCCCTCCCCTGTGTGCCCTCCATTCCCACACTCATTCACAGCTGGCTTTGCACTAGTGTAACCTCAGGCCATCCTAATCACTTTCTTTCATTTAATTGTTCACAATCCAGTCCCTCAAACAGGAAATGATACAATACAGGATCCCTTTCCCCCTTTAACCATAGACCTCCCCAAGTCCCTATAGACCAAAATGCTGTCAGCTACTAAAAATTGTTAGGTCTTTTTTCTATATGCTATTTTGCCAATCTACTGGCTGCCAGTGAATTGTGTGACCACAATGTCCAATGTCGAATATGGAAATATTGAATATCACATTGCTTTAAGGTTAACACAGATGTGTGCGTCTTCACATTGTGAGCATCCGTAACACCAAGATGCAGTATGCAACCACCATGTCTGATATGGAATACTGACGTCTGATTTAGAATTTTGTGCCTACCCTCTAGCTTCTTCAAAGCAGCTTTTGTGCCGCCACACCCTGCCCCCCCTCCTCGCACCTCTCCCCTTCCACATCTGACTGAGTGATCAGTGCTGAGCTGGAGGCAAACCCAAGAAGCAAAGTGAATTATAAAGGTTCACATATTTGTTTTATTGCATCAACTTTGTGGGTAAGGCAAAAACATAAATAGAGCTTGTATTAAAACATACATAAAATACACAAACATTATATATTCACACTGCTTCATTTATTTCGCCGACTACTGGTAGCACCTTTTTCATATGGTCAGCTTGACAGCAAATGTCTTGTGTGAATACTTGATAGCAGAACTTGTAGATGTCTGTTGTTCATGTGTTTACATTCCTGCTATTTAAATATCGCTTGAGGTGTCCACACCGTCTCAATCGGATTTAAGTGTGGAACCTAGAGTCTCAAAAAGATACAAAAAAGACCCTGGCTCTCTATAAATAAATATCAAAGATTTAGGTCAAACTCCCAAGTAAGTGCACAGGACTTAAGATAGCTTTTTATGAACCAGACTCTCAAGTTTAATGATGGAAGGGTTGGTTGAAGGACTGAGATTTGCTACTAGACTAGAAGATCCTGACATGAAGGCACAACTGAAAAATGAAACCAATGTCTCTCGTCTGAATTGGGGAACATGCATACAGGAATATACCGGACCAACTCCAACTAAAATCAACTGCCGGAGAATGAGCGACCAATCCTAGGTGAGAAGCACAATGCAGAACACTAACAGTTGCACTGTGTGGAAAATAATTGCACTTGACGAAATCACCATCTCAGCACTATTGGAAGGATTAACATGTTGTTCAACTTGGACTCATGCGGGTCCAGTAGCCTACTTAATGGATCTGCTTTTAGTTTCTTTTTCTCCTTGACACTTATGTGACGAGTATTAATGACCTGACAAACGCAAACAATTGAAAGTTAAGGTGGATTATTAGGGAGCTATGAGCGTACAAGGGGCAAAATAATAAACAATGTTGGCATAACGTACAACTGAGAATTTGTCAGGATAGGTACAGTAGTTTGTAACTGAAATTCAAGTATCACAGTATTGCTCCGTCTCAGAAAGGACTGGGGTTCTCCTCCTGGGAAGTGAAAATGGTGCACAAAGAAACATATTACTAAAAGAAAAGTATCCAGGACTTGTTTTCCCGCTGGGTTCCTTGAGGGCTGTGGAAATTGGTAAACGGCTTCCCTTACTTTCTCCTTCTTCATCCCTTTTCTCTCCTCTGGTCTGCTGTGGGTGTGGCTGACAGTGGCTGCCCTGGGGAAGTCAGCATTCTCTTTTACCAGGGGAAATAGGGGTCTGGGTGTCAAGGGTGGCAATTCCCAGAGCCCAGGATGTGGGCCAAGGGAGCTCCATAGTGAGTGGATGGACACTTACTCTTGCTAGGATCACAGACCATAGTCCTGTTAGTTTAGTACATCCCAATCCTTGAGGTTCCTGCTTTCCTGTTCCTCCCCTAGACTCTGTCTTCATTTGCTCCTATTTACCTGTATAAACTGTCAATTTCTCCAATCAAACTTTCTTTAAACTCCTAGTCTCTCCTTTACAGAATTCTCTCTATTTCTAACCATGTCTCATCAATGTATTCATTTTCCACTCTATACTATGTTCGTCACCTTCCTCACTCCTGTGGGTTGCATCTGTCTTTCAGTCAGAGCCTTGACCCGCACACTCTCTCCTTTCTAAGCTCTTTCGGCATAGCTAGCTTCTCTCTCCTATTGGGTAATCCCCCTGTTTATGACAGTGGAGGCCATGCACGATAGGTGGATCGTTAATTGTCGAGTTTCCTTTCCTAATTCATGTCCCCTCAATCCCTCTCTTAATGGCATTCCTGCAACTGTACAAGGGGTACCATGGATGCCGGTGTTGCTGGCTCCTCGAGTCCACCGTCCCTTAATTCCTTTGAAGGTCCAGTTGTCACAGTGTCATCGGCTTCAGTAGAAGCAAATGCACTGCGCTTTGGGGTTGGTGAGAACCTGGTTTCCCATATCATGTATGGTCTTGCTTTCCCAGGTGTAGGGGCTGTAACCCTGAAATGGACATGGTCGCAGTTGGTGCCATGTTACTGTACCCTGCCCTAAGAGGGCAACACCATGATAGTGACCAGTGGATCCTACCATACCGCACCTTGGCTCACCATCTGCTAGCTTGGGGTAGGACCTGGCCTACTTTTTCAACCCACTGCAGGTGCCTACAGCAAAGCATGGTTCTTTGTTACACCCACTTAATGGGGTGCTGCTGGACAAATGTGATTCAGAAGACAAAAGAGATTTGGTCCTGCCCTGCATGTTGATATAAAACATTGAAGTCCTGTTTGAGAAAAGCTAAAGCTCATTTCCCCGGATGAGGGGATGAAATGTGTGGACTCTGGAATACTGCTCTGAACTCCAAAAGATGTATATGTAACAGGTTGTCCTGAGGAACCCATGACTTTGAAATTTCATACAATGATCTTACCTATGCGTTAATGGAGGATGGAGCAGAGCACCAATCCTCCATCCTCCACTAACCTCCAAAAACAGAGGATGTTCTTCTCCTAGATCCTCCAGAATAAGTTTTTATGAACCTTTTCTGTCATGACATTTTTATTGGATTCAGACTCTCGAAACTGATCCAAGTTCACATCCAAGTTGACTCAATTGGTGTAGTTGGAATGTTCTCATTTTGAGCATGACCAAAGAAACCCTTACAATTCAAGTTGCCAAGAGACCCAAATATCTCTGGTACCACCGGTCAGATTGATCTTTCCTGCCTTAAAATTGAAAAGGATCTGATTGATGTTATGCTGATGCCATGTGTGGAGAAGGGAAGGGCAGAATTGCTCCTATAAATTCGATCTTCTGAGTATAGAGCATTTATTTGTGATTGTTTGCGATCTGAAAGGTCTTGCAAGCTCATGAAAGATTGGAAAACGCCTGACAAAGCAAGGAGGCTCTGATCGGCTAGTTTTATAGGTAAGAGTAAAGGTGTAGCATCTATAGGTGATAAAGAAATGGCACTACAGATTGCATTCCCTTCTGTGTACACCCTTAAAGATGTATCGACCTCCAAATTGAAGGCTTTTGTATAGATAGCACTGACCTCCCATTGTGAAGCACAGAAATGAGTCATGCTCCCTTTTTGGTAGTGCCACCAAAATGTGAGCAAAAGAACCCGTGTAAAAAATGTCTCTTCCCAGAAATCTGTTACTATCTAAAAGAACCAGAATTGGTATGACATGACCACTGACACTTTATTGGAGATGGAGTCACAGGTGGACTACCTTGTACAATTATGTTTAATACTCATGGATCCTGAGTGATATTGGTTTCCTCTTACTGGGGAGGTATGCTTTTTGGGCATGAATGAGAGAACCTGCATCCCCGTTGTTGGTTCAAGCAGATTTGTTAAAACCCCTTGGCTTTGGGAGACTACAGATGGAGACGTTTTTCGTTTTGAACAAAGCATTTATTTTTGTTGACATTTCTGGAAGAAGGTGAATATTACTCTCCATTATAACCTTGTCAACCTTTAAAGGTTTATGTTTAACGATGGTTGTTAGCCTCCATTTGAGGTAGGTGAGGTGATGGCACTGAGGGATTAAGTAGTCACTGCTCGTGTTTTACACAAGTGTATAACCTCACCAGTTGTTGGAATCAAGAGTATTTTCCCATTGCAGTGAATATCAAAGGCTGGCCTAAGCGACTTAATGAGTACACCCAGGAGGAAATCGATGACTTTCCTAGGCTGTGGATTCCACCTGAAAGTTTTCAGGTGAAGTATAATGAAGAGGAAGGAATCAAGAGAACGTGTTTACCTTAAACCATCATTTTGATGTTTAACGTGCATTAGACATCCATAATTTGTCCATACTCCTGAACTACAACATTTATTTTGAAGTGGTATTCTGGCGTCCCATTGTTATTAGTGAGAAAATATGTTAGTTAATTGCAGGTAAAGAAATCCTAGTAAGGCTTTCTATATATCATTGGGTTTTAAAAAAAATTGAACTAACTATTTCTCTTCATTAGATCCATATTTGAGTAATTTATTTACTCTCCTCAATAACTGTTTCTTCTGTTTTATGTTAAAAAATAGAGAGCAACTTTTAAGAAATAACATCTCTGAATTAATAATTGTTTTATCGCATACAAAAAGAAACATATCTGTATTGGAGGAGGTAATAAAAACAGTATCTAATATTAAAAAAAATCAAAGGCTGGACTCGAATCTTGGGTCTGTTTAGTTCGGGAAATCTTTAATAGCAGCACTATAGGATGAATATAGCAATGGAAAATACACCACCTCAAGCAATCCCAAAACTGTTACCCTGCCCCTTCTTCAACAACATATATTGGTTTTCCAAAAATTGGGCCAGATTCACAAAAAGCAGCGCAAGTGAAAGGAGCACAGAGAATATCTTGTCTCATTTGCGCTGCTTTCAGAAATGCTCAGGTCACTTGATTCACATTTCTAGAGGGACTAGACTGTAGCACAAAGATGTGCTGTCCAGCCCCCTTGCATACATTAGTGTCAGGAGCGCGCTGCCGACATTAATGTATGACAGGCTCCCATCACATGGTTGCTGGGAGGCCGCATTTCACTGAGACTGTTAAAGGGCATGTCTCTGTGAAATAACCAGAAACAAAAAAGTATTTCTATTCCCATTTGGGGATAGAAATACTAGCTTACAGCCGCGGTTTAACGCGCGGCTGTCATACTTCAAAAGAAAATCATGTCAAGTTCTAAGGGAGAACTGGTACTACATCTAGAGTTATTTCTCAGTGGGCCATGAAGAGGCGCTGCCCTTTTTCCACAGCCCATCCATTCACATATGTTCTTGCAGTACACACACTCAAAAATAAGGAACAGGGAAATATAGAGAAATAAATGCAGAGGATGTGTTACCTTAATGTGAGATAGCTGTAAAATGTAGGCTATGCCCCAAAGCTTTTGGAGTGATGATTGTGATGGCTTCTGCCATGAGGGTGGGATGGGAGGTAGAGCGATCGGCCTCCTGTTGCTGTTGGGAGTCTCATGTGAGCTGGGGAATGAGGGAGATAAGGGCAGGCAAGAGAGTTTGGGGGAAAGATCATTCAGGTGCACATCATAGGGATGGAGAAAGGGAAAAATAATGGACCACGTGATTGAAATTGAGATAGTATCGTTGGAGTGTGAATGGAAAAGTGAAACATATTTCCTCCTCTGACATCGTATGGGCCTCGTTGCTCTTTTCCAATCCCCTGCCCTTTTCGTTCCCTATCTCCCAATGTTTCACTGCTCTTGCATATCTGCGGGCCTCATATAGCCCTGCCGTTGGACCCTGGTGAAAGCCTTGTCAAGATATGTCAGACCTTTCTTGATCAAAGATTGCTGAATCATTTGACTTGCATATAATACTTGTTTGGAATATTTTATGGAGCCCCTTTCTCCAACTAATGAGTTTAAAGGAACGTAAAGTAAAGCCACCTAACAATATCAGCAATCATTTTGTAAAGCTGATTTCTGTGACTGCGTTGAAGTTCATTTTTAGATTTGGATATTAGGTGGCTGTGTAAGCACCTATAAGCTGAAATTAATGACATGGGAATGTATGGTACGAGAGAGATAGGAGTTAAGGAAGGACACACAACTAGTGGGTGTTGTTTGGCCTTTTTACCCACCCATTGACTGCACGTGGCCATGCTAGTTCCTAAAGCAATTCCCACCAACTACCTGCCCCATTTCACCCAAATGACCCCACTCCTCCGTCTGGATCTCTTTGAGCTTGATCTGTGTTTTTAATGGATTGGCATTGTTTTTTCTAAGCAGTCTTCTAAAAGGTGATGGCTCAATTGCAGCTATAAATCAGTTCCTCGTGTTTATAAAAATGACCTAACCAAGTGTGCCACCAGCCACTTGATTAATAACCAATATGTGTGTCCTTGCATTTGTTCTGTCATTCAATTCCTGTTAAAAACAAGCATCAGCAAAGCCAACAGTTTTGGCTCCTGTATAGGCATTATATAGGCATTTGGATTTCCATGATATGCCCAGATACGAACACCATTTGTCAACTGTTGTCATTTTATGGTCAAGTCGCACCATCATGCCACTGTCTGGAAAATGTATTTCCTATGCCTGCACAAACGCCAACACAGTGGGTCTTGCCAATGCTTGTGTAAAATACTTTTCACTCCAGCAACACAATTCATGGTACAACAATAGAAGATCAACAACTCTTAACTCTCTCCAAATAGGTAATTGAGATTAAAAATCTACCTAATGAGCAGTATGGTAAACAAATGTACCTTGAATAATTCATAGTAGTAGAAGATTAAAAGGTGCAGTAATTGTTAAAATGTAATCTCTATTAAAGCATAAACAGAATCTTTGGTGACATTATGGGCCTTTATTATCGGAATAGGTGAACTATGGAATATGTTATATGTTTACATAAACGTGAACTTGCTTTACTCAGTGAAGTCCGATGTAGGTTATTGGTTCTGTTTTAGGTCTGGACTTTCAATTAACCAGTACGCATGCCAATCGTTTGCCACTTAAATTCAGTAATACAAATTGTCTAGCAAACAAAGTCCTGGCTGGATTTTACTATTCTGCACCACTTCTAATGCGAGTGCTGGATTTTATGGTGGAGTCCTGAAGATAGTAGTGAGGAAAATATTAAGCTACGCTGATGATGATTCGAGGCAGTATATAGACCAATGCGGGGTCAAACGGCACATGAAGGACCATTTTCTAACCATTACTGATTCCCTTAACTGTTAGGCATTTAAACAATTCAGATGCCCATGATGGGCAACTAAATAATTAAATAACCACAGGGTTTACTTTGATTAACCTGTGTTTCAGTTAAGATCACACCATCTAAACAAGCGGCCAACTTAAACATGTAGCTTTGAAACAATT
This sequence comes from Ambystoma mexicanum, assembly GCF_040938575.1. Lineage (NCBI taxonomy): Eukaryota > Metazoa > Chordata > Amphibia > Caudata > Ambystomatidae > Ambystoma > Ambystoma mexicanum. The sequence goes on along the minus strand of NC_090922.1, from coordinate 1,295,777,604 downwards.
GCATTAATGCTACTGAAACCAATTGACTCAATTTGCATAACAGGGGTATTAAAATGCAGAATGAACATACATTCCTTAAACAGCTTTTAGGACTTCCCCTGTGTGGCCCGAATGTTCCTGTTCATTATGAGTTAAATTGGCTCTCAGTAGAAGCATTAGTAACTATACGGCCAGTCTTATACTGGCTCAACCTTCACAGCGAGCCAGATTTAATAGTCTTTAAATGTGCAATGTTCGATGTAAGGAATCGACATGGAATATCACAGGAACCGTGGTTCAAACATGTAAAGTCTAGTCTGCAGGAGATTGGGGAAATCACTTTGTGGGATAAGTCGAAGAGGATAACTAAGAAATGTAGTGCACTACATAAAGACAAATTGTATGCATGGGTCCAAGAAAATGTTTTGCATAATTGCGCATATAGTGACCAATTTTTGAATTATTTATCTGTTAAGATTACTCCTCATTATGAGCAGTATCTAGACTTGGCACATGGTGACTTTAATAGAATCCTATTAATTAAACTAAGACTAGGTGAATGCATTAATGAAGAAGTGAAACACAAAACGCTTGGATCTGTGGGCCTCATTACACGTTGTGCGCTAAAAACCGCATATTAGCGGCATGGCGCTATTAACGTGTCCGCCCTCGTAAGAGGGCGCTAATTACGTACCATTACGAGTACGCGGACACGAGCATAGCGCCATGCCGGTAATGACCCTACCGCCATGCCGCAAAAGTCCCAAAAAAGTCCCTTACCGGCTTTGACGAAAGTGCAGATAGCACCTCCGCCCTCACGCTACATGCAAATTGCGGTGACCGCCATTAGCGGTCACCGCTATTAGCGGTGACCGTAAAATTGCGGAACCGGAAATAGCGTCATCGCGCCGGAACGGGAAAGAGCCCGGCGGCCATCTTTAAAAACACAATCCATTGCCATCCTCTGCCCCCTGGACCTGTATTGATTTGTGAGCCGTGCCAAACAATTGTGGACACCTGCATCATGCCTAAGGCACTCAAGAAATCAACTGACAGGCAGCGCAAAGAAAAATACACCAATGAGGAATTGGTGATGTTGACACAGGCCCTTGCGGAGAATGCTGAGGTGGTCTTCGCGAATGACATGCGCCGGCCAACCCTGTTGAGGAAGAAAGCCATCTGGGAGGAGGTCGCTGCCAAAGTCAGTGCAGTGGGCACCAGCACGCTCACTGTGCGCGAATGCAGGAAGAGGTGGGACGACCTCAGGGTGAGGGGCATCCTGGCTGAGAACCACCGCATTGCCAGTGCTGGTGGAGATGGATCCCCAATCCGGATGAAGGAATGGGAGGAGACGTGCGCTAACATGATTGCCGTAGAGTCAATAGAGGGAGTAGGCAGCATGGAGCTCGGCGTGGGTACCACTTCTGATGGAGGTGAGTGTACACATGACAGGATGCGATGTGAATGTACTGTACCCCCCATATGTGAGCACAGACTCCTCTCATGCATGGACACACATCCACACATGCATCCATCCCTCACCATGCCTGTGTCAGACCCACACACACACACATGCACACAACACCACAGACAAGTCCCAAACACAACCATGCATGGATGAGGCACTGAACTGGCACATCACCTGCATCCACATCCACTAAGTCCCAATTGCCACAGCTGCATCATTCATGTAATCTGCATCAAGTATATTGAAACGCAACCAATGCCATCCCCCCTCTCGTCCCTGACAGGCTCACATACAGATGGGGAGGATGCCGCTGATGCAACACAGGCAACAGCTACATGCAAGAGGCCAAGGGCACAGGAGCCGGCGGATACCCCAACAACATCAAGGGGCAAGGGGGGCAGGCCCCACCAGACGAGTGCCAAACTTCGTCGGAGTGCCACTGCCACGGCAGTACTAGCTGCACCACCAACTGCGGCCCCACCACCGGTGGTGAACCCACCCGCACCGATGCCAGCCACCGAGGGCCCACCATCAGCTGCGGCAAGCTCCACTGGTGAGGCAGCCGCCACTGCCCCCCTATCCGATCTGGAGGACACCCTAGACCAGGCCATGGAGATGCACACCCCAAGCCCCCCTGGATCACCAGAGCCAGTGCCATTCCAGACCCCTGCGTCTGATTCCACAGTTGAGGACACCAACCCTGCAATCATGTCCCCCATGTTGGCATCACCTGCTGTAGTGGATGCATCCGAGGGCACAGCCTCAAGTGCACAGTCACCCAGCACTGGCCTCAAATTGACCACCATCCTGCAGCGCCAACAAGAGCTGTCTGTGCTGGTTGGCCAGCATGTTGAGGAGGCTGCCAATCGCAGTGAGAACATCGTGGAGGCGTTGAGGCACTCCACAGAGCGGATGGACGCCAACACCAACAGGCTGTGCGATGAGATAGGGAGGCTCAGACAGGTCCTGGTACGCATGGCTGACACTATGGACCGCCACATTTCCCAACAAGGCCAGTCTGCCCCATCCTCATCTTCTGGGTCGAGACAAACAAGCCCCCTCCGTCGCTCAACGCGCACCACCAGGCGCACATCTGCCAGCCCTCTGAATCCCCCCGAGGACTATTGAAAATAGGGGGTCGATAGAGATCCCTATGTGTGCATAGGCCAGGGCAAACTTGGCAAACACATGAGGGACTGTTGTGGGGGGGTGGGAAGGGTGTTATGGGTCTGTTGTGGGGGTGGGGGGAAGGGTGTTATGGGTCTGTTGTGGGGGTGGGGGGAAGGGTGGTGGGATGTTTTGGGACTTGCACTTTCACACCTTAATGTTACTCAATACACTGGTTTCTGATCTAAACACTGGCTTGGACAACTTCATTGTGTGTGTGTACTTTATTGGGGACAGGGTCCATTGTGTGCTCGAAAACATACACCAGTGCATTACTCCCCATTACCATGTGACAGTACGAAAACATGTTCCTCAGAATATTTGGTTGATCAGATGCTGTCTCACAGCACGTCCCTCCTGCCCATCCCCTCTTGCAAGACTTGCATCCCCTTCACCTCCGTCCTCATCACCATCATCATCCTCATCAGGTGCTTCTATTTCAACGTCAGGGGGCAGTGGCACATTCCGTCTGATACACATATTGTGCAGCATGACACATGCCATGGTGATCTTGGCCACCTTCTCATGTCCATACAGGAGAGCACCACCAGACCTGCTAATGCACCTAAAACGTGACTTCAAAAGTCCAAAAGTCTGCTCGATCACGATGCGGGTACGGGTATGTGCACAATTGTATTCCTCCTCGTGCCTGTTCTGTGGGTTCCGTACAGGTGTGAGGAGCCAGGTCTTCAGGGGATAGCCCGCATCACCTGTATGGGGGAATGAACAGGGTCCTGTTACTGTTCACCTCAAGAGCGGCCTGTTCACATCACACTAATTGACATTGCATTGTGATTCAAGTACTGAATTGACAGCATACATGCAGATGGTCTGTGTGGCAGCAACGTGCAAGGGGGAGGTTGACCCTGCAAGTAGTAATGCAACATTAATGCCTCCAACAGTATTTGACATGTCCTGGGTGAGGCCAGGTCTTAGGTGTCCCTGTCCCAGGCAAATTTGGTACTGACATTCTGACACCAATGTGGCCATGCTGTGAGGCATCACTTCAGTGGTGCTATAGGTGTGTGGTTCAGTGCTATGTCTAGGGGTGATCCCTTTGCATGCATTCAAGTGCGCATTGCTGGATTGATGTTGTGCTGCGCTGATTGTGTATTACTATCTTGACGCCATGTTGCAGATTCGTGTGAAATGTGGCGTGGTAGGATGTTCAATGTGGATGGATGTGTGATATTTAGCAACCTGCATTGTTGTCGATGTTGTGCAGCTTCAAATTGCATGTGGGTTCTTCTCAAGTACATCGTGGCCTTCCCGGATGCACATTGGTGTACATCTGTATGTCCATTTCTCCTACGGACGACAGTCAACACCCAGTTGCAGTATGTATCTCCCCCCCCCCCCAATCACTCCCAGTTGCAGTATGTATCTCTCCCCCCCCAATCACTCCCAGTTGCAGTATGTATCTCCCCCCCCCAATCACTCCCAGTTGCAGTATGTTGCTCTCCCCCCCCCCCCCAAATCACGTTGCCATGTGCTTGCCCTGCTACTCACCGAGTAGCCACAAACGTCGTCCGGGGTGTCGCTCCATGTAGCGTGGGATAGTTGAGTTCCGCAGGACCATGGAATCATGTGTTGATCCTGGAAATCTGGCACAGCAATGTGTGATTATCTTGTTGGCGTCACATACCATTTGGACATTGATAGAGTGGAATTGCTTCCTGTTTCGGTACACTACTTCATTGTGATGTGGGACCACCAATTCCACATGTGTACAGTCGATGGCCCCAATGCAACTTGGGATGCCTGCCAGTGAATAGAAGCCAACTTTTGTGTTTGCAATCTCCTGGGCAGTCCGTGGCATGGATATGTGTTCAGGTGCATGCTTCAGGAGTGCATCGAGTACCTGGTTCAGCGTGCGTGAGAATACTGGTTGTGAGATGCCATGCATGTGTCCCACTGTATGCTGGTAGGTGCCTGTGGCCAGAAAGTGGAGCACACTCACCATCTTTAGTAGCGGGGGGGATGGCAGTTCT